>NC_138790.1:12777460-13977460 GCF_965178545.1 Coloeus monedula
TCAGTTCAGTAAACAATTAAAAATCTGTTTTTCTCCACAATCTCTTTGATGCAAATGCAGAAAAGATTATCAAAAAGTCAGAAACGACAAAGCCAGTTGCTTCAGTGCAAAGGCAGCATTTATATTTCCTGCTGGCAGATGCATTTGCCAAGAAATCTCTAATGTAATAAAATTAGACAATTTAACCAGCATGGTGGATTTGCCCATTTTTACTGTCAAGCATCAACACTGGCATTTAAGCCCAGCATAGAGACACGTGACTAAACTTACAATGCAAGGTTAGCAAGTCTTTTTTTCTTTTTTTTTTTTTTTTTTGTCAAACAGTGCACTTTTTACTAACAGACCATGTGCTTACATTACATATGATAAACACAGTATCATGGAAGAAATGTATTAAAATGGATTTCAAAAGACAGATGAAACGTAAACCTGATATCCTTTTTTTCACCATTAAATAGTGTTATAGAAAGTTAAATAATGCACAAAACATACAGTGATCAGCCAAATGCTGTCTAACCCTATCAAACACAGGTCAATGCCATCATAGCAGCCGTCTGAAATTTCCTCCACTGGAGCTGCTGAATGCTTTGGAAGTACAGAAAGCCTAGAATTGAGACAGAATTACACTAGCATTGTGTAAATAATCAAACTGTGACCTGTGGGGTTAAAACCTATAATTGGAGTGATACTTCAAAGAGATGACTACTTTTTCAGTGCTATTTTGTTCGGCCAGATAGGAAGATGGCTTGTTGGGATTTTATTGGCCAGCAACGCTATTGCAAAACTGATATTTTCAACAGCTGCTGGTGCATTTGTGCTCTGAAAAATTAGAGGCTAAATTGAAGCATTGAAGAACATCAAAGGACCAATTTAATGCAAAAAAACAAGTACTCCAACTGGATCTATTTTACTGCAAATTAATAATGCAGATTTATACAAAATGTGATGCACTGAGTGCTTTGTTTTTATAGGGATTTTAAAACAACTTTTTCCCCATCACAAAACATTGGATTTATTTATCTGACTGGTATTTTTTGTCAATGCTTTTCTTCTGGTCCAAAAACCTGCTGATTACTGGGAAAATTACAAGTTTGTATTAACTTGTAATTTTAAACTCTAAAGCATACCATGTTATACTGTCTCACTCTCAGTCCCCCACACACATAGATTAGTGTATTGCTATATCCACACATTATATCAGACCTATTACACAATTAAGTAAGATTATTTAGGCACATAATCCTTTTTATTAAGTCTTACTTCTAATACCACCATTGTTGAGTTGTTAGCACTGAAAAGCACTGGGGTTTATCATAAAGTTCAGTAGGTGGCACGCAATATCTCTTCTTTTACCAGAACTTCGCTTTTATTAGAGACAGGATATATTTAAAGTGTTAAAATTAATTGCAGAAAAACTCACATCACAACATTTGGTTGTTTGTTCCCAACTAAATAACAACTGAGTTGCCCTGTGTAGCTGTTTTATGCTATTTTTACATTTCATCTGCCATTCCTCCTAAAAAGAAAACCTAATCAAAAAGTATATATACATACCACACAGGTAGTATCTTATCTCCCTTTTATTTTTGCAGATCAACTATTTATTACACATGTATTTTTAGCAACTACAACCTGGTTTGCAATGTGTTTCAGATGGAGTGTATTACCAAAAATTCACAGGAATTGGTGGATGATATTTTAGCTACGAAATTTTTGAGGGGGAGGAAAACCATTCTGTTCAGACCTTAAACAGATGTTCAGATACAGGGGTATGAGCTTGTACCCGAGAACTCAATTGGATGTTTGCCACTGCCCTTAGTAAAAACTGCGTTTGAAAAACATGAAGTCAGTAAAAAATATAACTGATAATCCCAAAATGAACAGCACAGGAAGGGATGAATGAAAGTGTTCTTGCTGTTCTGGTTCATTTTGGTGATGATGGGTGCACCAAGTTCAGAGTGGTGAGAGGTGCAGAGTTTATTGGCAGAAAAAACCTGCAACTACTGAAGCACTGTTGCTGTATTTAGATGCTACTAAATAGTCATGTTTTATGCTTCAAATTTGATTGTTTCTTTTGCAGACTAGTGAGTCATTTTCCAGGGCATTTTATAGACAAGAATTTTGTCTTGTAGTTTAGTGAGCACAGCCACTTTTTACATACACATATATATACACACACATATAAAATTCTGCATGTCGATGACTTATTGTTCATTTTTCACCACGAGATTTTATTTTGTATCCAGGACTTAATTTGTAGATATTGCCCTTTCTTCTTATTTTTAGAAAGGTTGAATATGTTTTGTATTCAAATAGTACATTTCTTTTTGGCAGAAACAAATGTTTTGTTCTAAGATTAGGAACTTCATCATACAGGAAAATTAATTGGTTGTCTACCTTTGCCAGTAAAACCACAAATATAAGTCTCCTATACAGCCAGGATTACCTGTTTTGATATTTGCATGGCGCCTCCACCAGACTGGGAAACAGACCAAATATCTAAATGCTGATGTCAGTAGAATCCCCGGGTTAAATATTGTAAATTTATTTCTATTATGTATTACAAAAGGCACCCTTCCTCATTAATTTTACTGAAGTCTCCAGATGGGAAACAAAATATTAATTTTGTTCAGCCTTAGGCATTGTTGACTGTTAAGGTACTCACTAAATCACTGATCTTATACACATTAATATTAGATTTCTGCTATAAAAATTTAAGACCCATGGGTAAAAGGTTCAGTTTGTCATAAGTATAATTAATTGTTTTCAGAAATGATTAATTTGTCAAAATGGCAAACATATATATTGGGCAGGCAAGACTCCTGAGCAAGCTAACCTACCTTAAAGTCATGGTAACACTCATGGAATTATGCAAATTAATTGAGTCTTTCAATGTTGCATAAAATGCTACTACTAGTACAATGCATGGAACATTAGGCTGTTCATCCAACAAAAAAGTTGCATTTTAAAGGCAGGCATCCTTACAAGAGAGTCCTTATGGCAGAAGGCCCCTAGAAGTACAATTTTTTTCCTGCAAAGCGAAAGACTTTCAACCATTACACAGAAGTTGTGTTTTCTATTACAATTTTTAAAGCAACCCTCAAGAGAAGAAAAAACAGTAAAGTCCTGGTGACCTGAGACAAAAGAACCTATGAGATCTGCACTCTTTGCTGATGCTAGGGGGAAATGGTATATGTCCTAGTAATAAGAGTTTGACTAGTAAAACCTCGTTTACAAGCCTGGGAACTCGTGATACACTACATTAAAATCTAAAAAGATTAACTTAATTATGCAAATTAAATTTACTGTTTATCTCCTAAATAGTAAAAGTCATTGTCAACACTGAAATAGCCATATTACTCTAAAAGCGTTTCTTTCCCTCCAAAGTGAACTACACATATATTTGAAACTCTGATGCAGTTAATTGTTATCTATAAAGCCCATTCAAACTTAGACTTATTCTCCTCACTAGCCAAAACATTTATTTTTATGTCCACTAGTAGTGTCTAGTTATCAATGAACTCAATAGGCTAGTGCAGCAAATAAAAATATCCATCTTAAATACAATTATCTTTAATATCCCTAGATATTAAAGACTGAGTAGTCCTAATGAAATTTTCCCTACCAAATCACTTGGAATTTCCTGAAGATTCACCCTGCTAACTCTTCTTCTTCCCTCCCAAAATCAGTATTTCTGAAATAAGAGATATTAAAAATATTCAAAGAGGTATTTCAGGGGTGAGGAAAAGCTTCTCTCATGGCTAACAGTCTCTCTGCTAAGTCCCATGGAGCCCCACAGAGCTGATTCTGATCTTCACCCATTTTATTCATATGCCACCAACTGACTTTTGTGGTTGTTCCTATTTTACATTGATGTAAATACAATCAGGATTACAATGTACACCAAAACACAGGTAGGCTGTGAGTGCTCCATCCATCCTGGCACACTACAGAATAATGCAGGGCCATTAGACAAATGCACTAGTGAATCAATTATTATGGTTTGAGGCAACAACTTCTGCCCTTGGACTAATAGACAAGTATTAATTTCAATCTCTCCAGTGTCAACAGTCTTCCTATTAACATATAGATCAAAGACACAGTTATTATGACAAACATAATAGCCTTTCTTTTTCACATCTAATCACATTTTAAATAGTTTTTTTAACTTCAAACTGGACTTTGTATTTATAATATTAAATGAAGATATTTCTTGCTGCTTTTTACTGATAGCCTGTAGAACAATCACAAACCCTGGTATTCAAAGGGGTTATACAACCTTACCATAATTGTTTTCATTTTTCACATATTCAGTTAAGAATTAATAGTCAGGAACATTATGTTCTGTTCCATAAATTCAGATCAAGTATTTTTCTTTCTTCTTCTCAAAAAACCAAACAAACTAAAAAACTCAAACCAAAAAAAAAAAAAAAAAAAAAAAAACACCTCCAGCTCTGTTGGATTACCTTCATAAATAGCCTTTAAAAACATAAAATTTAGAAATTTCAATCCAGAAAGAAGTCCAGCTCTTAAACCCACCACATACACAGATATCATGTCAGGTTATAATAGTGGAATTCATTGTGCCTGCTGGTTTCATGTCACATCCAGTATCTCCAGCAGTAGTTGCTCTACATGGAGAGAACACCGAGTATTTCAACTCCCAGCCCAGGTTTTAGCCTGGACTGTGTGGGAGCTCAGGAAATCATGATGCCAGAGATGATGCATGGTCATCACTGGAGTGTGGAACTGGTGCTCCTGGAAGACATAAAATGGAGCAGAAGGGTTGAGGTCATAGCCCTGGATGGGGAGAACACAGCAGAAATGCAGAGAGGAGTAACAGGTCCAGCCCTGGCATAAAGCCAGTGGTCAGCGTGGTGCCCAAGTGAAGCCATTTGGAGACTTCTCCATTCAGACCACGCTTGGGTGTGAGAGTTTTAACAGCATGTGCAAACATGCAGCAGGAACACGTGGCAGCAGCCAGCTACCCCCACACCTTGATTTAAAAAATGAACTGTGGTAGAGCTAAGACATTGTAGACCAGAGTTAACATTTGCTCAGCTGATAATGCTCACTGCCCAACCCTGAAAAAGTTAGGGCAGCCTTGTAGCTGGGACGTAGCCAAAGGAACATATGAATCCCTCTATCCATTGAGCGCCACTGACACCAGGCTGAGCTGTCCAGGCACACATTTGCTTTTGACCCTTCAGCTGCATTTCCCACCATGCCAGGTGCAGAAGACCAATTAGTCCCTGTGACAGCCCAGTGGGTCCCTGTGTATTTCCAAAGCTGTCCACAAGCAATGCCACAGTTCCACAAAAACTGTGATTTCCATGGGAATCAGCAGTGCCATTCCCTACCCATCTCCCTTGAAAAGAGCCACACTTGGCCCTGCTGAGGGGAGGATGGGGTCGTTGCTTCATTTGAAGTGTCCATCCAGGAAGGAGTGACTTGATAGCTAATGGGGTACCTGCTGTACCCTCTGATGCCATGTTAATTGAGTGGCTGACTTGGGAAATACTTATTTACCAATGACCTTGGCACAACGTCTCTCTCAGTAATTTTCCATGTTATTATTACAGTGGATTCTCTTCAGAACTTCCTTCAGCTGTGCCCACACAGCTCCAGAACACCCACAGTTAGATAGCAATCCTGCCCTGCTTCCATGCAAGGTCCTGAAGCAACAGAACAGTCTTGTTCCACTCACAAGGGCAGTGATGGGATGTGAATGGGGTCACACACGGAGGGCAGGCCCAGCATGATTTGAAACAGTTCCATCTGTTTACATCCTGAATGGTGACAAATAAGAAACACTGGGAAAGGGCAGGAAGATGGTCACTATATTCATATCCACTCATAGCATTGTTGGATAAGTCTACATCTTCTGTCCACCTGAGAAGATGGCTTTTCTCTCCCTTTAAGGTTCTTTCTACCTTCCATGTACTTGGACTGGGTTCTAGCCCAGCATCTTAAGGTCCAAGTCTTCCCTTTACATGAAGGGAAGAAGGAACTGGGTTTCTAGGCAGCATGTGTTTCTAATAAAATGTATATTATTATTTCCTTAATAGACCACAGTGTCTTAGAAGAGGTCCCATATCTGTATACGAATTAAGTATTTAGATACTCTGCTTGAAATCTATTTTTTCAGTGACCCATCATGTAACTATTGTGTGCATTTTGGCAGGTTACCATGTTGCACATGTGCAGCAAATATGGCAAGTAACAAATCATTGTGATGTCCCAGAAAGCATATGTTAAACTTGCCCCATAGTCAGTGCTCAAAATACAACATTTTGCTCATTTTACATGTCTTTTTTCGGTCTGAATACAAAAAGCAATCAGATCTCATTGGGGAGTTAATCACTTGTGAACATAGAGCAATGAAATTATCTAACACAAAGGGCCCCTTTTTTCAACCTTAAAATCACTGGTGAGCCTTTACACATTTATTCACTGTTGAAAATGATTTTGTAATTATTTTGAAAGAGTCATTTTGGGAGGTATGTGAAATGACTTCAACAGAAATACTCATATGAGAAAGCACTCAATGTAAAGATGACGTAATTGGACTCACAGTGTTTTTCATATTCAATTTCTGTGAAGCCACTCACTACCAATGACTTAGTTGCTATTACTTACAGGTTATATCCTGCATTTCATAACAGACATTTTTCACAGCTAAGTCTATAGGGTGAGCTATTGCAAACAACAAAAATACTCAATGTTCAGGGGCCTTTGCAGTAACAACAATGTGCTGTGGGCAGAGTTTATGTCCTCACTTGTCCAAAATTAATTTAAAACACAAATCCCAAGTCTGCATCCCAGTAAGAACTTGTGCCAATCAACCATTCCAGTTTATATCTGCAATTCATTTTTATAGGCTCCAAGAAATACAGACACACATATTTCAGGCACATATTTTTCTTACATCCAAAAGGGGGGATGTGCACATGTAAAATCAGCTTTTATAAAAAGATATCTATAAACATGTATTCCAGAGATGACATTTTCTTGTTACTGCAGGGCTATAAATCATTCCCTCTTCCTATGTGATATGAGTGTAAAATATTTATTTCATATTAGTATGTGTGTGTGTATATATATATATATATATATATACACACTGCAGGTTGACTGCAACCTGGAATTCATAGGATACTAAAGAGTTTATAGGGTATCCTAATATTAATATAATTTATCAGTATTTGAAGACCTCAGTGTTCCATCTCTTCAGTTTGTGAATGATCAGCATGAGCAAGCATCAGAAAATAAAGATAATAAAGACAATGCAGGATTAGTGGTATGCTGCAGAAAGAGAACCTTTCTGGCACCACATGCTGAGATGATGCTAACATTATGGTAAGAAAGCAGGCTCTTTGATTGCTCTAACACCACTATATTTCTGAAATGGTTGCTTTTGTTACCATCAAAATCAGAAGAGGTAACTTATGACTTTGTTTGTTCTGTAACATACAATAAGGATTCCTCAACATCATAAATACTGTAAGTTTTTTATTATTATTCTACTGTGAATTTGACACAGTTTTACTGTTTTCTCAGAGTTCAAGTTTGGATTGACTTAATGCACTAATGAAGGTAATTTTTATACCACCAAACTAAAAAGACTGAATAAAAAGGTATCATGCATATGTCACCACTTTATATGTTTTATGTTCTTTTGAAAGTTTGCTGCTTTTTTTATGTGTGATTTTGACATAAAATTACAATTGACATCAAATTAAAATGTTTGCTTTGATTTAGATAATTTAAATGTAAGTTATTAAGCATGATACAAATGAAAATTTATTTTAAAATGTATTTTATCTTAAGTGTATCAACACTAAGGATCATTGCCCAAAGTTATCCCCACCTCTCAAAAAAGCACTCCCTGTTTGACCTTTAAACTTTCTCATGTATTAAGTTTTTTTAAAAAAAATTGTCCAGTAAATTATATTGCTTTTTTGAGGGGAGAAAAATAATTACACAAAACCAGTTCTTACTATGTAGAAAACGAGACCAAATCCTCAGATGATTTGGGCAATGGAAGTTATTCTCTTACATTTAAAATACGAACATGCTACCCAGAATTAAAAATTAAAAATACAGACATTTTACTGTATGAATAAAATTTTTTGGAAACTGGAGTGTCAGTTCCATTCTGCAAGGGTTGTCATTTCTTTTGTTTGGCCAAAATTTGTGTCTGCCATGAGAAAGTGTCTGATGCCAAAGAAAACACTTTTTTCTCTTTTCAAGTAGCCATCAGTAATCTTCAAACACACATAAAATTAACAAAATATTACTTGGCTACACATTCTTGAGTTTTACTAGACATGTTAGGGAAAGAAAGGGTTTGTGATATTTTCCCTTCACCCTCAGCAACGGCGTCATTATGGCTATTTTAAAAAGTTGCTGCGCTGCAGTTACTGTGGCACATGGGACTGAAATTTCCATTACAATGCTCCAAGCCTGCCTCAGGTCCTGGAGACTGTGGGTATTATTTTTTTTTAATGTTAATTTTTATTTTATTTTTACTTTATATGTAGAAATCTGACAGCACTTAAATTTTAATCATTCAGGAGCTTAATCCAGGATTTCTTTCAAAGCTTAAAATTCCCTGTAAAGCCAAATTCCTTGATGTGCAAGAAATGCAGAATCAAACCCTAGGTAGCTGGATCCAAGCTTTGTTTTATCAGCCAAGAAACAAAGTTCTCCTGATTTAAAGTACTGCACATAACATTGCTAAGATAAGGATTTAATTTTCTAAGCCAGGCCCTGATCCTTTAATGAGCTGTGGGTAGGCTCACACACAGCCACACTGCTGGAGTCACACTGACTCCACTTGCAGAAAACTCCAGTTCTGGCCAGGTTTCCTTATTTCCCCTCAACTTCGACAGGAGAGAAAACCATCCTTTACACCCTCAGTTCATTATACTTTAAGGTCCCCTAAAAAGCATTTATTCTGCACCCTCTGAATTCAGAAGGAACACAACATTTCTAGAAGTGGGTTATTTTCATTTGATTGATATTAGTAATTCAACAGTAAGAATAACTAAAGAGCACAGAGAGATTTTTTAATTTGTTTTTCTTCTCTATCAGAGACACCAACATAGCTCCAAAATGGTTAATCATCAGAAGATGATGTAATCTCCTGAAAAGGTCATTTTATTCTACTGATTGCCACAAATGCAACATTAAACAATTTCTCTAAACAGTAAGATATACTGGGATTATACTTTCTCTACCATTATTGCAACATTTATCTGTCCTCACTACAAATTCTTTTCACCAAAACACTTTCATTCAAATCAGTACTCTGTAAAAAAGGATTTATTTCAAGAAAACATAGTTTAGATGGAAAAATGTATCAGTGAAACTCTGTAAGGTTATTTCAAAGACCCCCCATTTACCTTAGCAATTCAAAAAGAATTTCATTGGTTTTTTAACAAAATTATTTCCAGTATTATAGTATAAGAAATCTAAAATCACTGAATTATTTAGTTATATTTTTACATGTCTTTTCTGTGGTGTCAACAGCACACCTCGAAAATAACATATATCACACTGAGATTTTTCCTGTAAATTTACATTAAATATTACACATTTTAAGGTTTGTGCAACCATTCTGCATTCATCGTAATGTAAACTAGTCAAATAATACAAAAATGCTACCAAGATATATAATTTGAAAACAAATAACACCTTGGTATTTTACATAAACATGATAAAACTGTGATAAAGAAATGTCAAGAAATAAAATTACAAGGTCTTCTCTAATTTAATATTTTGACAGTCCTACTTGCCACTTTTTTCTCCAAAAGAAAGTAATGTTTATTATAGAAAATAAGACTTAGTAGTGTTGTACATAGCAGATATCACAAATTATTTATGAGCAGATCATTTTATGGATCTCCCATTGTTCTGGCAATACGTGATGTATCAATGATGATGTCAATGTGATGTCAATACTTCATTTCCTGAATTCATCACTTTATGGAAACGCATTTTGCTACAAACAAAACATCTACCCACTGCGGAGTGCTCAATTTTGACAACTTGCCTAATCTAATATATGGAAACATTGGAAAGAAAACATCCTTCACCTTTAAAATTGCTCATAAAAGCATAGAAATTATATTGGTGCTTACTTTCAGTTTGTGGAGCAACAAATCCCAGGCTGAGCATGTTTGCATGTGGCCAATAGCCAACATCATTCCTCCAGAGCTCAGGGCTCTCCACATGAAGTTATGTGTTAGCCAAGGTACAGGAGGACCTCTGGCACCAGCACCAACACCAGCCAGAGGACACTGACACAGCACTGGGTTGGGGAACAAAGCTATGGAAGATCCCTCATAAGCCAGCCAGGAACATCTTTGAAATTTCTGCAAGAGCTGCCTGGGGGATGGTCCTCTCTTACAGAGCACCGGGATGTGTTTGGTTTCCAAACAGTGAGATAACTTTCTGTAAGTGGGATGGGCTCCTGAACCCAAAGGCTTCCCCTTCTGCCCCCATACCAGACATATCCAGACAGAATCAAACCATGTCTGGCAGTCTACAAGAGCACCTGAGTTCACCACATTCATCTCACTCTGAGGAGCGAAGGGGATAGCTTTGTTACATTTGTGGTAATAATTCATAAATACTGAGCCTTTGGAATCACCTCTGCAGGACTCATTGTTTTTGCTCACAGCCAGTTTGCATTGCCAGCCTATTTTCAAGGTCTTTCATTACCCCTGCTAGCTCTGAGTTGAGCGATTTTTAGGTATATGTCATTAGCCTGAGTGCTGCCCAAATCTACCACACAGAGGTCTGAGCAGATAAATGCCAGGGATTAATTTAGAAGGTCAGACTCTGGAAGGAGGCAGCCTCACACGCTTTTCTCAGTCCCACTGCATTTGCCCTGGGGATGCATGGCTTATTAACACTCTCGTTAATAAAGCACATTTATACCTTTGAAGAGATCAAAACAAGACCTTTGTTTGGGGAGATTTGGGTAGAAGTTCTCACATGCTTTATAAATGCAGGGCAGTACACTGTAAGCAGGTCACACCATGTCCCCTTGAAGAGCTGCAGTCCTGAGCACCACATGAAACACCTCATCAACACTTCCAGTCGAAATCAAACTCGCCCCAACACCACCAGCTCAGTGTTGTCATCCTGAGGCACAGGAATGACACAGTGACTGCACAGAGAACAAACAGCAAAGCCTCAGGTAGCTGGATTCTGACCCACTCACAGGGATTTTTTCCCCGACTGATGCCGGAAAATTGCGTGCCAATTTAGAAGGACAGAGGAGCTTGGCAAAACTGGACACCTGCACTGCAGCATTTGGGCACATGCCCACAGCCCCCAGCAGGGTGCCAGGCTGCAGCAGGGCCTAGGGAGAGCAGGGGGGAGCTGACCCTCTCAGCTTCCCTCACCCGGTCATGAATGCATGGTGAGAAATGGAGGCCTGATCTGCGCTTGCTCCTTCCACCACTCTAGAAAGCGTGCCAGGCTAGATCCTCTCAGCTGCCATGTCTGAAGATACAAGAAAACACATCCTCTGTTTCGTTTTGGCTTTACAGGGAAAAAAGTTGGGGTAGCTCTAAAACAGTATGGCAAAAGGACAACATCCAGCATGATCATCTGCACAGCACTGGGCACACTTAGCACCTAGTACAAATAAAACACAGCTTCATTAATCACTCCCAAGTCACCCAGCCTCTGGGACAGGCAACACACAGCTCTCCATAAATGCATATGGTATGAACCAGCGCTTGCTTTTTCCCCTCAGTTAGTGCCTTATTGCACTGTTTTGGCAATCCAAATGGTCACTCCAAGACTCTTTGGAGCCTTTGTGCAAGGACTGCACTCCTGCATGCAGAGAGGAGCGGCAGCAGCAGGGGCAGCAGCAGCCAGCTGGCCGGCCAGGCGGCTGGACACCTGCCAGGGTGGCTCGCCTCCAGCACTTCAGCCCCTGGAAGCTTTGTAGCAGGAAGTAGCTGACAGACCATCAGGGAGGATGCATTTTGTCTATTAGGTAACTGAAGCATAATTTGATGGAAGTCAACACACAAAAAAACCCCAAAAGAAATAAATAAAAAGACAACCTTGCTAAAGTTCACAAGAAGACAGTCACATGGTAACTACCTCTATGCTGTTAAGTGAGAATTGTAGCACTGTGAGATCTATCTCATATTGGTGACATTACCACTACATCACATACCGGTTTTACTCTGTGCAGCCAGCCATTTCATTTCCAGAGCTAATGTGCTTTGCAATTTTCCCACATCCTACACCACATACAAGAATATTTTCAATATCCCCAAACCATTTCTATTTGTAATACTATATCATTAAATTATTCAATAGGTTTTCTCCTTTCTTTTCATCTTGGAAAGGTTTCTAATTCAGAGGCTTGACTGTTAACAGCAGTAAAAGAACAATATGTTTTAACAGGTGTGTCTAAGGAAGGAAGATGGTCTATAGATTTGGTACCAGAAAAACAAGAGATACGAAGGCAACCTTTGCCTTTCAGCAACTAAACCTTCAAAGATTTTAAGGCTGGAAAGGCCCATTATCACCTTTTAACCTCACGTCCAAAATACTGGAATAAATTTTCATTTAGCAATTACTACACAAAGGCTGCTTCACTAAGGGTACCGAAACCTACTCTTGGGAAGTTCTTCCAGACTTGATGTAGAAATGCCAAGCAGTAAAGCATTCGCTGTAACTCTGCATACTCTGTTTAAGTGGTAAATAATTTCACTGTCAAACAGAAGCACCTGATTTCTAATCTTAAACTGTCAGATTTCAGTGTCCAACCACTCCATCTCCCAGAACATGCTGTGCTTCTATGCCCTCCTTGGTGCTCAGTTTCAGCACTGGTTGTAAACTCCTCATTGCTCTTTATGATATATTTGGCATAATGAGATCAACTTGCCACTACTACTTTCACCATCTACTACCACATTAATCTTTCTAACCAACACATCCCTTCAGAGCTCACATTCAGGTATTTATCCTCCACAACCCTTAAATTCTTCTCATTGTAATGGTTTTCAATTAAATTTTTCTTTCCAGTAACTGTGATTTTTATGTGTTTGCAGATATCATAGCTGAGAAAAAAAAAGCTCTTACCACAAATCTATTACAGACTAACTTGTTAGACTGTCACTGAGCACGAACAGCACCTTTCTCCTCAAATGTTACAGAGATTTGGGCACTCTCCACTCTTCTGCATATAGATCTGGCTCACTGTTCATTTCCATCTTGATCCAGACACACATTTTGATGGGCTTAAAAATGAACATGCATATGTCTGACAAGATGTGAAATTAACCTTTCACATTTTCTTAAGAAGCAAAGAAAAAATCCATTTGTTTCTGCTGTAAAGGCCTCCCTCATTCCTGCTCCTCACTGACCATGAATGTGCACTATGGTTATGTCCCCTAAAATACCGTGTAGAAAGGTAGAGAGTTTATCTCAGCACTGCAATGGCCAGACCTTGAGATTAGGTTTCCATGTGCTACATACTCTTGAGGGTATTTAACAGAGGGCTACCAAAGGGTAGATTGGAGGGGAGACAAATCTTCAGTCCATCTCTAGACCTGTATCTATCTCTGCCAGATTTTGTGGCTCACACTTACGAAACACCACTCAGTTGGCAGTTCTGAGAGAAAAGTGCACATGAAGTTAGAACATCACTGTGCCCACCAGCAACACTGGCTGTGAACAGAGAGAGGACTCCAGATACTGCATTGGTTTGAATTTTGCATCAGCTGTCCCCCGACTTGTGGTGGTATTCCTTCTCACAACCTAGAGAAGAGCTGCTGGGGTAGACCTTCCCATGCTCAGTTCTGGGTTTAAGTAAGCCCCAAAGTGCTACAGGTGCTTTTTGTCATTACAAACACCCTACTGCTAATATACAAAAGAAGCAAAAACATGTATAATCGAAAATCCAGGAAAAACCTTTCACACTTGCTGCAAAATATAATGCACTGAAAATCCATAGGTATTACTATGGTTACTAATCCAGAGATAACTAAGGCTTCCTGCCTTCTCTTACTTTGCAGGTTTCTCTGTTGTGTTTTATTCACAAGAAGAGTTCAATAACAAATTATCCTTAATTTACAGCTACTAACGATGTAGGCAATTTTTGGTCCCAAGTCTGATGCCTTAATACAGGCAAAACACTCAGAGAGGCAGACAGAATCTTCACCTGAGTTAAGAAGGCAGGATTAGGCCCACCTTATTATTCAGCTATTTATTACACAATGATAATTAACACAATGTAGACAAGCTCATTTATTTGGCAACAGCAACTCTGGCTGAAACACACTGTTAAAAAGTGCTGAGCATAAATAATATGAAGAAATGCTTATGCAACAATAAGAAAATGTATGATTGTGTATTCTATCACATGGCTTAAAAACTGCAGGTTAAGCAAATTACCACTGGCGCCGCGTAGCCGTAATTCTGCCGATCACCTAAACGAATGATCAGGTATGAACCTTTCAATTCTAGCAGCGTTTCTTTCTAAATACCTCGCTATTTAGCAGCCTAAAGGGAGCCAACACATCAGTAGTGCCTTCTATGCACTGTCGAGTCCCAGCTTGAGCACACCAAACTCTGAGGCCTTTTGAAATCTTTAAAGACAATCACACATAAGACAGTTTCTATATTGCAGGGCTGGGTAGCACTACTGCAGCACAAAACAATATTTCAAGCTTTCTGATATACATGTGTCACCTCTATGTGACAAATAGCTTGTATTAATTAGGCACTAGACTTGGTGAGATTGCTGTTATTAACTGAGAGAAGATGGGTTGAATTTAATTGTGTGTGACATCAAAGTCAAGTGACTGATATTTCAAGCATCATTTAAAATGTTTGATATTGGAGTCATTGTATTCACATAAAGACTGTCTAAAAATATAAAGGAGAATGATGAGAGAGGAACTGAAATGCATTCATACAATCCATCTTATGAAGTGAATTTGATGTAATTTTGCTTGTATTTCTGACCCAGTGTTGACAATATTTATTTATTTAGTTGTATAAAATTATTACTTTGAAGAACAGTTTATTTTTCTCAGCACTAATTTTGGAGACAGCTGGGATGGTTTGTATTGGTTCCAGCATCAGTGTTCTCAGAAATGTGGACATAAGGGAGGGGGAACATAAAAGATCAGCTTGCTTTGGGATTTGCTTTATAGCCATTAATGAACACTATTTGGAAAATGTTTACCTAAGAAAAGCAGACTACACATTATTTAGGCAAACTTCCACAATGGGTTGAAAAAAAGAAAGGGGAAAGGAAACTATATTTAAAACTGCACATGAAAGAATACATTAAAGTAAGAGCTCGTGATTGTACTATGCACTGTACAAAGGGTAACTATCTCACACTCATCAGGATGTGAGGAATGCTGTTTTAGGGTCGAATGCTTCTCTCATTTAAGATGCTGGCAAAAATCCGGTTCAGTTTGACAGGGCAGAATCATATTTGTGATGTAGCATGATAATGTATATGGTGTTTTGCTAAAAAGTGGGTCAATAAACAATTGCCCCAGAGGATACTTGTGTATAATGCTTCTGCACTGTACAATTTCCTTTTAGTTCTTTCTTTAAATATAAATAAAATAGACCACTTGCTTATTCCATGCTTTCCATAAAGCACACAAAACAACCCAACTGAAATCAGCTTAATTAACTTGCAATGCATTGCAAGCAAACATGTATCCCCTAGGTATTCCCAAGCAGACAAATCTGAAGTGCACGACAGCCAAAAGTAAATATTAACAATTTCACAAACCTGAAAGACAATGTTCCAGTCAGAAGAACCTCCCCATTGCCACAGTGGTGCCCTAGACCCACACACTATGGAACAAGGAGGGACAGTTAGGCTCACTGGAGGTGCCTCTCTGCTTCCTGCAGCCCATGGAGGTCAAAATATAAAATCAAAGATGTATAATATATATAAATCAAATACATATGTATGCATGTAACATGCACATATATATGTGGATTTTCATGTATGTAAGTACGTGTATAATATTTTATATCAGAATTAGTACTGTCATCATCACAAACACAACCAAGCCTAGAAAGTATATGTGAAGGATATAACCTCGTCTCAGAACTGGGATTCAGTTCTCAGAGGGGCTTTGTCCTCCCAGGGACATACTGTGGACTGATCAGACAAAATGTTTAATCACATGCTTGATTGTAAGAACTGATTTTGATGGGGAAACTGATGTGCATAAAGCCAAAAGACACATAAATACCTCAGCAGTTGTTTAGGTAGAAAACCCAATAGTGGATGGAGAATTCATGGATAAACTCCAGTTTACGTGAAAGAATCATTCCCTCCCGCTCCTCCTGTCCTTCACAGCAGTGGACCAAAATCCTTTTTGAAATTATCCAAATTCTCTTGTCCTCAGTGATAATACAAAGGTGCACTTTTTCCTCACTCAGTACAGGATTGACATTAGCCTCAGGTTTTAATAAGCCTTCTGCTAAATAAAGATTTTTAAAATTTCATTGAAAAGCAAGGAAAAACTTAGCGTGTCAGGCAGGATTCTTTGGCTGTTGCAATAATTTTAGTTTTAGCATAATTGATAAAGTAATTTATATAACAAAGCAGATTTTTTTTCTATATATGAATAGTTCACAGAAGTAGCTCTAGGTTCTCTGCAATTCATTTGTTATTAGTAGCTACTTAGGGAATAATTACAGCAACCTCTCACTGCTCTGTCCTTCATCTGACAGGCAATCACTGAATATTTTTTTAAAAATCCATTGAGTATGTTCCTACTTTTTGACAAAATTTGCAAAGCTCTCTGAACCAGGTTGCAGTACTAAATTTGCAAATTAAAAATTATTCCTTATATATATTCAAAGGTGTTTAAAATGCCCTGTTTCCACCACCGTCCCTGCCAGAAAACTCATCCGCCTAAAAGAATATTCAGGGGAAGCAAATATTAAAGAGTGTGAAAACAATCAAAGCAAAAAATGCAAACAGATATCTGAGGGGGTTGTGTTGTTCCTTCTACCCAGCTTGCATTGAAAGATTTATATTTTGAAATTAAATAATTTAAAAAGAAAGAGGTCTTCCTTTGATTTGCAGAAGAATATGCTTTAAACTAAACTCACACTTAAATTCTGACACCCCTGAAATCAGCCATTCCTCCTGACTAATGCTTTCTGGTGAGCTGGTTATGGG
This sequence comes from Coloeus monedula, assembly GCF_965178545.1. Lineage (NCBI taxonomy): Eukaryota > Metazoa > Chordata > Aves > Passeriformes > Corvidae > Coloeus > Coloeus monedula. The sequence goes on from NC_138790.1 coordinate 12,794,667, forward strand.
ATAAAAATGTCAAAGGGAAAAGTTAACCATTATAACCCCGTGCCCAAATACTTACATATATTTAAATGCATCTCAGATGTGTTATTTGGGTTTGTAATCAAGAAGTTTCATAACACTCACAAAATAGTAGGCATTGATCTATTAATATCCTTCATTCGTCTTCAGAAAAATGGTGAAAACCTTAAGGCAAGGTTTTGAAAGGGGTGGTGCTACTTCTCTTTTGAAGTATAAAAACTGTTTATGTATCAAATTTGACTGTGACATAAAAGTTTCCTTTGTAGAACATAAGCCAAATGTATTTGGTCTTTAAACTTTGCTAGTATGTTGTTGTCTGGAATGTGACCTTTTTGGAACGGCTTTTCCAGCATCATTCCAGTGACTGAATACCAGTAAGTGTGTTTTGGATGGCTTCCAGTCAGCTCATCTACCTGTCTGTTGTGAGAGCCTGAGCTTGCTGCACTGCTGCTACACGACAGTGCCCCAGGCATCCTTTTTCTCTCCTCACACACACGACTTTCAATTTTTGCAACCATTTGTAGCTCACTGCCATATTTATTGACCAGGAAAGTTCATGCCTCCTCTGTGCTGCCCAAACAGGCTCTGTTTTGTTTTGTTTTAGCTGGACTTCTACCTGACCTCCAATGTTGTAGGAATCATTTTACACCAGCAATTAAATGCTGGAGCAGTTATTTGTAGCTTGCAATTGTCCCCATTTAGAAGACTAACTGCTCAATTGCAAAGCTTCTAAATGGGTGCAATTGCAAGTTCAAACAGTTGGGCCCATGTGTAATTACGGTCACAAAATTGGGCTCACTTATGTCGGAGGTTGCTGCAGAAGACATAGGCCACCAACTAAAAATAATGGTTCTTTGCCCGGTTGCTACTGTGTGCTGGTTTATTACAGCAGGAGGAATGAAAGGAAAAGCCTCTTGGTGAGAATACAGAAAACATAAATACATTAAGACAATTTGAGACTATAAAGTGATCAACGTGGTGCCTAGGACAAATGATCATAACTGTCTCATGCCTAATCGCCCATTTCAGACACAGCTTTATGAACAAGTTTTGTTCTCTTTCATGGGTTTTCTCTTATTAAGGCAGAACAATGTCAGTGGTCAGAGGACTCAATTCCAGGTACCAGAGACACAGGCTCTGGGATGCCACTGGCCATTTTAAACCATCTGCTGAACCTACAGCTTTTTTCCTTCTCTCCACTTGAAAGAAGTTGATCAAGGAAACACCAGGTGGAGGTTTTTTCTCCTCTCACATAGTCGGACACTAGGCACAGTGCTACTACTGTCAGGGAAATTGTGTCTAACTCATCCTAATCATAATTAGGAGAAATTTCCTACCTTTTTCTCCCCAGTGCAAAAGCACTTTCAAAGGTTGAAGGGCATATTTCCACAAGTAAAGGCTGCTTTTTGGTGACAGTGTGTTATCCTGGACATATCTGGGGTTATGCCCAAAGCATATTCCAGACTTGACAATGGGAGTGTAGCCCTACAGACCCAGGCACCCCCAAAAGCATCCTGTTTACCAGCCCTCCATCAGCACTGCTTAACACCACGGCACAAGTAACAAACAGCTCCGCTGCATCCATACGAATTCCTTCATCACAGCCTCCTCCAACCAGTGTGCCTAATAAGCCACCAAGCATGTCAAACCACTGCTGTTCAGCTCATCTGCTGATGACATGAGACACATCTGGGCAATGGAACAAAGGGAATATTCTAAAATGATTATGCTAAGATGAGAATTAATATTCATCCCCAAAAGGTGCAACTGCCATCCCAGAACAGTAAATACAATCGACTACCCTACAGTACCAAAGTCTGTGGGACCAGATTCTCCCAAATCAATTGCAATCAAATTTCATTTAGTGAGGATGAGGCCATTGAGACAGGTATTCAGGTAAAACAGAAATATTTTTAAATATAATTGCATTTTTTTCAGCATCACGTGCACTGCAGAGTGGATATATTTTGTGGGGATTCAACAAATGATATTTTAATGTACATACATAATTTATTGAGCAAGCAGTAGACTTGGCAGAATGAATGTCAGCCATTGAAGATCCAACATGGTGTATTTTCATGCTTATTACTTAGTACAATAGCAAAGAAGGAAGCATTTAACATATTTATGAACTTGAAATATCTCTCAAGTTCCACGGTGCAGGACTATCACAAATGTTATCACATTCTTCTTCTACAGTCACACTAAGAAGTAAGTTAAGCTCTTGCTATGTATTTTTCAACCTAAAGATGGTTAAAATAGTTACAGATTACCACCTATACTATTCTTTTACTATTCTTGCAATACTGTGAACTACAGCTAGAGAAAATGATCTACCTTTATATCTTGCCCATAATTCCTGTTTATCTTACATAGAGTGAATAAGATTCAGTATCTAACTAATTTCTGCATATTTTGCTTAAAATTACAACAATTAGATTTTTTTAAATTTAGTGGTTCCAGCTCCAAAAAAAGATGGTCTTAACAATATATCTATCATAGAGCAAAATTACTAGCTGCCTGTTTAAAAATAGCCATTTTTTAGGTATCTTCAGTCTAAACTTTACATCGCAGGTGTGCCTGATGACCGTAAGGTAATGGGAGTAAGACTCTATGATCCTGTCCTTGGCCCTGCCATTCTAATGAGATATTTCACTGGATACATTAATTAGCTTCAAAAGTTTCCCATTACTGTGGTTGATCCCCATAAGGAAGCCCTTGATTTTAGACAGCAAGGGCAGAATTCATTTCATATCAACTTAATTGCCTCCAATTACCTACAGCCACCTAGAATTACCTGGTGACCAGAATTAGCTGTGCTTATTTCTTTCCATCAGCCTTAAATGCAGTTAAGACATAGCGATTCAAGTTCAGAGGTAGAATCTCTGTAACTGCTCTGTAAAGTTAGATTTCAAAGATGAATCACATTCTTACTTCCAGTGCTGAGAGGCCTTTGCCTCCCATTGATTTCAGGAGGAGTTGCATGTGCTTAATGTCCGAAGTGTAGTAGCCACATTTGGAGGCCAGCTCTGCACTTAGTGCCTCCCATCGCTCTCATTAGGCGCCTGGCACCTGACCCGGATCACGGAGCAATCACTGCCGCTGTGCTTCGCCACGGCGGCACCTCCGCCCTGCTGAGATAAAGCACCTATTTGGACCTCTTTAGCTCTGAAGATTCACTGGAGAGGAGAGCACAACTGTTTCTGGAGAGTGAGGAAGAAGAAATTTAGTCTTTCAACAGGCTATCATTACATAAGTAGGATAATATAATCCTTTTTTTTCTTTGACAACTGATTTGTGGAAGGTAGAGGCAGCATGGTCTATAGCAGCTTAATATGTCCTAAGTCCCCACAGGTCTGCTCAAGGCAGAAGATAAACAGAGGAGAAGCAATGCCAGAAGACACCTGGGGAAATTGTGTCTCCTTACTCCCCTGAGCTTGTGTGGAAAGCCCTCAGAAAATTTTCAAACTGATTTGCTTTCTGCTTTCCTGATTGTTCAGTGATAATAAAAAAAGAATGGCAAAGACAAAAAAGCCTTTAAAGGACTGAGGCTTGGAGCTTTATTTCCATTTGCCGGGCTAGTGAAACCACCCACTAGCTTATATAGCCCTTAGGCATCCTCTTTCCTGAATTCATCCTCACAGGACACCATTGCTTACAGTTATTCTATTCTATATAGGTTCTTATACTGCCCTCGTCACTGTACTAGCTGAGTGCCTTCAAGTAGTGCATTATGTGATGTGACTAACATCTGTGACAATCAAAGCAGGAAAACAGTTAAGGCCTCAGTAGCTTTCTCCCTACACAGCATTTCACTTTCCAACACTAATATTGTTCTCTCTGTGAATACACAGCTAGATTGTTGTGGTCACATTTGTAGCAGATCAGCAACGTTTCATTCCCTCTGATGCTGAATTTCTCACTTTGGTAAGGCGGTGTGGGGATCATTCTCCTTCATTCACTGAAATGCCAAAGGCTAGAAACTACTCTTCAATTGTATTTATTTTAAGAACATCAGCAGCGACCACAAAAACATGGTAGGCAAGGTAGCCTGTACTGGAGACACAACCCGCAGGCTTCAGAAAAGGTCTGTGAAAGACACAGCATTTGGCACTACCTGCAGTGTGAGGGGAAATTTTTCAGCACCAGACTCAGCTTCACAAGCCTTGGGGTGAAGGTTAAAGGGGCACCATGTTCCCCAGGAGTGACAACTGAATATCTCATTGCAGGAGAACTCGCATATGGGAACAATATGCCCGCAAATCTTTTAAACGTATGCAATTGCTTTGCCAGACCAATTGATATGTTGTGGAAGAAACATTGCAGGGCAGGTGGTTGCTGTGAGATGACCCCACACTCAGGACCAAGAGTGAGATGTGAGGTCAAAGGTCAAGTGTGACTTTGTTAGAAGCAAAAAATACAGTCACCTCTGCACTGCTGCCTACCCTGCAGCACGCAGCGCTGCTGAATGCCACACAGGTTGCAGAGCCACTGTTTAGTGGCACAAAACAAAGCAATTACATTTACTATTATTTTTCTGATTGCATCAAATGCAATGTTAAGATGTATTAAATTTAATATGCAAATATAAAACAATACTCCGCTGTCTTAGGCATGCTAACTCACCAGGACAAAGAGAAAGGTAAAATGAAAACAAGTAGAAAATTATGTTAAATAAATTATTACAAAATTTAAAAATGTTCGGCTAATTCTAGTCAGGTATTGCCCCAGAGATTATTCAGTTACCACTTCAAACTTCTCCTTGACTTTAAGAAACCCTAATGGAAAGTTAAGAATTTGGGGGTGAAGGGAGAGAAAAGAGGATGGGTTTACTTGGGTTTTGTGGGTTCTCTCCCAGGTGCCAGACACCACACATTTAGAAACTGTCTAAATAATAATTGATCTAAAATGAGAACATAATGTAGGGAATGCTGTAGAGAAAACTGAAAAGGTTTTACTGATTTAAAAATTCCTTTCCTTTCTAGTATCTTTTTTTATGCTGTCATTCCACAGGATCCCAGAATATTTCAAAAATTTTATATACACATTCCAGGAAGGATTGCAAAAGCTGATTAAGAGCATATGCAGTAGCAACACAATACCACAATTAGGATGGGAAATGGAGAACGCTAGACTTGATCTTGCCTCAAGCAGAATGTCCAATAGCAGCAAACACAACACAGAAAGAGGGACAGAGCACAGATGTTCAGACCAGAAGACAAGCCAAGAAAGGCTTAAAAGATCACTGGCTACAAGACATTTCATAGAAAGCACGCTGTCTTATTGCTCTGTGAGCATTATCACACAAGACAATGCAGACTCTAATTTAAACAGTCAGAGGGAAAGATCCTTAAGCTGGATGCCAGTTGGCTACAACAAATATGTATCGCTGTTCTGACAACATTCACTGCGGTAAACTGCACTGTGAAGTAATTATCCCAAAGACTCTGGCACCCCAGCACAAATAGCAACTCAAAGAATCCATCAATATTCTTCTGGGGTGACAAAGCCAGAAGGGGAGGGTAGGAAAACTGTAACAGCCTGGCCAAGGGGACATGAGGGCAAACAGTGCCTTCCTGTGGAGATTGCCCTGCCATGGCTGTGCTCCAAGGGCACTGCTACAGCACCTGACCGTGTCTGCAGAGCTCTACATGTCACTGCTGTGATGCCAGTGAGTACCAGCCTACAAATACCAACTGCATTGCCTTTGTCAGAGCCACTGAAAATGTACATTCACGTGCAGGGCAAAAATATTTGCAGTGATGTAGGGGAGTATTTGCAAACTGTCAAATTTGTAGTTTCTAAAACAAAAAAATATTTATGCCAGGCTTTCCTGATGCATTTCAGGGAAGACTTTCTGCAGGCTACTGGGGCCTACAGGGAGGAATGAGGAGGGAAATTAATCTGATTCTTATCACTTTAACTTCTAGTGTAACACAAAATGAGAGGGTCAGATGTGCAGTCACACATGCAGATTATTTCTTTAATTGCTATCTCCATTACAGAGATGAAGTAGGATAGGATAAATACTCCATTACATAGGATAAAGCAATTGAGCGAGAATGTACCTATGACATGAAGTTGAGCAAAGTCACTGACTATGTAACCCACACTTCAATGGTGTGATACAAAGGTCAGGAGAATCAGGGGGAAATCTCCCATGGTTTTGATGGCTGATACAATAATGTAAACTCGGTATAATCAAGTGGTTAGAGCCATGGGCATGAACCAAGGAACACTGGTCCACTTGTCTGCTACATACATGTTTAATCTCATGTTTAATTGCACAGTAACACTCATGATAATAAGATTTCCATTTGCCCAGTGAACACTCTGATGCTGCTGCTCTCACATCAGTGTTTTAATGGTCCTGCTGAAACTCAGCTTTGTGGCACTTCTTTCTGCAGTGCAGTCCAGAAGGATGTGGTGTCTCTCTCAGACTTTGATGCATGCAGCTCTACGTGAAAATTTAGGGAATGTTGCGAGATGCAAGTGTATCTGCCAATCAACTGCTTGATGGTTTTGCTTGATGGCTGCTCCAGAAATTGAACTTTGGACAGCTCAAAGGCAGCAGGACCTAATGTTTCACTCCAGCTACCTAATACCTACCTCTACCCTAAAAGCTGGTCCAGTGAATGAACATGACATTCATCCCATGAAAACTTTGTCCAAGTACACACTTAGATCATGAGTACCATCTAAAAGAGACTCTCCAGCTGGTTTCTACATCCACCTGTCAGTGTTAACAATGGCATGTACTGTCCAAAGCTGTTTAGACAAACAAGTAGGAGATGCAGCCACATTTTGCAATTATGCACTTGATTTAAAAAGTATTTTTCATGACTTTCACTCTTTTTCTTTTCCCTGTGCCTTGTGCCATGATATTCATCCCTAAGTGAAGATGTCCTGACACCCTCTGGATCGTAAATGTGGGTGCAAATACAATTTTGTGCCATTTTGTGTCACTCTCCTGCTTTAGCAAGAGAAATTAGTTCTTCTGTACATGAGTTCCTGTAATGTGCTGTGTAGAAGCTGTGATGCATGGCAGATATCAAGACTGGCATATCAGCGTACATGAGCCAGATGACGGTGTACTTCTCCCTCCTATGCTTTTCTTCTAGGATTTCTGGGTTAAGGAAGCAGGCAGGATAAACACTGAGCACAGTCAGAATACATTTGAAGGCATGCAGGACAAGCCCAAGAATTTATTTTATGTGCTTCGGATGCCATTTTTGGCTTCTTTCCCTATTCAGTGTCTCTGTAACATGTAGATAATTCTCCCCTCCAGACCCTTACAACGTTTTGGTTAGCTCAGAGAGCAGTGTTGATCTTTCCTACCTGGACTGCAGCTATCACGCAGTGCCTGTCATTCTCATACAGATCAAAAAGGATTTTGCAGGCGGTTGCCCTTGATCCATGCCTTATATGTCAGTGTTAAATGCTTCAACTGAGAGCTGCCCGCTTAAAATAGATCCTCGCCATCAAACCAAAAGGTCCTGAGGCATGTGGAGCACGGCTTAGTAATGCCTCTGAGAGGAAGTTCTGGCCACCATGGCATCAGCAAGGCTTCCTGAAGCACCTGGCATTTTTGATGGAGATCATCCATCCAAATAGTGACCTAATGCAACCCTGCATAACTTTGGAGCCCATGAGATAGCAGTGTATGTGCCAATGCTAGGGTTTCCTTTTCGAAGGGAATTCGATGTGGTTAACAAATTCTGCACTCCAGGTACTCTTCATCCTACAGCTGCAACTGCTAGCACTTTTATAAAGCTGTCTTAATTACCAGTGACCCTGTACTCTTCAAATGCATCAGTGGTACAATGGATGATTCAGGATGACAGGGTCACAAGCAATGGGAAAGAGTGTCTGATCCATGCCCCACTTACATACATCTCTAGCTCATAGACTATCTGCCCTAGATTTAAAAAAATTCTTCATGTCCAGAACTCTGTTTCAGTAGAATTTAAAAAGACTTGGGTTCCAGCTCTCTTTCATGAAATTGTTGGTAGGATCAAATCTGTATAAGACACAAGCACTAGGACAGAACATGTTAAATAAATGATTTGTGGATGTGAAAGCTGATAAATTTGAGTCTTCTGGAGAAAAAGGATTTTCACCCTCAGCCTAAAGTTAACTAATGCCTCTAAATTAACTTTTAACATTTGATATGAATTGTAAAAAAGTTTATAATTTTATGTCAAAACATGATACAGACAGCTGAGAAGAATTGCAAGTTGGCATGATAAGAACCCAATGCCCAAATCTGCTGTTGTTAAAAATCTCCCTGAGGAAGTCAACAAGCTCTACAAAATTCTTCCCATCACTGAGGGTTTGTCCACACTGGCAATGCTTTTGGGGGAGTCAAGGGTATAACTGCCTAGGAAAATGTGTGTCTCTCCTCATCTCCTCCAACACCAGTTCTGCCCTGATCAGCAAACATAAGGAGGAGTTATTATATGCTACCTTTATTGCAGTGAAATAATTTAAATTATTTAAATCATTTAGAAATGAGAAATTACAAAGTAGCCTCAAGTGCACGCTTAGGTGCTTTGATGAATAAAAGCTCTCATACAGCAAGTAAAACAATCAAAATACTCCACTCCAAAACCAAGATGTTTATAAAAAAGACATCTATCATGTTGTTCTGAGAGCTAATCTCACATCCTCCTCTGTCCTTATAACAGAGTCCTAATATTATGTTATAGTAAAATATTCTTTTTAAATAAATTATAGGAAAATAATTCAATCTTAAATGTTCTATTATTTGTAAATCGAAATGCTTATGTCATGTGCTTAAAAACACAAATAATCCTCAGCATGCCTCTCTTTAGTGTGGCATAATATTAAGTCAAAAAGAGACATAGCTCTCCTCCTCTAAATCAAGGAAAGTCATACCGAAAGAACTTACTGCTGTGATTGTTGTGATCACCCTAATGTCATTCTGCAGCTGATCATAAAAAGTTCATTGAAAAGGAAAAACCAAAGACCTCAGTCCTGCCAATACTTCAGAAAATGTCTGTTCAGCTGTGTTGCCATAAGCACTTACTGAAATCAGTGGAAATTAACACATCCAGAAAAGCTCAGAAAATTTTGAGAAATTCTGTTCTTTGTCAAGACTTTTTCCCCCAGCTTCTGTGGATTGCTCAAAACTAAGGGAAAGGAAGAATTAAAATCTAGCTGTAAAACCACCAAAACATAAAAATAGAGGGGAACACCAGGTATGTATAGTACCTTAAGTAATTCATTCTTTTCTGTAGCTCTTGCTCAGAAGTACCTACATTTTAAATCCAGTTTGTTCCTATAGTTTCTGATATCTCAATCATTGTTTATATTTAAAGTTATTTAAAATTCTCTCCAAGCATTGAGGGTTTCTGATGACATTATCAAGTAAAATAAGAACATCAGAACCAGCTATTTATTGTGATAAGCACATGGTCTTTTCCAGGGTTTTTTATCAATCTCTCATTTCTTCACCCAGCTGACAATCTAATGTTTTTTTTACTTGTAGTCCCTTATTTGTAACTGGGTGTAATGTTGCCCATGATAACTATGTCCCTCCTCTCTATTTGCCCATATTGCTCCTAGGTCAGCCAGACCTGCATATTAAAAATGCAGATAGACAAAACATAAGTGTTCATAAAGGAAAAAAAACTGTTGTGTTAATAGACCAATATGTTCTCTTTTATGTAAGTAATCCTCTAAACAATGGAAACATTCAAAGACCAAAACAATCAAAGCACTAGAGAAGTGTTTCTGATGGTAATATTAAACTAGTAACTCTATTTTTCTTTTTTCTTCCAATTTAAAATAGAAGTAGTGCATGACCAACACATTCTTTTCTCTTGAGAAAGTCTGAATACATACCAGTGGAAGAGACATAGTGGCCAAAGCCTGAGACATCAAAAGATGCTCCTCAGCGCCTTGCCACCTTTGCCACAGTCCCAAAGTGCCCACAAACAAGCCAAGGAAAAAATAAAAACAGAAGCAGACCAACTTTGTGTGTGTTCCTCTACAGAACATCAAATCCCATCTGCCTCCTGCAACACTATCAAAACAATGAAAATGAGGGGCCAGCTAGGATGATGTCGGCTAGAAAAGCCCTGAAATGTGCTAATCAGACTCACCTACACCCCCATTGTTCACTTAAATCTACTTTGCAAAATACCACGAGCATGGGGATTTTATAAACTTTTATTCTGCTCTAAAAACAGGCCCAGAAAGCTTTCCACAACAGCCAAATTTTCTGCAAGGTCAATCACCCACGGGAGAGGTTTCACAGCTGTCACACACGCACCTCAACCACCTGTAGGGGAGACAAACGAATGAAAGAGCGGCACCCAGCACTGAAGCCGCAGCAGAGCGTGGGAACGGGGGAAGAGGGCACCTATTGCTCCCCTTTGCTGCGGCCCCCCTGAGCCATTCGGCTGGCTTCCTGCACTGCCGGCAGCCACCTCCTCCGCCTTGTCTCCCGCCCCCTGCCCAGCTCAATACTTTTGCTCTCCAGCAGGAGCTGTGAAGTGCAGCCCCCTCTCCGGGGTGCAGCGGCGCAGCCCGGCCGGGTCCGCGCTCCGCTCCGCGCTGCCGGTGCGTCCGGAGCGCAGCGCTCCTGCGCGGTGCCAGCGCCACCGCCGGGGCCGCCCGGGCTCGCACACAGAGGGAAGGTGCATTTCTTCTCTCTCTTCTAGCTTTAATAATCTTAAAGCTTCTGGTGATTCCCAAACCGCATCTTCCGCGCAAACGCACACACACGGAGCAGAGGGATCCCCGGGGAAAGAGATGCGTCACTATCGAATGTTCAGCGTTAGCGTCTGGATTAAAAATGAGATTTGGGTCCTTCTGCTTCATTCCCCCCCCCCCCCCCCAAAAATCTGGTTTGATTTTCCTGTCCCCTCTCTAGCTTCTCACCCATTAAAAAAATAGAAAAGCATTACTTTTTCAGCTCTGCCTTCTCCAGACAGACTTGGCTCCCTCCAAAGCCTCTGTGATTAAACACACAGTAAATAGTAGTCAGACCAAAATTCTCTAAGCCTGTGACTTTTTTTGGTGCCAATAAATCCCACTGCACCTTCTCCTCAGCTGCCCTCAATTTCCTCGACTCTCTTAAGGCTGTCATGTACATCTGGGCCTGGCTCCCACTTCCATTGCAATATTTTCATTCTCTCTCAGATTCCTGTCTGAAAAGCTGCAGACCATTAAATCTACATGTTTTCTGAAATCTTCAGAGCAATTTAAGGATTTGATCACTTTTTTTTTTCCCCTTTGGAAGTCCCCAGCCTGAAAAAAATCACCTTCAGAATGTCAAAAATGTTGATGTTTCTTAATTTCTTGTCAAAGGGAAAAAGTAAAAAAATAATAATATTGTAATACAGTTTTAATTGGGGAGGGGGAGACTTTTTCTTGAGACATATAAACCAATGTGACCCTAAAATTCTGAATGCTGTCATTACTCTTCTTCAATACAGAAGTGAAAAAAACCTTATCTGCTGATATGGAAACAGCAAATCTCCAGCCTGTGTAGTATAATTTGGGGGTTTTGGTATCTTTTTGTTCCAGCAGAAGATCTTTGCCACAATGTGTCCAGTACATCTGTGTTTTTTCTCATTCGAGCCAGAAGCACCATGGGGCAGACAAGTCTTTCTTGACATATTTTTCTAAGCAAGTAAGTATTTGATTTTTTTTTTTTTTTCCCTGTGGTTCAGAATACAAAGAAGTGTGACATGGCAGTTCTAGTGATTTATCACAGAGGAATGTAGAGGTAGCAAATAATAAAATTTTAATAAATGGAGACAACCAGGGAGAGCATACGTGTGTGGTTAGAAGCCACTCTTTTTTTCTGCTCACGAGATCATCACCCTACACAGCCACTGGGAGAATGAAAGCTTTTGAAATAAACGAAGTGCTGCTGTCAAAAGCAGACTAGTCTAAAGTGCAGAAATTAGAAGAGTAAACGGATCTGGAATTACCATGGGGATAGGAAGGAGACAAAATGTGTATCTAGCAGCATTTGGGGTCTAGCCAGACCTATACTTTGCAGCAGCTATGCCAGGGACAGGGATTGCTGTTCTTTGCTGCCCCTACCGAGATCTGCTGGCGGAGCGGGTTACCCGAGCATTCCCCGGCTTGTTTCACTTCCAAGGAGGCCAGGTTAGTACAGATAAACCGTAAGTCTTTGCTAATCTAGTTCATTTTGAAAAAAATAGGTTAGAGGAAGCTTGTATGAGCAGTGCTACTAGCAGAGTTGCAGGGATTTGGGATTCCTGATAACCACCCAGAGACAGGCTGCAAGTTACTAATGCCTTCCACCAGCACAGCTGAAGCTAGAAGAACACATCTGTTCACCTCCTGAAGAGGACTAGATTTCTGGTCTGCTAATCTCATTTTCCACTACATATTCAGTCAAAATAGCCCCTCAATGGCTGGAGATTACTCTGTGCTTGGTTCCTTCAGCAGTATTAATTTGGCAAAAGAAAATGAAGAGAAAAGTGAATGTTAGTGTTTGGAGCCTGATCAGAATAGGGTGTATAAATAGCATAAAAGTACATAGCCCTGCTGTATCTCATCCTTTGCTGCTCTTAATACTCTGAGTTCTTAAATCAGGCAGCTCCATGCAGCTTTAATTTAGTCAAGGGCCAAGCAGCTATGAATTAAGGAGCCGTAGGGCTGAGCTTCTAGCAATCTGTTCTCTCCCAAATGTCCAATTAGAAGAGATAACACATTCAGAGATAAATTCCTGGCAAGAGCTGAGGATGAGATTTTGCTTGTATCAACAATGTGGTCAACACTTTGAGAATGATATATGAAAATAATGTAAGACAAAGATCTGAAATGTTTAAACAAGAGATCAGTTATGGGCCTCTCAGAGGTGGTAAAGGTAAATTATTAAAGAATTTATAATTACGTTCATGCCTAATTATTAATAAACAAGGATAGCTAACAGATGCTGCAGCAGATTTACATTTCCTAAGGAAACAAGAAGAATTGTGAAAGAAAATCAGGATCAGCAAAATGACTAGGCCAGGAAGCCAAAATGCCTGTACATGACAAAAAAACTTCTGTCAAAACTATTCAGGAGGAAGGAGGAAGCAGTTTAAAAAAAAAAAAAATGGAGAGCGATTCCTTTTCAAACCTTGGAGGCACTAATAGATTGAAGAAAGCTAACACAATACCTATGGTGAGAATGTTTCAACAAGTTGAGGATGGGGATCAGATTCAAACCAAAATATTTAATTTTTACTGATGACATTCAAGGGACTTCACCACTTGTTGAACATGAAAACAAGCTGATATCTGTTCTCTTAAACCAATGAATACTCCAGATCAATATAGTGGAAACTTCATCAAAGAAATATGAAGTGTATTGCTTAGACAAATTAACACCAAGCCACAGAATAGAAATCGTGACTAGCAAACTGGACAGAAATCTTGGAAGAGGTAACAGTGGGCCAGCAGGAGCAATTCTACCCCCAGTTGATTTAAGATTTGTGGAGATACCAGTACAATACTCAGCACTAGACTGTATGATTTGCAAATAGTGTGACAGAAACTACTGAAGGGATAAAGAATTGGCTTTGACTGCTAAGACAAGAGGTATTTGAAAATGGAGGGAAGAATCATGAAAATCTATTTTGAAAGATTATTTCTTGTTTATTTATGACCTGGAAAAAAATCCCTGAAGAAATTACTGAAGTTTTCACAGAAACAGCTAATGAGTTTGACAGATAAAGATGTAAAGTGATAAAATAAACTTGTATGAAATGGAAAATAAAACCTAGCAATTAATTGCTGGAAAAGAGAACATCATGGCAACATTAAAGAAAAACATTTATTTAACAGGAATTTTGAAACTATCAATCATAAAGAGAAAAGAAATGGAATACAACTGAACTTCAAGTTCCGGATTGTTTTCCAATGAAGAAAAACATAAAATACTCAAATACTCTTAAGCAGAGCCAAGGTAGCTTGATAAAAATGGAACATTAATGTTACTGTGCAGTGTTCAGGAAGGCAAGCTCAGCATCTGTACCTCCCCTCACTTAAACAAATGTATCACAAGTCTACATTTACATGAAGACCATTTGGCATTGGAATTTCATCAACAAGAGCACTGAAGTCACTTCCTTGTTCCTTGGCACAGACTGGCCAGGGTAGAAACAGTGAAAGGCCCTGAATATTGCCAGGTTTTAATCATGATTCTATCACACTCAGATGGCATCAGCTCCTTCATATACTCTGACTACAATTTAATGACTTTTCACAAGACCACTGTCACAGCACTTTCAAAACTTATCTCAGAAGTCATTGAAAATAATTTCTATTCCGTTTTCATCTGATTTAAATACCTGTATTTACCCGATACTGTTTTCTACTCAAAGGTTCACAAAATTTCCTACTAGGGTATATTCTCCTTTTAAGTAAAGAAGAAATTACAATAGGCTTACAGTCAATGAAAAGGAGTACTTTCGTTCCTTCTGCATTAAATACTTGCAGAAAAGATTTTCCTCTCAGTATAGAAACAAGTCTGTATATTTATCAGTGATGAAAACTGTTAATCTCAATAGGAAAAGTTTGATTTAGGACACAGAATAATTTCCATTCCCTAGAATCAATTCAGACCACTTCTACTGCCATTGCATGCCAATAACCTATGTCCAACCACAAGATAAAAATCATCCGGTCTCCCATTTGCAACTCTCAAGTCCCACTTCTTAATTTACACCCAAAAATATCCTGCCTGCTGTTTCCTCCCCATCCTTTTGGCAATCGCCATGATTACATGCATGGAGAAACATTATTAGGAAAGTCTAACGGATTTTAATTGTTTGCATCGCAAATGTTTCTCCCTGGTGGAAAAAAAGCTCTAATCATATTGTCTCATTGCTCATTCTTTACTCTTCTTCCTGTTGTCTCTATTGCTCTCTCTCCTTCTGTTCATTCTTCTCTCCAACCTGCTTCCCCAAATATATTGCCATGCCATTCTCTTTACTCTTCCTTGCCCTGCAGGGAAGCTCATTGTTCTCCCCTTTCTATCTCTTGGTGACGTCACCTCTTCTCTAAGAGAATCTGCAGTAAAATCCATCTCCTCCTCCTTGCTTCCTACAAACCATATGCAAAAGCAGTAGCAGAAGTCAGGAGATGGCAAATGACCCCTGCAGAGATCAGGTCTCTGCACATGGTAGGCAAGCACTCTGATGAAAGAACATAGGCTGAAAGCCGTTTTGTATTGATAGATCCTGTTTCTAGCAATAAAGCAGAAACTTCTGTAGATTGAAATATTGGTTGTTGTATCAACAGCCTGGCGTTACCTTGAGGCTTTGCAGAAAACCAAGATCTCACAACTGTTTGGGTGCCCCACAAACACAGTAAAACCAATCCTCACTTCAGACACCACACAGTCTAAACAGATCAAATATGCAAAGAGTGGGACAACAGGACAAAGGTCAAAAGATTTGCCCGAGGAAGCAGAGTAGATCTTGTTTATGATTACTTATTCATGGCTTGTGTATTTATTTTCATTTCTTATCCCATGGGCAAGTAGTAATGGCGCAAAAAAATCCTTTTTGCATGCTTTCAGACCATTATTTGTAACATCCTTGAATCTAAATACACAAAATATGTTTTTCATATTTAATTGGTTAATATTGATAACCTCATAGTAAACTAGAAAAATCCATTCTATTTTGACATGGACAGATACCACACTCTTTGTCTAAATCCCGCCATTTGTCTCACTGTGTAACAAACTAAAGCAAAAGGGGTAAGTTATGAATTTTGATAGGTTTTTTCTTTGAAGGAAATCACCTAAACAAGTTTTGTGGTTTTGGTGTGCATTCTCACTTTTGGCACATTGTTAAGAGTGCCCTCTCTCCCTGCATGTCTGATTCAGGTGTGGGTTAGCACAGGGGGAGAAAAAAAGGTGGATTTTTTTTTCCCAGAAAGTCTCCCAGGTAATGCAAATGTCAGAGATAATGATTTAACAGTTCTCAGGAACAGAGAATGTCTACATATGGTTCGTGATTTAAGAATGTTTAATGAATTGAAACATATACGAGAAAAAAATGCCTTTAGAATGTCTTAAGGGTTTTCATTACAAAATAAAACATGTATTTATAAACGTCTGGTAACAGCGAAGAAACCTGTTTGATAACGAGTTCCCAATGCAATTGTAAATTAGAGATGTCAGCAACTATGAAAATTCCCTTTTTTCCACTGTACTTTTAGAGTCTAAAAAGTTACTATAGGCTTGTTTAGGATCGTGGCCTGGTGTTCCATTTTAAACAATAGGCAGTGCCAGTAAATAATGGCTAATTTAGCCTAAAGATGGGCTCACTTTGTTTTCAGAGTGTGAGCTGGAAATCTTGAAACAAATTGACTGGTCTCTGCTCAGCTATAAAGTTTTGAGAGATAATAACAATTTTATTGTTCTAAAAGCAGGGGACATTTTGGGGGAAAACATAACTCAAAAACAAGTTGTCTGTCAAGAACTGAGGGCTTTCCACGCATTTCTTTTGTTTTCACCAAAAGCTTATGATGCTTGGATGCAAACAGTAAATATGTTCAAGTAGCTGAAGAAATTTAACCTGTAATTTGGTCATTTGTAAGGGGCAGATATAACACCAGCATT
Source organism: Coloeus monedula (assembly GCF_965178545.1). Taxonomy (NCBI): domain Eukaryota; kingdom Metazoa; phylum Chordata; class Aves; order Passeriformes; family Corvidae; genus Coloeus; species Coloeus monedula. Next base: position 12,811,306 of record NC_138790.1, read on the forward strand.
TTCTTTCCAAAAACCACAAATTTATTTCCTAGGCACAGAGAAACATGCTGAAAGTCAGCAGCTATGTAATCATAACACTGAGACACAGATTTCCAAAGGAATTTGCAGGTACTTGGATACTTAGAGAAACTCACCAAAATGCCAAAAATACTCACTGCCACAGGCTGAAAATGGGAGTTGTGTCTTGTCTGCTTGGACACTTTTGTAAACCTCACCAGTCATCTTTCTGTAGTTCTGAATATCTAAGTGTCTCCAGCCATCCAACCTTATCCAACTAAATCTGCTTTTGTAACCATGAGAAGTGCCTGACGTTTGTGTCTGACCACAGCTATTCCAACTACTCAGATTCCCTTGGCTTCTGCATTTCAGATAAAACACACAAATTCCACCAAAGCCCATTCTGGCATGACCATTTGACAGAACTTTGCAGAATCCATTTCTTATCCATTATCGTTTGAGACACATTTAACATAAGCATAAATTTCTCAAGACTTGGAAACAAATATAACCAATATTGACTAGATTATTGTGCTTAATTAAATTAATCTTTCCTAATAAAATAGGGGGAAGTATGCATGGCTAATATTGCAATTTTTAAGTTTTAAGAGAAAAGGATTATTTTCCTCTGACTAGCTGTAAGATACCAGGGAAAATTTATCTTGTGTATTATCTAATAGGCCTTCCAGAACTAAAGACCACAGGAGGTAAGGCTAACAAAATTAATATGCAAAGAAGTTCAGCACTAGGGACCCATAATTTTCTTGCAAATGGTTTCACTTTAAGGATGAAACAACACAAGACAATACCAATTTCTTTCTTTTTTTTGCAAATAGATGATGCTTTAAAAAAATTAACACATGACAGCAGGTGGGAAGAAACTAGAGAAGTGGATATTCAAAGTGGAGAGTGACTACAAATTTGATTTGCTTAACATTTTACTAACTGATTTGAATTCACTGATATGTTAAAACAATGTCAGGAGATATATTTAATTAAAACAAGATTGGTTGTCATTCAGACGTGAAGTAAACATTTAGTATACCTAGTGAATTATTAAAGAGAATGAAAAATAATCTGACCTTCAGAAAGCAGAACCATAAATAAGAAGGACCGAAGAGATTCTACTTGGCCACATTTGAAAATTATGTTCAGTTTTTGCTTGCATTAAATAATAACTGTAATAATAATCATTACCAAATGCATTATTAATTAGAGGTTTTTAATAGCAAAGGAGTGCTTTTATTGCAGTAATAGATTTATATCACATCTGTATATGCAAGACTATTATGAAATATTATAAGAGAAAGTTAATCCATTCTCTCCTTTATGTATGGAATTAACTTGAGCATTTAATGTTCTGTTCATCTGCTTTGTAAGATGTCAGCAATATCCAGGTATTGTTTCTTGTAGTAAAGAGCTCATTGTGATTAGATTTCAAAAATATATGACTGCACCCCAGGAAGTGGTTCAATCTAATAGTACTCCCATCAATTCAAAATAGGTGAGTGTCAGACAAGCTTCTAAGGTAACAAATCAGCTCAGCATAATTCGAATTTTAAAATCAAGACTTTGAAAAATAAAAAAGGTTACATATATTGGCCTAAGCATATCAAACATATGTCAAATGTATTATATTATAGCAATAAAATATACTGACAAAAACACTCTTTGAAATGAATCCTCATTTAGAACTGAGTGATATTCCATCAAGAAACATCTTGTTTTAACAAGAACATTGTAACACATACTGCAGGACATTAGTTTTAAATATATTTTCTATATTTTATCATCCTTTCACATAAGAAAAGCTTAGCCTTTATAAGTTCAATTCACCTTTGAAAAATATGAGGAAGTAACTCCTGATGAGGGTTGAAGAATATTTTTGCCTTTAGCCTTAGTAAGTTAAAAATGTTCTCTAACATACCATAGAAAAAAATTTGATAAGTAGTGTCCATATTCTGAATAAAAATTCAACCTGTAATTAAGTAGATATAATTATATGGATAATTTCTGACTATCATGATTCTTCATATTTGTAAGGGTGTACATATTTGTAGACCTGGGATCAAAGATTTTTATAAGTATGGTTTCCTTATAATAAAATTTTTAGAATAAATTAAAATCGGGGGGAAGACCAAAAATCACCAATATAAAAATCTAAAAGCTTTCGTTTGCACACATAATTTTTTGTATTTCTGCAAAATTCTGCAAGTCTTAAGAAAATCCTAACATATTTTTGCTAAAACCAGTGGGAAAATGATGAAGATACAATTCCCTACAAGAATATGAAAGACACGCTATTTTATAAGAGAAAAATCAGATTAGTAGATCCCTCTGGTTCAAAACCATACACAAAGAGATCCCTGCACGCAGACACATGAATCTTCATTGATTTTACTGAGAACATATAATTTAGTAAGAAATCTGATCAGTTTCCTACCATTTTATTTATCAGACTGTTATTATACCATCTTTATGCAAAACGATTTCCTGACATCAGTGTGCGGGTAACGTTCCTTGGACAAGAAGCCCCATTCAAGGGAAGAAAGCCACACAATGAAGAAGCTATGAGTGTGTAAGGGTTTCCAGGACTGTCCTGTGGTTTGATGTGTCCCATCCTTAAACTTATTTTCTTCATTTTAAGTATTTTCAAAAAATAGCTCATTTATTTAAATCAGAAAAGTTATATAAATAGGTTTTGGTGTGGTGATTATCAATGCTTAGGGGTGGTTATATTTAATTCAGATACCTAATTTAAGGCTTTGATCCTCAGGCCATAATAACAATAGCAACCAAAGTAAAATGCATTATTTATAAATTTATACTATTGTAAATTCAGATACTTCTAAAAGACTAAGAATCAAGCTCCATTTGTTCAATATAAAAAGGCTTTGAAATGTAATCTCTGTGGACTGATTGATGTATTACATGATGTCTTTTTTTTGCTTTCTCTGTACAAACATGTTAAACATGCTTGATAGTTTTCTGAGTACACATAATTTCTTCCATTTCCCTTTGCACTCAATCTATTATCTTTTACAGTATTTAATAAATTAACATAGGCAATCTAGAATTGAATTAATTTATCCATAATCAAATTAATTATATATCAACATTTTCCAAGACCATAAAATATGAATATCTAATAATAGCAATGTTATCATTATGTGGTAATAGTTATAAAATCTTTTTCTTTAAGGGACAGTAAGAAGATAATAGAGACTGTCAAAATTAAATACAATATCACAGCTATTCCTTTTTTATTAGTCTTCTTTAATCTCTATAAATCATATCTTTATAGTCAGCAGTGGAAATGAAGTTGGGTGGTTAGAGGAGGTTTTGTTAGCCAAATAAAATTATGTTTCTTATCAAATTGTTCTTGTACCATGAAAAAAAAGAAACTGCTAAAGCTTGCACTCTTAGTTTATTTCATTAAAAAGGTTATTGATCACTCAAATAAAATCAGACACTTTCAGGTGTTTCTGTGACCCCACAGTGCAGACTGGCAACACGCTTCAGGTCACAGCAGCTGTATACAACATTCCTGCATGGAATTCCCTCTGTCCCAACACAACAGGAACAGTCAAAATTTCTTTTGCTCAGTAACACAACAGAGTTTATTGGCTTGATTATACAGTGAGCTGGTCACCTTTAACACCTAATCCATACTTTTCCTGCAGAGGCTGACTGCTGAGCATCCAAGGAAAGGATCTCTGTCTTTCAGCACTCCCAGAACACCCCCTGAAAGCTGGATGCCCATGACTGGGCAGCATATTTACATGAACTCTTCCTTTCCAAGCAGCTCCTGAGGCACAAGTTTTCCGGAAAGGGTAGTAGCAAGAAAAATTTTTTCTGTTTTATCCAGAATCTGGACAGGTTTGTAATTAATATCCCAGCTCCCCACTGAACCTGCAGCAGCAGGCTGAGCATCCTTGCCCTCTCCTGATCTGGTTAAAATCTAGCACCTTGTGGATCAGGCCTTTCAAAAAGTCTGGGGAGTGTTTTCTCAGACTCCTGTGCAAGAGCTGATGGTCCAAATAAACCACAAGCCTAAGCCTTGGGATAGCTAAACTCCAAAAGCCCTGGTCATCTCAACTTACTGCCAAACACCAGCTAGAACCCAGTCCTAGAAACCAAGGGAAGAATGCACTTCCTTGTCCTCTGACTCCATCAGCAGTGTGACAGTTTTGCTGTAAAATTAGAGTAGAAGTAGATGGAAAAAACCTCTGAGTCACAGCAACAAGACCTTCCCAACAAGACACTGGCAGCCACAGATCAGCAAGAGTGAGTAGTGATGCTGCTGTAGCAAATGCTCCATCCTTCCAGCTCCTCCCAACACTCACACTGCAACCAGCCAGTCCTGGTGGCAACTTTCTTGACAAAACACTTCTGCTACTGCAGTGGGTTCCCCCAAGAGAGGAAAAAGAAATCTTTTCCCCTTCTGTTTCAACACAGTTGTCCCATCTTGATATGACACCTAGAGCGCTCCAATGTGGAACATAGAAATATAGAACATTAAAGGACCAACTGCAAGCTCATGTGCTTCTATCTCAGTATTGTCATCTTGGCCAAATATGTGATATTCCACCCTGCTTCTTGGTAGTCTCTGTTCTTTAAGCATCCTTGAAATTAAAAGACCATAAATCATGTTGCAAGGTTTTTTTACATCATTGTTCAGAAATCAAGTATTAAGCCATGCATTATGTTACCTAGTGTCCAAGCAAAACAAGCAATTATATTGCCTCCAAATTCTGGGAACACATCTAGGAGCCAAAAATCAACTTGACTACACATTTAAGATGCAAAATAGACTTGTGCCAAATTGAGTTTCACTGAATATAAGATATGTGGGTTTGCTGTGAGAAAGCAATCTCATAGTTCTGTGTGTTCTCCTGTACGTGTGGAACACAGAGTTTTAAACTGATTTTTACATTTAACAAATGTGGTGTGTGTTGCCTAAATTAATAACAATCTGATGCTAAATCTGCTTTATAATTATTATAGTACAATTTTCCCTATCAAGAAATGCTGTGGACTTACTGTTTACCTTTCAGTTGATTTTATTTGCCAGATTATATAAAAAATGGTCCCACGGGCTTGCTGAATATATGGGTGCTAACAATGAAAAATGTGCATAGTTTTAATACCAACTTTGTAAATTGCCTTAATAATAGCCTGTATAATGTAATAGTATTTTCAACCAGTACTTTTAATTTCTAGCTCATAAAGTCTTTTCATTGAACCCCAAGGGTGTAGCTATAAAGTAAGATTTAATTTTGTATATAATGTGGCCTAAATTAGTTTTAAAGCAATAGGAGAAACATGCAGCTCAAAGAGATAAGACTGAAATTATTATAACTCGGTGAAATTTCCTATAGCAAAATTAATCATTATTTCCATTTTTACATAATTTGACATAAAAAATATAAAACTAATGTAGATCTAATCAAAGTATATATTTTAAATCACTTTACCGTAAATTACAGAGGCCATAAAAGGTATGACAGAAAATGATTTGAAGACACTTCCAAAGTTGACTATTTCTTTGGTGAAATGAGTTAATAAATAAATGCTACCAACCAAAGTAACAAATGGTATATTAATGTTCGTAACTTTGACTAAACCTGGAAGTTCACACACAGAAACTGACAGCACCCTCTCATGGCTTGTTATGCATTTCAACTGTCTGTGATATTTGGTCATTTTCCCTAAAATTTTCTGGAATCGTGATTATGCAAAACCTCAGTTTCTCATTTTCTAGCCCTCCCAACTGCAGAGAAAATCTAGCAAGCATGAATGATAAAGCAGATGAAAGGAGACAGCACATAAAAAAAGACCCAATATTATTTTCTCAGACTTCCTTTTTTTATTTATTTATTCTGCTCATCTTTGTTCAGGGGCTTGACACATTATGACTGCCTGGATTCGGAAAATGTACTCTATTGACCATTTTATACACATGAAAAAAATCAAAGGCCATCACACTGGTACAAAATTATTTATTCTATAAGAAAATAGCTGTTTTAACCAGGATTTATTTTAAGTACATTACATAAAGTAGGGCCCAAAATTTTTCCTCACTTGTTTGCTGTGACCGCTTTTCTATAGGAAGACATCTTCCAATACTAGATGCTTTCTACTGTGAATAGTTCCTTTGGCCTTGAAAACATAGATTGCAGCTGTCTTTGCATTTAAATGTGATATGATATCAAATCAGACAGGGTATAGGAGAATGAGAAAGAAGAGAATATTTATGATGGTATCAGAAGATTTAGGTTATTCTCAGTATGTGGAATACTATTTAGAATATTTTCCATGTATATTAAAGTTTATACCACTAACATGTTTTATGAAGTTCTCTCAGGTCTATGCTATTAATATCTGCACACCTTGATTTTACTTGCCACACCAGCAAGGTTTGGTGGGGGTTTTAATACTCTGAAAGTTTCTGAAAAAGAAAACAAACATAAAACCAAACAAGTGTCTGCTTGGGGTTAGGGTTGGGTTAGGGGTTAGGATTAGGTTTAGAGGTTAGGGTATCTGCTTTCATCAGTGGAGTGCAGGAAGGAGTGACAGTCAGACACACTGACTCAGTGTGCTCCAGTACTGAGGTATCCAGGCACATTTTGGATCCATCAGGGACTGGACTTTGGAAAACTTTGTTAAAAGAATCCTGCAAGTTCCTGATGTTGGCCCAAGGCTCTTAGAGTAAAGAGTAAAACTTCTCCCGGTTTCAGTATGAACAGGCTCAGCCTCATCAAGAGTGGCTTTGTGGAATATTCTCTGTCAATGCTTCTATTTTTAAGCATATTTCATCCTTGTAAGCCTTATTGATTTTAGAGCTGCTGGTGGTCTGACCGCAGGAATTGAATAATGGGCTACAGCTCCTGCAACACCTCCTACTCCCAAAGTTTCAGATCCTGTATCTTTTAAATAGCTAAATAGGTTCATTAACTGTGTTTCTGATGCTTTCCAACATATTTACTACAAACAAAAATAAGTATCTGTATCAAGCAATCTAAGTAATTATGTGCATTAATTATACACGCACACAAATATATATTTATATACACATGCAGGGGGAGTTGGTACATTAGCTGTATATTCCCGTGGTGTTCCTGGCATCCCAGCCCATCATTTGCCCACTGATGGGGGCCTGGGGAGCAGACACAGTGGCAGTGCCTATGTTGCATAGGACATCACGTCGCTGTCCCCACACACATGGAACCAGCCATGCCACATGTCACAGTGCTCACCTCGTGTGACTGCAGAGCTCAGGAGGATATTTTGAGCACAGAGAATGCTAAGGATCATAGAGTCAGATAAAGAGTAAACAAAATTCCAATAAAATCAGGAGAATCACAGATTGGAAAAACCCTCCAAAATCAAGTTCAGCCACTAAACAAACACTGCCGTGTCCACCCCTGAAACATGTCCCAGAACAACACATCTACACAGTGCTTCGGAGATGGCAATTCCACCACTTCTCTGGGCAGCCTGTTCCAATGATTCACCATCCATTCAGTGAGCCAAATTTTCCTAATATCCAGTCTTATTTAGCAAGGTTTCATCTAACAGGGAATTAAACTTATCTGTGCCTTAATTATTTCAACGGGATTGTGTGACAGACCTTAAAAATTACTGCACATTTTTAACACCAGCATGAAAATATACTATATTAAAACATGACCCAACTTTCATCCTGATCTCTTTCCCTAATATATTTGTAGTAAAATCACTCCACAACCAAGCTAAGGTATGTTCAGATGGAAGTCCAAGGGCTGACTTGCTACCAAGGGACTGGTGTCAGTGCCACAGGTTCTGCTCTGAGTGCAATGTCCCAGCAGTGCAACAGGATGCAAAGTGAAAAGTTGCTGTCCTAACATCAGCCACATGTCCCCACAGAAGCACTGCAAGGCACTGACTGTGAGCTACCAACAAAAAGACTCAACACTGCATTAACTTGATTCTGAATAAGCATTTTTGTGGTACATTTGTACTCTTTACAGGAAAGGTACTTTGCTCAGTCATTGGGTCGATCATTTTGTTTTACTGAATTTGGCTGAGGAAATAATGGTTATGGCTGAATCACCAGTAGAAGGCAACTCAGGAGGACAAGAGCAAATTGAAGGGCTGAGGATTTCTCATTTGCTGGTGGTGGCATTGCTGGCAGAGATCAAATACCCCGGAAAGGAGCATGACCCTGTGTGGCTCTGTTAGAGACCTGGGTTATCCCAGACATTTTCCAAGTGGCAGAGATAAGCTGGCACTCGAAAAAGAATTCATAAACATTGCCAAACAGGTTTTGAAATGCTACAGATTTGCTTTGAAATTAGCAAGAGCTTTTTTTATTATTTGTTTTCTACTTCAGTAAAGATACTATTTTGTCGTATTCAACAGAAAACAATAATCTTGTGGAAATCCTTGGAAACCTTTTCAGTTTTCCCTTTCTCATCTGTAAAAATTTCAGTTATAAAATCTGGAGATGGAGAGAGTGTCTTACTATGCAGGGTGATCAATTACAAATGATAAACAGCAAGTAGCAAAGTGCTGAAAACACAGGCATTATGATCAGCTTGCAAATATCCTTTGTGCTCAGTGTTTCACTAAAGTGCTCAATGAATAATGTACTAAATGAATAATGAACACAATAGTAAAGAAAAAAAAAACAACACTACTTTATTCAGTTAAAAATTGGAAAGGAAAAAGTCAAATAAATTATTCCATATGATCAGTTTTCCCCTCCAGTTACTGCTTTATCATCCTCTACACAGCGAGAACCACCAGGACCTGCCTGCTTTTTTCCTGAAGTTTTTTTTACAATCTATTACAGGAGCCTCTCCCTCTCTGGCTGCACTCTCAGTCCATCTCATGGGAAATATTTGGTGGACTGCTACCAAGCTCCACTTTACATGTGAGAGCTCTAATCCCACCAAACAAGAGTGCCTGTTTTTCAAAATAGAGAATGAATTCCCCTATTTCATCCAAACTAGATTTCTATCAATGCCCAGATTTAAGGCAGAGATTCCCAGCTGTTCCCTCATGGGTAGTAAGATGAAAAGAAAGAGTTAAAAGTGCAGTGCTTTGGACAAAATACATGCATTTGTTCGAGGAAAAAAAAGTTATAACAAGAAGATATGCACGCCTGATGATGAATGAAAGCCTGTTTGTACCTAATGTATCGAAGAAATTGTTCAAGAGCAGTTAATTTTGCCATTTCAATGTCTTTATGAGTTATCTGCCACAGAAGTACTTGTTTTAAAAGATGAGTTGCCTGGCAACCACTTTAACATAGACCAGCTGACTTTTCTGAACTTTAGGAAATGTTTTATTCATCAGCTGGTATTCTTTGCTCACTTCCCTTCATTTTCAAATTCCCTTTTCTGATTGTTTACATGCTTTTTACATTCTGCAGAGGAGCTTCATGGTCTATCCACTACCATGCAATAATGGACAACAGTTTTTTGCATAATTTACACCAGTTTTTGCATAAAATCACTTCTAAAAAGCAACAGGCATATTTTTACATAAAAAATGTACAAATATTATATTTTTTATTGCATACATGCTTAACTCATCATGTGACTTGACCAAAGGAAGCCTTATAATGACAGAATGTTTGGAAGAGTTGCATTAATTTTCTCCCTTCATTAATTAAAAAATCAATGCCAGAGACATTACTTTCCTTCATGAATTGCCCACAGATCTGTTGATATCAGTTTATGGATAGGGAATTAATATGGTGGTAGAGAAGGAGTTAGAAAGACAAGAACTGTTTTGGATTACACCACTTGGAAAAATCACAAGAAATTGGGAGGAGGGGAAAGGAAACCTATAAAAGAGAAGTTCTTGCCAATAATGAAATAGTTCCCAAGGGAAATAACAGACAGCTCTCATTCTGAGATTTTCCTCTATAATTTGTATAGCAATACAAAACCTGTACAGACCAAAAGAAAGACACTGACATTTTGACCCACCTAGCTTTTTGAAGCCTTCATTATCAAACACAGTTTGATAAAGGCACCCTCATGTGTTGGTTTAATTCTCTGTGTGGAGGAAATGTTGTTTGATCTCCAGCTAAGGGACTGCAGCTCTTGAAGTGCTCACGTGGAGTGGAGTCACCTTAAGGCCCTGACCCGAGGAGCCAGTGTAGAGGATGTTGTTTTGGATAACAGTTTAGAATATGTTAATGATGCCCTGAAAGGGGTTTGCAGTTCTCACACCCTTGAAACCTGAGGTAAGATAGTTTTCCTATTTGAAGCAGCAGCAGATTCACACACAGTTCACTTTTAATGAGCTCTCCTGTTTAGGAAGTTGTTCTTGTTTACACATCCATGTACTGTGTGTTAAAGGTGCAACAAAAAAAGCAGTTCCAAAAGTTAAGTAAATGAAAAACAGGCAAATAAAAGTATTATGCCTGGCCTTTGGCATTGCACATGTGTTCTGGTGGTTTAACTTCATCTTTTCCCGCTGGTTCTGATTTACTGCTTTCAAAGTAAGTTAAGGGAAATTGTTTACTGTTTAAGAAGAAAACAATTATAAGCCAGTAGAACTGCCCAAAGATTCTCCTTATAAGGCCATTAAGCAATGAGCAGTGGCCTCTGGGGAGGGTTTGAATGGGGCACAGTGTGCACATGGCCTGAGCAGGACTAGCCCAGATGCTGGGGGAGGCAGCAGTCCTGCTTCGTGAAAATTACTCAGAAGCATATCATTTGTGTCATCACTCACTGAATTCAAGTGCCCAGACAAACATATCTCCTAAACTTCAGAGGCTTTCCTGTGCTGGTCCACAGTGGGGTTTTTTTTTTTTTTCCTGGTCTTAGCATGCAAGGTGGCTACAAGCACCTGCTGTGAGGAGCAGTCTTCAAAAAAAGTCCTTTAAACAGAATGCTTTTTGGAACTTTTCTTCTGTTGCACCTTGCTTAGGGTGGCTGCACTGACTGAGGATTTCACCTTGCTTATTCTGTCTTTAGGAAACCTTTAAACTATTCACAGTCTCTCTGTAGAGCTGCAATAATGATAACATCTTTTCAAAAATAGGAGTGAAAACATTTTCTTAAAGAAGTATGACTGATTTATTCAGGTCATTAGCAAAATTCTCATTGAATTTTGTAGAATCTGCACTTCACTCTGGGACTTCATCAGAAAGAGATTTTTTGGCTCAGAAATACAAGGCCAGCTGAAGGCCCAAATTTGTTTTGTTGCTGCTTTATAGCTATGCTGATCAAAGAAAAATGTCATATTTAGATCTACTAAGTCCTGAAGAATTTTACAATTATCCTAGCACATGCAATTTGTGTAAGTATTGAACTACAGGCCCAGACTGGAGGATTATGGAAACACCAGAGAGATTTCTCTTCATATATTTCATAAATTCAAAGCAGTATACACTCATTGTGGTCGTGCAAAAGGAGCTGGGCTTCAGTCCTCTGGTACAGGCTCAGGGAAACCCTTTACATTAATCTCATTCACTCAAGTGTTTTCCTAAATAAGAAGCCATTCCCAGGCAAGGGCATACTTCACATCTCATGTAGCTTTGGCTGGAGTCAGTGGATTAAGTCAAAGAAAGCCCAAAGGCAACTGTGGAAGTGTAATTAGAGGCAGAGACCACAAACGAGGAAAACTGTACAGATACATAGAAATTAAATTCTTCCTCCAACTATCATTTCCAGTTAATGCATGCATGTAATTACAAATATATTCATAATAATTTGTAGTAACTTTAAATTATCAGTGTTCACTAATTAGTAGATCACTTTATCACTCCTATTTTTTAGGATGCTACCCCCTTCTCAGTGAACATCTCAGCTTCTGTGTCTTCCTTCAGCATACTAGGAAATATGTGTATTTCAATGAATCTTTAGATCCCATTCGTGCCCATACACTGACACATATACACCCCACCACATTTGTATTAAATTACCTTCAATCTCTGTCTAGGATAACTGGAAATCACCTTTCACCTGCCTAGGAAATGGTAAGAGATGCTGCTAATATCCAACCTTTCCTTCAAGTGGGAGAAATGTTTTCCTAAGGGAAATCCTTGCTGTTTAATGGTCTTCCTATGCCCAAGCTTGGCCTGCCACAGTTTGGTCTTTACCCCTCTCACACATAAAAGACTTCCCATAGTGAAATACAGAAGTTTGAGGCCCAGATGAAGCAGGCATATTTTGAGCAAGCCTAAATATTGCATCCCTCCACAGCTTTCCATTATCACCTGGTCAGTGTAACTGCTAATAGGGCTCCATAAAGAAAAAAAAAAAAATCTTCCTTTTTCTATCTCACTGCTCTGGTTATTTATTAAATAACCTGTGTGGTTTGGTCTCTTGCCCTCTGGAGGAAGAGTCAGATTTGCCCTATATATTAGTTACATAATGTTGCCCAAGAATAAACTGTGCTCAACTATCAAAAATTCAAGGGAAGCTTTTTGCTTCCCTTCAAATATTTTTAACTTTCTTAAGAAAAACACAAGAACTAAAAATTAAGAAGGCTTTGTTTTGGAGTCAAAACAATATATGAGGAAAAAGTCAAGCTTCTTCCCAAATCTTCAGCAACTTTTAAAGTTTTCAAACATACCAAAGGTACTACTAAGAACTCTTGTGTTTCAGGGGATCTCTAAACCTGGGTGTTTTGAAAGAACAATGTTTATAAGGAAAGAAAGCAAAAATTAAGTTATAAAAACATTCACTTCTCTAGCATTGTGATTTTTTTTCAGAGAAATGTAGGATGGTGACTAAGAGGAGGATTTCAAGGTCCTTATAAATGCCCTATAGGGCATTTATAGGTCTTTTGCAAGGGAATCTGCTGCTGTCATGGTCGGACAGACACACAAATTCCCCTTTCTCTGCTCACCAAATGCCCACCACTTCCCTTTTCCTCCTGCCCCTTATCATTCCCTTAGTACGTCCAGCCAGGCTACAGGGCCAGGCTGGAAATATCAGGCAAGCAGAGACACACACTGCTCAAAAGAAACAATGTTCAACGAGTGAAAAGGAACGTTTTGCTTGGATATAGTTAAAAGGCATCTTTTTTAAAAAAATGTTTTTGTTGGCCAACAAGTTGCACAATACTTTCCTGGCATGCTTTATTGATGTATCTATTATTTTATTATTATTATTACTGTTACTGCCTATTATGTGTTATTAATATAGCTATTATATATCTATTATATATTGAGCACATGCCTTTGTATCTTTCTATTCTAAAACTGTCTCTCTGTCCACGAGGTTTGAAGCTGCCACAAGGCCATCTGATCCCAGGTGATTGGATTAGTAGTAACTAACACAGACGGTACCAGTTGGTGGACTCCTTACACCGCCTGTGCTGCCAGCTCTCCAACCCCAAATACATTTTTAGAAGCCTTAAGGAGACAACAATTAGGTGAGGTAATGGTTATTCTTAGCCTATTATCTCTCACGCAAATGCTGTTCCATAAATAAAACCTGAAGGATCTGTCAACACATGGAACTTACTCTAACATATCCTGGTGACTTGAAAATGAAATGGGATCTTTGGATTTGTTTTCAGCTGAGTAAACATGGTGATTTTTAGGACAGACCTTCTGAGATATCTTGGGTCAGTAGATATATGCAGATGGTAAAACAAATTGACATAATATTAATTGAGACACTCACTATCCCCTAAGAGTTATTGTTTTGAAATAAAACTGAACTAGTTTTCTAAGGGAAAGGAATTTGTTGCTCTGTAACTTGATATTATTACTACAAACTAAATAAATTTTTTTTCATCATAAAGGATCCTGGTTTTCTTAAATCTAATAGTAATTGATTCCACATTTTCCAAGCTATGTAACAAACAGCTTTTTTATGCATAACTTGTATTCATCTTGGAACATGATATATTTTCAAAGGCATTATGAAACAAAGTGCATAAGCAGTCAGATTTGAATAGAACATACTATACCGTTCAATCAGCTTACTACACGCCATAGCCTTAAAAATAAAATTATACCAGTACTGCTGGCATTTGTGCTCCAGAGGGAGATGGTTAATTCTTCAATAAAAAGTAGAAGGATTTGCATCTGCCCTGGCTGACAACATAAAAGATCAACGTTTTTCTTATACTTAGGGCAAAACGTTCTCGCTAAAAACCAAGTTAATGCAATATTAAAGCTGAAGAGTTAAGCATAAAAAATGAGGCTAGGCACCGTTAGCAGTGAACATTCAACTTCAATTCTATCCTTCGGTGTGTTTGCATTAAAGCGTGGCTTGCCATTGTGTGATTACTTCAGGAGCAAAATAATTAAAAATATTAAGCAACAGAAAGTGTGGGACAATCATACCAAATCTGTTGTTTGAAAAGAAAATTTAAATAATTCTATTGTGTGCATGGTATATTCCAAGCTTTCACCTTATTATGGCTTGGGCAGGATTTTGCCTGCAATAAGAAATGCAATGTTTTTTATTCTTCAGTTACAAAGTTACTCCCAGACTCTTCTGATATGATAAACAGAATATAATCAGGGAACAGAAGCATAAAAGGAGAAAGATGCACTCTATTCTACAGATAAGACACAAGTTCTCAATCTTCAGGAAGCAAATGAGTCAGTTCAAATACTAGCATTTTATAGAAAACAATTTATTCTTGAGAGATCTAGTTCCCAAAAGCTGGAAAGATATTTTTCTTCCAACATAAACTTTTGAATAAATACAATAAGATAGTTCTTAATGAGCTACTTGGAAAAGCAATCCTGTAATCTTTTCACAGCAGAAAGATTTTGATGTATTTTCATACCACAAATTTGAAGTGTAGAAACATTACTGAACCCAAAACACTACTTAATGTTACCTACTAAAGACAAACAGTAACAAATATACTCATCTCAAAAGATAAATATCTCCCTTGTTAAGATTCTTCCCAATTCTTTCGGAATCAATCCGACGTGACAGTCAAGACACATCCTCCTACAACTTTTTTGTTCACATCAGATCCTCTCTCACCCCAGGCCTTGCCTCAATACAATTTCTACACCAAAGAAATCAAATCAACTGGAAAAAAAAACTTTGGCTAAAATCGGTCCCACCTTATATCACAAACAATATTATCGGTACAGAGTTTATTTATACCACTGCTGCTTGCTTTCGTTAAAGCTATATACTGTAATAAATATCTTTATAACTAACACCCTTGTGTCCACACCAGGCTGTTACATTGATTTAAACACTGTCTGTTTTCCCAGCAATTTAGCTAAATTATTAAAACAATGACATAAAAAGCAGAGCACAGAGAGCTAGATGATAGAAAACAAAAAACACTTTCACCTCTCGTTTTCATCATCTTTTGTTTGAATTTAAATCTTGCAGATCATGTCTAAGCCTATAATCACAAAAAGCAGCCACATTAAAAAAGAAGGGGATTTGGAGGGCTTTGCAGCATTCTCATCTTTCCTATAAGAGCTGCAAACACTAGAAACATAAAGTAAAATTATCATTAGTTCAGCAGCGTACAAAAATGTCCTTTTTCAAGAAAATGTTCCCCTTTTAGTTTCTTCTCCGTTTGTAAAAAAACCTTTGTGAAACTTTTTCTCATTATCTGTGATTTATTTCCTTATTCCTGGACCTGGAGTGTAATAATGGTCCAAATGTAATAGCCTTGACCTTTGCCGCTCTTCTCAGGGAGGTCATGGAGAATTTTGTTTAGGCAAGGATTTCAACCAGAAATAACATGATGCACTTAGATTATATAGGGCTTTATGTACTGGAATGTACATTTCAGCCATCCCCTGTGCCCAGCCACACAATCAGCACTGCTTTACGAGTAGGGAAACTGAGGCACGCTGAGAGTGAATTACCACTGACTGAAACTGCCAAAGGTGGAATTAGAGGTCAAATTTTCTGCATCCAATACTCACTTTAACCACAGTCACATCCTTCCTCCCAGCACTGTCCGTGTCCTTCCATAACAAGACACAGTTATTATTTTAAAATTGAAGTGTGGGAAAGTTTGTGCAGATGAACACTGATATTACTGCTCTTCTGTGGTGCTTATTTGAAAATCCCAAGGAATTTTCATCTCATTAGGCAATGCCCAGTAATAAATTTCTTGTCTCCACTCTCCTGCCTGCTTCATCCCATTGTCTCCTTTCCTAATGCACTGCAGATCAGGATTCCCATTTTTGGTACAGCTCTAAATTCAGTTCTCTCTTTCTAATTACAGAAGTTGCAGGCTGTTAAAAATAAAAGGAGCACTCCACTTAAAAGGGGTAAACAAACTGGCACAAAGTGAGTACTAAGAGCATCCTTATCAGCAAGAAATCCCTTATGTCTTTCCTCCCACCATCTTGTCAAAATCATAAAGAAACAAAATGGCAACCACTAATATTCAGATTAATAAAGACCCATATTATTCCCAGCTGTTGACTATAAGTGGCAATCCGTGTGCAGTCTTTGTACCCAATGTGGTTTTCACAATGCCCGTATTTGTTTCTGCTTCTCAGCCAAGCTCCAAAAAGGAACTGGTATGTAGTAGAATCTGTGCAAATAATTTATTGTCTGTCTCACATTTAAGGAACTGCAAAAAGAATGTGAAAAAACAAGCAAGAAGGTTTTTGTCCATTAATCAGGACCTTACAGAGCAAAAGAATAGGGTTTTACTTGTTAATGGTGAACAGAGGTTCATGCCTTTAGATTTCATGGCTTTCCATAAGGCACAGGCATTCATATGGTTCTCACATTTTCTGCAAAGTGAAGCCCAAGTTAAGTTTAAGCATTTACCAAAAGCTGTGAGAAACACCGTTTTCTTCAAAAACATTCACATTTTCCTCGCTGTGCCATTTTTTTAAAACCCATTCTACATTTACATAGCCAAACGCGTATTAAATATTCATACAACACTTTTATTTTGGTTCCTGCTTATTTTCTAGGGGAGCATAACAATAAGTATTGCGCATTTGACAGCGCTGGCTACGTATCTGCATCTACTTTTAAACGCCGTCTTTCAGCTTCGTAGGGATCCGGCTAATCAGGAAACCAAAAGAAGCGAGCGCTCCTCTTCTCCCCCGTACTCCCAGGGCAGCCCGGCCAGCGGATGCCCGGCCCCGGGAGGCTTCTCACAGCGGGACGATGCCGGGAAGGGAAGCGGTGCCACCCTCAGGGCCACTGTCCCCACGCCACGGGGAGCAGGGGAGGCTCCGTGCGGCCGTGGGAGCGGGGCCGGGGGAGCTGCGGGCCCCGCATTCCTGCGCTGCCCGGAGAGCGCGGCGCTCCCAGGGGTGTTCCGTAACTCAAAGCAGCCCCGCCGAGCGCCGCTGGCAGCCCCAGGCCGGGCGAGCAGCGTGCAGAGCCCCTTGGAACCCCCTCAGCCCCGGGTCGGGAGCCAGGCTCGGGCTGGCCACACGCGAGCCTGGGAGCTGGTGGAGGTGCAGCCCGGCCGCGGGCGGAGCAGCTCAGGGGGAGCCACGAGGCCGCTGCTCTTGAAAGAATCAAAGCGGTTTGCGTATAGGAACTTCAGCTGAGTAACACTGTTTTGCGAAAGAAAGGTGAGGCTTCTTGGGGAACAGCTTACAGGAATGGAAAATACTTATTTCCTGCAAATCAAGAACACGTGTTTACTAGTCCTTAAAATGCTCTTGTGTTTTAACTCTTGAAAGTCTCAACATTATTATTTATGGGAAAGAAAAAGGACAATGATGATGATCAGTATATATCACACATTTTCTACACGAAAGAGACAGATAATAAAACTTATTGCAGAATACAGATACATTGCTAAAGTAGTGTGGTTTCACAATATTCTTCCTTTGCAAACTATTCTTCCATTGCATAATTTTACAAATTATCTGAAAATGTTCCTATTGAAAGCCAATGTGATTTATACTAATCTCTCAGAGACAGCTGGAATACGAAGAAAAGATGATGCATTGACTGTTTGAAAAACTACACTATATTTATGGACACAAACAGAAATCAAGACAGCAGCTCTTGGGAAAAGAGATACAAAAATTTTCAATCAGGGATCACATTCTCTTCTTCACTAACTACATGATTAAAACTGCAATATGAAACAAAGCATTGCTTGTTATTTGTTTGTTTATTTGGTTGGTTTTATTTAAGTATGTTCAGCTGCAGTCACTGATACTCAAAATCTTATGATACACCATTACTTTTTGTATTCAAACACCAGAGCAGGTTAGCAACAACTGTGATCAATTCCATGTGCATTTTTTTTAATTACATACTCTGATTCAATCAAAAACTTAAAGGCAAAACTCTGTGAGAAATTTATGGCCTTTATTATCAAGCAAGTCCTGCCTAATTGTAGACTCACCAAGTACTACAGGAGCAAGCAGATATTTGTATCTCTAATGTAATTTATGCAAGTATGGTATAGGGCTAGCAGCCATATTCCAAAATAAATTGCTGTAGTAGGTTCTTCAAGTAAGCCAACATTTACAAAATGGCAATAAATGCAGTTCAATTTAACTTCTCCCTTACATATGTTGTTGCACCTACACTGGATTAATGCATCAGACACTTGTTACAGGGTCTCTAAGCCATATAACTCAAGGTCCCAATCTTCAGGCTCTCTCAGCACACACTCTTTACTCCTTAGCAGGCTGGCAGATGCCAGTCAGACACATCCACACTACAGCTGCTGCAAACTCAAGGAATTTCTGCCCTGCAAACCCAGTCCTAAAAGGTACAAGTCCTAAATGCACTAGAGTTCCCCCCAGTATGGCTGATTTCAAGATAATATCTAGCCTGATCTAGCCTCTGTACAGACTCCTGAGTTAGCCCTAATCCCCTTGAATCAGCCCCAGTCCCCACGGGTCAGACCCAATCCCCACAAGGCCAGTCTTGGTCCCTACAGGTCAGCCCTGTGCTCTGCTGCACACACAGACAAGGTGATGACATACATGACCATCCAGTCCTCACTTTTCTGTCTCTAGCAGCTAAAGACAATTTAAATATCCAGGCTGTGACTCACAAGCAGTCTGATGGATTGTGGTTTTGTATTTGGGAATTGTGCCATTTCAGTGAGCTTATGCCATCCCCGCAGCTCCCGTGTCCATCCCCGGTTTTTTCAGGCAGTGCATAGTGGAACCACAAACACAGTGGTGCCAGCACACTGTGGGAGCCTTCTCTGTTGGCGTCTCAGTGCTTGGGAGGATTGTTCTAGAGCACTCCTGCCCCAATTTAATCTCTAAAATTCAGTAACCAGATACTGAAAAACAAGCAGCACTCTGCATCCCTTCTGCAAATACAGAACACCAAAGATCTAAAACCCCAAGAGCAGTGTTAAGCACCTTGGAAACCAAATAGCTGAGAAGGCTGAACAGAGATCAGCCAAGAGGCACTCCTAACGTGGTGGAGTGCACAGTGTGGCTCACTCCTGTCCATTGGGGTGGGCAAGACACTTCAGAGCTGACAAGGATGTGGGTAACACATGGGGTGAAGCCTGAATGAATGACTGCTTGAAATAAACCAGGGGTTTTTTCTCTGAAATGTCTGAATCTTTCATAAATATAAAATGGGAGAATTCTAGAAACAAGTGACAGATAAAAAGATATGTTTGGGGCAATTTTTTTGTTCAATCTTTAGCCAAAGTAACGTTCAAGACAAATGTTTCCCAAAACAGTAAAAAGAAGAACTAAATCTTAGGGCTATCATTGCCTTTCCCTGGAAAGCATCCTGGTACAGTTCCAGCTTAACCAGCTCATGTCTAAACAACTGTCTGTTTGCCATAGATAAAAAAAGTCAAGTAAAAATGTTGATTTAATTATATCAACCTGTTACAGTGGTATAAAACCTTCTATGAATACACAGAACAATGTGTGAGTGGGGAGTGTGTCCTTTGTAAGTACTGAAGTTAAAATGTCTCTGTTGGCTCCCAGTTCTAGAGAGATGGTGACTTTTAACTCCGAGCACATGCTCAGCTGGTTTGTGTTGGAGGGAGGGGGTTACCCATCAGCTGAATATTAATTCTGGATAATGAAGTATAGCACATACAAAAGTGGAAGAGAGAACTGTGGCTGTGGAGGCTTCACCATGACAACCACGCTGGCCAGCACTTCGGGGTGCTTGCAAAGGCAGGTGAATGTTCACTAAACGTGGTCATTACATATGCATATGGCTCTAAATATTGAAAATGAGCCATCTTCTCCCACTGATTTAACTGAGGTTTACTCTGGTACTGGTCCATAAAACACCAATAGCCTGAAATTTCCCAATGTATTTGACATGGAAGTTCTAGGCTCAGTTAAAATATAGACATCCTAAGACAATAAATACCTGGATAAGCATTTGGTACTCTATTGAAGAGACATACTCACAACATGAGCTACGTAAACTCATTCTCTAAATGGGAATATTTGAAGAGATATCAAGTACAGATGTTTCAAAGTAGAATTTAAGGTCTCCATGGGTGTCCCCAACTGGTGATCACTCTATTATAAGCTTAACTCTTCACAGACAGAGTTCAGATTCCAACTTACTTACTGAACTTTGCATCAAAGAAAAATAACTGTTTCGTTTCAACAGTTCTTTGCACCCACTACCTAAAACAAACCATGAACATATGCAATTTCACTGCCCAATCCTTTCTTATACCCTTACAACATTTGTTCTGTTAATGTAGGTTAATTCTGCAAATAACACTTCTGTAAATTGTTCTTGCAAACTGCTACATCATTTATGTAAGGACTTCTGTGAACTTTGAAAAATTAATGCCTTTAATTTTGGTTGATGGCAACATCAGCAGAGCTCTGTAAATTGCACTTTAATGAGATTTTGCTACAGGGGATAATCTGCTACTGACAGAGTAACATCTTGAAAACATCTGTAGACCTATAATTTTTCTATGACGATTAGATCCCACCACAAGAGTCCAAATACAGTGCAGAAATAAAGGAAAAAATGTAAAGTCCTAAATGAATATCCAACCTGTTCTTTAAAAAGAAGAGAGATGCCATGAAAAGTTTCATGCACTGAAAATAAATCAATTTTTCTGACTAATTAACATTTAGCTTTATTTAATTAAGAAAGACTATTACTGTCTTCACTGCTGTGCATCTGTATATAATGAAGGAAACAGCAGTAGGTATAAGATACCACAGAGGGATATGCCCAAGTAACCAGGCACTATAGGTGCAAAGGAACGTCTATTATTGTTAAGTAACTGACATCAGAGCCTCTCTTTAATGTTGTCATAAATAAAAGAAAGATTTTCACAGATGCTTTCACATATGGTTTCTTATTTGTCTCTGATGGAGACTGGGAGTTAGATTAGATGCCAAAATTAAATGATTTAAATAGACAGCTGCATAATGCAAACTACTAAATAACACCTTTTGAACACTTTCTATTTATAGTAAGCTCTAACAGAATTACGACAAGTCTCATTTTGCTTATATCACTGGAAGTTGTTGCTATAAAACCATTGCTATTACAACACTGAAGTGCCAGGGTACACTGCTGTCAACTTGGCAGTGCAAAGAGCAAGGGATTATCATGGCAAACAGGAGTGGAAAGCCCAGAATCCAAGATTAACTTTAATAGATTAACTTAATCATTGAAATATGCAGTCAGCAGTTATCTGTAACAGAACTATCCAGGATGAACTGGCAGGTAGAGAGAGGCCTTCAATGCAAACTGCTGGAGAATACCAAGTCTGCCATCATTCAAGTGCAAGTGAAGTGATGGACATCAGAGCAGGCACTTAATGCCTAAACAATAATTTACCATTTACCAGCACTAAGGTATTATATCTTGGGGATAAAACTCTGCATTAAAAATACTGTATTTGGTGCAAGGAAAAGTCCAGGGGTGTGAGTATTGGCTATATAGCAATGTCAATGTATTCAAGCTGGCATGGCTAAGCAACAAGCAACCATGAGAAAAATGCAGAAAGAAAATTTAAACTACCAACCCTATACATTCAGAGCATTGCTTTCAGGAACTTGTATCAAAGAAGGCTGGCAGCTTTTCAGGAGACATAGTCTTCGCTAGTATAGCCATTCCTTGAATTGTTTTTCTGTGTCCCAGACAATCATGAAACCATTCACAAGTATGGAGTCTGCATGAAGTTGTTCTGGAAAGGAATACAAACTCTCAAATCCTACTTGGATCTAAAATTTACTCCTAAAAGCAGTTAACGCTGTTTGCTTTCAGCAATATGGAAGACACTAGCTTGTGGATAAATCTGAAATGCTCCACCAAATCAAAGGACTTTTCCTACCACCTATCTATCAGTAGAGGCATTATGGGCAGAAACACAAAAATGAAGAAGCATTATTTGTAAGACACATTAATAGGTTCCTACATAGTCTATTTATCCACTGTGAGAGTCAGGAAAGCAGTATTTAATGCCTGTGGCAGGAGCTGGGACTCACACACGGGGATGCTCCCATCTCTGTTCCCCTCCTGCCCACCAGGACCACTGGCACAACAGCCCCCAGCATGGCCACCACAGTGCAGCTCCTCACAGTCCTCTGCATTGCCCAGCTTCTGCTATTGCACACACCTGGGCCTTTTCCCTTTGTACTGAAACATCAATATATTAATTTTATCTCATAATGCCCATTCCTTGGAATTTGTGAATCAGAGGCGAGATCACTTTTCCACTGAGTTCAGCTCTCTGAGTTTTGAGTACAGCTACTGGGGCACACACTACCCTCACTCCTTCCTTCTCACAGGCACAGCCCCAAATTCCCATCCCTCTTTTTTGCCATAAGCAAAAAAAGACATAAGCAGCTCTTGAAGACTGGGGATGCTATCATCCCTTCTCCACCATTTTAGTCTTGCTATGGCTCCACACCTGTACCATCCAACACTGAGGGGACAACCAAGGAATCAGACAGGTTCCAAACACACCTACCTTCTTCTCACCCTGATAAAATGAGTAGGACATGAAAAACAAACTTCAGCCAATTTTACAACCAGAGAAAATGAACCAGGAGATTTTATTAGAGAGTAGGGATGCTAACTCTCCCAGCCCCAAAAATGGTTATGTGGATTGTGCAGCCTCTTTGTAACTTGGTCTCAAGCTGCACACTCTATTTGTCAATACCATATTCATCCACTTTCCTTTTCCTAAGCCATCCTTTTACTAGTCAGCATCATACAGTTGATACCATTGAGCAACGAGCATCCAGTGTTTGTCCATACCATGGTACTGTATAAATAGAGGTGATGAGAACTTTACTGCAATGTTTATAGACCCTTTAGATACCCAAATTTCATTTCATATATTCAGATAAGTACAGTCAACATAATGTAATCCCCATCTTTCAGACAAGATACAGGACTGAGTTTCCATTTAGACTTTCCCTTTGCTTCATTTCCAACAGTTTACATTTGCTCTAAGCAGCTGCAGTGAAAAACTTCCAAGTGGCTTGTGTTTTATAAACTCCATTTTGTAAGTATTAATATAATTAAATAGTGTATATAAATGACAGCTGAATTACAAAATATACACTTGGCAAAGTTTTGAGCCTAAAGAAAATTTATTTCCAGCAATCTAAGTTCTTCTATAGTCTCCGTTTAACTAAAGTGGTGAAAGGGACTCAAGATGTGGATAGTTGAGATGTAGATGTGCTTAACACTATTAAACATTAGAAAAAGACGAATTTAAGTTTGAAATATGGAGCACTGAGACATGGCAATGGTTTTCAAAATACCCACTCAGATGTTTCCCTTACAGCTCCCTTTGCTGGGAGAAGCCGCCCTGTCTCTCTCCACTGAAATGCTAGCACAATGGCAGCACCAGTTTTCCAACAAGTCCTACTGTGCTGTGCTATAATGATTTTATAAGCAGCAGAGGGAAGTAAAGCTTTGGCTGACACCCTTGATAGGAGAGCCATCAAACCATATATGCCTCCTTACCCAACAAAAATCTGAGAAATTCTCAACAATCAGTCATGTAAATTTAAGGCAACTGGGGGCAGTGTTATTTTACATGTCAAACATGAGGAGCACAATCAGAAGTTAGCACATGGAAAGCCAGTTAGCAAGCTGAAATTTAGACAGGACTGAGCACGTGTAGGGCTCCAGCATGATTTTCTGTACTGTGGTTCTTGTGGCACCAAGCCCTGTGGACGAGAAGAGTTCTGCAGGGCCTGCCTTAAGGGGCCATGCAGCCCTTCACTGACACTGCCAGCATGCTGCTGCATTCACTGGGCTGTCCCCTGCCTCACTGCAGCATTTACATCAAAAGTCCCCAAAGAATCTGTTTGGCTTTATGCTATTCAGGGATTGATCCACACTAGGCAAAAACCAGCTCTGTGTGTAAAACTGTGTTAAATATCTTTTACATCACCCTGTGAAAAGCAAGAGAAGCTTTTTCAGCAAATTTCAGTATTTAACTTTATTTTGCTTCATGTCTCATTAACCTTGAGCAGAATAATGAATGACAGTGATAGTCAATGGCTCTCATTTTTGTGCAAAAAATATTTTTATGAATGTATGCACTTTTTACCATCAAAAGCACTCTTTACTAAGCCTCTGTCACTACTGATATTGGCATTATATTCTGTGAGTGCTTTATTATTAAGTGCTACATTTCAGTAGGTTTCAAACCCATCAAGTTCAAAGTCAGTAGAACAGGAACTATACAGGAAAGACTGCAAAAGCCGGGTATTGACCCATGAGTGTTTACCTGACTTCAGATTAAAAATTCAAAGAATCTACTGCTGGGGAGAATAAGTATCATGAATATCAAAAACAACTTTTTGCAGGGATGAGTTCTTAATAAAATGTAGTAAGTAAATGTAGTATGAATCACAACTAAAATTTTTGAATGGCTGGACATAAACTACCTTGGGTAAGCTGAGCAGAAATAATAATTAATAATGGTTCTAATTATATTTTTGAGCATATCAAGTAACTAAGGAATTTAATACACCCCAAAAATACAATAAGAATGCAGCATTACAGTAAGAAAATGTGAATAACATGTTCATTACAAAAAAAACCCAAATAGGTGTCTACTGAAAGGGAGCAGAGGGGATTCTGTTTGAAATACTGCAGTGCCTAAACACCTAAATCTTAAAAACATTGTATTTTAAGGCATACATCTAGGGAAGCAATGATTAAAAATAAATTGCATTGTAACTAGAAAAGAGATTCCCAATAATAGTCAATAATATGTATCCATATGCGTTATATATGAAGGTCAAAAAAATGCCTGCTAACTCTCCTAAGCCAGAGATTGTGAACTTCAACCACTGAACAAGCTTATTTTCAAGGACAAAGATCAGTATAAAATTGATTGCCATATTATCCACAACCCAGAGAATTTGGTTGTCTTTGCTAACAATAAGCCAGGAAGAAAAAGCTTTTACTTCACTCAAGGTAAAAAAACCTTAGAAATAATAACTCCTAGCTGATCTTGAAGAAACTGCTTCAATTAGGCAAGGAAAAATAGCTCTCACATTGAAATTTAGTTGAAAATTCTCAAACCAAACAAAAAGGTCCCTTTGTATTTCTGACAACTAGACCATATGCAAATGAAAATCAAATACTTTTTCCTGCCCTATGAATGTCTGTCAAGTGGCTGGGTAAAATCTAGGTTGCTCAGCCTTACCAGGAAAACAGATGTTGCCTCATCTGGTTTGATGTTCATATGGATGTTGAAGTCTCTAAGGCTAATAGTACAGTTTCAACAGTAGCTCTGACAGAGTTTCAATGAATACATTTGTGATATATTTCATACACTCTGATAGTCTATGCACTCTTGTAACTACAAACTTTGATCCTTCCCTGGAAGTACAGGAAACACCTGGATAGTCTAATAAACTCCACTGCACAGTTGGCCACTTTTTGCATTGCAACCAAATTATAACCAGGTCCAGAAATATGAGCTGGGGATCTCCACTTCCTCTGTATCACAGCCCTCAATGCAATATTTTCTGTGAAAAAGTGAGTCCTTGGGGAGGATAGTGGTGGGAGAAGAGGCTCAAAACAGATGAAAGAGAGCCAGTAAACCTAAATACATTTCTATATAATGTGTTTCTCTTCAAGAGAGAGGATGTTGTCCTTTCTCCCATATGCCTCCTTTGCTAAGCGCAGATGTATTATCTGAGCTCTTTCTGCTCCTTTACTCTTCTCTTATTCCCAGGCATAAATACCACACTTTCCACATTTTTTTCAGCTTGCCAATCTCAGTCCAGAAATTGTGAGCACAAGATATTTTAACCAGTGGTGACTGTGACCAATAGAGAACAGCTGGCCTGCCTTGCCTCTGCCACATAACAGTTCTTTTTTCAGCAACTTTGGTTATTGGTCAAAACCAGCACTTTAATACTTACAGTGTAGCTCAGAGATAAAAACAATTTAAGGTTTAGAGGAAGATCATTTTTCGACATCAGCCCTTGATCCCCAGTGATGTTAAGACACAACTTTATTATACTGTTTATCATGAAAGATTTATGTTGGTTTAGTAGCTTTATACCAATAGGATGACTGGTATGTCAGCTTCCTGAAAGACCAACTTGCTGTGTTTATAATTATTGGTTATTGCAGCCTTAGCATCTTTGCATTCCTTCCTCTTTATCACTTTGTTTTCTCAAGAAGTGTTACAAACTTCTCCCTTGGTTCCTACTCATATTTCTTAATTCTAAATAGAAGAAACAAACCCAGTGCGGAAAAGAAGCCTCACCTCTATCCTTTTTCTTTATTTTGCATTTAAAAGAACACATTGCATAGTTGAGACTCTGAGTTATCGTATGACCCTATATTGGTATTTCCAATCAGTGGTTTTCTACCCTGCCAGAGAAGATTAAACAGGGAGGGTTAGGAGAGCACACACAACTAATACTGTGATAAAACATGACAAACCAAGTTTTGTCCTTTAAACTCCTGCCATCCCACTTTCCTTCCTTGTAGAAAGTTTTTGCTCTGACAGTTACACTAACCTTATTTCAAGAGCATGCTTTGGGTTTTTCTCCTGTCATTCTGACTTTCCTGCATTGCTTGTCACCCTCATGTGCCCCAGAGCGTGACATGTCAGCTGTTTGCTAAGTGCCACACACGAGTGACATGCTGCAGATGTAATAGCAGATAATGGTCCCTAATACAGTAAGCTGAGCTTAACCACACCTAAGCTGCTCGTCATAGCACTACATCTGTCAGAGGTTTTGCAGTACCTTACTTGAAAGTGATGATAGGGCTAATGGATGCTCGTTGTATGATTATTCCTCCTTTATTTAAGAATGAGCCCTACATTTGCTTTTATCCAGACTTTCAGCATCGCCCAAGGTCCTTTTGACTTTTCTGCTGAATGGTGGTTGTGTGGGAGGTTGTTAGATAGGTCTCAATCTAGGAAATGCACTGAGGCACATTTCCATTCTTCCCTCCTCAAGAATAGATTTGCTTTGTTCAATCAGCACATCTCCTGCATATCTTCAGCATGCATAAATTGGATTGGCAGATGGGTATAGATTAAAATTTGACAAGAACTTCATTACTTATTCTTTACCACCAGGTATTTTGATTAGCTTTCCTTTTTCCTGCTTGCACAGGCTTAAGTCCTTTTTGTTGGTGTGTTGATTTAAAAATTTTTTTAAAGTTTTTATCTCTCCTTTATCTGAATTGCTTTCTCCTCCTCACTTATTATTTGTATACTCAGTAGGGCAGACCAAATAAATTAATAAAACAAGTTCTTGTTTCCAAGAAACAGCTCTAGTATGTACAAAAAGATGCAATTACAGTAGAGTAGCTCTTCACTTCCCATAAACATCACTAAAAATAATTTTTAAAAAACTAAATAACAAAATGCTTTTTCAAGAAGTTTTCCAGCAAATTAAAAAGATTTTATGTCCCTAATAAAAAAAAATCCGAATCAAAAATCAGTCAAAAATCCAGCTTTGTTCTGGAGTAAGTAGACATAAGTTTGCTTGACAAGAGGTTGTGGATTGTTTTGGGTTTTTTTAAGTGCAAATAAGCATGAATGTTCTTTATGTTCTTATCACTTTTTTAACATCAGTAAAATTTTGCACTGAAGTCAGGTCTGGTCCACAAAACTTTACTTTTAGTATTTTTAGCTTAGAACAATTTTGCACAGTTCTATATGAAATGTAATTTCCTCAAAATTTTTATAGGACTAAAAATACCAGGGTTCAAGATAAGTGTAATACAAATAGATGATAGCACTACTTCATAACAAATGGAAAAGTATTAAAGTTCATAATTAGAAATTATTTAATAAAGAAATATTCCCATATTCCCTTTAACTGAGACCTAAGAGAAGATATTCAAGTCAACAATGAAGTCCTCATAGTTAAATCTGACAAAGCTTCTGCATTAATAATTATTGCCATTTGATTCAAGGCAGTTTATCAGAGCTGGCTGCAAGTCTTAATTGAACTTGCCATTTCAGTGTAAGAGTTTGCCTCCTCTAGTTTGTTTGCAGCATGCCTTCAATAGTCATGCAAAAGGGAGAGCTAAGCTTACTTTATTATTAATGAAAAAATGTTTCTAAATGCACATGACATCCTCCCTCACCTGATAACAAGCCACAAATTTAAGGCTTTGTTTGTGTGTTTCTACTCAGTGCTGATTGAATTATGTCTAAAATATTTTTTTTTGTATATTTAGAAACATGGGGTTTTTTCTGATCAAAGTAAGGTGTCTCTTCTCTATTCTTACTACTGCCAAGCATTTGATTTACACACAGTTTAATTATTCAGATGTTTATTATGTTCTACATAATGAAATTTGGACCCTCATATTTTCTTCCTACATGCTCAGTGCAGGCTGCAATTATAGCCACAGATATCTGTTTATTTGATGAATTTTGCTTCTTCTGCATAGTTTGATAAATATGGAAATAAGTCAAAACCTACTTTATATACAGTAATTAAAGTGAAAAATCTAGTCATGATGCAAATCCTTAATTGGACTCCAGGAGAGATATGCAGAATTTCTCTTTAATAATATGGGATGACTGGGGACAGAAAAACAAAGCACACTAAAATATGGTTTAGAAGCACAATTAATCACAAAATAGAAAACAACCAATTTAGCATAGCTCATTCAGTGACTCTCAAGGCTCAGGTAATGTTCTTTTAATCATCTGGCTCTAATATTAAGGTTGTGTCATGTGCAGCTGAAATAAAACGCAATATATGTGCTGATCTTCAGTGTGAAACACGTCCTCTGGACTAATTTATAAACGCAGACTTTTCACACTAAAATGCTTAGTCTACTTAATGACATGTAAGTGAATGATCAAAGCAATGTAAAATGGTTTTTAACTATTATTGTTTAATGCATTAATTCATTAGCAGAAAGAAACCCTCTTGCAGTTGGTTGCAGGGAATATGTTTTTGTTAGCTATATATAATTCATTTTGTTTTTTCATTTTATTAAGACAAAGTCATTATTTTGCCTGATGATGCTCCAAAGAAGAACATACTTGTTAAGTGGTATTAAATTGACAAATTATAGCAGAGAGCAGGTGGGGCTGAGATACAAGTCTACAAGAAAGAGAAGTCTGTACAAGCTAAAGAAATAAATGTTTTCTTTCCAAGCTCTGAACATATATTGCTCTAATAAGCTAAAATTAACCATCACTGTCACTTAATTTGATTGTAAAAATATTATTCTCCATATAGCTTCCTGTAATATCCCATTAGGGGAATATGATCACATTCTAATCAGAAGGTGTTGGATTTATTGTGCTAGTTTGTTTAAACTACAAATATAATTAATCTCCTTTTGTACTTCTCCCAAATAAGTAACACCAGAATGACATTTTTGTCTCCAAATGGATTACAGACATTGAGCAGGAGCCAGAGGTCATCCCCCTGCACTGCCATAATTATCGAAGCAAATATCTGCTTCAAACCCCGGAGTGTTTTGTGGAGAGCTCAGCCTGCCTGACCCAGCGCCGGCCGCCCCAGAGCTCTGCGCCTGCGACACAACCAGGAGGACACTCTTCTGTTACCCAGATGTGCCCATTGGGAGAGACCATGACTGCAAGCTTCCATGCTGAGAGCAGCTGAAATTAGAGAGGCTTGATGTCCAGTATTCAAAATCACTGTTAAAACTCTTTCCAAGTCAGGGTCCCAACTGTCTTTGACAGATAAAAGGGGTCCTATGCAATCTAGTTTCAATGTAGTCTTCTTTTGACCACCCTGAGATGACCTGGCACCTCTTCATGCACCTGCCGTAAAACTTAAAGGCTTCAGAAATTCTTTTCTTTGAAGTGTCCTAATAATAACAGTCTAACCTTTGATGTTTCTTCCTGTACCACATGCTTGAACTTCTTATAATCTAAAGTGTATAACCTTCAATTGCTACACACAAACGGGTTGCACATCTTGAGAACACAACACTATAAACCTAATGCAAACTGTAGTAATGATGGGTTTATTTCATTTGTATTTAGCACTTTACTTATATAGCATCATAAACCCACACACTTAACACACCAATTGGGCATTAACCATCCAGGCTGATTAGCATAGAGCAGAATTCACCCTCTGCAGCATGTAGACAGAAGAAATAAACAAACTCATGTAAAATAAACTTTGTGTGGAAATACGATATTTTAGAAGATCCTTTTCACGCTAAAAATTAGAGAGAAAGTCTGCTTCCGATGGCCTGAGATCCCATTCAGAGAATATTTTTTCAATACATAAAATTTAACAGACCCCCAAAAAGCTGGGGAAAGTTATTTTTAAAAAAACATTCCTAGCCTGATTATTACCTCAGGTTTCTGTAAGTTTTTACAGAGCTCTCTGAGAATGTCTGTCCAGCTCTGTTTTATGTTACTTCACAGATTTTTAATATTCAATAGTCCTTATCCCGTGCAAATGTTTAGATCTAAGAAGAATTGTTTCTAGTCTCTATTTTTAACTTGTACATCGGGGATGAATTTTATCCAAGATGTATCATTTATATAGCTCTGGGAAGAGAAAGAACACATCCTCCATGTAGCCCCAGTCCTGCACGAGCTCATGAGCTTGCTGAACTTCCCTTGCTGAATATTTTGAGCATCTGCAGGGTGCTCTTCCAGCATTGTTTAAATTTCTGCCTTTCCTGTTAATTACTCTTTTGGGTGGCTATTTTCACCTGATTATTTTTCATCTTTTTCCAAAACTTCAGGACATTAGATCTAATCTTTCCCTTTGACTGGAATTTTTTATTAAGATTGCTTTTGACAAAAGTGAACCATGGAGGGTGAAGCTATTTAACTAAAAATTATTAACCACATTTTGGAGTAGTGTGTTTTTTCTGGTTACTCAGAAGAACAGAAAGGGGTTTTTTCCTTCATAACTAAGGTTAAGCTGGACATTTACAAAGAAATAATCACTACTGAAGAGCAAAGTCCTTTTGAGCAAACCAGTGAAAACAGTTCAGTCCAAACTGCTCACACACACCAGGAAGGAGAACATGTGATTCTGGTCTCTAGAGTTTCCATTTCTTTATCAGATGTTTGCAGGGGATCCAAACTGAGCTCAGTTCAGCTGACCAATCTCACTGCAAGATTAGAAGCCAAATTTGTAAATTATCAGAAGGAGAGCAGTTCCAGTTACACTGATGTAGCTGGTCAGATAGCTACAATAGAATGGAAAAGGTTTGGAGAGGGTGGCAAGTATGAACAACACTCAGTTACAGCCTCCAGGCATGGGCAGGTTAAATATACTAAACCTCTTGGAACTGGAAAAAAAGGACTGAAATTACTAACAGAGACATAGTAAAGATTCATAATATCAAGAATGATGTGGACAGGATGTATGAGGAAGGAGCAGTCACTCTCTAGGGGAGTTGAGTAGCCATCAGATGAAATTTTTAAATGTCAACTTCAGAAGGAAAATAGGGCATTCTTGATATACAGTGCACCATTAGGGTAAGGAAGTCTCTTCACTGGAAGACACCTGGACTGCCAAAAAATCTATAAGGATTTGAAAAGCATCTGGAGATATTAACAGAAAAGAAACTCAACAGGATTAGTAAACAGAAACATGGCATCTCTACAGGAGAAAATCCCACAAGAAGCTTGGATTGCAATTCTAAGTAGTATCACTGCACAGTTGTTCTTGCATTCTTCCTTAGGCATCTGCTCATGGCAATAGTAAAGTCAGGGTATTGGTCTAGATTGACCTTTAGCCTGGCCCAGTGCAGACACTTCTGCAGTTTGAAGAAAACTGTACAGCTGACTCATTTCAACATCTTCACCAAGGCTAGAGATGCGGACCACTCTGAGAAGGAGACAAATTCAAGAAATGGAGTACTGATGTACACAGAGATATTTGGTCCTGGATTTCTCAAAGGCAAAATTAATACACAGTGATGAAACCAGACAGTCAACCTAAAGATAGGGTTCAAAGTCTTCTACCTGATTAAAACCCACCTGAAGGCAAAAACAAAGGTGGTAAACATTTGGTTATTCGTATTGTTTTGTAACATTTGTCTGACTTTTAAATCACTAAGGAGACTCTTAAATTAGCAATTCTAAAGCAGAGTGAAAGCATCAGCCTTTGGCTATGCAGTACTTACTTCTGCCCCAGCCTCCAAAGCCCCTTTCAGGTTTGCTGCGTTTTGTTTTCACTGGTGCTGTTTTTCTACTGTCAGAGGCTCACTGATCAGTGTGGTGTTGCAGGCACCATTTCACATAATAAAGGTATTAGCACCTCCTTGGTTTCTTAAAAGGTATCTCTCCAGCCTAAAATTACTTTTGCCATTGCATCACTTTACAAGCTCTTTTCTAATTTGCCACCCCCTATAATTCTAGGTATTTTTCAGTCTGACTGCTTTGTAAGTATCTCCTTCCATTATGTAAAGTGGTTTCTTTTCAGATTCTAGACTGTAGAGCTACTCAAAATGAACAAAATTTTTTCACTCTCATTTTTCATTATCACGTTGCGCTTAAACCATTTCTTATGGGAACTTAATAATGTTCTGTAGTTGATTAGACTTAAAAAGGTCTACATTCTTCTTTCAAATATGTACAAAGAGCTCCTATTGACTGACTTCAATTAACTGAATTTATTTCAATTCAACAGTCTAAATTAATTCTTCATCTAACTATTGAAGTCTAGTGAGCCAAATATTGTATGACAGCTGAATTTCACATCCAGACCCAAAGCAATATTTCAATGTTGACCATTACACGGATGAACAAAAGAAGAACATTCAACACTGAAAACTGAGTGAAACACATACCATGACCTATACAGAAGTTTAGGTTTGATTAGGTTGGTCCTGATATTGTAAGTATAAAAATTCTACTCCTAGACCCAGTGATTACCACTGTGAAGTCCTGGAGTGGAGTCATATCAACAATAGGTCTCCCTTAGGCTTCAGCAGAGGTCAGGATTTCCCTACACATCTGCAGAATAACAGCATTGTGTTTATTTAAAGGAACTCGAAAATCAAAATAGAGCAATTAGGAAGCTTTCATAGAGCAAACAAGCAGAGCAGGAAAAGGAAAAAAAATCAAAGAAAACAGGAAGCAAGGCAAAACTGTGAGCATTTACATCTTCTACATATGGAGTTTGGAAATCCAGGTGGTTTCTGTTTTGCTCCTATTTACTTCAGATATTGAAATATCCAGATGTCAGTACAAAAATATACGTGAGAATGGTACCATTTTAAAATAAAATGAAAGTCACGGTCTGTCCATCCTACTCTTTAACCAACACTTTGTCTAAAGCATAATCAGTTAATACAGTAGTAGAAATAATTTTCTGGTTTCACACTTCTGCTGTTACACTTTCCAGTTTTCAAACTAACTTATAATGGAAGTCAGCTTCTTGAGTCAATGGCTTCAGAGGGGTTTGGGTTAGTTCCAAGTCAGGATGCTTTTTTTTTTTAAATAAAACAGCGAGTACATCTACATAAAAGAATATGTACTTTATCTCTCATCTGATTGCCTAACTTTGGGACAAGAATAGCTGTTGTAGATAAAACCAAAGTTTATCTGTTGGAGTACCCTATTCCAACAGTGGCTGAATGTGGGTGCCTGTAGAGGGAGGCCAAACACTCAGGGAGACGAATGGCAATAGCCTCAATTCCAGCCATTTGTTGCACAGAGACTTCCTGAACCATTTCCTGAACACTGAAACCAGTGTTTGTAGCTCTCAGTAGTGTTTTCTCCTATTAAATTGTCCAATCAGCTCTTCAACTCTTACGACACACTAGTATCCTGTGGCAAAAATTTTCAGAACTTAACTACATACTGTGTAGAAAATAATTTACTTTGGGTGATTTACTTGAGCTCTTCCATTCTTGGATGTTATCATAAGACAGTGAATAAATGTTAAGGTATTTTGATATCTGATGCTTGGTGATTTTATATGCATTTGTCTTCTATAAAAGTGCCATTGTATGAAAATTAGTTTTTAAAAGAACATTCCAGACATACAGATAACATGCAATTGATAACACTGTGCTGATTAAATAAGCTGAATTAGACCATGAAAAAAGTATCAGCCAACCAAGAAGTTGAAAGGAGCTGACACAGCTATTTAAAAAAACTAGATTATGCTGAAATCCTTAAGCACTACCCTCAACACAACACTGAGGAGAAAACACAACATTTCTTCAGATATAGCTCAGGAGCCAAGAAACACCACCTGAGCAATATCATTTCCAGCACAGGTGCCTGATGAACACAGAGACACTTCATCTGCACATAGTAACCAATCTTGCTCAGAAAATGGATAACCTGCCTGAATGCCTCAAGGGCTTGAAGTTGCTGCACCAGGTCATGTTGAAGCAGTCTAATGCCACAATGGCAAAATATTAAGTGCATAAATGTAAGTAGGCAAAGAGTTGTTATGACTGTAAAAGCAAAACTAAATTGACATCTTTCCTCTGCCAAGCAGAAATGAAAAAACAGTCTCAGCTACTACAACACTCTCTATGAAAAAAAAAAAAAAATTTACCTAACAAGTGCCTCCTGCCAAGAAACAAAACCAGCAGTATTCATATCTTCAAAGACGTTTTTTCATTGTGAAGGGTTATTTCTGCAATTCTGATGAGTTCTATGCTTTTATATTTATGTTGTAGACTACTCCTGATTCAGATGAGATACAAGTTGAAGTCACTACAAGATTCAGTAGCAACCTCTGCTATCTCCAAGCACAATGTTTGGGGAATACAAGGGGACACACTGCACTAAATCATAGGTTTGCCTGAGATTTTGTCTCCCACACTGTCTCATCATTTCAATCTTTTTCAGGTATATAAGTGCCAAGCCAAATGAATTAAAAAGATCTTTTCGTTATTATTGAGACATTCAAGAAAAACTTTAATGGATTACTTTTGTATGCCAAAGGTATCTAAAATACAGATTTCAGAATGCAATGCTTTTGATTAAAGCTTTGTTGAGTTGCTCAGCAAAGATGGGAAACTCAGGCAAAACAATTTGTATGTAGCTCTCATTGTCTTAGACTCAAAGCAAAAAAACAGAGTTACAATAGAGAAAAATTTCCAGTTCACAAAGACATTCCGAGAGGAGCACATGTGTCCTGCATACCTGGAGTTCTTCAAAACTCTATTTCCAGAATTTATGGGAAAACAGTTCTTTTTAGAAATATAAATATTTTTTCTGTTGACAAGGAACACCACCAATACTTCTTTAAAGAAAAGGAAGTAATGTTATTAGGCAGAAACTGGCTTTCCTGCAAGATTAGTCTTGATTACTTTCCTGAATAACAGCAGCTCCCTTCTGAGACTTTGCTTTAGTTCTCCCCTGTTCCTTTTGAATGCTTTTCCAGCTCTGTACCATGAAAGCCACCCACACAGTGACACCAAAACCATTTGCAAAAGAAAACAAAAGCCCCTGTTATGCATACAAGGAAGTCTAAAATGAAAACTTTTCTTGATCTACCTTCTCATCCTTTAAAATCTGTTCTCCATCTCCTTGAAAAGTAAGGGATCCCATCCGTGCTTGCCTACAGAATGGGTACAGATCCATGTTTATCCTGCTTCCCATACACAGAGTTCATGAAGCTCTGCTCATGCAGCACTTCACACCTGAGAGGAGAAGCCAGTCATTGTCTAATAGCCCATCATCCAAGGTGACTTCAAATATATTCAACCAGCTGAGTTGTAAATGGGGTTGAAGGTCCCAATCAAGATGAGGGGCTTTCACCAGGCAATGGGTAAAACTACTTAAATTTGAAACTATGGCAAAATGGTCTTAGAATGAAGCAGAGCCAAAAGAACACTATGTGAAGTCATAGAAAGTAACAACACTGAGACTTTCTGTCATCAGTACTGCTGAGCAGCAACCACAACATGAGAAGGGTGTTCTTCAAAGCTTAGATGGATAAAGTAGTAGGAGCAGTGGTGCTCTTAGAGATATCATTTACAACTGGTATTATGCTGAGGCTCCTGAGACCATGCTTCCTTAGAGACACAAACGTATAATAAAGTGTCATTTTAAGCTACAGCTTTCATATACAGATCACTCTCCCTCTCTGGATCCTAAACCAGGAAATCAATTGATGCTACTTTTTTTTCCAGACTTCTTTCCCCATTCCCAAGCTCTCTCCTATATACGTTCCAACACCAACACTAAAACATGGATTTAGCTATAGTTGGGAAAAGAGGATTGACTGGCTCATCCCCTGAGGTCTTCTCCAGTCCCATAACTTTATGATCCAGTGTCTCAAGTGCAGAAAACACCTAGTTTTCTGTCAAAGGTAATGTTCTCGTAAAAATCTATGTCTCCAGAGAGCTGTGGGTCACTGCAAAATGATAAGCTTCTTACCGATACCTGGGGCCCAGATCCAAACAGAACATGAATCACCTAAAATGAGTCTTAAACACCCACATGTAAACACCCACAACTCAAAAGTCTGAAAACTCTCTGCAGAGCTGCTATAAAACGTGCCAGCTTGCACCTTTTTATTCCCTTGCCTTTAAAAAGAAAAAAAAGTAGTAAATTATTTGGAAAATTTCTGTCTGAACATGCACATAATTCCTTGTTTTCATCTAATGACAAGCAGCTTGGCACCACTCCCATTCTTAAGTCCAGTGGAGATACTGAAACCAGTCATTCCTTTCCCTGTGAGGAGGACTGGTGTTTGCAAAGCACAGGTTAACCAGACTGGAGCCCTCCCCAGCATGCAGTGACTGCAGCAGGTTGATTTCAACACACAGCTGAAGAAATTATCTATTTGGGGTTCCTAGGAGGTAGCACCCTAGAAGACACTCAGACAGAAAGCCAAAAAGAACAGATTCAAAGCCAGCCCACCAAGGGACGTTGAGTTGGAAGCCTGGTAAGCAAGGCACACACAAGCAACCTCCCTACAGACACTTTTGAACTGTGTTTCTCCATCCTTTTTACAAAGATGTGCCGCCAGTTAAAAACAACATTAACAACTGCTGGAAAGTAAAAAAGAGCCCAAAAGGGAGCCCAGGTCAGGCAGCAATTAGTGAGTGTGGCAGATAAGACACTTCCTCAGGAAGGGAATGTCAAGAACACTTCAATGTTAAGAACACTTACTGGAGAAAACGAAAAACAAGCCTATTTGCAAGAAAGGGCAGAACTGATCACCTGCAGCACATGCTGAGTTGGCTTCTGTTGACTCATAAAGGTCTATCCTGCACTGGAACCAGTTGGATTTATATCACTGAAATGTGAATGCTATTAAGTTTATCACTGCTGATAGGCTAATATTAGTAAAGGTTGATTTTCCCCTCTTCATCATGTTCTCCTTGCAGTGTTAGTGCACATATCCCATCTTATTTTAATGCAACAAAGGTGGGTTTGAAAAAAAATGCATCAATAGTGCCTGAGGTTAGGTTTCTAACTGAAATTTAGATGCCTCAGGAGAGGCTTAGGGCTAAAGGGCATTTTGTATATGAAAATATCTTCCTCCTTTGGCCAGCTGGTCAAAGGGGTGAGCTTGTCTGAGGAACTGTCAGTGCACTCTCCTCAGAATACAGACAGCCTGAGGTTGAAGAGTGTGTGTCTCTCTGTCTTCCCCTGCCAAAGAGCAAGCAGATATCCGTAATCTGCTGCTGAGACATGATATTTTCCTTTTAGAATAATTCAACAGGAATTAAGGGGGATCTTTAATCTTCACCAACACAGAATTCATAATCAGTCCTTATCTTCCACAATGTTCTTTAAGTCACCAGCACATGACAGCAGAGTAAGTCTTAATGTATTTCATAAGGAAATAATATTCCTGCAGTAGAAATCTCATTTCTTTGTGATAGCCTCTTCTTGAGCTTCCATTCCAATGTACATAAAAAAGTTCTCTGTGAAGCTGCAGGTTTATCAGAATGTGGATTTTAATAGCCACAAAATTCTTCTTTACTTTATAACTTCTTTTAATTTAAGTAACATGTATTTCAACTGAAATCAAAATAATGAGACTAAGAAGAGGCAATGCCATATTCTCTGGGAACTTTATTTCCCATTCATATTTTCTTTTCAATTTCTACTTTTCCCACTATGGCCACTATCAGAAGACAGAAGAGGGAATTTCTGGCTGCAGCGCTCTGTGAGGGATGCACTGATTGTGCAAAGGGTAGTGATGTGAGACACTAAACTACAAGCACACTGAAGCACCACAGTGGAATTTTAGATTGAAACATTTGGGATTGAGGAAGGTGGTACCAAATCCATGCTAGATTTTTTGGTTTTTTTATTTTAAGAAAAGTAAGATAAACATGGCAGTGTAAATTTATAATACAAAATTCTGTTAAAAGTAGCTTCAGCAGAAGAGGTATTAGCTCTGTAGAGCAGGGCAGACAGATATCATTCTCCATCCATGTCTTCACTCCCAGCCAGAAATGCACCTTGCATACTGAGGATCAGACACACTCCCTCTATTCCACAGAAAAGTCCCTCTGCTCTATTGCATGTGTTTGCCTGACCTTGCCCTAGGACAAAGCCACGTGAACAGAGTGCTGAGGAGCAGAGCATCAGAGCAGTCCAGCCCCAGAGCTCGATGGACCTGGCTCCAAACAGCTCCAAACAGCAGAGGTCTGACTTGGTTTTTCAAATTTCCATCAAGGAGATTTCTACGTATACCCTGACAATCTGTTCCATGTTTCACTATCCCAGCAGAAGTTGTTCCCTGATATCCAACCTAATCTTACCTTCCAGTAAATATCAGCCAATTTTGAATAACAGCTACAGAGAATTAAACAATGGATGGCCTTTCCTTTGTTATTACCTCTCCATCCCAAAACACAAATGAGGCCCCTCATTCTCCTCCTTTTAATACTAAAGAAAGCAAATTAGTGCATCTTTTCATTGAAGGAGACATTTGTTAACTTCCTGCTTTTGTTTGCTCTTGTCCTCTGGATTCCCACCAGTTTGCTCCCCTCTCTCAACACAGCCAGGAGGGCTGGATGTCACACAGCAGCAACGTCCCCTTGCTCACAAACACGTTGCCTGCTCTTTCCACCATCACTGCATAGTTTTACCTTGTCACTGAGACATCCCAAAAATTGCAGACCCTTTTCTATCATCCAGACAACTAGACATTTCAATTGTGTGCATGCCTTGGCTTCTTCTGAGGGGCAGCATTCTGTGCTCGCAAATAAACACATGTAAGTAAACACAAATATAAATTGTGGATGGCTAGTTTTTCATTATCTTTCAAGAATTTCTGCTTTCTTCTATGTCATGTCAGGAATAAAAGAAGAAAATATAAAATTGCTCATATTCAACAATGCTCAATAACAAGGCACTGAGTATTGTACAAATGAGCATATTTGATTTAATCAAAAGTGTTGTAGGAAAATCACGTAGGTTTAATTTTTGAAAAGCTATTAAGTTTCAAATTAAATGGAAGATTAAAATAAAAATGAGCTTTAGCTGTAAGTGGAGGCTAAATTTGGTCAATTTTTGTTGTTTATCTGTGCATAAAGTCCTTGCATTTACCATTTGACAAATCCTCTAATAAAATACTTGCTGCAATCAGGTGAAGTAGGTTATTAATGGTTCTAAAAAAGATATACAGGATTGCCTCATCCTGAGGCAATTAAGTCTGTGAAGTAAGTGTGTTTAATATCTCTGGGGGCCTGACTGAAATGAAACAGGTGATCTTTCTACAATTCCCATTCTTTCATTTAGAATATCTTTAATTTTGTTTGTTTTTAGCTGAAGAATGACTCCCTGCTTTATATCTCTTTTGTTAAGACTCTAGTTTGAGAACTTTCAAGGGCTGCACGTGCCACATCAGAAGCAGAGTGGAAAATTTCAAGCACCACTGAAAAGCAGCAGTGATATTCCATGTGAAGCCCTACCAATCCACATGGGAGAGGATAGTCCACATTCACTCTCAGTCTCCTGACTCAGGCTTTGCAGTGGTTCTGCCATCTCCCACACTGGGTTGGAGCAGCCCAGACCTCACCTCAAGCCAGCTCCTCCACAAAGAAGTTTGCCCCCACCATCCCCCAGCTGTAGGGTACCCTGTATCTCCTCTGTCTGTGCTCCCCAAGGGGCTCAGGGCCAATGGGGAAGGACAGGGAGCTGAGTCACCACAGTGTCCCTGCTCAGCTCCCCAGAACACCTTCACTTCAAAGGAAGACCTCCAGATCCCCAGCTTCAGGCAGCTCCATTTGGAAAACAAAGGCTTTACCACCGGATGTTTTCTGAGGGATATATTGTGTATCCATTAGGGTGCTGTTTGGCCCTTTGCTATAAAACCTTGTATTTTTCATTTCTCCTTTTTTCCTCTGCTGTGTTCTTTTTTTTCCCTGGATTTATTAGCAGGGATGGTTTGCAGAGGTATGGTTAATTACTAGAGCTTATGGCCTGCTGTGATTGAAAGCTGATCTCACCAGTTTGGGGTCTATGTTATATTTATTCTGTGTGTAATTAAATTGGAATACCATAACTATGCATAATGTTGGAAAATGAGAATTTTTTTAAGGGAAAGAACATCTGAAAGGTATTTTCTTCCTGTAGTACTGAATTTCTACAAAACTCTGCACTTTACACACACAAACAAGCAAATAGCCAAAAGACCAAAAGGGGAGTTGAGGTCTATGATCTAGATGAAAACAAACATTTGTTTATCAGATCTATGTGACCCATTAAAAATAAAGAAGGAATTCAAGCAAACTGTGATAAAGGCGATCCATATATCCTGGGGTATTCATAGCATCACAGACATACTAAAGGCTTGCCAAGAAGTGCCAGCACAGCAGGGTGAACATGAACAGCACATCCTGGAAGCAGCAACATCCAATTGAACACAGGAGATTTGGCTGAGGAGACCCTCAAATAAAACAAGTTGTGGGAGGCCAGGCCACTGCTCTGACTACAGGGATCAAAACTTCTCCTGACTTCCTTACTGAAGGAGGGGGCACCAGACCAGTCTGGGAGAGGAGATCAAACACTGTTTACACTGAGGTAAATCAAGCAGAACAGTGCACAGCTCACTGAACCATACCAGAATTAGGCCAGACATATCATATCTAGAGGCTCGATTTTTTTTCTCTGCTACACATAAATCTGAAGTCTGCCAAGGTCCTTGTTGTTCACCAGTGTGACAATGATCTGAAATCAGAGGCCTCTAGAATATCAGAAATCTTTGGTCTGGAAATTTATCTCCTTGCCTCTATATATAGCTGATGTTCAGGAAAAAAAATTTGCCATCTGATGTCATGGGATGAATGATACAGTCAATAGCATTCAAAAAAGCCTGTGCAAGCCAAAGCAAAAATAACTAAATCAAACCCCCAGTCTTTCACCATAGAAAAGCAAGCCTATCTTAGGGCGCCCCAAGCAAGACATTGTAACCAGGAAATTACCTTCAAGGTTTAAAAAAAAGCAACATTGGGGGGAGGGGTGGAAATTTAAATTAAAGAAAATTTTAAAAAACCTTTTCCTAGAGAACAAAGGTGTATTCCCCTCTCCCTAAAAGTAATGAATGTAGGACAAGAATAAGTCAGGTGAAAATTCATTGAACAGCCAATGTACATGAACTAAGGGAATTCCCAATTAAATCCTTTTAGGACCTTGCTGTCTAGAAAAGACCATTTGCTTTGTCATTGCCCCAAAGAGTAAAGAACAGATCTGCCAGCCTGGGATGTAGAGAACACCACAAAACAGTCAAATGCCCAGGCATTACATTAGTAACAACTTTGCTTCTTTGAAATTAAGCCATCATACCCAGAGCCACAGCTGCTGGAGGAAAGCATTTCAAGGAAGCAATCAGCAAAGTCATGTTTCTACAACACAGCTGCCAGCCATTTTCCCTCCTCACCCAGCAGTACTTCTGTCTGTCTCAGGATGTGGATCAAACAGCAAAGTGAACCAGCCCTTGCAGGACAAGGGTGGCCATGCAGGTGTCAGATGGAATCAGATGTAGCACCTGCTACATGTTTCCAGCCACCTCAGCTTCGCATGGCACAGAAGCCAACAGCAGCTCAGAAGACATCAGCATCCATACAAATGTACCTCACCACAAGGTGCACCTCCTGCGCCTCTTGACTCACGAATTGGCTTTAAATGGATGATCCAGAAACTCTGCTGGGCTTTTTTTTTGCCACAGTGCTCTCCAGTGCTGTTGGTCCTTGACCACTAAATTCTGAAGTATACTGTGATTTGTCAGAAGAGGTTACCTGCTCTTTACTAAACAGCCTTGCAGTCAGGAGAAAAGCCTGGAAGGGCCAAGCTGCTGCTCTCAGCCTGTGGAATTCAGAAAAATGTGCAAGATCCAGCTTGCAGCCTATGCCATTGTCCTCATAGTGATTGAGTTAGGCCAAGGCTAGAGCATGAGCCCTGTCCCATCTTCTTTCCTCTGTTTTCATCATGGCACTCACCAGCCATGGCTGTTCTCTGGATAATCAGTAACAGGGAGCACCAAGTAGAATATTTGCCACCTTGGTTGGACATCTGCTTCTGCTCCCTCATGACTCAAAGGATACAAGAAGCACTGGGCATGTTTACCACTGCTGTTACAGGTCTGGAGAGCTCAGGTTTAAGCCACCCTCTGCCACCCCACCTGTGTAGCCCAGGTTTTGGCCCAGCTTCCTGCAGCATTTCAGGGTCACATTGCACTGCAGTGGAAGAGAGCTCCTGCTACACTGTCTTTCTAATCAGAGTCCTCTGCAATTTTAAGATTAAACACAGAAAGGAAGTTTCCCCTTTATACATCTTCAGATTCCCATGATTTATTTTCTTTTATTTCAGCAGCAAACATGTCCAGATAATCTCATTAAATAATTTATGATAGATGGTAGTAAAGATGTTAAGAAATCCTACTCCCAGCTATAGGAAGTACCATCCTATATCACATTTTAATCTTCCATTTTTTGCACACGTAACAGCACACCAGATTGTCCTCTTTGTTGTCATATGGGGCTACTTATCCACCAAATAAAATAAAAGGAGCCCTTTCCTGTGGGTATCTGTACAGACAAAATCCAAATTGCAAGCCTGTTTCTTACACCGGAAGCCATGTGATTTCATAAGATCAAAAAGTGAACAAGGTCTTAGTATATGAAAGTAAAAATATCACTACCCATCATCCATAATAATAGTAATTTCATAAATTGTAAGATTTATATATGAGCTATACAGACAATTAATACATTTGTGAAAAATTTTAGTCAGAGGAAGAAAAAGAATTTAGATAAAATCATAAATATGCTGAAAGTCCCTCAACACCACCACTACCTTGCATGCAATAATTATGTTGTCATTTGTGCTCAGGGAGAACAAACAAGAAAAAGACACAGATCCCTGACTCCTCCAAAGAAAATGTTTGTTCAGGAAACACCAAGTAGAAAACACTTTCACAAATCTTATTGTGCCCAAGAGGAGCTGTAAGCAGCACAACAGACATTTACACTTGCCAGAACTCCATTCTAAATGACCTATTCAATACAAACAACTGTCTGGCATTGTAATTGCTGCACTGCTCTCGTGCTTGTGCTCTTCTTAAAGCAGATACATGGCAAACTTTGCAAAATTAAATTATCACATATAAAGTTTATTCTTTCTGTCCTGTAACTAGTGTCCTGGCTACTTTGATAGAGCAGTTGGGACTGAAATCCCTAAATTTTACTGCATTTTGTTTTTAAAAAATGGGTGTTTCTTTCTATTTTAAGGTAAACAATAGACCTTGAAGCCTAGGTATAATTAAACATGAAAAGAAACATGCTGATGAGTCATGCATATGGTATTTATTTAATACAGCGTTCTTCCCATCTTAGTTTTTGCTTCTGAATTAGCAATCTGTTAAAATAGATGGGGTTGTTCACACCAACAGTTTATTTCAGTTTCCCTCAAATAATGCATTAGTTTAGGTCTGGAAGTTATTTTTATATAGCAATTTCTGTGACTAAGGCTGCTAGGCTCAACTTTGTAATATTTCTTTTAAATGAAAAGTGAAAAGTTAATGCACAATTGTTCAACAAGCAGGAGGTGAAATGCTGTAGCACAATCCCTACCCACCAACCCATGAAATACATGAAGCTTTCTTCACATCCACTGTTTAAGCAGGACCCCCACAATGCCTTCACTTAGGAGTCTGCATAAGAACAAATGGCATAATAGCTCAAACTTAAGAGATACAATATGTTTGCAAATTATTTCCATAAGTGTGTTAGTAAATGAAAAGAGAAGTTTTATATCAAAGCAGAGGAAAGAGTGGGAGTT
Organism: Coloeus monedula; assembly: GCF_965178545.1. NCBI lineage: Eukaryota > Metazoa > Chordata > Aves > Passeriformes > Corvidae > Coloeus > Coloeus monedula. The sequence continues at coordinate 12,855,853 of NC_138790.1, forward strand.
CTTCACCAAACAGCTTGTCTCCCAGTAGAAAGTATGTTTTCAGGTTCATATACGCTAAAAAGAAAACATTTAAAACACTAAAGCTGTGCCCATTGCTACCAGGTGGATATATCTGGATTATTGCCTTTCATGGGAAACACTTGGATGACAACTAAATTCCAGGGAAGAGCACTATAAAACTGTGTTCTGTTTTCCATTAGAAATTGCTCCCTCCATATTTTTCCACCACTCTTTGCACACTTCCTTCAATACATTGAGAACTCAGACTTCAGGAGAGCATGTTACTTTTTCAGCTCCCAGTTAAGAAAAAGTTGTTTGTTTGTTTTCAGAGGCGTACAGGTATAAAATCAGCCACATTTTCAGCAGTTGGACACATGCTGAGTCTTATTCCTAGTGATCTGGTAGGTAGAAGAATTAGAGGCATGGAAAATTCAAATTAAATACTTACATTGACATTCAGGGCTATTAGCACTCATGCTGATTTTAAAAGTCAGATCCTCACGTCTTTTGAAAAAGTGGTCACCTGCACAGTAAAAGGGTTTTTTAAGTTAAGGATGTCCCTGCAACCTCAGTGATGCACATATTAGTTGGGGACCTCAAGTCCAGCTCCCAGATGGAGCTGCAGTACACAGTCCTCCCACACTGCAAAAGTTCACATTTTCACTTGGCTTGCCCCTTCTCTCTTAATATAGTAATTACATAATTAAATGCCTAAAATACCGTACTAATACTACAAAATACTAATCCTTTACTACCAAAGCCTGCCTTAGTATCCTCAAAGCTTGTCCCACTTGCTGGGAGCAATGTCAGAGGCTCTGTACGGAGTCTAAACCTCTTCCCCTTTAGCATAGCGATGTTACAAGACTGAATTGATTTTATTTTTTCAGTGCCAAACCTGTCATTTCTCTTATTTAAAATATATCAGATATAGCTAGAGACATTGAAAAGTTACTCTTCTGCCTCAAAGGCAAGATCCTCACACTCATGTCATCCCTAGCAGAGGCTTGTGTGGCTTCTCCACCATGGATGAATAGTCCAAAAGCTGCTTAGGTCAGTTCCAACACTCAGCCCTCCTTACAGCTGGAGACCTCAATCCACCTCTACCTCAAATACCCCTCTGCCACAATTTAAGCCCACTCTCTTCTGCTGTCTACTGTGGAGAAAGTAAGCATTCAGTCCTTGTTCAGGCCTTTTCTTCATCAGCAAGTTTTTCTACACTCACTTCTTCTAAGCCTTATCCTTTCTATACTAAATTTTTCTCTGCCATCTTTCCTCATAAATCATGCCTATACCTACAACTTCTTTATTTTACTTTACACATAAAACCCAGGTATAAATTACCTACCAGTAACCTACTAGACCTCCTTCTGTCCCTTAGCAGGAGCATTCAAAAGAGGGGAGGGGTGGGGAGAGAAAAAAAAGGCACTGCTCTCTCATATATATAGCCATAGACCAGATCCACAGGTGATATAAATTGACTCAGCTGTACCTAGTTAAAGGGCTATGTAAATTCAGAGGTAAGGCAGCGTAGTTGGTTTTGCTGACACTTTAGGAAAGATATAGGGTAGAGAAAGAGTAGATTTTCCTTTTTTATTTGTGCCTGTATGAGAAATTTGGAGGTTTGGAGGGGAGACTTTAGGCACTATTTCGGAGATTTTCGTGTTACTGAGCTAAAGAATCCCTCAGATGCGCCCATGGGTGTGTAGGGGTCACTTTAATTTTGTCTTCCTGTTCTGAGTTCGTTAAAGTAAAACAGCAGCGTGTTACATCCCCCTAGCGAAGAGCTGCTTTCCCACGCGAAGAAGACTTCTTTACTGGAAGTCTGGGGGGGGGGGGGCTGTCCGCTGTGGTCCGCGGCCGCCTACTGCCCTGTGACGCCGAGGAGGCAGAGGGTCACTCCTGGGGAAAGAGCAATTGCAACCAGAGCTATGCAGCGTGCTCCAAACCCTACGTAAAATCACAAATCAAACACCGCGTAGCTTTGTCTGACTGATGCTGCTCAGCCCCACAGAACGGGGGGGGGAGATCCCTGACGGGGCCGGAGGGCATCAACGGGGTTGGGGGCACGCCGAAGGACCGCCAAGGGTTCGGTCCATCTTCCAAGGAAGAGCATGTCTCTCCTGGCTTACAAAAAGTTGACATCAACTCAGTTGAAAAGTAGGTTAATTAATAGTGCCTGACACAGCTCCCCAGCAGTGACTTACGTCAGGTACCGCACATTAGTGCTATTCTGCTGCAAAAGGCTTTGTTTGCACCTCGCTTTGTAGCCTCGAGTGTCTGAATATTGAGTAACTCTGGGTATTTGATTTCTTTGAAATGCACTCGCATTATTCCAATAAACTGTATCCTTTAATCAAGTTATTTTTTAGTGTAATGAAAATATTTGCAGCACTTTGCGACTATATATGTGACTGTCGGCAATGAAGTCATTTCTCCTTTATCATTAGAGCTCACCGATGTCCCTGAGTGAGGGGATGTGGTGGCGGGGAGGGACTGGATGGGGTCAGCAAACTCCTGCACGGGGACTTACCCCTGCCAGGGTTGTTTTGGGGGTTTGATTTTCGGATTCTTTTTCATAGGAAAGACTGAAATATTTACACTCCTGAGAAGGTCTTGATGAGTTCGGCCGCGCCCAAGCCCGTGATCTGGCCATGGGAAGCCAGAAAACCTTTCCACCTTCAAGATGTCAGGGGAAGTGCTCTGGACCGGAGCAGTCCCCAGCCTCCCACACTGGACCCGCAGGCGGGTGTAGCCCTGGCGGGCCCCGATTCGTGTCGCGACAGACATAATGTCGGGGTGGAGGTGAGAGGCAGCGCGCAAGGTCGGCCCCAGGCGAGCAGCGCGGCGCGCAGAGCTGTGCCTGACACCAGCCCCGGGATGCACTCAGCTCTCCAAAGGCCTCTGGGACAGTTATCTTCTCTTTTATTTTTTTCCTTTTATTAACAGAATGAGAATGCGCGAGGGAAGGCACGCGGGGTTAATCGTGGGATTAAACATGGGAGAAATACAGACTAAATTGCTGCGCTTTCATTACTGCTGCTCAAACGAAGCTGCACGCAGCTACTCAATACAAAGGAGTCCTACACAGCAAGTTTTTCCCTGCTTCGGTGGTTTCCCTGAAAGTCTGTTGAAAAGGGCCCCCCTCTCCTTGCGACCCCCAGTAGCCAGAGAAACCCTGCCCGTGCCTCTCGCCTGTCTATTAACCTGCCGGTGTGTCCCCTAAAGGGCTCTGGCAGTTTGCTGGTTTGTTCTCCCCTGGTAATGCCACTGTGCAGGGCGCAGCTCCTCGAGGAGGAGGAGGAAACCTCCCGGCGAGATCCCCTGTGTCAGATGGGATTGCTATTTCAGGGTGAGCAAGTGGCCAGAGATGGCGGAAACCCGGGCAGAAGGACAATCTTTGAAGCTCCGAGGGAGGGAGCGGAAGAGGTGTAGGGACACAGGGTCCACTCGTGGCTCCAGGGAGCCGGGCGTGGGGGAGTGCGCCTCTTTCAGCAAAGAGATCCGCAGCCCGTTCAGACACCTCCTGCTCCTCCTCCGGTGTTGCCATATGCTGCAAAAGCCCAGAGCAGGCTCAGCTGTACCTGCCTTCTCTGCTTAGCGTAAGGCACCGCTCTGGCGCGGAGAGAGGAGCTGATCAGCTGCTCACTTCTGAAACCCTGGGCCCCACTTTGGTGCGGTTTTCTCTTTCCCGTGTTCCCTGTAAAGCCAAGCAAAATCAAACCCAGTTGTCTTGATCTGATCCAAAAGATGTACCAGACCAAGTCCATTCTGAGCAGAAATGTCCTTGTTTCAATTTCCGCTGAAGTCTATTGCTCTTTCTTCTCAGGCAAGGCAGCCGTGCAGCCACCGTCTTAATGTGCGGGGTGAATTGTGAGGTCATTAGGGTTTTTCTGTGCTCTAGGAAACTTTTTAAATTTTTGTTTGCAAGGAGATGAACGAGAGCGGTCCCCAATCCATCCCTCTCCCATTAAAGCATTTGTAATTCAGACCCTGCCTGTTGACTTTACCTAGCCGTGCCTGGGCGGGGTTACGGGAAAGAGCCTCTAAAAAAAAAAAAAAAATCCAAACTCTCCTTCAAGTGGCCAGTTTGGGAGGGCTGGGGTCTGCTCTGCTGCAAATCCAGTCTGGTCCGCGCTATTTATACTGTACTCTCCAAAACTTGCAGGCTTCATGGATGAGAAGCGAAGTGTTCCTGGAATCAGTTCAGAACGTGTTCTGATGTGCAGATAAACTTCTGGAAAGTATCTGATCACTGTGCCCGAGTGCACTGACCCGCCTCCCATCGACGGGAATAAAGCGAAAGCATTCGACTTAAAGAAAGCCGCAGAACTTAATTAATTCGATGCTTTAATGGTTATAGAATATGCAAAAACACTAGTGTTAATTTAGACCCTGGCATCTGGTTTCACTGAAGTTCATGTCGATGGGCGCACTACCCGCACCGCTGCGGCTGCCGCGGGAGGGCAGGGGGAGCGGGGAAGGTGCTTCGGCCGGGGCCGGGAGAGATGAGCGCGGCTGGGAGCGGATCCCGGCGCACACGCACCCGCAGCGCCCCGAGAGCCGCCCGACGCCGCGGCCGCGCAGAGCCCGCGGAGCAGCGCGTCCGCGGCTCGCCTCTGGTCCTGTGCCCGTCCCGCACCCGCAGCCGGCCGGGCCGGCGGGACCGAGTCCCGCGTGTCCCTTCGAAGGTCTTTTAGCGCCATGCACACGCCCGCGGGGCTGTTTGTTCACGCTTCCGAAATCACGCAGCGGTGTGACTCAAAGTCGGCTTTTTCCGATTGTGAAATCTTTAAGACAAAGAGTCTCCTTAAATCATGAGACTGACAGACTTGAAAGAGAAAATTGATAATGTTAATAAATGGAGTTTGCTGGGAAGATGACATTTAGAAAAGGGTGAGATGCCTCAAATTGAATTTTCGCTGGTGAAACAAGGCGATTCTAAAAGGCCACAGATGAGATGCTTTTTATTAAACATTTGTACTATTTTAGAAGCTAAACCATAATTCATCTGCACTAAAATTTAACGACTTCGATTCATCAGAAAAGTTTACTCTTGGACTCCGCTTCAAAGACAGAACAACAACCCCAATGACAGGCTATAATGATTTTGCCTCTCTGATTTGCAGTGGGTTGGTGTGTTCTTGTGCCCAGACCGAAGATTGATATTCAAATCCTGAAGTCATAAAATTTAGACTTTCCCATTTGTCTTTTTCAAACCGAAACTTGACTAAACCAGAGTTCAGGATCAAAAGCGCACAAGAGCTATCACTTTCTCAGGGGACTGCAAAAGACACTCTCCGCAGATACTCTGGCTGTATTGAGGACAATTTGGGAAACATTGGGCAACACGTGTTGTCCCCGGGAACCAAGTTGCAAAGCTTCTCCTGAGGTTTCCCTGTCAGCTCTGGTTTAACAAAAGTTGTCTCCGAGGTTTCTCGGGAAAGGCGTGCAAGGCTCCATATTGGATATAGAGGATGAGCAGAGTCAGGGAGGTGTGTATGTTCTTGGGACTCTGTTGCTGATCCCGGCTTGGCTTCGTTTACCCCCCAACCCCGGACCCTTTCTAACTATTTTTTTCTCCTTCGGTGACATTAAACCAAGAAATATAAGAGCAGAACTAAAGATGAATTCAAGGTGGTGATGCCAAGGCTTTGGCTAAGAAGTGAGATATCATTCCCTAAACGTGCATCCTTTCCTGGGCGAGCGGTGGCAGAAGAAAGTGATGTGTTCTCACACGACAATATCTGATCACCCAAGGGAGAAAATTACCTGGATGACAGCCCCGAGACACAGCCCGGCTCCCACGGCTGGGACAGCTCAGCCCTGGCACCTCAGCTCGCCCGCCGAGAGAAGTGTATTCTGTTACTGAACGGGGTGTTCCCGACACCACCCTCACGCGTTCACATCAGTCCCTGTGTGAGCAGGGCTCGGCAGAAAACAACCTGGCCTGCGTTTATTCTCAGGACTCGGAATAAAAAGAAACCGGCTCGTTGCTTCTTGATCTTTTCATTTCCTTTCTCTGGCCCGTGCGGAATCCCCTGCCCGCCCCGCACGTTTAAAGCCATGTCTGCGGGACTCCAACTAACCCCAGATCTGTTTTTTCAAACGTATTTAAAGCTGCAGAATTTGCTGACACATAAATAAGCCATCAAGGCTCTCGGAAGCTCATGAATCTTTGACTGAAGTATGTGTGAGGACTTACACACTTGTTCCACGTAGTGATACTTTTAAAACTTTCACAAAGACGACTCTGAACAAAAAAAAAAAAAAAAAAAAAAAAAGCACCTCTGTTTAACAAGATAATTCTTGCTTTCAGTTTTATTTCTATTTTCAACTTCCTATTCTTTTGTCCCGTGACATGGTGCTTTTTTCCCCCTCGGGGACTCCTTTCTCTTCTTTCTCCCCTCCTATTCTGAACTGTTTTACAGCTCCGCTTTGTTACTCTCAGGAAAAAAGTCTGGAGAGCCCTGTCTCCTAAAGAAGGAACAGAAAAGGGAGTACTGGAGCTGCAATGTTGCCTATGCATGCAGAACATCCCAATCTGTTTTTGTGCATTGAGTTGGGGAGAGGGCAGCAGGGAGCGTGCACCCAGCCTCCTCCCGGACAAAGGGAGGCCGGACAGCTGCGCACCCGCCACAAAAGATTCACTCTTCTGTCAACTCTGTTTACTTAGTGTTGTTTCTGACCTCTGTGCTACACTTGTTGCTAATACATATGCTTATCAAACCATTTTAATTGGCTTTCTTCATAACAGTAGTCCCAGCGCTTTTTTTTTTCCTGCATGTGTTTCCAAACAACTTAATTGACTTCTCTAATATTCATCTTCTTGGGCTCTAAACAACGCGTTTCTCCCCCCACGCTTCCCAGCCTCTGGGAAAAAGGGCCAGGGGTGTCTGCATGGAAAAAAGCTTCACCTTTCAGAAGGCATGGCTGTGCAGGGAGATGAGTACGCGAGGTAACCCGCACCCCAAGGGGACAGCCGTGTCGCCGGCATCGCTCCGGCTGGCACAGAGGATCCGGGCCGCGTGTGATGAAGTGTCTGCTGGTAGATAGGCGAGCTGACTCTCCCCGTCACGTTTTAAATGTGGTTTTGCTTTGTTTGTGGCACTCGGTGGACTGGTGCCAACCTGAGAAGACCCGGAGCCACCCTGGGAGCTGCCCATCGATCACGAGCACAGCCCGGCCGCGCACCCGCTCCGCGGGCAGAGCTCTCACCCGCGCAGGTAGAGCCGCGAGGGTCGGGGCCGCCCCGCTCCTCCAGCCCGCACCGGAGCGCCGCGGCCAGGGCAGCCGGTGGGGAAGCGCCGGGAGCCGGGATCCGCCGGCCTGGGATGCTGGGATGCAGGGAGTGGCGGAGAGCAGTCAACCTGCCCCCCAAACCACAGAGCCCCGAACACCACTCCCCGCAGCCTTTGCCATCTATATTAATCGCTGCGCTTGAGCCTCGCCCTCCTTCATTTTTTTCTTTTTTTCTTTCTTTCTTTTTTTTTTTTTTTTTTTTTCTCAATTTCGTAATTAATTGTTGCACTCGGGTTTGTAATGGAAACAATCCTGCCGGGCCGGATGGTTGTTATGATTTGCTTTCTTTAGCGTTTCTCCCCCTTCACGAGCATTGTTCGCGGTGACTGTCTGGGCTCAGATATGATGTCGGGACAGCGCCTCCCTTGAAATGGAAACAGAGGCCTGAATAAAGAAGGGTGGAAAAAAAGTACTTTGTAGTCTGCATCGTCCATCTTTAATTCAGAGACGCATCTATACTCCTGGGAGCGCTGCCTTTGATCTCTTTGATTTTTACACCAGATCTGTTATGGACTAAAATTCCTAGGTTTTCCATAGAAACATCTCCATTCCTTCGGGATATTGATGTTTTCTTCTTCCTAGGGGTTATGATATGGTAAATCAGATTCAGAAAAGCATGGACAATGCCAGCATTCATGGGTCGGGGGGCGGGGGTGGGGGGGCGGGAGCCTCTCTCTCTTCTCCCAATGAATCAAAATATTGTTTATTCTGTTGCTCTTTAAGCCCAGTCACTTCAGCTGCCTTTCAGTGCCTTCAACTCTGGAAGAGGGGCAGCAGCAGCAGCAGCAGCAGGTTGCGTTGCCATGGGGACCCTACTGTATGGCAGCAGCGCCAGCCCCAAAGACAATGCCTCGCAAAGGGGCTTGAAAAGTGAGGTTTCTCCCTTTGCCACGCAGCCACTTCCGATGGAGCAAGCATTCTCCTTTCGGGACCCTCATCTTGTCACTAGAACAATGTCTATCTTTGCCTGCCAATTTTTTTTTCTCTATCCTGCCTTTGATCTATAAAAAATCAAAAGAACAAAGTCAGGGGAGAATAGGGGGCTTTTTTTTGTTGTTGTTGTTGCTGATGCACAGAACAGGCTTTTATAATTTGGGTCTACTTTTGTGCCTGAGGATTTCAGGGGCAGGGAAGGAGGGTAGTTTATTAGTGTGTTGGGCTCTCTCCAGTCCTGACGACCCTGGGCATGGCGTGTGCCAAAGGCCCCCCTCCATGTCCCCTCCTCCTCCCCAAAGCAGCCAGGAGTAAGTACGGGTACTGCCCAGCCTGGGTGTCCCCCACTCCCCAGCCTTGGCCCTGAGACTCTCCTGCAGGCTGGGGCCTTCCCACCTGCTGGGCCCAGGACACCACTGGAGTGGCAATGACCCTTGCTTAGGGCCCAGAGAAGATCACCCAAGCCTACTAATTAATGCTGATGTTAATAACAGATGTGTGCAATGAACAGCATGCCCATCACACTACATTTTAACAAATGATGCAAAATGATGCTGTTTTCCAAGGCATGGTTTTGTGTAAATGTTAGAGGCATGAATGTGAGACTAACACCCTTTTCTAAGAAATCAGACAATTCTGGATCGTGTGAGGCCGTAAGATGCTGAAATGTTGGGAAAGGAACTGGAGTGTCCATGCAAATATGCCAGTGTGCATTTGACTTCTTTGTTTGTAAGTGGCAACAGGCATTGTCATATGTGTAGGACAGACTATAAATAATCCTAGATGAAAAACTGGGGCTACTTTTGGTTCTTTCCAGGAGGACAAGTGGCTGGTTGAGTTCACATGTGACTCTGTGCATGTAACCCTCCTGGAACTAACTCTCATGATTTGAACTCAGCTCAATTCCCTGCCTTGCTTCGAACAGCAGGAAATGTTGATTTCTCCAAAAGGATTGCATTACAGCTACTTCCTTTTCATTAAAATGCCAGCAGAGGAAATAACAGAAAGGACTGGTCTGTGCTGTATCGGTTTCACTGGCTTTGGTGCCCTGGCTAAAACGTGTTCCTGCACGATTCACTGATTAACTGCATCACAGCCTGGTTTCCTGCTTTGAAGGAGTCGGTTTCTGGGCAAGACAATATGGCAGGTTGACAAGAGAGTGGAAGTTAGAGAAAGGTTCGCTATGAAACCCAGACATCCTTGGTGAGATCTTGTTCTCTCTCTGGCTGCCTTTTCTTAGTTATTTTTGAAAGTAAATCATCAGCTTCAAAATGCCTAGTTGAAGTCAATTAATTTAGACAAGGACATCAGACCCCTTGTCTGGGTTTTTGCTGCTGAAAACATTTGCTGTGGACTGCAAATGGAGGCAGATACACCCCTCACTGGAGGGCTGTAAGCAGGGACTGGGACTTGGATGGCTTCCTGAGGCTCAGGGACCTTGCTCCAGCATTTATGTCAGACACACATGAAACAGGGGTGACACAGCCTTTTTCCAGCATGAGAGAGTCATGGGTGAGCACATGGGTGGTACAGCATTGGATGTCCCAGCAATGCACTGTGGCATTTTCAAGTCTGGCTGTACACCACAACTGGAATGTTCTGGATGCACCATCCAGCACATGGAGACAAGTCTCCACTGCTACATCTCTCTGGCATCACATAACGTTTACAAGTGTCTCCTAGCTATTGTCTATGACCTGCATTGCATATTTGAACCCAGATCACATGCCATGCCGACAAAAGTCGTCCCCTCATTGCCCAAGAATTGATCCTTTACCACCTGGAGCGTCCCCATTCCTCACACTCAGTGCCCAGAAACTGCAGAAGTGAGTCTGTCATAAAAATGGTCACCAAGGTGGTGGGTTTGCATGGCACTGGGAGGACTTGGGGACACATCCACACCTTCCACATCCACACCATCCCCTTGCAGGCAGTACCTGGGCCTTAGAGAGAAAGGGAAGGGATGGGATAGGGCTGTGTTTCACCTCTCTGAAAGATAACCACTGGAAGAAGATGTGGCAGGCCTGGGGCTCAAGCAATTCCCCTTCCCTCCTCCTCCTGTCCCGCACACCCACCCCGGGGAATCGACTTCCCACCCTATCTGGTCACATTCTCTTCCCAAGATTAATTGTTGGGTCAGGGCAGATTCACCATTGTGTCAGCCTGCAAGTGCCTTTCTCCTTTATCTCTTTCTTTTTTTTTTTTTTTTTAAGTGCGCGTTAGTCAAACTTCAGGCCCCCCTCTTTTCCCTCCTCCCCATCTTTTAGGGCGGGGGGCTGCTACTCTGATCCGACCTTCTGGGCTGAGATGCATCAGCCATGCCTTTTAACTGTACAATCATGCACACTCCCTAAATGTTGCTTTAATAACAGAGTTTGGAAAAAAAGCCGCAGCGGGTCGGTGTTTAGGAAAGCAGCGAGATGCCTGGAGCAGCTCGCTCTCCTCCTCAAACACACACACACGCCTGGGATGGCTTTGCGGGGCAACGGTGAAAGTGCACCCACCCCGAGATGGGTGACACCGTCTCCGCGGGAAGCCCCGGGTCCCTCTGGACTGCAGCGCCCCTGGAAGGCGCCGGGTGGAGGGAATACAGGCATGAGGAAGCAGCAGCCTGACCGTGGAGCTGGGATCCACGGAGAGCCACGCACGGCCCCGAGGAGAGTCGAGGGCGCGGGAAGGCGGTGTCTCCGCGCTGACTTCAGCGCAGTGGATGGGATCAGGGGACTCGGCTGCGGCCGAAGGCGTCGCCCCCCGCAGCCGGCAGAGCCGCGCAGCCCGGGAGGGAGCGGGGCACGGCTGCGTGCGCGCCTCCAGCCCCCCGCCGCCCTCGCACCTGCCCCTTCGCCCGCCACCGCACTCGCGCAGCGGGGCCCCCCGGCAGCCACGTCCGGGGTGCCGCCGACAGCGGAGCGGGGAGAGCGCCTCGGGGCGTCCCGTCCCCGCCGCCCGTCGGGCTCTTCCCAGCCCCGCCGCTCACGGGGGTCTGTCCCGAGGGAAATTCCCACCCAGTTCTCGCTACCGTGTGAAACTACAGAGCCTGACACTCATTTTCCTTCCAAAGCCGCCCTGTAAGGGGTGCTGGAAAGGAGACCCTAGACACCTTCATATCTCAATTTTTCTTCTTTGGACAGGAAATGTGTGTGGAGAGGGGGGGTGGAGATCGTAAATTTCATTGATTACTTGCAGACTGTACAGAGTATATTCAAGCTTTCATGACAGCTTCTGGAGACATAACGACTGGACAATATTGCCCGAGCAGTACAAACTCTCTTTAACAACTACAAAGAAATCAGCAGGTAATTATAGGCTCGATTGTATACATAATAGGCATCGGAAATCGGAGAATAACTGTAGGCAGCGATTCTGAACCAGAAGAGGAACTGTCGTGCTTCAAACTCTCATACAATAGCTGCTCGTTGTGCTGGGTGTCTTATTCTAATTACAGATACCTGCACAGCATAGCAAATATAGAAGAGAGACACTTCCTTGATCTTCCTGCCAGCAAAACTCATCCTTTAGAAATTAAAGATATAAAGGCAAAGCAAGCCATGTGGGTATTCCTGAAACAGGCAATGATGCTGAGCTGTGCCCTCTGCTCTGGAAGAGCGCTTTAGTGCACAAAACGAGCAGAATTTCTGACCGAAATTGGACTACTGGCAAAAAAACCCAAAAAAAAAAACCCAAAAAAACCGGAACAAGAACAACAACAGCAACAACAAACAAAAACAAAACACCAAAAACAAGCAAACAAAAAAACCCCACAAACTTTTCTCGAGGTGCCTGGAGAATTACCTTTTCCACAGAAAAAGCTAATAAATATAAAAGAGCGCCCGACCAAAATTAGATGAAAACAACAATCTCTTCGGGACCATATCGAGCACTTACTTAAAATAGAGATTATAACATTAGAAATTATTTTTTCTTGACACTGGGAAAAAAAAAAAAAAGCTTCCTTTTCCATACCTAAGGGAATATAAATATTTAATTCTGATATAGAGATTGTTCCCTTTTTAAAATATAGTTTTGTTTTGAAATAATTTTTGACAGTCCCTGCGCAGAATGATCTGTATCTCCTTTAACCAATGGTTTCTCCCTCCAAAGGACTCTAAAACCCAGCAAAATCACGGAGAATACTCCTAAACACTCCTAAAAACTCTCCCGGTGTCTATATTCATTTCACTCGAGTGCTTCCTCAATTCCCGTTTCTTTCAGGTGAAGTTTTCCAACGAGTTCCTTGGCTACAAGCCGAGGCGGTGCCTGGCATGTGCAGTTGCGCGTGGTTGAAGCCACGCACCGCCCGTCCCCGCGGGTCTGATCCCTGTTCTCTCTGGCTGAAACGAGCCCCGGCGGTCTCCCACACAACTTCTCTTTGAATATCATCTGGCCTTAAAGTTCACTTCGGTTGTTTTGCCTCTAGGGGTACGGGCTGTGTTATTCTAGGTCACTCGTGACTTACAAGCTTAAGTAAACATGTGTCCACATCAAAACCCAGCCACACAGAGGCAAATAATCCAAGGTATCATTTCAGCCTGTGGGGAAGGTTGTTTCCACCGGGTCAGGTTTGGCTCTGTCAGGAGGCAGAGCGGAGAGAGCCGAGGAGTGCCAAGCAGGGGCTGCGCACCCCCAGGAGCGGCGCGGGGGACGGCGCTCGGCGGGCGCTGACCTTTGCCGTCAGTTCGGCTCCGGAGCGACCCGGGGGGCGCAGGGCCGGGCACGCCCCCCACGCGTGTCCGTGGGATCGGAAATACACTCATCAGGGAGCAACCAGCCTCGAAAGAAATTAGATTTGGATTCCTTTCAATTGCAAATAGCTTATTCGTAAAGTCCAATTGCTATTATTGTAAACATCATTTTCCGCATAGTTGTAAACGAGATAATATAATTGTTGATTTAAAAAATTCAAACGATTTCTAGAAATAAATTCTCTGTCTAACTGGCAACGAGTAATAGCTAAATGTCTCACTCGGTGCCATTCGATCCCGCTTCTGCAACAACTGTTCCGGCTAAGCTAGGTTGCTGGTTTCAGCCTATCTGTTTGGGTTTAATGCCAAGTTAATGTTAGATCTGAAGCAAGATGTCCGTATAAACATGAATTAATTTTTTCAAAATGCCCCTGACTAAATCATGACGTGAAAATAAAACACAGAGAGAGAAGGAGGGGAAGTGCTGTTTCCCAAAATTGAAAGACAGTAAAAAATTGATCATCAAAAAAAAAAGTCTCCAGATGAAGACAGTAAAGGTAAATCAAAGCAGAGCAACTGTTTGCAATATCACTTGTACTTTTCCTGTTGGGCTGCGCAGTATTTTACCGACTGGAAGTACTAGCAAGATGTGCAGGTATCCGCTTACATCAGAAACTGCATTTGGTATAAATATTCTTTTCCAGAGTACCGCTTTATCACATTTCCAAATAATAAAGTATCCTTTGAAACAAAAGCCGCACATCAGGTGTCATTCTATTAATGAATGATGCGCTGCCTCATAAAAATGAAGGGTGACTGTTTTTATGAAAGATTACTGTTTTCTGCTCCATGCCCCCCTTCGCCTCCCGTCCCGTCCCGTCCTGTCCCGTCCTGCTGCAGCCTCTGACGCGGAGCGCGGAGTCCCGGCCGCCGCCCTGCCCGTCCGGCAGCCACCCAGAGCCGCCCGGCTCCAGCCCGGCAACCGGCTCAACCGTGTCTTCCGAGCAGGCTTCAGGGCGATGCCTTGGACTCCAGGCTTCAGCGATCAAATTCATGTACAAAACACTCCCGCCAAATGGCAAGTTTTGGGTTTTTGTCCTAAAGTTTTGTGATGATTGCCCAATTTCAGCAAGAGAGGCTTGTGAGAAGAAGGATAGGTCAGATTTACATCAGGGTAACCTGCCTGCCTGCCTCCATCCTTTTGCCTGTGTCACCTATGAATTTCTCAGGTGCGCGGTAGCACCTCCACCCTCACATCTCTGCCATCAACGGTGTCGGGACAGTACCTGGGCTGAGAAGATGTGTACCAGAGTACGTTTGCCACAGCCGGTCCCAAACCCCGGCTGCCAGTGCAGCTCGACAAAGCCACGCTGTGGATTGGGCAGATTAAGAATCTGTTGATCGCCTTGGCCACAAATTCTCTTTTCTGTCCTTATATCCCTGTACAGCCGGTCCTTTGGTTTGGTCTGGTTTGGGCTTTTTTAAGCCGACTCTTATTTTACGTGTTAAATAGTCGGCTCTTTAACCAGCAACTAGCAATCATCAGACATTAATTTATACGGCTTTTACAAATACCTAAGCTATTTAAAATGCTGAACTGGGTTGTGTGTGGCAGGGAACATCTATCTATTGAATAGGCAGTGTCACACGGTAGCATGCTCTCTTGTCAAGGGTGATTGTGTTTTAGGCAAACATTTGAGCAAACATAAAGGCAAAGGTCAAGTACTGTTCAGTTGCAGTGTGTGCTAATTCACCTAGCTAACCAATGGGGCAAAAGTTGCATTTTCTTCGAGCACCGCAGACCAAACCTCTGCGAAGGGCATTATTAGCTGTGAGCCGGCTGTGATTGCTTCCAGACAGCTCCCGGGTGGAAGGGTTGGAAGCTCGGAGGGTGTCCGGGGTGCAGCTACTGCACCGTCACCTCCCGTTGCTAACAAGAGCCTTCCAATAAGCTGGTGTTTTTTGTACTGTTCTGACCTCATCCTTCTTTTTTTTCTTTTCTTTTTTTCTTTTTTCTTTCCTCTTTTCCTTGCTATTTATTTCTTTCCTGGTATTTGCTTTCTCTCCCTCCCCATACCCCGGACAAACGAAGATGGGCGGTCCATCGCCTGCCGGCTCGATGCACTGAGCAACTCCGGAGAAATTGGGCGAGCAGAGACCGGTGGCAGGGAAGTGCAGTTTGGCTCCTCATTGAAAGTGCGTGGGGAGGAGGGAGGAGGAGGAACCGAGTTACTTTATTATCCTCATTCCTCCCCACGTAGTCGCAATAAAAAAAAAAAAATTAAAAAAAAGCGCCATGTTTTGAATAGAAAAGGCTGGAATTTATTTCTGAGGGTGATCTGCCTGCAGATTTTTCCAAGCAAAGCTTATTATTTCTCATAGGATTTTTTTTCTACTATCTATCAAAAAAGTAGAGAAGAATCAAAGGACTGGGTGGTGGTTGTCACACTCGCAGTTTAGAAGTCTCTCTCTCTTGCTCTGTCTCTCTCTTTTTAAGGAAAAAAAAAAAAAAGAAAAAAAAAATGATGACCCATTCCTTCCTTCTCGGTTCAGCCTGGAGGCTCACACTTTGAATCAATAGTCATTTTATTTGAACCAATGGCTGTGCTTCCACCCAGGCTGTACGTACAGTAGTTTTCATAATAAACAGGGAGTTCACAGTTGTGGTCTTAAGGCACTCAGGTCTAGGGGATGCACGTGCAAAATAAATAAATAAATAACATGACATGACATGACATGACATGACAGTGGGATGAAAAAGAAATCAACTAAAAAAGAAAACCCCAACAAATCGCCAGATAGAAACGATTATTCTGAACCCAGGCGAAAGCTCATGAAATTCTTACTTGTTGCCTTGTGGCATAGAGGCACTCGCCTCCCAGTCCCGCACCGTGGGGTCTGGCTCTGCCTGGCTCTGCTGCTGGGAGAAGCAGGAGGGTTTTTTCTTTTTTGACAAAACTCCAGGAAGAACATCCACAACATTAGAGGCATGGTTCTGGGCGCAAAACCGGTTTATGGCTAAAATGACATTAAAATCACGAGGGCATATTTTCTTTGCAACGCAAACTTTAAACACAAGCATACACTCATGAGAAAACACGTTAAAAATAATAATATACTTACCCCCGTCTGCCAAGCCATCACAATTTGTGGGACTCTTCTTTAGTGCTGCAGACAACTTGACCCTTCAAGCCCTGCATTAAACACGGTGGATACAGTGAAACAGGAATAAAATTAAGGAAAAAATTTGTTTTGTCATGTATTTTTAAATAGTCTAATCTTCAACTGTCTCAGATTTCTTTACAACCCACTGGCTACGGTCCTATAAACACCACCTGGGCAGTTTCACAAGCTTTAAAGTTTTGTGCGAGTGTGTGTGTGTGTGTGTGTGTGTGTGTGCGCGTGTGTGCAGCAAGTTGTTTAAAAGGCATCGTTACCATTCAAAGGTATAAAAGTATTGCCCTGATCTTTGGCGTGATGGGATTTGGTTTTTGGATTTGGAAGGGGTTTTTTTACATGCACCTCTCATTTTACTTAACTTTTTAAAGATGGGAAAAGCTGGAGGCTTTAGTTTTCTGGAGACTTTTCTCGTTATTCATCTGTTTGGTCGCCTTAGCTGCACAAAAGCGTATCAGCTGCGTTATGAAAAATGGCCTAAGCCCAGAGAATGTCACAGTGGTCGACTTATTATTTTAGCCCTTCTTTAAAAAAAAAAAAAAAAAAAAAAAAAAACTCGGGGAAAGTTTGCTTTTGATGAATTCAATAAAAGCGGCACTGCAACGGAAGAGATTTTAAGCTAAAATCATACAGCATGGGGGCAAAAGCTTAGATCAGCCAGATGGCCAAAGGTAGACAGAGTTTGCCCGCTTTAAACCAATCCACTGCAGTTACAGTCTTCCAGACTTTTAGCTTCTTATTATGTTTATCGTGCTTTGTCCCACTTCCCCCCCCCCCTTAAAAGTGTCTCAATAAACAAATAAACAAAAGTAAGCTTTTACAATTCATATGTCATGAACAGTTTTTCTTTTCTCTTCAGGGCAGGATTTTTCTCTTTTATTCTTGTTTGTTTGTTTGTTTTTTCTTTCTTTTTTCTTTTTTTCTTTTTTTTCTTTTTTTTTTCTTTTTCTTTTTCTTTTTTTTTTTTTTTTTAATTAGTTAAAAAAAAAAAAGGGCACAGCATTCATAGCCCCTGGGCAAGGTGTTACTTTTTAATTTACCAGCACCTCATGTCTCGTCTCCAGGGAGGGCTTCCGGGCCGTAACCAGAAAGGACAAGTCTAAGGGACTGCAGGGATTGCAGATGAAGGCTGTGCTGTGAATCAGCTCCTGTCCTTCTTCTGAGTAATAAATAGATCTAAATAATAACTGCGATTAATAACCATAACAAAAATAAATACCACAGGCTAGCGACTGTGTGGGGCAGGGGATTGAGTTCGGTGTGGGCTTTGTTTATTGTTAAGAAACACCCATAAACAGCCCTAAAACCACTAGTAAACTCTAATCTCCTCTGGCGTAATCAGCTTTGCAATTCTTGTGATTTCAGTGGCACTCGGAGTCTGCCATTGGCTTCCAGAAAGTTGTCCTGGCTGTAAGCGAGGGCAGAGACGTGGCACCTTAGCCTGGGTCCGAGGTTGTGCCCACCTGCTTTAGTAACAGGACAGATTTTCTGGTGCGGCTGGACCGAAGGAGACAGTTCTGGCTGTGCAGGGGTGGCAATAATCTGCAGGAGCAGTGCAGACTAAAAGTTCCCTGCCTGCCCTGCCGGTCCTGCCCGGGCTCCTCTCGCCTCTTGCCCATTCTCTAATTCTCCCATCCTGGAGAACACGTGTCCTCGCCTCTCCGTGGGAGGGGGTCTACAGCCGCCCGCAAGTGCCTAACGCCGAGCCGAACGCCCCCCCCGCCCCTCTGCCCTTGCGCCGCGGCACCGCTACCCGGCGCACCGGACCCAGCCGGGCCGCGCAGACGGCGGGCGAGAGGCCGGGGCCGGCGCACCCCTGTGCCCTCAGCCGTCTGTGCCCCGACGGCCGGAGAGCCCCCGACACTCGCACAGGTAGCGCGGCCGCCGGAGTGCGGGCCCCCGCGGGGCGGCCCCGGGTCCCTCCACCACGAGGGAGCGGCCGGCTCCACGCGTGGAGGCAGCAGGTGCTGCCAGAGCACCAAGGGGGGCCGAAGGTCCTGCCTGTGGTCCAGTCTTCGGGCGGGGAATGCTACGGACAGTGCCCGGGAGCACAGGATTATCCCCGGGAGCCAGCTGTTTCCCCAGGGCAGTGGGGATTTGAACTCTTAATATTTGGCTTAATTTGTAAACGATTAAACGAAATAGGAGAAAAACGCGCAACTCTTCTAAAAGCCAGCTACGGAGCGGAGGAAAGAGCATGGTTTTGCGTGTCTATCTGAGTGGACGAGGCACGCACTGGACACTGTACCCTTTCAAAGAGCAAATTTAGTGCGGAGTTTCCTAACGCCTAACGACCTCCTGGAACTGCTCCCTGACAGGCGCTGCCGGGATGAACACGGCACCAGTCCCGACAGTGGTCAGGAGCAGAAACCAGTTTGCAGTCGTTTCCCCGCTGGCGCAGTGGCTTGCGAGAAGCGCTGAAATAAGAGTAAAAAGTTGCTGGCAGGAAAAACTTTGGAAAAAGCAGCTCCCCCACTCGTGTGTGTGGGGAGCTGAGGAGCCCCGGGCACCGGGGTGTGAGTGGGCACCTGTGTCCCACTTAGCAAGCCCTGACCTTCGGCAGCCCCTGCTGCTGCCCAGCGCGTGGGGGTCTAACTTGTGTTCCTGCCTCCAGCCGTGGCTGCGCTTAACGGGTCACCTCGACGTGGGCAAGGGAGACGTCTGGGGGAATCCTGGTGACCTTCTAGACGCCTTTTCCCCAAAACGCTTGAGAAATCCGTTAAATCAAAGACCTCGAGAGGTCGGAAGTCACCCCTTGCATCCCCAAAGAACGCAGGCTGGGGAAATTTGAAGAGGCTTCATCACTCTGGGAATGACAGCACACCATCGAGGGGCGTTTAGAAAATTTGGAGGAAGCAGATAAAACAGTCAAGCAAAGAAGTTTTGGTTTTGGTTTAGGAGTATTTTTTGCCCATAAAATAATATCGATTCTGAGCGGTTTTACAGAAAAGAGGGTAAATCAGAGGATAAAGGGATACGATAAAGGGATACAATACCCAGTCCCATGCTGTCGGAAGCGTACCTGCCCCTGCTTGCACAAATGATCTGGACTAAGTCTGGCACCACAGAGCCCTGCTGCCCCTCGGAGCTGCCCCCTTGGCTCTTCCTCCCCAGCGCTTCCCTCTGCGTGGGACGGGTCCCACCGCCTCTCCCAGAGCCACTCAGCCCCGGCTGTGAAGCGGGTGCAGAGCGCTTGCAGATCCCCCGGGGATACGTGATGCTGTGAGCGCTACTGGCGTTTCCTTCACCCCCGGGTCCCTCGAGGGACGACGACGCGGGGGAGCTCCGCAGTTTGGAGAGGGTGAGGGGTCAGCTTGTCCCGGGGCGGGGGCCCGAGCACTGCCGGCTGGACTGGGCGTCCCCACCTTGGTCACCAGCTGGGCTTCCCCATTACGGCCACTAACTGATTGGACGCCCACACGTCGTGACCCGACTCCATTGGGATCCGGGCCCGCTCTGGGCACGGTGGGCCCGGAGGCAGCCCAGAGTCGCGTCCCGGGATGCAGCCTCGCCGCTTCACTGTAGGAAATATGGACATGTGGTCATATTTACGGTGTGCAAGTTAGTAGACGGGCTGGCATGTCCTCCCAGCTCTAGGCTGCCCGTGAAACGCTGATGTTCAGTCCCCGCCCCGCCATGTTACAGCTCCTCTGCTCTGCGGGGAAACTCGCCCTGGCTCTGAGGCCCTTTGCTCTGGACTTCACACCTTCTGAGGACCGATCCTGGAGCTCCCAACCAACCCAAACTTCCCTGAAGAAAAATAAATTTTTTTTCGGTTTTGATCCTCCGAGTGTTTTCACAAGTCAGGACTCAGCCAAGGAAAGGAGAAATGTGGAAGTCGTTCCCTCCGGCTGCCCAAAGTGCCTGCTAAGGATGGGCTTGGGGGCAGAGGCGTCCACGGCAATCCTCGCAGTTCTCGAAGGCGGTGCCTTGTTTCAGTGTTTATGTCCCGTACTGCAAATGTCACCAGAATGCAACTTTAGTGCTTTGTGGTTAATATTTTTCGCCCGAGGTCTATCACTGGCATTAATTGTCCCAATAAATTGAGATATAGTGTGCATAATGCAATGTAACAATATGGTTATATTCCACGTGTATGACTTAATTAAGCTATTTGCAGCCTGATGCTGCAAGTCAACGGGTGTGCAAGTGGATTAACAATGTACTGTTCTCGTATCCTCAGGATGGTGCATAATTACTTTACTGGTGGTACATATCAATTTTTGATGATTGCAGAACACATGCTCACTTTACCAACAAGCGCTTTAATAACTCTCCGTTGTGTTTTTAAAAAGCGTTGTTTGGAAATATTTGGAAGCCTCTGCAAATAATGTTCGAGGTTCGTGGCGCGAGGTTTAGACCCGATCTCTGTTTGATGGAGTGCAGAGATTGTGAGGCAGCGCCCAACCTCGCTGCCCGCTCCCGTGGCCGGAAGGAGCGCGGGGCCGGGCCGGCCGTCGAGGCACTCGGCAGGTCCCCGGGGACGGACCCGTGCGGAGAGGCGGGGGGCAGCGTGCCCCAGCACACGCTCCTGACATTTGCCAGCGGAGTAATGCAATTAGGAAACTCGATTACAGGGCGGCGGCGGGGCTGGGGAGCCCGGGGCCTTTGTTCCCGGGAAGATGGCGCCAGGGTCTGGCCGGTGGGATTTAGCGTGTGCCTCTCCAGGCAAAGGTGGAGGAGGACGAGTGCCGACCTTTCTGGGGACAACCTAATTCTGCAGCCTAATCGCGTTGTGGAGGCAGGTACCATCCATCAGAGCGAGTTCCCTGCGCGGCGCCGAGCGGGGCCGGGCTGCCCGCCCGGCCGGGCACCGCCGCCGGCCCAGCGCTCTGCGGCGCCGGGCGCAGCCCGTCAGGAACACGAGAAGAGAGCAAACAACGTGCTAAGAGCAGACGCATGGCACTGGCACGCTCAGGCGTCGCTCGGGAGCCCGACAGGGGTGGCCTCGAGGGGCCGGGCTGGGTGCGCCTGTCTGCGGGCTGGACTCGGGCTCCGGCGTAACCAGAGGCAGATGCGCTCCTTGGCTTGGGAGGGCGTTTAGCAACTCCCAGCCGCCGGGGCTGGCCAGAGAGTGGGCTGCCAGCCCTGCAGGAGTGGCGAGCAGCCCGTGGCGCCGGGCGAGGACAGCAGCGCGCGGCCTGTGCCGGCCCCCGGCCCCCTGCTCCGCGCCCCACTCCGCACCCAGGCGTGGTGTCGCTGCTGCTCCAGAGCCTTTCTGGAAGAAGACGATTTGTTCTTGTACCTGAAGCAGGTGATGTTTATGCAGAGACATCTGAATGACAGCAGGAGTGAAGGACAAATCTAATAAAGCCTAATAAACCGTGAGAGTCTAAATGTCATTAAACTTACAAAGATGAGAATCCAAATCACCAAAAAGGTAAATGTGTTCATTAGCCTGATCTCTGAAGACTGTCGAACATTTCATTAATTTATAATTTATGATTGTTTGACAAATATTGAAAAGTATGTAAATATGAGGGGGATAATGTCTTTTCTGCGGGAGATAAGGAAATGACCCAAACTGTACGTGCCTGCTAGATTACACACGAGGTTCCATCTATCTGTTATCAAACTGTGCTTTCCCTTTATACAACATATTGTGCAACTGACAAGTGAAATAGTGCAGATAAACCAATGGTTTAAAACGTAATAAAGACAACAGCCATTTGCATTTTTTACATTTTATTACAAAGGTAATTTACTATGACACATTTCTGAATGTAATTTATGAAAACATTGTAAGGCAATTATATAATGTATACAGCACTCGGAGACACAGAAAGTCAGATAAATAATAATCTTATGGATCTTTAGAGACTTTCTATAACACTGAAAATATAGACTTTTGCAGGAACAGCAGTAAAACATAAAATCATAGAAATAAAATGCAGAGTGATGTAATAAAGAGGAAATGGGTGTACTTCGAAGTGGAATTGCAACATTAGATATTCAAGGAAACAATTTCATCTATTCCAAAGAACTAGATCATCTCAGAATATTATTTTTTTCCTACATCTGTGCTGTGAGATAGGCTTCAAAAGAAAAGAGAATTTCTGAGCAAAGCGTCTTGCGCCCCAATCCTCTTTGGTGGACCAAGAAGTGGACGTTCCAGTGGGGGACCCCGGGTAGGCAGGGAACGGAACCCTGGGGAGGCAGAGAACGGCCTCCCTTTGCTCTCCCGTGACAAAGGCGAATTGTGAGTTTATTATCACTTCTCTTCTCAGAGAGAGAGGGGGGCAGCAGGCGTTGTTCGGCGTGGGCAGAGGAGGCTGCACGGGGCCGGGGGCGCGGGCAGGCCTGAGCAGTGCCGGCCGCTGCCTGCCCTCTCCGCATCCCACCGGCTGAACCCGGGGAAGGTTTCCACAGTCCCCCCGCTTCTCTGCACAGCGTACACTTTCTCATGCCCCAGTGAAGTCCACGGCGAGGTGGCCACTGCTTTGGTGGACGAGGGGCACAGGGTGCCTGCCCGGATGCGGTCCTGGGCCACCTTCGCCCGCCCCCGCGGCTGTCCGCGGCTGGCGCAGGTGCGCTTCGGTGCTTACCGTGGAGAGCAGGGAGATGCCCAGAAGATGAGGGGACAGCATCCCCCGATAAATATCTCTATGTGCCTCCAACAAGGTATTTGCAATCGGAGGGTCAGCAACCCATCGCGTGCAACTGCCTTGGGTTTGGGTTTTGCGCTTGAGCGTTTTTATTCCCAAAGCCACCCAGCAGACAATAAGCCACAGAGCAGAGTTTTCTAAAAGCCTCGCATTTCCCAGAAAGGGTTCAGTGTCTTTGTCTTTACATAAAACAGTTCCCGTTGGCCAAATGTGCCTGTAACGAGCTTGTAAAACAAACCAGAAATCTCAGCTCGTCCTCGAGACTAGAACCAAGTCGCTTTATTCCAAGTCGCTTTATTCCCAAATCTTGCAAATATGTTAGGAGTGTTAGAAGTGGGACTAAAAAGCCTCCTAGCAGAGCTGGTTACCTGCTGTGAGCCTCACTGACACAGACCCTTTCACCATACATATTAAATCTCTTACCCTAAGAAAACAGGCACTTGTCACAATTGAAACCCGACGTACTGGGGCAGCGGGATGTAAGAGTTTAGGGAGCTCTGTATTTTCCCCGGAGGCCCTCCCGAGCGGAGGTCCGAACACACCTCTCCGAGAGGCCTGCAGGGTCTGCCCAGCGTTTCAGAGGGCCGCATCCAGAGTGTGTTCCAGAGAGGTGACCCTCGACGGCCTCCCCTGTGCGCAGCCAGCACCTCTCCCCTGGCCTGGTGCTTAGTTGTTTATGGACTGAAAGAGGTTGTAATGAGATGGCAGGTGATTTCCTCCCCGCCCAGAACCTCGTTTGTTACGCTCCCCCTCCCCGTTGGGTGTCTCGGCTGTCTTCCCCGACGGCAGATCCCGATGCTTGCCCCAAGCCCGGGGCTGTAGGGCACGGCCGGCGGCCGCGCTGCCCGGCTTTGGGAAGCGCCACCCCGGCCTCCCAGCAGCCGAGACGGGGGGCCGCCAGCTCTCCTCTCCCCGCCCTTCGGCAGCACGCTGTCATTCTTTCCCATCTCTGGAATATGTGTTTTATTACAAATTATTTCATTTGATGAGCAATATTCCCACCGCCCTGAGCAGTCTAAGTGGAAAAAGGTTTACTTGGCGTTGCAAAACAGTTTCAATGATAATAGTTCCAAAAAAAAAAAAAAAAAAAAAAAAAAGTCAACTACGCTCACACAAGAATATTTAGATAAACCCAGAAGGGCTGAACTGGCTTCTACGGACCTGGGCTGAGAGGTTTTCCACCCAAACTAGCCCTCATCTCTGTTTTTTCTTCTAACAGAGACAAGGACCAAGAGATCTCCTATCCCACCATCCCACATCTACTTCCAGGGCAGGTCCTCCCCGTCCAATCCTCACACGGCTGCTTCTGACCACCTTGGATAAAAGACTGGAGATTGTTCAAAACTGGCAAAATGTCTCCTGTAGTTTAGTTCAGTGTATGCCAGGCGACGGAAAGACACTGGCAACCCTTTTTTTTTTCAGGGCGTAAATGATTTCTTACAACACTCGCGGGTTTGTAACTTACAACGAAAGGAGGAAAAAAGGCAGAGACGGCTGGAGGCTGGGCTGGGAGAAGCCCACCGATCCCTGAGTCATAAAAGCGTACAATGAAAGGGCTTTATTGTCTCTCGTTAAGCAGTTCATAAGTGACCCCGTTTATTTCTGAATAGCCATGTTTTGATGACTTATAGTATATGCAAAAACAAACTTTCCCGCGGTGTTTTTTTTTTCTCCGTCATGCTTTTCTTTTCAAACAGCCAGATGATTTTAAAAAGAAAAACACCCAGAAATGATAAATCGCGTCGCATAGCTAATGGCTGGAGGGCGCGTTTACCAATTCATAATCATTTATTCTTGGTGATGTATGACCCTTACTCTTAAATCTCAAAAGCTTCTATTTGAAGGTGTAAATAGCTTTTTCCCCCCTTGCAGTAAACCTTACTGCATTAGCAGTGATTGATCTCCTGTACAATTCGTCCCAGAGTGCTATTTTAGAGGGGGAACACTGGCTTTTGGAGATTAACTGGGGAGTCTGTTACATATTAATGAACCTAGGAGATATACTAACGTTTTGGTAATTTAGTTATTTGTGTCTATAGCTTTCGCCGTTATTTTCTCTTAGACCCCCGCGGTTGTTATACATCGAATTAAAAAGTGGTCCTTCCGCATCATTTTTTCAGTGGCAACTAAATGCCATTTAATGTGAAAAACAAATGTTGACTTGTCTCTTGAAGGAAGTGTGTTTCTTGGCAAGACATCAAAGTGTTTTAAACTGTATTAGAAGGGTTTGTTAGTTTTCTTACCCAGAGCCTACGGTAATGTAGGGAAACAGCCTCTCGGTGGAAGCACCCGTCGGAGGGGGGAGCGGGCGCTGCGCAGTGCTGCACATAGGTGCACGCTCGAGAGGCGGCTTCAGCTGCAGCAGGAATGCACCTCTTCGCTGGGATTACAGCCTTGATTACCGTGCTAATGAATAGGGATGTTAAAGAGTCGTCCGGAAACCCGTCTGTGAGAAGGAGGAGTGAGAAACTCCTAGGTTGGGCTTAGCCTGCAGAGAGAGCAACTTCACTAAAATGCCATTAACCTACTGCTCCTTAGCAGACACTCTGGTAAAGCACCTCGGAGATGTCTGAGAAAGGGCTGAGGTGGAAGCAGGGGGTGGAATCCCTGCTGGGCTCTCGCCTCTGCCCCCGCAGCTGATGCGGGGCTGCGGAGCGGGCAGGGCAGCCTGGAGACGCCCGGCCGGGCACCGCGCACTCGGCGCTGGGGCAGCCGCTGCCCCACTCCTCGGCGGAAAAAATAGTGCCGGGGAGATGCGGGGTGGGGGACAAGGGGGCCCAGAGGTTGTTTTCAGTGGTTCCACTCCCTATTAACTTTGACATCTTTCTCGGATTTATAAATTAGATTTCATTATCCTCGAAGGTCGTTAAAGTAGGCAGCTCAGCTAAGAATTAATGCGTGCAAACCCGCTCGCTACAGCTGGCTTCTCCCTGAGCTGTCTGGTGGGCTCAGGAAGTTGGCGGAGGCTTCAGTCATTCCAGTGGTCAAAGAGAGATACCGGTCCCTTCTGCCCTCCTCCTGCCATTTACCGCCGCTAGAAGGTTGAAATGCGGCTGGCCACCAGCCTGGAGAGAGCAGCGAGCAGATTCCCAAGGCAAATGGACCTGCCCTTATCTTTGAAGGAAACAAACATGTTTCTCCCCCCGCGTCCCGTCCCAAAGTTAAACATTTGTTTAGGACAAACTCGAGAAGCAACAGTCTTTGCGAGAACTTTGTTTTCCCCTTCTCCTTGTGAATAACAAAGTGGTCATAGGCTACTCGGCCAGTTGGCGAGGAGAGAACTTTTGTTTTCTGGGGCGATTTATGTTCTTTATAAATATGTGGTTTGGAAAATAAAAAGAGACTTGAAAACGTTGTTACAATGAAAAAGGACAAATTAGAAGACATTTTCTGTGATCAAAGGAGGAAGAGAAAGCGAGTAGGGGTATTCAAAAAGCTTGACTTATTCACACAACTCCTTTGGAGCCCAGGGGCAACAAGCGTGTCTTACATTGAAAAGGCGGCTCTATTCAGAGTGCAGGTGCGAAGTGGTGTGGCACATTCTGCCACATTATGTAAAGGTTGTTGGAGATTAGTGTTCAGACTTAATAACTAAAGCGCTTGATTTACATTGGAAAAAAGCCCCCTCATCCGTGAAAGCAAAATAATTTAACGCGTGATCATTTCGAGTGCTGCTGATATCCTAATACTTGCATTGTTCTCGGCCAAGTACTAGAGGAGCGCGGATTGATGCTTTTGGGAACCTATCATTTACAGCCACTGAACTCTGCTCAGAACTGAAGGTCTGGAGGGGAGATAAAAGAGGGGCACAAGAGAAAAGTTTCGCATTAGGGGGAAAAAAAAAGAGAGAGAGAGAGAGAGAACAATATAAACGTGACAGTTCTCCTCCTCCCCGCAGAGGACTCCATGCCTCCTGTCCAGTGCCAGGGTGAAGCAGCGTCCAGGTCTACGGAGACGAAAATTGGGCTCAGGTCTCAGGCTCTTCCCTACTCCGCCTTCCCCCGTCGGAGCAGAATTACTTACCTTACTAATTATTCATATTTATGTAAATGTCATTAGTTAATGTAACTTTCTATAAAAAGATAATCAGGCGAGAACGGAGCATAGGTATTACCTTAAGTGCATTGGCTCTGGTTGTTTCATTCATATGTTAATACACGTGATGCAGTCGCGCCAGGCGTGGGGAGGGTGGAGAGGAGGGGAGAGGAGGAAAGCAAGGGAAAGAAATTAAATAATAATAACAAAGCCCCACAAAGGCTTCAAGTTTGCATCGCGGGACCAAGGAACACGATGCCTTCTGATGCGCTGAACAAAGGGAGACCCGGCGCCGTCCCAGCCGCGGCGGCTGTCCGGCCATTCCTGCAACTTTGGGTGGCTTTTTTGTTTGTTTGTGTCCCCTCCTCTCCTAAAGGAGAATTTTATGCTTCAAACCGTTTCGATCTACCCAAATCCTCGTGCCGAGCCTAGTCCCTCAATTCTCGAACGACCCGAATTAAAGTATCTTTGTACGGGACACGCACCAATTAAAATTGCAATACTTTTTTGCATCTCCCTCTTTAGTGTAAGCATTTTAGGGCCATTTCCATAAATTCTCTGCAAGAATAAAGGCTATAATGGGAACAAGGTGAGAAAGCTGTTAACCATTGTTTCAGCAAGAAAAGGTCGTAAGTCAGGCAATTGGTGTCTGACCTGTCAGGATAAGGTATAAAGGCTTTATTCATGCAGTCGCTCACGATTTTCTCAGCTCTCACAAAAGTGTTTTTATGATTCTGTTTTCTTACCTCGTTCCTTAATTAAAAAGCTGAATGATTAGAATAGCACCTGCATAATGTCTGAACGACGCCTGCATACTAATTCGCGAGTCTTTACATCTAGTAATTATAACATAAAATCAGAGATTGAATAAAACAGAAGGATTTTGCCCTTAAAGCCCTGCTAATCCTCTTTTAAAAGAGTCTGCTGAAATAATTCAGAACAGTTTCCGGAAGTTGGATTACCGACTCTTTTTTGACTATTTACAATGAAATGATATTTCACACTTAAAGGACTCTCTGTATTTCTACAACAGGTTTTTTAAGGTGGCCTGTTTTCTAGACAATAACAATCCAGTAATTCCTTTCTTTTCCTACCCGTTTTTTCCCTCTTCCTGCCAGCAAGATCTTCATCTTTATCAAGTATATGCGAGGATTAATCTGTCCTCAGGTAGGGATAACAAAACCTCCCCCCTTGAAACCTCCCTTTGACTCCCCACTCCGGGACTCCCCGTGACGAGGGAAGGGGGAGGGCTGCGGGCGGGCAGCCGAGTTGTGCCCAAGTTCAGATGCACCCTGTTTCCCGGCTGCTCGCGGGAGCAGGCGGTGGAGCAAGGAGCTCACAGTACTTCACTGTTGCCCCCACCCAGGGCAGAGGATAATTTAAGCCAGGAGACACTAGTCAAAAGTTGAAGACTAATTTTTTTGTGTGTCTTCCCGAAACAGTTGGGGTGATGATGGGTGAGTGGTGGAGTCCTCGCTTTTGTCTGTGTTCAGGGAGTGCTGTAGCAGGTATCCTCAGGGGCAGCAGCGAGGCGAGGGAGGCAAGGGGGGCAAGAGGGAGCTGCTGGCAGCGGGCATCGCCGTCCCGGGGGCCTCCCCCAGCCCGGGCGGGCGGCGCAGCCCCGCAGGGCTCAGCCCGGCTCCCGCTGCCGGGGGCTCAGCCCGGCCCCCCCCGGGTGGCTTCCCCGGTCCAGGCAACCCGCAATGACCCGGACACGGGTTTTGAGGCAGTATAGAGCCGATCCTCTAGGTAACACTGACTAGGGGGGGAAAGGAAAAAAAAATCTGCCGGTCTATTAGAGCGTCCTACTTATTTTAGGAAAAAGGTTTCCTTGTAGACCGGGGAGCTCCAGCCCGGCCATGGGGTTGGCTGCCTCATGACGAAGAAGAAGACGAAGCTGATGCGCAATTTTGAAACGCGGGAGCTGGTGCGTGCACCCTCTGCAGCTCTGCTGGGTCTCGGCACCTGATCCAGAGGAGCCAGCCTGGCCTCGGAGCGGGGTGGATCCAAATGTAGAAGAAGTTGAGAATAAAGTCAGCCTCACGGGAAATTGCAGAGGTTTCTCTGAGGTGTTGCCATCATTAGGAACACCATAGTCTGTTGTGCCTTTTTTTTTAACTGTTACGGGGTTGCTTTTGTGTTGACTTTTGTCCTTCCCTGTCCTTTTCCTCCCATAGTGTAATCCTGCAAAAAACTCTAAATCATCTATGAGAAAACGGAGTCAATGTGTCATTCAGCATTAAAAATCTAGGGGCTTTAACTAAAAGCTTTAATTGCTATCCTGGCCCCATTATAACCATGGGAACGACATACTCTGTTGGAAACTCAGAAATGTTACATATCGCTTTAGCAGGCGCTGCCCTTGTTTGTTTACTCTAGCTTACTTTCATTTATATCCCAGGAATATTATTTCATTAGGCTACACACGAAAAGACAAAGGGTGTAAATAAACTAACATATGGCCCAGAGGTTTTAGAGGAGCTGGAGCCGCTTAGCAAGTCATGTGGGTGATACTTGGAATCCGTCTTCTGTCCTTCCCCCGCTCCCTCATAACCTCCTTCTCCCTGTGTTTTCCTTCTACCTTCTCACGATAAGTCACGTTTGTGTCGCAACCGGCTTTGGGACACCAGATGGTTTTTCCTCCGGACTGCAAAAACCTGGGCAGGGCAGGGATGGGGAGAGATGGACGCAGGTCCGTGTGCTTGCGCCTCTACGTGCAGTTGGAAAACTCCCGTTGACATAACAAATGTGTGTGAGGATGTGTGTACACACACACAACAGCTCCGGACACGGTCGCTCTCGGGTGGGGGGCCCGGCCCCGGGAAGGGACGCCGGACCGAGCCGGGCCGTTCCGGGCTGGGCGGCCCCTTGGAGCGGGAGGCTGGCGATGCGCCGAGCAGGGTCGAGCAATCTGGCGCCCACAGAGACACTTGACAACATTTTTTTGTTGTTGTTGTTTTCAATTGTAATCAGTTTCAGGATTTCTCTCCCAAAAAGCCCAGCCGGGGTTGAGCCCCGCTCCCTCCGGGAGGTGTGGGGTGTTTAACCTCACGCTGCACCTCCTTCCCCTCCGCTTCTCCCGGTAAGGTGGCGGAAACGGGTCTCGGTTACTGATTCATATTTCTAATCTTCCTTTCCTGAACATACAATGTGCTTTTGTTAAATGAATGGTCTTTAATTAATGCACTTGCACAATGCAGGGCCTTGCATGGGGATCGATGATAGGAAGCAACAGGGGATGGTTCCCTCCAAAATGGTTTGTCAGCATTGAGAAAGAAAAGGCAATGTCTATAAAAGGGCCACTAATAATGCCCACACGTCTCTCACCATGTTGTCTGAGGGGACATTCCTTCCCTTGTTGACAGTCAAGTGTAATAAGTACATGTCTTCGCTCAATCATTATAGACCATAGAATTGTATTCTTTAATTAGCATGTACTGTTAGCCTTCCTTTCCTTTATGGGCCAGATTTTGTCTTTTACAGACCAGCAAAAATGTTTCCCTTCATTTCTTTTTCTTGAATTCTATTATTTCTTAAATTATTTTCTTCCTTTCTCTCTCTCCCCCTTCATGTAGTCAAATGTATTCCGTATTGACAATATTCTGGCGGCTAAAGCCAACTTTTTGTCATCTCTCTGTGTTAGGCAACTTCTTTCAAGTTTCCTTTTTTTAAAAGGAATCAAGGCAGCGCATGCGCAAGGCGCCCGCCGGGTTCGGGCCGCGGTGTGCCCGAGGCTGCTGCATCCCTCCAAACAGCAAAGCTCGCGTTTGTCATGCGAAGGGAGCTCTGAGCAGGTTCAGGAGCTGAGAAACCCTGGAACATATTAACAGCGGTCAGGAGAATACGCAAGGCAAAGAAGGCTTACTTTCAGATTACTTTAGCTGACGAAAGAATTCCGTCTGTTAAAAAAGAAATAAAATTCCCTAAATCCTCCTAGGAACCTATAAAAAGGTTATACTTCGCTGTGACAGGGTCCCATTCTGGAGGGAGGGAAATTCTTCAAAAGAACACTTACATCCTTCGAAACAACAACCCTTCAGGCGGAGGGGAGCAGCAGCCTCTCAGGGTGGCCCCGGTGAAAACTCAAGCTAATACCTCGAGTGTTGGTGCCCAGCATCCCAGTGTTAGTGTCCCCAGAGTCACACAGTGCCCATGAGGAGCCAGGGTGCCACTGCAGAGGTACCCGGGACACACACCCACCCCCCTGAGGGACAAGGCTCCACCTGAGTGACACTGGGCTCTGTTTCCGCACCCTGCGCCTTGGTCAATGCTTAAAGTATAATTGGTTTGAAGTCTGCGATCTGAAAAATGTTGTCTCAGAAATGAAGCCAAAGAAGGGTTTTGTTTTGTTCTTTTAATGGAAATGCCAACCTAAAACGATTAACATTAAAAGAGGTTAAAGACCAACAGAAAAAACTCTCATTAACACTTGATTGTACACCACATTAATAGTACACAGGTTTGGGGATTTTTTTTCAACTAATATAAAAACCAACAGAAAGAGAAGGTTGATTACACAGTGTTTTAGGAATGACTCGGTGTCATCAGTACAAACACATATTTTAAAAGTGCACATTTGTAAAAATAACCATAGAAATGAAATGTTTATAAATATTTATTGTAAAAAAGATCCAAATATTAAAAATAAATAGTATGTTCAAGCACACAACAGAACATTCCTTCATCGCCAAACATGTGATAAAGAAAAATAAGGATTATAAGAAGTCTGGAAAGAGATACAGCATACCAATATTTTAAGTGTTTTTCTGCGAGCTACATTTTTCAGAGGCTTCCTCTCTGTACAGTTCACAAAGAATGTATTAGATTTTCCCATAAATATGACAAGACCAAAAAATAATAACAGTAATAATAGTAATACCCACTCCACTCTAATTTGACTCTGTCTTTACTCAGAAAAAGTCCCATTAAATTAATGGTTTGTCTTAGAATGGCCGGATTGGGCTTAGATAATTCTATAACAACTAAAACAGAAGTACACTGGTGAGTTACACCTTCAAGGAATTCATATTCCGAACAGGGCATTGCATGATCTCCAATGAGAAACTACTAAATAAAATTTGATCAGGGAATCGTTTCAGTACAACACCGTTATGTTTATAAAATGAAGATACAAAAGGGATGCAGTTCGACTATCCTTACACGTACGGACAATAAAACATGAGAGCATATGGAAGCCATCACTTTGAATGCGTTAACAACTTCGATACATTGCAGTATATACATGCTTGATAGGTATTCGGACTGTTAAATGATCAAAGATTTTACTCTATGTCTATGCTCTTGCTTTCACTCTACTGGAAAGAAAACATTTTTTGGTCACATAGTGGTGTTAATTAAACCCAACATATCTGCCTTCACCCAAGAATCGCATTCTGCGCAGAGTGTGTTTAGGAATAATTTATTAGACGGAAAAGTTTGGAGGATGAAATGCAAAAACAATGGACATAATTTCAACTTTCGAACTGTAAGGTCATACAGACATCTATGGACATCTGTACACAGTCAGGGTTTCACGCAGACACAGTCACATATATCCAGATGTATGTCTATACACAAGATTCGATAGTTTGGTATTTTCTGCACCCTCTGGGCCCCTAAAGTTATCTTTAAAAGTTTGATTTTATCTCTTTAGAAACGGTTTAAAGCTAACGGGCAGGGTGAGTTTGACAGAGAGGAGAACAAATCGCTGACAAAGAACCTTTTACGTTTCATCAGCGTTGTTAGGACGACGACCAGGAATTTCTCAGATAATAACTCCCACTTCAAAGATTTCTCAGCTCAATAGAAATTGGACCATCCTTTTTATTCAACCACAAGGGCTGGCACTAAAGACGACTCAACTGTTTGAATTTTTTTCCCCCGTGTTTATTTTTCCCCTATTCACTAGGGTACTTGGATAAAATAAACAACAAGACAATTACTGGAACATGGACTTCTAACTTTCCCGGGCCCACGGCCCAGCGCCCATGGCCCCGGCCATGCGGGTGTCAAGTTCCCCCGCACCGCGGAGCCTCCGCTCGCTGCCGCGCAGCGACAGCAGGACCGGGCGGAGTGGGAAGAGGGGTACGGGCATCTCCCCCCGGACCTCACCCTGCTTTCCAGGTCCTGGAGGACTTCCATCGGGACACCTGCACCCTGAGACAGAGGCAGCCCAAGGAAGGGGATCTTCCAGCCCCCATCCTATCTTCCCCTCCCAACTTGGTGGGGAGGAAAGCGAAGCAATTCTCAGGCTTTGTGGACAGTTTTGCTGCTAGAAGCTGGTCAGAAAGGCTGGGGACTGCGGGCGGGAGCTCCCGCCGAGCTTGGGGGCTGGCAGACCCTTACTTTGGGGAGAAGGAGAGCGGGGCTACAGCTTCAGAACTGAGCCCGCCTCGGGGGGAGGGCGAAGCCCAGCAAAACCCAGCTCTGCCGAAGTGCATTAGGTGGAGGAAGTCTATCTCTAGCGGGGAGCAGATTGAGTGTATTAAGCTAGCATGAAACCAAAGGTCAGTGCAAATGTATCTTAATAGACTGTCTCAAATGGAGTGTGCCTCCTTTGAAGGCCGCTTGCTATTGCTCTCCTCATTACCATAGCGATCCTAACGTGGCATGCTGATGCACCATAAAACTCACACTTTCAACCCCAAAATCAGGCCCTTTGAACAACCCGAGCTTGATTAGACCTTTCTCCTTTTCTTTCCCCCCTTAAAAACCATTTCCTTGCCTTTAGAAACTCGCCCTCAAATCCCAAATGCATTCTCTGATCCTGGCAGAAAGCAGAAACAAAAGTGAGCTGAGGCGACAGTTCAAGCAGGCCTTTTCTTCCTGACAGTCTTATCCATTTTTATTATGGTCTGGAACAAGTGCCCTGTTCGCGTGGGTTTTGTTTACCGGAAATTAAATGAAAATGATTTAGTTCGCGTCAAACAAAAATATATACTTGTATACACAAGAAAAAGGGCCTGTTAGACGTAAATATTATGTCCTTAATGAAAAGACTGGACGGGCTCCAGACTTCGCCTTTCACTATTTAAGTATGACTTGCCTATTGCCATAGAAATCCTAACTTACCATGAAGATTCACCGTTGTGAAGAAATACTTCTTTGTGCGAGCTTGCTTTGATGTCTAAGGCATAAGATTCAGGCTTTCAGCTGTGTCTGTCTAGATTACCTTGAGAGCAACGGGGTAGACATCTGTAACAAGCAAATGAAAAATTAAAGGTGATTAGCCTGCACATCCAAATACTTCTGCAAATAGAGAAATAAAGAAATAAACAGATCTCAGGACATGATGGAAACATCTTCCCTATCCGCATCTGGCTTCTGCACTTCTCGATTTCCATGACACAAGTTTCGGGGGCTAGAGAGGGGCACAACTCTCCCCTGTTTAGGCTCCTCTTTCCCACATTGCTCTCACCTAGCTGATTCCCTAAGTGTATTCCCGGTAGAGACATGCTGTTGTCACTATCCGTGGTGTTTAAATACAGAAGTTGTTGCGCTTGGGCGAATGAATAAAGAAATGCTGACTTGGTGCCTTGGGAGAAAAATACAGATGTATAAGTAAGGAAAGCATTGGGCATTGGGGTGTTTTTAGTCACTGACCAGCTATTTATTTTCATGTAGCTTTTTATTTGTAAGTATCAACATACACGTGTGTATGTGCGTGTGTGTTCAGTTGTACACACACAGTACCCCAGTCACCTGGGTACGGAGGTGATCTGTCAGACACGAGAGGATGCAGTTACAGCAGCCTTCTGTCTGCTCTCCGCAAGCCATTGAAACCCCTTCCAGCAGCCCATGCTATTTATTTGCCTATACTATCTGGTATTCTTAAACATCATTAAAGTAATTAAAAAGACACCATTCGGTAGTTTCAAGCTACCCCAGTGGAGAGGTTTGTTTATTTATTTGGGGGTTTGTTTATTTTTTACCCCCCTCCCTTCTTTCTCTGAACCAGTGCAGTGAACCCTGTAGGTTTGAGACTCTGGGACAGGATGGGGATGCTAAAGCCGCGTTGTGGGAGCAGTTCATTTCTCCTCGGGGCTGTTCGAAGGGCAGAGCCGTGGAGCATCGGCCCCAGGTCTCGGCACTGCCCGGGGCTGCCCGGCCCCCGCCCTGGCAGTGACGTCAGAGAATGGTCTCCCCCCCACCCGGTCAGAACCGCCCCCCCGGGAGCTTCGGCGCCCACAGTTCAACAGGAGCCGCACTCTGGGTGGGAACGGGCATGTTTAGGTATTAGGAGTCATTACCAGTGGGAGCTAAAATGGACAGTCAATCATCGCACCCCCCTGGGCCTTTCTTTATTAGCGACTACTGGGTGGGGGGATGAAATATATATATATGTATTTATACACAGAAAGAGGGAAAAGTAAGGAGATTCTTTACAGAAACGTCCATCGAACGGGTTATTAATCAAAAAATTTAATGGATCCATTTTGTACAAATTGGTAACAAATAATAGTTTATATATATATATTTCTTAAAAAAAACACACTCTCACAGAAAATCGTGGGCAAACAGAACAGTGCAGCACACAGTACTGTTGACAAGAGAAAATCTGTACAGAGAAAATCTGTATGAAATCACTGAAGGGAAGGGGAAAGGAAAAGGGGAAGAGGAAGGGGAAGGGAAAGGAAGGGAAGGAAAGGGAAAAGGACAGGGATAAGGAAAGGGAATGCAAATCAGTTGGCGTGTAAACAGACCGGAGCAAGGCGGTCAGAGTGCGGGTGTGTGGCACGGCGGGAGGAGGCGGCAGCGCCCCGGCCGAGGCGAGCGCAGCCCTCCCGTGTGCGCGGTGCTGGGGGCGCAGGCAGGGCCCACCCGCGCGCTCCGCAGCATCTCTCCCTCCGCCAAGCGCCTCTCGCCGCCGCTCTCGCTCGGCTTCCCCGTGCCCGGCGCGGCGCTCCCTGCGCCGGCCGGGCCGGGCCGGGCCGGCCGCCACCGCCCCCGGCGCGCCCTAGCAGCGGGGCCGCGGCTCGGCGGGGAGGCGCGGAGGCGGGGAGGCGCCGGGGGGGCCGCGGGGCCCTGCGCCTTGACACACGTACCATTCGCTCAGGTTGGCGGCGGGCTGCGCGGGCGCGGAGGGCTCAGCGTGGGAGCAGGAGGCGGGGGGCTCCCGGCCGGAGTCCGAGGAGGGGGACACCAAGGAGGGCGTGGAGGACTCGTAGCCGGAGCTGGGAGGAGGGGATTTGCAGTGCACTTTCATGTGTTTTCTCAGGGAGCTGGGGTGGGTGTAGGACTTGTCGCAGCCTCTCACTTTGCAGTTGTAGGGCTTGTCGCTGGTGTGGACATGCGAGTGCTTCTTCCTGTCGCTGCTGTTGGCGAAGCGCCTGTCACAGCCCTCGAATTCACATTTGAACGGCTTCTCCCCTGCAGGAGGCAATGGGCGAGCACAGCCATTAGCGGCGGCGGCGGGGCCGGGAGCAGCGCATCCCGCATCCCCTCCAGCCCACAGCCTCCCCGAACCCCTCTCTCCGGCCCTGACACGACTCCTCTCCCCGCTGCATCTCTCACTAGCCCTGCCCTTCCCCGCGGGTCCCGCCGAGCATCCCCCGGAGCCGTCGCTCCGTTCCCACCCGGATGCGCGGCCGGCTCTGCACGCGGAGCACCCGGCCAGGCCAGCTTCTCCTTCTCTTTCCCCTGCCCTGTGTATGTGTCATCGTGGGGGTTTGTGCAAAAGACAAAGCTCCGAAACAAGGAAAACTTAGAGGAGAACTGCTCGTTCCGAGCAAACCTGTGCTGTCCCCGCAGACTCCGAAGTCCTGCAGAAAGAGCGGTCAGTGATTTATCCCTTCGAAGGCTTTTATGTTAAATACATTTCTCACAGTCCCCCAGGTGCACGTGGAAATGTTTCTCATAACCTGGCCAGATCATATTTTATCCACATCATACTTGCACTGATTACAACGCCATGGAAGATCCACATCCCTTTCCTTTCCCCGCTTCCCAGCTTGCTGATACCATGTGCTAAAGAATGAAATACTTCAGAAATACATTGATTGTGGGGGCAAAACGATAAAGATTCAGCAGAAGGATGACTAGGCCAGTGCACGGCACTGTCGGGAGGGTAGGATTCCCTTTTCATTTCAACCTACACAGTCATTGAAGGAATTGCAATCGGGATTAAATTGTCTGATCATATAATAAGTGATGTTACGCATAATAGAAATACAGTCGTGTTGCGGGAGTCGTGTGAAAGTTTAACCTCGGATCGTGTGGACCTGGCATAGTAGACGATACACAGGAGGTTTTCAAGGAAACATGCCACAGCCAGCTTCAGGATGAAATGCGGACGGCATTATTGTTGCTGACAATAGCAAACTGCAAAAGCCTGCTTGCCAAGGGGTACCCAAGTCCTGCACCAACAGACTATGAAAATAACCTCCTCATCCATCAAAAGTCAAAAAGTATCAGGGCTGAGAGGACTCCACAAAATTACATGGCCTAACCTTAACGTGAAGTGCAAACAAAGCAACTGCGTTCACCATCATGGCGTATGTGGCCCGAAAGGACTTCCAATATTTGGTTTTGTGTGTTTGTTTTGGTTTGGTTTTTTAATTTCTTGGGTTGTGCATTTGTGGTTGACGTTTTTATTTTTTTCCCTCTCAATTCGTCATGATTAAATTTAGGAGAGACTCAGCCTACGCTGGGCTCGGCTGCGAGCAGAGGCAAATAAAGGAAGGCATTCCAAATATTTCACATGAATGCACTTTATGCAAGGTGGGTGCAAAAAGCTCATGGCTCCGCGTTTAATGTATGTCCTTTCCTCACTGTAATACTCAGTGCGGAGCACTGGCATCCTGCACCGCTAACATTTGCACAGAGAATGGGTAAATACCTGGCTTTGGAGGGAAGGGATGGAAGAGGTTAAAAATAAGGTCTCTCACAAAACGATGCGGATTCTGTAACCAAATACTGTCGACATACAGAGGTGCATATGCATAGACACACGCCCGCCTATAATCTAATTAGAGTTCCACGTAAGGAAATAATTTGACCTTCAGCATCTAAGTTGAGACAACAAATCAAGGGTATTAGTGTAGTACAAGCAAGCAGTAAGTTAGGAGACCCCAGGGAAAGCCATCCTCATAAGCACTGCTTGTGCAAAGTGAGTTCCATTCAGGTAAAAGCAGGCTGCGCCGCACTGCGCTTTGCCGAGTTGAAAAATGTTCAACTTCGCTTAACCCCCCTGAAAGAGCCACTGAAAGGTCCGTCCGTGCAGCCGGGTTTCAAGTGGGAAGAGGGCAGCATTTTCTCAGCTGCCCGGGTTGCATTCCATGAACGCCTCAATAAAGAGGAGCCATCCGAGCCATTTGCAAGTATTCCTTTCGCGAGAGCAGGTTTTCTTACGCGGAAATCCCTGCCCGGCAGGGAGAGGACACTGCGCCGGTCCCGGCTGCCGCAGCCTGGGCACGGAGCCGCAGCCACGCACAAAGTTCCGCGGGCGATGGAGACTCAACCGCCATTTTACCCCCACACTTGTAGCTGGGGAAAAGTGTTCAGTGAAATTCAGCTTGGAATTTGTGGCATAATCCCCCGTCTCCGGGAGTGGATTAAGGTATTTGCCAACTTCTCCGGGTGAGTGGTGGTGGGGGGAAGCCGGAGCTGACGGCTCCCGGGCTGCGGGCGAGGCGCGGGGGTGGCGGGGGCCGGAGGGAGGGAGCGGGGCTCCGTCCCACGCCTCGCACTATTGTTCCTGGCCCTCAGGAAAGGCGGTGAAGTGATCCCAGCCCGTCATGCTCGTCCCGTTGCCGCCGCCTTAACGGCCTTATCCTCCAACCTGGAAAACTCGTACATCGCCAGATATCCCTCTGCCTGCTCCCCAGCCTCGGAGAAATCAGAAGTCATTAATATTTAAGGAGGCAATAATTTTCCTGTTGAATCTAGAACTGTCTTCATGAATAATTCGTAGTGAGTTCTATTAGGGTTTCAGAAACATTGCGTTTTTGACAACTTCTGGGTGTTTAATAGAAACGGTGGAACCATAAAGGCCCTGCAGGAGTTTGCACAATATAGCAATTAATCACCGAGAAAGTTAAAGCCAAAAGTACAGACGCGCCGAATGGTGTTTAATAAACGCAAATCTCCGCTCTCGGGTTTGCCCTGAACCTGCATCTCCGATGTAGGTCAGTTTTCCCAAGAATTTAACCATTTTCTGCTTCAGAGACTTCAAACAGTGAGGCCGTTAAAGAGCAGTAAAAGTTTGTTTACTTAAGAAAAACACTGTCATTAAGAGATGAGCTCTCCCGGTTAATGGCTGTACCTGTGCTGATCCAACAAGGAACTGGCTGGGATACAAGTTACGTGACCCGGGGATACCCCTTTTTCGAGGAAAAAGAGGGCCAAGAAGGCAGCCGAGAAACACAACTATGCTGTCTTCCACCTCCTCCCCCCCACCCCCCCGCCCCGCACACAGACTTGCTCCTCATAGAGCGATGGAAAAATAATGAGGTGACGAGTGACGGTCGCTGTAAAATCTCAGTGCTATGTTTAGACGATAGCGATACGAAATTAGTGTATGTTCTGCATATTATATCACGTCGCGCTCTACCATAAAAAATGCAACTCCTGGAAGGTCAAGCTCTGCACCGAGCATGGGGGAAGGGGAGTTTTATG
The DNA here is from genome assembly GCF_965178545.1 of Coloeus monedula. Classification (NCBI taxonomy): domain Eukaryota; kingdom Metazoa; phylum Chordata; class Aves; order Passeriformes; family Corvidae; genus Coloeus; species Coloeus monedula. Next base: position 12,895,199 of record NC_138790.1, read on the forward strand.
AACTGGAAGGCGAAAAAAATCGTTTGGCTGTAAGCAGATCTTACAATAGGATTATGTAGTTTCCCTCGCAGTGCATAAGGCTGTACAGAAGGGGGTGGGAGGTGGAAAACCTTACACTGGAACAGATTAAATTTTCCAAAAAGGGCTTATTTCTTATCTTCTTCTTTAGAGAAGAACCCCCCGCCCCCCCCCCCAAAAAAAAAAAAAAAAAACAAAAACCAAAAAAAAAAACCCAAAAAAAACCCCAACCAACCAAACAAAAAAAAAACCCAAACAAAAAAAAACCACCAAAACCCCCCGAAAGCCAGCGCTATAGACTACAAACACCGGCTGCTAAACTAATTAATACAACTTCACAAGCTGCTCCTGGAAGTGTGAAAACTTTCTACGTGCAATTTCATTAATTATAAATGCTTTCCTGGCCGGAAGAGTTCAAACGTAGTTTTGCAAGATCGTCCATCGTGTTACTTTATTTTCTGTTAACTAGAACTAACAGATGTTTCTGACACATGTCCCAATTTCGCCTACCAGATCTGCAAATGACATTTCAGAATGTACAGGCCGAAACAATACAAGGGTTTCTTTTCTTTCTTTTCTTATTCTTTTTTTTTTTTTTTCCCTCACGAGAATCAGAACTTGCAGCTCCCCATATTTGCGAATGCAGAAAGTGGTTGGAAGGCAATGCTCATTAAAAATGTCAGTGTTATTCAGATCAAACATTTGAAACTCCCTCTGCCCAAAACAGAACTGTTGAACGAAAAGGTCGCAGCTGTGTTATTCTCACAATGTTCGAGCAGCAGCATCTCAGCGACATCAGTCAAAACTGACTAGACAAGTTGTAACTTCCATTGTTCACTTTTAATTTGTGAGCTTGCACAATGATTTCATTTTTTTCCCCCGACTACTTTAAATCGAAAAAAAATATCCTTGCCTGTGTGAATTAGCAGAAATAGTCGCTGTATCACTCGATATTTACACACACCTACCCACATAAACACTCCAGCAGGCTCTCAGCACAACCAGAAAAAAATATGGACGAGAATTCTGAGATTTGCTCTTGCTCTCCCCTTCCCCCCACCCTTTCCTCCCCCTTCTCCAAACGGTAAAGAAACAAACAAATCTGAGAATTTATTTTCCAGAAGTACTTGGCGTGCATTCAATAACAACCCAAAGGATACATTAAAAAAAAAAAAAAAAAAAAGCAAAACAGTACGCTGAAAAACAGAGAGAAAGAGAGTAAAGAGAGCTTTACATACTGACCTGTATGAGTTCTTTTGTGTATTTTGAGATTCTCTGATCTGGCAAACACTTTGCCACAGCCTGGGAAAGGGCAGGGGAAAGGTTTTTCACCTGTGTGGACTCTGATGTGATTTACAAGTTTATATTTGGCCTTGAAAGGTTTCCCTTCTCTTGGACACTCTTCCCAGAAACATATGTGATTGGACTGCTCGGGTCCTCCAACGTGCTCCACCGTGACATGAGTCACCAGCTCGTGCATCGTGCTGAAAGTTTTCGAGCATAATTTTTTGGGAGTCTGGTCCAACTCAATCCACTTACAGATGAGTTCCTGTTTGATGGGCTGCCTCATGTAACGAAAGAAGGCACCCGGGCCGTGGTGTGGAGCCAGGTTCACGTTCAGATTCATACCACCGTAGTTATGAAGCGAAGAAGCAGCAAAATGATCTGTCCTGGAGGCTGGTACTTGAGTGAAATGTTCAGACCTGGCGTACATTTCTCCAGGTAACCCCAGTCTGAGCTGTCCGTTTAGATGGCCACCTGGAGCTGCATGGGGAGGCTGCTCATGGAGTCCAGTGAACAGAGAGGGATTCCCAGCTTCTGAGTGGTGGTGCTGGTGACCATGGTGTCCGGGGTAGCTACCTGTTGTTGAGACAAACAGTCCGTGGTGAGAACTTGCAGCGGGGTGCTGCTCGGTCAGCCCTGTCATGAGTGGGACCGGCAGGTCTCTGCATATGAAGAAGTCCCTACCTGCTGCCAGAGCCTGGGCTGGGTGAGAGACGGGGTAAGGGGCTGCTGGTGACTGCGCCGGGCCAAACGCTGCCGTTTGACTAGAGACCACCTCGGCTTGGCCTGCCATATGATGATGATGATGATGATGATGATGGTGGTGGTGATGGTGGAGCTGGTGGTGGGGATGAGGGGCAGGGCTGATCTTAAGGGCCGCGGGGTGATGCTGAGGAGGAGGATGAGGAGGAGGATGGTGGCGGTGCCCCATGTGTTCTGGCCGGAGCTGCTGCGGCCCGAGGCGGGACTCGGCGGCGTGTTCCCCCGGCTGCGTGGGCGCCGTGGTGTGGGGGTGCCCGGCGAAGCCCGGGAAGCCTGTCATGCTCTGAGGGGGGTGGTGATGGTGGCGAGGAGCCCCCGCCAAGTCTACTAATCTCAGCGCCGTGTTCCGCCTGGAGAGAGCAGCAGGGTCCATCACTGGGATCCCCAGAGCATCCACGCTCATTAGCTTCTAACGCTAAAAAGTCACCTGACAGCGGGAGGAGAAAGACACAGGGCGGCGGGGGGAGTGGGGGGGTGGGGTGGGGAGCGGGGGAAACAACTTTTTTTTTTTTTTCTTCTTCTTTCTCCGAAAATAAAAAAGTTTCCCGGTCCCGCAGCCCTGGCGGCGGGACGCACGGGCGGCTGTGCCAGCGGGTGGGCTCGGGGGGCCGGCGGGAGGCTTTGTCGGCGGCCGGGGCGGTCCCGCGGCGCGGCCCGTCCTGCCCGGGGCCGAGGGGGCCCTCGCGGCGCGGCGGGACCGGACGGGCCGCGCTCCGGCCGCGGCGCTGCCCCGCCGGCCACACAATCGCCGCGCGCGCCCATTGGCTGCCGCCGCGATGACGTCACAGCGACAGATCCCGCCGCCGCCTGCAAGGGAGATCGCCGGTGCGGCGGGGGGCGCGCGGGGACGCGCTGCGCATGCGCCGCTGCCGCCGCGCAGACCCTTCCCCCGGCGCCCCCTCCGCGGCCCGGCCCGGCCCGGCCCGGCCCGGGGGCCTCTGCCCGGGGTCCGCCCGGGGCTGGGCACGGCCGGGCTTCCGTCTGCGGCCGGGGAACAAAGCCTCGGCGGGAGTCTAGGGCATCGCCGCGGCCTCCCGCCCTCGCCTCTTTCCGTTCCCTCTGCCCTGCCCTGAGACACGGGGCAGCTGCGGGGTTCGCCGCCGGGAGAGCACTGACAGCCCCGCCGGTGCCCGCCGCCCGGCCAGAGCAGCAGGAGTCGGAGCGGTCCCGGTCCCGGTGCCGGTCCTGCCGGCGGGTCCTCGGCACTTGTTGCCAGCGCTGGGAGAGGGTCCTTGCCCGACAGAAGCCGCGGCCGGAGCCGCACCGGCCACTCTCTGGCCAGGCGTGTTCGTCCCGGGGCTCGGGCTTCCTCCCCGGTGCCTGAACCCGGACAAAGGATCCCTGGGAGACTCCCCGTCCCCTTCCCCCTCCTCTGACAAGTTTCAGCAGTTGTCTGATTACTGGCCACCGAAGCAATGCGAGAAATTGTGATGTTCAGGCTGAATCTGAATGTTTAACCCAGAAGAGGGAGTCTCTCCCTTTCCCTCTCTCACTTTCTCTCACGCACACTTACAGGGCAGTTGCACGTAAAATCCCCGTCCTTGGCTTGAAGGAAAAGCATTGCAAAACATTCATAACGGACTCGGTTCTGATGATTCTCACCTGAAGGAAATAACATGGTCTGCAGGGTTTTGCGTGCTAGTAGTGGAAGCGTGGTTTTGGGTTTCGGCTGGATACACTGAGGCCTTACAGGTTTAGGAAAGTTTAGGGCTTCAGCACAGGAGGAAGTATCTGCTTAAGTTTTTAAGAAGGGGACTGTGAACTTAAAAGGAGTAAATGAAACATGGGAAAAGATTCTTCTGCTTCAAGAAAGAAAAACACGTCTTTAAATATCTCCCCATCGAATTACTACAGTACTTGGATCCTGACACAAAAACGGCTGCACCAATAACCTCACAGTCCTATGAAATACAGCAATGATTCATTCTCTACCCATCCTGTCAAACTCTCATCATTTTAATACATTGACTCGCTGTTAACTTGCCAGTGGATTCTTTACCAGATGCATGTCAGGTAAAGCTCTCAGCGTAGAATTTTGTGTTTCCATAAGAATTTAGCAGTGTTGGCAATGATTAGGCTTTATGTGAAGTAGTAAATCAAGAAACTATTTGGCAATGGCAATCCAGCTACTTTCATAACAGAAGCTATGAGCCAATGATTGAAAACCATAAGATTAAAGTTTAGGACATACATACCCGCATAGGGGACATCTTTGTCCCAGCTCTGCATATTCTGGGTTGGCTTTGATTACATATTTTGTGTCTGCTTGCATTTACCACACTTCCACTGTAACACTAGGCTGACACTCAGGTAGCAAGCTATAGATACATCCTTGCGCACATCTTTCTGAGTGGTGATGATGAAAAGTGACAAATGATGCAATTAGCTCCCCAACCTTACATAACATGTTTACACAGGCATTTTAAACCACACACCATCCTCACAATATCTCAACTTTCAAGTCTACTTGCTCTACGAAATGGATTTGACAGTCCTATTCATGACCATCTCAATAGGAGTGCACAGAAGAGACAAACGTTAGGAAGTATGAATCTGTTACTTACAAATGCACTGAGACTGTGAATCCCAAATAAAGCTGCTTTCCTCATACCTCCTTAAAACACTGCATCTCTACATACTTGTTATCCGTCAATTCTGACAATTCTCAGTCAAGGGAGAAAACATCTGGAACAGTTTGTCAATTAAAAAAAATGTCATAACCAGTTTGCCCTAAGTTCATTTCAAATGTTGTGATGGTTTCTTGCCAGACACTCATGGCTCTCAGCTTGCCCCTCACTCAGGGCTGTCTCTCACACCCTTTTCCAGGCAGCGCATGAGAGCCTGGCCCTCGGTGTCCCTCACTGTTAGGTGAGGTTGTTGTGAGCCCCGGTTGCGTGCGTGGGGGGAGCGGGGCGGGGGCGGGCGGGGGCTGCCACATGACTGCGGGGAGGCGGAGAAACGGGGAAGAGGAGGGAAGCGGGCCCAGACCCGGACGGGCTCCGCGCATCTCCCACAATATTTTGAAAACTTGAACGCCTGTTTGTGCAGCCCTTTGTCAGCTCGAGCCCATGCTGCTGCCACTCGAGAGGTGACCGAGGTCTCCTGCTTCTTGGCAGCGGCCTGAGCCCTGATTGACCAGACACGCCGGGCTCTCGGCAAACTCTCAAATGTGTCAACATCAGCTTCTGCAGGGCCAACAAACTGACAGCTTGATCCTGAGTACGAATTTTCCTGTGGCTGCTGTGCGTCCGCGACCGCGTCCTCAGCCCCGGCCCCAAAGTTAGCCCTAGATGGAGGGTTGTTCTGAAGAGGTGACATGTTGTAAAGACGAGTCATAAGCACTTCTCTGGCCCCCGACCCGGCTCTCATGGAAGAACGCTGGGGCTGTGCCCTGGGTAAGGGGCTGAGCAGCCCCTCCTGCTTTCTGCTCCGCCATGCAGGGCCCAGAGCTCCGCCTGCCACAGCTCGGGGTGCGGGGCCGGCGGGGGAGGCCCCAACCCTCCGACCTCTGCCCCTAAGCACCGCAGCCCTGCCGGGCTGCCGAGGCCTGCGGCATGAAGCCGTCTGCACATCCCCTTGCGGGGTGGGAACAGCCCCAGCTGCTCATCAGCTTTACCTTAGCCTTGCTTTTTCGGTAGTAATCTACCTAAACATCAAGATGTTTGTCACTATTTCTAACATTGCTTCGAAGACAGAGCCCCCCCTTATAACCGTGCTTAGCTCAAGGCACAGCTCCTGCCCTCGGGAAGCATTGGAGTGAGCAAAATTTGACCTTCATCCACCCCGTGTTCTCCCACTTCCACCTCTGCGGAAACTTCCCGATGAGCCAGCTACAAAATATCCAGCCGGTGCGGAGGGTTGGGCCGGGCCGGGCCGCTCTGAACACTTCAGGCAGGCTTCGGGGGGTTACTTTTTTGGGCTTCAGATCCCGGATGAGAGGAGGGGAACGGATCAGTCTGAAAACGCCTTATTCTTTACTGTGAGAAAGGGAAAAAACGCGAGGAGTAGAAAGAGAGAGGACCGAGAAAGTCACCCTGTGCAGTTCCTTGTCCCTTAAATCGCTTTGGTGGGGAGAGATGAGGGAAGTAGATGCAGGACCTGAGCCCGAATCCCTGCCTGCCCCGGCAGAAGGCACTGCTGGTTAGGAAGAGGTGGTTCAAGAAAGCCTTTCAGCAATTCTAGCTTCACCTCAGGGAGGAGAGGGTACCGAGTAGCTCGAGAGCACACTCTGCCTTTGTTTTTATTCCCTCTCCCCATTTCCACTTGTGGGGACTTCTTTATTTCAAGGTTCCCGAACAATAGGAAGTCAGCTACCAGACAAGCAACGGTTTGTGCCTAGGTTCGCCTCTCACATTTTGTGACCTAGAGCTACCCTAGGACAAGTAAATCATATGCTTATTTTAAATAGAATATTTCATTCAGGACCTCAAGATTAAGGTATTCCTGTCAGATAAGCTGTCAGTCACTAACTACTTAGACACCACATTGTGGAAGCCTGGTATCCCTGGTAAAGATGATACATATCATGTAAACCCCATCAACAAGATCAAAGTCTTCTTCTTTAATAGGATCCAATACATGTCAAACCTCATTCCAATCAAATCGTCCGTAAATGAATTCAAGATGAATATGTCATAGAATAATGTGACAGTGCAATCACATGGGGTCAGGGGTTGTTGTTTCAATGAGAGAGTCGTCAAATATTAATTCTAGAACCTCCAAATGAATAGGCATTGAGCAGGATTAGGCAGCTGCTGGTGGGGAGTTCTGTCGCTGATTTGTGTTTATGCAAGTACGTTAAACACTAAGCTGAAAAAAAATACTGTCTCCTTTGAACTGTAAAAAGGACATATTTTAACTTACTTGACTTTTCCAGGATGTTTCTGTAAAGTCGTTTTCTTTTCCTCATTACAAGGGGAGTCTTGTGTCTCATTTCCTGACTTTGTTCCTGTTTGGGGAGAGAGGTGGAAAGTTAAGAGCAAAACCATTTGTGTGTGATATGAAATGAGTAAGGCGCTCTATGTATTGGGCATCATCGATTCAAAAAGAAAAGAAAATAAAAGAACCACAAAACATAAAACCAAACCAAAACACAAGTTAGGCAATGAGAGGGGAAGAGAAGCTTTCTCCGAGGGGAAACTGGAGGCTGACTTCCCAGCAAAGAAGCACATGTTTTATGGAGTCATGAAGTTTCCATGGCTGATTTAGGGGAAAAAAAAAATGAAAGGACATCTTTTCAGTTCTCCTTTGATCTGACATTCACCTTCTGGCAGGCTATTGTAAGGCAGGTTTTTACCCACTCGACTATATTGTTTACAGATCCTTCCGTCCCGAAATTAAATTCCGGACTCTCTGCGAGCCTCCAACACAAGTTGTTGTCTCAGCAAGGATTAGTATAGTACCACCCTGGCACTTCTCCTTGCCTATAATTTTCAGCTTGCTCTTTGCTCTCTGTAAGGCAGAGCACTGCCACTGCTACAGGCAGAACTTTGCACAGCTTGCTTTGAGCGGCAGCAATAGCTCTGAGAGCAGATCTGGGGCTGGATGCAGTGTTTGAGTCTGAATTTTTGCAGATATCTTTGAAACTCTCAGGGTTTTGTTTGTTTGTTTTTTAATAAAGAAAAGCACACTAGAGTCTGCAGTCAGTTACTTAAAATGACTATATTATTACTATTATTATTATTATTACTCTTGCTACTATTATTATAGGAAGTCCAGAGCTAGTAAACAAAAACCTGTACTAAGACAAACACTTGATGATATTAATTACGAGACTTCATCATCGTATCACAGTCATAATCTTTCCAAAATAATTTGATGTCCTCAGTATTTTCACTGCTGTGATGAAAATTACTGTCAAAACTTTAGGAATCCTTTAGGAATTAAAATTCCTAGCCAGCTTCCATTCATCCTCACACTTTTCTCAAGTCAGATCAGCCAACCTTGTCCCGCTAGTGAGAGGCTTGCAGGAGCTGCGCTTTATTGGTTAGGATGGGAAGCCGGAGGAGAGCTCAGTTCCCAAGCATTCGCCAAAACTTGCTGAAACTGGACAAAAAAAAAAAAAACAACAAAAAAACCCCGCTGCATTTAATATTTCAAATGGTTGCCAGATGACAAAAAGGAAGGCAAAACAGTTCTGCATTTCAGAGTAAATATTGGCTAAAACTCTGCCTCGACCTCGTACGCTTTTCTCGTCTGCACTGTGCCGTCGGCGGAGCAGGAGGGTGAGGATGTCTCCTTGCCCAAACTGTTGGGCTGTCGGGCGCTAGTGCGGGGTACCAGTTCCCCCGCGGTGTCGCGCTGGGGCTGCGATGGGACCCGCCCCGCCCCCCTTCCCTAAACGCTCCCTCCCGCACGGGGCCGAAGGTGCGCCGGCCGAGCGGGGCCGGAGCAGCCGCCGCCCCGCGGGATCCCGGCGGCCCGGGCGGGATTGCGAGCCAGACCGAGTGGGCGGCAGCGGCGACGGCGTGTGCCCCGCCGCCACTGGCTGGTCACGCAACCTGTACTTTCCGCGGCCGCGCGGGGCGGAGGGAGCGTTCCCCGGGAAGGGCTCGGTGTAGAAATAAAGTTCCTCTTCTCCGGGTGGAGCGAGCCCCGAGACAAGCCCGACCACCGGGCTGGGCTCCCCGGGGCTGAGGGATCGTGCGTGACAAAGGAGTGACAGGAAAGAGGTCGGCGAGAAGCCCACGCCAGTCCCCATAGGTCGGCGCTGTGCCGGTGCCCGGGGCTGGCACACCACTGAGTTGGGCTCGGGTCAGAGGTCACCTGCGGATCTATCGCCCAGGGCAGGGATTTGGGAGCTTTACCCCTTCCCCAGCCGGCTCCAGACACGGGACGGCCCCTCGGGGCCGGGACCGGGGTCGCAGCCCCTCCCCGGGCTCTGCCTGCGGGGGGGGCGGGAGCACCCAATTCCCTGAGCAGCCCCCCGGCTCTGCCTGCGGGGGGGCGGGGAGAGGCCGGAGGGGGCCGGCCGAGCTCCCGGGCTCCGTCCCTCCCGCACTATAAAGAAGGGCGTGCGGTGCCGGAGCGCCGGGTCCCCCGGAGCGCCCCCGTGGCACCGGGCGCGGCGGTGGGCGAGGTTCTGGGCGGGGAGCGCGTCCCCCGGGACGCCTCCCCACGGGGCTCGCCATTGTCAGAGCTCGTCCCCCTCTGCAAGCCGCCCCGGGCCCCTCACCCTGCACGGGCGGCCGCAGGACCCATCCGGTCCCTGTGCTTGCCCGCCCGTAGCGAGCCCGGCCGCTGTCGGGGTCGGGAGCGCCTCCGCCCCGCTCTGCGCACCCCGCTGCCCTGTTCCGCGGACCTCCGCCGCCCTACATTGCGCGGACCGCCAGGCAAGCCCTCCCTTTCATTTAGCGGGGCGGGCGCGGCTCCCGGCGTCCGACAGAGGGTGCCGGACCCCCCCTCGGCGGCTCCCGGGCTCTTGGCCCTCCACCCGCCCCCGCCCGCCGAGGTCCCGCGGGTACGCTGCCGCGCCCCCCCCACCCCCCCCGCACCGCAGGGTTCCAGCCCTTCTTCCCGGGGTGGCCAAGCCTCCTCCCGCCGACCCCCCCGACGACAGGGAGCTCTCGTTCAAGCCCTTGGGGCAGACGGTGGGGGCTAACCAGCTGCCCGGACTGCACAGGCACCCCCTACTCCCAGACACTTACCCCTGCGACCTGTTGAAGGTTTCCCCTCATTTCTGAACTGGCAAAAATAAAAGTGGGGGTGGAGGGAAATGGAAAAGAAAGAAAGAATGAAAGAAGAAAACAATACCCCACCCCCCCCCCCACCCCCCCCAGGAACCCACCACCTCTTTGGCGCTTCCATCGAGGCGGTCATCCTTCATTTCTTCTTTTCTTGCTTTCTGGAAGCAGTTAGGGAATGTATGATGAAGCAGAAATGAGCCGTCAGGATGATATTTTAATGGCTTATATGTCACGTTGGTGCATGTGGCTTTGAACTGGAGCAGCTTTCGTTTCCTGCAGAGAGCGCACCGCAAATCCCACTTGATAACTTCTACAACCCACAACATTTTTTTTTTTTTTACATTCACTCTTAGACTGTATATTTAGATACGCTTCCTAAAAATACCTTCTCGTCTGCCTTCTCGTATACTTCGCACCGACCTGGAATGATCACTGGTTTCCCCTTGCACTGGGAGGCAGGCTAGCACTGAGGTACCTAACTTTCTAGCTCTCCAAATGCCATCACCCAGCACACTTCACAATAACGCTGACAACACTGTCCTTCGCTTAATTTTAGCACCAAATACAGAAAGTAGTGCAATACCCGCCCTAAGACTGTGTCCACATCCAGGCTCTCCCTAGAGCGGGTATACCTGTTGCTATAAGCTACTGCAATTCCATCAAACAGATTTCGTAGAATAAATGCAAACGTGTAGATTCAGCTCACCATTATTCTAAATAAAACACCAAACCCCACCAAACCCTATAAAGCCTCCCAAGATCCAAGGAAAATTACGTAATAGATCTGCTTTGAAAGCTATCTCCATGCACCGAGGACAAGCACACTGCGTCTGCAGATAAACTGCAGCGAAACATTCAATCAAGGCGTATCAAAGTTTATTTATTGTCGTTGATGTTTGTTTGTTTGTTTGTTTTCTAGGCGCAATGGCCATTTTATACCTCTTAAAACGAGGCAGTTATCACCCGACAAGGGTTCGCGCAGCAGCGCTGCTGGTCCGACTCCCCAGTACCTGCGCTGTGGATTGCTTACCAGCGGCTTTAATTAGAGAGGATGAGTTTAAAGTTTCTTTGTTTGGTACTAGGAATTGGAGGGGCTCGGATTGAGCTGCGAAGGAGGCAAGTGAAGGGCTGAACAAAGGCGAAATGTGAGGAGTCTGACTCTTAGCGAGCTTTTGGCGTTTTCGTTACTAGAAAATAATTAGAGCTAATGAATATGCAGGCGACAGAGTAAATTAATAATTTGCCAGTTTTATATATGTACACACATGGGTACATAAGTAAATGTATCTACACATACGCGCACAAAGATGTCTATACTTTAAAGTTTCTTGATTTTTTTTTTTTTTTGGGAGCCGAAGCATCGTTTAAAATATTGTACAAATGTTGCTTAGCTTAATTGATTAAGCCACAAAGGTTTTCTGCTTTTAAATACCATACTTATACCTTTCAACAATCATTTTAATATATAGTCAATGGTTCTTTGTAGCGGGAACAAAAAAGAACTATCCACAGTTTTTCAATAGACTTTGAGCTGGGGAAAGACAGGTTAATCGAGGGTTGCATCTAGAAAACAACCAAGTGTTGTATGTTTGCACTGAATCCAAATGTCTGCATTTTTCTAACTAAATCAAAGGGAGTGTTATTTCTTTTTCTGCTCACTCATCTGAAGGTAAGTAAATTTTCTCTGGCGATCAAAAGCCTGGTCAACAACAAAGACACCGCCTGCTTTTTCCACCGTCCTGGTGTGGCAAGTTGAGGAATTTCAATAACTGTGACAAGGGTGACTGATTTGTGAACTAGAAAAGGTTTGAATGTCAGAAAATTTACATTGCTCCTATCGAGGATTTAAAATGAATTTTTACCAAAAAAAAAAAAAAAAAAAAAGACAGAGAGAGAAAAGTAACCTTGAGTTACATGCAGCAGGAGGAGAAATAATGTAGGTTTAGAAAATTTACAGTTTTACCTGAATGAGAGAGGCTCCGTAAAAGAGAGAGTGAGAGACAGCGAGAGAAAATGAGAGCGAGAGATAAAAGAGAAAGAAAATAACAAAAAAAAAAAAAAAAAAAGGAGGCAAAACAACAACAACAAAATTAGAAAGTTAAGAGTTCTCACCCACCTGCGTTTTGATGGGTGCAGAAAACAAGATTTATTTCAGAAACCTGATGGAGGGATAAAGAGAAATCACGCCTGGTGTTAAAAATAAAATCAAGTGCACCCAGCACCTACTCTCGGAGACCTTCAGTTTTAAACAAGAAGAAAACACCTTCAAAAGACGCGACTCCCTATAGGGCTTCTCTTTCCAAAGCCTAAAAAGTTGCTCAGTGATCTTAAAAATTCAGGATCACCACGAAATCATCATAACCATCATTATCAGAGTGCTGGAGACAGAGGGACAGAGAGAAGGAGAGCGGGGGACAAAATAACCCTAGTAATAATAATAGATTTTTTTTTTTCCCTTAGCATACACACACACACAAAAAGACGCGCTGAAAATATTTTCATGGGGGTAAAAAAAAAAAAAAAGGCAAAAGCAAAGAAAAAAAAAAAAAGAGCCTTATATATATTAAAAAAAAAAAAAAAAAAAAAAAGTTGGGGCTGCCGCAGCCCCGTTTGTCAGAGCGGTGTCAGGGCGCCACAATACCTGCGATGGATGAGCCGGCGCGGCCAATCAGCGCCCGCAGCCGGCGGGGCCGGGGGCAGCGACGCGGGGAAGGGGGAGCCGGCGCCGGCCAATGCGCGCCCACGTCCGCCCGCACGGCGCTCCGCCCCCGGCTCCCATTCATCAAGGGGGGGGACGGTGTCGTCTTTTCAATTCATTTATCTGCAGGAATGATTGCCGCTATCAGTCTCGCGTTCACCGCCCGGCTGAGGAGGTGAAAGTTTCTCCCCAGGAAGATAAACCGCAAAAGACAATATTGTGCATGATTTGCGCCTTTTTTTTTTGCGGAGCGAAAAAAAAAAAAAAAAGGCCCCCCGAAAAAAAAAAATCGGGTGAGTGTGGGGAAGCTCGAAGAGGAGAGAGAAACAATCTCTCGGCCACTTTGCTACATTCCTATAGCCAAAAAAATCACTGAAGGAAGTTTCTTTTTTGTTTTTGTTTTTTTTTTTTAATTTTTTTTTTTTTTTGCTAACCGTGTTGAACTCTCGCCGTTATTGTTATTTGCAGGCAGTTTATTTTTGAGCTCACCCAACCCCCCCCTCCCCACTTATACCTCCCTGAAAAGTCAAAGCAGAGAGACAGTGAATATTTTTGGGGCACATTTTTATTATTATTATTTGCAACTGCGAAGACCTCTTCCCCCCTTCCGCACCAGCCTTTTTTTTCCCCCCCCTTTTTTTTTTCCTTCCCCCTGCGCTGATGCCGAAGGGGGTGTTTTTGATGTGGTTGCTTTGGTGGTGATCGTCGCTGACTTTCCAAAGAGGGTGTTTTCGCTGCCGCTGCTGCTGCTGCTGCTTCTCTCCGCGTTGTGTGTGTGCGCGCGTGCTTTTTTTTTGGTTGCTGCATCGACGCTGGGAAGATGCTTCTGGATGCTGGACCGCAGTATCCCGCCATAGGAGTCACTACCTTCGGATCCTCTCGCCACCACTCCACGGCCGATGTCACGGACAGAGAAGTGGGGCTGGGGATCAACCCCTTCGCCGACGGCATGGGCGCCTTCAAAATCAACCCCAGCACCCACGAGCTGGCCTCGGCCGGCCAGACCGCCTTCACCTCGCAGGCGCCCGGCTACGCGGCGGCGGCCCTGGGGCACCACCACCACCCGACCCATGTCAGCTCCTATTCCAGCGCCGCCTTCAACTCCACCCGGGACTTTCTGTTCCGCAACCGCGGCTTCGGGGAGGCGGCGGCCGCCAGCGCCCAGCACAGCCTCTTCGCCTCCGCTGCCGGCAGCTTCGCCGGACCCCACGGACACACAGATGCCGCGGGACATATACTTTTCCCGGGGCTGCACGAGCAAGCCACCAGCCACGCTTCGCCTAACGTGGTGAACGGGCAGATGCGCCTGGGCTTCTCCGGAGACATGTACGGCAGACCCGACCAGTACGGCCAGGTCACCAGCCCCCGCTCCGAGCATTACGCCTCGACCCAGCTGCACGGCTACGGCCACATGAACATGAACATGGCAGCCCACCACGGGGCAGGGGCCTTCTTTCGTTACATGAGGCAGCCCATCAAACAGGAACTCATCTGTAAGTGGATTGAGCCCGAGCAATTGTCAAACCCCAAAAAGTCCTGCAACAAAACTTTCAGCACGATGCACGAGCTGGTGACTCATGTCACGGTGGAGCACGTTGGAGGACCCGAGCAGTCCAATCACATATGTTTCTGGGAAGAGTGTCCAAGAGAAGGGAAACCTTTCAAGGCCAAATATAAACTTGTAAATCACATCAGAGTCCACACAGGTGAAAAACCTTTCCCCTGCCCTTTCCCAGGCTGTGGCAAAGTGTTTGCCAGATCAGAGAATCTCAAAATACACAAAAGAACTCATACAGGTACGGTAACATTCTCTGTCGCTTTTCTCTCTGCGAGTGGAAGCGCCGAGCGCCGGGGCCACAGCGGGACGCGGGGCCGTGCCGGAGAGGTCGGGGGGCCGGCTTGGCTGAGGCTCGCACGGGGAGGAGGGGGTTTGGTCCAGGGACCACTGCTTTTTTCCGGGAGAGGCCGGCTCGGAGCTCCGCTGCAAAACGAGCTCGGTCACAGCCACGCCAGCAGCAGCAACAAAAAGAAAATGATCCCTGCCGAGGCAGAGGGGGAGGACGGCAGGGTTTGCTGCTGGGATTGTTAGGGCGGAGGGGGTGGGGTGGGGGATCGCAGCAACCTGTCCTGTTTAAATTTATAGATTTTAATTAATTATTGTTCGGCAGTTTTGGCTGTGGCACGATGAGAAATTGTGCTAAATGTTGCAGGCAGCTCATTCGTCTCCTCTCTGCAATTCAGGGCTCGGTAAATATTTAATTCCGTTGAGCGATTTTAAATAAACCCAGCTCGGCGCGTTACTGTGTTATTGTTGTGCGGAGGGGAGGCGCCGGTTTTCCTGAGAACTTTTTCCTTCGTGGGAGGTGGGAATGCAGCAGCCTCTGGCCGGGAGAGCAATCTCTCCCCTCTCCCACCCCCGAGCGCTGAAAGCCAGAGCCGCTTTCCCTAGTGCTTTAGCCGAGGGTTTGTGGAGCTGTCCTCTCGTTGATTTCCCGGGCCGGATAATTTTCAATATTGCAAGAAAATATGGGGGAGGTGGCTGAGGTGGGTGGAAGAGCAAAATATTACGAGAATGAGCTATAAAATCGGGAACCAGACACTGAGGATCGTGTGTAATATCCCACCACGCCTGCTCTCTCGCTCGGAGCGTTGTGAGGAGGGAGAGGTGCCCGGGACTGGGGTTGCAAAGGAAACTCGCCTCTCCAAAGGGAAGGGGAAAAAAAAAGTTTTTAGCTCCCCCGCTCTCCTAAACGGGCGCTGGGCAGCAGTCGGAGGTCCGGAAAGGATAAGAGAGTAGAAGAAAGGTTTTGGGATTTGAGCCTTGCTGAAGTTAGAAAGTTGCAAGTGTTTGAAATGGAGCCCTGGGCTCCGTCCGGCGGTGCGGTGACAATGAGCGATCCAGCCGGCCCTGCTTAATCAGATCCCTTTCCCTCCCACCCCCCTTCCCTCTGCAATAGGTGAAAAACCATTTAAGTGTGAGTTCGAGGGCTGTGACAGGCGCTTTGCAAACAGCAGCGACCGCAAAAAGCACATGCATGTGCACACTTCCGACAAGCCCTATCTCTGCAAAATGTGCGACAAGTCCTACACGCACCCCAGCTCCCTCCGAAAGCACATGAAGGTAAATGGAGGGCGCCTGGCGTGCGGGCCTGCCCGGGCGGAGGGCGGCGGGGCCGGAGCGGCCGTGCCTGCGGGCGGAGCGCGGCCCGGGGCCGGCCGGCGGCGGGGCTCCGGCTCCGGGCCCGCCGGGCCGCGCCGCCCCCGCCCCGCAGCGCTCAGCCCCGGGCCCGGCCTCACCGCGGGGCCTTCGGTCGGTGCGGTTCAGCCGGGGAGGGGCAGGGGGGCAGCGCCAGGACGCAGCCGGGGGGCGCAGTCCGGCCTTGCCCGGCGGGCAGGGGCCGGGGCTGGAGCTGGGGCCGCCGGGGAGCCCCGCAGGAGAGCCAGAGCCTGGGGCCCGGTGCTGGGTCCCGTTGTCTGGCGCATCCCCAGGCGAAGGCCTCCGTCCGCCGCCGCTTTCTATCTCTGCCCGGGTTTTCTCTTGCAGGTCCATGAATCATCCTCGCAGGGGTCCCAGCCTTCTCCCGCCGCCAGCTCAGGCTACGAGTCCTCCACCCCTCCAACCATCGTGTCTCCATCCACAGAAAACCAGACTGCCAGCTCCTTATCCCCTTCCTCCTCTGCAGTCCATCACACGTCCAGCCACAGCACGCTTACATCAAATTTTAACGAATGGTACGTCTAAAACGCTAAAACAAAACAACAACAACAACAAAACACAAACCGAAACAAAACAAAAAAGCCCCAAGCGAGCAAACAAATACCCTATTTAAAGACTCCAAAATAATGAACACTCTGAAATCAAAATTTAAATGAGCAAACAAAAGTAAAATGCTGCCAGTAGACCCAGGACTGAGTAAAATGAAGACTTAATTTTTTTTAAATCTTCTTTCCTTTTTTTTTTTTTGTCCTCTATTATTTCTCTCTTTTTCTCTTTTTTTTTTTTTTTTTTTTTTTTTCTTGACTGTTCTACTCTGTTCCAAGGCTTGGTAGGCAAAAGGGTTAGTAGAATGCATAAGAAGACAAGGTTACCAGGGCAAATGCCAACTGTGTAGGGCTTTACTGGAAACCACTGATTAGAGATCGCCAACTGCATGTCTGCTCGGGCAGCGGCCTTCCCCCCATCCCCTCTTGTAAATACAGAATTACTAGCTTCAAAAACAAAACAACAAAAAAATGTACTGATTGATTTTGTAAATAGTTATATCGCAAGTTGAATAAGGGGATATGTGGATTTGTGGTCTTTGCATATATGTGGGGGGAGGGGCGGGCGGGCGGGAGCGGCGGCGGGGGGGCGGAGGTGGTGGGGGGGCAGAGGGAAGAGGTAGAAATTCAACTATTTGTACTGAATGGCAAGAATGTTCTAGTAAATGTGTACCAAAATGTGAATTACTTTGTATTATTACAGTCTAAACGTCGATCTAACAGAATATTATTGGTATTAATGTGCTTTTTTGTATAAAGTGCAACATTTCGTCCCAAAGTCCAGTCTAAGTAGTGCAGTAAAATGTTGTTACACGTCCTGTCAAGAAATTCGTATAGTGAAAGCCTGGATCTGCGTGTCAAACTGTTACATTTGTTTATGTAAAGTGATATTAAAAAAAAAAAAAAAAGATATAAACTATATCTGTCCGTTGCTTTTGGCAAATACAAGAACATAATGTATATAAAACCTAATTTCCATATTTATCCGCATGTAAAGGTCCGGTTATACCTGTTACAAGATATTCAATATTTATGGCTAGAAGAATTGGTATGTAAAATTTAGTTTACAGAACTGTTTGGTAACATTTCGTACCTTATTAAAGATTCTTAAATCCCAAGAATTGTGGTAGGAATTCTTATTCACTAAGTCAACCTGCTGCAACTCCTACTAGGTTTAGGATATTAGAATAAAACTGTCCCAGTTTTTCACTGCTTTCCATTATGTCATCACTAAAGCAGCGAAGGTGATATAAATGTGATAAATGAAAGGATCCCTGCTGGCATTACTATAGTGTGTAATTAGTATTTATATCAAAATTTATGAAACAAATTTTCGGCCGCAGTATAATTTAAATGACCTTTGCAGACATAGAATAACAACCATAAAAATAACAGAAATAGATTGCATATGCTACATAAATATTAATGTGGGGAATTGTTACACGAGAAGTGCTGCATTCCACTCCAACACTGTCCATGAATCTGCATAGACGGGGTCCCTAAATTAAATTAATTCGGATAACATATATTAGGAGATTTAAAACAGTGGAGATTTCGGTTGCTATTTTAATTTAAGGCATTTATGACCATAACTAATTCTTAGGCAGTGGATTCATGACTTTCCTTGGGCCTTTTACTCCAAGAAGTACAGCACTGTTTCACGAAGGCCGTTGTTGTTGTTGTGTGTATTTTTATTTGCTTTTTTTTCTTATTTTCTTTTTTTTCTTTGCTGATATTCCTTAAAACGTGATGTTAATTTAAATCAATTACTTCTTATGTTATGTTATTATTATTACTATAATTTTGCTAGTGTTAATAGCTTTCTAAAAAAATAAATCTAGGGCATAAGAATTATTTTATGTAATTTGATTATCTTTCTATCTCTTTTATTTATTTCTCATTTACTTAAGAAATTCGTTCCATTGGCTGGCGTTGATACAGTAAATTTGTAAATGAGAAGACAATATAAAAAATCTAAATTACTTGTGCTTAATGACTGTAGCAGAACGCCTTTTCTCTAAATCAGATTGTCTTCCTTGCAGTTTAGTTTGATAGATTTGCAAGCTGTACTGCTTCCACTAACTTAGCTACGGTTGTTGGAACTGTTGGGCTTTGTTCCTGGTTGTAGCTTGCATGATCGCCCCATTAAGCAGACAACATATCAACAGACAACACAAATCATGAGGTTGGCTAAAGCTGCGAGGGCTTGTGATATGTCATAGAGTGAATTGCACAAACTGACCTTCCAGTAGACCAAGATGACACTTTAACAGCTTCTTTAAAGAAATATTATGTGTACAGCGAGTCAATAGCCATATTAACCGCTCGGGGGGCGGGGGTGCGGGGGAAGCCGCTCTCCCCTCACATTCGTGCGGGCACTCCGCAGACCCGGCGGTAACCCGCCCAGAGCACAGCCCGCTGGCTCTCATCAGCCCTTCGCAAGTATTTTTCTTTGTCCGTAACATTTGGGGATGATGTCCCTGGGAGACTTTTCACTGCCCCAAAGCACACCCCTCACACCCCACCCCCCTCAAAAAAAAAAAAAAAAAAAAAAAAAAAAAAAAAAAAGGAAAAGAAAAAAGAAAGAGAGTTTGTCTTGCTCATCCGAAGCCCCACTCCTGCCAGTTCGGCATCGCCGCCTGCTCCCTGCAGCACCCGTGGGAAGGCTCCGCTTTAACTTTACTTTCTACAAAATGTTATTATTATAAGGCCAATATCAGTTTTCAATGAAAAGAGCGCCACCTTGCAGGGTTTGGAGAGATAAGAAAAGTTGGTGCCCGGTGGGACCTGGGCAGAAAGTGTTAGGACTTGAGGAAATGTAAGCCACCGGGCAAAAGAGCCGGGGGGAAAAGTGTTTCATGCGCCGAAAATGTTGCTTGTTGCAAATCTTTCAGGGTAACTGTCTCGGCGACATTACCGGGCACCGGTTTTAAAAAAATGTAGCCTGAGCGTATCTGAGAAAAAAAGAATCGTTGAGCTAGTCTGAGCCACCCATCTGTAAAGTAAACCCGGAGAAACGTGGCGAGGGTGAGGTATTTTAAAGATGCGTATTGCAAGTTTCTTTGAACTTGGTGTAAAGTCCCTAGTGGTCGCTTAACACAGATCTGTTACTTGTGTGTATTGGAACACTTGGTTAATGTGTATTCTTTTAAACTTTCAGTCTGAGGTTTGTTTGAGCGTCCTACAGCAGAAAGGATGATTCTAGTGTTGTTGCTGCTGCTGCTGTTGGTTTTTTATCTGGGGTGAAGGGGAACGGCGCGGTACTGGTTGATCTCCATCCCGTGTATGTTCTGAATTAGCAACGATCACTGGGGCTGGAATTGTTAATGCTGAATTCAAGTCCACGCCATGCTGGTGCTTGTGCTGTTCGCTTGGCTCTGGAGAGGGGAGCAGTGCTTTGAAATCCCCGGCAGACAGAGGGGTGCTTTTTCAGGCAGAGAGATTATGAGGTTTCTCTCGGCGGTTTCTGCGCTGGTTTAGTCTCTAAAGTCAACTTTCCTCTAGCAAGGCTCCCTTTGCGGATTTACTCACGAAGGCTCGCGAGGAGAAACACCGACCCCAGCTCTTCAGCCTCAACGGGGGCCATAATTTTCTTTCCGATGTCTGGCTCTGGAGATGCTGTCGCGGTACTTTTCCTGTGTGGGAAAAGTAGATTTCGTAGCCCACGGCAGGCCGTGCAGACAGCCCCGCGCCTCTTCGCGCTGCCTGGTCCGGGGTAGACAAAACGCTTAGGTCCGATATCTGCCGTCCGCAGTCTCCCGCGTCCGCGGAGGCTCCCGCCGCCGCGGGAGAGTGTTTGAAATACCCACGGCAGGAAGGCAGTGCCGGCAGGGAAGAGTGCAGGAGGCTGTTGGGGTGGGTGTGTGGGGAGCTGTGTGCGCTGGCCCCTCTCGGGTGGCAACCCCCGGCCGTGCTTGAGCCGTTTGCACGCAGAAAGTTAAATGCAAAACAATAATCGGGCGCTTCCCCTTCCCCCGCGAAAGACTCGCCTTTCAGGTCGCTTTAATGGCTTGTGAGTGATCGCTTGAATTTATTAAAAGGCAAGTCCGGCATTCATAAGCCAAAGTTAGCTTCTTTAGTGCAGACACTGTCTGAAATGGGGACACCCGCTCGGCGCTGGCCTCGTCTGGTTATCGCCCTTCTTTTAGCCGTGAGGAAGCAGCAGTCCCTGGACGGATGTACGGAGCATCGACACTTTAATTTACTGTTTTTCTGGCCACGCTGGAAAACGACTCTGACTTTGTAAGTTTTCCTGTGTCCAGAGCCCTTGCTCCTCTCGCAGCAACTTTTAAAGGGAGCGAGCAGAGAGCCGGGCCGCGGGCCGGGCCCGGGCGGCGGGCGCGCAGGAGCCCCGCTGCACACTCGGGGCCGCAGGAGCCCCGGCGCGGCCGGCGCGGAGCCAGAGCCCCGCTGCAAAGCCCACTTCCAGCAGGCAGAACGGGGAAGGAGATCCCCTCTGAAAAGGGCAGAGTATTTCAAGTGACCTGACGCTAAAAGAACCCGTGTGCGTTTTGTCGCTGGAGCTCAGAGGGAGAGGAATTCGTGAGCGATACGCCCACGAAGGAGGCTGTACAGGTACCAGGCGCACCGTGCATCACCATCGCAAAGTTTACATCTGCATTTGCACACACACGCACCCCGTTCGTACCCGCAGCCGCACACGGCTGTGCCTGCCCGTGGCTGGGACGCGCCCGCCGCCCCACGCACACGTGCGCGCCGGCCACCTCGAGATGAGGGCTCGATCCCCGCGGCTCAGCGCGGTGTTCCCGCGGGAAATCAGCACATTTTCCTTAAAAGGTGGCGATTCCCTGCTGAGCGGGGCTTTGCTGCTTTGGAGAGGCTGGGGAACGCTGAGGGGCCCGGTCGGGGCCCGGCGCGGCCGCGCAGCCCGGCCTGCGGAGCGGCTCCGCCGCCCCCATCCCGCGCGGCTCCGCGGGCGCGGGGGGTCCCGTGGTGGGCACGGACATGGCCTGTGCTGTGGCTACAACTCACGGGACACACGGACACTGCCATAGATGCACACAAGCTCACCGAAATCACCGTTCGCGTTGCTGTTGTATTACAAATAAGTCCGTATCTGTACATATACCTCTCTATCTACATTTGTAGGTAAAGAAAGAGCGGTGTTTCTAGAAAGACACACATTCATGTGTTTACATGGAAGTATATTTTCGAAGGCTCACAGAACCTCTATTATTCAATGCAATGCTTCTGCACAATGGGTGACATTTGTAACAGAATGGGTGTAATTTCCAAATTCACCCAGAAAGATTAATAATTGAGATTCTATTTTGAGTGAGGGGCAGGTCTGATTTCCTGAACCTGCTGAACGTGTGAAGGTGGGTTCCATTTCACCACAAAGATGCTGTGTTTTAGGGTGCATTGTTTATTAAAAATGGCCAAGATTTTAATTCTGTATCAATTTTTTTTTCCCTGCTGTGAACGTCTACGGGTCAGATTTGGTTCATCTTCGATAACATGAAACACGATCTTGTGAAGCGAAGGGGCTATTTTTATCATGCAGCTGGAAGCTGTCATCAATTCGCAACATTTATTTCAGCTTTAGAACGATAGTATAAAATAGCATGAAGTTTCCAGATGACGCCCGTACTGCAGACAGGATTTTTCAAGTATAATAAATCAAATTAATTACCTTTTAGATATATACGATCATACTACCTCTCTATGAAACTGCTATTAAAAAAATACTCGATGTGTGCATCTGTGATTGTGCATGTGTTTACATCTGGGGAACCAAACACAGAATTTAATGTCTGGGGTAACTGCAACGAGGCAGGGTGTAGGATCAGTGGGGCACACTCAAGTCCGAGTCCCCGTATGCCACTTTGTCGAGACGTGGGCACGACTTTGCTCAGCAAAAAATTGAAAGTTGTGTTTTGGCACGGGACAGAACTGTAAGATCCTTTAGGACACTTTCACTTCCAAAAATCCCGTGAAGAAATATGGCCAAAGAGCGAAGGAAAAATAAGCCCGGGAAAATACCCCTACATTAGCAAGCTTCCCCCCGCCGGGCCATGCGTTTTGTGCTTGATGTTGCCCCTTTCTGGAGCCGGGGGCAGCGGGGAGGTTCGGGACTGACCAGCTGGGGACGGTTCCTAGAAACCGCGGCTGTGCGTAGGGGCGGTGCGTCTGTGTCAGTGGGGTGTGTGTATTTGTGTGAGTGCTCTGTGTGTGAGCACTCTGTGTGTAAGGGCTGTGTAAGTGCTCTGTGTGTGTGTGTGAGTATTCAGTGAGTGTCAGCGGTGTGTGTATTTGTGTGAGTACTCTGTGTGTGCATGCTGTGTGTGAGCTCTGTGTGTGCGCGAGTGTTCTGTGTGTGAGTGATGTGGATGCGTGTGTGCATCTGCATGTGTGTGATGTGTGTGTGAGTGATGCGTGAACGTGCTCTGTATGAGTTCTGTGTGTGTGACGTGTGTGTGAGTGCTCTGTGTGTGTGCGCTGTCTGTGTCTGTATGTGACTGTATGTCTGTCTGTCTCTGTGTGAGCGCCCGCCGTGCGCCCCGGCGGCAGCCCCGGCGGCGCATGCGCGCCCGCGGCGCGGCTCCACGTGCTGTTGAATATTTATGCCGCGGCCCCGCCGCCCGCGGAAGGTGCCCGCGCCCGCCCCGCGCCCGCGCCCGGCAGCGCCGCCGCCGCACGTGCTGCCCGCCCGCCCCGCTCCCGCCGCGCTCCCGCCGCGCTCCGCAGCCGCCCGGCCCGGCCCGGCCCGGCCCGTCCGGGGCTGCCCCCGCCGCGCCGTCCCCGTGCCGCGCAGCGATGCGCCCGGGCAGGGCTTTCAGCCTCCCCCTGCACGCTGGGCAAACGCGACCTCCCTCCTTTAAGGGGCTCTTTAGGGAACCCCCGGCCCCCTCCTCACAGCTGTTCTCAGCGCCGGGGGTCGCCGGCCGAGAGGCTTTTCGTGGGCTTATGTGTCAAAACGCGACGGGTACAGTCACCAGAAGAGTACCGTCTCTGGGGAAGGGAGAAAGGTTCTTGTAATGGATTCCTTTCTGTCTCGCTCCTCTTAAGAAAACCTCATCATATTGTAGGGCCCATCATATTTTATTGCTGGTATATCGACATCGCATGATAGATCCGAGGAAGAAATGCAGGCTCTTGGCATTTGTTTCTTTGTAGGTTGTAGGTTGTTTTTTGTTGTTTTTTTTTTTTTTTTTCAAATACTAGTAATTCCCAGTACTCATTGTTCAGCGGCACAAAGTAATTTTAAAGCCTTTTGTACGGTGACAAAATAACATCCCATGGTATCAGAAATGTGCTTCTGTATCTTGGTTGTGAGGTGGGTTTTTCTTTCCCCTGAGCCCGTAGGGAAGGGAGCAGGATGGAGGCTGGAGCCCTCGGAACGCGTGCGGGCTCCCGGTCACACCTGGGCACTCGCCCTGGCCCGGGCACAGGCGCGTCCACACGGCCCGGCCCAGCACCCCCCAAGTTCCCAGAAAGGCCCTTCCGGGTGGAGCGAGACTGGCTGGAAATCGCCCAGCGACAATTCCCTCTCCGTAGCCTCTCTCTCCCTCTCCCCCTCCGCCATAGCCCACCTCTCTCCACCGCCCGCTCTCCCCTCCTTGCTCGGCGCTGCAGACGAACGCGCGCCCATAGGTGTGTGTGCGCCTGGGCTGGGTAGTGGAAGCCTCTCCGGGCCAACACCTGGAGGGCCTGTGTCCCCCTCCCCGGACGGCTGAGGCTCCCTGCACGCCCCAGCCGACTACAAGGGGCGGCAATAAAGCCGATGTCCATCATGTCGCCTGTTCAGTTCAGAAAGGGCAGATCCTGACCTCGGTTCCCCAAGTGGAAGCTTGTCTTGGGCACGCACTGTTGTCACCATTTGCTCCAACATTTAAACAGATGTGTATTCATACATATTTTTTCCCTGCTTTCCATCCAGCCTTTTTTCTTTCTTCCATTTTCCCCTTTAGCAGAAGGGGAAAGCTCCCCGGTAATTGCAGGGGCGCGAGAATGTCGTTCAAGCGGACAGTGGAACCCGACCACACACCTGAGTCACATGCCCACGCCTTCGCGTGGGAATCCGCTCCCATCATTTAGTTCCCAAGAAAACTGTTGATCTCTAAGTGTGAGCCTGAACCTTTGCATTTGGTGCTAATGGCCGCTTCGCTTCCTCCCTCCCCCCAGCCCTCTCCCCTCCGGGTTCGTCCCTCTGTTGTGCTTCCAGAGATAACCAGGTCCCCCCGGTGGGCTGGGGCAGGAGCAGGGCGCGGGCGTCTGCACCGGGACGGGACCGCGCAGCGCTCGCTGCGGGGGCAGAGGAGGGGGACGTGCCCTCGCTTTTTCGGACAAGAATGGGCTCTATTATTATTGTTATTGTTGCTGTTGCTGTTAGTAATATTATTGTTATTGTTGTTTTTGTTGTTACTATTATATTAATTTTTAAATTATCCTTTTGCAACTTGCAAAGCGCCTGTAAATTTACCTTAAACCTGCTTTTTTTTCCCTAGCCAATAGTGTCAGGGGCCGGCTAGCCTGTCCCTCCGGAGCATTAACCCTTGTCGCTAGCTGGAGTGAGTGAGAAGCTGAGGTTTGGCCCTGAGGAGCTGTGAGGAGCTGTGTGTGTAGATCTGGCACAGCTTTGCTCCCTTAACTCCTGGATCTTTGTTTTGGTGGCGACCAGGGAGAGCAGGGAGCGCTGTGCTCGCATTTCCCTCTGGCTTTTACACACGCGCACACACACACACACACACACACACACACAAATCCCCCTTTCCAACTTTCTGCTTTTTGCGCTTCTCTTCCAGTTTTTTCACTTCTCAGACCTACTGGCAGCATTTGCCGAGATCTAGATCCCCGTCGTGGTAAGTGATGCTTTTCTCCATTGCAAAACTCGCTCAGCTCTCGGCTAGCTGTCCCAGGGATGGGTGTAGAAGTTGTATTTGTTTGGAACAGAATTGCCCAACCCCAGTGGTTTCACGTCAAGCAGCACAGAGTAAAACTATTGTCGTGTATTAACTCTGAATGGGAGCAAACAGACCAAATAATCACTGCTGGCTCCGACAGTAGCACGGCACTAATGTCATTCTTTTTAAGTTTGCAAAGCAACTTTTTTTTTTTTTTGGTTGTTATTGGGAAAGCGAGCCTGTGTTTTCTGTCGGAACTTATATATTTACATTACACACCAGATCATAACAAACTATACAAAGAATGCAGCTGCCATATGTGCTTTGTGAACATACAATTATGATTGGGGGGTTCAAGCATTCAACTTAAGTGTTGTAGACACACTGATACCACTCTGCAAGATTCGTGCAGTACCTGAAAACTCACTCCATCTTTGGGAAAAGGGCTGGACAGACGTTGCATTTTTAAAACTTCTGTTTTTTTTTTTTTTTTTTTTTTTAATAAATCAACTTCAGTAAATGCCTCCTGGACGTTTATTTTTAATGTACAGTCTGCAGCTCTGACTGGATCAAATTCACGATTATTCAGATGAGGTTGAATTTGAATAACTTGCTGGTTTCTCTCCCCCGCCCTCCCCCATCACACTCCCCCTCCTCTTTTTTTTTTTTTTTTTTTTTTTTTTTGTTTAGTTTAGTTTAGTTTTGTTTGTTTGTTTTAAAAATTAAGAAAATGAAGAGAACCGCTGAGTCCGGCTGACCTTTGGCTGACATAATTTAGCAGGAGACCGGTCGCAAATGAGGACTGGATAAATTAGACGCTCTAATTCTCCAGCTAAAACGATACTCAGCGCCCGGCTTCCAGCTCAAGGAGCCGGGGCAGGGGCTGCCCCGCGGCCCGGGAGCCCCAGGGCGGCGGCGGAGCGCGGTCCCGGCGGAGAGGCCCGGGGAGCCGCGGGCACCGCCAAGTTCAGGGCTCGTCCCCTGCGCGCCGCTGAGAAACGAGCCCGGTAGCCGCCTGCTAATGGCTCCCTCCCTCGGGTCCCCGCTCCGCAGCCGCGCAGAGGCCGCGTGAGCGCACGAGTGGCGCGGTGGCGCCCGGGCCCTGCGGCTCAGCGCTGCCGCCGTCCCGCTCCGCGCCCGCGGGCTCCGCCCGGCCGCGCCGCTGCCCTCGGGGCCGGCCCGGTGGCGGCGGGTGAGGGGCCGGGGGCGCGCAGCGGCCGCTCCGCCGGCGCGGGCAGCGATCCGCGGCGGGCCGGGCTCGCAGGCGGCGGCGGGGGTGCGGAGCGGCCGCCGGCCCCAGGACGCGGTGCCAGCCCCCGCCCGGCCTGATTAGCTTGTCAGGGTTTATCTCGTTAAGTTGTGCAGGACGTTGCTGACATGACAAGGCACGGGCAAACTCTAGAGAGGGATTAATCTCCAGAAGTTGCTGTCACAAAAAAAAAAAAAAAAAAACAACCAACCAAAAAAAAAAACCAACAAAAAACCCCCAACCCTGTAAAAAGAGAAGGAATCAGCGTTTGGTATTTTAGGCGATCATTTGTTGAGTATCTGCGGGTATTGCTGCTCTGCTCAGACTGGCTGGCCAGGGGATCACTGTTTTAGAGACAGCGGAGCGTTCTCGTGGCGCAGACTGATGTCCTTTCCCCGCGGGAAGAGGTGAGCGCCGCTCCCGCACTGCAGCGGGCGGTAGGGACCCGGGCACGGCAAGGGGCCGATCCTGAACTCCTCAGGCAAAACTTCCAGCTCAAGCGGGACCGAGTTCCCAGCCGACAGCAATTTCCCCCTCTCTAATGAGTCGCCTCTGCTAATAAATGTTGCCTCTACTCAGGTTCCTCAGCGGGCTGCAGCTGAGTCCGAGAGA
This sequence comes from Coloeus monedula, assembly GCF_965178545.1. Taxonomy (NCBI): domain Eukaryota; kingdom Metazoa; phylum Chordata; class Aves; order Passeriformes; family Corvidae; genus Coloeus; species Coloeus monedula. The sequence continues at coordinate 12,922,133 of NC_138790.1, forward strand.
ATTTGATCCTTTATTCCAAGACGTGTTTTAATAAAACTGCTGTAACGTTGGCATTTTATTAGGAGCCTATTGTTTCCAAATTAATCCTTAATCTACAAAAAAGTCTATCCTACCAAACTAGATTCACTCTGTGCACCCCTTTCTTCATCTACATGCATTTTACTACTAAGAACCTACCTCTACATTTCCCTGAATCATCAGACCATTAATTTGCTGGGGAGCTAGCTGTTTCACCCAGATGGATATAATTCTGAATAAAAAGAAATGCAAAAACATGTGCTTTTCTGTCATATCCCCTGCCGCCCCCCCCCCCCCCCCCCCCTTTTTCTTTCCTTTCCTTTTTAGTCGGTTTGTGTTGAGCAATGCCTTCAGAAACTTCATTATCTAAAAGGCAGACCTAGAGGGCAGGGACTTTGGGAATAGTTCCCTTTTATTCTGAAACTGTCTAAACTTAGAGCAGGGTTGAACATGTCCTCAAATCTGCACCTTCCAGGAAGAAATGAATGATGTGCCAGACACTTCACTTCTAGTCAAAAAAATATAAACCAAATGCTGTGAGGTTCAGAATTCTTTCTCAGGCCTATTTTCTGTGCGCATTTTACAGTCTGAATGTAAAATGGTCACCTCAGAAGTTGATAAAAAACTCCTGTAGATGTTATGGTATATCTTTTGCTCCATTTTGTTTCAAGTAGATTTTACTAACAATTCATATGAAAAGAAAATGGACAGCCAACCCGACAGGATACTTCTGCAGGTTACAGGCCAAGCACACTCAAACAGCTCACATTAGACATAAAGTTGGGCTAGGTGTAATATTTCTGAAAAAACATCCCCCTTCCCCCTTCTTCCCCTCCTTTCTTCCCCCCAATGCAAATAGATATATCTTTGCATAATATAATCTTAAAATGTCACCCCTCTTTGACTTTTCTGAATGGTGAAAGTTTACACCCAGGTCAGCATGAAGCACTGTAACAAAGGGTGGTTTGCGGTGGAATTTTAGATTTTAGGATATTGTGCATAAAAAAAATCCTAACAGAGCAACTGTAGTTTCTGCTTGATATCTAAAAGAATTACCATCTAGGAAACACCCTGAAAGTGCTCATCTGCTAGATAATGTGAGTGCTGAATAGAAATGTATTTCCACTAGCTCTGCAATACAAATAAACATTGTTAATATGTATGATTGAAAAATCAAGAATTTGTAAACACAGTGCCAGCATCACAGCACTCAAGATATTCTTTCCTATTTATAAAAAAATAAATGTTTAATTATTCAAGTTTGGATTTTCCTTGTTGTATCTTTATGTTTCATTGGCATGTTAGGTTTAGGAAGTGGGGTTATAATACAGGCAGTTACATACCTAATGTAAGTATCTATGTTTGAATCAAAATCATTATCTTTCACATAGGTGAGTGAAGCAGGTTATATATGCTTACAGCAATTTTTGTGTCAGTCATGTTTTTTGATTCATTTAGATTTTGTTTTATTTTTATTTACCACTACTTCTTGCTGCAGGACTTTCACTGAGACAAATATACCTAATATGAGCATTTATAATTGTCTGGATAGTTTGTTTGAAATACTCAGGATATTTTTTTGAAACTAAAATGAAAATATACTTTTAATGCTCTGTTAGTTTTCTGTTGTGATATTTGTAGGAGTTGTGTAGCCTCTATGTGTGCTTGGTCAGTATACAACATGGTTCATACTTCCACCAACATTTTTAATCATACAGCAAATTGTTGAATGTTCCTATAAGGAGTAGTGGACAAAGGCTACCAGGAAGGGTGGCTGCATTAAACTGGCGAAACACATGAGGGCTGAAATAAGGGACTGAACCAAACCACACTGGAATCAATGGGAGACTCTTACTGAGTGGGAACAGGCTTCAGGCACAGTGTAAATCACTGTACAGGTACGGCACTTTTCGTCTCTTTCCAGTTTTGGTTTGGTTTATAGTATGTTGTTTACAAGTAACATTCTAGATTAAAATTATTTACAGGTAACATTCTGGATTAAATTTTTTTGATTCATGTCTGGCATAAAAATGTCTGTGTTTGGATAGAAGTGCTGATAGGAAACCTGGACTGGTATTGCAGAGCTGATGGAAATGACATGCGAGTCACCTTATTCAAGCAATGATTGCTTTCAGGATATTTCTTAAAATATTGTTCTTTTAGACAAAGGTGTGTTTTTGTAGGAATGAAGCAACTATCCAAGAGATTTGGTCAGGTCCTTTCCAGTAAATCATTTTTTCCAGCCACATGACTAAAAGTTGAAAATTGCCCAGATTACCATATCTCTATTCTTCTTTGCCAAGGAGTAAAAGCAACGTGGGACCCCCCTCTCCCCCGCTGCTCTCTCAGCCTTAACATGGTCCTACAAATATAACATAATAATTAATTCACTGCTAATATTGGAACTTGACTGTGAAAAAGCTGTTTTCTGCTAGGAGAATTCAGTTGCAGTAAACACTGCTAGAGCAAATGGAGTATTTCTGTTGGGATATGCTATAAATGGTGTTTAGTCAGTTCCCACTGGAGCCATAAGTTTAGGATCAGATCCTGCTTAATATCATGTTTCTCGTGATACTTACTGACTGTAGCAAAAAGCACAGCTATTTAAAAAACCCCTTAAAAATACGTGGTCTTGCTTATCTAGAAAATCTCAGTATCAATGGAATTTTAAAATTTCTGGGCACATTTGGAAAGGACTTAGAGACTCCTTTACAAACTTAACTTCATACTTAGATACTCTCTCCTTTTTAGTTCTATTGTGTACTGAAGAATAGCTCATTTAATTAAAAAATCCTAACAGCATAAAATTGTGGAGTGTTGTCAGTAGTTGCAGAGAAAGGGCCAAATTCCTGTTTTCTTATTCTGGCAAATTTCCCCACTGGTGTTATGGCCTTTATGAGGCTTGGACATATATTTTAAGATCCCACCAGTAATAAAGAAATTGTTTTACTCTTGCTTAAGCATTTTCCTGCTGGCTGATGACAGCAATCAGAAAGCTGCATGCTCCTAGTTTTTCTTGTCATAAACTAGGAAGTGTTAAGTTGAAATCCTAAATGTTTCAAAAAGCTGTAAACAACTACTTCTGATATGAATCTGTACATGAACAACCTGTCCATCCTCTCCCAAGCAGGACTTTGAGCTAAACTACAGGAAAAGTTCTGCAGCCTTTTAACTTTTTCCCGGCCAAAGCTGTCATTAGTTAAAATATTATTTTTACCTGTAGAAGTACAATGAAAGGGCTTTACAATCCAGATCTGTTTATACTGTGTAGGTCTAGTAAAAACCCAAAGTTTCCCCTCTGCCGTGCCCAAATAAACAATGACCCTATTTTCAAGTTCCACTCAATAAGTATGTTAAATGCAGAAAGTATTTTGAGTAAATGTCATGCAGCTGTTTGGTCACTTGCAATTCCTGTGGTATTGTGTCTGCCTGTGTTCTGTGTACTGCTATTGATACTGCAAGTGGACACTGCTATTTCTGACACATCTTGTTGGATTTTCTATAAGTCTACAGGTTTTGTTCCAAGGAGATGAAAATAATGAAGCATTATAAATATTAGATGGTCTTGCTCCAGTGTGTGGTGCTGTAAATCTCTGGAGATTTACAAAGAGACAGTGACAACACAAATGCAATTACACACGATACTACTTTATGAGCTAATTCTATAAAGCAGAATCTCAGCTGTGCACTGACAATAATTTTTCATGGCGACTTTTGGAATGTCTCATGGAACCTTTTAATAGATTAATTATTTGCTCATCCCAAAATAAGTTTGCACGTGGCTAGAATTAAACAAAAGGCCCACCACTGCTTCAGGAGTTTTGCCTGAGAAAAAACTCAGGACAGAGCCAGTTGTTTCAGGACTCAAATGAAAATGCTGAAATACTCTGATAATCTGCCAGGACACTCTTCTCCGGCTGTGCACCGCAACTGGACATGCCCTGCGAAGCCTTTGCACTGTCCACTGCTCTTTAAAGATTCTAGGCTGGCGAAGGAGAAATATTTCTTCTCTGTTGGTTCAACAGGTGACTTTGAAATGACCTATGAATTCTTCCACTTTTGTCAAGCTGAGATCAATAGCTAGCGTGGTTCTAGGAAAATACATGTAGGTATTTTCTCAAGGCATGCTAATTTAAAAAATAAGATCTGGAAAAACACTTGTAGTGTTAGAGGATTCAAAGACTACTGAGAAAAAAAACAAGTTTGGAATTGTTATAGCAGCTGCTATAATCTATTATGTAAATCATCTGGGATTTAAACCAAAATATTTTGTAGGATAGTTTTTGTCAAATAATAAATATGCTATCATTTAGACTTAATGTTTTTCCAGAGGTGTTATTGTTATCTGATGAAAGTGAAACCTCAGAGTACTCCTTATTTTGACTGATGAGGATTTAATATTTATTTATAGTTGTGCCAATGATAACACCCATATATATGTTCGAGAGAACATATGTTTCTCAAAATTGGGTGTTGGAATTAATGCTGTTGATCCATACCAAGTTATATTTGTCTTCTAGGTGTCACCTACATATTCTCACCAAATTTAATCATAGATAGTAAAAGACAAAATATGTGAAAAGAAACCCCAAAAGGCATAAGTGCCTTTGGCCACATTATTACTTACTTTAGTGTTCATTTATATCACCATAAGCCTGTCTGTAGAAACTTGATGGTTACTCTTCATTGCCTGAGTGTTCTGAACTGGCTTTTATAAAAACAAGAATCAGGGCCTTTAATTCATTTTACCCTTCTGTACAGGGCTGCTGTTGGGACATGTCAGATCATCAGCCTGTTGACTAAAGTACAGTATGATTTCACTAATGACTGGGATGCATACTGCAGATTACCATATTTTACAAATTACTGAGTAATCAAACACCATAAAAATCAAGGATACTGCATAATGAAATATACTTTATTCATTTATTTTTACAACCATATATTAGTTTTAATTATTTGTGTTAGCAATTCACTGGATGTTAGAACATGGAGCTATAGAATGTGATTCTTCTAAAAATAATGTTTTAGTATCCAAAGCCCCAGTTATAGCACTCTGATATAAAATCCTTTGTGAGAAGATGGGTGAGCACCTCTTCCTTGAGTGGGGAGCCTTTTTTTAGAGATAGTCCCCAAGAAGGCCCTGAGTCCTCAGGGCCAGCCTGATCCATCCTGGTGAAGATTCTGGGGAGGACTGGCTGTCACCTTGGGAAGGTCGCTGCAGCTAGGCTTGTTGCTTGCCTCTTTTGGCTTTCAAAGAGCTGATAAAGAAGCTCATACTGGGCAGGGTAGAACAGGAGCCTGACTTGAGTGCCTTTGGCCACTCATTGGAGCAAATCTCTCTCTTCTGCTCCTTCATTCCACTCTTTCCTCTTTCTTTCCTGCTCTTTACATCAAGCCCAGATCATGAAGAGCACCAAATTGTATGTTTTACCCCTTGTTTCTGGTGTAATATCTAGTGATGGATCAGGGAGTGGAAGCTTCTCTACTAGGTGTCTGTAGCCTTCAAGGAGGATTTATTCCTGGGTTCCTCTCTGAGATGTCCACCTCCAGCACCAGTTGCTGCCTGCTGCCCAACTGGGCAGAAATAACTCCTTTCCTGTCTGCAGGATGAACTTCTGTTTCTCCTGAGCTAGTCTGGGCCTCTGATGTGGAGAAGAACATCCCCTCAGGGTCTTAATTTCTTGCAATTCATTTAAGAAAAGTACTGATTTTAAAAAGCGTCAAGGTAAATATTTTGTGCATGTATAAAACCTATCTGCAATGTGCATGGTCTTTGTTTTGTTTTTTCCTCCGTACATCTAATTTTCTCTTCCATATACGAGCTTGTCATCTGGCAGTTCCATAAACTCTCAGTTGTTAAAACCATTTCTTTTTTCCTTATATTTTAAGTTTGATCCATGAATAGCCTGTCAAGAGTTTTATATTATTGTAAGCTGAAGTTTGGATGGTAGCAGCGACAGGCCACTAACCATAATTGTGTTGCTTTTACCACTGTAACAAATTTGTGTCATTTAGATATTTTGAAGCTTGGGAAGTACATAAAGGCAAATGTAGTACTGATGAATATTTATTATACTGCTGTGGGATCTTAGGTTTAACCACGTTTGCCTCAATTTTTCAAAACTCTTCTTAAAAACTTAGCAGAATGAATTATATCAGAAAATGGGGGAGAAGTGTGAAAAATCTTGCTGCAAAAATTATTTATGACTGTGGAAAATAATTATAAAAGGTTAATAAGAACAGTGTTAGGGATAGTCTTCTTGCAAAGACTGGGGTAGGAGACACACACTTGGCCTGACCTGAAGTCAGTACCCCAGTGTTGGACACGACGCTAAGCACCGTGTGAGGTACACAGATATTTCTCATTTGACAGTATTCAACTAAATGCAGGTTTATGCCCCAAATATCTATGTTTCTTGGTGACCTTATTAGAGAAAGGAAAGTTTCAGCCCCCTCATAGTCTCAGCAGGAGCAAGCCTTTTCCTGTATCACAATCAGGGCAAAGGAAGGTTGTGTTCTTCACTGCTTCTGAGGCTGGTGGGGTATTATTAACCTACTTGAAACATGATTTTAATGTGTATAAAACATGCTAAAAATTTCAACTTATTGGCAGGACATTGAATTTTTTCTTCTTCTTTTTTTTTTTTTTTTAATAAAAATGAATATAGGCAATAGAAAATTGATAGGCATGAGTCATAATGTTTCCCTTCACTTCAAGAAATAGTCTTTTTGAAATAGTCATGATCTAGAAATAATTTTTTTTACTCATGTTGATAATATAGTGTGCATTGGAGACTTGACATAATGAATTATATTTTAGATAATTATAGTCTTAGAAGCATAGCAGCCAGTATTTATCACATATGGAGGACCTCTGTGAGAATGGATCTCGATTTTTTTTTTTTCAGTTTAGTGAGAACTGCAGTTATCTAACAACCAGTGAGTCACTGCTAATGGTTGAATAAGAACCTTAAAGAAGTTGTGAAGTGTTGCAACAAAAAGAGCACTCTTTTCATGTGCTGAGTCTGACTGTCCATCAGTATAGCTGGCACAAACTGGGCTGGTCAGACTTAACCCTTCAGCATCAATGAACTTAAGTCAAGAGTGACTAAAGTTTAATCATTTTGGAGGTTTAAGTGGAGGCTAAACAGACTCGAGATGGTCTTATGACTCCTGCAAATAAACAATTCAATTTCATCCATTCAAACATAGCTAATGGTTATGCTCTTTCCCTTGGCCAGTGAGTATGTGCAAAATATGACCATTTCTGAATAAGAAAACCTCAGACATTTACATGAAAACATCTCTCAAGGTCATAAAGTATATGTGCTAAAGGAAAAAGGATATTAATTTGACCATAATTTGTGTGAGGGTTTTCAACAAGGCAGTGGAATGCATATTTTTAAGACTTTTTTTCTCTAGTAATTTAATTTCTCAGGAAATGCTGCCATTAATATTTTATTTTGAGCGCTGGGGCGCTAATAGTATTACCCATGTTTCTCTTTACTCCTGACAGTACACTCACCACAAAAACTTTTTCCAGTAACATATTTATCCCCTGGTACACATAAAGTCTTCTTTTTCTTTCTATCTCTTTTTTTATTCCTCAATGCCCCTCACTTATAAAAAGCATCAATGTTTAGAAAGGCTGGAAAAATAACGAGGTGGGGTTCATATGAAAAACTGTGATTTTTCCAAGTGAAATTAGAAACAGGGTCTCTTTAACATGGAAATTTGATTTCTCTACAATTTGAGGACTCATTTCTGCAACTGTCACATATGTAAAATTTCCACTGAAGTCAAAGAGGCCTTTGAATACAAAGAAACAGCACAATCAAGCTCTGAATATATATATATATTCCATATGCTTTTCTCTCTCTCCTAGTGATATACATGTTATAATAATTTCATCCAGATAAAACTGTAATAATTTTAATTTTTACAGTCCTTAAGCTGTTTAAAAAATAAAATTAATAAAACCAATTTCTGAGAAGAACTCATCTTTGTGAGAGCATTTAATTAACATCTCTATTTTTTATTTTAATCTGAAAGGGGAAATATTGCATTGTCAGGACTCCTTGAATGATATCCTAGATATTTTGTTTGTTTGGGATGGCTTGAAATCACACAACTTTACTGAATTATAGCCAGATAAATATATCTAAGCTTGAGGGCAGGAAGTCCTGGCAGCTGAGATGTGGGGAACATGCAGTTTGTCCATACCAGATTCTTCTGTTCCCTTTTACTAATAAATCTGGAAGAAAGCTTTGTTTTCACTCTCTGCATGATAAATAAAGTCTCTGTCTATGGTGCCATATTAATGCTTGGTACTTATGCTTGTAATTCCACCTATTCTCATGGAGAGATGAGACCTCTGTGAACCAAACCTCATCAGGTCAGGTTTTGTTTGGGTTACTGCCTATTCCAAAGCAGGGAAAATATAGCATATTGCAAGACTTCTGGGATTGATGAATCACACCTTGGCTTCATAAGGTCATCTGCAACAGTTATTCGAGCTGCCAGACCACCCACCTCAATTTTTGATTTTCCAGTGTCCAGTTTTATCTTCTGTTTACCCATTTTAAAATTCCCCTCCCCCTCTCCCTGATCTCACTTGTAAAAATCAGTTGAGAGGAGACTATAAAAAGTCCTCTGCAGGTTCACACAACTCTGTTTGGTTGAACCCTTTTGTAAACAATTTTTCTTGCATGACAGAGCATGTGCTGTGTGGCAGACATTTTTACGAGGTAGCCTAGGACAGGGCTAATCACATCACCCTGTCTCAGGTTTTGACCTTATCACTGTTGTGCACTGAGCCTAAAAATTGGACACTGGCAACCACATTGGGGGAAAACAAATGGGAAATGACATTTTAGTTAAAAAGAATAAGTAGATTTTATTTTATTGAAACAAAAGGTCATAGGACTTTTAATTATTGTTCTTGCATGAGTGTAATTAAATATCTGCCATGTTGCCACGTCAAATGATTAAAAAAAAAAAAAACAAAATAGGGATAATTTCACTTGCCAGGACCCAATTCATGGTTCTGCAGCTGTTTTACATTCAGACCTTTAATGAACCCAGTGGAAACTCTACCTGGAAAGCAATAAGAGAATAATATTCTTATGTGAAACATCACTTATAACATCTGTAATAAAGCAGGCTAAATCATACCTCTGCCATTTGAAATCATAAATAGTATGTTAGCTTTTAAAAGCAGCCTTTGTCCTTTTGAAATCTTTTGATGTCAGGCTGCTTTAAGAAAAGCCTAAGTAGACCTCTTCTGCACAGTGGTTTGATTAAGAAAAAAATCATTACAGAGTCTTTAGTGCATCTCTAATGAAAAGTAGTATATAAATGTGAGCCTGGTAATTCATTATCAGAATCAGACACAGAAAAATTTGTTTAAACAACCATCATTGTTTCTACAAGAAATAATAAGCTATTCTAAATTGATTACTGGCATTTTTTTTTTAGTATATGGATATGTATGTGCATGCATGCAGATTGGTGACATAATCTTTAATAACCTGTGTTTAAGAATGTAATTTTTCACTGATGCACTAAACCTCTTATTCATAGATATATTGGCACCTTTTAGAGTGATAGCCTGACTGTACAAAATCAGAGACAGCAGTACTATCAGGGACCTTTCTTAAAGTAGAAATAGGTCCTGCAAATTCAGAAAAAACCAATGGGTATTTCTGCAAATTGGAAAATAACAGTTACTTGCAAACTGCCAGGTTGCAGAGAAGGATGTGGTTTGGAGGGCAAATTTGCTGCAGCTTCCAATATAAAACCATCTAAACCCAATGTAATGCCTGAAAGCCAGATCTGAGCCACATGTGTGTGACCTGCATTGTCCTGGGAAATCTGCACACCACAACCAGTGTTCAGGGAGCTCTTCTGGGGTGCTTGTGCTGAGGTGCTGAGGCAGGACCTGGGAAAGAAACTCAAGCTCAGAAGAAATGGCTGCTGTAGTGTGTTTCCTGAGTAAACTGATTCCAGTGAAAAATTTCTCAGCCTTTTCACTCTTGTGTTTTTTTCATAGCTCTCATTTCTGGCACAGAGCTCTGGCACAGAGCTCACCACAGCCCAGCAGCTGGCTCACACCGTGCCCTTCGCTGCGCCCTTGCCTCAGCCCTGGGGCAGGCGGATCCCCAGGGTCACTTGGGTGTCTCCTGCTCACCTGTGCTCCAGTGGAAGACCAGAGACCCACTGCTGGGAAGGGGCTGGTATGGGGAGCTCTGGATAAAGGCAGAGACTGCTTCTGGTTGGGAGAAATGAGCAGTTTAACCTTGTCCCAGCACCTGCCAATCAATCAAATTGAGTACAGACTAGTGGCCAGCCCTGGAGACCCTCGACCATCACTTACACTAACAGAGTTATCTCTCCCTGATGTTACCTCAGAGAAGCAGGTCCCAGATGTTACCTGCTTAATAATTTTCCCATTTCCCAAGGACAAAGCTCCCTGCAGCTCCTGCACCGAGGGCTGGGCAGACACCTGTGGTGGGACCTCAGAGCTTTGCTTTGCCCTGACAGCTGACAGAGCACATTGAAATGGCTCCTCCAAGAAGGACAATTGTATTAAGGCTTGATCTTTTTTTTTTCAATGTTTTATTAGGTGAAATAAAATAGGAGAGGCACAGTGCTCTAAACCAAGTATAAATGTAATTTGCTGCCCTTCTTTTTGTTGTGTGGATGCCGCTTGCCAAAAGGCAAATTGGTCTGAATTTGTATCCCATAAAACATGATTTCAGAAGTTTGAGACTTCTGCTCTTGTCTGCTGTGTGCACGTATGATGCACGGGGCAGGGTGTGGCTCATCAGGGTGATTAGTCCCAGTGATACCAGGATGCACATCCTGCATAACTTTGAAGCAATGTTAACATTTCCTCTTTGCTTTCACTTTACTGTGCCCAAGGCAACAAAGGGATTGATGACCTCTAGAGCCTAGTTCTCATATCACACTGTTGGCATGGATATTAAACACACTATAATTGACCTCTTCTGATTTATAAGAGAGTAAGTGGACTCAGATTCATTCTGAAGTGGACAAGTTTATCCAGAACTTCCAGATGTTGACAGTGCAATTAGTCCCTATGTGGAGAGAAAGAGAAGTGTTTCTTCAAGCCGATATTCAATTTCCACACACCAATCCCTTTTTGTTTTAACTTGGCCCACTTGCTGGTATGTAATGGTGGTAATTGGGCATTTTGTTTTTTGAGTCATAGGGAGAATCTGCACCCAGCTCACTGATACATAGATGGATAAGGTGCTGGAAAAAGAGAGTAAATACCTCCATTAAAAGCACTGTAAATAATTGGTCTTAAACAAGAATATATGGAGAAAACAAAAATACTGCTGTTAAATACACCTTTGCTGTCTGCAATAGAACACAAAACAGATTTGCAACATTAATTATTTCAGGGTTTGAGCCTGAAATATGAATATGTCAGGATTCAAATACTAATTTGCTTAGAAGAAATCTCTACTTTATTAAAATATCATTATGCATATTGGAAAGTTAAAAGTCAAAGCTATATAGCTGCTGAGGTAAAATTCACATTTATTGTCCACTGAATGTGATGGAAATTGAATTTGTCAGGAAGCTGATTGATATCTAGAAGTGTTTTGTTTTCAGTGACTGGCACTGCAGAGTTACAACCATCTATCATCTAACAGGTAATTAGTCAGATTTCTCATCATGAGCCTTCAATCCTGCTGTTTTATTATTGAAATACCACAAACCAGTAGGCATCTGAATGCAGATAAAGTTCTCTGTCATGGGTGTAAGGACAAAGACAGCATTTTGCAACTCAGCTGTAGTAAGTTTGAATAAAAGTCACTGAAATGTGAGGCATGATGCTAATATATATGGAAAAATGAGTTCCTGGAAAACATCATCAGTGTTGACTTCTATTTTCTGCAGAAGAACATTTATTATTAAAATCTTTAGTGTTGTAATGTAGAAAAATATGTCCCTGTAGAGGAGGTTGGCTGAGGCAGAAAACTTTTTGGAGCTTGGGAGGATAAGGTGGAAATCAGAGTCTGTCTCTCTGAAGCACCATGTCCCTGTCCCTCCTTGTCAGTGGCAGACATCAGCTCCTCCCATGCAGGAGACCCAGGTCTGTCCTGGGGGTTCCCAGAGAAGCCAGTTCTGCTCCTGCATACATCTGTGGTAGCTCTCATTTGTCTCCAGAGAAAGCAATGCACAACTCGCTGAACTTGGCCCCATTAGAAAGTGAACAGGAGTGGAGTTTGGGACTCAGGTTGCAGCTGACCCCAAAAGTTTATGTTTATACAAAAACAGCTTTGTTGGGAGGTTGTTATAAACACTTCATGTATGGTTGAGTGCATGTTTGAACCAGTAGCAAGCTGCAATAAAAAAGGATAAAATAAAGTATTTGATAGTTGTTACCTACATGACTGCGATATAACTGCTTTTTTTTACGCACCCCTTTTCTTCTCCCCTCATCTCTTTGAAGCATTCTTTGTAGATGATGTAACAGCAGTTGAACAAGCATTATTAGATAAATATACAAAACAGTAAAAATAAACTGTCAGTAGAGTTTCAGGAAAATAGGAACAATGAACTGATTACACTACTAAATATGCTGCACTCTGGATTCTTACTCTGTATTCAATGTCTACAAGGAAATTGAAAATGTGTTGCTGTTCATTCTTAAACTATTGCTTTTATAACAGAAAGCAATTGTATGGACTAATATTAGTAAAAGCTTAACTAATGCTTGGTTTTGGGCCTAATTGATGTAATTGAGCTGCACAACTCACTCGTAGCACTGGCTTGCCAACAACCTCAGTGGCTTCAGTCAAATTTAAATTTTTTTCAGCTTAATTCTAATGTAATTTTTTTTTTGTGGAAATCTGTTTTCATAATATCCTGGCCCTTCATAATGTCAAGACACAACACCTTTTAGTTCTTAATGAGTCATAAATGTTGTTATTTTCTAGAGAATTTCCATTGTTGAACATGCAAGTTTTATATATTTCTGTAATCCTGAGTTAGAAATGATAATTCATCATAGCTGATAAAGTGTTCTTAGTTTATGCTGGACACCAGAAAACAATTGCTAAGCAAGTTAGCTAATCATACTAAAAAATGTTTTGATCGAAAACGTCAAAACATGTCTAGAATGAATAAAATGTCCACTGGGTATCACATGTTTAATGATTCAAAGAATTTGACAGTAGTAGAATTTAAATCACAGTGTACATTATCAGATAACATAAATGTGAATATTGTATTACAGTATTTAATTTGCAGTTTTCTTAAGATTATCTTGTATTGCAGAGCCAAGTAATTTTGAATTATGAGTTCGTTGTGCATGCTTGAGCTGACATTGTCACATGTGAGCAAGAGGCTGAGACATGATTAACAGTGAAAGAGAAGATTGTATATTAAAGAGGGAGCTGAAATATGACGGAAGGTAGCTCTTGTTCCACTAAGTTTGGCACAGAGGAGGAGCAAAACTTGGACATTCTGAATAACACCAGACTTTTGGGGAGAGTGAAATGGAATTTACACTTTGTGGCTGAGACCCATCTTTCAAGTAAATGCTCCCTGCAGAGGGGATCAAATAACCCCTTGATGGAAAATGCAAATATAAACCTGACCATGAACCACAGCTTTTCTTTACTCTCCTTCAGTACAAGAGGTCCCTTTTACATGAAATTTGGATAGCTTGTGTGTTTGGGCAAGCTAACTCTGTCAAGCTGTTTGTAAACAAATCCCTTATTTCTTGTGCAGTTATTCTACAGTCCAGCCCTTACAATCCATCTGGCAACAAGGACAAGCTCCTGTCTTGAGAGGATGTAGTGAAAAGAATTTGTAGATACAGATCAGAGTCAAACATAAAATCGGGGTAATTGACAAAAACCCCCAAACTGGCAGAACATAAGGTGACTGTCAAAGTATGGTGGAACATATAAAATAATAAATAGTAATAAATAAAATAAAAAATTAATATATAAATAAAATATATAAATAAATATATATACATATAAATAATATATAAAAATATTTAATATATATAAATATGTAACATACGTATTATCTATTTTATATATATATTAAAAATAAATATAAATTTAAAAAAAAGTAATAAATGACCCAGAAATTTCACTTCATGGAAACAAACCAATGCAAACACTGAAGACAGCCAATGCTAAACACTAATTAGATATAACTGCATTTTCAAAATGATTTAATGGGTCAGAGAGCCATTCCACTGCCCTAGTGGACACCTGCACCGAAGCAGTCAGCTCCCCCTTCAAGGTCCCCAGGCTTTGCAAAACACCAGTGAGGAACCAGGGGCCAGATCAGGGGAATAAGAAGAAAAAATGTCTTCTCAGGCATAGCAGACCTTGGAGAATCTGGGCCATGGAGCAATAGCAGAAGTTGTGATTTCTCTAGGTTATTACAGATTAACAAGGTTTTTCCAGGAACATTTCTAAGTGATAGGTCATAGGCTATGTTAGATTTGCTGAATATTTGCAAATGTGAGTTATAGGCCTTGTCAATGAACTGAGCTAGTCATGTGGGATGGGAGTCTTGTGCTTCAAGATGTACTTTGAAGCAGCTTGGACAAGTGGCTGATGTGATTGCTAACTCTAGCATTGTATGATATAATTTAAAATAATTGATACTGTTTCTGGCTCTGCCTTTTTCTTTCATGAGTAGTTAGCAGTTTAAATTTTAAGAGTTCCAGTGTACCAGCATCTTTTTTCTTGCTTCACTTTTCTGCCTCCCACCAAGCAAGTACCTAGCTGAGGGCAGGAGACCAGGGCTGGCCTTTAGTGAAATGTCAAGATGTCTTATTCTCAGGCACTCACCTTTGGACAGTTGTCACATGAACACATGGTCCCTCCTAAATGGCTGCTCACCATTATTTGCATCAATAGCAACTCCACTGGTCTCTAAATGGAGAAGCCTTGGGCAGTCCAAACCCTCTGCTCTCTCCTCCCATCTCGCCTGTGCCTGTGGTCTGTCTCCAGGCACTCATAGTGTTCATTATTCCACAGGGCCTTCTTCTGCCTGGCACTTGACCACCAAGAGGTCTGTGAGCTCAGAGGACTTTGGCCAGTCACTGCCCAGTATCTTACACGGGCGGCCTGGTGTCATTGGCACAGCATGGGCCATAGGGAAATGTAAAAAGGGGCTATGCTGACTTCCTACCCTCTCTTCCTTTTTTGCTGCCAGGTCCTGCCACCACAGTGGCCTCATGACCAACCCCCATACAGCCACAGTCTGACAGAACAGGACTGTAACAAACCCCCTCAATTTTGGTGCTTTGTTGCTTGTCTCTCTCTGTACGGGTGAATAACATAGAGCTTTATTTAGACAAAAGTACAGAATAAATAGCAGTGATCAAATGGGCACCTTGCAGAGGTCTGGTAGAACAAAAGTGACAGTGATGGAGGGTCACAGGAAAGGGTTCTTCTCGTCTCTGAGTTTTACATTCATTTTGATAGAGGCAAGATCGATTTTGAAATGAAGTTTCAAAGCACCAAGTCTTTAGAAGGACTGCTCGGAACAGATTATTTTCCTTTTGATGTTAGTAGATTAATTAAGCCGCTGAAATCTAAAGTGAAGGGTAAAGTCAAGCCTACCCCCAGCAGTAAGCATGAGCTGGCAAGTACATAATGGGTACTTTTCTCTCACCTTTCAATTACAATTTGGGCTTCCTGTGTAGAGTCATGATGTGCAGGCTGTTGTTTCAGAAGATCCAGCAGATACGTGTTGGTGCCAGAGCAGGGCACATCTCCCAGTGCTTTGCCAGGTAAAAGCCCGTGTGTACATCCTGCACCATCAGAGGTGTGTGGGAATGGCATCACCTGCTGGTGCAGCTCTCATTTCCCTCACATGGAGAAGAGTTTGCCCATAGTGGAGGGAAAGAAGGGGATGAGAAGTGCTGGTTTTCCTCTCCTGTGGGTACAAAGAGCCCTGACTTCCACCCACACACATCCTCCCGCCTCCAGACACCTGAAGAAAATCCTGTAAGTATGGCAAGGTTGCAAGGGGCTGAATACATGGGGCTTAGCCAATACTCTCAGGGATAATGATAACTCATGCATTCACAGGAAGAAATTATTTAAAGTTCGGTGATTGTAAAATGGATAATATATTAATGTTTTGGTATGTTTATTAAATACTTAACAATGTAATTTTTTTGAAGACTATCCTAGCATTGCTATCTTTTTGCATGTGCTTAGTTACCATTTTAAACAACTACAAAACAGTGACATGTGGTAGTGAAGATTTCCTAAGCATCCCAAAGCAATATATGTGTGTGATATATGACATCCTTCCATAAATCCTAAATTTACACAGTATGCTAATGCTTGATTCCATAATTTCTTTTAAAAATGATTATACCCTGCTGCTAAGAGCAAAGGCATACTAAAATCAGTTTTCTATGCTTTTCCAACAATGAAATGCAAGCCAGCACACCACATAACCAATACTTACCATATGTTAGAAGATAATCCAGTAGGCTTCAGACACTGACATGATTTGCTTAAATAAAAATCCCATTTTTTAAGGCAGTAACAACAGCCTACCATTTTTATTATTCCTTTAGTGACCTACTATAGAAACACTAATATTAAATATAAATATTTTTATTGTAAATCAGCCTAGTCTATTTTCATTGCCTTTAATGTGGGATGGCACTAGCTTAGTTGCTAGGCTGGAGGAAAAAGAGCTGCAATTAAATCATTGGGTCGTTCGAAGAAATTCTCAAAACCAGCAGATATTCATCAGATCAAAAGAAGCCTAAAGAGCAGCTTCAAGATTTCTCTGGTATATCGGAGATGAGATGAAACAGTTCAATTTTGTATTAAAGTAATTAAATATAGTCTAGAAAAACAGCTATAAAATACTTTTGTAGAGCACTGATGTCTCTTAAGTGCAGTTCATGTCTTTCCCTTTCTGTACCAAATGAGACTTAACATTAAGCACATGCTTAAGTGTTTGCAAATTTGGGGTCTAAGAAAAGAAAATGTGAAATGCAATTTTTATAGTGAAAGGAATGAATGCATCTGACAGGTTAAGATTAAGGCTCTATGCACTAATGTGGCATCTTTCATTGTTACAGAATGATAAGAAAATAGAAAAATTGCATGTAGAAGGCAGCAAATACATGAATTCCCTTTTTTTCAGATTCACCAGGGAAAACATACTTGATCTCAAGTACTGCTTAAAGGTAGAAAATAAAATTTTTTAAGCTGAGATGCTTCCAATTTTTCCCAAATCATTAGGACATCAGAGCTGAACTCTTGGCCCCACTGAAGTCAGTGATAGATGAAAATACAGATCTAAAAGAAATTTATAACTGTTATCACTAGACCATTTCACTCACATCATACTTTTAAATACTGTTATAATTTCGAGTTATATAATGACATGATCCTTAGAAAAATATATTTGCACCTGTAAGGCAGTGCTTTATATTTCCTTTTAGTGCAAAAATTGTGTAATAAATCTCAGCTTGTTGGATCTATTAACAGCCCAGTTTCTCCAGATAGATGCTTTTGAATTTCTGGTGACCTTTTTCTCAGACCAGACTCTTCCAGCTGGAGCAGTGGCTAGTTTTATTGAGTAATGGACTGAGCAAAACCAGTAGTTATGGGGATACAAGGAGTATTCCCAATGGGAGCATTTGGCAGTATGTAGAAATATTTGTAAGTGGAGGATCTGGCATGCTTCCAGCATCTGCAAAAAATGTAGACTCCTCCTTTACTCCCAAAATATGCAAAGGGTTTACAGCCGAGAACAGAGAAATGTGGGAACTCCACAACTTGACACATTGATCTGCTCCCAAATTGCCCACAACTGTGTACGTGCTTTGGAACACCCAAACCCCAACATTTGGATTAAGCATTCGTTAGTTCTTTTCCTAATTAATAGCAGAGTGAATTATTTTGCTCATTATGTAGTTAGCTATTTATTGGGCCAAATCCTCAGCTGGGGTTAATCAGCGTAACTATTGATCTTGACAGAACTCCCCCAATTATATCAGTCATAGGTTTGGATATTTGACTTTATGTCATTTTTCAATAATACACTGGAAATGACAAAAGGAAGTGTATGTTTGAATATGTATAGGTAAGTTAAAATCAGAATTTTGATAAGTACAATAAATTATGCATGGAAACTAATTTTGGATCAGGTTTTGTAGGGACAAAATAGGATTCATTCTTTTAGCTGCTGGGATCATTTTGTGAAAATGTATTCAAAATTACTGGGAGGATTCTGTTGTGGCATAATCCCATTGAAATTAATAGCTACACTATACAACACCAACTAGCCAACAATTTTTTTTTTTGACATTTGGAAAATATCACAGGTTATGTCAACCTTCTGTTCAGTCAAAGCTCACACGTTCATTTTTTTGTAACCTACTTTAGAGACAAACCAAGCATATCCTTTTCCTTAGTATTGAAAATTAGATTGTGCTAATTGTTTATAACCTTGGGTTATAAAAGTACACCCTGGAAAAAAGGGCCAGCAGAAGACACAGAAAATGATATGACTGTCCAATGGTAGGAATATTACTTTTGAGAAAATATAAAGGTACAGTAATCTTAACAAAATGCATGACATGAAAACTGGAATGCCTCTTTCAGAACATTCAAACATGTAATTTACTGTTGCAGTAAATCCCAAATCCTGCCCTGTAGAAATGCAGGCTGTGAGCACATTTCAAATTAATGAATGAACCCACACGTGGTGATGTACTAGAATTTAGGGAGGATTTAAAAGCATACTTAGATTCCTAACTCACTTATTAAATCAAACCATCCAAATACATTTAAAAATTGATCATTTGCACATTGCAGGCTAAACCTTCACTTAGTTATGCAAAGAAATATGTACTTGTGAAAGTGTTAGGGAATTTTGGCTTGAACAGTGTTTTCCAATAATTGTCATATTTCTTTTTCCTGTTGTTCATTCTTTGAGAGTAGGAGGAGCCTTGGGATGGTTAGGGTTATCTATGAGGAGAGGGAGTAACTTCCACATGCACTGTGCAAAAGTGTGGCTTCTTGGAGGCATCTGAAGTTGCACTATTTTATGCCAATGTGACAGTCTCACTTTCCAAAAAGGTGATTGGTTTACACCTTAACGAAAGAGTATCCCCCATAGCTACCTGTATCCCGCTGTCCCAGAGGAGACTGATTAGTCAAAGACTGAGGCACGTTATTAGCAAACTCCTATCCCTGAATTTCAGTCTCATGAGGATTTACTCTCCCTGCTGCTTCTAATGAGAGTTGCATGGCTGAAGCCTAGTCTGCTCTTGAAGATCTTTGTGTGGAACCAAGAATTACTCTAGCAACAAGAGAATTGGCCCAGAAAGTTGTAAATTGAGTTGATTAGATAAATATTGTGTCTTTCCCAACCCCTAAGCAAGACATAGTACTCTAATATGGAAGCTATAAAATTGATTTTAAAGTATGATGTAGAGCCAGTGGTCAAGAATGTATAACTATACCAACAAGGTAAACTCAAATTGTAGGAGGTTTGAATAATCTTGCAACATGATGTATATCAAATGTATCATATAGCACTTGCCTCTTATTTTCCTGCCTGTACCATGATATTTATATTTGTTTCACAAACAGGTAAACTGAATTACTTAGTAGTAGCTATAAAGCACATTGTATAAATGCAGATTTCTCCTGGTATTTGTGGGCTGTGATCCTGAAGTTCATTGCACGGTTAATTGTTGGAAAAGCGGTTTCTGGAGAATTTCAGTGGGCCTTTCTATGTAGAAAAAAGGCAGCTTATGAGGCTTAGCAGACATGTGGAATAGACTGTGGCTTGTACAGGGACAACACCCAACCCTGGTATACGGTACCATAGTATCAATATGGAAACACCTTGCAGTCATCTGTGTATATGAGGCTTCTTTTCTGCTTCTTGATTCCTGACTGTTCTATAGAAAAGTTGAAATACATTGACTCAGTAGATCTTTAGTCATCAGTCTAGCTGGAGTTCAGTTTTACTCACTTTAATCTCTAGGAGAGAAGTTGTACCGAGAGCAACTCTCGAAGAGCAACAGATTATCTACTAGCAGAAGAAACTCCTCTTTGTGAAGACAGAAATTTCTTGAGAGTTAGCTCAAGGATTCATCTACCTGTACAGTGTTTTGTTAGCAGACCTTCTTCTACTAGACTCATTGTATATTGGCAGAAATGTGTTTTGCCAGCACATGTTCTGGTTTCCAAGTGGAAAAACTATTCTGACGAAAGGACATTTATTGACAGAAGGAATGTTTGACCTTCTGATCTCACCAAAATTACAACTCCTGTCTGATAGAGATAAAGCAACTAAAAAGTCAACTTGGAGCTTCTACTGGAAGTAAGAAACATATCAAAGCTTATATTCCCTCCCAAGAACAAAGTGCATCTCTTGCGTAGTCTTTGTTGGCGTGTACACTTAACACTGCATATTTGCCATTTTAGAACCAAAGAAAAGCAAAAGCCTGAAACCCCAAATCCTGCACTTCAGACAGCTCTTTTCTTGTGAAGGAGGAGTGATATGGAGCTGCCATGAATCATCTTCCAGTCTACACCACGCAAAGCTCCATGAATGGTGCAAGATGGGTTGCAGCAAGATTTTTACAGAGGACCAAAGATAATGCCACAGACACCCAGAAAAATAACTTTTCTCTTTGAGACATCTGTGGTGAAACTAATGCAGATATGTGCACATCTTAAACACAAAGTCATTTAATTTCTTCAACTTATATTTTGTTAATACATCCATGAAAAGGTGTCTGACCCTTCTAGGCTGGGGCTGATACACAGCAACCCTGGAGCAGCTTAGTTTAACTGGTCCTTGTTCAATAACAAACTTTCTCATAGAAGCAAGCAGCTTGCTCTCATTCCTCCAGAAAACCTTGTCCTCTCATGTTTCTTTGCTTACCTGTCACTACATGAAAGATTCATCCTCACTGTAAGTTCTGACACAGCTTTCTCATTAAGCACCATAGATGACTGTGCAGCCACAGAAAGGCTCTGTGCTGTATTTCATACTTCTGTCACATGAGAAACTAAACTGCTAAGTATGGTAGCCACACTTCAGTTGGCATGCTTTGAACATGTGATTGCCATCATTTTGCATAAAGCCAGGCAATCAGCAGGAGTTCTAATCATTACTAGATAGTTTATTTTCACACTATTTTTCATATAGTACATTATTTTGGAATTCATATCGCTGAATGGGTTAGTAAAGATTAAATTAGACAATGTAATGATAATCAGGACATTGTGCTGACTGTAGGAGAAGTAATTTGATTCTCTGAGAATTTGACAAGGGGGAGGGAACAAGAACTAGAAGTTTAAAGTATCTCCAAGATTCGAGGAGGATGGCACTAAATAGTAAAAGAAGAAGACGGCAAAAGGTATAACTAGCACTGATGTAATTAATCTAAAAAGAAAAGAAATGCTTGAAAATTAAAATTGAAAACAGTGATTTAAATTTTTTAATTAAAAAAGCAAATGTTACATTAGACAGTTTTAATTACGTATGAGAACAGAAACAGTCTAGGCTGATTTAAAAGTCTACGTACAGGGTAAAACTGAAAGTAGCAAAAAGTATAAAAATACCCAAACCAAATAGAATTAATAAAATAGAAGGGTAAAAAGCCCTAGAGAAGGAATTAATACACCCCTGTTTTGGCATTAGCACTTTCAAGGAAGCTCTGGCTGCCTGTTGGAGCCCCAATGGAATCAATGGGTTACTGTATGGGTGTGGATATCAACCAGTTCTGTGCAGTTTGCAGGCTCTTGGCTAAGATGTGAAGCTATCATCACCTTAACCACTGTGCTTGTATGCTATATCACATTTCCCCATCTGGATTCTGTTTTTTTGTCTCTTAAACCAGCGGCCTCCTTGGAGCAGGGACTGTCTCTTCTGAATATTCAGCACTTAGCATAATGAAACCTTGATCCCAGTTACAATTTAGAAGAGTAACAATTATTTTTAATGATATCAGGTGTAAAGATTTAAAAAAAAAGCAGAATTTGATCACCAAAAATTCTGGACTGGTCCAATAAAATTTGGGAGTTATTTTAATAATTCTGTCTCGATATTTACAGGTTCAGCAAATGTCTGTAAGACTTAGGTCAAATCCAAATGTTTCAAAAATGGCTTTGGTGGTGTTTGAAAATACATATGAACATTTTAATATAATTACTCACTTTGCATAGATCAACTGATCTCCTCCTCTTCAAAAAGATTTTAGTCAGTCAATCATGGGGTAGAGATGCTGCTGTTTGAACTAGATCTCTTCTTACTGAAAGTTGACAGTGCAGATGACCACTGTAAACCCTCTGTGTGGGCTCCACATACTACATGCTCCACATCCTATCACTGGTGCTTATGGTGCCACGAGTGAATGCTTCAAAAAGCCAGAGGTGGCTTGCAATCATGCCACTTTTCCCAGAACTGCAAAGAGGGGTTAGTTTCAGTATCCTGAAGTTCTGAGGTGACCAAGTTAATATCAGTTTAAAGAATTTGGGAACAGGCATCTATTGAGCCCTCCCTGTTGGTACAAAACCAATGAGAATCATTAGTAATTTTTGAAAATTTTGACCTAAGCTTACCACAGATTGTTGACAGAATGGGACATACATACAGCTCATTGTATGAACTTAGATACCTCTGTAGAAATGTTGTGTAGGCAATAGTGATATTTACAGCATCTTTTTACCCCTGGACAATGACATTACTCTTTGATGCTGAACATTCCCCATCAAAGTACGTCAGAAGACTGAAGTCCTTTTGGAAAATAATGGAGATATTTAGTTAAGGGTCATAATGGGTAAAAGAGAGAGCATCCCTATGACTTTTAAATATGGAGCAGTGTGCTCACACAAGTCCTGAAAATCATATTAATTTCACATTTATGACTACATCTCTTTCCTTTGGAAGTCAACAAGAAAAGGTCAACTGAATTAAAAGGAAAAAATAATTCTTATCACAAAACTATCTCTGCCCCTTTTATGGTTTTACTGAATCCATAAATTTAAGTTTAAGAACCAGCAGTTCCTAAGAAAACAGCCATGGAAAGTCCATTCTGAATGATTACAGACCCGATGTTCTTAGATGCAAGCAGAGTGACCTGGCAGTAGCTGTGTCTAGAAGGTACAATTGTGACTTTCTCTACCTAGCAGCCTTGCTGTTTTGATACACAGCTGTACTAATACTGCCATCACCCTTCAGATCCCTACAGCTGGAGAAAGGCACAAGCTAGATCTGCTTTGATTTAACTGATACATAAATATCAGTTTTTAAGGTGCTTCATTCACATGGGCACAATACATAATGAC
The DNA here is from genome assembly GCF_965178545.1 of Coloeus monedula. Taxonomy (NCBI): domain Eukaryota; kingdom Metazoa; phylum Chordata; class Aves; order Passeriformes; family Corvidae; genus Coloeus; species Coloeus monedula. The sequence goes on from NC_138790.1 coordinate 12,945,511, forward strand.
TAAACAATGTAAAAATTATGAGATCATGATTTGTGTCATTCAAGACACAGTACACAGGTAATCCTAGAAAGCTGGAGACTGACAAAAAACATATGGGTAACTCTTAAAACTGTTCACTATTAACAAGAGAAACATGGTAAGCCACTGGGGAAACATGACCGAATTTACATTTTTGTAGAGTTGTTGAAGATGTGTATCTGGACACATTGAAGCAAAATCTTATACATACAGCTAGTGTATTCACACACATTGACTAAAATATTCAAATAACTAGGATTAAAATTTAGTCCTAAATTGATATTAAGTTTCCTAATTATGCATGGCTATAGACCCTGTACTCATAATTCTCTGCTGAAGTCAGAGCTTCCAGTTGTGTACTGCCTGAGAATAATCAAGCAATTTTATTGAGAAGCCTAAATTTGGGTGTAATGGTTTAAAGTTGTAGATACCTATCATGGTGTTTGTTACATTTGCATGTTTCTCTGTTTGAAATGTTAAGTATTCTAATTTATGTTTTGATAATGTGGATTTCACTTTTAAATACTTGTCTTATTTGGAGAAATCAGTAGAAGCAATAGGTGTAAAAAAGGTGATCTAAAAGCTCTGACCAAGCTGGGGTCTGCTTACAGGGAGCTGTATTTTTTTTTTCTGACTCTAGTTATATGTGAAATAATACAAGTTGTGATCTACAGTACACCTTGTACTTCAATTAGTCAAACACAGGTTTGTCTAATGAAATAATAACAGGGGCAAAATCTTAATGAGTCTACCTACAGCTTTGCACATTGACTTCGCAAGGGATTTTCACGGTTAAGGCTCAGGAGCCATGGGCCACACAGGTCAAACTGTATCTTGCTGCATATGGGAATCCAAAGCCTCTCTCTTTATGTTTTTTTGGAGTTGATTCAAATTCACTGTGGTCCACATACGAGGAGCAGAACTTGATAATAGCTGAGTTGTGACAGGAAACTCAATCAGCTCTGTGAGTGCTAATGGGCACGAGGCAGTGGGGCAGGTCAGTGCATCAGTGTGTGTCATCAGCTCTGTGGGAGCAGGCTGGTCCCTCATGAAAGTCCCTGGCCACTCACTGCCTGCACAGCCACCAAACCACTGTCATCATTGCTGAGGGATCTTTATGTGGGGGGAATGGTGGAAAATGAAGCTTTTTATATGTTGAAAAAATAAATTATTGAGACCAGATTTACAGAAAGATGTATTATTGCTCTATGAGACTGGACAAGACAGTCAAGAAAAGTGTGGATGGTTCAGTCCTTCTGTAGCAACTGTAGAAGCCTTGTGCGCCCGGGGCTGGACTGCCTTAGTCAACTGCTGTGTTGGGATGACAAAAAGGTAATTTTTGCCCCTATTCTTCCTTGTTAATATTCTTTTGCCAGCATGCAAACCCAGAGTGCTGCTGTAGGCACTGTGGAGCAGAAAGGGTGGGTCGCAGCCATGGGGATGTCAGGGAGAGGGGCACAGAGAGCTCCTGTGGACATTTGCATTTCTGGAGTCAGGGATACCAGTCTCTGCCCAGAACAAGCTGTTTTCTCTGAGGTTTACCGTGATGCACAGGGATTTAAAAGGGTGCAAAGCAGGCAGGTTGGTGGCTCCAAGTGACACTGCTGAGCAGCAGACCTGACCTGTGCATCACGGAGAGGCACAAGCTAAGGTTTGTCCAAATGCTGGAGAAGCCCTGTGCTCCCAACAGCCCATCACCCTCCCTCCTCTGAGGTGTTTCAGCCAGGGTGAATATTTTTTGGGTACAGAAGACACTAATGTGAGTAATTTTTGTGTGATAGAGCTGATGGGACTGCCTTATTCCTGAAATTTCAGAATTCATGATGAGAAACCAAAAACCTTAATTTCTTGCAAAACCAAATCAAGCCCATATACTTTTTCACATTGGAGACTGATGAAATTTTGTAAAATGGAACTCTCCATTTAATTGTCTAATTCTCCTTATTAAGACACGTCTTTTTGCCTATTATGCAAATATTCAGGTAGATTTATATTAGGTGCATTATAAAAAGTGGGGACAGGTAGTAAAGATGATATTGATGTACATAAGACAGAAGACAACAACACATGGAGAAAAAAGATATATGACTGGCTGGAAGCATTGCAAGCTAACACTTTGCTAACTTGCCACATGTGTACATCACATAAGCAGCTGAAAATATTTAATAGTGAAGGCTCACACATCTACAGTGCATTCGGTTTAGGGGGAGCATATGCAGCTGTTACAGATTTAAGTAGTATTTTCTTTTCCTCTTATTGACACTGAAGCAAAAAAGGTACCTATAACTGAAAGGTTATATATTAAAAACAGGCTGTAATGAGGCATGATGTGGAAGTAAAAATGAGTATTAGGAAGAGGAAAACTACTCCATTCTCTGAAAGTGCAGACATGAACTTTAAATACTGATAAGCCTTTCCTTTCTCTTTGGGACTTCCTTTGTTTAAGGACTTGCTCTGAATGATTTTCTAAAATGGGCTACAAGCCCAAAATTTAATTTACACTATTATGAGGACACACAAATGATATTTTGTGTACCAAAACTTTCAAATGTGCTATGTCTGTGTTATTTATTTTTTAAATAATGATGGTTAAAGAACAAATGTTGTTACTTATAATGCTTTCAGTATCCTCAGAGCTTGCTTGCTATAGTCTTTTCATTTCCCATACAATCGGAATCTAATTTAATTATATAAAAGCATCCTCCATAAAAAGTAGTGCAAAATGCTTTGCAGAGAGAGATAAAGAAAAGAAAGAATGTTTTATGCAGATTGTCACAGTGACTCTCAAGGAGATGAAAAACAATCTCTGAGGATAGACTACCATGAACATAAGAAAATCAGAAATAAATAAGAAATAGCAGCAGAGTTATTTTTGAAACATAGGTCGAGTTTAGGAGCCAGAGAAGAAGGAAAAAGGGAAGGGAAAAGAATGGAAAGGAAATGAGTTGTGTAACAGCAAAAAAAGGAAAGGAAATTGGAAAGTTTTCAGACGAGATTTAAGAACAAAGACATTTCCAAGAGAGGGAGATAAGGCAGCAGCCCAAAAAAGGGGAAGAACATCCATGCAGTGTAGGAAATCACAAAAGAAAGAAGAGTGGCTTAGTTTATAGTCAACCAAGCAAGGATTTGGAAAACCTGGATACTGCTGTCTGGGTGCTTTTTGTCTCTTCGGACTTTCCTACCTGTAAAATGGAAAACAGGTTTAGATGATGAGCTATGAGGGTCTCAACGCAAGAGACCTCTGAGAGAAAAGCCTTGAAGGGGCTATGGAGCAGCTGAATGAAAGTATGGCCTGTTGATCTTCCTTGGTGAGACACAAATATTCTCATAGTTGATAGGTAAATTATTTTGTAGCAAATGACAAGTAGTAGGAAGGAGCTGTGACTAAGCCAACATAGAACAGAGGGGAGAACAAGCAGAGCTGTGATATTTAGGGTAGATATAGTGATAAAAAAGATAGAATTAACAATAAGAAGGCCTGGGGGGAGAATAGGGAACAATGAATTTTAATGAAGATGAAAACTTCCTTCAAGGGAGCTTCAAGAGAAGTCTTGTTGTAAGTGGGGGAAAAGCATACCAGAAACACTGAGCCAAATGTAGCCTTGTGTTATTCCAGTTTTTACCATCTTTCTCCACAATATGTATTCCAAAAAGAAATAAAAAATCCTCCCACAGAGAAGCTTTGAGAGCAAGGTGCCCCACAGGTTGTCCAGTGTTGGCTGAACCCAGAAGGGTGAAGATGTGAAGGGACCCATCTTAGACAGGCAGAAGTTTTGTTCCTCCTGTCATGAGGAGCAAATGATGAGGATCAAATGTGGACCAATGACTTGCTCTTTCTTCATTTTTCCCTTGATGTTACTTTCTCCTCCTCTTCTCTGGAGTGCTCAGAGAAGGCTGTCCTGCCCCACCTGCCAGTGCCTACCTTGGCTATATTGACATGTGATTTATGTTTGTGGTGTATGAAATAGTGATGTAATCTGTGCCATGTATTTAGTAAGATGAACCAAAGGAAAGAACTTAGAATCTGCTGAGGAGATACTGAAACTTCCAAGAAGAGCAGCTAGAGCAGAAGAACTAAAGTAGGGCTGTTTGACTCAAGAAATAAACATCACCAAGCATTCACAGAAGTAAAGTCTCTCTTAAAGCCACTCTTTAAGCTATATTTTTACTGTACCCATTTAGAATAAATTTTAGTTTGTTGCACAAAAGCTACAAAGTACCATAAAACCTGCTGTACACAGATACATAATTCACAAGAATGGTGGATCTTTTCTGAGGACTTTCCAAACTCACTACTCTATACTTTGTGAACTTTTACACACACCTTACTTCTCTTAAAATGTTTCTTTTATCTTCTACTTTACATCTTATTATATGTAAAGACTTGAAAGGGATCACACTTAACAGTGGAATCCATTAAATGTGGAGATGAGAGAAGGAGAAATGGGGCAGTTATCTCTGTGCCACTGCTCCATCCACACTCTGAATAAGTCTGCACAATGACACTTGAATGAAAGCCTAAGTAAATTCTGGTTAATAACTGCATGGAACAAATGTGGAACAAAGAAGCTATGCTCTACTCTTTATATGTTGGAAGAAAGAACTTGTTGCTGCTTGATCAATTCCTTGTCCTTCACTAGTACTTGAGTTCCTCTTTTTGGTGAGAGAGCATGCAACTTTGCAGTGCAGGATTGTGTTATATTTCCTGACCTTTGACACTTTTTTCCCCCAGAGATTTAAAGGAGTTAATATGGGAAGCAGTTTTTGTCTCACTTTGGCTTTTAAATAGCAGAGTCTATTTATTTCTCATTCAGCAAGCCTCAATTATTTGTTTGTAAAAAATCATTTGGTAATGGGATTAATTCATCCTTCATGTAACTACACTGGAAAACAATAACGTTACACAAGAGATGAATTTAACAAATATATAACTCTTGTAGGGACAAAAGGAATTCTTTCTAGAGCTGTGTGAAAGGTTTATTATACATGCCTGATTTAGTATATTTCTACAAATCAGAATGTTAGAGCCCATTTGCCTTTCTTCAAAAGTACTTAATCTGAAACCAGGCCCAAGCGTTGAACCATCAAGTCCAATTTTAAGAAAAAGTGATTTGATTGTGCTTGTGCTGAGGTTGTATAATGCTTGCTTACTCCTGGCAAGTACTTCTTTCAATATTTGCAATGCAACACAAAGTTGGGCAAATCCACCCAGCTGCACAGCAAGAGGAGGACTCGTGAAGCTGCCTGACTCCATGTTCTCAAGGGCTGGGTGAAGTGGTGGTACAGGCGGGGAGATGGAGACCAGGCAGGGCTGCGTGGCCTCTGTGTCTGCTCTGATATTATGCTCTTTACCATAGTGTCTGCCGAGACAATCCACTGATGTGTTAAACAATGTCAATCACATCTGTAGCATGCTTTTCTTTCTCTCCTCTTCCCCAGGGGTAGAGCACGCAAAAAGAAATGTTTTACTTTTGGACAAGTTTTAGTTTTTCTCAACTGTATGCACCCACACACATCTATGATGTTATGTACAGTGTAGTGTCTCCCTAAATTCCTGTCGTGTCTGTAACCAAGCTTTGCAGTGAATGTGGTACATTTGTTTTGTGTTCTGAGGAGGTAATGCCATGCCCTGGAGAGAACAACCTATGACTCAGGACCCAGCACTCCTAATCCTGTTGGCTGTGCTGCCAACCTGCTGCATGGACCTAGGCAAATCACTTGACCCAGATTCCCAAAGATAGATAAGCACCTAAGATCTTTAAATAATGACATCCAGGACAGATTTATCTGGAGTGCTGGATGCAACTTATAAGCACTCCTACAATGGGGTTGCAACTGGGTGACTGGGAACCTTTCTCTCCTACTTTTAAAGCTGTATCTGTTCTTCATCTACATTCACTATTTCAGCTCCATACAGATGCTGAGATAATGCATTTTGTGAGGAGCACCAACATTTTACTGTGTATATGGAAAACCATGGAAAAAACCTCATCTATGGTTGGTGGCCTGGAAGTCCTGAAGTTGGATTTTTAAATTAGGTGCCCCACTGCCATGAGAACCTGGGGTCTGAGGGTGTGCCTGTATTCAGAGTATGTGTAAGACAGAGATTTAGGGAACATGAAGGCACAGAAGTGTGAATTACCTGGCTCAATTGGTAGTCAGAAAACAGCCTGGGATGGTGAAAATGCAAGTTCAAGCCTCTAATCCAAGCTAGGGATGCTAAGGATGATTTGGCCACAAGTCTCAAAAAGTGTCTAAACCAGTAAACTACCAGAAATGCTGTGAAATACCTTTTTATTTTTTTGGGAATTTTGGGTGGAAGGAAAATCAAGCGTGGTAACTGGGTCATGAATGAGTATTTACTGCTTAGAGTCCAAGGAGGCACCAGGACAGAGTGAACATACCCAAACACCATCTTTTAACCTCAGCATTCCAGACTGGTGTTCCAGCAGGAACAATAAAAAGTGTCAGTAAGGAGGAGAAAGGCAGCATACAGTTAAAAGTTGTGATGTCCTATGTGTCTCTGAAGAGCCACCTGTGTGTCCTTCTAGGTTTTTTTTCTTGTCTCATAAAGGCAAGGGACACTCTCCAGGGCATTATTAGAATGTGTGGAGGTGACCCTGCACACAGCAGAGCACAGCCTTGGACCTTGCTGCCACAACAGCAGACAACACTTCTAACATTTGTATGGGAAGCTTCAGGAAAGGCAGGGCTGCTAGGATGCCAGGCTTCTTGGAATATCCCGGTAAGAACTTATGGATAGTGCACAAAATAAGCATTCATGTCATTCAGCTCTGGCCATGTTCTGTGTAATGTGACAGAATTGTCAGGGGCCTCTGTTTCTCATGATCAAAGTGGTGAAAGTATTCAGAACTCCTCAATGACCTGCAGAAGCCTGGTACTGTGCAAGATGGAGTCCAGGTGAAAAAAACCAACGTATTTTATGAGTAGATCTGGAAGCAAAACAGCTGACTGCCTCTTTCAGCCAGGCTTTTATACATGGTCGTAGGGTATCTGGGAATCCATGAATCCACGCTGACATCTGCACACTCAGAATCATGATGCTGCAGGCTCTAAGTATATATTTAGACTGCATCTACAAACCTTGCAGAAAAACATTAAATCAGCAAAATGAAAAAAAAACTCAAACAAAAATGAGACATAAAAATGAGCTGGCTACTCTAAACCACAGATACAGTAATTATTTCAGTCTTTTGCTTAGGGGTGTACCAACTGTTTACAATTTACTGTTTGGCAAGCTGGGTGTTCTCATTTCCCTCATGGTTCAGGAGTCAAAAACATATGCTACCTTTAGTAATGAACTCTTCCAAGATTTGAAACTATCCATATTCATGTCACAAGAAATGTTTACACAAGAGCAAAATGCTCCAACATCAAAATAAATCAGTAACATCTCAGAGTTTATATTTCCATATGCTTCTTTGGCATAATAAAGCAGGCGAAGGGCTGCTGTTGTAAAATGGAGTTTAATTAAAAACAAAAGAAAAAAAAACTTTATCAGAAATCATGGGCATCTGAAAATCATGCAGAATAATGCATAGCTTCAACATATTCTAAAGATTTATCATCTATCAATAGAAACAAGAAAATGCAATATAATCATATCCTCTACACACCTTGCATATTTTCCATATTATGTGCATAAATTATACATTCATTTTCATAATTATGGTAACATTCTAGTTTTCCCATAAACTGCTATTGCTCCTGGGTACCAGTAAGTTTACATCTACCAAGGCTACACGCTAATTACATTTTCTTTTTATAATGTTATCTATTTATCAAATTTAGTTTCTTAATGGAAATTAATAGACTAGGTCTCCGCAGTAAAAAAAAAAATATCAGAGGTAACATAGTGTTTTGGGAGTTTTTCAGCTTTCATTTTATTCAAGCTTAAAGGGTTTTGAGTGCTTGATTGGTGATTATGGTGTATGAAGTAATTTATAAAAGTAAGGTCCAGGAGGTGGTTGGGAAGGAGTTAATGATTTCCCTTTTGCTAGAGGAGGTCCACAGCTGCCTGAACTGAGTGCAGGGATTTTCAGGGTAGCCAGCTGTGGGGATTTAATTGATTCACCCATCAGTCTATAAAGGGGGGTACCACAGGGTGACTCTAAGTCCTGCTGTGATTCAGGGAGGAAGAGGTAATTTAGGGTGGATATTGTAGCTGTGAGAAGATCTAAGCAGGAATGACTAGATGGGTAAATATTTAATATTCTTTTCTTCTGAATGTCAGGGGAAGAAATGAGGATTTTTTTTTTTTTACATGTCTTTGAAAAAAAAGAGTGCTCTTTTTATTTTTCTAATCCTTTACTTTTCTAACTTTTAATGGAGCTCTGTAATACTCTTGCTTGGATCTAAAGTCAGGGCATCAAGAAAGCTTGAACTGAAGGGACATAATGGATAGAAGATGTGCCTCAGCCAACTGCAGCAGATGAAGATGAGCTGATGGGTGTGGGCAGGAGTGAGGAATAATCCCAGAGTGTGTGGGATGCTGGAGGAAATCTCCTTGTCTATATATACAGGAAGGTGAGATCTTAAGCAGTCTTGGCTTTCAGAGCTGAAGTGTACCTGTTTCCTTTTCAGCTGAGTGCAGTAGGACGATTTTCTTTCCCTGGACACTTGACTGCTTTTAACAGCAGGGTTTATCAAGGCCTGGCTTATCCTCTGGGTGGGTTTCCCTTCTTTATCTCTGAATCAGAGCATTGTCAGAAATCTGCAAATTGTTCTAAAGGGACAGCAGTGGTGTTGTAACACCTTCTCTAAGAACTAGCTTTGACTCTATTTTTGATTTGATCCTCAGCTCATTTTTTTTCTTCCTCACTTCTAGTGAGGAAGGAAGTTTCCTTCCTCAGCTCCATCTGCCTTGAGGTTTTCCAGGTTTAAGTGTGGTAATTTACCTGAGGAAACAGGCTTTGTTCAGGGTAAGAAATTCTACGTAAGTGTAAGGCATAATACTTAGCAGCACCCTATTTTGAATATTACAATATGTTTAGTTATTTATTCTATTTCTAATCTACTTTAGAAATACTTTCTGTATTTCAGCCACTATTAACATCCACATGCTCCTCCCCTGGCAGTAACTGTGCTATGGTTTAAATGTGAATCCAGAGAGAGAACACCACAGGCTTCATTCAGCAACATCCATCTAAATAGCATGTTGTGTCTGAAGAACAGTTCACATTTGTGTCTAGCACCTCATTCTAGCCATTATACACTTGTAATTACACAATTCTATAGATAAGAAGGGTCTCTGGGATGCTTTGCACAAGCCTAGAAAAGAGCCACGAGCCTCACGTGTGTGTTCTGCAAGGTATTCAGAGGTTGCAGCAATGTCCCATACTGGGATGGCTTCCAGTTAGCACGTCCTTTAACGTGGCAGGCATACTCCTAAATCTTATTGGAGTGAAGGCCTGGATGTGTATGCATCTTCCCTGTGAAACATATGCACTCCAAGACTTTTCTAAGTGGTGTATAAAAGTTGGCTTTTATTGGTATTTTGAAACCTTTCACAAGGGATTTTTGTAGAGTCCTGCCTCTATAGCCACAATGTGTTGACTCAGGATATTGTCACGGTTGAAATGTTCTCAGACCACATTTCCCCCCAAGATTTGAAAAGCTCACTTATCTTTTGCCCTCATTAAGGTCAGCTACTGCCTATGAAATACCTTATGTATTCAGAATGCTCAGTGAAGTGTTAATCATTGACGCAGGAGATGTTCCAAGTGTTGTGAGTGCTGTATGTTAGCCAGAGTCTCGTCAGCCCATGAAATCTGTTCCAGGTTCTCTGGCTATAATTTATTGCTGGATTATTCTTTATTAATCCCTGATAGGGTGCTCTGCTGAAGTATGCAACAAGAAAGGAGATGGTACTGGTTCACTTAAGTGGGAGAGAGAACACTGAGAAGTGATGTGGCTGTTGATGGCAGCCTATGTTTTTTTATTGGCCAAGATTTTCAAAAGGTTGCTGGCAGCACCTTATTCCACTGCAGTCTCCCAGGAATGTTTGAAGACACAGGGTAAGCAGAGACTCAGAACCTCCCTCACAGCTCTTCAGCCTTCCCTCAAAGCCAAGGGATTGTTCACCTCCATTCAGTGTGTTTCTGAATGATCCCAGGCATAATCTATTATAAAATTGTGAGAGCTCCAGTCAGCCTTAAACTGTGTAAAACACAAATTGGATCTAACATACAGGAATGGTTTAGATAAGCAGTCTTGTACATGTGAGATTATCTCTAAACTGACTTATATTCAGTTTGCCTCCTGTTATTAAAATCTCAGTCAGCCTTGGATCATAGCAGAGCCCAATGAAACACCACATTCTTTCCTCTCTCCCTTGGTGCTAATGCTTTTTCAAGACACAGCATTGCTCAGAAACATGAAGTGTGTTCTGAGTATTTTTTTAATAATGTTCAGAAATAATTTCATAAGAGCAACTGCAGTAGTTCAGGCGAGAGCTTGTCTAACATTGCTCTTTTTGTAACAGTGGCCAAAATTGGTTGTCAAGGGAAGATTATACAGCATGCTCAAGGCAAATGTGTAAAATCTGTCCGCTGAGTATTTTTCTGGCTTCTAAGTATTCTGGCTTAGGGACTTTAAGACCACTGTGGCTTGTCTGTTTACTAACCCTCTCCAGATCTCTTTTCAAGTACTTATTAAGCCTATCCTTGAACTCAGTAAAGTGTTTCTGCCACATCATTTGGCAAGGATTTACATAATTTTGCTACATATGAATGAAGAACTGCTTGTTTGTTTTGAATTGGGATCAACTGGCTTCCTTTGACCACCATGTCCTGTACTGAAAAAAGGAAAGAGCAATTCATCTCTATCTCATGGTTGCTTGTGGTTTTGTGGACCTTCATAATTTTTCCCCTAAGCCATCTCTTTTCCAGGATGAAAAGTCTTAGCTAACTGAGTCATGCCTTGCATAGGAACCATTCACCTTTATTGCTCTTCTCTGTATATCTTCCAGTTCTAAGACATTTTTCCAGGTGGAGGTCTTATAATTAACCACAGCTTGCAAAATGTAGGAGAAGCATGGATTTGTACAATGAAAGAACAGATGACTTTATTTTTGTTTTCTGTTCCATGTGTGAATGACCTGACTGTTACCAAGTACTTGAGTGAGATTTTCATGGCACTATCATAACCCCAAGGTTTCCTGTCTGAGCGATGTTGGCTACCTCAAAACCAATGATATTTTAGACATGGAGCAAGCACTGTTTTCCTCAACAAATATTATTTTACCTTAATCTGTGTATTAGTAATGCCACACCCTCAGCTATTGGTTACTTTTTTCTGAAGTATTATCTTGAATTCATTCTTTGACTTTCATTTTCAGCATATTTTGTGAGTTCTATAGTTTCCATGATTGTCTTGAGCTGTATATCAAACCCAGTTACCACAAACAGAAAACACCCCAAATAACTTTCTGCAGTATACATTTAAACATTTCTTATAAGGTTTGAAAAGAAATAGTTTATGGAAATAATTCAGTGGAAAAGAGTAGCTGGTGCTCAAGAGCTGGAACGGATTTTCTGTGTAAAAGTGGCAGCATTTAAAAAAAATCATGAGAGAAGGTTATGAAGAAGCATTAGGAGGAGTGGTGTGAGAGGAGCACAGCCAGCAGGAGGTTTACTATGAGGAAAGGAGAGCTGACACACAGGAAGGACTGGTAGAGTGTGGTGCCTTGAAGTAAAGATGAAATACTAGAATATGATACAAAAGGTGAAGGGGAAGCCATTGAAGGAACTTGAAAGGGAATTTGTATGCTAAGAAATGGGGAAAGATGATGTAATACCTCCTGATTTCACCAGGAAGGAAGCAGATTCAGGATAATTTTTCAGGTATTTTCCTAGTGTTCCAAAGCACAGATAAGAGTATAAAAATGCAGCATGCTGGAGTAGTGCCTCATTGTGTGGGGCCCTTAAGAGCTACGGTGATGATATTACTGCTGAAAGGTGTGATGCTCGGCTTCGGCTGGGGAAATCTAAAGAGATCTGCAAAATGTCATCTGCTAGAAAACACAGAGATTTTAGAATGTCCTCCCAATAAGCTGGACACTATTGGAGAGGGCAGAAAACATCTGACTGTTTTTGAGGGAGTTGTAGCAAGCTGTCATCTGTATTCCTCATGCTGAGGGTAGATCAGAACCAGGGCTCATCTTCATCACTCATAAAAGGAGCCCCATGGAAGATGCTCTCTCTTCCTGTCTTTGCATTCCCCAGGACAGACTTCCCTGACTTCAATCATATTCTTTGTGCTACTTGGCTCAAATCCTGTATACGTGGACATTGTCTTAGCACTCATTCTCATTTGATGAATCCTACTTATGCTTTTAGTTAGGAAATTTAAAGAGTATTTGAGATTCTCAGCTAGTGTACATTGATGTAGACCTGTAAGCTTGTCATCTTTATCATGTCTGCATCTTGGTTCCTCTATTAGAGGAAGTGGGAATGATGGAACCACCTGTAAAACGCTTTGATGAAAAATGCTTGCAAGAAGTGAGTATTTTATTATTTTGACAACTTTTTCCAGCTGATAATATCCATGAGCATTTCAGTATGTTTCACTTCACCTATTGAAAATGGGTAGAGATCTGGGGTATAAGGAAGGAAGAAGCAATTTATTACTAAATCTGGTCATTTCTCCTTAATAATGATGTACAAAGGACCAGACCTTTTGACAAAGCATAACTGGAGAAAAGACATGTTTTCACCAGATGCATAGAACATACACCAAGGTATTGTTGAGATATTTGTCAAGAGATTATTTGGGATACTAAGTGTGTATTTATGGTGCTTGCTTTTTGTTTGAGGATTTTTTTTCTCCCTGAGAGGAGAATAAAATACCTTTAAGGTCCTCTAAGTATTTTTAAAAGGATTTCAAATTATTAAGACTGTATTTGAATTATCAAGTTCATACTACCCCAGGCCTAGATGCTATACCAGTTGGTGAAGCAGGAATCTACAGGAATATAATGTTTTCTGTTCACATTTTGATTAAACTTTGGAAGAAAACACTTTTGTTAGGGAACTGTTTTAATTTTTTTTTGAAAACTACGAAAGCTTTTTCTTTTTTGCAAACAGTGTTGTGTTAGATCTCTCACTGAAATAGATTGATTTTATTGGCTATTCAGTACTCAAAAAATCAAACCACTTTATTCTGATCTCTTGTAATCTTCTAGAAATGGAACAGAGAACTTACTAGAGCTTTACATTTAAAATAAAACATCAATGGATAAAGTGCATGAATAATTGTGAATTTGGCGAAAACGGAATCAAGCTAAGGATTGGGAATATTTTATAGAATACTGAAAGCCTGCAAATCATGCATGCTGCATAACAGTGCATGTAGTTATGTTTCTCTACTGACTGGCACCACAGACCAAAGTGTTTATATATTTGGCTGCCTTTAAAAAGCGTATGAGGCATTAGGTCTCAACCTTATCACAGTTATTTTAATGATGATGTTTTTATGTTTAATTTAACTGTAAATCATGTTAGTGGAGTTTTGACTGCTGTGTCAGAGAGCTTAAAAACTGAGCTCAAGTTATTTCAAAAGCTGAGAATTTGTCTAGCCTGGGAGGTTTAGTCAATATGATCCACTCAAGTGTGGAGCTGTCAGAGAGGACACCAGCGGATGGTGCTTAATCTGTTCAGTTTTGAAGGGAAGTCGGACTCTGTATATAAAGTTAAATTTTTGATCTATCTCAGTTACTGTTAAATAGCCAACTTATGGATTTGTTAAGGGCATTAAGGGAGTCACAATGGCCTACAAAACACTCTGATGTGCCATAGCACATTTTCTAGTCAGATATCCATGGAGTGTTTACTTTTGCTCTATGGGAAATAATTGTTTCAGTTTAGTTTATTCACTCTGGTGTCTCATACAGTGCTGGGTAAACACTTCAAAAACCACATTGGCAAATGTTGGTTCAGATGAATCCTACACACCCATGTCAGCAATCAAGAGGCTTTCTGTTTGCTTTCTTTTCCACAGGCATTCGCACATTCAGTTTCCATGTAGTCCAAGAAATATAAATTCAGAATGACTCTAGTTTTTTCTGGAGCATTCTTGTAGATCCAAAGTCACCCTCTGCCTCTGCCTTCCTGTCTCTGCTGATGTGCTCTTGATCATGTGTAAAAGATCACCTCCCTTTTGATTCTCCATACAAATTAAAAATAAAAATCTTCCTGGGGAAGCCTGAGGAGTTTATGCTCAAAGCAATGACCAGACTGAGGTGAACCTCTGGCAAAGTTGTTTTCTCCCAGCACTTTCTCACCATGCAAATCACACATTTTCAACAGGCAAATTTTTTTTTTTGCCTCAGATTATGAATATGCAAGTCTGTGCACTTACTAGGCTATGCAATAAGATCATGTGTAGGATATTGGTGGCATTGCTTGTGCAGGAAAAGCCTGTCTAGATGATTGTTTGTGAATGTGTTTTATGTGGAAAAGGTTCAGATTTAAATCAGTTTCCCTGACATGTTATTTTATACAGTGTTCCAGGAGAAACTGAAGCAAAACCATCATGGTATCTTAGAGGAAAACAAGAAAAATATGCTCCCTATCTTCTTGTAAGAATTGTCTAAAAGGTCTTGCATTTAAGAATAAATGAGTCAAGAAATGTGATGTGCCTAGGTTTGGGTTGGTTTTTTTTTTTCTTTTTTCTTTTTTTTTTTTGGTTTGTTTCCGTCACCCAACCTTCTCTGAACCTTTTGAAAACAGCCAGCTCTGAACTCCAAGCTATGGGACAGCAAAACTTCACACAGCAGATTCAAATGATGTTTTCATCAAATATTAGTACTCGCTGAAAATTTGGTCTGGAAAATATTTTTACTGAGTTTGTGCAAACAGTATTTTCACCAGTGAAAGTCATCAGTTTATGGAGCCTAAAAGGACCTCTACCTATGCAAACCTTTTATAAAGGCCCATAAGGTTTCTTAACCATCCAACTCACTATCACTAGTTAAAGTTACACATGGGTGGATTCAATGATGGTGGACTGCGTGTAAACACAGTGTATGAAAAATTCTTGCTTCTACCACACTTTGACATAAAAGGGTTTTAACTTGAAAGTATTGGGAATTAGACTCAATGAAATATTTGTATTCATTTTGATTCATGAAAGTACTTGCAAGATTTCAAACTGAAACTTGAAATTGCTGAAAGTCGTCCTCTTTCTAGTAATGTGCTTTAGTTTTCATTCTTATAAATTACATTATATTGTCTAGGAAAGAATTACACATGATCTTAATCTCCAGGCATGTTTTTTCCAGGGAGAAACCAGCAGAACATTTACCATAATTAACATATTTTCTATCTTCTCATTTTGTTAATGATATCTCTTTGAAGGCTGTGCAGTAATTACTGCCCACAGAGGTATGTACTCTGAAATAAATTAATGACCAATGACCAATAATGATTATAGATGTAATCATCCATTGTGGAATATAGGCTAAAACAGATACTTGGAACAGTGTTGGAAGCAAAAATAAACTGCACTGTTAAGCACTGCTAAAATATTTTAGAAATTGATCAGAAAAATATAGAGTAACTTATTTTCTAATCATATGCTAATTTTACTTATTTTTCAGGTTTTATTTCTAAAATGTTTCCTCAACAGACTGATACAGTAATAAGTAAAAAGCTAATCCTACACAAGCTATGTATTTTTGGTGAAATTTACTTTAGAGATATGAGTTTATTGTTAAATGTTCTTATTTGACAGATGAATTTTCAAACCAGAATTTGAACTTAAATTTCATTTCATATAAGCATGAATTTGAAAATCTCAACCCCTAACTTCTTTTTTGGCAATTTCACTTGTTAAAAAATACTGCAGATAAAAAACATCTCCTGCCTGTGCCTGTTCAATTTTGAACTGATGTTTGCATACAGAATTAAAAGGTTTAGAGGTGGGGAGTCTCCAAAAGACTAATATGTTCTTACCATTCAAAGAAAACACAAAAATACAGCCAAAACTTCTTAAAAATTAATGTTTAATAAAGCAAGATCTTGCTTTTTGTTTAAGGCAGCAATTTATTTTCAAAATAGAGTTAAAAAAATCAAGTGATAATTCTTTAAAACCTACACTGATTGAGAGCATGTTTCTTTTTCAAACAGCATAGTTCAGAAGCCTTGTTGAAATCCAATAATTTGGTTGTTCACCAGTAGGAGACGTCTTAAACATCTTAAATATTTGACCCTTTGGCCTTACAAAGCACATTTTCACTTTAGAAAACCTTAATATGCCCAGGGTGGTTTGGATTAACATCTGTAGAGTCCTTACCTGTCTTTAGGCATCTTGGGTTAAAGAAATACAGCTTTAGAAAATAAGCTCACCTGGAGGAGTGCTGTACTTGCACAGTACAGCAATAGGCAGTGCAAAAGTGGCCCTTTTCTTAAATCTTCAGTGTTCTCATGTTTGAAACTATGAATTTTGGAGGTATATGTAAAAGAAGAGATGAATACCCATTGAATTTTGACCCAAGACCTTTATGTTCTTAAATTTACCCAAATTGATGGATTTAGCTGTAATTGAGCACTAGTTAAGATACACTATCTCACAGTGGGTTAGATTCTGATTTTTCTTTCCAAGTTAATGCCAGCATAAATAGAAAACATACACTGCAAGTGAACAATATGGAAGAGGGGGACTCTATAAAATCCAAATGTGCATATAAGCAGCCACAAGTCCATTATCTGAAGTGGTTATGTCATCTTACACCAGCAGAAAACTCAGCCCCTCTGCATTGGATCCCTAAATCTCACCTTACATCAGATGTTCAAAGGTTCAGATGAATAAGATATGTCTCTGTACAGTGTGTTTTAAATTAAAAGCTAGTGAAAAGCATGTCTCTCGATTTCTGGATGACAGTCTTGGAAAATGTGTTTCAACTCGCAGTTGCCCTCTTCTTATTTGCCTCCACCCTCACCTAGAAACCAGTATCCAGCAATGTCAGAGCTGATACACTCGACAAAACCAGTAGCCTGTCTTTGCTGCTTCTTCCCTGGTTTGTTCTGGGTGCTGAGAGGTGGCTTTGAAAGGGCAGCCTGTGCAGGGCAGAAATATTTCTTGAGGGTATTGGGAGGTTGTTCTCTCGTTTGAAGGAAACCAAGACTTCCAACTGATTTGAATTTTATTTTTAATGTTCATGGGAACCAGTCTTACATGCCTGACTGAATTCAGAGTTTGGATTTTTGGCAGGTTTTTATTTGAGCCCAGCTTGGCTGTTTTTCAAAATGTCCAGATTGCTCACATTAAATCTGAATAAGCACTACCCACTAGTTTAATCAGAGTCATCTGGTATACCTCTAATTAGTGTTAGTTAACGTTGAAATTCTTAATAGCACAAAATGCTGCATTTTTGGGATGTATTTTGTAAACTCCTGATTGTAAAAATTGTAGGAGAGAAAATAGATTTTGCAATATTATTCAAAAATTGGAATACATGAATTATGATAACAATTACCAAATGGTAACAACATAAGGCTAAGTTCCCAAACAATGCCATCATTGTCCATTTAGGCATGCATACACATATACAATATTTTTGATACAAATGCATTTATGAACTTTAGTTGTTGTTCTTGCTAATTTAATGATTGTCTGTAACTGTACATTGTGCACAGTTCAGTAAAACACGTACACATCTGGGAGTATTTCACCAATTAAATAAGCATGTGACACTGAGGGTTTAGATGTTAATTGTTTCCTGGTCTTAACCCATTGCAATAAATGATATGTAAACAAAGTGTTATAAAAGTATCTTTCTGTTTGAATTCAATCTATATTTTGTCTGAGTCAGGAACAGACCATTAGTGTGTTACAGCAGGTTGTCAAAAATAAAGCTTGAAAATTATTATACTTGTGCAGTTGTTGGGTCCTAAAGGATCAAGACCCCCCACAAATCTAATTTTTTTGTATTATGATCTGTATGTATGTGGTGCTTGTTTATGCTGAATTCCTCCCTGAAATCTTGCCTTTGAAAATGTTTTAACTTTTGTTGTGTCAAGACATAGACCAACTAAAACAGCAAGTCCTGAAGTTTGATTGTTTTATTAAAGTGTTCCCCAAATCAGAATGCTAGATTTGACTTTAATTTTTCAGGTGTCACTTCTAAATCCTAGAGAACTGGTGAACCATACTCTCGTATTTTGTAGACGAGCTATTGTTTTTACATTCGTAATGTAACAATAGTGCAAAAAGCATCTGTTTTCTCAGATTTATGTCTTCAGATGTTCTTGTTTCTCAATCATGCTTCAATTGATACTCTGGCCATAGCAATATAATTTATATATTTTTTTTTTGGACACATTTCAGCTTCACTGTTC
This sequence comes from Coloeus monedula, assembly GCF_965178545.1. Lineage (NCBI taxonomy): Eukaryota > Metazoa > Chordata > Aves > Passeriformes > Corvidae > Coloeus > Coloeus monedula. Next base: position 12,963,888 of record NC_138790.1, read on the forward strand.
AAACATTCAATGGATTGTGATTACAGAGTTGTTGTTTTTTTTTTTTTTTTTCAAGGGCATCTGTTCTTAGCCACAGCTGAGGATGGGGCCCACTGAGCTGACTGGAAGGATCCACCTAGAATTTGTTGAATTAAGTCCTTGCACCTGGATATAATTGTCATGCTGCTGTGCTGGGGTTTTCTTAAGCTACTGGTAAAACAAATTAGCTCAATTTAAACTGGCATCCAGTAGGGAAGCAACAACTCACCTCATATAATGTTTTTCAAATAATTATTTTTCTATTGCCAGTTTTGCTTCATGAATATTTTCCTAAAGGCAGGATGAATTGTTAGATATTAAAAAAAAAAAGTTAAACACGAGAAGGAAAAAAAGCATTCTATTCTGTGTATCTGCTGAGTTACAACTAGTATTAGAGTGCTATATGATTATTGATTTTGTGACTGTCTCTTAGATATATCTATGTGTAAATAATATATAAAAATACATTAAAAGGAAGGCAACGGCAGATAAAACACATTTAAAAACGTAGTGTCACAGTGACACCTTTACCCTTGCAAAACCTCGAAAGCAGTCTCTGCACACACACTTCATGTACCTTTTGCCAGATTTAGCACTGTAATGGTATAACCACTTCTACGTTTGGGAAAGATTCATGCAAGTTTGCTTTTTTGTTGAACAGTAGACAAAGGTAGCTGTTTATATCTGACATGGGAATTTGTGTAAATACCATGGGATCTCATTTCCTTATGTATTTTAGAGCTGTTTGAACTTGGCAACAAAATTCACAAGCTTCCTGGAAGGTCCACAAAGGTTCATCGCCTCTGTTGGGCTTGCAGTGGCAGGACTTCGCACGAATCCCTGGAATGTGTGCATCTGTGTTAGCTTCAGCTTTCCATAATATTCCCCAAATGTAGACTCTGGGGGAAACAATGAAAAATCACCTCTGCAGCTGAACATTTCAGGATGACTTCTGAAATGAAGAAATAATACTTTTACTGGTACTCTAGATCTTGTTGTTATTTTTTTAGTAGGTGATGTGCTAATTTGGAGAAGAGAGGGGTATGCTCACTAAGCATGGAGGGTGCTTTTGCATGTGCCTCTAGAATAACCCTAGCTTCAGCTGTGACCAAAGATGCTGTTTTTTTGACCTGGTCATGTCGCTGTGGATACCAACTTAAATTGCTAAGGCTGCTCAGTTGGCATGGTCTGAAGCTACGTCTTATTTTTCAAATTTTAAAGCATATTTAAGAATATAAAATGAGTCTTGGTCATCCTCTTGGATACTGTGGCAGAAATATAGATGTACATAGTATTATAAATCATCCTCTAAGCTACATTCTCTTTTAATACTGGGGGGACTCAAATGCACCAGGAATGTGAATCAAGAAAGCAGTGCTTTTCTAAAGGATGGCAAAATGTCCAGAGATCAAAAGTTAAATGTAGAAGCTGTTTCCAGTCCTTCAGCTGTGCAATGAATTTCAAATTTTGGAGAGTGTATGTGTACAGTGGCAGGGGCAAGCAGGGACATTTCTGTGGCTCTTGAGAACAGTTTAACTCACGTAAACTTCAGCTTAAGGTAATCTGTGTGTGTTACCAGTTCTGTTATCTGCAGAGCTGCTGTGTGGCCCTGAGGCCAGTGGGGAAGTGCTAAATGCAGATTGTCCTGCATGAAGGCAACTTTCAAACAGCAGCTGATTCCTGACTCCGGACACTTTAAAGGTGTAGCACAGTTTTAATTTTTTTAATTGCATCTTTTTTTGTTTTAAACTGCTGAGTCTGATTCTTGCTTGCAGAGCAGCCTGTTTTGTCCAATCCAGCAGTGTAACAGGCACTCTTCCATGGCATGGATTTGCCATCAGTGCTCCAGCTGAAGGCTCTGCATAGACCTGGGATGCAGAAAATTCACAGAGCAAAGAGGGCCAGCACGTAAAATAACACTGAATTATTACCCCTCTTCTATGGAAGAGCAGGTCAGGGAGAGAACTATCATACCCTAACCCATTGTACTGATGCACACCCAGAGCAAAGTTTTTCTTCCAACAGAGACAGCCCTGAATCAATGCATATGAGTGGGCAAGCAAGTTGCTTTCATATCATATTCCTTTTTATAAGTTCATTTTTCATGAGCTTTAGGGGAAAGAAAAAACCTTCAGTCTTCCCTCAGAGAAGAGAGTGTAACAGCTATGGCTAGTGTAAAGGTTGCCTCAACTCCTTTCTGTGCTCCCTCTCCTGTCCTGGCTTCCAGGGAGGAGAAAGTAGGAAAAACCAAGAACAAACTGAGTTTAGTATTTTGTTTTTTTTCCTTATGTGATGATAATCCTAGGACTACACGTAGAGAGAAACTTCCAGTGGGAAATTAAGCTAAACTGAAAGGCATAACAAAACCCAAATGACCTAGACTGCAAGAACTCCCCCAATGTTTTATTCTTCAATGCTTATTAATAGAGACAATACCAAACCCTTTTTGTTATAGCATGGACTTTTGTTTAGGAAATTCCATGTCACATCTTCTGATATGATTATTGAACTCAGTGTGGATAAATGTACAGACATGACTAATAGCATTCTCTTATAATTTCATTACAAAATGGTTTTTTTAAAATTGATTTTTTTCCTTCTGTTACAGACTGTAATATAAATGAACTCTCAAATCCTGCCTTCTTTTTCTCTTTACCCTCTTTTAATTTCTTTTTAGATTTGATTCATAGAAAAATGTGAGTGATGGGTGCTACTGATTTGGGTCATCTGCATGCAATTCAAAAGAAAAAGGTAATTTTTTTTTTTTCAATTGCCTGTCAAGTAAGTGGGTGAGGTGTAGAATAAAGTGGATTTATGCATAAAACAGAAAACTTCAGGTGAAAGAACAGACCTCTTTTATCGCTGTAGAAAGAATCCATCTTCAATAATTAACAGTCAGACTATCCCCGTGCTATGTTTCCTCATGACATCTGAGAACTGCTGCACTTCTTGAACCAATAGCTGCTATACAGCAACCAGCATCAATCCTGAATGAAAAAATTGTTCCAACTGCTGGTGAATGGCACTCAGTGGGTTTCCCATTGAACTATGCTGCGAAACAATGATGCACATTGGTAAATCACTGTGTGCCTTTCAGTTCTTATGCATATCCCATACTGGACAGCTTCCATTCACTCTGGCACCCACTGCAAACAAATGTAAGTATGCATCAGAGATGAAAGTGAAAATGCATATGTTAAATCCCAAATGGAAGCAGAAGAGTGTAATATATACATAGTTGCTTAGCAACAAACATGTTTTGGCCACAGGAACAGTGACATTAGTCAGAGAAGTGAGAGGGAAGCTGCTCTGCCCTCCTTGTCTCTCTCCCTAGAAGCTTCAGAAAGGTCTTTTCTTATTTCTTTCAGAGCAGAAGAGCAAGGGCTATTGTAGACATTTGTTTATGCTGTTAACGCAACAGACTGTAGGACAATCAGGCTTGGAGCAGGGAAATCTGTTTTCCCTCTGGATGTCTGCTGTAATGGCGCAGGCCCTCCCGTGCAGGCAGGTGCTTCCATCCTTGCTGCATGGCTTGCCCAGAGCCCCTCTCAACCAAAACACTCCAAGGGGAGAAATGAGATCTGAAAATAAAAAACTATTTTTGGCATCACTCACTCTGCCTTTGACCCTATTATGTCTTTCATGCTCCTGTCATGGGTCTCTACTGTGACCCTTTCAAGTGCCTAGAAGCTTTTATTCTACAGGTATTTCACATTCATTGGGCTCTGAGTTTTTTCAGGAGTGCAGGTAATGTTTATTTCAGTAAATCACACACTGTCTATGGCGAGTAGACTGGTATTTATTAATTCCTTTCATTTCTGATGATTTGAATATCTCTTGTCTCTTTTCCCTCTTCCTGCACTGTCCTGCCCTCTCCAATGGGAGGCAAAGGAGGGAGCGTGGTGAGTCCTGGTTCCAGTAATGTGCACCCCTCCATGCAAGTGGCTCCTACAGACACAAGTGTAGCTCACACACACTGTGCCTCATGCTTTCAGCAGCCTGGGTGCTCCGCTGGCCCATAGCACCTTGCATGTATAGAGAAATTGCATATTAGGGTTCAAATCCATCTGCCACTTTGGATTGCTGCAAACACATCCCTGTATACCTTATTATTGAGTGTTTCCTTTTAATTTAAGGTAACTAATATGTTTTGTTGGATCCCCAGTGGAGGAAAGGGCATTTCAGGCATGCACCTCTCTTTGCAAAGAAGGCTTTTTTGACCACCTAAGAGATGTGTAGGAATGCAAGATATATTGAAGATCTCAAGTAAAATCAAAATAATGGATGAAAGCAGGGTTAAAGGACCATTATGGTAAAACAAGTTATTTATTTCCCTTCATGGAGCTTTTATGTAGATAGTTTTATTTGCTGTCATTTTCAGTGAATTCACAGAGCCCCCTTTTCACACACTAGCACATATCAAACTGACAAGGTATAACCAATAATATACCACTTACTATCAGATAAGTTTTGGGAAAAAAGTGTGTCATTCTGAAAATATGGCAGAATTTGAGACAAGGTGTGGTGGTGCCTCTGACCAGAAAGGTAAATGACATCATTGTGGCAGGTTGCATCAAAAGAGAAGGGAAAGACAAAAAACTAGAAAACTGAAAAAAGTGTGTCATTGATTCTGAAGAGCTAGAATCTTTTCTTCTCTTGAAATGCCAAGAAAAAGCACAAGGAGGTATATAGTTGATGTCCTCAGCAAACAGCTGAGGTGAATTCTTGTCTTTATTTTCCGTCTGTGACTTTAAGCAATTCTCCTAGCATGGCTTTCAGCCTCAGTGGCAGTCCTGAGTGATCCTACAGCAATTAAACCAGGATATGGATCAGAAGTACATGGCTGGCTCCTCAGTTTCACCATAGGTGAAACTGAGCTCCCATTTCTGAATTTTGTGAAGCTGGCAGCTTGAGCAATGATGTAAAATTCGTTGCCTGAAGTTTCCCCCAAGAAATTCTCCTACCATGCTACTGCATTTTCCCCTGTATGTAAACTCTTCTTTTTTAATTTCTGAAATGAATTACTATATAGCTGAAAGATAATTAAACTAGCAACCAAAATAGATGTTTTAGAGGCCTGTTAGATTGTTGGTATTTCAAATGTGAATAATAAAAATTTTTAATGGTAATTGCTGTCATTGAGTAACACAAGATTTTACAATTCACATTAATTACTGAACTCTAATTTATTTCCCAGTGTATACATTTTAGTTTATATCTCTGTGACTCTACTCTTTAAACATAGGCTCAGTTGGTTGTCAGGAGTTGGCTTTCTGAGAAGTATAATTTCTAATTTTCCTAATGGAATTATTTTCTTATGGTTAACCACATAGATGGGCAGGTAGTTTCCTTTTAAAAAAGATTTACCTCCTTGTTAAGGAAAGATTATGGCTGTATCCATGCTTTTAGTAGTTGTGTTGTGAAGGTCTAATCAAGTGTCTGTAAAAATATATTTAAAGTTGTTAACAAGTTCACATCTCTAAACTTGGAGTTTGAAGAGTAATAGTAAGAGAATAACTGGGATGGAACCATGCAAGTTCTGAGTATGAGTCAGTTTTCTGTCCCTACATCTTTCAGGAGGTGACATCTCTGCCCTACCTCACAGCATTTGTCTTCATGTCTGCAATACACTCTGTAGGATATGCACAGACAGTACTTTCATGTCAGTTGGAGTCATGAGGGTATTCTTAGCAGCTGTACTGGTCCAGTAACATGATCGGGGAACTTGGCTTTAAGTAAGGCTTCTGAGACTGTTTCACTGTGCACACAGGCCTCATCAAGATTTATTAAATGTCTTATAGGAAAAATTGTGAATACCTCAAACCCCATTTAACCTCTCCCTCTCTTGATAACTCTTGATAAACTCATTGAAAAAGCAAAGGAAACATAATTTTGATGAAATCTTCCAAAAGATGGGTATTTTCCTGGTTGGAAGAATATATTTGGAGATCAGTTATTGATGGAAATATCATCACTGTTCACATGGAAATCTGCACCAAGCAGGATCCTGTGCTGTGGTCTGTTCTCAATGATTAGTGTCAGCAGTGTCCTGGGTGCAAAAACCAAATGTAATCATTACAGCCACAAAGAACGGGAGCCTGGGTGAGCTGTTGGAGGGTGGAACTGGAAATCATACTGGAGAAATGATTGGAAGAAATGTTACTCATCGTGGAGAGAAAATAAAAGGTACTTACTCTATATACAGAGCAAAAGCTGGCTGCAGAATGGAGGGTAAAACATTTGACTCTAAAGAAAATAATAAATAATAAAGAAGTTATGATGAATTAAACCATTTAAGTCTTCAATGACACAATGTTGTAAAAAAGAAAAATGTACTACTGAGAATTTTTTTAAATTGATGTAACCCGGAAGACAGGTGCATATGTCCTTCTACCTTCCTCAGCATGGGCAAGCTTTGGGCATTACATTCCAAAAAGGACATGAAGCAAAGGAGAGAATCCTGAGCCAAGTGGTCAGAACCAGAGAAATTGGACAGATGGGAGCTGTTTACAGTGTACGGAGAGAAGCTTAAAAACCTCCAAATCCCTAAAAAGTTGCTGAAGAAAGGAAAGAAATTAGCTAATATTTTTCCCCTGAATTGATAAGAAAATATAGACTTCGTTTACTTGAAGAAAAATTTAGGTTAGGCATTATAAAAGTCATAATTAAAGAACGGGTCAGATGGCATTGGGAAAATGTGTGCACTTCCACTTCTGAAGGACCTTACAAAGTAGTTAAATAAACAGCTGTCAAAAATAGCATAGGTACAGTTGATTTTTGACCTCTTAAAATCTGTTTCAGCTCTGCTTTCTATTATTTTCTCCAAGTGGATTCTGCCTCTTGGATGTTTGTTGGCAAAGCCAGCAATCAAAATAATAATGTAGAAACAGAGGCCTGTAAACACAGAGGATGTGGTAGGGTATCCAGCCATGTCATTCAGCCTCTGGTGGAAAGTGCCAAGATATGTGCTTTGGAAGGCTCACAGGACACATAGCTGCATGTCAGCCTATTTCAATTAGTGTGTTGAAATGGCGGATTACACATCTCTATAAAAAATAAATTGGTCTCATCCCTGAAATTATAAAAAGCCCGAGGATCCAAGCAAGAATGAAATCTTGAGCACCTCGATTTCAGGGGCCACTGAAATGCATTGTATCACTGTTTCTGTGGCACCCCACTGCCCTTGCTTGTCCTCTCTGAATGTCCCCTCACCCACAGGGTGGGGTCACAGACACAGGGAAGCACGGATGGAGAGCAGTCCCAAACAGATGGCTTTCTGCTTGGAGTGTGGTAGCTGCTGAGATGTCAGGGAGCGCTGGGAGCCTTAGTTCTGTAGTTTTCTGAAGACAGTCTTGCTCTCTTAAGCGCTTGTATTCAGGCTATTTAAGTGTGAAGTTTAGATGGATTTTGAGTGTTTAATTGTACAACTGTTCCCTCTGCAATATCTGCAATATCTGTGGCACTGTACCACACCATCCATTTACTGTCATCCAGTGCCCCAGCTAGGAGCTCAGGTGAGCTGCTGGTTTCCATCGTGTGCTCAGTCACTTCCCTCTTTTGAGTCTTCTCCTGCAAAACCATCTGTGTCCTATGCCACCAGCCAGCACATTTGCCTCCCCCAAGCTCTCAGGGGATCTTTCATGAGATCCATCTGAGACTGAAAAAATGCTCAGATTTTCTTATTTCTTTATGCCTCTTAAAGGGGCAGTCAGTGTCCCTGAAACTGCTGGTCATCACTGGAGTCCCTTCTACCTATGCTGTAGGTGGGTAGCACCACTGGGCAGAGGCAGAGACTCAGCCCTTTGTGTATTCATTCCAGAGGCAGCCAAATCTTTCCTGGTGGCCCCTCTGTCCCTGCTGAGGCTGCAGTGGTGGGTGAGCATGTCCTGAACAGTCTCTGAGAGCCACAGAACTCCATATGGCTGTCCAGAGGGAGAATGACCTCTGACAGACCTTCCCACCCTGTGTTGGGTGGTGAGTAATCCTGAGGGGAAAGCAAATGCGGGGAAAAGCTTGGGCAAAGTTCACACATCTTCCCGGGGGAGGGAGCTTAGCCTTCCATGTGTGGATCCATGCCCTGTACATGAATACAGTGACATTTGTGTCTCTCTAACATCTCCTCTTAAAACTGCTCCAGGATGTCTTACTTGTTGGATGTGGGTGGATCTGGCAATGCATTTCTTGTGGACCAAGGCACAGAGTTCTTGGGAAATGGTCTCAGGAGTTGTTATTTCCATAGCTCTCATCCTCCAGGGACTGGGGGCAGTGGGGACAGGAAGAATTGTGAGACTAGCTATTATAAAAAGAAAAAAAACCACCAAAAGCTGTTGTCTCTAATGCTGCATGCTTGAGCTCTAAAAGTACTGTCTTCTAGATGTCTGTAAAAGTCACTGACATTGCCATGTCACTGGATTTGTTGGCTCAGCTTTTAATTCTTTCTGCGGTGAGAAAGACACTGAAGGGTGGGGGGACAACTCCAAGAACTTTTATCAGCAGTCCTTAAGCCTGCCACACTGGCTCACCCTGTCCATCCACCTGCCCCCCTCATCCCTCTCAGCCCCAGTGGACCACACCAGCCATCACAGGGAATGCAAATTATTTTTACACAATGCTAGTATGTCAGCGAGGGCTGCCACACCAGAGAAGCCTTCAGATGCACTTCTAGGTGACAAGTGGGAATCAAAAAAAGCTGGATGTGCAGGTTAGATTCTCTCTGCTTACCCCTGTGTTGGGTTTTGATTGACAGACAAGAAATAAAAAGTAAACATATTTTAGGAGGTGCAAAGGCAGTAGTGGCAGCAGGCCTAAGGATCAGGCTTTCTGGACTGCTGTTCAGTTTTCAAGAGGAGCACTGGTGGGATGGCAACAGACCGAATTGCCACCCTGCCTGGTATTTTTCTTTGCTTTTCTCTGCTTCTTTTTCACCAGGGGGAAACATTCAGTGTGGGTGCTTCTGAAAGGAAAGGCTTGGAGGCCCATCTTCTGGCCTCCAACAAAATAATTTGTATTTTTAAAAATTTTCTGATAAATGAAACTTCTGCATTGTTTAAGACAACATCAATGTGCATGAGACAAAATTAATTTTAAACGGAACTGTTTTGAAATGAAAATGTTCTTTTTAGATAAGGCCAGAATAAAATGCTTTGAAAAATTTCTGCTCTGGTTTAGAAAGTGCAGTATAGCTGAAATGGACCTATTCCTTGTGGAGTTTCTTATATTGTAAAAGTAACTTTTTCTACATGAAAAGCACTTCCCCCCTCCAGTTAGAAGCCTAACAGCCCTGGTGTCTTGTGGTGGCAATTTTCTGAGGTGCATAAATAACTTGTGTAGTTATGAACACTTTACCCAGAACCAGATTTATCATATTTAATGTCTTAAATATTGGTGGAACAACTCGTATTAAATCCTGTGTACGATAATTTTTTCCTGATCAATTCCATATTTATAGCATTAATCATTTCTCTGCAGTTAATTAAGAGAATTGATGGCTCTTAGGCTTTCTTAAGCTGATTCTTTAAATAAATATATCAAACGAGATCTCCATTACCCAAATCAGACTCCGTCACAATAGCTGTACAGGGGCCAAAGAGACAGGAGCACAGATCCGGAGAGCATCCACGGGGACTTGACAAACAAAAAAGTGATATTTCAAGCTTGTGTCTCGGTGGAATGGGGAAATAATAGCAACATAATCAAGGGAGTGTTTGTGTAGCCCTTATGGTTTAAAAACCTTTTGCCTCAGCCGCGCTAATACTCTGAAACAAGGATGCTGATTATATGACCAATTGTTTGGCATGTGTTCCTAAACTGGTTTATAATTACCAAATTAATCTCTCTGAGGTATTAAAAGCCTATTTGCACAATCTTTGTAAAACTAAAAGGGAAGTGAAGCACTTTACCTGTGTTGATACAGAGCCCCGCAAATAGTAACTATTTGTTTTTGTAGCTGTTGTGGCTCTGGGAACAAGTAAATATAAACAGCAGGAAACACAAATACAGAGGCAGTGCAATTGGAGGCTGTCAGGAAGCAGTATGGTGGCTTCAGGAGCTGAATTCGGCTTGAAATAAGCTTTGTCTCAGTATGCGTAAGAGGCTTTGGCACTGTATCAGACCTCTGGGGAAGCCACTCAGCAGGGTGGGGATTACTATAGTTTGTGCTTCCCAATTCACGGCAAACTTGCTTCTCTGTCATACTAGTGCATTAACTCTCTCTGTCCCACCTCGGCGCTTTTTGTGGGATTTGTTTGCTTTCTAGCAAACAGCCTGACATCTGCTCGGGAGAGAGCAGAGAAAAACCCCCAGCACACATGACTGAGCGGCTGCAGAGCGCGTCTCCTCGCTGGCGAGGGAGGCAGGGAGGCACAAAGATGGCTAATTTTGCCAGGCTGGATAATTCTCCTCTGCAATGCATGCGCCGTAGTTGCTCTGACAATACCATCTAAAATGCAAATGAATTATGCCTGCATCGAAGAGCTGGCAGTGAGTGTTGTGTAGACCTGCTGCTGGCATAAACTTCCTCCTAATGGGGATTTTTTTCTCTCTCTCTGTGTGAACACATGGACTCCACTCTCTCTTTTGAGGTTTCACAAGGGTTAATTCTCTCTTAGCTGTGGGAATATTTTTCGTTAGGAGCAACTCGATGGTTATTCCTAACACATGACTATCAAAGAGTCAGATTAGCCGAGGGGGAGGGGAAAGACTCCTGAGTTTGCACTTCCTGTCTCTTAATAAAGCTGGGATTCCAGAAGTATTTAATATCATTGTGGTTTACATAGGAAATTGTCTGAACACTCTTAGTAAGTAACTGAATATATGGCTCCTATATTGAATACCATTTGTCCGTGGTCGTTTTTCTTTCAGTTATGTTAGATATCTAGAAAATGTTGTAAAAACAGGATCTTGTTACGGTGCACAGCTAAATGAGGAACTATAAAATACAGTTTTAAAAATTTAAATATCTAAAATGTATTGAGAAATGTGAGGTGCACCAGTACTAAAGAAACAACAGCAATTGTTTTATATGCACTGCTAAGGCAATAAAATGTGGATTCCTTATGTAGGTCCAAATGTAGCAGCTGGATTTGGCTTTATGAACCATGAAAAATAGTTCCCATCTGGAAGTTGATGTTGAATAAAGATGCAACAGTAAGGCTGCATCTTACATGTAACATTTATATGTTTCCAACTCAATACAGCACTGGTATTGGAGAGGAAAGAGTGAGGGAGAGAGAATGGGAATATACAAATCAGAAGCCTCTGGCCAACATTTTAATGTGTATTCTCTAATTTAGGAGCCTCAGGTTTTGGCTGCGGGGTTGGGTTTTTTTGGTTGTTGTTTGGTTGGATTTTTTTTTCTTTTCTTTTTTTTTTTTTTTTTTTTCTTTTTCAGGACAACCCTACCAATAATCAACAGTGTACAGGTAAAAAGGCTCCTGAATGCCTTCCACCACATTCACTGCTTCAAAGATCATTGTCTTCATCTTCCTGTCAGCTAAGTAAGAAAGTGATAGTGTTACTGTTCTGTGATATTCACCCCCCCAAGCCTCCCTATAGCCTTCCCACCTATCAAATTGGCACTTAAAAGTGTGCTCATGGGGCCTGCAAATCAGGAATTCTGTTTCAAAGTGGCTGGCCCTTTGCTCTTTACCTATACCCTGCCATGTGCAGTGTTTGCAACATGCAAATCCCTCATTTTCATATCCCAAACCCCCAATCATAAGGTGCCCAGGAGATCCTACTTCCTCTCACACAAAAAGATAAAGGTCCAGTTTAGAGACCTTTTTACAAAATCTGGCCCCAGATAAAACTCTATTAATTCTTAAAAGATTTTGTCAGGTTCATGACGCCCCAAAATTTTTTAAAATTCAAACTGCATACAAGCAAAAAACCAGTCCTCACTAAAACCTTACACTGTAAATTAGGTTGTAAATTCTTATTAATAACATAAGGCAACAAAAAGTCAATAAAGGAATGAAGTTTGAACATTTTATTGGCTCTTTTTTTCTTCCTTGAGCAAGAATTATTTCTAATGCAAGATGAAGTGTTAGGAGACGTGATGATCCCCTTTTTGCCTAGAAGATGTTGTGAGGTTTCTTTAACTGCAAGACTTTCATGGTGGCCCCAGTGCTGCAGTGCATCTGGCTGAAAAGATTTCCTGTATTTTTCTAAAAGGATGCTGTTATTGTTCCTGCTGCTCTGGTTGTTTCCATGAGCCTTTAAAATGAAACCAGGTCCCACACCAGTGTTGTGAGGCAGACATTTTAAATGTTGGGAAAACTTTAAAATCAAAGTTGGATTTTGCAGGTATTCATTGTCATCAGACCATGGAAATCTTGAAACACCCTTAATCCACCTTTACCCTTCATATGAAATAACAACACACCCTTGGTGCTTGCAAACTGTATTCCTTTAACATAGGAAATAAGAACCACATATGTTTAATATACTGACATGTGCAACACTCACTTGGTACATGTGGCCCACTGATGTGATCATAGGCTTTCCTCAAGTTAGCTCTTCAAATCAGAAGGCAGTGTCACCCTTTCACCTCTTGATATCCTGAGATCCCACAGCTACACTGCACCCTCCTGCTTATTCTGATCCCCTGCTCGGTGTAGCACTAGAGCATTGGTATTGAAGAGAGAGGGAGGGAAGGGGCTGATGGGAATATACAAATCAGAAGCCCCTGAATAACATTTTTATATGTATTCGCTAATTTGGGAGCCTCAGGATTTGATTGTTTGGTTTTGTTTTTTTTTTTTTTTTTTTTTGTAGGATAACCCTACTACCAACAGTCAGCACTGTACAAGTCAAAGGCCTTTGAATGTCTTCCACCACATGCCTTACTCCAAACCCCATTGTCTTCATCTCCCTGTCAGTTAAGTAAGAAAGTCATGTCCCTATTTTGTGATATTAAACCCCTCAAACGTCCCTTGCTGGGGAAGGCTCTGGAGGAAGGTGTGTGGCAGTATGGGCACAAGGGAGGCCACAACCCCTTTGACAGAAATTGTGCACAGTCTGAATATCTGCCATAGCTCTTTTTGGAGAAGTTTCTGAAGCTGAACTCAATGTGTTTGACTAACAGTCTATTTTCCATGCAGGGACCTTGGAGTTTCTGGCAGATACTCCTCAGACTGGAACCCAGACAGCTTGTCTGAATACAGAGAAAACAGTCTCCCTCAATCCTGAAAAAATTAGGAAAAAGGCACTGTATTTGCTGCTCCTTGAATAAAAACATCCCTAATGGTGAGTGTGGTCTGGAAATAGCACGATGGGCCTGCTTCAAAGGAGATTCACACTTGTAGGTTTAATACATCAGCAGCAGCCCAGCCCCTGAAAGGAAGGGGGATGTGGGCTGTGTCTGCCACCCGAAGCAAGAGCATGAGGGTGGCACTGGGCTGGGGCAGGTGGGCAGCAGAGAAAACAGGCAGAGCGAAGGCAGATTTGGGACTGCTGAGTGGGAACAGGGAGGTCAGAGGAGCCAGTGAAGTTTGAGGGGGAGGGAGAGACCTAACAGCCTAACCAACATCCTCCCTCACTCCCTCCCTTCCATTGTGGGGCTGTCCCAGCTCTTCACTGCAGCCCCTGCACATGCTCTGTGCACCTTGGGCTGGGAGGATGAGGGCAACAGGACTGTGGGATGGAGGGGACACTTTTGCTGTCTCTCTGCCAGTCAGTGGGCTGCAATTCTTCAACATCCCTTGGCCTGGCAGGAAGAGGAAGAGCACAGGGCTGCATCCACAGGAATGGGCTTTTCAGGGTCCATGATCCAGTTCCTTTCTCCTCAGCCCAAAGCAGAGCAGATGATAACCATTACTTACTTTTTCTATGCCTTGAGCATGCTCTGGATTCAGTGCAAAGACCATAAACATTCATTAACTTCCATGTCCAGCCTCCATGAAAAAACCCCAATACCTGGAGTAAGCCTATAATGTTGGCTATGGCATATGGAGAGGTGTCTGCCTCTCTCCACTCTATATTTATATTTATTGTTCAAGTTAGTTTTGTAATTAAAATGGCATTAAAGAAATTAAACATCTAGGCTTTCAAGTTCCAGACCTATTTTTATCCTTAAACTTGCAGGGAAAAAAAAAGATTTTTGCATGGAGGATATTTCTATTCCCATTTGCAGAATCTCCAGCTTTTTCATTGTTTAATTCACGTGCATGCAAATGTAGGGATTGTGCAAGCCTTGGCAGGGCATGCTCTGGAAGTTGTATCCACTGCTGAACAATTTAAGCATCTAGGTTTCACTGAGTTTGGCAATCCCTTCCAAAACTGCTGAATCTAGGCCAGGATTTGGGATAGACTTGTGTGGTGCTGTTAGAAAGCATAGGTTGAATGCAGTTAGCCTGGGAGCTGGAGAGCAGAGCTACAGTCCTGCTTCTGTCCAGTGGCTTTAATAAAGAATCCCATTTATATTCATTACCGCAACCAAGTCCTGTCTCTAATCTATCGCAAGGGACACTACAGATATATTATTTCTTTGTAGTCTCAAAATGCTCAGATGGTTTTTAACCTTATTAAATCTAAACCCCTTAAATGTGCTTCTGAAGCAAAAGTTTTAGCAATAAGCCTTCCAAAAAGTGCAAGATTTACAAAGCAGATTTATGGCTGTGTGGTGAGTTAAGTAACGTTTCTCTCAGCATATCATTTGCCAAAATTAGAGGAAATTCCCTGCTTCAACTGAACAGGGAGCATTAGGAATGTATATTGTAGTGGTAGATTAGATTGTTAGCACTCTAAGAAGCAAGACAACAAAGTGTTAATCTACCTAGATGATGTTTTGATGGTTGTTGCAGTTCAGGAAATAATAAAACTTTGTTTGAATTACAGAATGCTTCAAAGTCCTCAGGATTTCGCATTTACTATATGAGAATAAAACTGGTCATAACCTCCCAGAGTCTCTATCTCTGTTTTTTAATAGAACCAAGAAAACAATTCTTTTAAAAGGTTAAGCCACAATCACATGTACTGTGGCTCCATGCAACTATGTGATTGCTTCTAAGTGTGCAGGTACTATCTTGGTGTTTACAGGTAAAGGATCAGCCAGGGTGTTTCAGAGCCACTGTGGTACATGGTGCAGCATCATGGCAGTTTACTTCACAGAGAAAAAGACACACAGGTGCAGAAGTTATAGGTATTGATGAGACAAAAACTTAAAGACAGATCCTCCTAGTCAGCTTACGATTTTTTTTTCTGGTCAGAAATGATGTAAATAATCATTAGCTGAATGAGAACACTCAGTGCTATTAAAATAACATGCTATCAGTTTTTTGCTATATCGTGTAATAACTAAGCAGACATTTTAGCTACAGAAAGAGGAAAGAGTGCATAGACTGGACTTTGATTTCAGCATTTGGTAAACAGTATGATAATGCAGATATTTGTTCATTTTTCATCTATGTTTTGGGGCCACATGTTTTCAGTCAAGTTTTGGAAACTTATTTTCTGAGTTAACAGTATTCTTTAAATTATTATTTTAGATAGATCCATCTGGAAATGAAGGGGGAACTGCCCAAGACCACCTCTACACTCACAGTACTTAATTTTATCAGTAAAAGCAAAATTCTATGAGAGGGTATAGAATTAGAAGCCAATCAACAGAGGAAAAAAATGGCCTTGGAAACACCAGTGTCAGCATCAGAGGCAGCAATTCCTCTTTCTGTATTTTAGGCAAAAAGAGTTCTAGAGTGGAGTCTTCTCCCAGCACCTGGCCTGGGATAGGACATGTACTCTGGCAATTTGGCTAAATACTCAATCTGAAAAATGAGCAAATCTACACTGTAAAATCCTGTAGCCAGATGCAAAAGGAAAGCCAATATTTCTGTCTCTAGGCAGAGTGGTACAAAATGCACTTGAGGGATACCTTTTCCCTAGACAGAGAAAGCAAAAGTTGGATGAGTGTTTACTCCATCTGCCTGTTTTGGACAATGGTGTTCAAGGTGACCAGGAAACACTTCAAAATAACATACAAGTGTTCCTCTGCAGAAAATTCTGTATGTTTTAACTGCATGTTCCTAAATGGGTGATACTGATTTTATATCAAGGGATGTGTCCTCTAACAATGTGATGCTGCTGATAACAAGCTGGTCTCATCAGTATCTTCCATATACCAGTCACTGGTAGAAGGGATTTCCATGAGTCACAGTGATTTATAATATGAATCCATTCAAAGTACATTATTTCTGTAACTTTTATATTAAGTGGAAATGCCTTAAATGCAGTATGAACCAATGTTCAAATGGATTTTTAATATGCATTTATATAAATATGAAGTGTTCACAAAAATTAATTTACAGAAAATTTGGGGTTAGGTCTGTATTTGTTTGAGGTTCTTTTATGTATTTTTAAAAGTACTAGGAGTTAAAATATCCACTTTTGAAATTGTATTCTGGGCTATAAACTTTTAACTTAGAAGTAGATCCATCTGGAGTGAAGTCTGTATCACTTGAGAGAGAATCTTTTTCTAAATATGTATTGCCTTCAAAGCAATAGATATCCTTGAAGTTGGTTTGTTGATAACTTTGCAAATACTTTGAAGAAAGAAGTCTCAGGGTGCATTTGCAAACTTGGCACTTGGCAGAAAAAGAATGGTGAAGGCACTAAATATTGTAGTGTCAGGTTCTTGGTCTTGTTTCAGGTGACATCCCAAATGCATGAGGGGTAAAACTGCAGATTCCCATAGCAATTAATTGGTGGAAACCAAGGACACTGATTTATGTGCAACTTGCAGAAAATCCATGGGCGTATCCAGCTGCCTTCAAGTGGAAGTAACCCCTGGGGGGAATGGCAGGGTGCATGTCTCTACTGGTCATCCCCAGAGACAGCTTTAGGCTGGTCCCAGCTCCCCTCGGTTGGGGTCTGTGCTTCCCAGGAGAAGGCAGGTTGCACCTCAGGCAAGAAACTCCCAAAGGCACAGGCTCTGCTGTGGGGATTCCCTGCTGTGGGAGCCCTTCAGACACCAATACCTGTCTGTTTTCCTATACAGAACTTAGGAAAGGGTTGAAATATATCTGAGGGAATTCTGCCAGATATTCATGTATCTACATTTTCTACTCACTCACGGGGAGCAGTGGTAACCAATGTACTAAAAGTCTTCAAATGCTGACAAATACAATTTAGATTTGAAGGCTGCCAGCAATTCTGTGGTAGTAAATCCCATTTGCAATCAAAGGGTGAGTCATTAGCCTTGACATTTGAGAAATGGAGATTACTATGAATTTATGAAAAAGATTCCCTAAAATGTTTCCTTAGCAACTGCTGCTGAGGAGCCTGGGGCATCTCTCAGGTCCCCAGGCTCAGGAAAGCTGGCAGCAGTGGAGCAGATGGTTTCCTATCCACTTGCTGTATGTAGTGCTAAGGGTTCACTATACTTTTCCACTCAAGTCTTGTTTAAGTGAGGAAAAACTGTGTTTTCTTATGTTCCGTTATCTTTACTGAGCTGACTTAATGCAGCTGAAATTATTGCAATGGGCACAGCTTATTATACAACACAGGGGCTTGAACTGTATCCTGCACAGGGCTATGAGCATTTTGGTCAGTTCCAAACACAACCCTAAGAGAAGTGATATGACAGCTTGTTACCACAATAACAAGCATAACATTTTATTTTAAAAGAGTTTTGTTAAAAAAAAAGAAGAAAGAATTAGAGAAAGCTATTCGTTTTCCATTTGTCCTCTGTTTCTGAAATGCTCTGAAGTCCTCTACTCAATCTTTTCCTTACAGCCATGAGTTTTTCTTCTAGGTCAAGAAGGCAGAGTAATGAAGACCTTCCATCCATAGGGTAACAACAGAATATTTTTTGACCTGCTGTAAAATCACATCTATCAATGATATTATGTGTTTTACAACTCAGCCAGTTAATTTAATCTCAACACATTTAGTTTGGTTAAGCCAGAGAAAAATAGTTTTCTCTTAGTCAAGTAGGATTCTTGGCTGGCTGCCACATTGACAAAAAAAAGTGAGGGACCTCAAGGGGAGCAGGTGGGAAGGTGGGAATGGGGGAGAGGGGAACAAGGGCATGTGGAGAGACCTGGATGTTCCTCGGAAAGGCAAAGGGGATATTGGCTGGAGGTAGCAGGCACTGGGGTTATACAGAAGAAGGAATCCCTTGAGTGTACTACAGCAACATCTGTGCCCTGCCTCAGTCAGGTAGGCTATGAAACCAGAGATAAATCCCAAGAGAAGCTGGATGATTGCAAAGCCATGAAGGAATATCCTTATCTCATGGCATCTGCATAGACCAGTGCAGAAGGTTTCTTCTGGACTGAGGGAACAGGTTTTAGTGAAGAAATTTGCAGCACCTGAATAGCACATTCTGTATTCCTTCTTTTGTTGTATTAAATTAATTCCATTAGCAAATTAAATTCTAATTTTCTGTTTCCAGTAGTCAAAATTCTATTTATATGACTTCCTATGGTGGTAACATCTCAGGAGTTTCATGTACATGTGATTTTTTTTCTTCAGGATTTTTCAGATCTAAGTGAGACTAGTAAAAAACCTAATGGCTTCTAAGGAAAAGATACTACTGCTGGTGTAACTCACAACACAAACATGAGCACAAATCATATACAGTTCTTAGTAATTCTACTGCAGAATATTTTCAGGGGAGTGGTTCCACTTAATGACATTCTAACAAAAATATGAAGAATATTAATTTTTTCCAATGGAAATAAATCCTTTCTTTTCTCCTCTGTAAAACAAGACACTCCCCATATTTCTATTGCTCCTGTGCTGTACATCCACTGAGAATGACCTGTTATTCTGCAATCTCTCATGTATTTTACAGAGTCAACATTGCTATTCATCTCATGCAACTGCAGCCAATCTTGGCTGCCAGGTGAAACACGATGTTGAAACAGAGAAGCAGCCTCAAAGAAGTACAAGCTCTCAAACCGTGAATGGCTTTGTGGATCAAAACCAGCATTTTGAATTACACCTGGAAACGAAGAAGAGAGCGGCAAAGTCCCTGGAGCGCGGGTGCAAGGGCAAGAAGGAGGAGTGGTGGCAGGGCCGGTGGTCCCACCCTTGTCTGCTGAGGCTTTTGCAGGTTGGCTCTGAGCACATCAGATATGATTGGGAGCAGCTGCAAGCTGAGCCCAGTGCAGTGCTCCCAATACATTCCAGATGATGAATATGATGCAGACTTACTGGAAGAAAAATATATTTCTGAAGAGAAAAACAATTACTTCTCAAAGCAAGACAATGAAGCTGAACCGACAGTACATGGGCATAAAATAGAACAGAACTTTTGGGCAATGGCTTTAACTTCTAATAAATCACCCACCTGGAGATCCTTTTGCAAGTGAGTTTTGATGTATCAGACCCCAAATATTTTCAGAGGTACATAAAGTTGAAAAATTATGCATTTAAACCTTGATTTCTCCCCAAAGGGACAAATGCTTTGTTGTGTCATAGCCTCCAATTTTCATCTTAGCAGAAAGGTGCCTTTGCCACTCCAAACAACACGTGGGCTCTCTCACGGAAGTTATGTAAAAAAGGCTTGGAAACACCACTTGATACAGTGGGTTTCACTGTCTGAGTCTTCAGAGGGGACTTGAACGAAATTTGCAAAAACATGTCAAAAGTTAAGTGGCGAAAATCAGCTTAAATGCCTAATTTTAATTTTGTTTGTTCTCTTTGTTGTTTCATTGTGGTGGGAGGGAAGAAGCTGTCTTTTTTTCTCCCTGTCCTTTCGTTTTGTTTGGGAGAAAATGGATGTTTGTGAAAAGAAGAGAGCTCTGGCAGGGACGGGAAAGAGGTTGTTTATTCTGTTTTGTTTTCTTTAGAAAGGGGCAACTCTTCTAAAACTGGTGATGATCCAGTTAAAGGGGGACTCCGGGTGGGGAAGAGAAAAGAAAACTAATAATCAGCCTCTAAATGACAAGTTTTCTCTTGAACAAAAGAGCAACAGGAGGCAGTGCAGGCAGGGGGTCAGTGCCCAGGGGTAATGTGACCAAAACAATGGCTGGAGAATGTGTGAAGCTTTTGCCACTCCAGAAACTGCTGCCCCAGTGCCTTCACTGAGGGACTGCAAGGACCAAACCTGATCCAGCGCTGGGCAATGTGTGGTGCCACTTCTGGAGTCCTCCAAATTGTAGGCAATGATTGACTGTGGGTAATGGAAAAAAGAATTGAAGGCTTGCGAGAGAATCCCTCTCAGTTCTGAATGACATGTATGATTGAACAGCCCCAGCCAATAAAGCAGAGCCCCTGCCAGCAACGGGGCTAAAGGTGGGGTTTAAAGTGACTTCAATTAAAGATGGAGACTGCTTGGCAGTGTCTGTGCTTCTCTTGCACTTGGTTAATTGTCTGTTGGGGAAAGCCAGCGGTGCTGGATAAACTGAAGCGAGATGATTTTAAACTATTATGAGCGTTCACGCAGAAGTTCATTCTGGTTTAGACTAAATTGGTTTTAATTTCAATTCATGTAACTTCTGTGTAGACGGGGCCTATGGCTTGCCATTTCGCAGCAATGGTGAATTTATAGCATATGTGCTCCAAATGGACTATCATGCAAATTCTCCTGGTATTTGCTCCAAGTCCAGTTCCAGCTGTCGGTGGAGATGGAGGAGCAGAATAGACCACTCACATGGCCTCCCATGTAATGCAGATTGGATCTATTGTCAGTCAGATGGACTGGTGGTGTGGGAGCAGTGTGAAGCCAGTTCTTTCACTACATGGTGTGTAAAGCAATGAGGCAGACAAAAGCTGGATTTAAATTAGGGAATATTTCTGCCAAATTTCATTCTCTGAAGCAGAAAAATAAAACACTTAATGTGTCTGGCAATGTTTATTCTGTGCACAGTGTTTTAACTGATCATAAAAGAAAAGCTACGTGTGAACATTATCTAGCAACTTCATCATATTCTGAGGAGATGAGAGAGTATGATTCCACCATGGTTTGAAAAAGTATTAGATTTAGAAAGTGGATACAATATGGCCAGAAAACAAGGTGGCAAGAAGAAAAGAAAAAAAAAAAAAGGTTCCTTTTGGTTAGGTAGGAATTACCAGTTATAATCACAGCAAAATTCTATCTGCCGCAAAGGCTCCATTTTGAAAGTCCTTGGTGTCCTCAGTGTCCTGATCAATGGCCAGAGGCTTCCCACTTTGCCTTCTTGCTGCTTATTCAAAGGAAAGAAAGATCTGAATGGTTGGAAAATATATGTGCTGCTCATGCACTAACTGCATGTGCATGAAAATAAAAGAATTCCTTGCCTGGGCACTGTGGGTATCTGTGCTGATAAGGAGGTAGTAACTCTCATTGCATGCATATTGGCCCTTTGAAGATTTGGCCCTGAATTCTGCTGGTGAAGTATTTTCCATGACTTTTCCACTGTATCTTCTTAGATACAGTGCTCCAATCATCCAATACCTTGACAGAAATAGAAGACACTGTTAAAAATAATTCAAAGAAATAATACAAGACCATTTTTAATTCCAAATGATTGAAAGAGCAAGTATCAGCTACTGTGTATGAAAACATAGTTGTGTAATCCAAGGAGGAAGAATGTCAAGAATAACAACTTTGTAACTGGATTTGGAAAAATAAACAATTCTTTCCTTTTTTGCATAATAAATGTGGTGTGGGGAGCAAAACCCAACATTTTATGAATGCTGTTATGTGTTTTTATTTCTACTGGTTCAAAACAGCATTTGCTTCTTGAAATTAAGTGGAATCGGATTGAGGTTTGTCCTTTTAGAGCCTTGTCTGGTACAAGGTAATGCATTGAATACCCTATTAATATTGCAATTTTTCTATTATGCATTGAAATTCTCATATTGCAAGTTGCTGGGGCCCTTGATATTTCACAAATTTGGGATCATTAAGGATGTTTTCCATGTCAGAGCTATACTAATTGTGACTGTGTTGATGACATCCACCATTCTACTTAAATTGAAAATTGCTGCTTACTAAAGATGTTGGACCCTGAGCTTAAGTCCTTGGTGACTGATTTGATTAGTCCATTTGAGTGAGAACAGGGCAACACAGGGGCTATGTTAATGGAACTTAAACAATAGGCCATCACTAATCAGAGACCTCAAGGTTGAAGTGAGGTTAATTGTTATGCGGGTGGTATTTGAAAAGAAGTGTTGACTGGTGTAATGCACTATGGGACTGTAGCATTTGAACATGCAGCCCTAAGGCCAGAGGTTTTGTTTAGTTTCCCAATGAAATTTAAAGCTACATTATGTACATCTCTAAACAACAGCCTATATGCTACTGCCTTTTGATACATCACAAGAGCAACAACTAATTGATAACAGAAATGAGCCCCCAGGCACAAAATTCAGATCCAAATCTGGTACTGGATTTTAATCCCTTTCTAAACTTGGTGAGGTGGGAATTGATTGAGTTTTGATTAAGCCCTTCATGAAATGCTCATTCAAGATTCAAATGACTGCCCCGCCCCCAAAAGTTTAGGATATTCTAAATTCAGTTTTAGCTTAGTCCTAGAGTGCACATTTGGTGGAAACATATGAGCTGACAACTACAATGTCAATGCAAAAACATTTTGGCATAATTGGGAAGAACTGTTATTGATATTGCTGTGCAGACAGGGATTTATATCTCAACATGAGTTGAGCACAAGTACTAGCTAGATTTCTGAAGAAATGCAGCTTGTATGAAAATATTGGTATTTCATCCTTCCAGAAACTGTGAACCCGTAGAGATGAAGTCTCAAACTTTGTGAAAATAGCCTTAAAAGGCACAGAGATTCTTAGTGATCCCACTGAAAGGGAGGCTGCAGACTTGGCAGACATTACGTGTACTATAGACATTAAATTAGCCTGCAATTCACTGCAATAGAAACAGATCTTGTAAATGGGATTGATACGTGCTTAAGCTCCTTAGAACTCCATTTCATGTGGTTCACAGGACTTATTTTTAATTAAATAGAGTTTGGACCTCTGGCTTGAATGCCTCCACTGCACATGTGATATAAAATTTTCTGTAAGGAATGTATTAACTGTGCACTGGAAGACTGGCTGATGGTGCAGCCCTCCTGGTTGTGACCCAAGTACCACTTTGGTGCTGGAGTATGGCTTTAGGCTTAGTTTTCGCCAGAGGAATCTGCTTTGCAACCACAGACTGGTAGATGAAGTTACTCTGGTGTGAATGCTTTCAAGGAAATGAATGAGATGAGAAAGAAAAACAACCAAACTGGGGCAGTGTGCAGTGAGGGAAGGGGAACAGCTCCAGAATCATTCAGAAATAAATATGACTGTTTTTTCTTACAAAACATGGAAAATAATGACAAAGACAAGGGGACACGAGGTGGTACAGGTGGGAACAAGACTCTTCTTCCTTCTTTTGCTATAAATCAACCAACCTTTTTTTTTCAGAATGCAATGTTTTTTAGGAAAACAAATTTTCCATTTTTTTTGTATGTAAAGTGGCACCAGAGGAGGGGCAGGGAGAATGTGCTGAAACACATAAAAATTTAGCATGAGCATGGGAAATGTAAGGACATTTTAACACAATCACATAAGGAATTTACAAGGTCCTAAGTCATGAATAAGTGCCTTATTCACAGGAAGCCAATATTTTGATGTATTCCCATGGCAGAAACAAAATGATGGGCAAGAAATGGACAGACACATAATACACACTCCAGTTGTCCTTTGCAGTCAGTGCCTTTCCTTAAAAAGAATCCTTTCTCTATTTTCATTTCTTCTATCTAAATAATCACTCCTCCCAAGCATACCCAACGTTAGCAAAGTCTTTCCAATGTGATCAGAAGAGTTACTGGGTGCTGTAGACAGAGCAGCTGGGGGCCTTGCAAAAACCACTGATTCAAAGTATTTTAGCATAGTATCCCACACACCAAATAACTACTTAAATGAAAGTTTAATTGCAGCCCCTAGGGAAGGATGGAGGAAGGGTCAAACTGTTAGACACATGTGCTTTGTTCTTTGTAACAAAAGCCTTTGAGGGTAAGTAAATGAACTCTGAAAAATAAAACGAAGTTGTGTTTTGATGTTTTGGATATCGACTATATGGGAGGAGGGCTCACAAAAGGAAACAAGGAGCAAGTTAAAAAAAAGCAGTTTGTTATCTACTGCACCATGTACATTTGCATTAAAAATCCCAGCAGTGTTCGAACTACCTGCTTATATTGTACTCTGGGAACATTCAGGGCTCAGGGTTAATCTGGCAGGGATTTGTTTACTCGCCTGTGTATTACTGCAGCCATTGCAATGTTTAAAAATAATCATGTGTTTTGGATAGTGTCTGAAGCTCCACACTTCCACAAGGACAGAATGTGCTCAAAGCTGTATAGATGCAGAAATTGGGTCCTATTCTCAAAGAGCTGAATGTTCACAAAAGGACCCTGCAGCCGACAGGTGGTTGCAGACTGGTTTTTCTCAACAAGCATCCAGCCCAGCCAAGCGTGCTCTACTGAAGATTTGTCCCATTGAAATCAGATGAGAGTATTTTCAAGTTCAAATGAGCTTGAAAATTGCAAAGGACATTTCTCACTGTGTGGAGGCACTTTTTTTCTGAAAAAAGAGAGCAGAACTGTGCCTCCTGAAGACATGAAATCCTTCGCCCCTGCATAAGGCAGGCAGTATGAAGAATGAGGAGGAAATGCATGTGGCAGAACAGGTGGCTTGTTCTCATTGGGATTAAATCTTTCAGGTCTGCCTTTTGCTTTGGAAACTACCCTTGCTTTCCATTCACATGGCCTCAGGGTGAGTCTGTCTTCCGTTTCTCTGTGGTGCTGTGAATTATCATTCTAAAAATATCATTAGTGTTCGAGTTTCTTCCACACCTTTTCACTCTGCCCACAAGTCACTGAGCTGACTTTCACAGGGACGTTAAGGAGAACATGGGCTTGGTTATCTGATCAAGTGCCACTAATTGAACAACTATGGAGATGCCAATTAAATCTCTTTGGAATGTATTATGAGTTCCAGTCCCTCTATTTATGCAATTCCACTCATTTGGCTTTAAAGATGTACACAAACAAGTGATATCCATGGCAACTGATGGAATAAATAGACTTTCTTTTGAGCTTGGAACTTTCCTAACTTTATAACATACAACAACCCCAATGCCAGAGCTTGAATTCAGAAAGCTCCCTGTAAAAAAGAAATTCTTATGGCTACCCTCTGTTGGGCTCCCTTATTTTAAATGCAAAATTTGGGTTCTAAGTTTGTATTCCAGCAGTTTAACCACTGTTCCCCTGGCAATGAGAGAGGTACAAGCCATCTGCCATTGTTATGAACTGTGGCTGTTTTCACTCCAGCCCTGTCACTCCAGCCTTTAATCTCACTCAGCTTTCAGATGTGGGGATACCCATCTCTTTGCCAGGAAAGGTTTCTGGCGCTGTCAATTCACTGTCTAGGTCCATCTCATTACAATGTGAACTCCAGCCTCAGCCAGAGCTCCCATGGGATTCAGGGGGAGATCTGATAGTGCTGAATAACTGCATGGCTTGGCCCATGTGCTCATGCCAAAAGGGTGACAAGAGGCTCATGCCAGAAGTTATGGTCCCCTTTTACCTCATGTTCTTTTGCAAAAAGCTTCAAAATAGAATAATTTAAGTTTACAGACATCAGAAGTTTATTTAAGGATTTACTTTAATTTGGGGACAATCAAAACTTTCAGTAGTGTTACATCTTTAAAAAAAAAACAACAATAACTTAAGAAAGATCCTTCTGATTCACAGCTGAGCTCTCAGTTTCCTCAGTGCACCACTCACCAGAACTTTGATTCATTATCCAAAGTCAGTAAAAGCTTTCAGATGTTTTAACTTACTAAATATAAAAATTATTCTCTCCGATCTAGATACCTTTTGTGAGGCTGGTTTTGGCTGAATCATCTTATTTTTTTACCACAATCAACACAATCCCAGTAATGAAATAATTTTTAGCTGCTGACTTGCATTTGTTGTTACTTTCTTCTGTCTCATATGTCTGTGTTTCCAGGTAATAGAAAACCCCTCACTAAGCAAGCCAAGTTAAAAAACCCCCAAGGTTTTCAAATCATCCTTCAAAGATACTGTTTATATCCCCAAATTGCAATCTAAAAACTAAACAAACTTTTCCCTGAGGTGAAATAAACTCACACTGGACAACAGACATTGCTAAACACTCCAGTGTGCCTGCTATATGGCCAAAGTGTTTATTCAACAGAAGCTTGGACGACAGCCACCACATCAATGTCACAGCCTCTCAGCACATGCGAAGAAAATACATGTGATACATAGCAAATTAGGTGTCCTGCTCTAGAAGGAGTGGAATGGGATTGATTTGCCACTTTTAGCAATGCTCTTTTACTGTCAGCTTGGCTTTGAGAAAAGCATTAAAGATTCTTGTCACAGATGTTTCTTTCATAAACTGTTGTGGGAGAATGACATTCTGCAAAAATGGTTTACTACTCTGCTTTCTTCTCCTGGGAAAACAAAGTGCGCTAGTCAGCCCAGCCAAATGGGCTCAAGGAACGCTCTTCAGTTATACCACAATAGCATTAAGGATCATGACATTTACAGAGCTGATCTTAGAAGCTCTCTTGGCAAATGTACAGTGTAGAGGTATTTATCCAAAGTGTGTGCCATTGAGGTTTTCTTTTTTTTTTTTTGTCTCACATTAGTTCAGTGGGGTAAAACTGGCCGGTTGGGTGTTCAAAACAGGGAAGATAAAAAGGACTGAGCTTACACACCATGTATTAAGTGAATGGTTCACACTGCATTTGAGTAATTAATCACCTTTAAACAAAGCAAAAAAAAAAAAAAAAAAAAAAGAGGGAAAGGGAAAAAAGAGGGAAATGTACGACAGTAGTCAGTAGTTAACATATGAAGCCTCACTAGAACTTACTCAAAGTTACTGGATTGCATAAAATATAGCTGTGAGATGAAATCACTTTTTCGATCACAGAGTAAGTCTTTGACGAAGGAAGCATAATTTTAATTGATTATATATAGGCAAGAGAGATGGGAGAAGGGAAAGACAATGAATCTATTATTTTTAGGTCATAAAGTTTACTTGAAAACATTTTGAGAATGAAAATTTTCTTACTAAAAGTCAAAAGGTTTTGTATGAGTATTTGCTATGCCGTAAAAAGGGGTTACTATAGCAACAGCAACATCATATAGAATCTATGACTTCTAAAGCACATTCTGGAGAGAACAAGTTATCCACATGTCACATTAATTTTCATACTTTATATAAAGTTAAATAAGCAAAAAAATCCTATAGTGTCCAGGTTTTTCTCCTTTTTCAATGTTTACTTGAAGCAATGTTTTTTTCTTATGCAGGCCTGTATTTGCACAATAGATTAAATTCAAAGGTTTTGGTGCTTCAAATGTACCCCTTGTTGTTCTTTGTACAGCTCTCTGAGTTACTGAACTAATTCCTGCTAGAATAAAACACCACTAGGGGTACGTGAAAGAAATTCCAAGTTTGCTGTGATTATGAGCAGGATAACAGCTTTGCAGAAAGGAGCATCCCTTTGTGTTTGAACAGCCTCAGCACAAACCTCAACATGTGATCCTGGGCTGCCCAGAACTGCTGCTGCTGAGCAAGGGCCATTGCTGGAGTGAGTGTGCAGAGGGAGAGGGAGTAGAGGTTTGCAGCTTCTCTCTTTCTCTTTTCCCAGGGCAGTGCTTAAATAACATCATCATTAATGGTGCCAAAGTGCCCGAGGCTTGATATAGGAAAAAATACTTGTTAAAATAGGCGTGTTTTGGGCAACAGCAAAAGAAGTCTATCTATAGTAACTGCAGGCCTAGCAGCAAGGTAAATACTTAGAGGTGGGGTGTTAGGAAGTTGTTGTACAGGTTTAGCGCAGTGTTGCACAGGTATGTGATAAGTTGATGAGACTTGATTTTGCCAGTAAGATAGCCTAGCACACATCCATTAAAATAAGTGGTTAAAAAAAGGTAATTCAAAGTTTTTAGAAGAGAAAACTTATTGGAAGTCATTCTTTCCCTGCCCCACCAGGTGGAAGTCCCAAAGGGACCTCACTGTACTCCATCTTCCAGCATGGTACAGGTCTCCATCACCAGCTTTCTCAAAGAGTATCTTTCTTACTACAAGCAGATGTGGTTTGTCTTGTTTTTAAAGGTACTGCCTGGTGTCCTAGAAAAAGGACAGTAATAGACAGATTTTATTTAATTTGAAGCTGTGACCATGTGGTCCTGTCATTGTGAACACAGTTATACTGAAAATATGTGTTTTAGTTTCTTAGCTGGCTTGATTCCCAGATTGCAATGTGGTAAGACTTTTGATTTGAGATATTAATCAAATGACAAGATTTTCATGCAAGACTTGCTTCTATAGAGGGCCCGTGTAATCTATATCTTTCTTTTCTACACCATTAATGTATTCAGGGGAGCCACTTTTTTTTCTCCATCTAAATGTCAACAAGTCTGATTAAGTGTAAGCAAGAAATCAGTGTTCCTTCTTCAGTAGTATCTCAGTGCAAAGAGGACTTTCCAGAGGAGACAGTGTCATCACTTTTAGACAGACTCTTCCCCAAAACCAGCACTTCTGGAATTCTGTAGCAGCTCAAGACCGACTTTCAGACTGGGATAAGGATAATTCCCTGGCTGCAGCCCACAAAAACTAGCCGTGGTGAAAATTCCCCAGCCTGAAAATCGGTCTATAAATGCCTATGAAATAGTTTCAGTGCACACTGACACAGTTCCTGGGGAGCAACAGCAAACAATAGCCCACGTCCTGTCCGTGCCTCTGCTGGGGGCAGAAAGAGCAAAACGAGCGCGTTCATTGCTCCTGCCACACGCACGCATGAGATAACAGCTGACAGTATCTGACAAGCTGCAATCACAAGTACCCCCCAGCACATCGATCAGGCCCTGGGTGACTTTGCCATGGGAGCACGGGCACCATGGCTCCTGTGTCTGTGAGCTGGGTGCACCTGGTGTCACACGTGGCAGGGAGCTGCCCAGGCACCACGTGCCATCACCAGGGCTTTGCCCCATCGCCCGAGCATGAGGCATGGGGCCTTTCAGAAAAAAACTCCCAAGGAAGTGCTGAATGGTTAAAATATGTTACATGTGTTTCTGTGGAAAAAAAAAAAGAAAAAAGGAAAAGGATAAGACTAGAGGCTCGGTTAGTGAGCAGACCTATCTGGTGATGTGAAAGCTGTTAAAGCTGGATTTCTCCACGTACATCAGGGATAACACCAGGCTCTAAAAACCAAGGAAACAAAATGCCATACTGCTGTTGACAAACCTGCAAGAAACTGAATCACTATTAAGAAGTCCCTTTTCCTGCCCCATTTTTTGATTTTTCATATAGTCTTCCCTTATCTATATAGTGTCATTTCCTCAAAAAAAAATTTGAATGAGACCGTCTATCTTAAAAAGTGCTTGAAATTATTTTGTTGAATTAGTGATACAAAACAGACACTGCTTGTCTGAAATTTCTTTCCTGGTGCTGCTATTTTGTCAGGTAACAGAAAGGGGAGAAAATAGCTATTTGAAGGCTCTTGACTGATGTCACCACTGAAAATAATGCAGGAGCATCTAAAATAATCTCAGTAATAATATCTGTCTGGTTGCTTTTTTATATTAGTTTATTCCATATCACCATTTTGTCTTCAGATTTATATTTGGTTAGCACTTAACATAACATACGATGTTGATAGAAAATTCTGATCCTTCATTTAGAAAAACAGTGTCTATTTTTACATAAATGAAAATGAATTCTGCAAAAACATTGAAAATATCCACAGATGTTGTAAATTGTCTTTAATGAAGTTCATAAACTTGAATTAAAGTCCCAAGTGGCTGTGTAGTTTGTCTACAGTCATCCCTCTTTCTGCCTCTGAATGTTTATTCAGGAGGGATTTTCCTGAAGGTAACATTCAGTAACAAATATTCTTTAGCTGAAGGCCCAAAATTCACATACTGGCCTGAAGATCACTCCTTGTAATAAATTGCTCATTTTTAGACATTAATTATTTTTTTTTTTACAAGTTCCCTTCTTGCAGTCTGTCTACATAAACAGCAGAATGTGAATTTAAAGAAACACATGATGAAACAGATACAAATACCCAGCGGTTGGACTTTGAAAGCTCTGCACTTGTTTACAGACTTACCGCTGACTTAGAGAAGAATAGACTGGGGGAAAAATTGCCTGTGCATAGATTTTCTTTCAAAACAGAGAGAATAAGGGATAAATACAGCTGATAAATTGTTCACAATGAATGATGTAAATATACATTTACCTCAACAGTATTATCTTCATCGTTAATGAAACCAGATTTCAGGGTTTTGTGTCACTTATGTGTGCCTTTTGCTTTCCATAAAGCACTCACTACATGGCTGTTGAGTCTAATGCTAGCTGGAAAACCAGCATAAACTCATAAATGATAGACATCTATATTGTAATGAAAAGGTCCAACCAATTGATGAGTGGGCATAATGCCATTCAAGCAGATGGGTCTGAACAGCAGCAGCCAAAACATCAAGTAAGTCCATCAAACGGAGATGTTGAGGCTGGGTACATTTCACAGCCAGGAACATTGAATGTTAAGACTGTGTAATTAGCAGAATATGACACTATTAAACCAGCTCTGGGCTGGATTAATTTGGAAAAATCTAATAAATACCTTCCACATTATGGAAGGGAGGGCCTGAAAAGATGCCTGCCTTTACTAGCATATGACAGATGGAAGTCAGGATTTCCAAGTTGGGAGTTTGAGGTTTCCCTTTCAAGCAGATTCATAGCACAGTGCTGTATTTAGATATTTCCAAGGCTATATAAGGGCAAACCCTTGCTTGCCTAAAATACATGGCATGCTACTGTTATGGAAGAGGCTTCTTCCCACAGGAAGGTCACACCTAACAAGAACAAAGCTCTTGCTCCTGGCTAACATTTGCAGAATAGCAAAGTGTCTGAACACAGCTTTTAGTGATTAAAGGTTAACTTAATATACATCATGATCTAGTCATCCAATAAGAGAGTTAAAACAAGAAAATGTGACTTTAGCTAAATGAATTGTGAAAATTATATCTGATAAACCCTTCAGGAATTCAAATTATATTTCAGTTCCATAAATTTGCTGCCCCGGAAACTGCAAATTACTCTGCTTTTCTAACACAAAACATATTTTCTATGAGATTAATGGGAAATGTGCATTGTTTATAATAACTCAGATTTCATAAATTAGCAGTGATCATATTTTGGTTTCCATTTGCATGCTTAGTTTTTATGCCTCCCAGAGATACAGAGAAAACTACTGCTCAGATACTGTCCAAAATGTCAAAGACATGCACAGTTACTTTGAAATTGCCACCCTGCCAGGGTTCTTTCTTGGAATGGGAGCTTTGGACTATGCTTGTGGCTTTCCTGGAGAGGCACTGGGAGAAACAGTCTCAATGCAACCTCCCCCTGCTGCACTGTCCAGCAACAAATCCCAAGGCCTTAATGAGTGAGTTATAGTGAAACCCTATGGAAAAATCATGAGTGGTAAACTGAAGAGTGCTTTTAAGAAGAAATGTAGTGCCCAGAGTGTATTGGTCAGACTGGAGGAACCAGAGCCTTGTGTGCAGTCACAGAACCTCACCGTTGCTGGAATAGCTGCAGCATGACGGAGAAGTTGCGCAGGTGGAGTGATGTGATGGGTTCATACAAACACTCCAGGAAGAACAGCAGGCCAGGGGTTGCCTTGATGAGGGGAAATGTGTCAGATGAGTGGATATTCTCTGTGGGATGGGCAACACACTGGATGAGAGTTGAAGGGTCAGGGTGAGAAGGAGGTCAGTGATGGTGTCATCATGGTGGTAGTGCATTGCAGGCCAACCAGGCGTGGTAAAGGTCTGAAGTGCAGATCAGAATCCAGCACTTTCCACTAACACAGGAGATCTGTGTGCTGCTACATGGAAAGGGAAGAGGTCTCAGGCACTCTGAGGCATAAAGTAGGAAAGGGAAGAGGTCTCAGGCACTCTGAGGCATAAAGTAGACCTCTTTTTCCCTCTACGACCAGTTCCTGACAGAGTGTGGTCCTCTGGCCAAAGAGTGTAGCCAGACCAACTGATGAGGGGGTTGCAATGGATGCTTGTTCTGGCTGCCCTGAGAAGTTGCTGAAGAGTGAGGGACATGACCTACACTGAGAACTAAAAAGGCATCATTACTAAGAACAGCAGCAAAAAAACAAAACAAAAAAAACCCCAAAGAAGTTTATTCCTCTTTATGTTTTAATGCCTTCCTCCTCCACCCCCAACATTTATGTATATCCTTAGTCATTTAATAGGCTTATAATGTCACCATGGGAAAGCAAGAAGATACAGCCACAGTGCACATTAATAGACCACTAATCACAAACCAGCAAGAGTTTGGTTGACCTGAGAATATTCCAGCAAATGGTGAATATTTACATTTTTCATTATTTGTATGGCATTATGTTCACATGTAATTTTCAGAAGCAAAAGCCAAATCCCGGTGTGGCCCTAAAATGACCTGTTGAAAATGAGTTAACAAGGCTGCTCTCAAAGGTGGTTCACAATTTAAAGTGGGATGTGACAAAAACAAACCTAGCACAGCATGATGCAGTCTTTATGGATGATGATATCTTAATATTAGTTTTTCTAGAAACTGGAAGCTTGAGAAACCAGAGGAAAAAAAAAATTAAAATTTACACTACCTTGTTTAATTTGCACTACATTGTAGATGGAGATGAGGTGGTGAGGGCAAACCACTCTTAATTTTTTCATCCACTAAGCCAGTAAAAAACATCCCAAAGAAAGCATAATATCATTACTGTAACCATACTGAAGGACATTTAACCTTTGGCTTTCTATTTCCCAGTCTACCTTAGGTATAGTGATATTTTCCTAGTGTTGCTACCCAAATTTATCTTAATAGCTGTAAAGCTTCATTTCATCCATTGTAGGTTATGCTAATCATGTGGTTTCTTCAAGAAATGTTTCAGCTGACTTATGTAAAAGAGACAGAATAAGGCAGAAAACTAATTTAGAAAAATTTGGAGAAAAGGGAAAACTAATACTAAAAATACAAATTATATAACATACTCAAGATTGCTTTAAGAAATGTTTTGGGTAAAACTTTGGATTTTGCCAGGATGATACATGTTTTAAACTGAAACATTGATAAAGCCAGCTTTTATTTTGGATAATTAAGATGCAAGAGTAAACCCCACTAGAAGACAGAATTTCTATCTTCTCAAGACCCAAAACACACAGTTTGCAAAAAGTGGCCTAAGGTCTTCTCTGCTTTACTTACACAATTCTCTTGAAATCAGTAGTGGAGCTTCTATACAGACTGTTTAATATCTGGCTTGTGAAAAATTAGCACTACCCTTCATTTTTTCATTAAAAAAATACCCAGCTGCAGTTTGTGAGCAGCGTTGTTTGTTGATCTTTGTGGGTTTGGGAGAATTACCTTGCCAGCTGTAATCCTGGCAGCTGGCTGTATTCCTGGGAGCCACCCCAGGGTCAAAGCCTCTGTTCTGCTCTGGTTTGCCCACCCCTGCCTTTGCTTCCCTGAGGCTCACCTGCCTTGCCCAAACACAGTCTTCAGGATGCAGCTCCTTCTAACGACACAGGAACATCTCATCAGAGACTTTCTTTTGAAAATGTTTAGCCACAAGGACACATAGCTGCTCTATCACTTCAATCTTTAACACAAAAAGTGCCTGGTTAGTATTAATGGACCTATAACGAGCAAGAAGTATTGTATGAGCAGAGAAACTCTTTTCTGTGTCTCTGCCTTATTATTTCATTTGTGATAAATAAAATGGGGCTAGCAGCTGAGTTATTCATATGAAGGTTGGAAGAAATATCACTTTTAGTTCCAGAACCCCTGCAGATATTTACGAATTTTACCAAAATATTTTTGTAGATTCCTATTGTTTTTTTACTTAAAAATATGGCAGAACTGAACGAAATGGATAGGTCTCTTTCAAGAATAAAAAAAATTCAATTTCATTGCCCAGCATGTAACATTTTTCTCTGTGTTTCAAATATGCTGTAAAACTAGATCTCCATGTCTTTCTAATAGAGAAACGTAGCACTTTGAAAAAATCACAATAAAATATGAGAAGACTGTTGATGATTCAGCTTTCCATAGTTATGCTGTTATGATATTTTTCTACTTTGTTTGCGTTGTTTTGTTTTCAGCAAGTTTTTCTTTAACTGCAGAGAAAATACAGGCTCTCCAGAATTAACTTGTGCTTTAAATCAAATATGGAATAAAAGCCACATATACAAGGGTGTAGGTATATGGCTGTTAAGCAGATAAATCCCTTCTGCCTTATGTGGTCCAGAGCTGGAGGCCAAGATGACTTTACATTTCCTGTAAAGGTTATTTAGGCTTACTAACACTTTTATCTGAGATCTGATATATCTCCTAACAGGAAACAGCAACAAGCAGGGAGAAAAACTCCTGAAATTATTGATTTCCTTTGTTGGATACTCTGCTATAGGAGCACCCTGATAAGACCTTGTCTATCAGAATCTGCTGAGAATTCTCCAGTGATCCATGTTAGGAGTTGCATTTGGACTTTTTCCTAGGTCAGCTTGTTATGGCCTTTCTGTCTAAAGCACAAACTTTTGCATAGTACAGCAGTCTGAGGAGTGGGAAAACATGCTGTTCATATCAAGAAGCAGCAGCTGTTAAGTTTGAATACACCCAGAATTAGCAATACTTTCAGGTCCATAATCTAGTATCTAGGGAAAATTGAGAGTAATCACATTTATTTTAAAAATTTAAGCATTTTAGAAAGTAAAACCAGTTTCTCTAAAAACACTATGTTTTTACAAACATACTTAAAATTGTTTTCCTGAATCCATGACCTTTTGTATTTGGTGGGAGACACTTATTATCTGCTGAATTTTGATCTAAAATTTAGTAAGTGACATTAAACAAAAAGCATCTGCCTTCACACTTCTCATGAAGTTTCTTTGAATATGAACTCTGTGCTTGCAATGGGTAAAGATGACATTCACTGAATTTTTTATGCAAAGCATAAAGACTCACTTCAAATTATATTTAGTGCTTCATGCAGCCATGTCCTGTTTAAAAATAAAATAAAATGCAAAATCTGGTTTGGGTTCGTGCTTTTAAAAGGGGCAGCTAAAGCAATTGCCTGGATGTTGTAGCCCTGTCTTTACCAAGGCTGGGCAACAGTAAATACAAATCCCACTTCATTATCCCTGCAGTGTCCTCTGAGCTAATAAAACATTATCCAGCAAAATGTGGGCAACCTCCAGACCTACTCTGTCCTTGTCTTTGCTGTGGCTGCCAAGGAGAAAGGCACCTCTTGCCAGCAGTGGTATGAGAGGCCCTTTGGGAAATGATCTGAGACTGCTGGACTTGTTTTCTTTCTGGCTGTTCCAACCTGTACAACCATACCAAAGCACAGCTTCTTAACTTGTCTGGCCTCTTGGTCCAACAGGGGATTAAAGGACTAATAAGATTCTTGTTATTTTGAGGTGAATCTTGTGGTGGGTGCTTAGTTAAGAGTTTGTTTTGCCTGAACAGCTGTGGATACTTAGCTGGTTTTCTAGTTATTTTTTTTAGCAGTCTGCCTGAGGGTTTACTGTAGGCTGCGTGTTTTCTTTTTGGTGGGCTTTGGGATACCTGCCTGTCCCAGCACTGGGTGGTGCCAGTCTCTCCAGCCCTGGATGCCTGAGCTGGCCCTCCTCTGCGAGCTGCCTGCTTGGCTTTGTGCTGCTTTTCATAGGACTGCCTGGGCTTAGGCTGCTCTGACTGACCATCTGCACCATCTCTCTCCATCAGCAGCTAATTTATTCAAATCTCAAGTAAGCCTTGCTATGCTTGTAGTTTCTCTTCCATTGTTTCCATCTCCTCTCATTCCTGCACTGATTATTGCTAAGCATTGTACTAGCAGTTGAGAAAACTGGAAGATGCTGCTCTTTCAGTGCCCAGTGAGAAGCAGAGGTTGAGTCCCACAGCTTTAAAGAAACACACAGTCATTTCCTAGATAACATCAGACAGTCTACTGCCCCAGCATCTCTCCTTGCTAGGGTGTAGTAGCTCCAAAAGGTAGAGAGTTTGGATGAGATATCTATACCAGAAGCCAACGCCAAAAAGAAAAGGTCAGTGGGACAAATAATTAAAAAAGGGGTCAAACTTCATATGGTGTTTTTGTGGAGTTTAAAAATCTACTGGTAGTTTCTAACATATAATACTCCATTATGCATTTAACTGATTACCCAGCTGGTTTTACAGAGAAAACCGCACTGCTGTGTAAACCTGGGAAACGATGAACCTGCTCTTGATTCAAACCACCAGTCTGAGCAGAGGGGTGATGACTCAGGGAGTGTATGTACATATCAGTCCTTGACTCGTTCCGGGGAAAATGACACCTCAATGACATGAATTTTAAAGTGACTGGATGCAAGTTCTCATATCTAGGACCAAAGATTTCTGGGATGGCAAAGTGTGCCTTGGAAGGCAGTGACAGTGAGAGACCTGAGGCCCAGATAAACATGTCCCCATGACATTCAGTGCCATGTACCACAGATGTGGCCTGAGCTATATAGGTCAAACTAAATGACTGCAGTTCTCCTCTTTGTCTCAGGTTCTGTTAACTTGCTACTTGGAATATGAATCTGTTATTGAAATCAGAGGACACTGCATGTTAGCAGCAACAAATACAGAGAGGGGCCAGAACTGTGAAATTTCTGTGGGAAAGGAAAAAAGGACATTTTCCAAATTTTAGTTGAGAGGTCTCTATAATGGAGGACCATATATCTTCCAATGTACAGATCAACTTCCTTTAGTTGATTTAGTTGATTTAGTTGATTTAGTTCCAACAGTGCTTTATTTTATGTACCACTGATCAGATGGCTAAGATTACGTGAAGGTCCACAATGGTAACATGGAGATATGAATGCTGCATCCTAGACCTGAAATAGACTACAACCTCTTTTTCTTATTCCCTGCTTTCCTGTATTTTTATTTCCCTACAGGAAGTGGTTTCACTTGAAGTAGGTATTTTTCATATGGCCTTATTTGAAAATTTGATGACAGCGGTAAATCAGGAGACCAAAGGAAGTTTTGAACAAAGGTGCTCAGCATTTTTGTTGATAGTCTGAACTATGCATGAATATACAGACCCTCTTCTCATTTTAAATCAGATAATATTCTTGTATTGGGTGCAGCAACAACTTCCATTGCACTGCAACACCATGTAAGGAAGGATCTGGATATATGTTTATTTCCAGCTCCTAAATGCCATGCAACCTAAGGAAACAACCATGACAAGGAAGTGTTTTTGTGGACAGACCATGGCCCCAGACTGAAAACAGAGGAAGCTTTTACAGTATACATTTAGTTTTGTGTGTAAACTTTTCAAGACCATTTCAGCCTAATAGTCTGAGCTGCATTACCTCGGAGGGCATTGTCATTAAGACTTTACACACTCGGCTAATAAATTACAGTGATGTAGCAGCTTTTATGTCAAAGGATCCTGAAGTGCTTTACAAACTTTACAGTCCATACATGCATGAATCACTTCACCCACTATTGAGGTATGGCCAGGCCAGGGATAAATTGTGGCAGCTGTTTAACAGCACACAGCAGTTCAACACAATGGGTTTAGGAGAGCAAAGACAACATGCTCTCCCAGTGCCAGTCCAAGTAATTCAGAAGGACAGTGGAGAACACCTTGGGAGAGAAAGGGAGGGATTTCTTCCTCATGGACTAGTGCAAGGCATTGTTACTTGACTTTAGTGTCTTTCATCTTGTACCAAACCTGTTGCGAGAAAGTCTCCTATTTGGGCTAAAAAGTCTGTGAACACACATGTAAGACATAGGGTCTTGAAACCGTCAAGGAAGTTTGTGTAGGTAGAGTTTTCCTAGCCAAAGTGGAGCTAATCAGGATTTAGTGCTGCCTCAGTATGGAAAATAGGAAAAATATGCAGTCTTGGTTTAGGCTGTTTTTGCAACTGGGAAACTGAAGGAAAAGCATCAGTTGCACTCTGTACATAGCTGTACATCTACTTGAACAGAACCCAGATCTTTAAAGAGCTAGATAGGAAATTAATTTAATTCCCACTCCCTTTCTGGTTACCAGCTGTCTTCTAATATAAAGTGATGGCCCCCATAAAGGCCTTCTGAAGAAACAAGCAATTTCCTGAATAAATCAAGTTATCCTTTCCTCCTTCCCTTTTTTCTCCCTTTCAGTGACTGGTATCTTTAGTGATGATCCTGAGCAGTCTTGTTACCAGCTGCTCTAATCTAGGGGGTTTTGTCATTTCACCTTGATATTTCTTTCCCCATTGTTTTGCCTAAGTGCACAAAACAAAGCCTATGAGTGCAGCGTGCAGGGCTCAGAGCAGAGGGAGAATTGTTTGCAGTTGACACACATCAAACTAAGGCTGGCTTCTTCCATAAGAATAGATTTATTTTTTCCTTGCAAAAAACATATCTTCAGTTTTTAACTTCTGCAAAAGAGTGTTATTTGAAGAACTCATTGTTTCATTTTCCTTTTTTTGTATAGATCCATGGGCACCAGAGAGAGTAAATGTGAATGTGTTGGGTGAAAATAGTAGAGACTAATGATATATACAGAGTTGTTTGCATTGGGTGCTTAATAGTTTGCTAATTCCTCCTGCTTAATAATGTAATATTTGCATGATTGGAGACCCTAAATATATAGGGTTGTGAATTTCTATCCAAGAGTTCACTGCAGAAATAGTAATTAAGAGGCCTCTACCTTCACTCTTAGTGCCTGATTGTAAACCTTTCTGTTCGCCCGTGGAGGTTTCTAGGAGGATTGCTCAGATGAGTGTATGATACTCACAACCAGAGAGCTGGACCCTTGCAGCCCTGAAACAGAC
This sequence comes from Coloeus monedula, assembly GCF_965178545.1. Taxonomy (NCBI): domain Eukaryota; kingdom Metazoa; phylum Chordata; class Aves; order Passeriformes; family Corvidae; genus Coloeus; species Coloeus monedula. Next base: position 13,002,710 of record NC_138790.1, read on the forward strand.
CATTATAAGCAGGAAAAGAATACTTGAGACAAGAAAGTCCACTGATTTCCTTAAGCTGTGAATCCAGCCCACAAAGAGTTAAAAATAAATAAGCATCATAGAGCAGTATCCTACTTATTTTCTAAAGATTGCCAAAATTAATTCTAAAACAGAATATCTAACCAGGATTTTACATATAAAATACTCTAGGTATTGAACCTAGTTTTTGTGCATCCACTCTGTGCTGAATAGAATCTTTTGCTTGTAAATGCACTGAGCCTTAAAAGCAATTTCTGTCATATCACCCTTCATATTCCTATGTCTTTCATTGCCATCCAAAAGGAAACACTTTAACTTCAGGCAATAAGAGGCTTTTAATTCAGATATAAGTTTACATGAGCTATCTTCATTACAGTGTACAATGTAAAAAAAGAGAAAATTTCAAATCATATTTAAAATTTTAATTAGATCATTTCTGCTGTTTTGCCTGTTTTAAAATATATAATAAAACTTCAATAAATTATATTCTGGGTCATATCAGCTTCCTCTCAAGAAAATGAAGTTAAATCTTTGTAGTAACCAGCAGCTTAATTTTCATTAGGCTAGCTATTTGATAATTAGTCATGCACCATAAATCAAGTCCCCAAGTCTTCTCCAGGTTTCTTAATTGAAAATTATTGTTTCTTGGCTCTGTGGCTAAATGTGCAGCAAGTCTGAGGAGTGATAGATGCTGAATCTAGCACAAACAGTTTGAAACAGTCAGAACTTGATAGATCATTGCCCTGAAGGGGCTTGTAATGGTGGAGAGACTGAGAATTTCAAAATTAAAGGTTTGTTCTTAAAAATCACAAGTGCAAAAGCTAGCTGTAGTTTACCAAATAGCTCTTAACCTTCAGCCACTTTTCCTTTCATTGCTAGCTGAATTTCAGTTGCTTTTCTAGTGACAATTGTAATGGATTTGTGTGGCTATATTTGAAAAGTTAAAATGTTGACTTGGAAGGATACAGACTGAGGGTATTTGTGTTCTCTTTTGTTCGTGGTGTTCTTTTTCTGGTAAATCTCATTAACAAATATGGAAGTTGTTTCATTTTTGGCATTTTCAAACACTGAATGAAATGGTGGCAATCCTTTCAGAGCCACTATGAGAGAACAGATGGGCCTGCAATGCATGCCTCAGGTCATAAAATAATTTCAGATATGATGCAATTGTGGCTAAGTAAAAGACTTTTGCAAAGTCAGAAATATATTACTTCACTGAAAGAAGGGAACCCTTTGTAATTTTTCTTTGACAGCCTAGCAGACTTTGTACAGAGCTCAGCTTGTATTTGCCATTCTGTAGATAAGGACAGCCACAGGGTTTTCTGCCATTCATGCCTTGCTTCCTCATGATCCAGCAGCCAAGACCTGATGACGACCGCAGCAGGAAACAGCGTGAATGCTCCATAAATTTAAAAGCGGGAATCAATTGATGCTAAAAAAAAATGGGCCTAAGATTTTAGGTGAAAATTTCCAAACCACATTGGTTCATTCATGCTGAAAACCTTCTCACACCTTATTTAAGCTGACGAACAAATGCAGACTTGGAGCTGAAGAGGGCATTTATTTGTTGTCATATACACCAAGACTTGCACTGCAGTGGTTCTACCTCCATAGCCCATCACAAAACAAAGCTCCACATTGCCAGAATGAGGTGCTGAGCTGAGGGGTGCAGCACTCAGCAGGTGCTCCCCATGGATGTCCTGTACTGTCCACTGTGGCGCATTACAGATGCATTTCTGCTGTACTTGGTTCATCTCCTTCCAAGATCAGCTTTGTACTGCCAGTTCCAAGAATTTGATGTGTGTGTAACAGCTTTCTGAATGTGCTTCTCACAGCAAAGTCAGGGGAGTATGACGAGTAATTAAACTCTGAGGAGGGAGGGACTTAAAAGGAAGAGAGTTTACTAAAATATATAATCAAATAATTATTTTATTTGTGGATCATGTTCTTTTTGGGGCCCTGAAATGACTGTGCATAATCTTATTTTTGTAGAGATTTATTCTTGGAAGGGAAAGTCATTTGCCTAAGGGATATATTGATTTCATTCAGCTGTCACCATCCCTTTATAAGATGTTACAGACAGAAAGCCAAATTCAGGCCCAACTTTGTTTTATTTTTGAATATACGAAATCTAAATAGGGTGCTGTGATTACAAATGAGAGTTGTTTTCCCATCGATCCAGTTTCACACTGGACTAGATTGCAGCATCAGCTGGGTGAGGAGCAGTAGAGGATGGGGGACAGCAGAGGATGAGGGAGTGAGAGGTGTCTGAGGGCACTTTTGTAGCCTCTCTCCATGGAGGAACTCCCTCCTGGTAGGCAGTGCTGGTGAGGGCCTTCCTACAGCCCTCGTGGGAGGAATGGAAGGGAGCCAAAGCCAGTGTGGAATGAGCTTTCCATGAGCAGGCCCCTCATTTGCAGGCAGTGCTGGAATGCAGGGAGCAGGCTTTGCACTGGGCTGTGTTCTGATACACAGAGACATGAGCTGCAGCTCCCGACAATGCAGGGACTGGGGTGGTGTAGATTATGAAGCCAGAGAGAATATCCAGTGCAACACTGTGTGAAACAGGAACTTTCCTCATTAATTAATGAGAGCCCAGGTGTCAGTGCTGACGTGCAGTCTCCACCAGCTCCCAGAGGTGTGGGTGTGCACTGAAGCCACACGCTCTGGCCTGGCCATGGCAACTGCTTAATCAGAGCCACTTTGTTTAGTGGCCTTCTGCTCATGATCTTTTGGGCCCTTCGTGCCCCTCTAGCCTCAGAGGAGCAACTAAATATTTAATCTGAGGGATGGACCAACCGGAATTTATTCTGTCGTCACCTGGACTGAGCTGAAAGTGTGAAGATCAGTGTGTGGATAATCCTGATTCCACCGAGGTTTATGAGAGAACAGCAGATTTGTTTTTACACAGAATCATGGGAAGAGTTTGTGGCTGGATTCCTTGTGAAGTAAAATCAGGCAAGCTGTTTTTATTGGATTTTGATACAAAATTGTAGAAATATCAAACTATCAGTTCTTGGCATGTTTTCCATTTGCATTTATGAAAACAGTTTTTCTAGCTAGTGTGGTTTTCACCTGTTAAAACATTAAAATACTAGCATTATCAGTTTTGTCTATCTTTTAGACTGATATAAATAGATCCAAATTCAGAGTTTAAATGCCTCCTACTCTCCCGTCCTTATTCCAAACACGCACACACAAATAAAATGGAATGACTGATGTTTAAGATTATATTTTAGTTGACTCTCAATCGCTATGAATTTCATCCCCATGATGCTAAAACTTCAGGGCTACCAATCTTATTTTCTTAAGGCACAAAGAATGAACACACTGTAATTTTTATTGTGTGGTTTATTTTCAGGATGCAGAGTGTGTATATTCTATTTCACTATCATTTTACAGAACTATATAAAGATACAAAAAAGATTAAATATTTTCTCCCTCATACTCCATCCCACAGTCAGAATTTGAGTTTGCGTACACAAACCAGAATGGCATGTGACTAAAATGGTAGCCTTACTCTGTTAAAATGAAGAAGAACATAAAATAAAAATCCTGTAGCTGTTGTTTCTCACAAGATGCGAGCTCATTGTCAATCTGTACATCTAGGTAGAATTAGTGTAATATATATGATGCAACAGCAACTAGTGGATAGATGAATTTGAATGGGGCTGTGTTCTCCATGTAAGGAAGAGGCAGTGCTTACTCAAATGCTGTTAAAACTCCCTCATTTACAGCTCCTGGAGATGAAACATGCAGCAGATTGCCTGTAACCATAGCAATTGGCTCCGACATGAAAGATCTCCAGCACAGAGGTAGTGGTAATGGCAGAAGCAGTGTGGAAGATAAAGGTGTACAGAGAGAGAGAGAGTACCAGGTAGAAGTGAACTACAAAATAAGTGAAGACGAGGTGCCCGAGATGGATTCAGGCAGATGTGTGAGTTTGATGGAAAGGTTTGGGCTGGCAAGGTGTTGGGGGAGGACAGGGACAGATGAAGAGAAAGCTGAGATTTTGTCATTAGTCTGGTGTAGGGGACAAAATCAGAATAGGGCTGGCAGAGAATATGGGGAAGATTATGCTGCTGGAGGCTGCTGCCTCTCAGGTCCTTGCCTTTCAGCAAGGATAGATGGATTTCAGGGACCCCAGTCAGCCAATGGAAGGACTCCACACAAGTTGTTAGCTCTTGATGATGGATTGTGGTGTGATGTGTGGTGTCAAGGTGCAGCACTCAGAAAAATGTAGATATTCCATATCCCAAAGCAGTGCCGGAGTTGTCGGCCTGCACTTTGGAGATGCAGAAGGAAAATGCCCAGAAAAAAAGCATTGTTAAGAGGTGGGGGAGTTCAATTGCTTTCAGTTATGAGCACTGGTACAAATACAACATCTGAGATATTTACTCTAATATTTTGCTTGGTGTCCACTTTTAGGAGCTTTTGTTTTGGGAAATATATAAAAGTTGTTTCTTCTTATTATTTCTGACAAATTTAAAGGGAATCACTTCTAAGAACAAATGCCCTTGTACAGTAATCCATAGAATTATGGATGTGAATAGTTTTTATATAATAATAATGATGATGATTGTATTGACTTATGAATTCTAGAGAAGAAGAATCCACTTACAAGAAGAAAACCATATCAATGAACTAAGGACTGCAAGTCAGGACTCTTTAGCTTCATATACACAGTTTACATCTATCCAAAATGAATTTATGGAATCATTACAAAGATTGGGAACAAACCTCTCAGAACCCAGTAAGGTCATTACTTTCATCGTTTGTCATAAAGACTTTTTCAGTTTTTACTGGAAAAAAAATCTCAGTAAAAGAAAGGTCTTCAGTGTGATTATAGTTTAAATCAGTCTGATTAGGGACAACTTCATTTGAGCAACTGAAATGACACTTGGGTAAGAGCACAGAATCCAGCAGTGAGATTTCCTGGTTGCAGGACTGTACTCTAGGACTGAGCTGGCTTCCTGAGAAAGAGGCTCAGCTCCCACACCACAGCCAGTAAATCCACCACATTGTGCAGAACACATAATCCCCTCAGTGTCCCTCACCCTGCCTTTCCACTACTTTTTCTTGGCTTATAAAAGTTATTTTTGGTCAGCCAAGCACATCTTTACAGTAGGCAGAGTAAATACAAGATTTATGCAGCTATGTGTCATCTTTAAATCTACTCAACTCCCCAGGTAAAAAACAGGATCACAGCAGTGAACATTTTAATAAACAAGCAAAGATATTGTACAAAAAAGAGAGAACAGATAGAAAAAAAGATGTTACAGTTCAACACCTCCTATCTAGGCTGGAGAAATGAGGCTGAGGCTTGTATACATGTCCCCATTCTGGAGTGTTTTCTGCCAGTGTTTGGTCCTGAATTAGAGCTGTAGGTGATCAGCCCTAATTCATTGTTTCACTCTTCTGATTCTGAAGCAATCAGAAACTCGTGAAACCAGCTGACTTTGCAGGATTTGAAGGCTAAAATCTGATTAAAAAAGGTTGTGGGATATTATCCACTGTCAAATCACTGGTTCATCTTTTCAGTGTATTTTTAGGAACGTGTGATTGCCCTGAGATATCTGCTGAGAGAGAGAAATTCTTTTATGTGTAAGAATTAGCTGGCACTGTTATTGCTAGTATCTGGCAAAGTTTCACTTTCTGCTATGATTTGTGCTTCTAAATTAAATTTGGTGTGGTGCTAGCAGCTTGGGACAAGCACCAATTATAAGTTCTGATAAAAAAAAAAAACAACCTATAAATCTAATCCTGTCTGGACTACCAGCTAAAGATTTATTCCAAATTTTATCTACACCCACAGTGTACCTCAGCCCCAGAAAACACCCTTTTACATCACCACTTTGCAAATCTAGATGGTCTTCAAATGCTTAAATTTTAACATCTGCTAAATAGGGTTAGCTTCACTGTCAAATTGGAATGAGTCTTCAGTGACTGGGTCCAAGTCTGCAATCATCAACTGTCTAATTTGGTAATGGCAACTGCAGCAGAAGCAGGATCAAGACAGATAATTTCTTCCCTATCAAATTTATGTATGTTGTAATATAATGAAAACATTCCCCAAGAGGATTTCCTTTGCTGTGCATAGCACACGATACCAGTTGAACACTTTTCTTAGCCCTTTTTGTATCTTATCTACTGATATTAAAGTGTCCTTGAGAAATACCATGGCTTATATAGGTGCAAGGTGCCTTAAAGGTCTTTTATTGTCTTGGAAAATGTAAATATATATTTAATCTTAATTACTGGAAATACTATACCAATCTTCCCCCCTCCACCAGGAACTTCTCCATAAAAATGCATTCTACCTGGAAACACTATAAGCTAAACTAAAAATTTTCATTTAAATGCTGTGAATCCAGACATATCTGAAAGGTATTCCAATTCATTTAAGGTGTTTAGGAAGTCAGTATTTAGAGATTAGGCTGGAAACTGCAACTCTCTGGTAGAAGAGGTAAATTCCAATAGGGAAAAAAACCCTAAGCTTTTCTGCAAGATGTGGGTTACTTCTAAAATCGGTGGGGGCATCAATTTTCCACTCTCAGGTCAAACTGTAGTCAACACTGATGTCAGCCCATGCAAGCACATATCAATAATGACAGTGTGGCTCAGCCAGCAGTGCTCTTACCTCTTGGCTAGAAGGTCACAAGTTTAAGTCTCCCACCAGGACTTGGGCTGATTCTTAATGCTGACATGGCAGTGCAGCACTGGGGAGGTGTGGAAGTGTTTGAGGTGCCGTCCTTCATGAGAAGAGATGTTAATCCAAAATCCCTTTCTCCTGTCCCTGCTGTCTCTCTGGGCAATATCGCCGTGGCACTTTTGTGAAAAGAGGCTGGCTAAGCCTCCTTCCCAGCCAAAACTCGCTGTCACACGCCAGGCTCGGCCGTCCAAGGCAGAGCACAGGCCATTGTGTTGTTGCACCATTACTGTATTTAGTTAAGTACAATGGAAACATTGTTAAGTGTTTGAGGATACACAGGATATGAAGGGCCTAATGCAAAAACCAAAATCTAATGCAGTTTTCTAAATTCTATTGTTTATCATGTCTCTGTACACAGGCACACAAACACATTATATGTATATTTAGAAAGTGGGACTCTGTTAAAAATTACATTCAGCTTGCACCCATTCCATTTATATTATGTGGAGCAATTATATTCCTTCCCTCAAACTGATTTTTTACCATTTTGAAATAAGAACTCTGCATTTAATATTGCACATTCTTTATTATAGAACCATATTGTTTAGCTTGTCATGATATAGAGTTGCTTTTCCATAAGTACATTAAGCATGGGTACTCAGGGGATATTTTCTTCAAAGAAAGTGGAAATTCTGGGAAGAAACGTGTTATAACAACTGTCTATGGTTAAGAATGAGAAATAGTAGAAAGCTTGGATGTTCTCTGAGGAATAGGGTGCATTGTGGAAATGTCATCTGAGGATAGTCATGAACTGAAAGACTGCATGTTCCATTTTATTTTATTTAATTTAATTTTATCTTATTTTACTTTATTACCCCTGACATATTGGCTAGAACTAGAGTGTTAAGTGTTCATTTTATTTACAGTACAACACTATTGATAAATGCATGTGTATGTGACCTAAACCTCAGGAACTACATATAAAGAATCAATATGGAAAAGATTATTACATAGCTACAAGTTTGGGAGCATATCATAATAATGTAAGAATTTTCCTCCCCCTCAAATTAGAAGCTCTATTTTCTTCTGAAATTACAGTACCTATTTAAAAAAACCCAGTAAACCAGGGAGTAAAACTTCAAAATAATGCATTCTCCCTTCTTTTAAACCCCCTTTGCATAATATGAAGTCCTTAAACTCTTTTTGCAGCAGTCCTGCTGGCTTTCTGTTGCTTGATATTCTGACCATTTTTGAACCCTTGAACTCTGACAGAGAGGAGGGACTTGGAGAGGTTGTCATCTGATCTATGTAAGAAGGCAAAAGGAATAGCTTTCTCTTTAATAGCACTCTTTTCTGCTTAACAGTTGGTGGGAGATTAAAATGATCTAGGTGGATAAGGCAGGTTAAAGGTCAAGGGACACCACAACTCTCCCTCTTCCCCACATGTCAAAATATAGACAGGTCATTAGAAGTTAAAATTTTGTGACCCTTTCCAAAATATTTCAGTTTATATATGATAATTTATATTATTTATCCATTAATTTTTATTGTAAATTCCAATTCTTGAGGGGGACTGGACCCCTACTAGGCTACTGTCCAGCCTGTATAGTCGTCAGGTGCTGACATTCTGAGTTTCAGCCATATTAATTGCTGGATAAAGGCTATAATCCCCTCTCTTTGAAGCCCAACACTGATTTTTAGGCAGTACTTCAAAAGCAGCACACAACTGAAGAGGCATATTTCCTACTAGCACTGAATCAACATGATTTACTCTGTTTGCATTCGTCTACATACGCCGTGCATATTTGGCTGCACAACAAAAAGGTGTGAGTTGGCTGTAATATAGTCTAAGGAGAGGTTTTTACTCTCTTGAAGTTGATGCATGACCTCATCGGAGACATACCGTTCCAGATCTTGGCTTTAAGCATCATTTGGAAAGTATAAACTCCTATATCATGCTTTTGTTACCAATGAAAAATCCTGCCTTACGTTGCTAGAATTTTTTCCTCCCACAACATCATATTAAAACTATAATTTAGAGTGAGGTTATTTCTTATGCTGTGAATAAATAAGGCCTGTGTTTTGTAAAAACAAACCTTTTTCGAAACATGGATTTTAATATCTTAAATACTGCAGTTTCTTAATTAAATGAAGCTGCGATCCAGCAGCAAATATCCATTATTAAGAATAAATAAACATATTGTTTAGCTTGTTTTCGGGAAAAGGAAATGGGTGAAGAGGTCTTTGAATCATAAACAAATTTGTAGCAATTGCAGAGCTCACGGCTGAGTGTCGGGGTGTTCCTCTCTTGTGGCTGTGCGTCTTTTTGTGGCAGGGTGTGCTTGGCTTCTGGCTGGCTGTCCACAGAGCCGCACTATGGGGACTTTCTCATCCAGGATTTGCCAAGTATACTTAGTGTTATGTTTGAGAAAGATTAACAATATTTCAGATCAAAGGAGAATCCTGCTGCACGGTCTTACAAGATTGTCATTCACTTCCATTATGGCTCATTTGCACAAGATTTTCATGTAATATGTGCCATTGTTTTGATGGCAGTGATTTGACATAAAGACAGGGCCAAAATGCTTCTCGGAGCCCCACTCCGCCAGGCTGGGGGGTAGCTGGGGCGCAAAGAACTTGCCAATCATAAAATGCAACTTTGTCTCAGTTATATTAAAGCCTTTATCAGGTGGGAAACTTTTGAATAAGCTTTGATTCAAGGAGAAAAACTAACAATGGCTGTTTTTTTATTAGAGTGTAGGCACTGTTTTAACCAGGTAAAATTTTGGTTAACAGGGAATAAAAACCTTATGCAAAGAGCAATTTTGGTCGGCCACATATTCTGATGGTTTTTTGTTTCTTTGAAATACAGAATTTGTTTTAACATGTTTTGTAAAAGTTGGAGAGCCCCATGGCAAGAGTGACACATGAGAAATTTATTTCCCCCAAAATTTATTGTTTAACCTAGTAGCTTCTTTTTAAAAATCAGATTTCCCAGGTGGATGCTTGGCAGACACTTTAAAATGCAGATGCATTAGACTGTAGTGCAATACAGGAATCAATAAAATTTGTTAGAGGAGAAAAGTAAACTATATCACATAATTTTCTTCAATTCCTTTCTTTCAAGTAATAACTTTTTAGGTAAGGTCAGATTTTATAGGTAAATAAAAGTTGAACTTTATTAAGTTGCTGGAGCAGTTTAGTTTGATTTAAAGTCACAACTTGGAACTGGACAAAGCCTGTTGCTTTGGCTTTAATACACCCTGTTGGGCTTAGGTAGCACAGGAAACTCAGTACAGGAGCTGATCCAGGATGTCTGATGCCTGAATCTATAATTCCCACTGAAGTCGAACTTCCAGTGACTCCAGAAAAAGACTACAGGATGACCACCCTTTCCTGTCCAGCTGAACACCTTAGGTACAATTATTCAAGTTTAAACCAAAATTTCAGCTGTAACTGTAAGTTTCCTGACTTTCTGTGGGTCTAAATTGTCATTAAGGTTTTTATTTATGGTTTTTTACACTCTATTTTTTAGGCAGGGTAGTTTGTTTTCCATCAGTGGGGGGGGGGGGGGGGGGGACATGACAAGATGTAGTACATTGTATAGGGATTTAGAAAACAATTTACTTCAAAGAGCTAATGATGTCTTTAAAGCTGTTAGTTATGCATGTGGAGGTATAATGCTAGTAAATGCATACGTAAAACTCAAAAGAGAAGTTATTGTGCAGAAAATTATTTCAAGATGTAAATGGTGTATTCTACTGGTTTTTGTGGGTATAATTAGTTAATAATTTGTTATGGAAAAGACACCTGAAACAATTAGTTATGAACTGCAAAGAATACTTCAGAAAGAAAGAAATGTTTAAGAATGCCACTGAAGTGATGTGTTTCAAATTGTTTTCACACTTTGCATTGCAAGTTACACTTAAACACATCTGGTGTGCTTTTAAAATGAAAATAACTGAAATATCCCTATATGAAAATGTGTGATGGAAGGAACCTTGTGGCTGGGTTATAAAATCTTGGGAAATGGACTGTAAAGTGGAAACAGTGAAAAACATTTCACTTTGGTGACGATAGCTGGCATCTTCCTTCTAGACTGCCACGAAAAGGATTTATTTCAGGAAACTCATCACATACTGTGGAAGGTAGCATCTATATGTCAGCAATTCCACTGACATTTTATGGATATCTTAAAAATATAAACATTAAACTGTTGGATCCCTGTTTTTCTCCCTGCTCAGGAAATGCTTGCAGAATACACGAACAACAGCGCCCTCTGCACCTGAAACCCCTCCGGTTATTAAACCCAGACGTTCCTACGTGCTGGAGGAGCCTTTAATTTCAATTACTGCTTTTTTCAGCTGCTGGTAGGTATAGCTGGGCAGCGGGGGAGGGGTGAGAATATTCAGCTATATTTTTAAGTGCTATGTAACTTTATAATATTACCTGAAAGCTTCAGCACCCTTAGGTATAAAATTTACAGTAATACATAGTTTAAAGTTACATAGAAAAAAACTAAGCACAAAATAGCAGCAGAGATGTTGCAGTTCTGCATTCCCTACAGCATAATTTAGATACCCACTGTTGCACTTTTGCATTCCCTACAGCACAATTTAGTTCCCCAGTGTGTCGTTAACAGTGAAGTACGTCACAGTCTGGAGTTTTGTTTTAGTACAGGTTGGCCGTATTGTTTTAATAATTTTTGACTCTTCAAATATTAGATACAGAATCAGAATTATCTGTTTCTTATAGTGCTTAAAGATTTATTCTGAGGCGTTTTCAGAAACCAGTAGTAAAGCCAGACACTGATATGACAGTATTTCAGGATTTGTTAGACGTAATGATGCATTTAAAATTGGAGAACTAGCAATTTTTGCAAGGCTCAAAACAGAATTCTGCAAGGAAATAATTATTATAAGAATGTATTAATTTGAAGTAAGCATTTTATGTTCCTATAATAATACATGTAAGAAAACGGTCCTGTGTGAAAAGTTCTTGCATAATATTTCTCAATGATCAAAAAGAACAAAAATTATTTTCTATGCGCTATTTATATAAGCAATTAGTACAGCTGAGGTGCTAATTAAGCCCATAATATACTTTGCTTATTTTTATATAAGGCATTATATGAGCTGTCCAAAAAGCTCACAGCAGAAACATTATATTTTTCTTAAATTAAAGCAGCAGTTTTTAGATACTTTTCACTAGAATTTATTTCTTCAAAACGGAAGCAGTGAAATACTAGAATTTTACATATATATATTATATACATATCCATGAACTATAGAAATGTAGCAGGAAACTTTGAATTTAAAAAAAATAGATTATCTTTTTCCAGTTTTTCACTGGGGATAATTTAATTCTTTGCTATTTCTCATCCCTTCCTTAGTCAATAATTCCTTATCTTTAATATGAAAGTAGCTCCTAATTGCAAGTTGTGTGTCTGAAATATGAGTTTTAGAAATGTTCAGGGTTATTTTGACATGGATTACAGTTTATGGTTTTAAACAAAAAAATGAGTGGATTATATGGAAACTATTATAAAGGACTTATTTTATAAAATTAAAGTAGTAAAGTTAACACCAAAGAGAGGTACTCTCTTGCTTTAGTAGAATGGAAGTAGATCTACATCTACAACATAATATTAATGTGACAAAATATGTTTTTAAAATTTACTCATTTAAGAAAGGCAAACTGTCACAGCAATTAAGAAGTAGAAAAGTAGAAAGCCTAAAATCATATCACTTCTGCACATGAACCAAATACTTTCTAAGAAAATTCAAAGATATATCTGAATGCTAATGTAAGCTAAGATTATTGATGTGAAAGGGATTTAACAATCAGAAAACAATAGTTCTTTGTTACATTTTTACTTTTAAGCAATTTAAGATGCTGCTTGGAAAGATATGAAGTTGCACAGAATTTTCAAAGACAAAGCACTAATGGCTCTTAATATCACTGTGTTCATTTTAAGATCAAATTAAAAGAGTGAAAGAACGGTGCAAATAATTGTTTCATATGTTCTTTGCTTGTGACTGCTGTAATCATCCAGGCTGATTTACAAATGTAGACTTGAAGGTTTCTCAGCTTCCTGCAGTGTAGAAGACTGTTACTTTGGCACTCACACTCATGCCCTTGTAATCACCACTCAAAACTGTGCCCTGGTACTTCCAATTCCCAGTGTCTTGATTGAACACCTCATTCTGTGCTAACAAGGTGTCCAAGGTATTTGAATAGGGACTGCAGTCAGAAAATTGTTAATGGTTTCACTCATTAAGAGTTGCTGCACTAGTTTTGGTAATTTGGTAACTGTCTAAATTGCAAGTTGATTTTTTTCCTTCATTTTAAATAATGATGCTAAAATTTGAGATCAGGAACACTAACAGCTAGAAAACCCCAGAAGGGTGCTTAAATCACTGTATTTGTATTAAAGCAAAGGGTTTTCATAGCAGAAAAGGTAGGATTTTAATTTTGAGGTTATGTTTTAAAATTATTGAGAAATGCATAAACAAGTATTAAATAGAAATCTAAGGACAGAAAATGCATAAAAAGGAAATAGTAAAGTGTAAAACAGCCTGAAGATAGTAAAGAAATTATTTAGGAAGCAAAGCTAATATTAAAATTACAAACAAAAAAGTAAGAAAGAATTTGCCTTGGACCTGGATGTACTTTTTTTTTTGGTAATTGGGATGAAATTCTTTAAACCAAAAGGATTTATAGCTGCAGGAAACGGTAGTATATGTACCTGAAAAAGGCCTTAGGAGTCTTAAATATTTTTTTGATGTATTGCAAGCTAAGCAGAAAGTAAGCCAAGATCAATGGGCCTGATCCTGCAATCCACACTCAAATAAGAATATTTTTCTTTTTCACATTTCTGTCTGCTGAGAGCAGCACTTAGAAAGAAATGTATTCTCTGAAAAAAAGCAGTAAATTGTTATTAAAATTCATTAAACAAATGACATGAGAGAGATTTTTCTATTTGTATCCTCTCTGTCATGTGGGATCAGTAAGTTACTTTCTTGAAGTAGGAATATTAAAGCAGAGAGTAGGTTCTGTTTTCAAACAACATTTTACACCTGAAGAAAATTTTCCCGTGGAAATTTAATATTTGAAGTGGAAAGAAAAATTTTCTGAAAAAAACCCAGGTGGAAAATCATAGCTCGCAGGTTTTTATTTAATCCACTGAAAGTTTAAGCCACCCCTAAAAACTCGCGATCTACTCCTTTAAATACAGGATTAAAATTCAGCAAGTTGGCCTCTGCTGCATCTTTTGACCAGGTTTTGTGGTTTTTCAATTACATATATATATCTTTACAAATAATCTCTCTGTGGCTACGAAAGCTGCACACACAAACGGACGGAAACTAAAGGAAACGCTAACACTGGCCACACAGAAAGCACTGTCAAAAGCGCACTATAAACAAACTGAGGAGATATTTTTTTCCCCTGTTGTTTTTCTTCCATTAATTTTAAATATTCTTTGTAACTTTAGAAAGCAAACTACTTTCCAGGACAAGTGTGGATAATATCTTTGTGGTAGGTGGTTTGAGCTTGTTCTTTACCGAACAAGTATATACGTTAATAAAAATCATACCGGAAAATGTAAAAATAATATTGTACATATTTTGCCAGATTTGAAATATGATATGATTTGGCCTTCACAGGAATATTCTAACCAGCAGGCAATACTCATCTGATTTTGTTCAAGCAGAATCTTTCATACAGCTCCTTTAACCACTGCACTTTCATAAAGTTATGCTACCCACATCATTTGTCTCTCAGCTGGCTGGGACATCTCTCCAAGGTACACAGCTCTTGCTCATGATGGAAAAAAAGATTGTGAGCAAAAGAGCAAATGAAAGCAGTATTTACAATGCTGCTACAGTTTGCTTAGAGATGTGCTGTGAGCAAACAAGTTAATATGAGCTGTTGAATGGAACATACTGCTTGAACATCGGAGAAGAGCAGCACATCTGTCTGTTTTACTTTAATTCTTATCTTTATTTAGATTATTGCTTTTAAAAACTTTCTGGCATTCCTATTTATTCAATAATGGGAATTATACTAATGTATAAAAAGCAAAGGGCCTATTAATATATCAACATACCAGTTTTCTTCTGTGTGCCTATTTTACTTTTCTCTGATTGCAGTTGCAGAAGGTGTGGATAAATAAATTTTAGAAGAAAATATTTTTGAGTTTTGTTGCTTGATGGGTGTATTTCTGAGCTAGACAGTGGAGGGTTTATTTCATTTTAGTAGTTAGGTCATTCCTCTGGAACGGATTGTGAAAATAAAATCCTATCTGTATAAATTGAAAACTTTTCTTTTTGAACTGGAAGTTGAATACAGACCATGACTTTTCCATGGAAAAATTACAGAAATAATGGCCCCTGGCTGTGGAGGCATTTTTTTTGTTTTTCATGAATCAGGCACAAAGTTATTTAAATTAATTCTGGTCTCATCACCCTAATAGAATATCATTACTGATCTTTAGAAAAAATATTAGAAATCAGCAGTGTGTGGATGCAATGGCAATAGCTGTTTGACCAATTTCCCCAAATAATTTTTTCTTTATTGAAAAGCAAGACTACTGATGACAGTACTCACTCATGATACACATGCTTCGTGCATTTCACACATTATCTTTTTATGTTAATTACATGGATCAAAAGTACTAACTACTCTATTGCTTCATGATCAATAGAGGCTAATTTATTTGCTGTCTTTTAAAAGCAGTTGTTAAAGAAAAAAATCGGAAGAAGAAACTCTGTTAGTATTTCCATGCAATTAAAAAAGACATGGCAAAATAAAAAATTTACTACCCAGGCTTAGTCTACAGCTATGCACCACCTAAAGTGTTCTGCTCTTCTGATTGGATCCACTACATAACTCGTACTCAGGTATGATTACATGGACTGCAAGAAAACAGATTTAATTTCTCTGTGACTGCTGCCTAACAAAATGCAGGATATCAGGTACCACAGCTACAGCAATTTAAGTGCTAATACTTCCTTAAATGTGAATATTTTGTCAATTTTTCCCTTCCCCCTCCTGACACTGACACCTCTGTACTGACACTTCTGTACTTCACTGGTTCCTATTTCAAATGTGTGAAATGTCCCTGAAATGAGAACCCTTCCCCTGAGTGTTCTGGATTGGTCCCTTTGCCAAGGGATGAGAAAGCTTGAGGTAGTGTGAACCAGTGGATCCACCCCAGATCTGGCACGCTCTCCAGTGGCCTGTTTCTGCCTACTAGTTCCTGTGCATAGGCTTCCTACATAGCTCCTCTGCGCCTTGATTAGGTGGGAGACAGACTTTGGTGGTCCCAGGTGTATCCTGCCCTGAAAAAAGACTCTGATCTAAAGTAGGGGCAGAATCTACAATTTTAAGACACTCCTGAATGAAAGAGGCTGGTGCTTTACCTTAACAATGAATGCAGCAGCTGAAAGATAGCCAATGTGCTATCCTAGCACTGCCAAAAGACAAGACATTCTTTCTGACAACCAGTTCTACAGAAATTTGTCACTAACCAGAGCAGAAAGAGAACTGAGGTCTTCAGAGGATCCGCTCATCTGCTCATCCTACAGCTCAGCACTGTGCTCCTCCCATCCAGCTTTGCCAGCAATGAGAGTGCTGAGAATTGCTGAGTTTCCCAGGCGCAGGCACAATGAAGGAGCAGGGACAATGGGTGATGATGAGAAAGCTTGACACTAAGAGGAAGCACCTTTCAATACTTCTCCATGCCTCCTCTGCAGCACAAGATAAAAAGGGCTGAGGAGAATAGTGAGAAGGAGGGTTTCCGTGGTGAGTAGGTGGCTCTAATGTGACTAAGCCCAATCCTTAATAAGGAAGTACAGGAAGCATTTAGGTTCAGCATTATTCTCACTGGTAGCTTCAGCCCTCCCTTTACTCCAATATCAGATTTCTCTGCACTTCCTGTCTTCTTGCTTTGGTGGTTCGTACACAGCCCTCAGCATGTGCTTTGTAAAAATGGATACACAAGATGACGTGGATTTATATAGGTGCAGTGCCTTTTTCAATTGTTGATGGATTCTTCTTGACTGTGTTCAAAACCTCCATTTTCCAGCTGGAGTTAAGGGTGGCAATGGAATTCATTACTGGGAAAATTCTTACATGAGTCACAACACGATTAAAACTATCTGTGTATTCCATACTGATTGTTTATTCGTGATAGGGTTTCTTTTCCTCCTCCATGTAATATCGGAGATGTGGGCATGATATTTCAGCACAGGGCATCTAGTCCATCAAAAGTATCCATAAAAGCCTTTGGAGCAACTTGCTGAGCCATGCCTATTTCTCTGATCCATACCACAGTGACTAATAAGTTCAATATAATAAGTAAACAATAAGTTATCAGTCCTGGAAAAACACCAGCTGGATAGATAGGAAATAGCTCAGCATTGTCATGGTCCGTTGTTCTTTTTCCCTATGCAATTCTTAAATTATATGCATTTTACACAAGCAAGGTCTTTCCCAATCCCTGGTGAGTCCATCTTCCACTTAGAAAAAAAAGAGCTACGGGTCTTTCTGAAGTTTTTGGGGAATCAAGACCACTTCAGCTTTACTGGCAGGTTTCTTTGGCTCTTAGGGGGATGAGTGTCACTATAATGATTTGCTGTAATCAGAGGAAATGAGTTTCTGGGTGATGTGGGCAGTAGTGCCATTCATGAGGTCTCTGAAGTGGCTAAGGAATGTGGATCCGCCCCAAATCCCTGCTCAGGTCAGAGGTGCATCATTGTCTTTCTGAAGAATATCTACCAGAAGGACTTAGTGCTAATGTCCTGAAGGGAGTACAGAGGGGTTAAGGGGGTCTTTGGTGCTGATGAATGTGTTGACTGAAAATATTAGGAATTTTACTGAATTTCTTGGATACTTGTAAAGGCACTTTTATGGCTCCTCAAGTTTTGTCTCTATGTCCTTAACATCACTCTGCCCTAGTTCTAATCAGTATCTAGTTTGGGTTAAAAACATGCCTCGCTTTCCTCTGAGGTAGTAAACTAGATCTTGAATATTAACTCAAGCTGTCTGTTTGCTCTTGCTTCTCCCAAGATGCACCCAAAGAAGACAAGATCAGTGTTTGCACTTTGGTGATCCTGTGTGCATGCCATGAGTCTTTGGACTTGCCCCATCTTGGGAATTGTTCTGGGCAAAGAAGAAGTTGTTTTGGGTACTGGGGAGAAAAGAAGGGCTCTGATGCTGGGGCATGCATTGCTGATGGTGTGGAGAGCCAGCTCTGGCAAAGGAATTGAGTGGTTTCTGCCTCTGTCTTCTCTGGCATCAACAGGTGAAACAAGAAGTTTCTCTCATTGCTCTCTGCTTTTGCTCAAGCCCTGTTTATATTGCTAAAATGCCTTGAACTGAACTCCTTATTGAGTAAGGACTAAAAATCTTCATTAATTCTTAAATCTTATTGCTAGGATGATGTATAATTTGCTTTGAATACAAATCTGGTTTGCCACTTCACAGGTAGCAGTGGGGTCTAAGAAGTGTACAGCACTGGGCGCCATTCCCACTTTCAACTTGCAAGAACACAGTTTGGGGGGAAGCACTGCCATGTCTCCAGTGAAGGCTGTGTCTTGAAGGTCTGGATGAGCCCCACGTGCTTGCAGTTCCATCCTGATGCATGGCATGAAAGCTGCAGGGTCAAAGCCCTTTAACCAAACATCAATTGCTTCTAACACAGTGTTCCACATGTATAGCACAGAGAACAGAATCACCACTATTTTTACTTTCACACATTAAAAAGTCTCAGCATTACAAATTTTTCTTATTACGTTTTACACAATCAATGCAAATTATATCCTGCTTCACACCACCTTGTGCTCTGCCTCTCCTTAATGAATACACTGTTAAAGTTCATTCCACTACTTGCTGGTCCATCTTTGGCCAACACGGACCTAAGGTATTTTAAAAATAAGTTTTCTCGCTATTGTGAAATAGAATAGCAGAAGACTTCCATGAAATGATGTCTTTCTATCTGAAATCAGTGATAGAGCTCCCAGGTGTAGTTAGTTAAGATCTATTGTTGATATCCTCTTCTGGAAATATAAGCGACATGTTTTTTCATCAGCAGATTCTTTTTCTTTTATGTGGATGGTTTTATATGTTATATCTGAAAGGAATAAAAGGAAAGACAATATCATCTAGAAAAAGTGTGACTATGTGGGTACAGAAAATGTTTGAATTTTTTCAGTCTTGATAATAAACCTGGAATATATTTATTGATGCATCCCAGATAAGCAATTTCTATTGTGATGTGTTCTCTCAGAGAACTGTACTATGGAAAATTGAGAATAATGGGCCATGTCATGCCTTCAGTCCATGTGCAGAACTCACACTGATGTCAATAGGAGCTCCCTTCACAAAACAAGGCCTATATATGACCCATAGAGTCACTAGTAGAAGTTTCCCATACATAACTACAAAATTAATGGAGCATTGTAATCCATTTTGCGATCTAATGAAATACACCATGATTTAAATTGCAATTAAACAGAGAGATGTCAATAGGCATTGATGAGTTTCCACATGAAGGCCGCAACATTCCTGCTACAAACCTACAGCTTTTGCAGGGTAATGGCTCATAGATTCTAAAAACACCTTTACTCAGAGAATTATTGATTAAGCATCTCAGCAGCCTTAAACATGTGAATTATATCTTTAGTTGTAAGACAAAATTTGTACATCTAAGACTTGATCTGTTCTGGAAAGATCACAGTATCTCATGTGATGGAATTCAGCATTTCTTAATTGCCTTACATTTAAAAATTGAAAATCATAACATTAAGTTATGCTTTTGTAGCAGGGGGAGGTTGGAAGGTTGTAGAGTTCATGTGATTCACAAAGATGTTGTTTAAAGTTCATATACTTGATGGCCTTTCATCTGTCCATGACTTTTTAAATTATTTAATGTGATAAAATATTCTGTGTTTGTGTTTGTGTGAGAAATGTCATGAAATAATTAGGGTGTGTGTATTTCACAGCATAGAGAGACCAAGTTTCATTACAACAGTGTTTAAACTCTACACCAGAACTTTTGAATCCCACAGTAATATTAATCTTCTAGTGCTCTGAAATATTTCATTCCCTGCTTCCTACCCTCATAAAAATACACACAGAGCTGTGGCTTATCTTTGAAATTACCCATTGACATAAAATATGAGGACTATTATTTTCAACTGTGTTTCAAGGAAGTGTTTCTCAGTATGCTTACTAGGCAGAGCAGTTCTGGTCTTTAGGCAGGAGCTCCTGTGATCCTTCCCAGAAATCGACCTCCCTGCTTGCCCTTGCCCCACAGACTGGTGCGTTCTGACAACACCTGGCTGCTGGGAACTGGCTTTCTTATTTCTTCAAGCAATAGTTAATCTCCTGTTTTGCATAATTATGCAAAATAGCGAGGATGCCATTATCTGTTGTAATGTAGTTATCTCTCACTTGAATGAGACAAGTCCTGGTCAGAATGCTGGAGACTCAAGGCTTCAGCAAATCCACAGTGTCCTGAAATTTTCCAGTGAAGAAAGAGCAGAGTTTGCTGGACTCCAAATGAACTAAATGAGGAATCCATTCCCCTAAGACTATCTGCAAACCCTGTCAGAACCCCAAATTTTTTTCAGAGTTTTTTTTGGTGTAATTATATGGACTAGACATTATATATGCTCTTTCTAGAAATTAAGTAGAATGTGTTAGAATGATACAACTAAAAGTTGAAGTATGAAACACGTTTCTTATTACAGAACCGCAATAGTTATTAAAAAAACTGAAACAACGCATAGAAAAGCCCAAGAGAATTTACAATATAATTTTTGAGGAATTTTGAGATTGACCAAATAATTTTGCATTGGGGATTTTTTGACATCTGCTGGTTGTTTTATTTGTTTTTTTGGTTAGGTTTTTTCCTGTTGCTTCTCTAGCAGTTATCGTGCCAGAAGGTTTATTGGTGAGAAGGCTGGGCAGCTATTTTGCGATGTTCTCACAAAGCAGTAGGTCTCATTTATTCCATGACAGCACCTCCATTTAATATCCCACCTTAGCAGGGAGATGAATACTTTGCAACAGAGTCACTCTGGGTTGAAGTTTATCTCTAGACAACATATAAACTCTCCCTGGAAACTGTTTAAACCAGGAGTACATCTAAGAGCTGTTTTTTCTTATTGTTTCCTGACTTTCTGGACACTAACCAAGACCAGCAAATTCTTAAATCCTATGAATTATTTCAGCCATCTGTAAGTTATAAAAGAACTCTGTTCAAATACCTGAGCTGATTTCTGTTCTATTGCAGGTTGCTCCACTGTTGAGCCTGCTTTGGTCTGAAAAAGGCTTTGGGTTTTTTTTTTCCTTCTTCCTTTGTCTGCTTTTTCAGCTTACACCTTTTCTATGAGAATGGTATGAGATGACAAGAAAAGGTCTCTGAGCTCACCATTCTCTACTTCCCCCACACTGCATTTGGAAGGTAATATATAAAACTTCACCAGCATAGCCTGGACACTGCTGTCCCAGTAAGGGCTACAGGGAGAAAGAACCAGGATCTCAGGTTTCCTGCTTATATTTTCTTTTTTTAACCCTTTCCCCTTGCTGCCCTGACACACAGGTGATCTTTCATCTTACCTTTTTCCTTTGATCAAGATGTAGTCTGCATAATAGAACAAAATTTCGTTCTAGTGAACTGTGAAGCTCAACTTTGGAAGATCTACTGATTTCTATTACATAAAGCAATATTTCTTCCTCCCCACAACCAGTGGATTTTTTTTTCCATAGTCAAGCTCGCTAAGAACATTTTAAATTATGTTTTTCTGGACTGAAACTCTCAGTTCTCAGACTCTTCTCCTTTTTAGTCCTGTGAACATAGTGCTATACTGTATGTCAATTTGGTCTTGTTTGTGGGTTCATTTTCCCCTCCATTAGAACAGCATTTCTCTCTCTTTTTTTTTCCTTCTTGTGATATTGTTCAAAGGCTTCTTGTGATGCCTTGAAAAAAGTTATTGATTGTTAGATCATTTCTCTCATTCATTCAGATGTTTTCTGGTCCCCAGATGGAAACATCACAGCTGCTGCTCTGGAATTCACTATTGACTTTTGTCTCTGGATTATCAGAGCCCCCAGCAAAAAGGCCTGAATCCAGGCACCCTTTTTCCCTCTGTTGAGACTTAAAGCTGTTATCCTTCCAGCTCAAAGGAAGTCCCAGCGCCTATATATGGCCAGAGTCTGGAGCAGTAAGGTCCTATGATTACTTTCTTTGAGCTATTTTTCTAGTACTCCTTTTTTTTTTAGTTTCTATATAGTTTTTCAGCTCTTCAGTAGGAGCACCAGATCTCGGAGACCAGTCTGATTTCCTGCCTCCCTCTGCTGTTGCTATTTCTGTGCTGGTTATTTGTTACATGTTTGAGGGCCAGAATCAGCCTGACAAATTAGAATTTTTCAAAATTCAGCCTTTTCTGACCAGCAGCCATCTGCTCAGACAAAGAAGAAAGTGGGAAGGATTGCCATATTTTAAATGTTTTTCACCCAATCCCTCAAGGAAAGCCTCTTTTTTAAATTCAAAGAGTTGTTATGATTCAAAGAAAATGCTTATTCTACACACTATTTCCTTTCCATTAAAGTTTATTTATACCGCCCTCCTTGTCTGAGGGTATAATTATGAATGATCTAAGCTTGTACTGAAAATCCTAAATTAAAAAATACATCTGTTGCAAGGATTCTCTCACCAGAAACCTTGAAAATGTTATCCTGTCTGTGCATCCATATATCTGTCTGTCTCTCTGTAGGTTATGGCTATCCTTTATATGTTCCAGAAGTAAGTGGGATTAGATAACTTGCTTCGTACTTTAACTGCTGTACACATTCACGAAAGAAACAAAACCGTGTGGAAAACTGAATACATTTTATATTTATTTATAATGACTTTTCAATCACATTTTTCACTTGTTAACAACTAAGGGGATTAGATTGTATTGTTCTTCCCCTTCTAGGTTTAGAAATAATCATAAGTGTGAGAAAACATTATTTTAGTGGAAAAAGTTAAGTTTAGAAAGAAAAAAGAACTATAGCATGAATGACATGAACTGCAGCAGTGTTCATCCAAAGCAAGGTGTTTTCCTGACAACAAAGGGCAATAGCTTCAGCCCAACTTTTCAGCATACCTCAGGAAGCATCAGTGAAACACATTTATTTTTAATTAAGGCCAATTCTGTCCCGACATTTGCTTTAAATATGAGGACCAAAGAGCATCAGAACAGGACATTATTTCTACAGTCCTTTGAAGCTGCTGCCTCCTGATATGTAGCTCCAGAGAGGGCAACACCACACGGACAGTGGATTCATAGTAAAATCTCCACTTGGCAGAAGATATCCAGACAGCACTTTTCTCAGTTGGATTTCACCTGACTAATAATCTTATTTTTCATTTTTTAAACATTACAGTGAAATGAGTCCATTAAGATGCCATAATGTTAATTAACATTGTCATAAGTTCTTCTTTCATTTCACTTGCATGCATTTTTCAAAGGTACCTTGTGGAAATGATTCTTTTACACTGCCATTTGCCTATATATCATCTCATGCCAGTACTGAAAGGTTAAATGTTATAATTTATGCTAATTTTAATTTTTCCCTAGTGCCACAGGCAGTACAAATCAAGCAGCAGCAATTGATTATACATCACTGACAGTATAAAACAGAACAAACATACAGTTCTGTCAATGAAAGGCCTGTGCTGGGTTAGTCATAGTTAGGTTGTTACGGCCTCCTGAGAACAGCAGTCAAAGCTGAGCAATAATGATGATATGAATATTTATTCTGTGCATAATTTTGGACCCAAGCCATATTAATAAATAATTTTCCATGGTACTTTTGTGCCTCAAGAAGTTTGATGGAAAGGCTGTTTGCCTCTTGAAGAATTTTGTGCAATAATACCAGATATACATTTGGGCTTTGGCTTTTCAGAGAAGGGCCTGATGTTGTAGAGGTCAAGCAGAGTTTCACTGAAATATGTTCCTGTACAAGAATATGTAGGTTACAATTTCAGGAGAAGGAAGAACCTAAGGTCTGGCTTAGGCTGTCAAAAAGCAGAAACATATCACTAGCTTGATACCATCTGGCAGCTAATTTGTTCCCCGTCACTATCATAAAGAGTGTGTTTGGAGCTGAGGAATGATAGGTTCTCAGACAGAGCTTTTCAAAGAGCCAGGATAAACACCCAAGTTGTTCATTTACTTGGGTCTTAAACCCTTCCCTCCTCACAGCACAGAGAAGGCAACACATCACCATGGCTTAGACCTCTTCAGGGTACATCTTTGCTGCTACTCTGCTCCTCCAAAACTAGCATTTTCTCCACAAACACAGCCTCTCCCTACATAGCAGGCACTTATTTTCATGGATTAATGGCTCATTCCTTGCTCTGAATCCTACCTTGTAAGATAATGAAACAGAAGCGAGAAATGATCACAGAAGTAAGTGGTGGGTAGCAACTGGTACTTCAACATCATGGGACAGAGGCTTAATTCCCATGCAAGACAGGAGACAGAAGAAAATGCCATTTGGAGGAAAACAGAAGTGACCCCTGTGGCTGTTGGCAGTACTGGGAGACACAGCCTGGGTTGGGAAATGTGGTTACGTGTCTCAAGAGCTTTTCTGCTCCTGCACATACCCCAGCCTGGGTAAAAGCCACTGTGGGCACCCTGCTGGCAAGGTCCTGATGAGCTGCAGAGAGGGTTGCAGTCTTGCTGGTACATGTAAGAGGACAGTCAATGCCATGTTGCTTATGGTAGAAGGAAATGGAGCATTGACAATGGGATTAGGGAATTATTGCCTGACTGGAGGCCAAGTGGGTAACCCTATGAGACAAAGACAATTGCACACTTACACAGATCACAGAAGATGGGAAGGAGATTCTTGCAACGAGGCAACAACAACTGAAAGGCAAATGCTGCAATAAAACTTTTTCAAAAATACTTGATAAATTTCAGCATACAAATTCTGTCGACTTTTAATTGGAAGTCAGTTTGAGTGGTTTCAGCACTGTAACTACAATAGCCATTCTTGCTGATTTTTATGCGTCCAAAACTTATTCAATGTTTGTGTGACAAAGCTTAAAATAGAAATTGGGATTTAGCTTGTCCACACATCAGCTTTGCATTACAACATGATTTTTGTTAGTGACATATTTGTGAATAAAGCCATTGTACCAAAAGATTAGAATGCTGCTTTTCAAATTCAGTGCTTTAATTTAAAGACACCTTTTTTTTTTTTTCATGTAGCTATTGCTTCTTGATTTAGAATTAGTGAAACACTGGTTACTTTAACCCAGATGGTTTCTTCCCCACCCATAAGGATTGGTTACTTCAGCACAGATGTCTCTTTTTCTTCCATAAGGCATATTAGAAGGAAAACAAAGATTCACATTTAAGCAATAAATAATAACTACCACCCCTATTGGCTTAGATATGTCCAAATCCAAAACCACAGCTTAAAGTTACTTTAAAGTGTGGTGGGCCACAGCTTACAGTTCTTTCATTTTGTTTTCTTTTTAAAAGATTTGACTTCATTGACATTTTTTGCACATTTTCAATTGATCTTTATTGAAAAAGAATAAGGATGGAGCAGACTGACAATTTTATTTGACAGATGATTAATAACTTTGCTTAGATCTGGCCTGAAGTGTAACCACAAAGTGTTTGATAAGGGATAGATAAAATATGGTTTGCAGGCAGTAGAGAGTTTAAGGGACATAAAATGGCTGAATGGCAATCCTAAAAATGCAAGGTAGAGAGCCATGAGGTCATGTTAGCACTGTTCTAGGGCCCTTTCATCCCAGGGTTACTCCAACTTTTCTTCTGATTGCTCCTGGCTCATGGTGGAGGAGTTTCCCTTGGTACACATGTGGAAGCATCTGTTTATGAACAGATATCTCTCTTTGTGCATGGGACAGTGGCTCAGCCTCATCTCCCGAAGTCTCCAGGTTAGGCTTGAGGCACCAAGGCTGGGTTTGAGATCAGCACCGGCTCTGTGGGGCCAGCCTAGGGCCCCTTGGGCTGGCCTGCTTTCCCTTGCCATAAGGAACTCTTCTCCCCTTCCCTGTCAAGCACCACACCAAAATGGATTCCTTGAAACTCCCCTAAAGTTTCAGCTCTTTGCTTTTCTCCAAAAGAAGGGTGATCTGGCCCAAAGTAAGCTTGAATGCAATTGAAAACAAAATTCTTTTATGATAACAATTTTTCTCTGTCTTTTTAGCCCAGTCCAGATTTTGTTACTGTGGGGAAAAATTGGTTGTAAGGATTTATATTATGTTTATTTAATTATTGATTTCTGTAAAAGAAAAATTAATTCTATTACTTGTGGTGATGTGTCATGCCAGGAATAACATTTTGCATCTATGGCTTAACACAATACGGCATTTTTAAAGAGCCTTTTCCTAAAATTTAATTTTAGATTTGGGACTATGGAGCATTTAACTTACCTTCAGGTTGATATTTTGAATAAAAATAACAAGAAACTGCTTTACTAGAATATCAGCCATGCTTGACTGATATTAACCGTATGAAAAAATGTATGGGACATATAAAATTCACATAAGAACTACAGTTAAGCCTACTCATATTTTTCTTTTAAAATGGATGTCCAAACTTTAAAAGTCCGTCTGTTATTCTTCTTAAGATCCAAATATATTTTTGGAGACTGAGTTCCTACTGTTTGCAATAATGAACACCTCATGGGTGGCAGGGGAAAAAAAAATCAACTTTCTTTGATGCTACTGTTGGCCAAAGGGAGAGTGAAAAAAGTTTATTACAAGATATTCCCTGTAGTAGAACTACACTTTTTTGCCCCATTTCTGGGTGGAGAATGGAGAGTTTCAGGAAAGCCTCCTCACCTCCACCCCCTGTTTTCTTGCCTTGTACCCTGGAGGTTTGCCCCAGAGCAAACCCCATGGGACCCAGTGGGGTGTTAAGGCTGAGGAAGATGCTACAAGTAGCTGCTTTCTCCCTGAGTGCCAGGGGGCAAGGACTGACCAGAGTCAATGACAAGGCTCCTCCGTGACTTCGCTGGGTGTTGGATGCTGCCCAAGCAGTCAGTCCAGGAGATTCTGCCTGCTGGAGCCTGTGGAAACTGGGGACAGCACACAGAACCGGTCTGATACTGGTCTGATACTGGTCTGACAGCCCCTCACAGCACAGTGTACTGGCACCCCAGGATATACTCTGCCTTGTTAGCTGTCCTGTATTGTCTTCTGTAAATACAGTGAATAATGCAAAAAGCATTTACTAACGAGGCTTAAAATTTTCCTCCAAATGATAGTCCTGCATATTTTCATGCTTGTGGTTTGCTGCCATTATATGCACCAATTTTTGGCCTATCCACTTCATTCATGCTCTCTGGGAAACATGCTCCTTTGAGAGAGTTACAGATAATGTCATTCTACCTGTTTTACCGAGATGCTTCACTAGCTGTGTGCCAGTTTTCTTGGAAATGCTAGTTTAACTGGCTGAGCAGTCAGAGGGTTTTTTGGAGCTGGGGCCTCTAACACTGGCACATGCACCTCGTGTGCGGCTGAGGGTGAGCATGACGCCTTAAGACAGCCTGTTTCAGGCCTCGGTGAGCGGCACCATACCCCCAAAAGTCAGAGGTTACATTTCAAGGACCGGCTCTGCTCCTTGGGTTGCCGACCCCTGGTGATAAGAAGTCTGCTTGGAGCAAGGTCACAGCAGCACAAACCACCTGCCCATCACCCGGTGCCAGGGGCTGGGAGCCAGGTGAGCCTGTGCCAAAAGTGCAGGAGCCAGGAGGGGAATGGGAGGGGAGAGGCCTGGCCAGAGGCTGCTGCAGCCCTGCCCCTGGTCAGCCTCCACTGGCAGCAGTCCTGGGGAGCCAAGATGGGTTTTGCAGAGCTGCCTTTCCCCTCCACTGGACTCCCTGTAAGAGGCTGAGGACACAAGGACTCCAGCTGCCTGAGTGGGTGAACTTGCTCTCTCTAGAGATCCGGCTGTAGCGAGGTATCTAACATGTCATAAGCACAGGCTTAAGTTCTTATGGATTAAAGCAAAAGTTAGATAACTGATTCTCCAAACAGCAGCAGAGGATGGAGCTAACAGCTGTCTAAAGCTGCTGTGGCATGGCACAACTGGCTGGGAGGTGATAAAGAAGGAGCTGGAGGGGTTGACTTGCAGCATGCCCAGAGGTGACCACCAGCAAACCAAAGGGTACCACAGCCTCCTCCTCCTCTCAGTATTTTGGGGACCAAGCTGTGATGTAACACAGGAGCTGTTTCTACAAAGTTCATGACTGCTGCTTCTCCTTGTTTTGCTTCTGCTTTGTTCTTGGTCCTCAGGAAAGGACAAAGACTTACAATCTATGACAAATATTACAGATGGAGTGTAAATATTACAAGAATCAGCTTTAACTGTAAAAAATATAGCTAGGGATAAAACATTTTGCTTACCTCCATAGTTCATTTTTATTGATATATAGTTGCCAAATCTAAATTATTTGATCTGAAATGGTAGTGGACGTTCAGAATCACACAACTAGGCAAATATCATATAAAGGCAAGTTCCCGATGAAATTGCCAGAGGAGTCATTCTTCATAAATCCTAGCTGTAAAATAATGCCTCCAGTTCAAGATACAACTGCAAGTAACATTAATGACTTTAATTTAAGTATAAGTTTCCTCGAGGAACTTTAGCTTTTATTTAAAATCTGGAAATCTGTGCATCTGTAAGAAGCTATATGTCATATTTTACTCTTTGAAGCAGAAGGCTTTTGAGGGACTTAAATAATTCTGGTTTTAAAAGGATGATGATATCCGTACGTTAGTTTCATGTACTCCAGGTGATGTACTGACTTTATTTAGGAGCCTCTCAGTTTATGTGAGCCAAGACAGTCCTGAAGATGTGCTGAGATATCTGCTGAGATACCACATGCAGATTGCTTTTTTTATGACTTTGAATATTTATTTGAAGTTTTCAGTTTCAAGAGATTTAGGTGGAGTCATTCTGCCTGATGAATATAGTTGTGGATTTTTTTTCGTGATGTAAAAGGGTTTGCTTCCCCCATCTGGTCATGTATCCATTGTGTCAATTTCTGCAGCTCTGTTGCTCCAAAAAAAGCACATAGACTCGTGGTTGAAGTAATCTGACTCCCAGCAATCTATTGACATAGTTTTAGCCACCCAAATACAAACCTGCCTCAGACTCTTTCATATTCAATCCCCAAAACCAGATTTTGCTGCCTGTTCTTTCCTGAAGCCATTCCCAGTTTAGACCTGTAATTCTCTGTCCCACATTGTTCCCCCTGGTTGTGCTATCCATAGTCTTTTCCATGACCCCGTGGTTCTCTTGCCTGCCCCATCTGGAAGCATCTTCCTAAGTCCAGGGAAAGCCATGAGGCACATCTGAGCATCAGTCCTGCCTTCAACACTTTCTTACATTTGTAGCCTCTGTATCTAAATGACCTTTAAACAAAGATTTTCAGAAGAACTATAAAAGACTGCAAGAGGAAAGCAACAAAATAAATACATTTAGAGTTAATATCTCCAAGAAAAACATCTGTTTTTTCCTTTGAGTAACCAAAGGCAAGTACACATGTTCAGAACATGCTATGGACTAATGCCTACAGCTGACAAAATGAATTTTCTGTTCAGTGTCATTAATAATGGATTAAAACCAATTTTTTGGTACTGCTAACATAGCACTTCTACTTTTATTAAAGAAGTAATTGCACATTTTAGATTTTTTTTATTTTTTAGGTACATATTGTAGCATATTTAGACTGCCTGTATCTTCAAATTTTAGAAGCTTTAGTAGACAACTATTACCTTGAGAAGACTTTTCTCACAGGGAGTTCATTTATAGGACTTCACTTAATTGGAGCAGACTTCTAATTAGGAACAAAATTAATATTTAAAAAAGAACCAGAAAAAAATATACACAGTGGAGTGTGCAAGAGTATTAAATACAAGCAGCAGAAGACAGCACTGATCAAAACATTGGTGGAGAGCCACTTGGGTTATGCCAGGTGCTGTGGGCTGTGTCACTGGGAACATGGCCAGGCTGCACCCTGCTCCCCACAGAGGAGAGAAGGTCCTAAACACTACCCTCGTGCTCAGGAGAAGAGAAAGTGAAGGGCCAGCAGGGAGCTGTTGGCTACCCAGTGCAGTGCTTGGTCTGGGCTCCCAGATGAGCCATGGAGGGTGACTGAAGTCCCCAGGTCCTCCCAGAAAGCCTAACACTGCATGCGAGGATGATTCCTTCTCACCCTGCTGGATGCATATGAGAAACCTGGCCCCAGGGCTCAAAGTGAATCATTGGGGATGAGGAGACTGGGGGAGTGTTTAGAATGCTATTCTGTTCTGTACATCTATATCTATACTATTCTTTAGAAAACTATTCTGTTCCTGCAATCAGCTTTTGCTTCTTGGACTGTGCTGTGGCCGCACATATGCAAGCATCTAGAAGAGATATGTTTGTGTACTTTGTGACTGTAAACATCTTTGCACAGTGAAACACTTGTGCTCCTCATATACTGCCCTTCTGTATACTTCAGGAATTTTTCACTCATCTAGACAGCAACGCAATTTCGAACTTTCCCAGGGTAGCAGTAACCTCCAGTCTTCACTTTTTGTAATATGTTCCATATGTTTCTTGATCACACACATGAAAACTCATAGCCTATGAGTCAGAGTATATATGTATGGATTCAGCATCCATCCCCTTCTGCACGGTAGCTCTTCTTTGAAGGGGGAGATAAGTTCAGTACATTAGCCACTCAGGGAAAATGCAAACACACATTTAATGGGTCTCATAGAAAAACACAGTGTAGGTGAAATCATCCCACACTTCCAATTATTAAACACAACATGAATGGAAAAGGAACTTCCTCCACAGGTTCAGTTTTCTGAGATGTGGGTGAAGCTCCAAACAAGATCTCCCATATCCACAGGCAATGCTCCAGCATGCAGATGAAGTCAGATCTAACATTCCTAATGCAGCAGTTAATGAATTGTTGATTAAATACCGCATTAGAATTTATTTATACAATAGAAAACATATTTTACAATTTTTTTCTCATACTTAAATTTCTAACCTCTCCGTCTGGCAACAAATCTAGTTTAGATCCATTGAAGTTATCTTTCTGTGATGATACAAATACAGGTAAGGAATATTGATTTTGGTGGGATATTGAGATACAGCCTGCAAATCTGTTTGCCAAGCATGATTGCTTTCAGTTAATTTCCAATAAAACCCAGAAAAGCCACCAAAAATATTCACGTTTGGATTTTACAGACAGCTTAGATGAGACATTTAAAAAAACAGTTTCAAATTGTTCTCCACTTGCTTTCTGAACAGCTGGCCCTGTGACATTTGGCCAACCAAAAAAAATGATCATAATTTTGAATGGCCTCCTTGCACCATCTACAGGATTTGGTAGGACATTTTGGAGGTCATGATTTTAAAAACAGAAGTCCTTACCTCAGAAGTAGTGCCAACAGAGGCAGCAAGCAGAGAAGAAAGGTCCCTGTCCTAGTTGGAAAGTTGAGCGCAGCAAAAAGGAAATTTGTGTATATGAAACAGTAACAAGTCACAAGTGCCCATCTCCTGTAGTCTGTAGCTAGAGGGATGAATAGGACTCTACACCCTGGAAATTGGGGAGTTACTAGGGGAAGACATCAAAGACTGCAAAAATTACTCCTATATACCTTAGAAAATGAACTGCATGGTAGCCAGGCAGCTTGTGCAACTTAGTCACTGTGAGTAATCTGGCACAGTGACTTGAAAATAAAAATTTGATCCATCACAGAGACATTTCAGAAAAAATCCTTTGCACTTTCATTTTACAAATGCTCTATATTGAATTTAATAGTTTAAAAAGTTATTTAAATTTCTTTTTCCCCCAGGAAGTGTTGTCAACTTGTATTTTATGTCATTCTCCTACAGTGAGGGAGGTGTGTCTTTTCAGTGTATAGCAAAGCAAAACATCCTATGGAAGATGTAGGGTAATATAAAACTCTACAGCATATGCTGCTTCACCAGGGAAAGGAAGCTTGTCACTCTACTCAATAAAAGACATAGAAATACCATGGGATTTTTCCCCCCTCCAATTGGGCCCCAAATGTTCTCATGCTATACTTGTAATGTGCATTATTAGCTGATTAGAAGTGACATCAATTAGTCACATGTCTGTGTTTCTGATGGAAATAAAAATGAGCTTCTGTACACAAAATCTCAAATTCATCTCTACATTGCCTAGGGATTTTTCCTTCTGCAATATCAGTTATCGGTTTAATATAATATTGTTGACTTAACAATGATATATTTCAGGCTGAAGGCAGAAATGCATTTTGCATTAATAAATTGTTTTGAGATGGGCTTAAAGAATATTTCATTATAAAAGAGAGGCAGTTATAAAACCTATTTGGTGGTCTTTCAATCACTGCTACCTGTGGCCTATTTATGTGGATGGCATTCATCAGTATGGCAGGAAATATTAAACAAGTGCTAGACAGTTATTAGCTCTCCTCAAGCAGAAGTCCTCATACCCTCTATCCATATACCATGGGAAAAATTCACTTGGTATTTTCTTTCTTGCAACTGTTCTGCTGTTCATAATTTGATGGAAAATTGATTAATCACACATTTAACTCAATGCAAGATCTTCTGCACTGTAATAAATTATGGCCATTAATCAATAAGTACAAAGTAATTCCAGGAGTCTGGAGACATGCTGGTTTCTAATAGAAAAACTTGTGCTTAGGCCTTCTTGCCAGTGACCACTTCATCTGAGGTATTTTGCACCTGCCTCAATCCAATTAGATGACATAATTAATGAATCTCAGTGCAGTTGATAATTTGTTATACAAAAGAAAGAATGTTTTGGCACATCTATTAAGTCCTGATGTACAAATCTTTGCAAAGGGGGGAATTCTATGAACCCAAGAGGAGGACCTACAACCTCTGCTACGGCAGAAGAAATGTCTGTTTATTCCAGGGCACTGAGTATGCAAATTTTACTGAACTTTAAAATCTGCAGGTTTCCTTCTCCCATGTTTAAAGGGAAACTGTGCAAGAGTCTTCCACGCCATCTTGCTTCTTTCGTGACAAATTAAATGGTGTGATTAGAGCAAGCATTAAGGAAGTTTTGTTTCCCAGGCAATCTAATCAATGTGTCCCTGGCTGCGTATCGGTTACAGTTTTACATATCGCAATCCATTTGCACCTGTTATGTACAGCTAGCATATAGACACTCAATAGATTTTGGTGAGAGAAAGAGTGTGAAGATAAAAAGAACCAGTCTGCTGCTAATTCTGTCACTAGGAGACGCCATGAGCAGATTTTATTTAGAGACTTTGAAAAACAATTAGCTGAGGATTATAGGACTAAAAGGCCTTTACTAGCTGTACCTGGAAAATACTTTGCCCATTTAATGCCTTCTAAGCTGTCATTGTGCTTGAACTTCAGTCCCAGTGATTAATGAAAAGCTGCAGGGCACAGCTAGAAGCTAAAGTCTCAATTATGGAAAAGAAGTAACTAGTTTAATGTGCTGATGCTTTTATACTTAAACTGACAGCTGTGAAAAATGGCAATATTTCCAATCATGCTTTAATAATTTATCATTAATTTATTGGCATGTCCAACATACTTTAGTCCTACTGTTCTTTTTCTCCTTTTGGTCTCGTGGCATTTCAATGCTGAAGAGCAAAATCTGTTGCAAATCTCTAAGGATGAACGTCCTTATGGTGCCTGAGTGACTACTGTTTGCAGGCAGTCAGTATTATCAAGTAGTCCACAGTTTATCGGCACAGATACGGCACGAACATTTTTGTGGGCTGTGATATGTGAACGGGTTTCATTAGCTGCTGCTAAATTGCTCTAACTCCATCCACTTCAGTGGAGTTAGAGCAACTGAAGAACATAGATGGCTTTGTGGGACTGGGGGCAGTCAGCCTCACGCAGGCAGTTTTCGTTCGTCAGCCCAGCAAGCTCCCTGGATGGAGAACAGGAGCTGTCTAACTGCTCTAAATCAAAAATTAAATTTCGAACGTGTCCCTTTTGAAGAGCAGAGGCAAAGTCTCACCTGCTATGATATCTGTGGAAACATGATTGTGTTTAATGCTGAACAATTGAATCAGTGCAGCTAAGTCAATTTAAACCAGCTGAAGATCTACAGTCCACTTATTTTTGAAATATTTTGAATTTTTTCTTTGCTGTTTTGGCTCTTCCTGCTTATTCAGTTTCTCCTGACAAGGTGTATGAACAAAGGGAGAGGAACAAAGTCAAGTAATAAAACCTTGTTTCAATAAAATTTCTATACTGAATTTAGTTTGTCATGGTTCATGGCTGTTCTCAGGTCTGATGCGGACTGGACAAACACTCATGAAAATCAACAAATATTATTTTCAGAGTTCATTACTGGGGGTTTTTTTGACAGCAGAAGTTGACCATGTTTTATTTTTCATTTGATACTCCCATCATCTATAAAATCTTAGTCATCCATTCAGAGTGCCTCTGAATACTTTCTTTATTACACAAAGCCTCAGTCTTATTTATACTTTTGCATATATTTCTTTGTGTGATGTCTGACACAGTTTGGGTGAAACTGACTGCAATTTTTTGGGGGACTTGATAACTCCTGAGCTTTTTTGCAAAGCTCATGCAGCCCTAAATGGCAGCTGAGCTCTTCCTGACAGCCTGGTTGTGCTGATGGTTGTCAGTTCCTGGACTGAAAAGCAGGCTGACCAAACAGTGGGGAAAGTTATTCTGAACTGTTTGATGTAAACTATTACAAAATTGCTATCTGGCTGTCATTCATGAACTGGCTGAATAGGAGAGACATGGCTATGAGAGAATATTAACACCAATTGTTGTCATGGTCTAACAAATATAACATATTATATTGCTGGACTGTTCACAAAAAGCTGCAGTGTGTCCAATTTGAATTGACATGATGGAAAAGATCTGTCAAGTGGGTTGTTCCATAGGTTGAGAGTTTGCTGTTTCCTATTAAAAAAGAAAAAAAAAAAAAGAAAAAAGATTTTTTTGCCTTTGTTTGTATTTGCTTTTGAGATTTTCTGTTTGACATTTTGATCATTTTGATCATTCTTTTCCATGCAGACAGAGTTTATACTAATTAGTTAACAGTTCAATTATTATCAAAGGGAGTTTTGAATGAAAAGGATCCAAGTTCCCAGCCCTGCTCTAACTACATGTTTGAGCACCGAGTGTAGCCCTTCATTAGGAACCCTGGAAATGGGCAAAGGAACGTGAGTCATTAGTAATACTTACATCTACTACTGTTCCTTAAAGGAATTGAGTACCTCTTTTGGGAATTTCTGCCTGGAAAAGGCAGCTTATTCTAATCCATATTATCTGTCATGCTGCAGACCTAATACAGTCTTTTAGCAACATGTGAAAGAGCGGAGAAATACAATAAAACACATACAGGTGGCTGGGATGCCAAAGGTATGTCTGGGTCTGTGAGGTTCACGTCTGGCTATTGCTGGATGTAAAGTCAGTGACCAGCAATCCCTCTATTACCACTCTGCTACCTCTATTTTTCAGGCTCCTACTTTGAGGCTTGATTACAGCAATTTGGAGGATGTATGCAAACCAGTTCCAGCTACTAATTGAAGGAACTCTACTAATTAGAAAAGGCTATGGAACAAACAACAATTGGCAAGTATGGAGTCTTTTTCTGTATGGAGCACCCTTCATAAAGTGACTTCTGTCTTTAACAAATTTACCATTAGGTTTTCTGGATAGGAGACAGATTTTGAAAATCATTATACATGTTGATACTGTTGCACATCTAAGAATAGTTGGTTTTTCCTTAAAGTCCCAACTACTGAAGTGGTGTGATTGTTTAAGGGTTTTAGTTTCTATTAAGAAAACTGTCAGTGCTTCTTGATTGAGGAGATCTTGAAAGTATGTATCCCAAAGGCCCAACTTGAAAAGGTAAATAAAAAAAAGATTTTTTTTTTTTTAAATTTAAATTTAAAAATCATCTTTCTCAAAAGTCTCAGTATTTATTTGGAATCACAGCAATTTTTGACTTTCTGACGTTAGCACAGATATGACTGTAACTGCTACCATAGATTAGGTTTCTTTTTAGTGTGACTAAATGGAAAGTTTGCAAGATCCAGCTCCTATATCTAGTACCTCTATTGTAATTTTTAGTTGAAATATGTTCCCTAAAGATTGGTTCACATCTTTGCTGAGACAACCATTTAAAACATAGAAAACAGTTTTGCAAGACATTTCTTTATGGTACCTTGTCAGAAACAGTCAATGCTTTCTTAAATTGATTTTTAAATAGGGATATGTGTCATTGAGTAGACATTGATTATCTAGTCATTGACTGAACACCCCAGACCTTCTCCCTCTCTGAAAGCAAGGCTGGTAGATGGCTGCCAGAGGACCACAGCTCAGGAGTCTATCTGTGAGATGTATGGCTGTAATGGAATTTCATCCCATGCTACTTCCAGATGAGGCTGTACCATTTCTGTTAGAGCAACCTTCTCTTTGTGCTAATGTGGGCAGATTTACAAGAATGCATGTGTGCATTTTTACAGGAACACATCTAACTTATATATGATATTCCATGCATTTGCTTTAGTCTTCAAGTAATAAAATAAAAAAGCATTAATTTCATGTTTGTCATCTTAAATGCACTCTCTTAATAAGCTTAAACCTCTTACACTTACACCTGTGCTTTATCTCTTCACAAGCGGCCCCATGCTTCCTAAAATAGTTCCTTTCCACTATGAGAGAGTATCTCCTCCTTTGCTGCTGAATTGGATAAGAATATTGTCCATTCTGCAATAGAGGGATTTGTCTCACTTTCCCACTGCCTTACTGAGTTATTTTTAGCAGCTATTAATGTTAGCTTAATCCAAATATTATTTACGGTAGAAGCACCAGATATTTTAGTAATTTAATGCATATAAGTCTAGAAAATGCTGAAAATTCAGTCCTATTGACTCTTAGATACGGTCAAATACTTTCTATCGAAATTATGTGGCTCTGGAATTCAGTACCAGATGATGAATGTCTCAGGTGCAGTGCAGGTATTTAATTGGTGTGATCCTTCACAAAGTATGTGTGACAAAAAGAAGAAAAAATTAGCACACAGTCAAGGCTTCTCAGCACCTTCACTGGCACAGTTTGGTTTGTCCTGGTTTGTCCATGATCTTTGTCTATCATAGCCAACACTGAGAGTTTCTCTGGGCATTGCTGCCTGAGTGCAATATTCACATGAGGAAGCATTCATGCTACTGAAAGTGTTGTCTTGATGGACTTTATAGATTGCCCTACGCTATATTATAACGTCATGACAAAGTACCAGTTTGCCACTAACTTCTGAATGTGCCTAAGTGCCTTAAAACACAGATAGTACACTCAGTGTCTTGAGCCAAATGCTGACAGATTTCCTAGCGACCTACTTTCACTGAAGGTCAAAACCAGTCAGACACTTTCTCAGACTGTTACATCACAGTGGGGTTAGACAGACACCTGTAATTGTGCTAGGGGATCATGCTTTGCCCTAAAATACCAGGGAAAATATGAGTGGAATTATTCCAATTGATTTCAACAGGTCAAACTCAACTGCTCTACATGAGATGTGAGGCAGATTCAACAAAGAAACAGAAAACAAAGGGCTCTGTATCACCTTGGTAGTGAGTAAAGGGTGCTGCGGGTGAAAAACATGTTGAAAAACTCCAGCCCAAAAACGCACGTTGCAGTTTAGTCTTGTGTCACACAGAGCTTGGTTTGGAACATCACTCACACAATGACAAGCCAAAATACCACTTATAAGAAAAACCAGGTCTTCCATTTTTCTCCAGCTGTGTTATTCCTCATTCATTACACTGTTTGGCCAAACTGTCTCTAGAGGTCAGATAGAAGTTGGACTTTTTGTCCAGCTAGAAAATTACACCTAACATTTCCTAACTCCAGGAGACATTAGCTGGTTTGGACTGGGGTGGCAAGAATAACTGGGGACTTTTCTTCTGACTGCCAGTCCTGGACTTCCCTGCTTCTTCTTCGTAGCCCAAGAGCTTGTTCCTCCTGTAGTGCTTGCACATTGCCTTGGTGCAACCATAATGCAACCTTACTCTTCCCAGTGGGGGATGGTGGAGACTGCTTTCTCCTGAGCCCTGGCATATTATCTTACACAAATATTATTTTGTGATAGGAAGTGAAGGAGCAGCCAATTATTCTTCACCTTTTCTTGTCCCTTGCCCTTCCCTTAAAAGTGAATCTAGACTGGAATAGTTCACTAAAAGTCACATTTCATATAACGGTTTTTCAGAGTACTTTTTCTTCTTCTTTTGTGCAAGCTGAAGTCATGTTTGGCCACGCTGTGACACTGAAGCCCATCCTGGATGAATAGAAGTGATTGTGTCCCTGGCCCAACTTGGGGTGTTACATGCTGGCTCTACAAGGAAGGGTCTTGCATGGCTTACCTTACCAGGAAACATTTATTAAATGATAGAAAAAATAATTCTTTTTTGTTTTAAAATTAAAAGATGGCATCAAATCTGCACAATAAGTCAGGGGGCTCACTGGTAGACCCTATAGTGGGGGGATGCACTATTAATTGAAATATCAGTGGTGGGAAGTGAGAATTTGTCTTCAATTCAGACTACCTAAATATTCAGAAGTCTGGAGATAATATGTGCTCTGATTGATGTATTGAACGCACGCTCACAGTACCAGGGTAGTGTAATGGGAAAGTTCAATTTCAGATGTCTAGGGCAGGAGCAGATCGTTTGATAGACCCTCTTTAGGTGTATAACAACTTGGAAAGTTATCTCTAAGTTTTGATAATCACTTTGCCTTCTGAGACTGCCAGTCTATTTCTTAACTGTTCTTTTTAGTGTGAAAAAGTCTCCCATTTCTATTCTCTGCCCTACATACTTGGGTCAGGAAGCGAACATCCTATTTTTATATCTTTGAAGCAAAATGGATATATAAGCAGCTGATTTCTTCACAGAATCCTTCTCAGACATTCTTTTATTATTTTTTTACAAGAGGAGTCCTCACTATTTCACCAGTTTTTACCTTAAAAGAAATAGGGCAACACAACTAAAGAAGATTCACAATTTTACCTGCTGAAGGGCACAGTAGTCAATGGTATTCAGCCCTGCAAGGACCTGCTAGTGTTATTTAAACTGTGGCCCAATTAGAAAAAATGGTTCTTTAAATGGTTCTTTAAAAAGATATTTTAAAGAAATGTTCTGAATTCTCCACTAACTGAATGCAGCACTTTTTATTTGAAAGCCACATTTTTGTTTGACAGATGAATAAGGTTTTGTTTGTTTTGAAGAGTCTTCCCTCAAGAACTCATGGAAAGCACATTTTATCTGTCTTACTACAATTTCAGGCTCAGTTTTGACTTGGGAAGAGTTCTGGAGAAACAAGATTACATGGACTAGCTCCTGTCTGGGACAAAGGCAACTGACTTTAGATGCACATTTTGTTCTTATGGGACCTTATTAACAGGGATTCAGTTTCTTTGGTAAAATGAGTTATTTATTCAGCTTCAAGGTACTTTTTTATAAATATCAAAACAGATGATTTCTTGCAAGGAATTATTCTGGGGAAAGAATAATGATGAATCATTTTGGGAAGGAAATTAGGGGAGACACTAAAATGTACGCAAAGACAACATATGACAGTAGCACTGCATTTCTGTGTAAAACAAGTAATTCAGATTTATATATTGAAGTCTCTGTTAGTAGTTAATCTGCTGCTGGCCACCTGCAGAGGAGGAATGAAAAAGGTTCCTTTTGATCTCTTTTGTGAAATGACCTTTAAGGGTGAAAAAATATAAAAGAAAATAAATGTGAATGAACCTTAAAAGGTTTGGTACAAATATTCTGTTGGGAACTGTTTGGTCCTTTAAAAAGATGTCCATATAGGATGTAAAATGTATGAAAGAGAGTAACATCTGTGCTTTAGGTCAGGAAGGCTCATCACCCATTAATGTAACTCAGCTAACTTCTTACAGGTCACTGAGACACAGTGTTAGTCTGGTGGGTTACTTTGTGGGTGTGCTGTGTCTCAGCTGAGAAGAGCAGCTTTGAATATGGAAGTGAAGGAGGTAAGGACAGCAATTTAAACTGCTATGCAACACATCTCTTCTTGACAAGGGTTACATTTAGGTGTGGTGTTTCGCTGACCCCTATGTAGTTTAGGCAGCCCTGTGAATAAACTCCTGGTCTTCTTCTAGTACCTGGCTGTTGGTTTGAATTCAATTTCACTGGAATAGAGATTTAACCATGATTTGTACCCATTTCAGTAGAAGGGGCCAAAGCAAAGCTCCTTCAATCTTGCCTAAACCAGCAAACACTAAAGATTCTCCTATGCATGGAGATAAAACCAAGCCTTTGCACCTCACACTATCTTTGTGTGTAAATGAGGCCAAATGTCTGAAAATCATGCTCATGACCTCTGAGTGGGCAGAGATAATTCTGCCTATTAGACCTTTCCACTTTCCTATGATCCTGGATTTCTCAAACTGTCTGTAAAAGCCCAGGTTCTCCTCTGACCCTTGCACATACCCAGAATCCAGGAAGACATATGTCTTAACAGATAATGACTCCATTCTGTGAATACTGTCAGTATCATATAAATGTGACATAAATACAGCAAATTAGGCATATGTTACTTACATCAGAACTGCTTCAGCTCTTTGTGTGGAATGGAAAAGGTGCAAGTGAAAGCTCTCTGAAGCAGCATGAGCCTTTTCCTTTTTTTAATGATGCTTCTGTGAAAAGTGCACCAAGTTTTAGATTTGGTACTAATTCAAGGCTTTTTTTTCCCCCAAAATAAGAAAGAACTAAGGTTCATAATTCATCTAAGCACTGGGAAATTGGTACTTTGGCAAAATTTTCCTTAAGGAACATTATTGCCAGTCCTGACCATGCACATGTGAAAATGGCACATTTCTTGTTCAAATAACTTTGGGCTGCTGTCCATGCCACTATCATAAAATAGCTTCTGTCATGACTAAAAGACAGATTAGTTAAGAGAGCTCTTTGCAAATACCTTTAGTTTTGGAGACTCAAATTCATCAAATTCCTTTCTACTCTGTCATCACAGATTTCAAAAAATAGATCTATTTAGTCTCTTGAAAAAGAAAATTTTAATTGTGACTGTTTTTCTCTTCTAGGCATTTGCGAGGTGGAACAGCCATTGATAAGGCATAATATTTCTTTTTTCACTCAAGAAATACTGCAAAACAATATTCTGAGAAGTGATAGAAAAAATCAAATGAAACATTTTTTTTTACCAGATGAATTTCCGAGTTCTAGATACATGACATTTTTTTATTCATATAAAAACATATGAATAATAAAAAGTTATCAAATAACTTCTGGAACTAAATATGCATTTGAATTTGTAATTTTTTACTGAAGTGTGACATAAAAAGTGTTACAAAAAATGTTTGTAAGTTTTTCCAAACTTACATCCCTCCCTTAAAGCGTAATTCATGGAAACAAGGAATGTGCCCATAGCTGGTTGTGTGTAATAAAAAGTGACACATTACTGGAAATTAAATGTCGGCAATATTTTGTCAGAAAATATGAAATAATTAATACATGCGCTCTACTTTTTTGCAAACAATTCAATGTTCATTTCATAAGCTTGTGTTAGTTCTCTCCCTGCCCCCTTGTCATGGGAACATCTTTAAACAATGGTTTTCAACAAGTAACTTTTTTCAATTTTTTAGCTGTAAGATATCAAATTGCACCAGTCTGATTGCATGTGTGTTTTTCTATAACAAGTCAACACTGAATACATGAACAAATTACTAGGGTGCATTTTAAAATCAAAAGAATAGAAATAAAACTTTGCACTAAAAAATTCTCCTGTAGTGTTCAGTAGACTTATTGTCCTCTAAAATTGTAAATACACTGCTATTTTCAGAGCAAGTAGCTCTGTTATTATGATGTAATTCGTGTGAATTTAGCCAGAGGAGAACTTTGAAAGAATATGTTGTGGATTAGTCCAGGGACTTTTTCAATATGTAAGATTACCCATGGAAGTGTTTTTGGGAAAGGGCAGGACTTCACAGAGACATTCTCCCCTTCCAAAATACTAGAGATGTTATATAAACATTACACCGACAAGAGGCTTTATTCTTACTCATGTCCTATTATACCATAACTCTTCAGTCAGGTCTGACTCAAAGCAGTGATTACACTGACTTTGGTGGGATGCTGATGTTAATGAATTAAAAGAATATTTGGTGCATATTAGAGCTCTGCATTTCTGTGATGTCTTGACTTCAAAGTTACAGGAACAGTGTGATGCTATGAGGAAATGCAAATCTGGTTAGCCAAAAGTATCTTATCTTCTCACCTCAGAAATTACAGCAATCAAAATTTGTGTATTTGTGTAAGACCAACAATACCTGTATCTTCTTCCTAGCAATGGGAGCACAAAACTCCTGTGTATCCTTTGGTTTTCCACTAGCTTCTCCACAGAACTCAACAAGAGCCTTCATATGTATTTGTAAATGCATGCACTGCCACAGCACCAGTCTGCTCAGAAAAAGACAGGGTTACAGATTTTATCCCACTTTGTCATCACGTACACTGACTCATTAGATAATTGATATGCCCTACAAGTAATGGGATGGCTCCTTGCTTGAGTTCCCTGGTGTTGAGGGGCATTATGAGTGGTGCAGCTGTAGTGATTTTCAGTCTTGTCTGAGAAAGCATCACCTTAGTGACATCTTTTTCTAAGTATAATTGCATATGGTTTAATTGTTAGGTGTCTTCTAATGACTGGAATTATGCCTGTATCAAACACCTGTGCTTGCAGGTTAT
Source organism: Coloeus monedula (assembly GCF_965178545.1). NCBI lineage: Eukaryota > Metazoa > Chordata > Aves > Passeriformes > Corvidae > Coloeus > Coloeus monedula. Next base: position 13,045,222 of record NC_138790.1, read on the forward strand.
TCTACAGTGTCAGAGGCGCAGCATAACCTGTACTCTACCTAACCCTCTATCTTGAAAAGGTTCTGATGATATTTGAGATGATAATTGAAATGACACCAGTGTCTCAGGAGCCTCTGTTAGACCACCAAAATATATTGGATAATGCTAAAAAGAAGAAAAAGGGTATGGATAAACTGACTATTGCACTTTGCAGAACATAGTATTGAATTTAAATATGATCCTTAAGTACTGTATGAATTGGCTCAACGATTGCACAGCTTCTGACCCCAGGGCTTCCTGAGCCATAACAAGAGATGGCTGCACTTCAAATGATAATAAAAATGCTAACAATAATCAGGACAATAATAAATTACTGGTACTCGGTGCAGAGATTATTTATTGGAATTTTAAGACTTGTCTTATTTTATAGCTGGGAAAAAGCAAATGTTACTTTATAGGCCATTTGTATTTTCCCTTTTCAAGCTCATATTCAACCAATTGAACATTTCACTGTGGCTCAAGGGAAATTTTGCCACTGCTTTGTTGGAAACAGAACTGGTGACCTAGAACCTGTTCCTCTCTGGCAAGACTCTGACTGCATCCATTCAAAATCAGAGGGGTGGATACTGGTGTAAAACTGCAGCAACACCCTGGTGGAACAGGTCTTTAATCTGCCACATCCATGCAAATTGTGCAGACCTCAGAGAACTGAATATTCAGACTCTCTATTTATGCTCAGAGAGGGGAAAACACACCCATAGTTCATTCGCATAATAAATGTGATGGGAAAATAATTCTGTGGGGACAAACATTGTTTGGTTTGTCATGAGACATACTTGACAGTTACTGCTTTGTCCCTTTTGTGCCATTGCAATGCAGTGGTATGATTGTGCCATAAATCTGAAAGACTGTTTTGCAAAGTTCGTATCTGTGCTTGCTACCTTTAATATTAATAGGAGAATATCTTTAAAGTGAGTAAATTGAGAAAGTGGCTGAAACTATAGTTTATAAAAGAAGATTAGTGGGTTTAATATGCACTGGAGAGTAAAAGAAAAATCTTATTACTGTATGGAGAAATTACCTCATAAAGAAGCTAATACAGCAGGCTAGGGAGTAATTTTTAACAAGGTTTTTATGATGCACAAGTGTAGGCAAGTTAATGAACTTATCTTTCTAGTTATTTTCAGATTGTAACAATGCATTTCTTTTCAGTTCCTGTGCTTTAAAAAGTAAAACACATTTAATCACTTACAATAAAACTAACTCATTAGTTTGATAAATCAAGTAAGATCCTATGCTGCTCCTGTTGTGGCAGTGCTGCTAAGAAACTAGATCAGGTGAAAACATTAAGTATGGAACGGAGCAAACGACCAGGTTTATTCATTATTGGAATTAAAAGGTGTCACACTGACAGGGAATGTTCATTTTTGGAAAGACCTGCTCCGTTCTCAGTAGCAGAACTTAGGAAATAAAAACTAAAATAGGGACTCAGGCCAAGATTTTGCTTTAACAATTCCACTCTTTGCAAAATAGCCATGTGGTCTTTGACATTCATAAAACAGACATCTGAAGAATGTCACATCCAACAGCAAAGAAACCACAGGGGGGAGTTGGTAAATACAGAATGTCCATCTGTCAGCACCCCAGCATGGCATGCGTAGGTATTGTTTAGGAGGAGCATGTCCACATTTTTCTGCCCAAATGCAAAAGACAGACTGCTGAGTAAAACAGTTCAATCTTTATATTGATTAAAGAGATGCGCTTTCCTACCATATAACAGTGACTGTACTTGAAATTAATTCAGCAGTACTCTGAAGGAAAGACTGAAGACTGTCAGGCACTCACTGCAGGTTTTAATACAGATGTCCTAGAACAGAAATACTGTGGACATACCACAACAATTTGACGCTACAGCAGGGCATTTCATCAAGAGTTTATCAGAACCTCATCTAGACCACAATCATGTAAGCCACAGTCTTGTTGAATGTTAGTATTATTCACAGCTTCCCTCATGTCATGGGATGGGACAACCTTCCCAGAAGCACACTGACAGGGAGAGAGGAATGTGCTGGGAAGACAAGTTACTGCTGATCGACTCATTGACATAAACAGATGGGAAGGATGGATTTCTCCTCTGCTGCTGAGAACATTCTCCCAGGTGGATGTGGAGGAGCTGTCTGCAAAGAGCGGCAGCAGGAAGATTTCTTATTTCTTCTTATTATTTCTTATTGCAATAGCATCTCAGTGATGAGCAAGTTGCATAGTGCTCAAGGAATTCTAGTGTCCCCACACCCTTGTTAAAGGTCACAGTCAGCAATCTTAACTGCACTGAAACAATTAATCTAAAAAAGCTTATGGTTGGTGGAAAACTGGAGCTGTAATTACCACAGTGTATGCACCTTGGGGTGAAGAAGTATTAGTTTTCCCAAGACACATTTTATGGTTTGTACACTGCTGATGAGCCAGTAAATACAGCTGAAATGACTAATTTGCTATCTAGGGTTCACTGGTGGGTTTTTTTTGTTCAAAATAAATAACCTGAAATAGTTCTTCTGAGTTAAGGTGCATCTACATACTGTAACAAGCAGAGATCTGAATCTGGCTAGAGATATATAGAGAGGTCTATTCATCCATCTGTCTATGAAATCATTGAAGGGCCTTTTGAAAGAATGTCTGACAGTTATTTTCCTACTTCCCTGCATTATGGTAGACTCTGCTTCTCTGTTTTGAGGAGTGCAGAATAACACAATTTTTACTGAGTTCTCCTTCGAATTATATCTCTCTACAGGTAATTTAGGCTTCGAGGGAAAAAAACGTTCTCTCTACCTTTACTTTTTCCTCAAGAAATTTTTCTGTGAGAAAACACTGCGAACTGCTACAATTTGGTGTCTACAAATATTTGCAGGATGAGCAATACTATTTCCATCTTTCTGATTCCAAGACTCACATTCCTCTGCCCCTACCCAGCCTTAAACATTTTGAATCTACATACTTCAGAGCTAGTGATGGTTGTGTAATATAGATGACACAGAGCTTAAATTAGAAGTCAGATTGCTCCCAAGTTCTGCCAAATTCAAGGCACCTCAGTCATTATGGTTGCTGTGACCTTGACTCTGGTGTTTGGAGCTGACCTTTCCAGGTGGTTGACACCACAATTACTGGATGCATCCAAAGTGTAGGCTTATATCAAAATGATGTGATTCAGTCTAATCACTTCTTGAGAAAAAGCTTAAAGCAGAATTGACTGGAAACTGACATAAGCAGCTGAAGAAGAAGAATGGGAAGAGGATTAGTTTTTTGTTCACCGGGGTTTTGACTGTTACCTGATCATAACAACCCATGTTTCTCTCCAAGTGACCCTTTGAATTGCTCTTTCAATGAAAACTTTAGATGAGGATGAGATTCCATCACTGCCTTTGTCTCTCTGTGATGCATTTAGGCCCTTTATTTCAGCTTCACAAAGATTGGACTTCAAAACAGTTTCTGCTGAATTAAAAAAAGAAATAAATTGAAAGTGATATTTTTCCCCCAAATTAAAAAAAAAAATAAAAAAACCCCAGACAATGTGGATGCCGGGAGTCAGAGGCTGATGATTAACTAAAAACAGACTTAGAACGACACAGCCTTGATCTCAACCAGCTCCTCCTTGTTCTTTGGGTTTGTTTCCAAAACTAAGGTATTGTAAAGTAAACTTTCTCATTTTTCAAGACCAGGTTACCTGTATAGATGCATTATTTAAAAAATTTATTGTTATATATATTTAATTTAATATCTATAAATTAAAATTATTTTTACTGCAAAATGGAAGTAGCTGCAGTGTGAAGGTAATGATGTTAATTGTCATTAGAGAAACACTCTCAGTCAGGTGATGAATGACATGTTTGCAAAGCTGAAACTTTACTGGAAGATTTTAGCTGTTTTCTATACATGGCATTGGAAATGAATAAAATGGCAACACTGAAGAGACAGGATAGAAAAAATATGTGAAGAGAGTGGGCCAGCTTTTGCTCTCAGCAAACTTATGCAAATATAACTACAGAGCAGACCAAGAAGTTCCTCTAGATTTATGTCACTTCTTCCTCTTTAAATTAGAACTACTTCTGGGGAAGGTGCAATAATTCTAGGACAGCATTTTCCCAGGAATGAATATTTTGAAAGACAAAAACATTGCTCTGCCATTTTCCCTCACACTAACTATTATAGCCTTCTTCAGACTGTACAAATTAATTAGTCAACACACAACTGTGAGAAAACCTTTAACAGCCCAGTACCAAGACCAGCCATCCCTTCCAACAAAGAAAAGCTGCATAACAATACCAAGTAAAAATGGCACTTGAACTGTCATAGGAATGTGCTTTTACTTTCAAGTTTAATGGATTGAACTTGGAGAGAAATATTGAAAACCAACCTTTTTATTGGTTTAGCTCAATATTTCTGCTCCAGAAAACAGTGGTGTGCAAACAACTTCCCCATAAAATGAACATATCATCCAGATAAACAAGCATAACACTTTTGTCTTGCTTTTTTGAACCTGCAAAAAAAAGTTCAATTTGAGAGGTAGGCAAAGCCTTTTCCAGTCATTATTTTGACCTGAACTTTGGCTGCCCATGCTCAGAAGCAGATACTGGTTTCTCAGGCACACATTTTCAAGTGTCCTGGGAAAAATAGCAAACATTTTCCACCAAAGTTTGCTCGTGTTCTGAGAAGTGATTTCATCTGTTGGGCTTGCCTTATTTTTGCATATGTTTTGCATGAATAGCTCGGCTTCACTGGCTGAAACCTTCTCAGGAAATGAAATTCAAAGAGCTGTGTTAAAAGCTGTCATCAAAAATGTCAGGTCTCAGTTTGCAACAGGGGTGTGTTTACTTGCCTGTGTTCCCTGTGCACATGCTGGGGCTAGGGGAAGTGGTCTGTGCAGAAATGGGTGGTACAAGGGTTTACCCGGCACAAGGAGGGGACGATGCCAGGCAGCTTCACTGACCACTCAGCTCTGAACGGTGCTTAGCCTGAAACATTGACAACTGAGACATGGCAAAGCAAACCACAAAATGCTGTGATTTAATATACTGTGTGCCCCCTCTAAACTTGCTCCCACCTCGGTGATCCAAGCTTCCTGGTGTTGGAGGAGGTTACTAACAAGACTCTTCCGGGGAACAGTTGGGGGCACCACTTGTACTTACCAATTAGCCATCTGTCACTCTGACTGATCACTTTGCAATAATGATATAGTAGTGATCAATTTGGTGATATTTCTGGTAGGGGAACTTGCTTGGGCTTTACCTCATAAGCCAAAGAGAAAACCAGCAGCACATCTTGGGAGAATGCCATGGAAATTGTGTTTTGTATTGCACAATGTCCTGCTGGAGTGCATTGTGTAGCAGGAAGAGCTGAGCTCACGGAGTCAGATGGCAAGCTCTAGATCTAATGTTATCAGGAATATGACTTCCAGAGGAAAGAATTTGTCGTGTCAACACAGTGCCCAGAATAAGGCTGTCAGAAACCAAATGTGGAGAAAGGGTAAGAAAACTTTTAACATCGAATGCTGTAAAAGAGCAGACATAAGCCAGGGAATAAAAGTATATACTCAGAAGAGCAGCACAGAGCAAACTTGAACTCAAACATTGTTAAAATGTAAGAGAACCGTTGGTATAGAATAAATCTAACGTGAGAGTCAGAGAAAGAAAAGTGCAAATTGCAGAAAACCTGAAATGAAATTATGAACAGACAGCTCTGAAATATCACTTCAGGGAAAGCAAAGGGGGACCTGCAAAGGACAGGTGGCCATGGAAAAATAAAACCCTTTCATGGAAACTGTGCATCCATAGTAATGCAACATAAGGCAAGAACCATATTGTTTGGAGCAGGAGTGAGCATGGCACGGCCCAGCACACCCTCTCCCTCGGTGTCTGAAGCCTCCCAGGGTGGTGGCGCTTTAGCCAGCAGGCCCTGACAGATGCTGCGGGGGGATGGGGGAGCCGCTTTAGTGAAATCTGATTCTTTATCTTGTTCTCCAGCTTTTCCTGATAAAACCAGTTCGGATGCAAGGGACAGCTGAGTGCTCTTGCCCCTGCCAGTAGGACCATGGCCAGGGCTCATCTCACTGCGGGGCGACCATCTGCTGCCACTTAACAGCACAGGAAACCACCACTGAACAAAAGCATCCACTCGTAGAGCATCCCACCTCCTGCAACAAAATGGAGGGGTAAAGGCAATGCTACTTTATCACATACAATTTACAGTGAAGAGAGGACAGCAAACATTGTAAGTAAGCCGATCTGGGAGTTTTTCCCCTGGATGCCACTAACAGGTACAAGGACATTATTATGCGGCTTGATACAGCCCAGGCAGTGAAGGGGAGCAAACTGCCACCACAGTGGTGGAAGGATGAAGGGAGGGAGTGTGGCCTCCCCCATCTGCAGAGAAACCCCTCTGCTGTGATTAGGTTTGATGTTGAAAGAGGCTAAGCTTTGTGTAGGAGCAGACAGGGCAATGCCTTTCAACAGCATCACTCCTCAGCAGTGCAGAATTTCCTGGTGATCCTCGGCATGCCCTGCGTGGTATTTTGGTGTTTCTGTCAGTCCATGTACACATTCACATGCCATATTGTGTTGCTGCCTGAATAGGGGATAGTGAATACATACTGTGAACATCACTCACCCAGAGATTTGCCTGATTATATACCTCCATGAATTTGATTTCTGCAGACTTTTCTTGCCTTGTTTTTCATAAGGAAATTTTAAAACTTTATTTTGCATCAATGCCATGGGAAATGGCATGAATTTGATTTCTGCAGACTTTTCTTGCTTTGTTTTTTATAAGGAAATTTTAAAACTTTATTTTGCATCAATGCCATGGGAAAAATGTCTTTTTTTCATAGGAAATTTGAACTGAATAAAAAGGTATGACATTGGTTTATTAAAACCTCCCTGCTTTAACATGAGGTTTCTTTTTAAAGAAAATGCTGAAAGTTTTGGACAGGTCAAAACCAATCTAGGATGTATGCCAGCAAAGAAATACAGATATGAAGTTGCCAGCAATACAAACATACCATTTTATTGCATTTTGACTTGACAATCAAACAGAGAGAAAAACAATGGCTTTATTATGGAAAAATATTAGAGCATAGAGAACTTCTAAAGAAGGGGTTAAAAGGATGCAGATGTGCATCCTGAACACAGAGGAACACTTGGTCACTCTTCCTACCTATAGGGATTGCTAACATCATGTTCATCAAGAAAAAGCAGATCCTTCTCAGAGAACCTGAAACTTCTGGGAAGCAGACTGCCCTGCCAGGGGTGCAGGCAATGTCCTTGCATAAGCCTTTCCAGAAATGAGTTCTTCTGAGTGGCAAAACTTAACCAGATGATCAGGGTGAGGAGAGACTTTTCAGAAGCATCTTTTTTTGTGTTCTGGGCTGCCATTTAGCTCAGGTTTGGATTTATGACTTTCTTCTGACACCATATTCTGTCTGACCTCTAAGATTATCCCAAAGCATGATGTGCCCTGTATGTAGGTGTTCCTCTGGCTGTTCAGAACAGCTCTTTTGGACAGGGCCCTGAAAGGATTGTGCAGAAAAGAGGACACTTAAAATGACTGGCTTACTTTTGGCTTTCTTGCAGAAAGGGGATAGTAGGAAGCCAAGGTCTTCAATTACCAGGTGTTTATCGTCTGTGAAGCCATTGAGTCAGTTCTGCTTTTCGATTGTGACTTAATTTTATCAAACAGTAAGGGCAGGAGCAACCCATTCAAAAGAAGGAAAAAATGTGCTGGGATAGAAATGCTGACAGTAAAACTCTAGGAGCATTAAAGATGTTAACCTGGAGTTTATATTTAGCTTTTAATATTATATTTAGCTGTTAGTTTTCAACTGTTGCTGAAGACTCTCTTCCGCACCCCATTCAGCCCTCTGGAAAAGGATATGAGTTAGAAGTACAGGCTGTGCATTTGCCATTCAGACCAGGGTGGGAACTCCACCTGCTCACAGCCTTGCTCTGTTAAAAGCTACTAATCCTCATAAAACTAACCTTTCTGCTTTTTTCCACCTCCCTCCCCCATCTCTAATTTCCTGCATTCCTCACACTCTATTCTCTCTTTGTGTAGAAACTCATCTTGTTCTCTTTTGAACATACTGATTCATAAACATATGTTCTAAGTTACCTCTCTTGTCTTTGGTAATGTATTCCACATGTTTACATGCCATTTTATGAAATAGTTTTCTTTAACCTTTTTATTTGCCTCAATTTCCTAATGTTCAAAATATATTCTTTTCTTTCATGTTTTTTCTTCATAAATATATTGTACAGCTAAACAATGATGATTTTAATCAAAACCAAAACCACAGAAGACCTAATCCTTTTTTGACACATGAGGCTAAATTCTGTCCTTAGTTACATTTGCACAACACCAAAGTAGAAAAAGCTCTCCATTTTCACAGGATTTTAATGTTGGCAAATCACCTTTATGGCTAAATTTTGATTTATAAAGTATCCAGGGGAAGCTGAGAGATATATTAAAAGCAATTTAGAAATTTATTGCTAAAATGGAAAATTTGAAAATTATGTTCTGGTATAGTCCAGTGGGTATTGTGTCTGTGTGTGCAAGTGTGCATGTGGATGTGAACGTGTTGTTATATCTATGTATAACCACGCAAGTTGAATATCCCAAACACAAAGTACCCTGCAGCTGAATTCTTGTCTTTTTTCATTAGTAAGTTTTTCAACTTTAATAATAAATGCACTTGGAATTGCAATAGGCAGAAAAATGTACAATATAGAATTTCATAAAAGCTTCATTAAAAAATAAATAAAAAGCAGCAGCAAACAACCCAAATGAAATAGATGCAGTTTTTAAAATCCCTGTGCAGATATGCTGCAGAGGGAGGGACACGCAAAGGGAAAACAGAAAAAGGCCACTCCACATCCCAATTACTAACAGGAGATGGTAGAGTTCTATGAATGTCATTGAAGGTGGCATCTGGTGTTTTTATTTTCTGGTTAAACAGGAGTTAAATTGATCTTGCAAAGAGAGACACTCTCTAACTCCAAGGGCTAAACACCTTTGACTTAGAAGATTCAAGGACTACCAGATGATTAAATAAGATTGTTAAGGTTCAGTTAGCCTGTTTTGCTCAACTTTGCTGAGGGTGGTAGTCCAGTGCCTTTATAGCCTATGGTCTGCATACTCCAGTAACAGGGACACTAATAATCTAAACTGGTCCTGTTGTCAAAGGCAACACTCACGCAGATAAATTGCACAGCAGTAATTGTGTATTAAATGTCAGCTGAAGTAACTTACATGAGTTTCTGCTAAGGAACACATAGGTTGCAACCTATGCTTCCATTTATCCAAATCCTATGTGAAACCAGTCTGAAATCCAATTAAATGAACATCTGATAAGAGAATGAAGTTATTAGATGCATAAAAACCTGCCAATGTGCAATGATTGCATTACCAGTGAAATAAAATGCACTGAAAGGATAAACTTGTGGTAAACCAATTCATGGCATGTACAGAACATGTTGTGGAACCCTCACAAATGAATATGTGACAAAGGAATAAACATGAAAGAAATACACTGATTGTACACTGAGGCTGTGCATTTCAGAGAGATTCGCCGTATTATCTTCCTTATTCATGTGGATAACAGGCTTACTTATGTCTTCAAAAATAATTCTTTCTATCACGCTGCAACAATTCTAAGCATAGTGATAAATAGGAAGTATGAAAATGCTAATATATAAGAGGTAGTGGAATTTTAAAGGATCAGGACTGAGCCAAATTTTTAGATGAGATTTCTTGACACAGAAAAACCTCACTGAAGAAAAAAAATGAACACAATAATATGTGTATTGCATATTTATAGTTCAGTAATTTGACTCTGAGATTAACAAAAATCAATTTCAGAGGTTTTATTCCTGTAGTACAGCTTACATGGTTTTGGCATTCTTATGAGCAATGATATCTAACAGATTTATGTTTTGCAGGTGTTTTTTTTACAATTTAATGTAACTTAAATTTAAAAATGAAAGCTGAAAATTCAGCTAGAACAGCCTGTGTTCTGTCAGTCAAGTGCAATGTGTGAAGAAAATAGTACTCTAAATTTTTATTTTTAAAAGGGACACTGTTTTTCTTAAAATTAAGATGAAAAGGATCAGGTGACTAATATTCTCAAATTCTGGGTAGCACAAAATGAGACTATGCAAAAATCGTTTGCAGAAATATCTGTATAGCCACTTCCCCCTTCTGGCACTCTCCAGCTCATACTTCTAATGCCTCACTCTTCCACGATGAACATGAAATCTGTGGGACTCCACAAGACTTAAGGGGTAAATCTGCTGGTTTCGACTGTGTGGGGCTGGACTCCAGCAGGATACTGATGGGCAAAAGCCTCATTGAGAGACTCTCAGCCTTCACTCTTCATGTTTTGGTGTCATCAAATGTATGAAACAGTAAGGTTCATGATCAGGTATTTTGAATTTAGATTGCAGAAAACCATAATTCCATATCTGTAGGCTTCCTGCCTTATCCAAAAGATACACTCAGTACTCACATTATATTCTGGATTTTGTGGCATCCATGAACCAGAAAATCTGTATCTCATGGTACGTTTTTACAGCTCCCATACTGCATTCCAGTTGGAGCTCTGACAGACACCCTCCTCAACAAACCATGCAGGAGGAACTGCACTGTAAAAATAGGGAATGTCAGGTGGAGTGCCAGGGGATTCTGCTGCAGTTTGGAAAGACCAGAGTAGGCAAATGTTCCTGGAGGCATGAGTAGATCGCAGGATGACTATGAACCACAAATATGACACAGGCAATTGCTTTCTTGTGAGTCAAGAAAGGTATTTCCATAGAAAAAGAAAGCATTGTGCAAAACCATGGGGAGAACTCACCTATGTACACTTGTCATTCCTCAGGTTTAAAAAAGATAAATTCCATTTTGATGAGGGCAAACAAAGACAAAGCAGTTGATTAGGGGCATGGAGGGCCAATAAAAGAAGATGACTAGAAGGACTAAAGGAAGGCTGAGAGGGCAATCATCATTTTCAAGAAAGATAGCAAGGATGAACACTAAAGGAGGAAAATAGCTGTTGAATTGCCAGGAAAAAGATGGTCAAGAACACAAACCAATTCCATGGTTTTTTCCAAGAGGAAGTCCTCACCATTAACAGTGTAGTAGCAAATGTCACTTGGTGCATTGGTAAGAAATGGTGAGGAAATCTTGCCTGCTCTCTACATGTCTGCAAAGTTCACATAGAGAGAAGCAAACCTTTTCTTGCACCTGTGGTATCCCCACAACCTAACGAATATCTGTGGTATAAATGACCTTATATGCCCAGCCTGAACACAGGGATGAATTTACAGGGATACCCAGCAGCTGTGTCCACTGCCTGGCTACCAAGGGCCAAGGCTGGAAGCTGCATGAAGTTCTTGGAAATGAGAAGAACCACCAACACCTGGAGGTGCCTGAGTCTATGAGGCATTTTCAGCTGGATGGCAGTGGCAAGACCAAGGGAATGTGAGGATCACTGCAGAGCTTGCCCTGCCCACACCACGTGGAATCAGGAGAATCAGCCATAAGAAACAGGACACAGACATGTTGCCAGGGGTTCCAGTGCTTTGGAACACTCACTGGTGTCCTGTCAAGCACAGGAAGAACCTCCCTTTAGACTTCCCCTGCTCAGGAAGCTGTAGAGAGCAATGAGGTCACCATTCAGCCTCCCCCAAACTAGAGCAACACAGCGGCTTTAGCTGCTCCCTATAGGACCTGCCTACAAGCCCCTTCACCAGCTTTGGTGCCTTTTTCTGGGCCTTAATATCCTTTGGAAAATGTGGGGCCCTATCTACAGGATTGCATTCCTGTACTCTGTGTCCCCTCCCAATATGGGAATTAGTAGCAATTAGTGCAGCTACAGCATATTATTTCAGGGTGTGCTAATCAGCATGCTACCAGTTTGCTTGCACATGCAACTCAAAACATAGACTTTAGCTTATAAACTCTTTTGAAATCCTTGCTCCTTAAAATCTCTCCCACTTTAGGGCTGAGAGAATTCTGAAGTTCTGAAAAATCATCAAAACCTGAAATTATCCTTATTCATATTCTCACAGTGTGCATTTTATAGCCTAGTCACACACACATAATAAACAATTTTTATTCTTGCCTGTGTTGCTGAAAAAAATATGCCAAATAATCTTTGTTTCAGTATTTCTGATTACTCCTTTAAATCACAAAGCCATCATTCAATTCCTTCTGGCTAGCACTGGCTGCTGAAAAGAGGCACAAAAATGGAGAAAAGTGTGGTAACCCAGAGCTGCTCTGTGAAGGATTGGCAAGGCTGTATGGAAAGGCTTGCAAAGCATCTGCTCTCACACTATGCTTGGCTTCAGTTAATATTCCCACTATTAATCCTTTAGCTTCATGAGAATAAAAAATAAATAACACTCTAAATAGAAAACAAACAAACAAATAAGCTAAGGTTCCTGGGTTTCTTCTTCCTGTCTGATCAGATCAGAAAATCTGTCCTGATCTTTTTATTCTAACAGCCTGCTCTGCACCCTCTCAGACCCAGTAAATCTGTCATCAGTAGGCCTAGGTAAGAGCCTGCTCCATCTCTTCGATGGAAGTGAGAAGCTTTTCAAACATGAAAGCTGCAGGACCTGCTCCTGAAGACAGTAGACATTCTTCATAATGCTGATCAAGAAAAAAGGGAAAGGAAATGATTCAGGCTAGAATTCAGGAAAATGGTGACTCTTTTGAAGTGACATTGTTTTGAACTTGATATAGTTACAGAAAGGCAAATCCTGGCTAATGCCAGTGCTGTGTTACTGGGATAGCTTTATTAGTCAAACTTGTTACCACATGACTTTGCTATGGCTGGATGAAATCTGCCCAGTTTTGAGCTCATGGCCTGCTAAAGCTGCTGTTTCAGGGCAGAGGCAGAGCTGACTCAGGCAGAGCTGACCCAGGCTACAACAATGCTAGACAGGTCACCCAAAAAAGCGAGGACTTTGAGGGTCCCAAAGGAATCCAGGAGTCACTGCTTAGGCAGAATAATTCAAAGTAAATGGCATGCCAAAAGGATTGATATTTTAGCAGAAATCACCAGGGGCTTACATTGCTGTGTGTGAAGTGAGGCTTCTCAAGCAAAAAAATGAGCTAGAGGGTTTATTTATATTTATTTATATTTGATAGTTCAGGAATGGCACTGACTAGTATTTAAATTGGTTTAAACTGTTGCTAGTCCTACAGATTGATGTCCTCATACTGATGTTCAGCATGACCTGAGTGAAAGATGACATAAACGTTCAGTTTCATGCAGGTGCAGAAATGTTTGGCTTTTAAATTGAGATCCCTTTCTTAACACAGAAAGTGGATGCATTTTGAAAACAAGCACAGCACGTAAGAGAATTGGGTTTGCTAAATTATCCTCCTGTTTCTCCCATCATCTCCCATCCTGTGACTCAGCTCTAGAGCACTGACTTTCATCTTAGAGCTGAAACCTGTGCTAAGCTCTACTCAGTCTGGCTGAGCTGTCTGTCAGGCAAGATGAGGGGGAACTGCCTCCATATCAGACTGGCACAGAAGTACTTGTACTCACAACCATTGCTGTCTCTCTTCACTCAGGTGCAGCTACAAAGCCCTGGGCTGGTCAAAACTCATGGCTTTTCCTTGCCGGGGTGGACATGAGGATGGGCTCCCTCTGCTCAGCATCTGCTTAAATTGTTATGACTGTGGACTACTGTGTAGCCTGGGAAGACAGTCATTGGTACTGCTAAATCCAGTAGATGGGAGACCCTCCTGCAAAACTTGCCTGTTAGCTGTCAGATTTGGCTGGATGTAGACGATGTGATCCAGTGGAGCACCATGGCAGGGTCATCAGGATAGGAACTGTACAGATAGCACAAATTAATGATGATAGTTGTTTTCCCACTGCTCACCCTGACACATACAAATATTTGGCAACAGCTATGGATTACTTCTCAAAATGCACTAAAGATAAACCTCTACAGGATAAACTACCCAAAAGTGTTGAAGGTCTCTGATTGAATTCATCAGACATTCATGTGTATCCGCACAAATCAATGGCCAAGGCAGAGAATTTGTCAATCAGGTAAGTGAGGAAATACATTAACAGGTGACAGACAACAATTTGCCAGGGCACATAACCCTAGAGTCAGCAAGCTTGTGAAATGGCAGAATTGAACTGTGAAAGACAAATCACTGAAGGTGAAGAGAGTGTCTTCGTTATGTCTTGCTCTCACCTGCAACTGCAGAACAAAGTCCAGAGAATTTTTTTCCTCTCATCCTCTGCTGCATTAAAAAATGTGAACAACCTGTTATTATACATTACAAATTCTGTTACTGTCTCACTTTAATAGCGAGATAACAATCGTGTGCCATTTACATATTTTGCATTTTATTGCTCTTGCATAATTCATCATAAGTAACATAACATTCTTGTCAGGAGAAGTTCTGCAAAATTTAAGAAAATGGAAGGCAAGCTGTAATGCAATGAGAAATAGCAAATAGTATTGATGTGTTTAGGTAAAACAAAAGGAAATTAAGTAAGAAGTAAGAAGCATGAATGGAAGAGAAAAAAAATGAGCTGATTAGAGTGAGGCACAAAATGAAAGTTCGGACTAGAAAGTGACATCCTGCAAAAAATGGGAATGCTTGGCTCACACACTGTAGGCAAGATGGGTTTAATGATGACTAAAATGGATATACTGCAAAAGAGCAATTGTTATGGAAGAACACATGTTTCAGGGAACAATAGCAGCGCTGAATCAGTTAGTAAAGTCTGTAGAAACCTGGAGCCATGACTGAGCAGACTATAAGTTTTTGAAAGAACTGTAATTTTTGAGAGCTCTAAAATTGTTCCATCTCACATTAGTATAGCTGCAAACAATAGTCTGCAGTAGGATAAAAGAGAAGGATTTTATAAAATTTTCTACATTACAATCACCTTCATTTGTCTTGTTAATTTTGGCATGAAAACACTCAGAAAATGACATTTAAATTCTCTTCTTTGGATCAAAATTTGATCTCATTTCACATCTGGGCAAACTAAACTAAAAGCACACATACACATAAAATCTTTTATTATCTAGTAACTAGAACTGTTAGACAGGGAGAAGAATGTAGTTAGCTGGTTTCAATTCCCTTCTGCTTTAAACCTGAGCCAGGTTTGAGGAGATTGCAGTCCTGGTAAGGGAACCCTGAATGTCCCATTGGGAAAACACAAGTTTAGACTGGATGTGTTCTAACTCTGAAGAGTCCAAAGGGGTTTATGGGTGTAGCTGAAACCAGTTAAATCTCAGTAATTTTGGCTCTGGAGAGGATGACATTTTTAGGTTTGTCATTCCCTTTGATTTCGACTCCTATACAACCATAAATATTACATTGAACCATGGGAGGGACCTGGTCATGAGCAAATCACAAACTGTCTGGACTGGCAGAAAATCAAGCACCACACATGTTTCACCAGTGGAGGAACTCTTCTCTCCAGGGATTCGTGACTTGTGGGTCACATCCCGTTGCATTTGTGGTCACATATGTCCCCCTGACAACTCAGTGAACGACATACCGTGTAGCAGTATTAAGAAAGGATTGGTTATAGCTTTCTTCTAACGTCATTTAATGGCTAAAGATGAAGAACTGCATACTAGCACATATGCATGAATCAGAGTCTGGAAACTCTATTTTGATTGGTAGAGGAAAATACAGAGATGTTGGATACCTCTGAATGATGACAACTGATGGCAAATCTGACATCTAAGAGCCATTCACAATACATTGATACATAACACCATGTTTAGAGACACCCTTCCTCCCACCCCCACCCCCAAAACAATCTGAATAATGAATCAAATGGTCTCAGCAGTAATTGGATCTTTTTCTGTGTAATTAGCAATTTTTCCCCTTGCATTATAATTTAAAGTACTGTGGTTGAATTGAGCAACTCATGTAATGAGTCATTAGACCGAGGCTTTTAAGGAAGTTATTTCTGAAGGTCTGTGGAGGCTAAAATATGTCTAAATTAAAAGAGTGACAGGCTGCAATCATGGCTGTAAAATAAAGGTGCTCAGTAAGCAGTCCTATTACAATCAGAAAGAAAAAGAAGCAGATCTCTGTCTTGTGCATGGAAGCAGAGGAAATGATGAATACCTTAGGTAACTCATTCTGTGCAAAATCAATCTTTCACTGTCAATTTTAAATGAACTAATTTGTTCACAAATCTGCTCAGTCAGTTTGGAAGCATACTCAGTTCATCCATATTAGCAAATCCTTTAATCTTGACTAGTCCACTGAGTAAGAAATCTAGAAATGTGTTAATATGACTGGACATATGTAGTAGGATAAGAATTGATTCTTTTAATTAGTGTCTATTCAAGTTATAGTTCCTTCTTTTACTGAACTATTGACCCACTGATATATAAAGAGATTCCTGTTATGACTAAAATACCTTCCAAAGTTATATTTAACTCTTTCTTTATTGGTGAATGTGAGACAGAAAAATAATCTTTGAGTTATCCAAAAATAAACAATGTAATCTAATTTAAGGTTTCTTTCAGACATGTTCCCATTAATTCTGGAGATTCAAACTGATATTTGAAATTTAAAAAGCATAAACCCCAAGTTATTGCTAAAGGAATTTTATAATCCTTTCTTCCAATTTAGATAAAACGATAACATGTTATTTGTAATTCTAGTTTGATATCAAGACAGTTAGAATTTTACCCATCACAGTTCAACCACTGAGCTTGGTGGCAAATCCCCACTGAAATTCATTGATGACAAAAGTATATTCTTAACAAAAAAAGTTAAATAAAAAAGACAGAAAGAGATGACTCCTGTTCCTCTCATTCCTACTCTGTCCACACAGAGTAAGTTAAACTCTGGAAAGCAGCTGTGTAAAAACTCACTGCACTTTTCAAACAAACAAGATTATGCTTGCTCTTGCTCACTCATGGGGATGGGACAAACACTAGAAACAATCCCAAATAAGAGTCCATTGACAATGGAAAACAGTTTTGTAATGATCCCATCATGGTCTTTGGTACAAAAAAATGAAATCTGGCATTTACTTGTTGCTCTTCACTTTACATTGTGAAAGAGCCTCTGCAGCAGGGTGGTCCTAGGCAGGGACCTATATTGGTACATATTGTCCCAATACTGAACATGTACACCTTGCTTGGGCAGCAAATGCATTATTAGCATTAACAATATGGCTGTGAACAACATGGGTTTAGATGGTCTTTATTAATCTTATTAATAATTTGAGCTACAGCAATAGAAGAATGCCCTAGCACCCTCCCTGGGTGAAAAATCACTTTGACTAGCTTTGAGATCTTCGCACAGGACTAGACTTTTAATATTTTCCGTGAATTATTTAAGTTGAACTTGAATATGGAAGAAAAAGTGAGCAGGTTGCTGGCTAACTGTGGAAAAATGCCATTTAATGAAGCATTCTTACTGTAAAGCAGCAAGACAGATACCTCTGTTTTTTTCTGAGCCTGGATAATCTTAATCCTGCTGCCTTTGTCAGATCTATTTGCTCACTAAGGTATGGTCTTGACCTGGGGTTTTCCACATACCTGTCTCTTGAAACGGCACTTCTTGCTAGCTACAGTCTTTAATTAAGTAAATATAAGTAAACAAAAAGAGAGAAAACTTCACTTAAGCCTTCTAGTGTTTCTCTGTTTCATCAAATCTTCACTTGAAGGGCATTCCCAGGCAATGCATGACAGGAAAAAGATAGCTGTTGTATTTTGAATTCAGAATGTGTGGAGCTTTCTGAGCATCCATCTGCTTCATTTCAGGCTGTGTCGCTCCTCAGTTTTCAATGTGATGGTTGTTTTGCTCACCTACTTTTTCAGTAGGCTGAGCTGCTGGGGCCTGGCTGGTGGGAACCAGCAGATTCCTGTCTCTGAAGGCAGCAAATTAACAGGGGCTTTTCCCAGTCTGCTTCCCTACTGCATTAAGGCTGGCCTTTGCCATCTGAGTTGTTGATGTGTATGAGCTCAGACTTCCTTAACTGGGTCTGTAACCAGTCTGAGAGGGATTAGGACAACACAACACCATAACCAGCCATCTCACACGCTCTTGTTCTCTCATGTTAGTGTAACAGTGAGTGTTATGGTCTCCCCAGTTATTGTTTAAAGTTTTGGCCAAAAGTGTCTCTATAAACACTCCGCATTCATTTATGTCTTTATGGTTTGACATTTTTCCTCTTAATTTGCCTCAGTAGCACCCATTTTCTAGACTTTGGCTCACTAATTTGTATCTGTCTCTAACAGCCACCTTTGCAGTGCTCCCCGGTGTCCACCCACTTCCTATTCTTAAGGTCTTTGAAAAAAAGATTAGAAAAACATACACATCAACAGATGCCCCTTGATCTAGCAGACTACCACAAACACATGAAAGGTGAAAATGTTCTCTTTGCCCAGTTCTGCTTAGTCAGCAATCCAGTTTCAGTTATGTTCACAATGGGGGCCTGTGATGTGTGTGAAGCATAGCAAGAACAGGGCAGGGTGTGCCCAACACCCTCCTGATGGTGGTAGTTCCTCCTAAGAGTCCCACTGGTTTGAATGGGAGCTGGTGTTGAGTACTGGATTTTTGTTCTCTGATGAAAGAGGTGTGGAAAATTCTTCATTTACTTTAATGATCATTGCGACTTCACAGAGAAGTAGCTGATTCTGCAAATAGTTCTATGAAATGATTAGCCTTTGCAAATGCCAGGATACTTAAAGATAACTATGTTGATGTTATATAGCTCCATCTCCCTATGTGCAATTCTCTGTATATGTTTATGTGTGTGCTATTTTTGCATGATCTTGGTGGAGGACAGAACAGTAGCTTGGTTTGGCTCATTTAAAATACTAATGATGATGGTCTTAGATGTAAAAAAAAAAAAATACTAATGACATTTTTAATGTCTAAATTAGTGCAGAACCTAAAAACACTCCTCTTGCTTCCAAGGCACATGTAGGTTTGAACAGAAGATAAATGGCACATCTCTATCAGCCAGTGCATTTTGGTAATTGATCAAATTTCCATATTAATTAGAAAACATGCACCCAAAGTGGGTGGGATCACAAGATTCTATCAGCTTAGTTTTTCTTAATCCTCTTGCGTGAATGAAAAATGAAGTGCGTGGCCTTTTGCTAACTCTGTATTCAAGAGATTGCCTTGACCACTGCTTGCTTCAATTTATCTGGGAATGTCTTTTGTGCTGTATGCTCTCTGATTGTCTGAAAATGCCTTTTAATTTCCTGAATACATATATGTATACAATGAATATTAATCAAGAGCTGATTAGTATCTCTTCTGCCATCACACAAAAATATTTTATCAGACACAGATTGTATCTGCAATTGCATATTTAAAGTCTGCACTGGAATGGTTCATGAGCTTGACTGAGTGTGGACTGAAGTCCTCCACTAAAATTTTGTATTTTCTCATCTATAAAAAAATTTTGCTAACCAGGAAAATTGAATTTAAAAAACCCTCAAAACACTCATGAATTTTTCCTCAGTAAAATTGTTATTTACTTACTTTCAGATATTCTAGCCATGGGTATTGCTGGTGTTATATTTGGCTAAAATCTTACCACCAATCTCAGCTTCTGGCATGGAAGGAAAGAACCCCTTTCCCAAGCAGCACAGAAAGGATACAGAGCTACAAACCTGAAGGCAAGATCCAACCCTTGCAACCTTTGTGTGAGGTGAAGAAAATGAAGGAAGTGAATAAACTGCCCACCTGCTAAAATTGATGCTGAAAACTGCCCCCAGGAGAACTGCCAAGGAATTCAGCCTCATATTGCCTGGGGAATGCAAGACCTCTGTAGCTCTTCAAACTCTGCTCCCATCCTTGCCCTTCTGCCCAGGAAATGCCATTTGCTGCACACGCCCTGTTACTGTGACAACTTTGAAGAAAGGGAGAATAAGGTTTGTGGTTTTGTTTCTTCATAATAATCTCAAACTTTTAGTCTGCTTTCCTCAAAATACTTTCTGTTTTTTATCCTCTGGTGGCTGTGGCTCTGCCTTGCATGAAGGATGACAGACTGAGTGCTAATTCTACCACCTGTAGACCTTGTTTATTTCAAAATGTCACTTGTTTTTTATATCCGAAGTGCCAAGAGAGATGTTCTCCCAGGACACCAAAAATTAGCCATTATTATAACACAGATATTAAGCCACCCATGTCTCAAACACATCAATCAAAGACATCTGTCCTGCAACTGTAGAGCAGAAAGGGCAGCATGTTATTAGAAAGAGAGAGAGAGATACCAGGGGAGCCAAAATCATTATCTGAATATGCCACTGAGGCTGTCTGAATGGTGTAGGACCCATGGCAGAGCCCACATATTGTAAAGGAAATTTCTGTCCTCTGTGATCATGTAATTGCTTCACAGTAATTCCTTCTAGCAACTTCTAAGGCTCTGAAACCTTCCACATTTGGAGTTGAGTCATTGCAAAAATTCTATTTTTCCAGAAGATTGAGGAGGGAAAAGCTCTTCCATAAGCCAAATTCCTGACCTCCAGGCTTTTTGCAAGTTCTAGAAAATGCATCTAGCCCCCATTAAGCACATCCTAACATTTAGTTCAGAGTCCAACGGTGAACAGCATAGGAGCAAGAAAGGCAAGAAGAGAAAACTTTCCGAGGGCATCTGCTAGGCCCATGTTGGCTGTCTTGGCAAGACATGTCAGGATGCATTGGTAGTGCGCAGTGAGGCTGAAGATTCCCTACTGGCTGGAACCGAGTCATTTGCCAGGCTTTCCTTGTCAGGGAGAGTTAAACCAGTCACTGATCCTAATTCTAACACTGTTGTTGCAGCATTCCAATTTTTAATCGCTACATGACTTGTCAGGTTGAATATGAGCCACAAGAATAAAATTTAAAAACCTCCCAATAATGAGGGTGTCAAAGATGACTAGCACTTGGTGTTTCTTCCATTACCTTTCCATTTCTTAAAAATGGAACTAAGGTGCAAGTGCCCCCATTTCCAAATGCCCTTTATCTTCTCATTCCCCCCACCAACAGATCTTTTCCTGAAATCCACTAAGATAGTCAGTGTAAGTAGCACAGTCCTGCACCCCTTGTACAGTGTTGGGGGAGCTTCCTTCAGGCTTAAGAGCATAATTTGAAAAGGGGTTCCCCTTCTTCCACAGTTATGGGACAATATGGTGGACAATTAGTTAAAAAAAATGAATGTGCTGTATGCCTTTATCCTAGGGTGGCAGCCTCTTTTTCTAGCTGCTTTTCTCCCCTGGTTTTGAAACCTAAGAGAAGTGCACTTCCTGCCTTCAATGAGCAAGAATGAGCTGTCTTTGGTATGTCACAGTTTTGCATATTGCCAATTTGTCTGTAAATGTTTTAAATTTGCAGTAATTGTAGACAATTGAGGCAAGCAAAGTGGAAGACACCCAGAAGTGAAGGGCATTTTTCAGGCCAGTGAACTGACACACACATCCCAGTATTCCTTTCCCCATGACAGAAGATGGCTGGGAGAGATGTGCTTCATGCTGTAAGTTCCTGGATGCTGACAAACAAATCAGCTTCCAGTAGGCTCTGAGTTCTCATCTGCAATTGAACTAATTTACCATCTTCATGTGCTGTGGGAATGAAATACAAGAATTGATTTCAAAAGACACCAGCATGCTAACAAGTATGGGTTGCTGAATGCCAGTCTTTTTCAAAAATTAGCTTACCCTAGCAGTGTTTCAGTTCACTGATTTCTTCTTGTTTGATTATTTTGTTATAGAATGCTTAAATTCACAGTACTTTCCACAAAAGAAAATCTGCACTGTAATCTCTAATCACTGCAAAAAATGCAGGATCAGTTGACTTCATCTTGGATTGACATTAGAAGTAAATTTACAGCACACAATAAAGCTACATGCAGGAAGAATTAAATGCAGTTATGACTTTAATATGGATACCAAAACCTAGAACAATTCAATATTTAAAAGTTTAATAATATGTGGAAATTAAGTTCAGCATTAGAGCTGAGTCAAGAAAATAGAATCATCCAATTAAAAATGAAAAGACCTGGTGAATTTGTCAGTGTTTGAGATGCTGGGGTTTATTTAAAATGCTTTTGTATGTTGCGTATTTTGGATTCAGCTCAATGACTGTTGCAAAATGTCATGTTTTCATGCAAAAAAAAAGTTTATCTGGGACTACAAAGGCAAGATGTAGCAGGAGAAATTGTGGTGCCGGAGCAGTGTGTGCCTCACCTCCAGACAAGGCAGCTGCTGTGGTAGGGCTGTGAATCCATCAGTGCAACTTCTGCAGCCAACACAACTTCTGAAATCCATCCCCATCTTCTCTGCAGTGAGACAGGAACAGGGTCTCTAACTCTCCCAGGTGCATTTTGTATTTGGGGAAATATCCATGGAGCCTCTTCAGCCCTATCAGTGTTTTTCCTGGAAGCACATTGCTGCTCCAAAGAGCTCTTCATGGCTCCAAGAAAAAGCTTTGGTGGAAGCTGTCCTTTTATTAATAGAACAGAGAAATTTGCACGGAGTAACGTTCCTGGGTGCTTCTTTGGTCCTTCTATTTTAGTCAGCTGTTATTAAAATCTCTTTTCACCTCAGAAGTTAATCAGTGCTATGCTATCCCTTCCTTTTGGAAGCTGAAAGGTGCATCATTGAAGAGAGAACACAACAAAGGTGTGATTTTACACAAAAGTAAAATTCATGGGCACTTACATGTTTTGCTACTTAACTGATGAATTATCTAGTGCAATGGCTATTGTGCTGTTCACCATCCCAGTTGCTATCTCTCCTTCCTGTAAATATGAACTGAACTAATAAGGCTTTTTAAGTGTAAATAAAATCTTTCACCAAGGAGCATTTTTGGTTCTATGTCCCAGTTTCAGAAATACACACAACTGGGATTCAACAAAACTTTCCTAACCACAAAAAGTACCAGGAAAGGGGCAGAAAAGCCACATTTTCTTTTTTAAAACTCAGAATATGGGTAGTTTGAGTCTTTGTTCGCTTTTATTCTGATCATCAGAGGTCGAGGAAAATCACACTTTTTCCTGAGTTCAGAAAAAGGTTTTATTTTTGTCATTTCTATTATGAGAAAACTGGGATGAATATGATTTTGAGTTGGGCTTGGAAATAGCTTATAAGTTAAGTTTTGGTTTTGTAGAACAAAATGTGATATTATCTTGGATAAAACATACTTCTTATTATCAAAATAATGAACTTGTATAGACCTGTATAAAAATAAGATGTAGCCTTTTTAATCATTCCTGAAAACCCAGGGTACCAGAACTGTTGCCTTGTCTCTGAACTACAGCTTGGTTGAGATTTTCAAAAGAGGGAAAAAGGATTAAATTTGATTAAAGGTTGCAGTGGTTCAATGTAGGGTATTTTTATCCATCCTGATTTGACTTTGTACGAGAAACTGTGCTGAGCTTGTACTTTAGCTAGCCATGCTTTACAACAGTGACTCTCTATAGAGAATTTATACATATGACATGAAACTCTCCTTTATCAACTATTCAGTAAATTATTATAAAACATTTCAGGTGTTTATCTTTGACCTCAACTTCTGTTGAATATATTGGAGTAAAATATAAATCGAAATTAACCCTACAATTTTCTATCATTATGCAGCCAAAACTTGCCCAGCAAACCCTCTGTGCATCTCTTAGTTTCCTTCAATTTAGATTGATTATGTCTTTATACTGGGGAGAGGGCCTTCCTGATAAAAGAATGGCTTAATCTTTATTTGCCTAGAGCAGTTAGAAAAATAAGTGAAGCAAGCAGCCTCCTGTGACTGATTTCTGCTCACTTAAGGCAATTCACCCTTGAAACAGAGAATAATTGTTCTCCGTCCTTTTCCAGATATTGTCTTCCCTTTCATGTATTATATCCAAATAATCTTTAAGATTTGATCATTAAAGGAATACAGAGTGAATCAAAACCATGCACCAGGCTAAATTTTGCCTACAGAGGCCTATCCAGAGTTTTCATAAAAGGCAATGGAATCCCTGCACATATCTAGGACCAAAATTTGGTCCATATTCTCCCTAAATTCTGAATTAAAAAGAAAAAGAAAAAAAAAGAAAAAAAAAAAAAAGAGAAAGAAAAAAAAGAGGTAACCTCTGTTTCAAGCAACAAGATAATAATGTGTGGGCTTTGATCGAACTATCGAACTACTGGGTGTCAACAGTATGATTAATATTTAGAATTGTACACTATAAAGGAATTTAATTCCTATATATAGTACTCTTCTGGACAAAAAATATGGGTCTGCTGTGAAAATTCCCTACTTGAGGTACCTTTTGCTTCTGTGCCTCAATTTTGTGTGGATAAGGTAACAAATGATTTCCTTCAGCACTGACAGAGAAGGTGGACCATGCCATCTTCTCTTTTATTTAGCTCTATCTTTAAAAACAACATTGCATTCTTTCCTGCAGCTGGTCAAGTGATTGGCAATGACCAACAAGTTATATGACTTGTCTTATTCTGAAGGAACCTAGGAAACCTTTTTTTATCTAGATTAGGTCTAGCCATAATGTTCTTGTCAGGCTGAGCTTTAAACTGAAAAAACTCCTAGAAATCCCAAGTTTACTAATCCCTATTGTAAATATTTCTCTATAATTAATTTTTACATTAAATTATTGTTACTCCAGTAACAAAACTGTACCAAGGGTGGGTACAGTAATTCACCCTGAAACTTTCTCTTTTAGTGGCTTCTTCCTCAGAGCTGCATCTTACAAATTCTTTTCTATCAGTGGAACTGAGGACACAGAGTGTGATACTACAATCTTAGTCTTAAGAACTGCTTTTGAACTGCAAAATTCATGAAGTTTATCAAGCACTAATTCTTAATTTTAGGGTTGAAGGATGATACAAAGAAAAACTAAACTTTCCTGTAAGCAAATTAAAAAAAAGAAAAATCAGTTACAATCTAAAATTTGGAGAGAAATGTTTTTAAAGAGCTCTCCTTAGCAAATGAAGGCTGAATGCCTGGAAATGTATTTGTTGGAAATGCATAATTGAAACTACAAGCAACAAACTGTTCAAAAGTATTTGGTTGTGTTCCTTCAAGAGCTGTAATTATATATCCTGCAACTGACTCTTTGCTGTTGCTTCATAGTTCAGTTCTTTGTACTCTATCTGAAAATGCAGCACTTATGCTTTTCACAGGAAGGGTCTTCCAGTGCCTCCACTGGCAGGGAGAGCAGGAAGAGATCTATTTCCATAAGCCATATAGCTGGGGACTGACCCAAAGCTGTAAACTGCAAATACCAAAATGGAGCACAGATAAACTGCTGATTTTATAAAAATCATGGATGTTTTAATAGGATAAGGATTTCAATTGTGCTCTTCCTTTATTTCATCATACCCACTGTGTTGGACAAATTTGTGCTGGACAAATTTGTGTCAGCTAATACAGTTCTCTGCAGGTGATTTGCAATGTGTGTGTGTTTGCTAAAAATTTTTGCTGGAAACTTCTTATAGCTGAATGTTGCTTCATCTTGCAAGGTTCTTTCAAATGCTCACTACCAGTGTCTAAGGGTGGACAATTCTTCACAAGCTGACCCTGAGGAGGTGTTTGCAAGAGAAAACTTTCATGCACCTAGGTACGATATCAAGGAGACACTGAGTTATTGTATAATAATGAGAGAAAATATGAAGATAAATAGTTATCTCTCCATGAGTCTAGACCTGTAAAAGAGTGCATTTATGCATAAAACTCTGAGCAGATTAGAAATGGGTGTCATTAATCAAATTATAATATAAATTCAATTTCTGTATTTTTTTAAGAGTCATGAATCAACTACTTTTGACTTTTCAGTCCCACTGCAACAAAACCTATGACATTTCTATAAGGGATGGTTGGTTGAGGGCATCACCTGCTAAACTCCCAAGTTGCACCAGTTCTTGCAACTGTGCTATTCCTGATTCTTCGTTTTGCCAGTATTTCCTTGACATTGACTTTCTAAAATATTATGTCCTGTTTTAAAAGTAATGATTTAATAATGAATGGGTGTGCAGTTCAAAAATCCAGCTTGCTAGCACTTCATCCTTTCTTAGCCTCTGCAGTTAGAACTGAGACGTAGTTTTACTGTGACACACTGTGAGAAGCTGTATCTCATTGTTGCTTAGATCATGGATGGGCAACAATGGCTTTTTTCAGAGTTTCACAGACTAGCAAACTTAAAGTAGCTCCTTTTAATTGAAACCCAGACATACTTTTAGGTAAAAACAAAACTGAGCTGGCTTGAGTTTTTCCCAAGCCAAACAAAAGAGATTGGAACTTTCCATTGTTTTTGTCTGCCAACCATGCATTGTTAAAGGAATCGAAATAAAGAGGGAAAGGGGTCAAGGGTTATAGAGCTCATATTTCCACTCTACATGACCCCATCTCAGCAATAGTGGGACCCTCGTGATCAGTTCCTGTTGGTCTAACGGAACAGCCATTTCTTAAGAAAAGGAATTACTGCGTACAGTACCTTTGTGACTAACAGAAGAATACCCCAGCTCTTCAAAGGTCCTTTCATTACAGCCTCTGAAGAGGACTCTGACATTACTTTCTTGAGATTATAATGAAAACAGCTGTACTTGTACCAATTCCCCTTTTTATTATTTTTTGTAACAAAACAAGATTGATGCTATGCCACTTTCTGTTCTGTCATGAGAATAAGGTATCACAAATGCTAATAACTACCACAGCAGCAATATGCACTACTTTGATCTTTTCACTATTCTTTAATTTGGGCAGCTGGCCACTGAATTCCTTCCTAAAAATCTGTGCTGCCTAAAAACAAAGGGAAAAATGGCCAACAAAATTAAATGTGCACATTTAAAACCATTCATCTGACTAGTCCAATTCAAAGCCTACATGAGTAATGCAAATACGATACTTTGATTTTGTGATTCTAGGCACCGAAATCTTAATACACATTCTTCTGATGATAGATTGTGGCAGAACAAGAAACACCACAAACAACCAATTCTCATTAAAACCTAAAGTTTGTAATCCCTTCATTCTTATTGGTTGCTTTGCCAAAGACTTCTTAAGAGATTATTGAGCTTATTAATGAAAACCCAAAAGTAATTTTAAGTGATTTTTTTCTACTTACAAGACAGTAAAATTAAACATGCTGTGGTTGTTAATTTTTCCAGCATCAAAGGCAATGCAAGAAGGCAGGATCTGGCAACAGCAGCTGTCAAGATTCCAAACCCAAGAAATGCAAACACCTACTGTCCAAATTATTGTTGTACTGGTAGAAACAGGATTATAGTCTTTGGTGTTTCTGGTAATAAGCCAGAACAGAACTGTGTATTGCTAGTTGAATTTCTTTTCCAGTGACTCAACTTTTCACAGTGAATCAGATGTACAATTTTTCTATTCTCTGCATTTCAGTCCAGTCCCAGCTCTATCTTCACGACAAGCGTTGATAGCCTCTTGTTGAAATGAATACCACAATGAAAATGATAGTGACTGGTGGTGCTCAGAATTTGCAAGTAAAGCTCTCCAAATGGGAATTTTGGATCCTCATTTCCAACCAACAGCAAAGATTTACATACTTAAGTTCTTTCCTGGAAGCCACAAGACAACGTTTCCAAAAGCTGAAAGAAGTGCCCCATGGAAAATTCAGAATCAGCTGAGTACATAATTTTATTCTATAAATGCTTTTGAAAATATGAATATTCTGTTCATTAGTAAATGAAATGTAATAATTTTAGAAAATTTAAGATGTAGTAAAATTTGCATGAAATGGAGTGAGAGGAAAAAAGTTCTACAAATACAGTCCCAAAAGCGAAAGCATCATGAGAGAACATCTACATGTCCAAGTTAATTCACTGTTTGGAGTGTTTTTATTCTTGGTTTCACTTCAAACAGAAACATTAAAATGATAAGTAAGGAAGCAACAGAGAAATCTGAATTGTTATTTTTGTGAGTTACTGGGAGACAAGATACTGCTTAGAGAAAAAGGAGCTACCTGAAGTGTTCAAAAAGACAAGAACATTGTATATGCTATAAAATGAGATTATAAAGTGGAATAAAAAGTTTAGGAAGCATAAAATGAGAGGCATGAAACGGAGAGATATTTATATATATTTCTGATATTTCTAGAGAAAAAACCATTCAGGGCAGGGGATGCATTGCAATACATTGCAACTGATTTGATTGCATATCTGCTTATGCCTATGCTTATGTTCAGACTCACAAAACCAAGTGCATCTTGCATGTCTGTGAACAGGCTGGGGCAATTTTGTTTACACTGATGTAGTAGCAACTGTGGTCATTCTGCAGCTGTGTTTTCTGAATGCAGCTTCAGTTTGGAAGGGGAAGGAGGGAATGCAGCAGGGTGAATGGAGCCTTGCAAACAAGCTGTTACTGGAATTGATTTGTGTTGCATTACAGGGCTATTCATGACTCCTGTGCAATTTCTCTGCACATGATGTAGTTTTTGTCTACAAATATAGCTTTGAGTATGCCTACTTACCTTTGTCCAAGCATTTTTTTGTGCTTTAGGTCTGGTTTTGCTGCATAAACAGTTCCTGACAGTGGTTTGGTCATGCAGCACAGTAGCTGCCTGGCTAGGTATGTTTGACATACAGAGCAGATGGTTATGACTGTGAAAGCCTTCCAGAGGCCACACACCACTGGGCATCTATATCGAATGGTGCAGCTGTTTTCCAGGGCTTGTAGTGCAAGAAAACCTGAAAAATGAGGAGGGAACATGATTGAACAGACTGGAAATCACAATAATTCTACAAATTCAACCTAATGAATTAGGTGTGGTGCTCCTTGCCATTCCAGCATCAGTAAATTCAATTCAAGGAGCTATTCTCATTAACAAATTCATTGAAATTGTCATCTGGAGGCCTCCAACCTCACATTTTGCATCAGTGATTTAAGCTCAGGAACATGTTCATCAACTTCAGAGATCAGTATACCAGTACAGACTTATTACTGCAAACTCTTTGGAGTCAGCAACCTCTTTTTGGAAGAGAATATAAATGTGTGACATATGTCCCAAAAGATGCTTCTAAATCTGCAACAGGCTATTCATTATACTCTGTAGCTATGTCTGTATCGATACAGGCACTGGAGCAATGGCAGCTGGCCAAAACTAGGTATAGTAATAGACAAAACAAGGGCTGCAATAGATGCAGAGAATCATGCTGCATGACTAAGGAATATTGCACAGAATGGGACAGATATGGGGCAATAATTCAAAAGTTAAACGGGATAAGAGAGATCCTGTACAGAGTAGTATCTGCAGAGTGTGCCCAAGAGTAGAAGAAAGCCAGCTGGGGTAGAGAGCTTCAAATTTGAACTCAGAAGATGTTATAAGGTAGTAGACAGTAGGGAAAAGGATGTAATATAGAAAAAGGGCATTAGTGGGACCACTCTCAAAGCCAATGATTGACTGAAAGGGACAGATATAATGACAGCAGAGCATTAAAGACAAGAACTGTAGAGTATCAGAAAATTCTTAGTTACCTTAGACTGTAAAGTAAAAAGACACATGCAGGACCTGCCTGATCATTCCAGCATCTGAGAGTATGTTTCATACTACCTCTTTTTTTTTTTTTTTCTCCCTCCATACTAATGGCTTTTTCTTACAACAGTTTATTTATTCCTGCTGAGACTGAGATATGTACACATACACACGTACACACTGCCTCACACTCCTCTACAGCTAAGCATGACCCAGAGTACAATTTTATCTTCTGCATTTGTTCAGATTCCTGGAAAAATGCTCAAGGGAGGCAGTGTAGATCTGATATATGGATGCCAATTTGTCCCTCTGTCTTAACAACACAGCCAAGGTCTGACCTTCCCCAGCTTCCAGGGGTTTCTGAGTAGAGGAAGGAAAAAAAAAAAAATCATCAGATGATTATAGATGAAAAAAGCCCTGAAAATGGAAAAATGTTAATTAATATGTCATATATCTGTAAACCATTTGGATTTTTACTTACCTTTGTAAGCTTAAGATATTTGGATGAGGCACTGGGACTACACAGGTTTTAAAGAAAGGTGTATACGTAGCTGTAAAGGAAGGTGCAGTATCTTTTTCCTAATAAGAGATTTAAATGATTTTTTAATATCTTTTGTGAATCACCACTAAAGGAAGTGGCAACTTCTCAAGCTTTTGGAAAAAAAGAAGGAAACAAAAGAAAAGCCTTTAGATGCCCACAGTAGGTGGCATCAGCTACTGACCTACCTACTAATAAGGCAAATGAAAGGAAAACAGCCTGAGAGGAACTAAATAGCAGAGAGCCAAAGTCTTGAGGGGAGAACAGGCAAAAGAGGCATACAGTGCTTAATTCACCCTGACTAAAAAGCTCTGTCAAACCACAAGTTGAAGATGCTACCATTACAACAGGAAAAAATAGTTAATTGCATTATACTGCTTTGACTGCAGTACTGCTGCTTCTGAATTGCTGAACATGGCTCAAAACAGAAAGACTAATAAGAGTCTTTAAGAAAATAACATATAGCCTGGGACCAAGCACTAGGTCTAGTTAGGCTTCTGCTTGCTCTTACACAAGCTCAGTCCTAGTGGATGATCTACGTAAAATAGCTCTGAAATCAAATTAACTGAGATGGTCTGGCTTCAAACCCAGCACCTTGTGCAGTAAATAGAAACATGGGACAGAATAAATTAAACAGAAAAGTCAGAATCATAAATGCCTTCCTTGGCTGCTTTGGAAATGTGCGATGCTTATTAGAGTTTCTAAACCTGTTCCTGTCCCTTAAAGCCTCACTGGAATATATCGAAAACAGATTTCCTTAGAACCTGATTACTTTTCCTGCACTCCCTTCTAAGCAAATAGAGGCTTTTAATTTGTCTTTAAAAATCATAAACTTTGCTCTTAAGCAGTTCATTGTTCCATTTTTTACATTTACTGTAATATCAACATTAAAGGTTTGATTAATTTATGTATATATTTAATACTTGGGTTGATGTATTTTTGATAATTCTATATTATTAAATTTAGAGATATATATTTAATATATAGGTAATATCCGGTGAAAACAGTGTCATGAAAAGCCTTTTTAGGAACTTTTTTAGACATGGGACCGTTCTGCTACTACTGGTATAACCCCATATTATTTTTGGTTATTTATTTTCCACTGTTACTTTGGCATTTGACTCATTTTACATTTATAACATGCATCATTTGGTTTGCTGCTTAACTCTGATATAGTACAGAAAACACAATGAAAATATTTTTTAAAAAGTGTGTAGTTTTTAACCCATCATCCTTAGGGGACAAGAGGGTTGAAGCATCTATGTCTTCTTGCAAGTTTCCCAGTAAAAAAAAAAAAAAAAAAAAAAAAAAAAAAAAAAAAAAAAAAAAAAACAGAAACATCTATGTAGAATTCTTGCCTTTTTGTTTGGACAGATTCTTGCAATTTCTTCCCATGGCTTTAGTGACTTGTGGAAATTTCTCATATAGTCCGTACCATCAGCAGGATTCTTTCTCAAATTTCTCACCCTTTTTAATTTGTATCCCCTAGTTACCTGCTCTATCCTTTCCTTCCCCCTCCCTTCTCCAACACTAATAGGCCTGCTGGAATCCACCTTCTAAATGAAATCAGTCAAGTCACCTCAGCTTTGATTGCCTTATTCCCATGCTGTAGAATGAAAGGACTTTGTTGAATCAAAAATGTTCTACATTCAGTTGTCATAAATAACAATGCACAGCAAAGAACTTAAGCTATCAACATAAACAATACAATATGAAAGTGTGCTACAAACCAGATGCTTCTTTATTTCTGCACAAACAGTTTGAAGAGCCTGTTAAAATGCTTCAAGTTGCTGTTTACAAAGGGTCAAACGAACATTTTTCAATGCAATGTGTCCCTTCTGGTTCCTTAATGATTAAATACAGTGGAACAATAGCCATTTAAAATAGCAAAAGAATATCTGATGATTTTTTCTTGTTAGGATTGTTAAAATAGGAGGAGTTGAAAAGCTTTGTGTGAGGTGAGAGAATAATGCTCTGACAGCACCAGAGCCACCTCAGAGATTTTGACAATTTGTCAAAAATCATTGCACTTTTCAAGTATCCTTTTGCAGGACACTTGGGAAAATAAGCAGCATCTTTCCTTTGCTAAGACTGGCAAACACTTTTTCCCACTATACCCCCAAAATGTTGCATCCTGTGTCTGCTCCGCCTCCCTTCCCCTCCTCCCCCCAAATGAGCAATCTCAAACACAGATCTTCCTTCCTGGAGGAAACAGCCAATCCAATTAAAATCTGTCTACTTGTGCTGTTGAAAAAGGGTTCTCTGTAGCCCCAAGACTCCAGATTTGCCTCCCGGATTCTGCTCCTGCCGTCCTGCTCACCTATGCCAGGATTCAGCCTAGTGGAGGTATTTCATTTGGCTGAATAGCATTAAATTGCTGCTCTTCTGAGTTTTGTTGGGAGAGCTTCAACCTTTAGAATCCACTTTCACCTGTTAAATAGAGCTGAACTTCACTGAAAAATACTCTGCATTTAAGCAAAGACACCCATGCAATTG
The DNA here is from genome assembly GCF_965178545.1 of Coloeus monedula. Taxonomy (NCBI): domain Eukaryota; kingdom Metazoa; phylum Chordata; class Aves; order Passeriformes; family Corvidae; genus Coloeus; species Coloeus monedula. The sequence continues at coordinate 13,077,723 of NC_138790.1, forward strand.
GAATGTCAAATGTGACCTAAGATTGAAGCTGATCTTGTTTGCTAAGAAAGCCAAAATGAAAAAGAAAAAAAAGGGGGAAAAAGGTAAACAATGCCTTAGTTCTACGTGGTCTGGAATAAAATTGTATTTCTTTTCACACTTTATCAAAGCCTTGTCAGGATCTAGAAAAACAGAGCTATCAGGCCACTGTATTTCTGTTGCAGCTCCATGTAGTATTGGTAATTGTGACTTCATTCTTACCAACGATCCATACTTAAACCTTGCAGAGCAGTATTTTGCTGTGCCATAAAAATGAAACCAGCAACGTCTGTTAAATTCACATTATCATGTAGGAGACTCTGACTTTTTGTGTAAATATACACAGCATGCAAACATCAAAATAGTCAAGGAACAGCAATAACAGGTAATAAGTTTTTGCTGTATGAACTTCCTTACTTAGTTACTCAACTTCCTCACGTGCCAGGAGCTTTATAAAGCATATAAATAATAAATGAGATTCTTATTAAATGGAATCAATTTAGATCAGGTAAATAATTGTTTTTCTTAAGAAATTGCCAGTTTATGATGATTTATATGATAGGTCTCACATTAAGTTGAATGCTTTTTCAAGAGAGAAATTCTTAAAACTCCTTGCCTCCATAGAGGTAAGTTTATACTCCTGCCTTTGTATGTGGGGCAGGAAAATACAGGGAACCTTCTTTCCTACTTTAAAGCCTTCTCAGACAGGACAGAGGCCTGGGAGTCCCTAATTCTGGTAAGAGCAAAATCTTCTTTCCTATGCTTGGTGTCCTAAAAGGGCCATGAAGTTGCTGGGGGTTATCAACTATAAACCAGTCTGCAAAACTGGCAGGACATAAAGTGGTTGGTGGTGCACTGATGGGGTTATTCTCATTTGGATTTGACTGCAGGAGTTTTTCAGTACCTGTGGGACTGCTGTGAGACAAAGTGGAAAAGGGTTTTCAGTCTGTGTGATGTAGAGCAGCGTGCAAAGGTCTCTGCTAGCCTGTTAGAAGATTTACAGGAGTTTCTGGTTATTTGGGAGAGATATAAGAAAAGTGTAGAAGGAGCTGCATGTACATATGGATACATAGATGTATAAAAGTTATATAAAAATATTATAAAAATGTGGATGCTGGTGAGGTGCACAGGTCTTCCAGCGGCTTCCCTCTGTCTGCAGCCCCAGATTTATTTTGTAGACTCCCCCTCTTCTCCCTCCTTCTCACTAAACCCTCACCGATGGGCTCAGACTGCAAAATTTGGGGCTGGGATGCCCAGTCAGATGATGGCGCTTTTTTTGGATAAAAATTAAGCAAAACAAGTAAGAAAAGGTCACGAGCATGTTGCAAATCCCACTAGCTATCACAGATAGGTACAATAGCCAGGCTGCCTCTCAGACTCCATTTCCACAGATAACAACTGCTGCCCATTAGGCCCAGCTCAGCTGCAGACATTAAGCTCTTTGCACTGCATGAACCCATGCTAAGTAAAGTGCATCACCGTAACTGACTTTCTACATCTCTACCTTAGCTTCCCCCAAGAACTATTGTAAAAATAATGGCATTTGTTCATTATTGTTCCTGCTTTAGCTCTCTTTAATTACGTATTTGTCCATCCCAGCCTTTCTGTCTTCAAGAACAAGTTCTAAAAGTACACAGGAGAGAAAAATCTGTAGGTTTTACATCCCAGCAAAAGAGTTTCCTGTCCTTAGGTACTGTATTCCAGCTTTGTTGGAAATGTGGAATAAAATATTGGCCTTCCAAGGATTTATGCCAAATTTACATTGTTAAAGTGAACAGAAATTTTGGCCAGGATCCTTTGATATATAGGGTACAAGCCGTTTAAGTTTGGTTAGGCTTCTTTCCAAGCTTCAGAGAGGATCTAGTGAAAAATGAAACATATTAAGACTGTGGCAGACCCCTAATATTCGGCCTACATTAATTCTAATATAATGATGTCATTCAGGTTGCAGAAATAGTAGCTAAGCACCAAGTGGTTTGCTTAGAGGATAGTAACAGGTACTACTAATATTAAAAATCATTTTATAATTAAACAAATAGAATGACAGGAGATTATCAGAATTTCCTTAGCTGAAATCAATCCTGCCTTCAGGCAAAATGATGGGCTAGATGATCCCCCTTTCTGACTGTTATAGTGTGATTAATTCTATGATTTTCTGATCCACTTTCCTCAATTTCTTTTGGGAAATCATGTGTCTATCTGTGAATATGTACAGGACACTAAAGAAGTTTTCTCACAGCTTTCTGAACCTTCCAGGAAGAGAAGTTTTAGACCATCTCCTCCTTGCACAGAGGATGTACAAGTAGGGAACAGAGAAAATGAGGTATTAGCTTCTTTCATTCATCCTCCTTTTGACCCTTTGCCACCCTGTGCAGACCTGCCAGCCAGCACTAGCTCAAAGCGGAGACTTGGTGGAAGAGAAGGGGATGGTATATTTTGCTTCCTTTTAGGAAGGTTACAGTACAGTCCTTGCATGCACACTCACCTTTCTCCACTTAAGTTGAAAGTCAGTCCTTTATGACTTCACATCCAAGAACATTTCATAAGATCATTTTTCTCCTTGATGTTATTTGGGCTTAGGAACATTTTTTTAAAGGTACCTTTAGTTTACAGAACCAGTAATTACCTCTCCCTGGGTAACTTCCCAGAGGGTTTTTACTTTTCTCTGCTCTGTGTATCTCTGTTATAAAATTACTTTATTTTCCCCTGTGTTTCGTAGAAGAGTTAGTAAGATCATAAGTGGTGGCTTTTTGCCTCAGGAGTTAGAAAACACTGTCATCAGTTGAGTTTTGGACTGCATTACCTTAATTTGAGAGTCATGAGTTTCTGCTGCCAGCAGACAGTTACTGTCTTCAGGATGTTCACTTAAGAACATCCCAAAGATAGATGAAAATTCAACCCCCCAAACTGCCAATATTAAGTAATAATTTCATAGCTGACCTTTTGAGATATTTGTGTAAGAATGGTTGGCCCAGCCCACATATGTACAGAAAAAACTGCATCCATCACTCCCTCTGCCTGAATTGGCAGAGCTTTTGAATGAGCTACTGAGATATGTACTCAAAGGATTTTCTGTATATGCAAACTGGTGTCTCTGGCAGCTCCAGTGGAGGCTGGAATAGAGGCCTGAACTGAAAAACTTGTATATACAAGGGGGTATTCAGTTCTGCTTTGCTAACACAGATGTAAATCAGGAATATGCCTTTGACAGCCAGTGGTGGTACACTGCACAGGCAGGGAATTGGGGCCAGAACAGAGATCTGGAATACTGCCAAGCTGAAGCAGTACCTGCTCTGAAATCCTATAGAAACCATCATCTCCAAGTTTATCAAACCACAACTACAGATGCTTAAATAAAAATGAAAAAACCCCTGTGTGTTTGTGAAATCTGGCCTTTATTTTGTATCACTCTCATGACAAAAAGTGTTAGAAAAATGTCTTAAACCACTACTTGGGGATTTCCTCCAAGCACTATGCCAGCTGCTCTCAGCCTCCATTGTGAAATGATGGGCTGCTGGCATAGCCAAAGTACTTTACACTCCAGCAACCACTGGATGCATAGCAGCCCTTTGGGAGTCATTACCAACTGGTGTAATTTAGGGCAGCCCTGAGGCAGCTCTAAGTCACAGTCTCTAGGAACTGGAGGCTATAAAGGTGGCATAACACCTCTCCTCTAGGTCTATAATCTGCAATAACATTTACAATACAGACTGCATCGTATTATTTCCATGTTTAATTAGAGTACAGAATATCAAACATTTTGCTTTAACACTACCCCGTGTGCTGTTACTGGCTCTGTATGTGATTTAATGGGTGATCAATCATTCACATATCAGTGGTGATGTAAACCTGATGTTCATTTGCTCTTTTTCACTTCATGCATGGATCTCATGTAACAAGAAAAGAAATATCTATGAGGAATGCGGTAGTTCTGCATTGCCATTAAATCTCAGCAAGCCCTCTTAGAATTCAAGAAATAAGGTAGCATCAGTTTACAGACCAACTTTTCAGTGGCATCATTCCAAGTCTGTGCTATTGGCCAGCACGGCTTTTGCTTTGCTTTCATAGCCAAATATGTGATGCTTGACATGTAAAGTCAGCTGCTGGCTTTTTTTTTTAAGAGAGTGGATATTGTTGATACAGCTGTGAAAGAGTCCTTTCTCCTTTCCGAAGAACTATCACTAAATTGCATTAACCAGAGAGAGACCCTCTTCACTGGATCAGAACTTTATAAAAAATGCCCTGTCATCATTTTTTTTCAGTCTCTTCTCACTACCCATCTGATCTGATGCTGCTGTCCACTTATAATTCAAATGGGTATTATTCTGCCATTTGTCTTCAGATATCAACAGGAAAATCACCTTCATGAAATCTGAATGGGTAGATCTCATAAAGGAAAAATTTTGAGATTTATGTTTTAGGCCAGTGAACTGAGTCCAGCTGAGCTCAGGAAGAGATAGGGCCAAGGACAGCTAGGGTTGGTGGTGTCCCATGCCAGGGAAGGAGAGACGTAGGAGGTGGGCGCCTTGCAGGCTCATGCTGGGGGAGCAGAGCTGCAGGAGCTGGCAGAGTTTGAGTGTCTGTGTGCCCAGGGCATGAGGAGGAGGCTGGGAAGACCCAAGTATGCCAGGCACAGAGGACACATGGATTCCATTCCTCTGTGCTGCTCTGCGGGTACATCCATGCAGCTCTAAAGGACAGCTCCAAATGTTCCTCTCCAGGAGCAAAAGCAGGAGATCAACCTGAAACCTGCCAGGGAAAAGGAAGTAGCTATTTTGCCAAGGGATAGCAACACTACTTTGTTGTAATCATAGTAATAAAGCAGAGCTGACACGTGATGACTTCTCTGAGGTGCTTTTAACCTTAATAAGAGCTCCATTAATTTTTCATATTATTGATAAAGCAAATTAATACATATCTCCAAACAAGCAAAACATAAAAAGGCATCAAAACCAAACTGAAATAATTGAATATTATTTGTAGAGAATGCCATTAAAATAATGTAAATCTTCTTTTGTAAATTAACTTCATGCATAACTAGAAATGATTAGCATGCATATATACCAACCTTTGTGTTTGTAATTTTGACACACATCCTAATAGACCTGGGGTGTCTTATTACACTCGGAAAGTATTATTCTGTATGAATGCACAGTAACTCCGAGAGAGAACTAGTGGGAAGACATGAAGCTGGTGGAAGTGCTGTCACTGAGCCTCCCAGGCCATAAGGGAGGATGTCCCTGCCATGGCAAGGACAAGTGGGAAGACACCAGCCAAATATTAACTCTGCCACATGACTGGGAGCATCTGGGCACTCCTGAAATTACTGGCAGTGGATATTTTAGTGCAAGCACAAATAGTGCTTTTAGACACCTACAGCATGGGAGTTCATACCCCATGGATGTGGGGAATTGTCCTAATTTCAGAGAAGGAATAAGGAAACTTTTAATGAGTGTTTTGGCAGATGTACAGGCTCCATTACAAAAATCATGGTCTTCTTTAGCTTCACTTTGCAAGGGACAGTGTGGAGGAATCATTGCAACAAATATCACTAAACATACATATATTTTCTTGGGCCCATTTTCAAGATTGTTCAAGCAGTTATCTAAAATCTGCATGTGGATGGTTGGTGGGAGCTTGATAAGAAAGTAATGGTAATCTAGTTCAAATTTTCAGAATTTTAGAGTAGATTCTCAAGGAAATGAGATAAAAATATCTTCAGTTTGTGTAACAGCTCTTACCTGAATCCACAAGTATATGTTACCTGCTTCCTGGAAAAAAGACAAACAAAAGTCTGATTTTTTTTTTAACATAGAAGTCCCAACAGCCCCCCAAAGAATTAAACTTTAACAAAATATTTGATATTAATTACTTAATTAAAATAATTTATTTGGTGTTTTACACTTAGAACCTTAGAAGGTCATAAATGCATATCTGAATGATGAGTGGCTAGGGAATACTTGAAAAAGTCACAGGAGAAACCAAGATCTCTTTCACCAATATCTTCTATTGCTGTGCAGGCTTCAGAAAGTCACAGGAGATGTGAACTCAGCCTTAAGCACAGGCCTGCCATGTGCTGGGGAATTTGGAAAGCACTATGTACATACTTGTTTCAAAACTGGGGCTGAAAGGCATTGCTGAAAACCTCTGCCAAGATCTTGGTATCTTAAAGCCTGAAAGAATTAAATCCTCTCTCATATGTTTTTTGTGACAGACTTTGTTTTAGTTCTTGTTCTTTTACCCTATGTAAACAATAACGCTTGTGAGCTAGCAACGGGCACTTGGGAATAAAAGGATAAACAAACAGGAATATTAAATAATGTAGTTTTTAAATTTCTGAGATACAGATATAAAGCCTTATTTTAATTAAGCATTTTCTACTTCTGCCTGCATCAGTATTAAAGTTGCAAATTTATCCAAGGCAATTTAGTGTTTGAGCACAGAGATAATAATCCACATTTAGTGAAATTACCCAGGAGGGTAGGCTCCTGCCTAGAATTATTTACATTCGTTGACCCTTTAGGCTCAACTCTTTATCCAATCAAATTTTTCTAGCAGAACTTGTAGCCTGACTTGTTTGTGTCATACACATTTGGCATTAAGGCTGCAGCAGAATTTTGCAAGTATCTGGCATATTCTTGATAGCACATCTGGTGAGTATGGACTGTGTTCATTAGAATAGCTTTGCAAACTGATAACATGCCAAAGCTTTGACAAAAGTACTTATGGTAGATGTCAATCATCTTTCTTTGCCAGTTTAAACATGCACCCTTCTGTGAATAATTTTTATCCATTCTGGCACATAAAACATAATGAACAATGTCTTCAGGCTTTGCAAATGAATGCAGGTCCCTCTATTATGTATACTGCATGTGGATCACTAAACAAATGTAATAAGAAGGAAGGATGGTATTTATATATTATCAGCAAAAATCTGTGAGAAACACCAGGCAGAGTGAGTAAATCTCTGGCAAGTAAGGACTGTATGAAGCACTAGAGGACTGTGGACATACAGTACAGCTACAGCACTCACTAGCACACTCCTAGTGTGAATGACAGAGCCTGAAATGGGCCCTCCAAGAGGGATGAGACACCTTTCTGATCTGAACTTCTGTTGCACTGGGGATTACACGTGGCATACACTTAATATAGATTCTCCTGCCTTCATTCCTGTTATTTGCACATAGATTTTCATTTGTGAACTTCCTAAACTACATTTCAATATTGAATCCATGTTAATAATGAAGTGGGAAAACCCCCAAAATTAAAAAAGAGCTATAAATTTTCAGGAAGTTGCACAAAAAAAGTACAGAATATTGTAGTCTTTCACATGAACACATTGAGTTTCTTTTAACTATGTAGTGGTAGAATATTTCAGATTTGCTGAATACAGTAGGTATTTATGCTTTTATTTTAAATGGGGATTACAAATTATTCGCCTTTTGTCATGCACAATATGCATATTATGGTGTGGATATTGTGTTACCAATTCACTGTAACTAAGTACTTTGGCACTTTAAAAAAAGCCATTTTTGACCTAAAAAACCATAATGGAGCCTTTCAAACTTGTTTAAGGCAGCTGCCACGAACTGAAAAAGTCATACAAAACAAGCTGTATGGAAAGCAATTTAATACATAGAAACGTGCATTTTCAGTAAAATACGATGGCTGGCTCAGATTATTTTAAATTAAAAAAGTACTGGATGTCATTATCTTATGATGATAAGGAAGGCTGCAGATTAGTCCTGTCAATAGCTACTAACAAGCAGGTGAATTTACCAAATTACTTTGCCTCCTTAGTGATGAGGGTGGTACCATATATGCACAATGTGAGCTTTTATGGGTGTTTGAAAGCAACCCCTTAGCACTGAGAAACACTAAAAGAACCAGACAATTCAATCAAAAATGTATTTTAAAGTATTTTTAGTGGTTTAAATAAAAACACATTCTTGTTTTTTTAATGTGGTTTTCAGTATGTTCCATCGTTTTAAATTTAGCCTATTGCGTCAATATTTTATATGTCATCATGAATGCTGTCCTCTTGTTAATGAAATAATGATTCAAGCCACAAAATTAAAACCAGATGGTTTGTCAATTTCTGAGCTTAAAAACATTTCTGTAGAATGATTATGGAGAAAATACACGGAATTTAGATAATGTGTTGGTGGTAATTTACTGCTGAGGCTAAGGGCTGCCTTCAAGTTGCCCCAAACCAGGACCCTGATGCCATCTGGCAAGGCCTGGGGGTGTCACCAGCCTCCTATTGCCAATTCAGAGGAAAATAGGGCTCTACAGACTCTCTGATGCATTTGCCAGTGGGTGTTGCAGATACCCTGGATATCACTGGACTCTCCCGTGTGTCAGTACCTTGAATTCTTAGTATGATTTGTATGACTATGAAGGCTCTGTGTGTGTGTTAGTATGTACTATGGAAGCATTTATGAATCCCCATAAATGTTCATAAATGTGTATGTGTTGACGATTATGTGTGTTAAATAGCTAACTTAAATGTGCTATACAAATTATAATTTTCCCCCTAAAAGATTCTTTCCTTATAATTTTATTTTTAGCAAGAGTACTTCAGCACCAAAAGCTCACAGTATTGCCTCTTCCACTAAATAATCATTAGAAGTTCTAAACAAAGAATCAAGTGATGGAGCCAAAGCACATTGAAATCAATAGGAGTATTTTCATTAACTTCAATGGGCTTTGAATCAGCATCCAAACCCTAACTGTTGCTGAACATTTTTACAACCACAACATTTTGTGTGGCACTCTGTGGGCACAATGGTGCAATTTACTTGGGAAAACAAATGGAAACATATTCTTAGATGGTGTGACCAGTACTACAACACACAAGAACTAGGCCTTGTGAATCTCAGTTATATCACTAAAAAACAATTGATTCAGCTGTGCACGTGAGGACATATAGCTAGACAATGTCTGTCCAGGCCAGAAAACGACTCATGCTGATGCTTCTGAAAACACTGCCAAAGAAGAAGAGATGTTGTTACAGTCAGTGTATTCACATATCAAAATTAGAATCAGTATTATTTTAAGAATGTTCTCATAAATCATTCCTGCTGCAAAATTTCTAAACAGAGACAATTGGTGTTTGTTGTTTCCAACACTAATTAATCAGTGGTAGTCACACTGCACTTACACAGAGCATGCTTGTATCAGTATGTCTGATTTCAATTGTAGACACTACTGTGAACTTATAAAGTAACTTGCCATTTCATAATACAGCATATCTAAGTAATATACAGAGTGTTTCCAGCTAAAAGCTGTCTGATGTCTGCTGTAGGTAAGCTGGGGAGGTCTTTTCTCATTCCCTACCTCAGATACGTAATACAACAACAGGCATTAGACATTACAGTGACATTCCATTATGTTGCACAGCATCATAAATTCTTAGCTCCTGAGGGAAAGAATGACCAGTGCAAATTGAAGCTGGACCGTGGATTTAGCCAATAATTCACTGGATCTCAGCCACATACATTCATAGGTACATATGCTGACATAGTCATGACTTTAAGTGATTTTTAGTAATTACCATCCAATTAAAAATACTTTTAGTTTTAGTTTTGATCCTGTTGCAATACTGTAACAAAAATATTTATGTAGCACACATTGCTAAGGAGACTAATTTCAATGTGCCCCCTTGAAACCTTTGAAGGCATTAGCAGCTCTCCAAGCATGTTGACTATCTGGACAATGAATTATTATATCCTTGTCAAATTTTAAATATCCTGCTGTTAAAAATATTAGTCACAGGAACTGTTTGACAACAGTGTCGCAGTAAATTTTTTAGTCTGTAATGAACATGGATAACCTGATGCATAAAATCATGTCTCGGTGTCTAATATTCAGCGGTAAAAGCTGAGCACTGAAAGTTTCCTTGGAGCATTGGCAATACCCTGCCAATAGATATACTGTACGTGCCATTTAAACCAGCTGAGTACTGCTTTTCCTCTCCCTCCCTCCAGTTTTTCCATTCCCCAAGGGGCAATCCTTTGGCGAACAACCCATTTAAGTCAAACAGCTATCATGTAAAAGTGAAGATGAGCAACAAAGCACATCCAAGGGAAGCAAGTTAAGATCTAGGCCCTGAGGTTCGAAGGGGGGGCTAAAGAAACCGAGCCAAAGAAATTCTAAAAAGGCACTTTTTTAGCTTAAAAAAATAAGATTAGAAACTGGCTTGTATGAGCCCAACTGTGATTAAAAAAATAAACCTTTTATAGTTAAGACAGAATTTTTTTTCTTTTTGTTCTTTGACTTTTCCTTGCAGAGAAAGAGGCTATCTTCACTTAATCAGAGCAAAGAAAGAGTGGCTGAGGCAGAAGCAGCATCATGTGGGTGAAGGTCAGGCCAATTTTCACCCATGTGATGCTGCTTTATCACTCATGGAACAAAGATTAAGGCCTTTCTTTTCTTTATCCTTTTGTGCTTTCCCCCATTACTTTAACAGATCTGAACAAATCCCAGGCAGTTCATCCAAAAGTTCCTTTTAGCTACATTTAGTTCAGATCCTCTAAATTCCACATAAGACTTCATGCTATACCAACATGAAGAGGATATAAAACCCACATGTGTAGGGAGAAAAATGTTATAGAAAAACACAGAAATCATTGCAGAATATGATGACAGCAAAGGCCTTTTCAGTTGCAAGAAACTAGGCACATCCAGGAATCAGAATTATCACTATTTTTATTCCCTTATTTTTAAAGGAATATGTTTTACTGCTACACTGAAAGGCTGCATAAATATTGATGTTTGTTGAAGATGAATTTGACTTCATAAACATCTAGTTGAGCTCCAAGGTTCTGAAACCCCCCCCACACTAGAAATGCCAGTTTATTGCTGCCTGTGAGTAACTGTAAAAATGTTATATCACAAAAATTAGCTTACATTGCATGTGTTTACACATCTTGTCAGTAGCCATCTTAATCAAACATATTATTCCAGAATTGCCTCAACCGCAGAAATAGGTCAGGATGTAATTTTTTACACAAAGTACAGGGACTGATTGAAAGGGCAGTTGTTGGATTTGACTGTGCTTTTCAGCCCTTTGGTTTTATCCAGATGGGGGAAGCAGCCCTTCCTAGCTCGCTGTTTATCTCTGTTTCAAACAAGCTTCAGGAATGTGTGTTTCTTTTATTTAATTTATCAATCTCTTTATATCTTAAAACAATCAGTACAGTACATTGAGTCAAATACCAGCAATCAGTTATGTAATCGTAATGACTAGAAGGTAGATTTATGTCACATGTCCCAGCTACCCATAACATTTACAGTTTTACATACACTGATTCCACAACATTTAACAGATTAAAAGGTATGGAAGATAAAGCAGTTAAGCATTTAATAGGTGAGACAGGTATCTTAATGTGATTCCTAGCATAATGCCAGTGGTGTTTGTACCCCCGCAGTGATCAGTGTGTTTCCAGATTTCAGAGTCCCTGTTTCTATGCAATCAGGGTAAATGCTGCTCTTCCCCTAATGTGGTTTTAGGGGAGTGGGGAGAGCCCTGAACAAAGCATCAGCTGAAGCATGGAACCACTGCAGCTTTTCATATGAGGCACTAAAAACATTGGCTTATCTTCCTGTACCATATATTATCATGTACCAGACTGTCTCCCAAATTTTGTATCGTTTTATACTCTTCATGTCTGCAGGACTAAAATCTTGGCCTTAATACTGAAGTCAACAGAAATGTTATCTTGGACTCCAATGAGTCCTCGTTTCATCCAATGAGTCCAAGAGAAATATTTCAGAGGTGGGTCCCTTTTACTTTGAGAATTTTGAGACATGTAAACCACTAATATAGGTGTGAGAAGTCAGTATCTGAAAACTAGTTGGATAGGATAATATACAAATGTGCTCTTACTGAGGCTGACAGGAGGCTAATAACTATTGTTATCCATACGTTTCTTAAGAGCATTGTATTCATATTGCTTATACCTGAAAATATATTCCTATACATTGTCCAGATTTTTGATGCAACTCAAAGTGTTCTAATTGTCTTATCAAAAAAGAAGATAACAGGAGGTTTTCAGACTCTTTTAAAAATACCAGGAAGTTTCTGTCATGAATACTGATAAAAATTTTGGGTTAAAAAAAGCTGCAAGAACCTCTCCTGCACCAACATAAATCCCACCTCCATTCTTCAAAAAAGAGCTTTGAAATGTGTTTCCTCTGGCTGTTTTGGTAGGCTTTCATCAGGTGATGATTTAACAGTTTTGCTGAGATTCCTTGGCTGGATATTTGTAACAAAGTTTAAATATCTTTCAGAGTAGTTAAATCCAGATGGGAAATACTAGATACTTCTTAATCTCTCAAATTCTGATTTTCAAGCAATGTATTTTGTCTCAATGCAAGTGAAGAGCTGAGAGCAGTGACTACAACCAGTAAGACACAACAAACTCTGGGACTGAGGCTTTGCTGCTCTGAAGATTCTTCTGCACTCAAATCCACCCTATGGGTTGTACTGTGTGCTTTTCATCCTCTATTGGAGGAATATGAATTTGAGTAAATGCCATGTGACAGTGTGGCTGCTGTGGAATTTATTCATTTTTCTTGAGTAGGAGATCAATTAGTAATTACTTAAGGGCAGTCCTTATAGGCCATCTAGGTTGGCCCTTAATTAACCAACAAGACATGACAGGCAATGTATTTCTGGGCAATTTAGCACATCTCTTAGGGAGTTTTTAAGGCATGAGGCCGAAGGTCAAGTGACTTTAACCACCTGAGAAGTGCAGAAATCCCTTAGAAATACACTGTCTAGAGTGACTTATTGCTGTTATTAAATGGAATTTGTGAATAAAAATAAGAAAGACTGTCAGCCCCAGGCATGAATAGGGCATTATTAACATGGATATGACATTGTTGACAGCTAATCTAAAGCTCCATTTGTGTCTTGAGCTCTAGACCTATTTCTTTATACTGTATATTAATACAAGGAAGATATGTTACATTCTTCATACACTTTTACCATAGCTCCAATGAGACCAAGGGACATAGTTTTTTTTTTTTTAAATTTTCATTGCACATGTCTTTTTTTTGAGGACTGAAATACAGCAATTAAACCTTGTATGCCTCACATCCCATTTTTGGACTGTATCATAGAAATCTCCTGAAAGAACAAAATAGCCTTCCTAGGATGTAAAATCACTGTTCCTGATGTACTCTCCCCTGCCATCCTGAGATCTGCCCCGAATTTGTCTCCTCCCTGGCTCAGCTGCTTCCCCTGTCCCCTGCTGCTGGGCTCAATGTGCCTGATTGTCTGTACATGTCAGTGCGTTCAGCTTGAAGAAGTGCACCAGCAACATTCACATGTAGAGATTAATAAACAGAGTCAATTCTAGCACCTTCATCTTATCTATGTTTTTCTCTTTCTTTCCTCTTCTCTTTCTCTTTTAATTTTTTTTTTCTCCAGAACATGAATGTAAACTTTTTAAAGTGCATACATGCTTTCTTAATACCTTGAATTAAACACATACAATAAAATTGCCAAAGTAGAGCTTGTCTCCTGAAATCTGGAATTGCAGAAAATGCACAAGAAACTGAACCTCTGTTGTAAATATTATCTTCCTGCATATTGCTTGTGTTTAGATGTAGACATTTTGGCTTTTCTTGTTTCCACTGGCTTAAATTGTTCTTGGGTTTCTAGATGTGCCTGCTATTATCCTTATGCTAAAATGTGTTCTTTTTGTTGGTTCTGTTTGTTGATCTACAGCAACAGCCATTTCCAAAGACCAGCGTCTTCTCTTGAGAGAAAAAGTGGCAGAATCACATCCTAACCTTGCTCTGACCAGCACAGCTCCATCATTCCTATGGGAACTGCTGGAAGGCTGCACACTTGTGATCTTGCATTGACAGGGGGCTTCCAGCTGCCCAGGGGTTTTCCTGCTGCCGCTCTTCAGCCCTGCAATGCAGTGTGCGGTGGTGGAGGAGATGTTCTCTGTCCTAAGCATACGGCAGTGTAAGAGTGCTGGGAAGAGCAGCTTCACTGACCTCTGCCACAGTGTTGCTGCCTTAAGTCTGATGACTCCAGAAAGTGCTGGGTTGCGCTGCCAGGAGGTTCTGACATGCACAGTATATCTCTATTTTCCAGGAGGCATAATGGCTACTTAGCATGTGGTGTCCAGTTCTTCTGCACATTCACAAGTATGTCTGACATGTTATGAAAGTAGTGGATTTATTGTGCATACCTCAAATATTTTAAGGGTATGTGAACACATATTTTTGTCTGGGAAATCCTGGGCAGAAATATGGAAGTACTGATGTGGATTCTTTGTTTAGGCTGACAGGAACTAAAGTAAAGCTCTCCATGCATGCAGATAATTTGGGGGAATTGTTATAGGATTAAAATGCAGAAATACTGTGTATATTCCCTGAATCAAATCTAACTAAAGGGGAATATATCAGTTTGTCTTGGTATTCTTAGTGCAAGGAAAGGTAAAACAGGTTTAAGAAATAAGAGGGCTTTAAAGGCATACTTTGAAAATTGTTTTTAACAGCAGTGATCCATAAATCTGGATTAAATCAGCATTTTTAACAGGCTGAGTGCACTGTAGTTTGTGAAAAGTTCCACATACTGCCAACCAGTATCTGAATGAAAGTAATCTGAAATCTAAAAGTAGTCTGTGCTAGCCTAGTACCACTGCACGAAGAGAAAATTTCTTATAACCGCTAATAGCAAAAAATGCTGATATCGTCTAGGCACAAGGCTACCCTATTAAGTTTGAGCTGAAAAATCCTTTCTTTGGAGAAACTTTGAAAACAAATTTTCCTGAAATTCTGACTGTCCTGAAACTGGTGATTTAAAGTAAAACAGCAAGAGACATTACGGCCTTATAAAGCAGGTAATTCTGTGTTATAGGAAAAATGAAATAGCAACAAAAAATAAAAATGCACACATGTTCTGGTATCAGTGAAGAAGATATTTTGCTTTTTGTGCACTTGATGAAACAAGTAATAAAACAGTTTAAAAATAAGATAAAAAGGCTTAATTCTAAAGAAAAAAAGGAAAGATAATTATTGACTCACACTTGTGGTTTGGATCTTGCTGAAGGTGATATTGAGCCACAAGGAACAACTAATGAAAAGTGGTCCACAATCCAAGATTTCCTGGGGAAAAAAAAGTAAAAAATTAGTCCTTATGGCAGCAAAACTACTTCCACAAATTTCTGTACCTAGAGCAACCCTTATCATCCCACAGGTTCTAAGACATGTAAGGAACTGCTGCCATTTGTCTAGATTCAGCATTAACTGGCAGTTCTCAACTATTTTAAAAATGATCAAAACCATGCAAAAAAAAAAAAAAAAAAAGGGGTGAAGAGAAGAACACATACTTCAGAGCTCCCCACAATCTACTGTGCATTGCCTCCCTGCTGTGTGATTTCTCTGTTTTAGCTTCAGTACTGCTGTGGCTGCTATCTGTCTTAATGTAAAGGTTCATAGGTTTGACTGATCCTGTATCCAAACCTCCTTCTGCCCACATTTGATCAACCCCACCTGAGACTGAGATGTATAAGAGCCCTCAGCAGGCATAATGGCTGCTTGATCAAGCAGACGTATCCAAATAATTTTTATATCCAAATTGTTCCTTTTGCATCTAAATGTTTGCTTTAATGGGGCTCACAGGTTCTCTTGAGCACTTGCCCTGCAATCTCAGCTGTTGGCTCCTCCTCTTGAGTCTTTTGGCACCAGCTACAATCAGCACCCAAGCTCAGGTCTGGCAGCTTGGCAACTGCCAACATAGGCAAGCCAGATGACTTTCTGCTGTCTTTCACAATGAAAAGGAGTGTTAACATAATACACATGTACTCATTACAGGGCATTACTCATAGGTGCTTATTTTAAAAAAGTCTTAGTGTGTGGTTGAAGGATTTTAGATCATGGCACTTGTAGTCAAGCTTAATTCTTGTTTTTAATATGAACTCTAATGTAAATTCACTTGCTTCATTTGTACAATCCTCTATTCTTTTAAAAAGTAAATTACAGATTTATTGTGGGCTGACCTAATAAAAAAGATGAAAACCCATGTGCTAAATGAAAACCCATTACAATAAGGAAACATATTATAGTCATGGGTTGAAAGTGATAAATGAATTAAGAAATGCTATGGAAAACAAAATCAAGAAAAAATACAATAGAAAAACAGTGAGAGGAAGGGAGTTTTAGAGCAATGAAGAGAACATTTTAAAAAATCATAATTCTGAAATATTTGAAGTGAAAACATAGTGATTATTTTTACTGCATGACAAAAGGAGACCTTCTTTCAATTTGGTTGTGCAAAATTAGACTATCAGGGTAGATATTCAGCATGAATTATCTGCTATGCATTTCAGTATTGACACATCTACATCTTATTTGCAATGCATCCAGTCTAGGATCCAAATAATAATAGAAGAGGCTTAACACACTTCTTAATCCTGGTTTATGTTAATTTCCTTAGGAAGATCTTATCCTTTTCTGAGAACAAAACCAGAACTACTTACAAACTTAGAGGTAGGACCAGGTAAAATGCAAGCTAAACACCAACACCCTATGGGGTAAAGAAACTCTTGTTGGTAGCTTGATGCAAGGGCTTAATAAGGCGCACACACACACACGTATACTTCTTTTACATAATCTATATATATTACCCAAGGTAGTATTGGCATATCTACCATAGCATAGCAATTTTTCTGTGAAAATAATTCCATTTAAGTAACATTGCATGTACTGCTGACTGTAGAAGTTACTTCAATACTTTCATTACATGCTATAGCCAGTTTGTTGGATACTGGATATACTTGCAGGAAGGCAAGCGTATGTGACAGGAACACGCATGTGAGCACTGTCATGAAGGTTAGGGTGGTTGTACAACTGAAATTAAAGGCCACTTATTACATTAATTTCGTTATCCATTACTTATTTGAGTTAATATTATGGCCACATCACTAGGTTTTTTTCCTTGCACTGGATTAAGGTGTTAGAGAAAAATCTGTTCGTTACTGTGGGAAGAGAGAAAAAATCAACCCAACAATCAAAGACAGTTGTTGCAATGATTTTTTGCTAAATAATGTGAAAGACTTAACTCTTTGAACTTGTATTTAGCTACAGAGGGTTTAGACAGCTTTTAAAGACTTTTTTTTTTAATGAAACAAGTCATGCTTCCCTAGCTTCAAGACACACCAATTATTTGTACTAACTCTATTTCTCCTTTAAACACGAGCTGTGCTCAGAAAAGATTTCCTGTGTCTAAAAATGGCTTGTTAAAAAACAATAGAAATTCACTGAAATTAATTATTTGACACTTCTTTTCCTGATATCTTGCAGAGTTTAATATCCATATGTGCTCTTAACACATTCCTGAAACAATTTTTCACAAAATGAGGTAGTGTTGTATACTAATAACTATGTATTTTGAGGAAACAATTGTTATCAGTAAGGGTGTACATTTTTTAGAGAGCATTTGGGTATCTTGGCCTTTATTTCATTTTGAATTTCCAAAGACTGTCCATTGAAGTAACATTTACTTTTGAGGTGTGTAATTGGAACTCAGCATGCTCCATGCTGTACTCTTTGATGTTCACCAGTGCTGTTAAAGAAATGAGTTACAACTGGGAGTCTTGTATCTGCTAGGGCAATTCTTCAACCCACAGGATGACTGTGTATTCATTCCTTCTCTTTCTGTATGTATTTATAGCCCTTTTCTTTAGGCTTCCTCAACTGTCATGATACAAGAAGAGTCCCAATTAGCCAGATAAGCAAGTCAGTTTTTTTTCATGGGATTAAAAAACATAATAAAGCCAGGCAACTAGTTGGTTAAATTCATACTCAAAGGAACTGTGGTGTTTTTGGTTTGGGGGTTTGTGGTTGTTTTTTGGCTTCCCCCCCCCCAACTCCTTTTTGTCTTGTTGCTTAACTCAAAAAAATGTGTCTGATGAGATATCAATACCTCGGGGAATAGTACCACGTTATTTTTTCTGCCTCTGGTATAATCATTTGTCTCTTTAAATTGACATCAGCTGAGGCCACTAAGATCCTCACACCAAAAAACACTTGTGACCCCCTGCACTGCCTTCAAAGCTTATTTTATACTCCCGGTCTGCTTGGTTTTGATCTTAGGCACAGTACGTATTTTGGGGGCAATTTCACATATTATAGCAAACTAGTCATCTCTGTCCCTTCTGCTGGACTCCTTCACAGTGTTAGAACAAGTGCTTTTTGGACAATAAATTTTGCTCAGACTAAGTCTTTCATTACCATAGGAGAAGAAAGTGGTGAAGTCCAGAAGCA
This sequence comes from Coloeus monedula, assembly GCF_965178545.1. Lineage (NCBI taxonomy): Eukaryota > Metazoa > Chordata > Aves > Passeriformes > Corvidae > Coloeus > Coloeus monedula. The sequence goes on from NC_138790.1 coordinate 13,096,032, forward strand.
GTAGTTGACAATGGTTTTCAGTAAGGCTTCTTAGCTGCTGTTTTCAGTCTGAAAGAGGTTTCTTAGATGGTTTTTCTGTATTGAGTTCTCTTTTATCTCATCCCAAGATTGTCTGAACCATATAGCCTGAACTGTTCTTTGGGGAATCATCTGGTTTTGTCTCACTTAGCTTCTACTCAGGACTACTGTGCATCATAGGTTATCCTGCAAGATATACATTGTTCCTCTGCAAAACATGTGCTTTTGCTCCTGCATCAAAATCACAGGTCTGGGGCCCCTGAGAGGTACATCTTTTCAGAATACTCAGAAAACAATGGAGGGAAAGTGCAGATGAAGATCACCTTATCCATGTGTTTTACACAGATGTTCTCACAAGGGATAGAGGCCCAATACAACAGGAACACAGCAGTGGACTTGGCACAAAGTGCCCCTAGGAGATTCTTTAGGAAGCAACTTATCTAGAGAGTGCTGTTTCCCAGGGTAAAGTTGCAATCACACATTAAATGGGAGATGGCCATTATTGAGGTGGGGTTGTCATGCCTATGCTTGGGCAGAAAAAGGAAACACAGCTCGTCTAATCTTTCTTCCCATGATAACTCAGCTAATCTAATTAAGACAGTCTCTCCATCACCATAAACAGTTATCACAGTCCAAGGAGCAAAGATCCTTTGTACCATTTTCCCTTGAAACGATGATATATTGGCACACATGAATTTTAACAGTTAAATATGGCAGTTGCTGTGTTTATGAAACAATATAGAAATTTTGGCATTCACTAAAGGGGCAGAAAGTCTCCCAGGTAATATTCACAGCCCACTGGTCAGTGGTATGAAAGTGGTATTTCCCCATGCAAAACTTTATGGGAGACCTGCTTACACAAGGGAATAGATTCAGGCTATAGAATAGGCTCTGCTTGGTGTTTTCTGTACATCCACATGGTGTCTGAACATGTCTTTGCACCCTTGTTCTTTCCAAGCACTGAACACATGCTCACCACTCTCACAGTCTTCAACAAAGGGGGAGCACCTCACTCTTCTCTTAGTCATCACAAGGATTGTTTTTCATGGACAAAATTATTCAAGAATGTTCCCATCACTTTCTGGAAATGGTTAGACAGAACTGGCTCCTGACAGGTAGATTACTCTCCCTGGTCTACTCTACCTTATAATTTATTTTGAATTTTGGAAACATTTATAAAGCAATTTATACAGTATTTAGCACAATGTTCTGTATAACAGTTAGTGTTGTATCAGTTCTGTCATACAGGTTATAGCATTTGCCATTTGAGACAAAATGATCTACTGGAGTGTACTGGCTGCACTGTGTAGGGACAGTCCCTCAGCGCATAAAATCTGAAAGGAGTTTCCGTTTTAAAAAAGAGGGTTTTAAATAGCCATAACTTTCTAAAATGTTCTGCATTTTTCGTTGTAGGTGTGGCCTGCCCAGCTGGGGATATTTTTGAAAGTTTGAACAAAAACAGCTTAGAAAATATAAGTAAAAACATACTTCCTGCTTCCTTAAAAAATGAAGCTTTTGGTAAAAATAGAAATTTAGCTGATGTGACTTGGGGACGAAAGCTGTGTTTGGAAAGGAAATAGTCTTCACCAAGGGGTGTGAACAGTCTCATTCCAAAGGAAATGGTTTTGATTTATCTGAGGTTTTTAAAAAATTGCTCAGGACCTGATCTGAAGCCCATTGACGTCAAAGGAAAGATTCACAGTGCCTTCAATGGGCTTGGGATCAAGTGTGAACTGAGCATGGGCAGCTGTTCGAGGCCTTTACATCACCACCATCAATTTAGCATCTGATTCTTAGAATGTGTTTTAACTTGGCCTCTGGTTTTGGGATAGTGGGTATAATTGCATTTCCAAAAGTAACTGCAGGTATAAATCAGTGATGAATCTTTTTGTACCTAGATCAAAAAGTTTGACCTCAAAATGAAGCCTTGGTGATGAATTCTGTTATGCAGACAGCAGAGAATGAGGCTTAGGGGCTGTTTCAGGCTTTTATTGATGCCCTGGGTAATTCTACATTATTAATTTTCATAGGAACTGCTGGTCCATGAGTCACCTCAGATCTCATTTGGGTAAAAGCTTTGACAAGACAAGGGATGCTGAACTGGACTTTAAGTTGCTGCATTCTGTAGTTGAAGAGTTTGTTTAGATGAGCTGAAGAGAGAACATTCTTACAGGATGAGTGAAGGATGTTGCACTTCAGATGACTATGAATGTTTGGCATAGTGCTGGGATAAATAGAGATGCTTTCTCCTGATAAAGACAGACAGATGTAAACACATACTTTTACTGCCTATTAATAAGTACTCAATCCCCAGTCTAAAGTCATGTCTGTGTAAATTAATAAAATTACAGATACACTCTGCTGGCCAAACGTGAGTAGAAGGGACTGCAGAAATATTTGTAAATGTTTTTCGGGTGCAGCATGTAAAAACACTGGAATCTCCACCTGGGATAAAGCTGTGTCTTCAAGTGCAGGAATTTCCAAAGAAAAGAGACTATGTTAACTGGCTGGGAGAGAACAGACAGACAGGGAAGAGACTGTTGACTGAGATCCAGGATGAATTTTTCCACGCTGTAATGTGGTCTGAGGGTGATAGCCAGCTGTCCTAACTTTGATCAGACAGTTAGCTGCTCTCCTTGACTAGTGAGGCTGGGTGCTGGAATGAGAGTGAGGCAAGTTGAGAAACCAAGATTTTCTCCAAGACAGAAAAATGCATAACACAAGAAAGACATAGAAAAAAAATCTTCCCAACATCCCTTTGGGATTACTACACTTTTTTTTTTTTCAATTGACTGTCTAAACTATTTAGCTTCCTTTAAAATCTCTACAGTGCATTGGCACCAACAATGAGCACACTTAACTGGCTGCTGAAAAAAATGTGCTAAATTTCTCTTAAACAAAATAAATATTATCCAGCTTACCAGAAAAACAAATAAAAAATTGTCACTTATTTCCAATCAAGCTTTGATGCATTAAAAGAGCAGTTAAAATTCTGAATTACTGGTGACGTTGAAGCATAAAATTTATATAATTAAATAGTACCTCATTCTGAGACTGTTAAGGATTTAAGATATTTGGATTTCTAGTACTGAAATATGGGACTGAACTGAGGATAAAAAATGTATCTGCTGAGTACTACAAAGCTAAGCTATGGAAAGTTGCTAAGCATATATTTCTTACATTGTTAGACTTGCCAATCTCATTGTTCAAATAAATACTTCTTGCAAAGCTTACTTTTATAACATTTTCTTAATCCTGCCTGCTTATTTTGTTTTACTTTATACAAATGTAAAATCTCTACAAAGGACCCTGGTTTTGCACTTTTTCCAGATCAAATATACATAACTAAATGTTGTTTCTTCTACAGTAATAGTGAACAGCTTATGAAACAAACGCTGGTAAGAAAAGAACTCTCAAAAGCTGAATTTTAAAGAAAATTCATTATATTCTTTATTTTTGCCAGCTCTTAATAATTGACCTGCTTTCTCTTGGGACCAACAATGACAATGACTTACCAAAATTTTCTGCATGATTTAAAAATTTTCCTTTTAGACATTCTTTGGAAACAGTTTCCTCTAAGTGGATGAAATCTACAAATCTGTGTTGAATTGTGGACTGAGAGTGACACTGTTTTCAGGTTGCTGATTAAGATAGTCTAAAGCACTATGTGTACTCACACTTTGCTGTAATGCTATGCAGATTTAGGTCACAAGCCCTACTTAAACTACATCATATAATGTACAGTTGTTCCAGATCCAAGAACCAATTTAAAATTGAAAGTTAATACATGACATTAATAATATCATACTGCCTATGGGATCATTTATCAATGTTACCATGAAAGACTGATGATTTGATAACTGAAGAGTATTTATTACAGGGGCAATTTGTACTATTGTACTATAAATAAGAATGTCTTGGCATTTCTATAATAAATCCTATTTTCAGTGGTCTATTACTTGGTTATAAAAAAATCACCCTGGGCTGAATTAGATCTATTGGATGTACAATAGCAATAATATATTACCAAAATGTACATTTAATCCAGTGAGTAATAAAGCCTTGAAAACCCCTTAAATGTGTATTAAATTGATCACAGATATTATTTACATAGAGATTGGAATAAATCTTTTGTATACTGTCAATATTCTAAACCAAAGGTTAGGTTTGATGCTGATCTTATTTGTACAGGAGTAAATCATATCTAAAACTACACTGGTGTCAAGAGAGCTGCCCCAGGGAAAAATGATCCCTGATGAAAAATATGAGGGAGAACAAAATCAGACACTGGATATAGAATTATTCAAAATTAGCTATATAGGATTGGCTTAGATAAAATGTGAGAAGCTATCAAACATCATTCACACTGTCAGACTTTTAAAAGACCTGACACTGAGTAAAAAGAGAAATTATGTCTTGGGAATGACACTTGGCAATTTCTGTTTATCCTTGGCCAGGTTGTATCCAGCCTGAATAGTTACCAGCAACGTAAAGGATGTCAGCACCACCTCTCCCTGGGCGTGCAGGAATTGGACACCAGTGCCAGGACTGTCTCTTCCCAGTGCCCCCTGGGTGTGAACCCCAGAAAAGTGGATGAGGGGGTTTGGGAAGGAAATGGGCCCAGAGAGGTGCTGAGCAACAGCAATGCGGGTGGTGCACAGCATGTGCATTTCACTTACATGCTGTGCTGCACTGGAGGCGTTGTGCCTCTCCAAGGTATAATCCCTTCCAGAGTTCTCCTCAGAGTGGTATGAATCCACATCACCCTTTAATTAACACTGTGCCTAGGAGGCACAACTGAGCCTTTAGTATAGCCACAGGCTTTACATACACCTTAACTTGCAAATTGCTGATAAATGTACTTAATTCAAGTATAAACTACCTCTCTTTTTTTTTTTTTTAAAGAAAGACCTTGATTTACACGTGGAAGAGAAAGTAATTACATTTAACAGATGTCACAGCTCTTAAAGAATATTCCACAATAATTAATCACTAAGAAAAAAAAAAAGAAAAAGAAAATTCAATTCATTTCAGAGCTGCAGTCAAAACTCCAACCTCTGAAAGGAAAATTTACTCTGTTTTCTATTACTCAACTATATCCTATCCTATTCTATTCTTTCCCAGATTTTATGCTACACATATAATTTTAACATTGAAGCATCTTTCCAGAATACTACATTCAACAATATGATTGCATTCCATCATCTGTTCCATCAACTATATTCCATGAAGTCAATCAAAGCTGTGACAGCTCAGTGTCATGCAGGACTGCCAGGCATCTTTCACAATTCTCTAGCCACTGGATATATTTTTTAATGTAGACTTCATCAGAGTTTATTCTCATCATAGCGTTGAGAAAGTGAATGCTAAGTGAGTCTAATCCTGATGTGCCTCTACCCCTCCCTCCACCATCTGCATGTCAGAGCACTGGGCTTCCGTGTTTATAAATGGCATTTATCCTCCTATCTATCCATTTTTAACTACTCTCTCAGCAGAGTGCAGAGAAGCAGAATCAGGATGCTCACAAGACCTAATGCAAAAAGTAATTTAGCTTTAAAGAAGATCCTTGGAGCGGGTAATGTTCTCACTGGATAGTCAAACCAGGTGTTCCTTCCTATAACAGCCTACCCAGAAGACCAGTCATGGTATTAGTCCAAACAGTCATCAGCATCCAGGAAAAACTTGCCCTCTGCCTCTCGGAAGGCATGCTCTCTTGGGATATATCAGAATCAGCAGTCATAGTCTTCCTGCAAATACCTGTAATGGTCTAAAGCACAGGTTGTCCCACCCTAATGAAAGGGAGGCTCAAGGTGAACTTGTATCTAATAGGCCTGCAGGTTAATGCACCATTGCCTGAGGGTAGCCCATGGAGTTGAATTGGTCATTAATAGCTTAGAAACCACAACCAAGCAAACAAGGACTAAATGAGCATAAGAACAAAGAACAGAAAATTGAGCTATTGAAAGCAGGACTTTCTGAAGTTCATGGGACACTGATCTGACACGTTTTCCATCTCCAGTCCCAAATGACTGGGTAAGATTGTTCAAAACCACAGGGGTCACACATTCATTCAAAATGGGGTAGAAAAAATGAAATCAGATTATTTCACTGATGCCCCTGACTAGGGAGACTCCATGTATTTGTGAGGGGAATATTTTAATCTTCCATCGAAAAAAGAAATGATCTCTCATATCATGCCTGATAATTTAGGGTCTTCTCAGGTTTTTGAATTTTGCTACTGTGTGTAGCTGAAAATTGTTTGATAAGCATCACTAAGTGGCCTGGCTCTAAACCAAGCCTGTCATCTAGTGGAGTGCTATGCTATTCCAACTTTAATCTAGATAACTGGCACACATAAAATAAGGAAATACAAATGTGACACAGCTGCAGCTAGTCTGGTGGAGCTAAAATGCTTATCAGTGTTTTGTGCCTGTAATATAAGACTACTTACTGATGGGAGAATCCTATGTGCAAAAGAGTGACAATCAGATTGCTTTGATATAATTGGTTCTAAAAATGTTGTAGATTTAGAATTTATGATGCCTTCAGTTTACAATAAAATGCTTCTTGTGTTATGACTTCAGTAGACATTGAATATGCTGCAGAACTATGGCCAAACTTCACAAGTTACTGCCCACCATGTGTAGCAAGCAAGGTAAAGAATAGGTTAATGATAACAGCCTAAAGCAAGGCCCCTGACATAACTTAGAGTGGTTTGCTAAGCAATCCATGTGCCCTTTCTGAATAATGTATCGGAATGTGCCAGGAAAACACAGTGTATGAATTAAATTTACTAAATGAGAGTTGGTGTAGTAAATTAAATAAATAGTGTGTGATCCAAGTGCTTTTGTCAATAGTGCATTGATTATAATGCCACATACTGTACTAAAAATCTAATAAATACAGAAAGTCAGCTGGATAACTAGAGCATAAGTATGTTAAGTTCTGGCACTTGAGGCAGATATAAGCAACCTTATTTGTGCTGTAGGAGTAAAGAAAAAAAAAATATGCTATCACTTACTGTACATTTCAAAATAGGAAACAGGTGCTCAGAAAAGAAATAGGGATCCACTCCTTTAATTTTCGACCTGAAGACAGTAGGGGGAAAATCAATTCTGGTAGTAGAAGAGACAGATGAACAGAAATGTAAACCAGAAATTCTTTGCTTAACCATGCTGTATTGTACACCTGAAGCTGTTATTAGGTCCATACTATATACTTTGTTTCTCAAGAGGTATCTCTACAAAGGTGTAACATGCTGTTGTGATTAAAATACTGCTTTAAAAAATCTGAAAGAGCTGCCAAATTTAACAGAATGTCACTGGGATGCTAAAAAACCATGGCTTTGGCTCCTTGCTTTGCACCAAACTAAAGAATATGGTACACAGTTGAGTAAATACCTATGCACAGGCTTGCTCTCCTGGGACAGTAGTGTCCTGTCATCCATGAAATGCTGTTAGAGGCTTTCTGAGACTAATGGTCCAATGTGGAGGCTGATGTAACCTCTACAGCTCACACCAGAACTGCTCAGGCTGGGTAGATCTGATACCACCAGCAGATGAGAAAGAATTTTCTCTGTCTATGCAAATCAAAGCTGCATGATTTACTCAAGATACTAATAGCTGTCACAAAGCTGTGAGCCAGCAAAGACAAAACAAGGCAAAAATATTGAGGGTGGCTACTGGAAATGACAGCAGATTCCAGAGCTGGAGGTCATCTAACTGGTTTGTTTTTGAAAAGATTGTAACTTTACATAGCAATTCTCCCTGATTTCTCTTGGCTGTTAGGCACTGTCACCAGATATATTCAAAGCTGCCATGTTTGGGTTTTTTTTATTGGGTCTCCAAGATAGCCTTCATAAAAACTTTTATGTTTTCAAACTACATCAGGATTTTAGGGCTCAGCTGATAAGCATTTGTGACTAATCTGATTTAGGGGAGGATGACATGCAATTAGGCTGATGATCAGCTTGCAGTTTGTGACTGCTAAGTCCCTACAAAGACGGCATTCTCATTTTTATGACCTGATCACACCCCTCCCCAAAAAAATAGTCCAAGAAGCTTCAGGCCCAATTATTCACAAGAGTCTGATCCAGAAAAGTAAACATTTGAGAAAGTGTGAAATTTTAAGCATTTGAGTAGTTCTACCAGCTTCAACCTACTCATATTATGCTGGATCAGTCTCAGACTAGAGCGAGATATCTGTGAGAATGTAACTACCCAGTGTTCTGCATATACCCCTTCAGCTGGGTTGTGCAATGGTTTCTTTTGCACTGGAGTGTAGTGAGTTGAGCATCTGTTTGGAAGCTTGGATGCTAGTGAAGACTGGCATTTTTCCTTAATTAGATATATGTAGTAAATGGATGTTGGACGTTTCTAAAGGTAAAGCATTATTCCTCTATAGTATGCATGTTTGCTCAGAAAAGATGCATTCACTCTCTCTGGAATGAGAGACAGGGCACAGAGTTTGGTGAATGTGTCTCTTTACACGCACATACATGAATGTATTTTATGTTTAAACTAAGTACATGTTGTAAAACACAGACCAAAAACTGATTACTTGCAAGGATGGGTAGCAGTATGTGGCTAAATTTTAGGCAAGCACATAATTGTGTAATGAAATCACTTAAATGCATTGGAAAATTCATTTTCCTTTCACCCTTGGAAAAACTGATCCGCATGGGAAGAACTGGAATTTTATGCTGAGGTTTTAACTTCTGTTCCCTCAGCCTTCTCACATACCCTCTCGCCCTTTCTGCTGGGCCTGCAGCTTTTACATGTCTCTCCATGACTCTCTTCCTTTTGTCTGCTTCCTCAATGGCTCCAGAGTCCTAAAGAAATGTTCAGCTTTGAAGACTGGCCTAAAAAAATGGTAATTTTCCAGACAAAGGCCAGGTGTTACTTCCAATTCATTCAGTATGCATCCCTATTATCCTGCAGGTCAGCTCCTGCTGAGCGTGCTCCATGGGTGTTCCAACTGCGTCAGGCCTGTGAGATTTGCCCCGTGTGACTGAACTGCAAGATGGAACTTTCATATCTCTTATTTTAGCAGTAGTCAATTTGCTAAACTTTCTTAATAGCTAGCTAGAAGGTGATTTCTGTGTCACAGCCTCACAGCTTTCTCACACCAACCAGAGGAGGAGACGTAGTGTCTGTCATCAGAAGAGGGTTGGACACGAGCTCCAGCCCGCAGGCAGGGTGACCATCAGCAAGCTCCCACTGAGGCTGTGCCATTACAGGGGGCACGAATTTTGGCTCATTGTGCCTTTCCCTGCTCCCCTTGGAGAGGGAATATCAGTTCCCCTCACAAGCAGTTCAATAGGAGGCGATGTGGGCCAGGCTGTGTAGAGCAGATTTCCCTGGCCACACCAGAGCTGTGCATCTTCTGGATCAGAGGTGAACGGAGCCTTGGCACTGCTCACACAGGCGTTGATTCACTTGCCAGGATTCCATAACTCCTTCTGGAGGCACCATCATCTGTGTGGATACATCTTCCTAGCAAGGTCAGCCATTTCAAGCAAACAAAGGGTTTGGATCATTGTTTACTCTCAGGACAGATTATTTTTTCTCTATCTCCACAACCAGGGTTAGATGAAAAGAAGAAACAACCCACCCTTTGTCAATATACTGTATCCAAATCAAACTAACACATTTGGTTTCTGCAAGAAAACAAAGTCAAGCTTCAGTTTCTAAATAAACCATTTATGGAGTCATCACTCTGGAATTTTGCCTTTCTTTCCTGTGTCTCCTTTCAGATGGAGGGAAGAATCATCTTAGATAAGTAATGCTATCTGCAGCTGCTTATCTCCAGTAAAATCCAAATTTCTTTTAAAGAAATGCTAAATGCTGCTGAAATTCCCAGAAGTTAGAAGCTGAGATGTCATTCAAAACCTTCCTTTTGAATTCTCATTGCCTAAGACTCAGCCATTCATTGTGATTCCCCTTACATTTTATTACTAGAAAACCTTGCATCAGATTCAGTGGTGGCTAGATCAGGCTCAGGATATTTTACTGCATTTTCTTAGTCAAATCAAATATCTTGTTACACAGTGGATTAAATGAAACCACCATGTCATTATGGGACCACTAGAATACTTGACTTTACTAGTTTCATACTTTACATAAATTTCTAGAATAATTGTTCATTAATAATTTCTTATTTTTGAGTGAGTTTATTTATCACCTTCGTTATATTTTTTTATTATGTGCTTTTATTGCTCAGACACAGCAAGACATGTACCGTACCATCTAAATGCTGAAGGAAAAAGAAGGAAAAAGAAGGAAAAAGAAGGAAAAAGAGAAAAAAAGATATTTAAACGAGATTGGACATAATAAATAAATGGCTCATTGCATTAGAAAGGAAAAAAAAAAAAAAAATTCTGCAAGGCGCCCTAAACCAGCCAGTGTTTACACAGACTCTGTGAGAGCAACTGTGACTGGGCTCAGCGATCAAACAGAAGCAAAGGGTTATGATTAAGCACAAACCCAAAAAACTCATGTTTTGACTGGGAGACAGATGACTTGAATGCAGCTACTCACGGTTTTTGCTGAAGAGGGTGAGAGGAGATGATCAGCTGCGCCCAGGATGGCAAAGAACAAGTTCACCTCAAAGTGATGAAAGACACTTTGGAACGTGGATCTTTAAGTGTGTGTTCAGATTTCGTTACAGCCATGGAAGCTGGCAGGTGTCTCTGCAGGAAAGTGTTTAGCAGAAGAGAAATGGACTTAATCACGGGCTTGGATGCTCTTCTGTGTTTCAGGTTGATAGTGCTGAAAATGAAAGTGATGTGAGGCCTGCAGTTACAAGGTTTTTGAATATCTAAACACTATTTCACAACTTCTTTTTTCTCTGTCCAGGGTGGGTTTTTATAGTTTAGCCTTTAATGTTGTGAAGCAGAAATTTAACATGTCAGTGTTGACAGACTGTTAACTATAGCAGCAATGATGAAGCTTCTATAATATTAACCTTTCAAAAAATAAAACTGCAATAATGATGTTGTTTCCATTAGACCTTTCAGATCACTTACAAATTATCTGGAACTCCCACTGTTTATTTGTTTTTACTTTAGATTGTTGCCCCAAGCACTTAAATAATTGTAATAAAATAATAATAGAATTAAGATTAGATAAATTAAGTGGAAATGAAACTGAATACATTTTCCATGACAGCTGGCAAGTCCCATTCTGTGACTGCTCAGAAAGAGAACTGGAATTTTTATGACAGTAGACAATAAGGCGATCGTGTACAGGATGTAACCCAATGCTCAAGAGGAGCAGTGTGCAAGTGACACATCAACAAAAACAAACTTGTTTCATTTATGTACTATTAATTACCATAACTTACATAATCATGGACATCTGTTCTCCCTTTCTCGTACATGTACCTATGCACAGATAATTACCACTATCTACTGGTCAGAAGAGCAAGTAGCATAATATAGAGATAAATAGATTATAGAATATAATTATATATGAGTAGAAATGGATTTATATATATATGTATACAGATAAGACCACCTCTGTCTTATTTATTCCTGCATCAATTTACAAGAAATTTTAGTTCTCAAACTTCACATGGACACTGTAATAACTTGTTCCATATAATAACTTGCATACTTGGAAGAGTATTAGAGAGAAAAAAAGAGCAAATAATTTTAACTAATCAAAAATTAAGTCTGACAATATCAGTTTAGTATTTTTTGTCATGATTGTTGCAAAACACTGTTTCAAAAGATCAAAAGATTTTTTTTTCAGCCAGACTGTAAAGGTTCATCGGCTTTAAAAGCATTGTATTCTTCCAAGAGAAATAGCCCCTGCATTATTTTTACTGCATTATTCAGATAAAAGAGAAAAGCAACGGATGCACAAATTACAATCCTTAGGAAACAGGCTTCTTTTCCACATTGAGTCTCGAGTATTTAAGGGTGATTTGTTCCATGAAATATTTTATGATTGTCCCTTTTCAATAAGGGATAAGTACTTTTGGAACGTTACAAAAGGAGCCCAGAAAGTTCTTTTCCTTGAATGTCACGTCATAGAATCATGGAACAGTTTACACTGGGAGGGTCCTTAAAGTTCCAACCCCCTACCATGGACAGGGACACTGTTTATTTTTGTGCCTAAAGTTTTGCAGCCACATATCTTGTATATACAAATTAAGAGTTAGTCGAAAGCACAGCTCTGTTCAAAGTGACATTTTATAACAAAGTGGAAATACCCAGATACATAAGGTTAATAAACATACTTTATATTGATAAATGTAAAGCTGATATCTCAATAATAATATTGATATCTCAGTACTGTGAGATTGGTAAAAGCAAAAATTTGCTTTAAAATACATTTTTAAAAGCTATGAGACCTTCAAAGGCTGCTGATATTTAATGGGTTTTATTAACTTTTATAAATTTTAAAATTAATATGAAATTGTACATATTAATGTAGTTTTAAATTTCATCTTACCTAGTCAATGGGCCTGACTTTTCTTGCATTTCTGTTAACTGCTGTTGGATGACAAGTCAAAAAATGGTTATGATATTTTTCTACAAGTGTCCTGGAAAGCACATCCTGAATTAAATAACCCTAAACAGCAGGTACTGAATTACTGCTCCCACTTTTGAGAAGGAAAACTAATCAAATCAATGTAGATGTGCCCTTGGTTAGAGGAATTCCTGCATGTGACAGAGAATTGCTGCTCCATGTTCAGTTATTTCTGGAAACACTATTAATTGTAGATTTGGATAATTAACAACACCACCACGTAGCACTGTATATTACAAAAGAAAAAAGAAATAAATTTGTACCGTGCAGCCATATGAAAACCCACTGGACATTTATTCCCTATTAGCCAGTTGAGCAGAAGAATAGTCTGTATCCTGAGTCCTCAGGATTTAGATAACTTCCACTCTTTTTTTTTTCCTTTTTTTTTGCAATATATATCTGTTTTCAGTCTCTAGTGTAATAACTTAATAACATATTTGTTTCAATCCTGTGAAGCTATTTACATACTGTGCTTCTGTTGTACTTCTTTGGAGAGAAGAAAACTCAAAGGACCACCAGTGAGAAAGTCAAGTCATCAGTCCATGGTCCCACTGGGACTGTGGAATTAAGGGATGAAATCTCTGCTGTTGTACAATGGTCCATGAGGAGGCTGATGATAACAGGGAAGGAGAGAAAGATGGGAAATAATTATTTACTGTATCAGTTTATGACTTCTGAGGAACTGCTCCACTGTTCTAAACCAGTAAATTTTTGTTCTGCCTTCACACCTTCACATCATGAGTTTGATATACACTGGAAACAGATTGAAGACAGTATTAGAGGTGATCCTGTGGTTTCTAAAAGCTAAAGGGAGTGAACAGAGATTGATATATAGATATAGCTATAGATACAGATAAGTCAAGCAAAGGAGGCTGAACTTGGTTTGTACTAATCCATGTTGGGGTGGGGGGACCAGAGGGGTTTTTTTTTAATGTTTGAATTGTCTTGCCCACTACTGAAAAGGAAAAAAATCTGAAGTCAGTTTACTGAACCATGAAGCTTCCCTCCTTCTCCTAACTGTAAGTGTTCTAAAATAAGGTCTGGTAGAACAAGGAAGAAGCTGTGACTGGATATGACTGGCCTCTTGGACCTGGTTAAAACTAATGTTCTGATATATCCTGTATGCTGCCCACTTTACACCCATTAAAATCCAGACTAACTCCAGGGAAATAAATGTCATTTTAGGGTGACTGAAACAGATTTTCTATTTTGTTTTCCTAATAAAACTTGTGCCAAGTAACACTGGTACTAATGGTGTAATCTCATTCCTTTAAAAAATGCCTCCTATGAACATTTTTTTTCTGAATAAAAATGTTTTATCTTTTCCTTAAAAATTGCTGTATTTGAAAGAACATTTTTTCCCTAGCACCTGCTTAATCTTTTGTTCCACAGATAATTTCCCATTACCCAGGTGTCCTCTTACAGACCCACAGAAAGATTGGGCCTAGTTTAAGTGTGAAATAATCCTGTTCCTTCTATCTGAGAATGAATGAGCCCAGGATTAGATGAGATAAAACACACTTGAGATAAAGTGCACAAGGTGGATTATATGAGAAAAGAGGATTTAGTGAAGAACATATCCACAACTTTTTGTTAACATAGAGAATGGTAGCTTTTGTAAGCAACATTTATGGAAACTCAACTGGAGGTTTAAAAGCCATGTCTTTTGTTGTACATTTCTCTGCATACATTTGCTTTGTAGCTGGTAGCTTTAACTTTGGAAGCCATGCTGGGCCTTGACTCATGCTCATTTTGCTTAATGAAAAGCTAAGGATGTACTTTTACTCATAGATTCTTGTTTTGTTTTCTTTGAAGTTTATTAAGCTATCTAGTAAGATGGGAGGTTCATTAGGTTGTTATTATCACGGCCGCAAATTAAGCATCTGTTCCCTGGGGAGTTATAACCTTCAAGTGGATGTCAGAGCCATACTTATTACAATATTTACTTAATTACCAAGTTAGTGCTCTTGTCATATAAAATACAAACATGGACTCTGCTGTCCACGTTAGCCATATACTCTCCACCTGCTGCATTTTTACAATACATTCATTTCATTTAAGTGCTCTTTTAAAACATGTACCAAATTTTTTGGTAAACAATTATTGGAAAAGGTAAAGCAAGAATGATGAAGCACAGTCATGAATTTACGGTATCATCAAGAATATTCAGAAATGTTATGTTATCTGACATTGCAACTGACTTTGATTTCACATCTTGAGACAACTGTAGTTTTCAGTACCAACAAATGCATCAAAACATTAGCAAGTCATGATTTGCCAAAGCACCTCAAAAGTCAGCATCTAGATGTGTTTTGTCAAGTAGCTGGTTGGACATCACTGGACTTGAGAGCACCACTCTATAATGAAATCAGGCTTTACAAGGCTGGAGCACATATCTTTTATGAAAACTCTCGGAATTTCACCTAAGAGGCAAATTGCCACCACAAATAGCTGAAAGTCATTCTTCATTGTAATTTTGTGTCTTTTTCCCCTCCTCATAAGTGCTTTAATTAACTAATGTTGTAAATTACAGAGTTACCAGATCTTCTTACATAGTTTTCTGACGCTGTCAAGCCATATAAGCCCGAAAATATTATTCCCTCTTTTCAGACGTGACGTGTGGAGAGATATGACTCTTGGGAGGATGTCAACACCACAAAACAATGTCTCTATGTTTGGAAAATTCATGTCCATTTTTACTTCAGAAATTGCATTTGGAATATATAGGGTTGCTTTGTTTTTAATCTGACAAACGCATCATTGTCTTGCCATCTACCATATAACTAATATTAAAAGATCTTCATATTATTCATATCTTACACAAATAACTATTGGTCTATTAGTAATGTACTGTTTGACATGGTCCAATCTCACAGTCCTTTCCCCTGTAAAGAAACCCTGTAATTATTTAACTGTGATGAATCTTTTTCCTGATGATATTTGTGTCTCCCCCAGCTATAGAAGGAATGTAGGCTTCGAAATCCAGGTCCCTTCAAATCATGGCATAGGAACAACTTCTATTGCTTCTATAAATTCTAGTTAATATAAGCACACTCCTTAAATGAAGGTTTGTAAAATCCCCAATTTTAAAGAAATAATGGTTACATCCAAATCTTGAGTTTCTTCTGGTTCTCCCATAAGAAAGAAAGGTCACCTTAACCACGAAGTCTTAGTCATTGGTTCTTAACTAAGAACCAATGAACATGAATTCTGAAATACAAAATATTCCTGGCTTGCTTTGAAATTTTCAACAAACATGTTAAACATTTCAGCTCAATAAAAAAGTGATTTTCCAGCCTAAGTACTTCAAGAAAACTCTCAATTGTTTTTTGGTAGTTCCATATAAACCCTTTTCAAGTAAAATACTGAGACGTTGAGGTCCAGTATAAATGAAAGAGGAAAAACTTGTAGTGTCTCTCTTTAGTAGAAAATATCATAGAAATAAATCTTTTCCTAAGAAACTCTGTATACTAAATACAAACTCAAATGCTAAAGTGTTTGCTGTGCATTTTTGGTAAGTTTATAGTAATTAGCAAAGAATTTTGAAAGCTTTTCCTAAAAAAATATAAAAACCAATATCAGTGCCTGAAAATATGATGATATAACATTTTGGTGACCACTGAATCTCAGCTATTAGATGTGAGTGTCAAATTCAAACTATCATCCAACAAAATCCCAGCCCAGCCTTTACATATCTTAACTTTGTTCTTTTTTATTTAACTTGACTTCTTAAAAACTCATAGCTCATACCCTTTGCAAAGATTGACTTAATTTGTTTTTCATTCAGCTCTGTTAAAAAAGGTCACAGAACATTAAAAAAAAAAATCTTGCAAAGCATTAAAAAAATTGTTAATAATTTGATTCTTTTTTGCAAAGATGAAATAATTTGAAAAGTTTAAATAAACTGACTAGTTTCCATCTTGTCATCTAACAATAATTAAAATGAGAAAACCCAGAAATATCAGTTATAACTTCATCCATCATGGACTCCTTTACAATTTTGCAGAGGGCAGACATGACTAAAGTTATTTATAGTTATATAAATGTCAACAGAATATGGCTCTTACTCTGAACTGAGTTTCTCAAATGTACTCAAATACTGGAAAAATAGAATAACATTTTACATAAAAAAGTAGTAACTATGGTAAAATAATATTGAGAATATTCTCTGGTGAATTTTATTCTATATTTTCTTAAAAATTGATTTTAAAAATTAAAATTAATAATAATCCTCTGTAGTTCTATCCACAGAGCTGTTTAAGCTTTTTTATCGCTGTTAATGAAAATATGGTTATACCGTCTATGAAAAGTATATTTCTCAATATGATGTGCTGTAAACAACATGTCTTTAGGCTATTTTTGACCTTTAACCAATGGGAAAGGTCTGTCTAGTTGATCTCATCTAACTACACAGCAGGTACAAGGAATTAAACCAATTTAGGTTGAGTCCTGGTACAATATCAAGTATCAGACAATGTTTTCCAAAAGGAAATACTTAACAAGTTTGTAATCCACTATTATATTTATCTAATGAAAGAGGTAAAAGAAAAAAAAACTGAGCTTGTTCAACAGTGTGGAATCCCAAGTAAAAATCTATGATATCATTGTTGTTTGTAAAAGTTGGCAAAGAAGATTGTTACAAGCAAATTAAAATTAAACAATCTCCTCTGGGATCCACACTGTGTCAGACCGCCTGTAAGGTCATACAAAAAAAGCAAAACATTAAATATGTGGCTCCAACAGCTTTAAGGTATTTGCCAGACTTTCAAACTGAACTGTGTTTTTCAGTGGGAGAGCACAGAACATAAGAGCTTAATAGTAAAGACTTTTTTTTAACAAAATGGGGTTTTTTTCACTAATTAAGTCCTTAACAGCACATACATAATCTAAGGGGAGATCTTTGCTTTTGGTAACTATACAGGCCCCAAAGTCGCAATTCAGGCTCTACTTCTTTGCTGAGATGGAGCCTGACCCCTCTCCAAGGATTGGGAACTTGCGATAAAAACGTTACTTTGTTAGCAAGCTGGAAAACCAACAAAATTTTTCAGGAAGATATGGTGTCATCATGTGAGGAACAGATGTTCCAGAGGTTTTGTGAGAATAAAGCAGTTATTTGCCCTAAATCCCTGCAAAGCCTGTTCTGCTAGATATTGTCAGAAACAAGGGGACAGTCCAGAGGGGATGTGATCCAGAGGGACCATCAATCCAGTGACAAAAGCTAGTCTACATACATATTCAACTACAATTCATTAAAAAGGTACAAGGCCAAATTCTTTAAAATGTGCAATTACAGATGAAAGTTTTCAGACACCTTAGATCCTCTTCCTGGCATGATGTGGGAGAACCATGACCTCATACATACCCAGTTCTCATCAAATGACCAAAAATGAAATAAGAGCTTAAATTTTGCATAGTTTTGAACAATTTTGCTCATCAAAAATAACTCCGGAAATTTTTCCCTCTTGCCTCTAACCATTTTCTTCTTCCGATGTTTTTCTTGGATAAGAATGGCCTTAGGCAGCCTAAACATTTATTTGAAACTTTTTTATAAGGATATACCTTATAATGTCATTATTTATTGGTGTACCTCCTTAGAGAATATTCAAATGTTTAAAACTGGAAATGGAGCATAATGCAAGGCACTATAGAGCAGATGCTAAGCTTGAAGTGCTCTTAGGAATACATATACCACATTTTAATTTCAATTCCTATTATTATACTAACTAGTCACAAAATGGCTTCCTATTTATGCAATATGTTATCTGTAATGTCACTTAAATTGAATAGATGAGTGCCTTCTAATAATGTATGTTTACTTCATGAACTTGTGGGCAATTACATTGTAATTATGTCTTTTGTAGGTCCTTTTTTTGCTGACACATAGTGCACCAGCGCATTTAAGTGTAATTGCAGTTCTCCCTACCATTTAGGAAAGCTGAACATTGTTAAAGGTTTGTAAATTACCTACACTTAGACCATAGGCAAGTAGGCAAATTAAATGGCAGTGTCAGTAATATTACAATGTAAATTGGTGCCAAGCATAATCCAAGGTAGAGGCATTTTTACTGAATAATGTTTACATAGCACCTCAAATGCAACAGAAAACACAGATACTCCCAAACTTGTGAAAATACATAATTTTTATACCTGAAAAAAGACATAGGGCATACAATTCACATAGCTATCAACTAGAAGCAAATATGTATTTACACACACATATTTTGTTCAACTGGGCTACACGGACATCTGACAGAAGAGAAAGGTATGCCCAAATGCCAGTATGTCAGAATGCCATTCTTCCTCCCCTCAGGAATAGTGCTTCACCAGAGAAGCAAGAAAATATATTCCAAGCAGCCTGTAAAGCTCTGGAGAGAAGGAGGGAAGGAGGGAAGAAGAGAAGAAGAGAAGGAGACCCTCCTTGCAATGAAAACTGGATCTTTCCTACTCCATTCTCACTAGACCTTGAACTCACCAGAAAGAAGCAACCAACCTCATTGACCATGCGTGTTCCTCCTTTTTTCCTTAGGGCAAAGGTGTATACAGGAACATGGGGCAGTGTGTCCTCATCATGCTTTTAGCTTCTCAACAAATCCATGGAGTAAATCCCAAGGTGAACTCAAGTTTGGAATCCCATAGCTGATCATGATCTTTGCAGAAGGAGGAAACTTTAAAGCCAAGGAAAGAGAGGAATCCTTTATCCTTCTCCTTATTCCTGCTGAGCAGTGAGCTGAATCTCCCAGGTGACTTGAAGAGCAGAGGTTGAAAAAACCTGTCTCTTTTCGATGGCACGAGGCCTTATCTTCTATAGCTGGCTCTCCAGGACTGTTTGATTGGGGCTTAGAATTGCAAAATCAGGTTAATACATTTTCAGTCTGATGCTTTAAACCTGTTGTTTGTGTACTGTATTATTATTCACCTCAACATCTGGACCACAAGATTGCATTTCACTTTTATTTTTTAACCACTTTGAGGGTCAAACAGAAATTTCGAAGCAGAGAATATTTTTATTTGCCCGACTTTTTCAATGCTCATGAGGCACAGCTACAAAAGTACAACATTTTTACTGCAGACTTGATATATTGGTGTTTTTTTCAAGAAGCGAAACTTGGAGGGTTGTTGGTGCTTTTACTATAGGAATTTAAACTATCCTTTGCATGGACATGTCACTACAGAATTTTTTTAAAGTAGATTTATGTCGCCCTATGGGGCTTAAGGGGATAGTGATTATTATACACTGAGAAATGTGCATTTAGCTTACAAAACCAATGTCCCACAGAGGTGACCACTCTAGAAAGACCAGCAACATCACTTAAGTAAATTAAATTTGAAGTACTGTCCTGTCACTTCATGCCTCTAGGCCAATCACTCACTGGTGGAGACATCCTGGTTTTGGATTAAAACAGCTCAACCATGCGAACTGTAGCTACTGCATGGGAATGAGCATCTGGGATTGACAGATCACAGATCATGGCAATAGAGGCCACAAGTCCAATGACATAATTTTTATTTAGAGCAAAATCCTAGTGGCATTTTGGTAGAATTCAATCTTCAGTAAATATTTATCAGAATAAACCCAGGGGGATGAACGCTGATCTCATTTGCCTTCCTTGCAACTTGGAAGTAGCAATGGAATTCTACTGGTGCAAATCAGAATAATTTCCTACGGCTGAATGCAAAAATTGGTATGATAAAATGAAAACAATCACATTGCCAGGCCCAGCAAACATAGGCATAGTCAGCACTCAAATTTTGTCTATTCAGAGATCCCAGAGGTTTAGAATTTCTCTTTCTGTTTGTGTTTCTAACTAAAAGTGAGGAGTGGAAAATACACAATATGAAACAAACCCATGAAGTGGCTGGTGGTCATTTCTCCATGATTAGTGAGAAGGAGAGAGGTTTGCAGAACACTGGCACAACATAGACACAGAGATGTTAATTTTGCCTGGCTTTACAAGGGGTAGCATGGAAGAGGCACAACATCCAGTCACTTTGAGTGACCATACAGCTTTTCTCTTCTTTTTGGTTTTCTAAATGCCTGAAAATCAGCAGGACACTGCTTAAATCGAAGGCTCCTTAATATAGCCTTACTAGGAGCTTTTTTGTGACCAGCTCAGATGGTTCAACCAGCTCTAGCTGCATCTCTAGTAACTTCTGTTTGTTTGGAATCTACCAACTTGTGCTATAATTTAAACAAGTAAATTACTAGTAGTTTGAAGTCTGACAGTTTGCACAGGCACGATAGTAATCTCATGCTCACAGGCCTCCCTGGACTTCTACACCAGTTTTGTTTTTACCTTTTTACACTAAACACAAAAAGATTTTCAGTAAATGTCAATGCTAAATGGTATTCTATTTAAATGGACATAAATTATTCAACTACCACAATTGTTGCAAAAATGTAACTTTTAATTTGGGGAGAAAAAACCCTTAATTGCTATATTAAGTAACTATTCTTCCATACTCACAATGGACTTAGAAGAGAACAGCAAAGAACTGAAGAATCTTGTTGCCAAACACAGCCCTTAAATTACCAGCTTATCTATGGAGCTTTTTACTTTAATGCACTTAGGGGGAATAGCTCATCACTAATGATTTGGAAACACAGATCACATAAATCCTCAACTCAAAGTTGAACAGTAACCTGAGTCTTAACACACAAGTTATGTCTCCTTCCTCTAACACATACACAGATTAAAAAAAAAATATTAATAACACCAAAATACCATGTCAAGTGCAATGGTTTCCCTACAAACTCTATCACCTGCTTATCTCTCACCCTCAGTACTAACACTAAATTGGGCATCATGAATTATTTATGAGGGCCCCTTTAATGGGATCATTTTTCCTGGCTAGCACTGACACTAATGCTAAGAAAAATCTCTTGACATTAATCTTGGGCAGAAGAAAGCCCCAAATACCTAGTTTTCTTCTGAATGTTCCCTTTCCTCCTATTTAACACATTGCAGAAACCAGTCATTCTACATCTCTGTTATACATGAGTGTGGGCATGGGAGGGTAGAACGGACGATACGAGGTCAGAGAGGGAATTCTTAGCATTATGATTTTCACATTGAGAACTCTGGGGTCTGGTCCAGCTCACATTAAATTTAAATGAAAGTTTCCTTTTTTTTTTTTTTTTTTTTTTTTTTTGGTAGATGCATATTCTCTCTGAAGGAAAAGGGAATATCTGTTGAAAAAGACAAACAAACTACAAATCTCTAACTGCATTAGTTATCTAAACTGTCTAGAATTGATTAAAGCCCTTTTTTTCCACATTAGTTTACAGCTATTCTGATGATGAAGTGATTTAGGGTGTTTTTCAGGGCTGATTACAAGAGTAATGGGCTCTGGTCTTGAAATTGCAAATATGACCATTGTCAGAGCCATAAAAATCAAAAGCAGGTTTTGGCACATCCTAAAGACAGAGTTGTTTTTAGTTTATGCACGAAGAAGACTCCTGCAAAATATTATCCAAATTACAATCCCTCCTCTGAAGAAAAATCTCTTTATATGTCCTGTAGAACAGTGAATTACAGTCTAAAATGTAGCTTGTTGGCAAGTGCTGTATAATAGGAATCCCTCCACACACATACTTTGGTCATTGTAATAAAACTACCTACTTGCCTCATTTTTCTAAACCAAAATACCTAAAAAGCAATACATTTATTTTTTTTCAGTTGTAGCTTTCTGACATCTATAATGGTTTTGTGTCTAAATCTGACAACATTTGTAACAAACTGAAGTGACTGTTACTGCTGGAATGTCCTGGAGGCTTTTTCTGTCGGAGGAGATGACAGTAACTTTTCCCATGCAGATTAAGCTGGTGTTTACAGATTTGCCCTGGGTGTGCATTTTTATCCAGCTGTGATCAAGTAACACTGCCTGATGAGTGCCAGACAGATCTCCTGATATGAAGGGCTTACATGCCCATCACTTCTGCACAGAACAGGGTTCTAATCTGGACACCACAGCAAAGTTCAGTTATTGTTTGATTTTTATTTTCCCTTCATTTATACACTAAGGCAGAATACTCAGATGAGAATCCAAAAAGCTTTGCCATTTGAAAATCTCCTTGCCATTTGACAGAAACTATCATTATGTGGATTTAAAAATATTTTTGTTCAGCCTTTCAGTTCCCTACACTGAGCTCTAACAGGATTTAAAAACAATTAGAAGTGGAATGTCTGGTTTAACAACTGAGAATTTAGGATTTCATTAATTCTTTCTTTTTTCTTTTTTTTTTCCTCAGTGAATGTGCTTCTTTTGCATGTTGTAATAATCTGAAATATGGCAAAATATAGGCTCAATAACTTTTTCCCATCAATGAAACTGTAGGGTCAAGAGGTTGTTTGCCTTGGTGGGACCCAAAGCTATACACACATTATAGTGTGGTACTTTGACAGTAGCAGTGGTTGGATATTGCTTCCTCAGAACTCCTACTGAACCTGGAAGAAGTTCTGTTTCCTAATACCTGATTTCCTGTTTGGAACCTCTAATACATGAAAGGATAAGAGAAAAACCTATGCCATCCTTTGAATTTGAACTTAAAACATATTTCTAAACATTACCAATATTAACATTGCCTAAAGTACCTGTGACTTACTTTACATCTGTTGTGTGGTTTGAAGCTGTTGCTAAAAACACGTGGATATGCCAAAGTAACACCTGTGAAAGGAGTACTTAAACTTGTGGGGCAAATTCAGCTTTTTTATCAGAATTTCCACTGCTTTCTGAGACCAATTTATACATATTCGGGTATGTGAAAACAATATTTGCAATTCAGTTTCCTCTTTACTTCAAAATGCTACACAATTTGTAGATCTCTCCTGCTCTAATACTAATTCCAGTACAAGAAAGTATTAAGAAACTGATCCCTCACGCCATCCATAGCCAGTTCTGTATAAATTTATTATCCTTACAAATTGCAAGGCATCTTTTTCCAGAAGCCAGCATAAGGAGGTACACATTAAAAGATAATAAAAAATAAAAAAAAAAAAAAAATCAATGGTTTCTACCAAGAGCTGGTGTAGAGCATCTTTGTATTTGCTATACAACTTATATTTGTGCCGAGGGCACCAAAGGTGCAGCAAACACAGTTGAAAAAGTGATTTCAGAATCTGTTTCATAAAATCAGTACTGCCTGAGGAGTGTTATTCTTTTCTGACTGTGAAATGGTCAGGTACTGGTGACCAGGGGAAGGCTGAGTTATAGAAAACCTTTCACCTCTGGGTTATAGAGTCAAATATGGACATGTCCTTGGTGATTGGAAGTCATTACTATGTGATGTTTTTCTGGTGACTTACGTGGAACATATTGGTGGGCTGCCCCAGATCCAGTGGGCAGATGTTCACATCACAAAAGACACCACCTCGGTTTGGTCTCTTGGCAACTGTACCAGAGAAACCAAGGAATAAATGGGCACAACCCTCCTCTCTCCCAGCCCTTACTTTCATTAAACTGGCAGGCTATTACAGAGGAACCTGCACTTGGAAACTGCAAGAATAGAGAAGACACAACAATTTTACTCACCACTGAGTTAAAAAATTACAATATAAGCAGTTTGCCATGCCAGTTTCAGGTTGTTCTTTAGAAGGCACAGTTTGAAGCCAGACCATCCCGGGGGGGGGGGTTTGGGGGGGATGAGAAGAGGCGTGCAGCCTCCCAGATAACTTTCCTGTACAGAGGAAAAGTGCTTGCAGTACTTCTGTAAATGCAAGCAGCCAGCTCTGAAGGCCCCTAGCTAAGGATGAAGTCCATGGCTCTTCTCCCATCGCTAACTCATCCCTGGGGTGCCTCCTCTGCTTTGCAGAGTGCAGAACAAGCAGGGCACAAGAATGGAGAGGTTCACTGCAGTGCATCTGCATCGATGTAATAGGATGGGATAACAGGTATAGCTCCAGAAACCTCTTGGTTTCTCCATAACCAGCTAAACTTAGCCTACATTACACACACAGTCTGTGCAAACTGAATGCATTACATATGTTCATATACATATGTTTATATGTATATATGTGGTATCTTATTGGCTGACAATAATTTGGCTATTTTATAAAACTTGAAACTAAGTTCTTGTATTTTTAAAAGAGTTTATTAATTAATGTATCAGCCAACCACTAGCTCATGGAAAGCCTATCAATTTTTGATACTCAGCTTTAACTTGCCAAGTTCTAATAATCATTAGACTTTAAGGAAAAGAAAATAATTGTAGCCAGATTTTGAAAAACATCGAATTGTTCTTTGACTACAGTTAAAGGATATGGAAAGCTGGAAGACTGCTTTTCTGGGGCTTGTTTTTCTGGGTGTATTGAAATTCAGTATCATGCAATCACAACTGTAATTCTTTAAACAGACAATAACTTACAGGCCAGATTTTAAATTAGCTGTGGCTAGTTACATCAGTACATTAAAAGTTGGCTTTAAATCACATCAGTATCAAATTTTATTCTACCTAAGAGCAACAAATTCAAGACAGTTGCTCAAGCAGCCTTAAGTTTATTACACAACTTTTTTTTCCTACTGCAACGTTACCAATTTGGATCCCAATTCATGTTAAAATGTAGTCGAACACTTCTGAGCCACTTTCTCAACTGATGTAATGCACAAAGTTCAAATGGCAGATTTAGCTCTGAAAAATAGTTATATAGTTATATATTGCTATCTGATTTACACAAAATCCAGCTATTGGAGCTAATTCAGCTAAGGATCTTCTTTAGAATCATTATGTTCTTTTAAAAGTGTCAGGAGCATGACAGAAGACCCTATATTTAATTCATTTATTTCTTCGTCCATTTCAATGAACATCTGATTTTATCCTTTTGTGCACAAAAATAAATCTCCACTGAGATTTTTATAGCACTTATTGATTTAGATGGATTTGCTATACTATTTAATTTTGATTTGCCAGGGAAAGTGTGTTTTTAGCAGTCACCTGTCTATTATTCGCTTAGCTAGGTGCCTGTATGAGATGTGCACTTTTAAAAATCCCTTTGAGGAGACTTAATTTTCACCTGCACATGCACTGGTTGACTGTTCTTCACTGTCCTGACAATAAACCAAGAATCCCTGTACTCATTTCATTATAAACATTTTATAAACGTCCCATAAAGATTGCTTCTGAACACAACAGTCAGGGCTACATATGAGCTGCTTTTCCTTGCGATGAAAGGCCAGTGTCTGATCAAATGAGCCATCCAGGCCCTAAAATGGCTTTAAAAAAAATAGTTTTAATCTCTTCATTGTCTGACTTCACGGCATGGTAGTGCTGCCCTTAAATAAAACTTACATAAAAATGGTTAGTACAGCTGGTCAGAAAATGTGCTTGAAGTTTAGAATCACATATCATTGTTTATACAGATGACTATTTGGGATAGACTTCAATAGAATCTGACTTTACTAGCAAAGGAGAAGGCTTTGGCAATAGCATAGGGTGATCAGCAACAGCAACTCATATTTTCCAACTGAGATCAATGTGGACTTTAATCCATTAATGCAGACCTAAATATCACCAGACAGATATGAATAGATGACAGTGAAAATGTGAGAAAGAAAAGTCTGGAGTAGTCAGATTTAAGAGAGTTGTTTCATATTCCAATTCATTTTAGTACTCTACAGGAAAGCAGCCTGTTTCTAGATTTTTAATTAACATACCTAGATGTGAACTGAAAACACTTCTTTTCTGCTAACACAGATGCTTTTTTGTTCACCCATTTTGAGTCTGTGTTACAGAATTGGATTTTTACAAAATCCTTGGAAACATGTTAGCAATACATTTTTTTTAAATGTCAAGGAATGGACTTGTTTGGAATGGAAAGCTGCCGACAGACATGCCAAGCCACTCAGACACAAGTTTAGATATTTAGATACTCATAGCAGGCTGGGGAAAGGGGAAAAGAAAACCCCAAAACTACAAAAACACCATCCAAATTGAAAAAGCTCACATCTCTGTGCTATTAAATTAAACTAAAAATAAAGATGACGGCAGTATCTGCAAGCAATTTGGGTGGTCACAAAACAATGTTGCCCTCTGGTTTGAAAACAGTGTTTAGTGTTTTCACTGTTCTTACTTGTCACAATAAATTTGGATAGGGTTCTTATTTACTGAATTGACTGAAGCTTTTCATTCTTTAAATTTCTAATGTGTTATGTCACATCTTATTGTATTTCATGGTATCACTTTGCATTATTTTGCATCGTCTCTGAAGTTGATGAAACACAACACAACAGCACATGACAAAAAGAAATAAGGTGTTGGTTACACAGACTATGTGTTATAACTCAATATTTGTCAGATGCAGCAGTCATTACAAATAATCTCAAACTTTCAATAGCTGTAACTCCCTAGTCAGTGAGAAACCTGTTCAATTTCCTAGTTTATCATAAAGGAAGGATCCTTTCCTGGGAATCACAGGATTGTCAGTATTTACTCAGTATCAGAGTGTGCTGCTGCTGCTTCTTAATCCCTGCATTGCTAATTTGTAATATTAGAATGAGATTTGAGACGTACTAGGGAGAGAATTTCTCAGGATGAAATAAGAGTATCCATTTGAGACAGCATTAATGGTGCAATGTGACTGTTTTGATTTTATACCAAGAATACAGTACAGAACCTTGGGACTATTTCCATTCATTATGACTGTATCATGTCACTCAACAGAGAGAGAACTGAGGGCTCCCTCCTCCCCCAGTTATTCTTGTTGATAGCAATGGCATAAAATTGAGGAATTATAACCTCACAATTGTGACCTGGTTAAAATAAGAAAATAGGTATATTCTGAGAAATGAACCAACTTGTTATAAAATATTAGATTCTGTAGTCCTGACAAAAGAAGATTACTATCAAAATTACAAGTATAATTCTTCTCTGAGAAGGAAATACATGAATATAAGAACTTAGTAGTATGAAGTCATGTTAAAAATCGTTTGGTTGATGTATTGAGCTTTAAATTTGAAATGTACTTGAGGAACTTACAAAAATGTGTGCAAATATATTGAATGGGAACAAAAAGACAAAAATTAGAGACTGTCTTTCAGTGAAGTTCTTCTGAAGGTCTTTTTTTGAGTGGATGCAACTCTAGTGCTTACTTTCTGTACTACTATATTCTTATTTTAGATTTTTGCTGCAATACAATAAATTTTTTGTAAAGAAGCAGCAGCTTTATTTCTGCTTCATTCCATTGTTCTGGTCATTGCAAAACATGGGCTGTTGTTGCTGTTTGCCTCTCAGGAAAGAAGATAATAGATAGCTAAAGATATAATCTAATATTTGTGTTATATCAAGGAGGTTATGTTGTAAAATATATACCCACAAGTACAACCAAGAATGTTTCAGAAAATATAATCAGCCAAGGAAAGGACTGTAAGCAAGGCTGCCTGAAAAATAGGGCACAGGGCTGATCAGGAGTCATCAGGTTCAAGCATGTGCCAGGACATGAATCACATCACATAAGCCTAGCAAATAAATTTGTCTCACTCTGTGTTTTCTCCCACACTCCTTTCCTCCATTTCTTGTCCAAATGTATTCATAGCCACTTTAAGTCCATTTTTTTCATGTCAAAATTATTGTGTGAATTCAAGAGCTTTTGTTTCTCCCCGGTGTTTACCTCTTTGTATACTTAGAGATAGCAATTTTTACCCCTCCAAACTCTGTTTTGCTGGGCACAGCTTCTTTTCAGACAAGCCATCCTTTCCTCTGATCATCATAGTAGTCAGCATACCTTCACAGCTGTTAAAATACCGAGAACATTTGCACCTTAACCACAGGGATTTGGAATTTGAGGTGATGTCTAACAAGCACCTTGGTCACCGGCATAAATACTCTCCTTGCTTCATTAAAAATATTTTACTCAATATATCTCCAAACTGTATTTTCCTTGTCTGTGGTCTAAGTGCACTGCTAGTCCCTAGTAATTCTGTGATTGACTGTTACAACTAGGTGGTTTTTCTTTCTGTCACTTCCCACTGATGAGCCTACAGTTCATAGAGGTTCTTTTCATTAGTCCTTAAGTGCATGACCTTGCAGCGCATGACCTTAAATTCCATCCCATTTCTTCTAACCCAGTCTTCAAGGTCGTTTAATTCTTCCTGTATAATATTCCAATCCTCCTCTGTATTCATGACATCTCCCAGTTTTGTATCATCAGCAAATTAATTAGTACACTCCTACTTTTTCTGCCTAGGCCATTAAGGAAAATATTAAATAAAATTAATCCCCAGACCAATCCTAAAGGAACTTTACTAGTAACTTTCCTCCAGGGAAAGAGAGAAATCCTTTCAACATAACTCACTCTTGTCTCTTGTTCAGTCACTTCTTTACTTATCTTACGGTCCTGATACTTGCTCTTATCTTTTTCAATTTAACTAATAATTCCCCATGTAGTAATGCATCAAATGCTTTACTGAAGAGCAAAAAGGTTGAATCTATTGCATTGGCTTTATCTCAACAATCAAGTTGTCATTAAAATAAAAGGCATGAGATAACAAGTTTATCTAAATGACTGCTAAAAAAAATAAATTCTTGTTTTACTTAATCTCATTTTCCCATTTTGATTTTTTTTTATTATCAAAATCTGAATTTAGATTTTGGGTCACACCTAGATTACATTTAATTTCTATTCAGTCCTCAGTGCACAGCGATTCTCTTGGTTATTTTTTCCTCATATGACTGAGAAAGCTTTTGCCATCTCTTTAATTTGGTTTGCAAGGTCTGATTCTGCTAAGATGCACCTTTTATAGCTAAACTGTTCTTACCCTGCCTCCATTTCTTGTCAGGCTTCTATTATTTCTCATACACTGTCTGAAATTGTAATTTATCTTCTAAGGCATATGGTTGGTCTCATGTGTTAGTCCCCTTGGTTTGAGATGCATTCCTCTTTTCTTATCCAGATTCCAGAAATGAATGTCCTAGGACACTGCCATATCAAATATTAGGAGCCTGCTTTATCCTATTACTTGTTTGTGGTTCAGATCAGGATTTTGGCTGTAACCATTATATTACCTTAAGCTGTAACAATTTCTAAGTTGAACACTGCTCATGGGTATTCTGTGCATAAAGCAGAGCTATCTCTCTAAACACTGTCAATTGATGTCACTTGTCCTTGCAAAGAGAAACATATCTACCTGGACAGGGAAAAGCTCAGAACAATTCCAGATGGCAGGAAACATCTAGCAGGCATGTCAGAGAAAAATGGCTCCTCATAAAGTCTTCCTAGTGGCATTTGATTTGACATAAACCCTGTAGAGCTCACTCAGTGAGCCACATTACAAAGATGCTTCCTTCAGCACATTCTGGAATGTACCAGGATTGGGCATAGCTGCTTTATACAAGTATGAATAAACTCTAGGTGCCTTTGCTTGGGAGTAAAAGGCTGCAAACCATCTATAAGAGGTGCAAGCCAAATAGAATCAACCACTAGTAGCTCTGGTCATTAAAATCCATGAAGATTTTGACCTTTGGAATTGTTTTTCCTGTGTTTCTGTTTCTTCCCATAGTAGTATTGTCCCTAATCTCTTAACTAACTCGTGCATGTCTGAATTCAGCATGTGCACCTACCATTCTCCAGGATTTCCCTTACACTGCTGCTGTCCTGACTGGTTATGTAAAGTTACTGTAACTGCTCAAAGGCTGTTCTCTTCCAGCATCTAACTCAGTGATGATTTCAGGCTGTTTCTGTAGCCAGAACTGTCAGCATAAGGAGCATTATGAATGTTCTATGACTCAGAGTTAATACAGCCAAATATGAGACAATAATTTTTTTTTTTTTTGAAGGAACCTCCTGAAGGGTTCTTTTGTTTATGTTAGCATATTCTGATTTTTAAAAATTTATCCTTGGCTTTCAATGGTATACATATTGGAGAAGATACCCTGCCTATTTACTCCACTTCTTATGCTATAGAGAAGCCA
The DNA here is from genome assembly GCF_965178545.1 of Coloeus monedula. Classification (NCBI taxonomy): domain Eukaryota; kingdom Metazoa; phylum Chordata; class Aves; order Passeriformes; family Corvidae; genus Coloeus; species Coloeus monedula. The sequence goes on from NC_138790.1 coordinate 13,126,485, forward strand.
GTGCACTACAGGTCAAGGGGAGGGATCTCATAATAAAAGTACAGAATCAGTCATGCTGGTTAGACTAAATTTTCCATAGTTGCTCCTTGGGTCCAGCACTGGTCATTGGCTAGAGAAAAGCAGAGATTGTGGCATGCATAAAGCCTTATTTCCTCCTGCATTCTAAAAATGCAGGACTTGAACAGTTTTTAAGCTTAGTGTTGGCTCCAGGTCATCTTTTTTAAGAACCACAGATGGACCAAAACTACATGATTTTGCCTAATTGTTTTTTTCAGTCCATCTATACTTTTAACCTCCATAGTTTTCTATAGAAATGAAGTCCACGACTGGCAGCATTTTCTCCATTTTAAACCTTAAAAGCTCATTTGCTCTGGGAGCCTTGCATCTCATACTGTGAGAAATAGTGTATGATGATTCCCTGTTCACATTCTGACATAATTCATGGTTTTTTCATAGTTTTCTGTCATATCTCTCTTCTGACATGGCTTTTGCAAGATGAAGAGTCCTAATGTACTCTAACTTGTATGAAAGCAGTTACATTCTTCCCATCTCCCTTGTAATCCTTTCCCAGCTCTCCTATATATTTTTAGAGATTCAAAGATCAATACTGAACACAGTGTTCAGTTTTATGCAGGATCATACCTATTTTTATTTTTTTCTAATAATGCTTAACAATCTATTTTCAGTTTTGGCCATTACTGATGTCTTCAGAGAATCATACACATTGCCTTCAAAACCTCTTACCTGAATATTTTGCAAGCCACTTTTACATAGGCCTAAGACTATTTTTCTCCCTAAGTTAGAATATATCAGTTTCCCAAACATAGACATGTAATGTCACATCCAAGGACTCGCTGTGTGTGTGGCTTCTGCCATCGTCATATGGACATGTCCCCCCTCAGATGACTCTAGGTGTTTATTTTCAAGCAACTGGAACACATACTGAATGTCCTATACTATTTTATTCCCCATTTGGCTAGAAAATACTATTCCAAACCTTCACAGTCAGCTGTAGATCCATCAACCTTAAATAATTTTGTATCATTTGTAAACAGTGGCAGCTTCTGAATCATCCCCCTCCCTCAATAAATGTTATTTATGAATATAAGGAGTGCACAAATCCTCCGTGCTTTCTGAGCAACCATTCATTGTTGTGAAAAAAATTATTTTATTTCTACCTGTTGTCTCCTATTTTTATTTGGTTATTAATCCAAGCTGTTTTCTCTTATTAGGTTAGGGTTAGGGATCCTTTATAAGGCCTTTAGGAAACCCAGGTGTAGTATCTTGATCACACAAACTTATCTCACATTTTTCATTGAGATACTACAAAATTATATCTGTTCTCACAGAAACTGTATTCATACTTAACTAACTTACCTGCTGTCAAAGTTAAAATTCAGCAATTTCCCTGCTGAATTCTGTCTGGAGATATATAATTTGATCCTTATAATTAGATCCTGTTTAGTTTCTCTTATTTGTTGCAAAATCTCTTCCATTGACTCTCCAGTCCAAAATAGCTTCTTATATTCATGTCCTGTGAGAGTAAACCTGGAAGAGTCTCCTGATAGCCAAGAGCTGAAGGCTGCTTCTAAAGTTTAATTTTTCTTTCCCGCTGTGACCTGACATTACTTAAATGCTCCATTTACACTTTCAACATTGAGCTCCAGGAACTCCTTTCAGGACTTTCAGCAGACTTTGCTGCACCCATTGTATTGATTCTGAAGATGAACAGATAATAAACCACATTTAATGCATCTACCCAAAACCACACTCAGGTCACAACCCATCAGACAGATCTTTCTTCTTTGCAAACCACTCCCAGCACACTCATACTATTGGTACTAAATTTGCTTCAAGAAAAATAGAATCAAAATAGATCAGTGAATAACAAGGGAACATTTTTTTATGGATAGAGAAGCCTTAATATGAGACAGAACTATATACTGATTTTGAGTATGTCACCAACCTTATTGTCTTTGTTCTAACTCTGTAAATGATCTTTTTTCTTACACATGTAGCACTATCATTTTTATAGATACTCAGTGCCAGTGATCCACTGTCTGTATCACAAATTTAAAAAAAACCCCAAAAGACTGATGTACATATTTCTGCTCTTCAGAAGGATGCAAAATGCCTATTAATTATATATCAACCATGCATAGGCAACCACAGACATAGAGTTAAAAAGGAGTTTCATGATAGACATGTCACTTACTGAACTGAATGGATATTTAAATCCCAGTTGTCTGAAGAAGGGGGAATTGAATGTCTAGTCTCTGTCTGTAATATCTTATTGAAATGAACAATACTGTGCACTTACAGAAGGAAGAAGAAAATTGCTTGGACAGGTAATACAAATTTCAGACATGTCAGTGATTGCTTTGCTTTGCCATTTCTGAAGTGTCAAGTTTTCAAATCAGTATTATTCACCTCTAATTAATATCAATACCCCGAACCCAAATCTTTCTGTAATTGCTTTTTCATGTGTATTTTCCATATGTTCTCACCCTAAGATAGTATGTAGGCTTGAGAGGCCTAAACCATTTATAGTTCAGCAAAGACCTTAAGCTGTGCTTTTCAAGTTTTATTAACAACAAGTTCCAGTTCCATACTGATTTCCCTGCTGTGCATACAAAAATGCCATGAGCATTTTTGGTGCATATTAACAAATGTCAACAGTACAAAACCAATCCTACATTTTGCAGATAATTAGACCATCTGAAATAATTTTGAAAAGATGGTTTCATTTGTGATCTGTGAGTAATTCACTTTCATGGACACATATTCCTTCTTAGAACTGGCTAGGGTAATTTACACATTACAAGGCTTCTAGAAATAGTTGGCCACTTATTCAGTGCTAATAAATTGAAAATGTGTGTGCATGATTTAACAGAAAAAGGAAGATGTGAATGTAATGCAGGTAATTGCTGAACTACAGTTGTACTTCTGACAGCTAAAGAATACATTAATAGAAATATCTGGAGAACACAAGTTATTTTGCATCATCTTTTAAAATGTTGACTTTTCTTCTAACTATTTGAAAACAATTATATGACTATTTTTGAGAAAATGCTTAGTGTCAAAACACTGGATTCCAGGCAAAGTGATTCTAGAGGTTAAAGTGTGAATTTGCAGGTGGAGAGGAATTGCAGGACCACATTCTTCCTTCAGCATCCCAACTGGACATTAGAGGAAAAGCAAGTTTCCTGTTTAAAAAAAGAAGGAAAAAGTCTTTGTTCCAAAGTATTTATCTTTCAATGAAATACTGATTTATTTTAAAAACAATTTATGCTGTAGCTCCTTTCTGCCAGGCTTTTCATGTCACCTGCCACTGGCTAAATTGGTCTATCCCTTCCAATGTCTGACTTTACAAAATTAACCTTCCATATTTGGGTTCTGGTTACTGGAAATGGACCTCTGCAGATTTACAAAGATCTTCAGTTTTGAAGAGGTGTCTACTTCCAAGGATAAACCTTTTCTTTATCAAGGTCCTTTTCCTACCTATGCCAGCACCAGGCATTTTGCAAGGTTTGTTACAAAGTCTATGGGGAATAAAAAAACCTGAGAGCTCTTAAAAGAGGTGGAGTTTTGTGAGATAAAAAAGAAATGTGGTTGAAGAATACAGGAGTGCTGTATGTTCTGGCATATTAGTGATGCAGCAACGTTTCCTCTTTTTTTCATAAGAATTTTTTCTTTGCTCTTAAAACCCCTCTGTTTGGCTTTTTTTGAGGTTTTTTGTGGTTGGTTGGTTTTGGGGTTCTTTTTAACTGTTTGATGTTGGATTTCTTCCATCCCAATGAGATTTTAAACAGACGTACGAAAAATAAAAACTCAGACTTAAAACTCTTAAGCAGGAAAACAGAAAGAAATTGAGCTGTGAAGGGCAAATGTCAATTTGCCCTTTTAATTGTAAATTTGCCAATTTAAAATTAAAGTAGTAAAATCTGTAATAGTGAAATCCGCTTGAAATGGTGCCACAGCACAGAAATTAAGTTGTAATTACTGAAAGGCTCAGCAAATACAAGAATTGCAGTTCTTATTAAAACAAGCAATGTTAGCCACAGTAAAGAGAAATAGGCAAAACAAAAAAAAATAGCCACAGTGTATAGACATTCTTATCTCTACAGGTATTTTTTAGATATTCCTTTTAATATGAGCCCAGGATTCAGTGTCTTCTCAAACTATGGACATCAGGAGAAGCATCCATGAGGCTGGGTCATGTTACAAAGGCATGAAACAGGTGTAAAGAGACTTAGTAGATTATATATTCCCATTGAAAGGGAAATACTTATCAGAAAGAACATTTTTAATGGTTTTGTTTGCTGGCCAAACCCACTCTTGCTAAGATTTGTAAAACTAAAATTTTTTTTAGTAGTTCATTTTCATTTTTGAGGCACTAGTAGCTGAAACTATCTACAATTACTTGTAACTGAGCTGACAAAGTATTTCAAACACAGCTCAGCCTCTCCTGCCTTCCTTCTTAATTCAGACATTCTGGAAATGGTGTCACTCTTACCACTCCTCCTATTATTTCTGCTCCACATCTCTGGTGGCTTCAGATCTTCCTGCCGCCCATCCAACATGGTCTTTTAATATCCCTCAACGACTCACACCAGCCACTGGCATCAGAATCAGCCCTCAGCAGCCCAGCACTACCTTGCAAAGTGAATGTCATTATTGCCATTGATCGCCAATGGAGCAGGGGATCTGTGTCAGCTGAAAAGGCGCTTAACTCTTCAGTATTGCCTCAGTTCACGGCGGTTCCTTTTCTATCTCCTGATATTTTATTACAGCAGAATCATTTTAATTGGCACATGCTGGTGGAAACAAAACTGTATCTGTTGAGGGCCAGATTCTAGCACTCCTGCTCAGGTGGTACAAGTCCCTTGTTCTGGAGTGTGTCCATTGAAATCAAGAAATCTGCCCAATTGTTAGAGGTTCAGAGGAACACATTGTTCTGATAGGTATTCACTTTTATTCCATAATGTGCTTTAAAAATACACACTGTACAAACCATTAAAAAAAACTCCTATTAAAGTAAGTTTTGCCATAATAGAGCAGGGAAGCAGCAGGAAGGGAACAAAGGGCTACCCAGCACGACACTTATGCTAGCAAACACCAATTCACACCTGTTAACTACTGTGAATAAAATCTTTGGAATCAGTTCCTCAAAAAAGTCAAAGAAAGAAAGAAAAACTGTTCACCATGAAAGAAAACGGGAACCTCAGGTGTGCTGCTGAAAGCTTACAGAGTCAGATCAGCATTTATAATCAGTGACTTCTGAGACTACCTGAAGGAATGGAAGGAGAGGACTTGGCAGGTATACAAAGTATACACAAGCACAGAAGAATCCGTCCTCGTAATTTTGAAGTGAAATGGAGGATAACCCCACCAGGTCCCAGCAAAGACACAATGTTCTGAACTAAAAGTTCAGCCAGAGCTTTGGTCCTGGGAGATAATTATAAGGCTGCCTGACCTAACTGACCCAACTTAATGAAATGAGTATGTCTGAACTGAGGAGAAAAGAAAAATAGGCAGTGAGCATCAAAATAAGGTTCCTGATCTGTCACTGCTATTCAGATTCTTACGAAAAGAGACGTGTCATTGTCAAAGGCTTTTCCATTAATAGATGTCAGCCTTGGAGGCTACACACAACCAAGCAGAGTACAGAAATTCTGATCTCATTTCCATCTCCACAAATATGGTGACAGTTGCCTGAAAACTGTTGCTAAGGTCTGAAGTGATTGAATTCAGGACATCTGCTTAAGATGGGCGTTTAATCATTAGTGTTACTTGTCAATCTAAAATTCAATTACACATCCTTACCTTTATGAGGACTTGGGCAACATTTCATCAACATGAAAAATCAGGAAAAATCTGTCCTCTCATTATTAATAATAATATTTCATTATATGGAATAGAATGCTCTTGCAGAGAGACCTAAGATTACTGAAGAACCTATGGGCTTACATCTTACGTATTTAAAATTAGCTTTACATTAGCCCTGGTTCCAGTGTAAGCTTAAACTAGAAAAATCCAGCTGTGTGGAAGTCTGGCTTGGTGAATCTTCTAGTGGCATGGCTGTCTTCCACTGCATACCACTGAGAATGGATGATATGGCTTGTGTATGCACAACCCAGCAATTCTCGGCTCGCCCTGTAACCCAAGCCTCTTCATAGATGACACAGCATAAATCCTGAGGTTGTATCCCATTTTCCTTTATTTATACACACATGTAGTGTTAAGGGATGCTTCAGCAAGCAAGAGCAAGGTACAGTACTTAATGTGCAAATTCAGTTCAGCAGAACTCCAACTAAAGCACGTCTGTCTCAAGGGCTTTTCTCTTAAACAGTGATCCTAAGTTCTCCACAGAAGGAAACTTGCTGAACTACATTTTTCTGAACTTTAAAGAAAAAATGTCCTGATTCTAAACTGAATGAGGGAGTAAATGAATGAGCAACTTCACTGAAAGCAGGAGTGGCCCTGGTCTATTCTAGGAGAGCTGTAGAGAATCCAGACAACGAAGTCATGACAAGAAAATGTTCCCACTTTTTTTTGACTCTTTTATTGTAAGAACATTACCCATCTCAGTGGCTTTATTCTCAGCAGCAAACCTTCGACTGGTCTTTGAGGACTCTTAAATAACCTCCAGTATGGATGTAAAAAGGAAGCAAACCAGAACAATCAAACCTAAGGTTTACTTTTTACCATATTTCTAAGCTACCTTTTTGATTCTCAGGCTCCCGCCTTCAGCCTTTCCCAAGTCAGTTCCATTCCCATCTTTTTCTCCCTGGATGATTCCTTCACAGCAGGCAGAGAGGCACCACTTCCAGGCAACTCCTGCTGTGCATCAGTTGTTCCACTGTAGTCTTTTTCTTGAGGCTCCTTTGCATGGATCAGTCTCCCCAGCTACTTTGGCCTCAATTTCCATGCTTCTGTGTCTTTTAATGGTTGGCTGCAGTGAAATCTCATTTGGTTGGAAGCTGACCTGCTTCCTATTCTGAATAATAGATTTAGTCCAGGGATCTGACTGAGGTTTGTGTTTTAAAAGTCTTTCCTTTCTTTCCTGAGGATTAATGAACCTTTTCAAGTCGCCTTATGTGGTATAACATCACAAAGTGCTTTGTTTTGCCAAAAAATATCCAAAATACTTAGTATTTAGCTCTTAAATGTCTCCTGTTTTCCTTGTTCTTTGAAACTATGACCACCTGGAAAATTATGGTGTTCCCATTGCGGCATAGCAGACCCCTGATGGAGAGACTCATGTAATCTTACAGACTTGGGTCCAGCCTTATGTTCAAATTGGAAACTCATGACCCCAACAAATAAATAAAAATTGCTGTGGAAAACTCCTGGTCATTTTAGAACTTCTCTGTCACTACACATATCTGTAGATGACTTAGAGAACTGCAGATGAGTAGAGAAATGAAGTTCAGAGGAGACTTACCAGGCTCACAGCTGTTTCGTACTGGATATCCTAGACTAGAAGATTTGTCATGGATTAGTTCCAAGTCAGTTCCTTTAAGACTACGTAATTTTTAATCTCTGCCTCATCCAGCTCCTCATCCCCCCTGGCTATATCCACATGCTTTTCTCTTGTTCAGACCTTTGCTGGGGGAGAAATAAAGTTACACTTGAAGGTTCTTGGAAGAAAATCTGGGATAATGTGGGACAGTAGAGGAGTAGAAGTCTGAATGGGGCCAAAAGAATTATTAGTCATTCATTTTTGACTTGACCATGCAGCAGAGGAGGGTATCCAGTACTGGTGGTGGAAACTGGATGGAGTTTTCCTACGTACTACTTGGATGTAGTGCACAGATTTGTTTCCCTAAGACAAGGGTCCAGCTCAACACGTTCGTGGTGCTGCTGCGAGACAGAATTGCACTGTTGTCTTTGTGTGGCATTTAAGCAAAACCTTATCAAATGAAGGCCTTGTTGCCTTTGTAAAATCATGGCTCAGGCCTGTTACTTTGGCTAGAGAAGGACTGTGAGAAAAGTCCGTGAGAAGAAAAACAATTAGTTTTTACCCATGAGAATGTAGTATCAACAGAAGCAAGAAAGTTAAATAGTAGAAGGAGAAAACAGCAACATATCTGCACCTGTTATTTTTCTGAGTGTTTAAATGCTTATGCCACAGGTAGCCAATGGTAGTGTGTTGTCGTTAGTAACAGCCAATGAGTCTATTGTAGTAGTTTAGCAGCCAATGAATATGTAACATGAATGATAACATACAAAAGGTGTATAAAAGAGGCTGCTTTGTTTAATAAACAGCTTTTTGGCCCTTGAAAGAGGCACTGTCCATGGGTGTCATGACCGCCACAACAGCGACATCTTTGACCTTAAGGTAATCAGGATTTTGAGGTAAGATCTAGCAACATCACCTTCTTTCATTTGCCAGGCCCCAATTCCTCCTAATATCCATGGAGAACGTTTTTGTCTTACCCAACTCCCTTTACATGACTCTGCTTACACATATAAGGGCAGAATCATACAATGTTTCTAGGCAGGCTGCTTTTTCTTTGGTCTTCACAACACTTCTTTTACAGGTGTTAACTTTTTTTTGTCAGGAAATATAAAAAAAACCAGGTACTAAATTGTATAAAATAAATTAATTGGAACAACTAAGATAAAGTTATTTAAGAATAAAAAAAAGATCTCCAAGAACAATTTCAAAAATATTTCTTTCCTAAATATCTGAGAAAAATGCCAGTATTTCCTTTTTGTACTGGAAGATTCAAAAGACAAACATAACCATAGTAAACTTTGATAGTATACACAGTAAAGCTGAATATCCTGCTTCATTGTCTCTATTAATGGTATCTTGTGATATTAATTTAAGAAAGAGAGAAAATTAACTTTACATATTTATTAGCAGATTACTCAAATGATTTATAATCTCAGAGGTCCCTGTAAGTACTGCTGAAAATTTTTCCATTCATTTCACTGGGCACAACAACATAAAATGACACAAAGTGCTTCTCTTATTTACTTATACTTCTCACCAGGTTATGCAATCTCTTCATTCTGCCACTAGCTATATCTCCTTTATTTTTGTCCTTAGGATTCTTCTACACAATTTCAATATGCTTGTCTGAGGGAAAAAAAAGGGAAAAAATATCTATATTCAGTTCAAATTTTAAAAATATCTTATGCTTACACCTCTTTCCTTTCACATTAAAGAATATTGGTTTTTGGAATTTTTTTTCAGTAAGGTCTCAAAAAGAAGACTTCCAGGCTCGAGGACTAAAGACAAGACACCCTCACAGTGCAAAGATTCAGCTGAAAATTTTAATCAGGACTGGAAGTGGAGTTGGCAGATTGATTTAAATTAGGCAGGCCTGGCTCTATATTGGGAAGTCTATGCTTGCATATCCATTTTTTTTTACACCAGTGCTTCTTTTGGATTCTTAGATAAAAGAGAATAAAGTGGGCATTCTCCACTTGATGCAATTTCACTATACAGTGATTCCCATCAATGTATAATTAAAAGTGGATTTCCTTTTCCCTGAGATGGGGGAGGGTCTGCATAAACCTGGTTGATGTGAAGTGAACAAAGAGAACTTTCATGAGTTCTCCTGCAAACAGTCTATCAGTTACAATTCCTAGTGTTCACACTGCTGCACTGTTCAAAAGGAGCTCTAAAAAAAAAGTCAAGCAGGGGGTCCAAGAAGAATTCAACCCGCATGCCAACTAAGGGAAAGAAAGAGAAGGCAGGAAAAAAAACCTAGCTTTTGTTGTAAAAAGAACTAATGAAGCTGCTCTTAGAACTGTCCACGGTGACACAACAAGCCTGCGCACCCACACACATTGTGAGAATGCCAGTCACCCACGGTAATGAGAAAAGGAAACACTGTGGGCAAAGGAAATATATGAATACATTGCTTTTATGGTTTAACTGTAGGAAATCACAACGCTGGCCCACAATATCTTGTGCCAACTGCCGAAAGTGGTAAAGTAATACATAAGGTTGTCTACTTATATTTTTCTTACAGACAAGATGGACTAGTGGGGGGTAAAATCCCATTATCATTATAAATTGCTAATTAAATAATTATCAATTAGATGGGCAGACAGAACTCATTCCAATGAATTCCTTAGAGGGCTTTCAGTAAAGAAAAACAGTAATTTTGATTATTTTTTTTATCCATACTTCCTGCCTAGGGGCTCTAAATAGAGATGATATATGGTGTATCCCATGTTAGACTTTCACACAGTATATCTTGTGTTAGAGCTCAGGGACAAACACTGAACTTTGGTGCATATATAGATCTTTTTTCAGTTTTTCAGATAAATGGCCTTAATTTCATTATATTAATTAGATACCCAGGGTTATTTCCTAAGGAATAAAAAGAATACTTTCCAGGCTTTTACATGGCTTTGAGAAATCACTTTTTCCCAAGTAACTGATAATATTTTCTAATATGCCATTGCATTTTCTTTCCCCTTTTTTGCAGAATCGAGAGTTTTCTTTGAAATAAAATATTAAAATATGTAATACAACTATGTATACAGATGACAGGCAGGATTGAACATAGTGCAAGGAGTATCTTTAATGAACTTTGCTCTGTTCATTAACACCAAAACCAATGCAAAATTAAACCCTTTGCTTGCAGGTTTTAGCTGTCAAGGTCTCAGATCAGACCCTTGAGCAAAATCAAAGTTGTAGCAATACTGAGCAACAGAAATGATCCTGTCCTATCCTGTACCCCTTACTCATGTAAATAATTTTTCTGAGAAGGGTCCCTCTGGCCCCTTTAAAAAACTTATTCAGCTATAATCAGTCATTACTCACATGTGCATAGAGTGGTTTCACCCACACTTTTCTTGTCCTAAATCAGTTTTGCAAGATAATTATAAGCTATGATTTGCAAGTGCTGTATAAGAAATCGTCAGTTGTCTGTGACAAGGAATATTTTCTAAGAATAGAAGTTTTGCAGACTGAACTGAAGAGTCACATTAATGTTTGGGACAGAGTTTTCATTGCCAGCAAACACCAACAAAAAGCGAGGAACGGAAATGGTAACATGAAAGATGGACTTTTAATTCCAAAGCCAGGAACATTTAAATATGAATGGGGCTTGCTGCCATCCTCTATCTTTTGCCAGGAAATATGAAGCTCTGGAAGTCCTTTTGTTGCCTTCTTTGTTAACTGTATGAGGCTGAAAGGAGTTATATGGCTTGTTTCATTTTCAAGCCCTGTCACAATGAGGGTCTCAAAAATGAATGCTGATAAATACGTGAAAATGCTGAAGAGTTCATAAAGGATAGAAAACTTTCTTTTTCATAATCATCTGTCATCAGATGACTTACGAGGGACAATCATAATGAAAAACAAACAGCAAGGAAAAATTTTTGAGGTTTAGAAAGGGGGAGAGAGTTGTAGAATAAAATTAAAATATCATGATAGAAAGATAGACATTTGAGAACAAGATTGAAAGATATGTTTAGCAATATGCAATCTTTTGCCTCCCTATTTTGCTATTTTCCCTGTTAGTTTCTGGGAGATCATGGAATCCCAAGGTAAGTTACTCACAGTGATGTTCTCTAATGTGATTTACTTTGAGGAATACTTAATGGAGAAAGGTGCCTACCACATTTAGTTATTGAGTTTTTGTTCACGGTTCAGGATTGATCCACTTGAGTCTTTCAGCAGGGAGTAGTTTTCCAGTGAGGCACAGCGTGACTCCAAATCAATAAGGTTAATAGATGTGGTGGCCACACAGTCAGAGGTGATGTGCCTGGCATTTTCCATGCCAATGAAGAAAATTTCTGATGACGAGATGTCATTTTTGTGCCGGCAGTAATGTCACCCTGATTACCTAGAGCACATAGCCAGTTAGTAAGTTAGCAAGACTGTAAATGGCCCATTAATCTGAATTATCTTTACAGGAACTGCTTCAAAAAATTTTGCTTGCACCCAAATTACTGGCGCCTCTGTGATTCTTGAAATGCCAACAGCATACTTGCTATATAAAAACAATACTGCTGTGTAAAACTGACTAAATGGGAATTGCTAGCCTGGGACTTCACTCTATATTTCTAACTCTCCACAGCATACTATAAAACGTGCAATGGCAGCCTTAAAAAAAGAAAAGAAGTTGCATGTTGTTTTAAACAATAAACACATGTGCAAAGAGGAAAAAAATGCAATGCAAGATACCATTGGAAAAAAAGAAATAATGTAGATGACAAATCTGATGTAATGAGAATGTGATACGTTGGTGTTCCTGCAGTTCTAATTTTCTCTGACTTTTAAAATATGCAAACTCTTAACAGTGCCTCCCAGATCATTAATGGGTACACATTCCCAGATGGCCTGCATTGTGAACAAAGTGTTGGACCGGACTGGAAAGAGAAATCTGTTTAATATTCCAATATCTAAATGTCAGGAAGGTGTAATTCAGAGTGCCACTGAAAGATGAGCTGAACAGAATACAATTTATGGTGACTTTAGTTAACAAATGGCATTAAGGGAAGAATTTCCATAATTAAATCATTAACTAATATGAAATATTGATTTCCTCTCTGATGTTGCTGTATTATCACTTGTCAGACTTGCAGATAAGCGAAGAGCACTCAGTGCAGTCCCTACCAGGAACAACAATAATTTGCATTATGATAACACTGTCGAGCACTATCAAGCACAGAAAACAGAGCAAGGTGCCATGTGTGCCAAGCCATCCTTGCCCCAAAGAGCTCATAGATAAGGCTTTGATGAAAAATAATAGGATGGTTGTAAGGGATGTCTGTGCAGACAGACTGGATAAAATTATGATCTTTACTAGGAAGCTGCTCCCACAGTGGCTTCCTCACGCTCTCTACTGCGTGGTAACTGATTCAGAGCTTCTCCTGGCCATCTCTTCAAGGCTTCTACACAACTGCTTATCTGAAGAGATAAATTCTATTGCAGTTAATATCAAGAACTTCCATTTTCTAACCATGAAATTTCAGGGTTTTTTTGGCTGCTCTTTATATATTCCTGTTGCCCAAGGGAAGTTGAGTACGTACCGGGGAAGCAGTGCAGCACATTAAATAACGATTTTACTTATATTCCAGTATGCTCATTAAACATGTTAAATAGTGGAACATATTAAGTTAACTTGAAAATGCAGAAGGACTAGAAGAGGCAAGATTAAAAAAAATTTACACTGAAAAGATCCTCCTTAATTGAGTTGTAATCAGTTAGTATTGATCATTAGTCCTTTTATCAGCATGATGAAGATAATGATGATAATGATGACGATGATGCAATGTGCAGCACTTGGATCATAAAGAGAGGATGGAAAATTGTTTAAATATTTGATGATAATTCTTTCTTGAAGGTGATACAGACTGCACAACCTTGTCTATTACTCTCGAATTCATGACAAAGCTTGAAAAGAAGTTGAATAAGCAATTTTTTAAAATATACTTTCCTTGACCTCGTTTTAAAGAAATGGTCCACTCTGTTCTAAAATGGAAAGAGGCTATATTTTTGAGAAATGCTTTCAAAAAAAATATTATTTTCTACCTCAGTCTTTCAGCAGGAAAGCAGTTCTTTTGCCAGTCAAACATTCAAAAATCATGTCTCATTTGAATAAATTAACATATTTTGTGGCAAAAATTAATTCCAAGGAAGGAACAATAAATACGAAAGCAATTTAAATTGTGTATTTTACAGGGAAGGGGGGGAAAAAAGAAAACCCAACATTGTCATGCATATGACAGCTCAGCTAATTTGATGGGCTTTGATGTTAATTTAGGGTTTACTTTAATTTCAAAACATATTTTTTCACTTAATAAGGGAAACAAAAGAAACTTTCAACCAGTTTGTTATCTGGGAATGTTTTGGCTTCTCAAATGTGAGAACATGATTGTTTTTATTTCCAGGAGGAGATAATAACACTGAAGCAATAAAAAAGAGTCAAGGCAGCTTGCACAGCACAGGAAGTTCACAGCCAGAGACTTAATTTCCCACACAATGTACTGTGCAATGGGCCCATTAACATAGATGAATAGGCTCTTTAAAGGTTTTTTTTTTCCAGATATGCAGCTGCCGCTGAATGGTGCTATGTTAATAAGGTACTCACTTGCCTATTCTTCAGGTACTCTGGCATTCTCTACCTAGGTAATCTCCATATAGGAAAAGCTATTAGGGGTTGTATCTCCTACCACACCTTCAATTATTTTAACACCTGCACTGATAATCCAGGCAAGGTAAACTGGTAGGGGGCCAAGGGTCTAAGTCCATCCTCTTCTCCCCCCAGAAGTCACATCTCACGGGGAGGGGCTGAAGGAGAGGGGGGAACGAAAAAAAGTAAAGTCACTTTTATTACACATCAGTGGGAACATTCTGAAAAAGCTTTCATGCCTAGGAAATTGTTATTTCTTCAAACAACTGACAGCCTGCAGAGGAAACTCTAATGGAAATCCAGCTCATGCATTGTTATGCATGGCCCTCATGTAGATACATGGGGGTGGATTAAGTTAGCTTCCAAAGGGTCTATTGTGTGCAGCATTAATTTGCAGTGCTCTTGATATTTGAGTTTGACGGTTTTACAACCTTTGTGTTTACTTAGATGCACTATATCCTACGTTTGTTTATTTCCTTCCACAATCTCTTATTACCCAGTAAATGTTACATTTATCCTTATTAACTTTCAATATGTTGCTGCAAGTTACAGAGGAGGAAATAATTACAACCTCCTTCATATGTATTAGTTTTAGAGAAGAGTTTTGGCTTTATTTTCTTTCTTCCTGGTCAGTTCTGACTTTTCCATCTGTTAAAACAGTGGCCTTCTTTATTAAGGCAGTGGAGTAATAGCATAAAAATTGTGTCATTTATTATTATTATATGAATATTAGCCCATAACAAAATATATTTCCCTTATAATATATTATAAATAAATAAATAAACAGGCAAACCAACCAATAGTCTTCAGAGAATCTGACACTGGTGCAATTGCTTCTTACTACACAGAGATATAAGAAGAAAAAATTCCCATACCACTCTCCATTATCACAACCTTTCCATTGTTTTCTCAGCATCCATTATAAATTTGTTGCTATAACCTATTGGTCTTCTTCTCCCAATATTAAGAGGCAAAATACAAACAAGACTTTTCCCCTGCTACTGTAGCTTGTTTCCTTATTTTTCTGTAGAGATTAATATACAATGCAGACAGGCACTTTTGTAAGTTCAACTTTTCAGTGAGGTTTATATTCAGAAGTTCCTAATGGATTTTTATTTGAACATGTCAGGATATCTAGGAGTGTTAGTTTTTCAACACTGAACTAAGAACTCAAAGTAACTTGTACATTCAAAGGAAGCTATGATCCTAATCTGAACTAAAGGTCTCAATTGAATAAAAATAGCTTATGCTCGAGTAACTCAAGTTATGTGTGGCTGCTTCCCCTCCCCCTTTATATGGAAGTCAGTCAGTTAGGCATTTTTGTATTTTAGTGACACAAAAGGGTTTCTTGTGGAAAGAAATAAATGCCTGACTTACAGTAATTAGGGTCTGAGTAGTATCAGGTGCACAGTTTACTCAGAAAAAACCCCTGACACTGAGGGAAGACCTCTTAAAACTGCAGAAAGTTTTGAATTCAGGTTTTGATGCTACATAATGGATAAGAGAAAAGAAATTATCTTCTTTAGGGCTCAGTCATTCACTCATTAGGGCACAACAGCAAAACCAGCTGCCTCTGGACCTGCCTGCTTGTTAGGATGGGGGCAATTATTTGTAACCTGTCCCAGACTGAGCAAGAACTGCAAAACAAATGACAGAAAGACAGCGAACACAGATGTTGGAGAAGTGGAGATCTTAATCCAACTTTTTGGGCTCAGGATCTTTTCTAATGTCCTAGGTAATTGTAACAGCAGGGATAGAAGGAATTGCATTTCACAGATCTGTTTGAAGTGCTGTAGTAATACTGGCATTGTATAAAACAATAGCACAGCTTCCTCTAGAATGTGATAAAAAGTATGTGAAACCATGGCTGGTCCAGAGAATATAGATCCAGTGCTTCTGTTCTCCTTGTTTTATAACACAAGGACAAGAAGTGATAATAGAGAGATGCAAATTCAAAACCAATAAAAAGGGAACCCTTTTTTTCCTCACTTTGGATATTTAGGCTGTCAGTATGCAATATCACATCATTTCACCAAATTCAGGTTAAATCCAACAGAATAGACAGAAATCTGATGCTTGTGATGCCTTTTCCTGGTCTTAAAATCAAGAGTCATACATGGTTAGAAGGGGAAAAGGGATTTTACCTTGGTATTTATTTTAAGGATCCTTAGGTGCACACGTCCAGGTCATATGCATCGAGATGCACCCCGCCGAGTCTATCTCTGTCTCTGTCTCCCCAACATTGGGCATAACATTATAGGTTTTACTAATTAGCACATCTATCAAAGATTCCCCAGTGAGAGGCTCGAGTGAGCCCCCCTCCCCAAGGAACCTTCCCCTGGATGGTTCTATCTTGGTTTACAGAATGTGTTCTGGAGAGGACCTTGGGGTCTGGGGCACACTGATCCCTAGCTACGAAGCTTCTAAAATGTTTAGTCTCTTAGCTTAACAAACAAGTCCAAGAATGTAGGCAAAAAGCACTAGGAATACAGAAGTTGTAAAAAGGTATAACAGGGGTATAAAAGAAAAGGCAAAAATCTTCATGGCATCATTTGTATGCTACAAGGATCTCCATCTTTACAACAGTTTGAATTACTGGAACATAAGGGACCTGGGTCTAAAGCAGTGTAGTCCTCATTTGCTATCACAAAATTCTGTGTCTTCAACTGAATATTTAAACCCTGGCTGCTGCCAGGGATATGGTGCTGCAATATATAGACTACTTCCTTGATACAATAAAACAATTCTCACCTTGGGTTGGATTCAGAGATTTTTTTAAAATGAAACTACAAGAATTAGAAAGCAGAAAGTATTTGTGGTTTTCTTTTTTTTCCCCTTTTCCTTTGGTTGTTTGTGTGTGGTGTGTCTTTGTGTCGATTTTTTTTTTAATTTTAAGATAGACAACTCCAAAGTTTTTCAGAGTGAAGAACTGAGTAAATATCATACAGCCTATTTTGCTCTTATGAAAGCTGGTAAAGGCCTTGTGGTCAGGTACACTTCTCCAGCAGAGCTGTTTATTTAGTGTATGAGGTATGAGCACACTTACTGCATGTTAATTCATTGTAGTTTTGTACGTCCTCCACCTATTCCATGAGAGGAGTCATATACAAAGAATGCGTCATACTCCTTCATTTTTTACCTGTGCCTTCTTTAAGCAATCATTCCAAGGAACATGAGCCCTGAAATTTGGTAATGAATGCTCAGTGTACTAAGGAAGGGTCTGATTAGCCTTTGGTTTTGGAATGCTCACAGTACTTTGACTTGGTCTCCACCAAGCCTTTGACAAGCCAGGGAAGGAAATCTGCTCCAGTGCTCACAGTAACTCAGATATTCACAGCCCTCAGTGCATCATGGAGAGGTGCAGGACAGACCAGAGCAATGCTTTCTCATTACTGGAACCTTCCAAGTAGGTATGGAACTGTCTGCATCTCCACTTTCCCATCTCTTTGGAGCCAATCAGGAGTAAGCAAAATGAAAAGCTTTTACCGTTTTTTGCACCTTTTAAACACAAGAAGCAATCTATCTCATAATCTCCTTCTGACTCATACAATATTGAATATCGAATGAATATCTGGAGTTACCTATGGTAGTGAGGAGATGAAAGTCAACAGTTTCCTGTTCAGGGAATGAGCAGATACCAGGGTCTCTGAACATGATCAGTTGACCTGAGGAAACCAGAAGGAGTGGTTAAAGGAACTATACTGTATGGTGGAAGAAGATGAAGATAAATTAAGCTATGCAATTTGTACATCTGAGATAGTAAAAGACACTCTTCAAAGCATAAAAACAATCAGAAAGGAGTCAGTCAAGTGGAAGAAAAAGTTTAATGAGAAGCATTTTAAGGAAAAAGTAAACATGAAGAAAAGGAAACAGAGAAAATCAGATCTCAAAGTAGTGGAAACAATTGGAGAATAGTAAATACCTGTGCAAAGTAAAGCTCAAATTGTGGGAAAATGGTGCATGGGTGACAATGAAAAGCCAATGGAGGGCAATAAAAGGATGCCTGCCTCATTTGGATAATGATATTACTCTGTCAAAAAAAAAAAGAAAAAAACCCAAACTAATTTCTTTAGACTTATATGAACTATAAAAACCATGTAATTTTCTCTCTGATTACTACCTTATGTTTTCATATACCCATTGCTCAGGGTCCTGAGCACCTTGTTAACCAGGAGACATCACCACGGAAGGCTATCAGACATGGACTCGCTGAGCACAAGCCTCTACTGGGTGCATATTCTGCAGTCACAACATCTTGCAGACTGGGGCTCCTTGAGATTCCACCCAAAAAAAACCCCAAAGGAAAATGACAACAATAACAGCCAAGCAAGGGGAATGCTGGAAAAGACTGTCTGCAAGGACACCAACCAAGGCTGCCTCAGTTCTGCTTTGGGGTCTGCATATTACAATACACCCACAGAAAGGACCAGACTCTCTTCCCTTTTCTTTTCCCTGTATGCCTGGCATGAACACCTCTAGATTTAACTTTGGTCCTGCCTTCTCCAAGCTTTAGAACAGCATGCTCTGAAGCACAACTTATTATTAGTCAGATGGTAAAGAGATGGGACCAGCTTCCCTAATTATTTTTAATGGCCTTTCCCTGCACCCCTCCATGAGGGGTGGGCTGTCACGAGGCTCATGTTATATAGCATGGGACTGATAAACCACTCCTATTTTAGATTATTTATTGTTTGTTTAATGGAAAGCTGTCAAGCTGTCTTTTTAGATAATATTGAAGCTAATTAACTATCAAACTACACACATTTTTAAAATTTTTAAATAGAAAGTGTTTTCTGGTGTTTTACAGGGCAAAAAATGCATCTCAGACTTGGAGCACTAGCAGTTTTTGGGATGTATTCTGATAGGAAAACTCAGTAAGTCACTGCTAATTTTTGCACCCCAAAAATTTGGTGTCTGTAAGTGCAAAATGGGCCTGTGTTTCTTTCCAGTCAGGACTGCTTCCACACACAGGCCAGGACCAGTAACTTTCAGATAAAAGCTCATTTCCTTATCACTTTGCTTCATATAATGGAATATTGACCCCAATTAGCCTTGGTTTGTAATTGTACCTGACACAGCAAAGGCCCCTGGTGAGGGACAGTCCCAGCACCATGCACTTTAAAATGCAATATGGGGAAAAATCATACAAAATCCCTGCATAGGAAGAGGAAGCATAGATAACTAATTTTCTTCTCTTCCAAAGAGTACTTCAATAATTTCATTTCTTGGGGACTAATGAAAATTACAGGACCATGGGTGGGTTTATTTTTACTTTATTCCTCTGTAAATACATGCTCAGTCATTAACAGGAGAAGGAACAGAGTGATCCCAACAGTCTGCCTCTTTAACACTGGAGTCTGTATCTATCTCTCTGCTACTCCTGGAGGCAGCTCTTAACAGCCACCTCCAGGATGATGTGGCTCTGAGACAACCAGCCTTGTTGCTGAGCACTGTGATTTTTTTTCAGCAACCAGGCAACTTGTTTAAACCACCAAAGAGCAGAGGCAGAGCCTGCAAGAAGCTGAGGTAATCATTTTTACATTAACTATCTGGCAAAGATGTGGGCTGCAGACAGGGAGAAGGGATACAGAGGAAGGGAGGAGCTGCAGAAAATGACAGTGGAAAAGGAAGAAACAGTCTTTTAAAAGAAATCCAGTGTTCTTGTACTTGGTAAGGTATGACACTGCAGGAAGACTGAAGGCAGAGAAGGGAAGGCAGAAAGGCTGCACGTCTGCATTCTGCACATTTAGTTCTAATGTACTCTTTTGCCTTTACCTTTTTTGTTGTTTTTCAGGCCAGCTGCAAAGTTTTGCAGAAGACTCCCACTTCCAAAGCAAACCAAAAAGTCAGGGTACAGTGATGGTGCATCTATGGATTTTTTTTTTCTATTTTTTTTTTCTGAGATCAGCTGCTGAGGAAATAAAACCCCATGCAATTTCCAGCAATGAAAAGTGAATCAGTTCTTTTGCTTAAAAAACCCCCAAAACCTCATTTTCATATTTCCATATTTAATTTTTGCACTTGCATGTAAATTTCTGTTATCTTCCAGCCACATGTTGCTATTTGTCTCTGTAGTGAAGGATTTTTTTTCCCTTTTTTTTTTTTTTGACTGTGGACTATGTGAAGCCTGACTTGCATGTAAAAGATCCACAGGGAAAAAAATCCTCCAGTCCTCACTGAATTAAAGAGAGCTGGCATGCCACCGGATTGTGGGAGCACCCCACACTCAACACCACCTTGGATGGCACATGGAGCAGGCATGGAGGATCACACACCTACAGACCAATATTTCATGGCCAGTGCAAAGTCCCACAGCAGATCAACAGACATGGGCAATGGGAGGCTGAAAAAAATTACCAGCCACTTTCTCTTCCAAAAATCAGCCAGTTTTGGCCAACTAAACACTGTTTAGCACTCAGCTGGTAACTCTGCAGCTTCTACAGAGTACAACTACCTAAACTCTGGCAAAATGAGAGCTCTGAGATTTATGAGACCATTCCAGGCAATTTCACTGCATTTAGGTTGTTGTTTATGTTAGTCAGCCCTCAGCTATCTGCCTTTCAATGAGATTCAGGCTTGCAAGATATTTGGGTGCTTTTGAAAAGGTTACATGCAGTCAAAAGCAGGCAGCCAGACTCCTGAACTCAGCCAGAGCTAGTGAGGCAGCTCAGCCTTACAATATGTCTTAACCCAGCGGCAGCAGTGCTTGGACAGACATCATTTCTGTTGTGCTTGTTGGCAGACAAGATTTCAGACAGACTCTGGTTATGATTTAGTTTTGGTCTACATGTTCAGTGCTCAGTCAAAATCCTTGTGCAGCCAACACAGCGACTGCCTTCAATAGGAGAGAGAGTAAATGCAATGTTTTCAGTTTGAACAATATTTCAGTTGCTGTTTTGTCAGTGGACCACAGCCACTCATTAACTGCTCCAATCTGCTCCCAGGCTGCAGACAGCTCTGGTTTGTCCATATAAAGTATGTTCAGTGAACTAGTCCTGCAAGTTTGCAGAGGGGACATACCTCCAGCTCCACTGTGTCAGTGTTTCTTCTGGTGCCATCACAGGACTGCCAAACCCACCAGTGTTCCTGCTCTCTGCACTTGCAGCAGGAAAAAATGTTTAACAAGGGTTCTTCCAGCCCTGATGACGAAGCTGGAACTCAAAAAACACAACGGTGCACGTTGTGTATCACCTGGTATTGATCTCCTTCCCTTCTCATTCTTAGTTTTCTGTATCTCTATATTTATAAGTCTTCCCTCCATGGCACCCAGGTGCCAGCCAAGCCATGCAACTGCAATTCCCAAGGTTTGAGAAGCAACCATTGATAATGTATGAAGACTACGATATTTTTTATGGGAATTGACAGGTTTTGAACTTAAAGAGGCTATGAGTAAAACCAGTGTGAAAGCAAGACTCTGAAAAATTAAGGACAAAGTAATGGGCTTTTATGCAGTTTTTTCAACTTCCAAATGTACCTGCAACTAATATTAAATTATCACTATAAATATTACACATTATAAAGACACTAGATTACTATTTCTAGTGTAAGGGGCAAAAAAGCATGGGTTTCTTTTTTCTTCTGAGCTGGGGAGTGTTTGTGTGTCATTTGGCACTTTAAAGGTTAGCCTGTTCCTACGAAAATCTTGAAATTCAGCCAAAGACATCCTGGTATTACACACTTTTCTCCTGAATCCCTATTCATGTAGCATTTTCCTTCTGGAGCAGTTAACATAAAAGGTCTTGGTTAAAAGAAGCTTTCCTCATGGAAAAGATAATCTGCCTTCAAAGTTATAAGTTAAACAACTGAGTGGTCTAATTGATTGAACATTTACAAATTATAATTGAATTTGTGCCAAACTATGTGAAAAAGATTTATGTTCCGCTTCCCATTCTGTTTACCCCTCATTTTTTTGTGTGTGTGTGCATGTGTGAACTGAATCTTTGGGAACTCCTTTCACTTGATGCATCATTGAGGTGGTTAAACACATTGCATTATGGCAGTCTGTCACATCAGTGTTTCACACTGAAATACTGGACTTGACACATCCCTGGAAAAGGAAGCCAGACCATCCAAAATCCAGAGTTATACTGCTTTTGAAACTTGAGATTCTGAAGACAGAATTTTCACTTAGCTCCAACTGCAAGGGAAGAAAAAAGGAGGGGAAAAAAAAAGGTTTAAGTAAATATAATGCAGCTTTTTAAGCATAAAAAAGAATTTTCATGAAAATAATAGTGTCTTGATTGTCCTGCTTATGAGTGGAGACAGCCAACTCTCCGTAAATACTCATATTTATTTTGGTGATCCTCTGTGAAGTAATTATGGAAGGACAATAAGGGGGACAGAATCTGAGTCTCCAGCAAACAAAATGCAATGCATTGCCATATTTCTATGCAACAATTTCTTGAATATGAGGAGTTCAAAAGCACGTGAACTCTTACCTGAGCCCTTGATGATGATGAAAATTTAGCCAATGAACAACATTCTTGAGAGAATGTTTCTTTCAACAGGATGTGATCTAATATTCAGATGAAGACCTGTAGTAGTTTCAGGGCTGTATCTTGTATTTGCAAAGGAAGAATTGCAAGTCCATTGAAATGCAAAGCTTTAAATCTTGTTTTCCTATGCATGAACCCCAAAATAATTTTAAAATCTTCTACCACATTCTTCAGTTTAGCCCATTCTCACACTATAACACTGCCCAGACAAGTCCACTGATCATACACAAGACTGAATATGATCACCTTCTTCTCTAATCAGAGAGTATCAAAATTTCTTTTTGCTGATTTCATCACAAAAAAAAAAAAAAAAAAAGCATTTAAAAAATCCTCAAGATTATGAGCAGCAGAATATTACAATATTTCAGTATTGTAATGCAAAAGAGTAGAAATAGGACCGGGAAATTCTAGTTTTCTGACTTTAATCAGCACACTATAGTGTGGATGAGTAATTAGTATGGAAACAAGAGTGGATTGCCAGATTTGAAGGAAAAATACTGCCTTCTGGACAATATTGCCATATTAAGATTATATGCAAGTCTCAGTTATTTAGTCTTTTTCTGTTACAATAGAGGATATACAATATATTAAGTCTAAAAATAAAAAGACAAGGTATATAACTCTTAATAATATCAGAGACTGCTTGAAAATATGCCACATTATCACTAACATGTATTGCGTGTATTGTTTCTATTATTTTAAATTTCTAAAGCTTTTTTTGAAATTTAATTCATGATTTTTAAGCACTTTGAGGTTAACAATAACATTTGTTGACATTTCCAAAATATTCTACTGTTTGGCATGCTTAACAAAGCTCTTGAGCAAGGAATGAGAAGTATTAAAATAATCTTAAATCTTCAGTGGATTCTAAAGGATATCTGTTACTTGAATATTCCATGGCATGTAAGATCCAAATTGCATGGCAGTTTATGCTCTCCTTTCTTCCATCTCAGAATCATCTGTAAATGACTCTCCCTTTCCATCAGCAGTTTTCTTGTGATAAAGTCCTGCCTCTTACAATGCTCACCTCAGAGCTCCTGAGTTTATAATATGTGTTCAAGGCCTCACGGGACTCTCTAACATTTACACAGCTGTGGCAAACACTTCAAAATTAACCACCTGACCTTCCCCAAAATGCTCAAAGAGCTCAAATTCCTTATTGTACACAAAAGAATCAAACACATTTGGAGGCCCTAGGGCCATGATGTTTTTTTAGCTATCAGATGTAAAAACCCCTCCATCAACTTTTTCAGAGGACTCTGTTTCACCAGTGCCTTTTTAATCTGCTCTCCACATTCTACCCTATCTTCTGTCTCCACAAAGAATCCATCTCTACTACAGGGGCAATAAATTACCATTGAAGAAAGAATGGTCACTTTTATCCAGAAGCAAAAGAGGTGCTAAATCAATACCAAATTCACAGCTGACACCTAGTCTTAGACTTTGCAGACTACAGACTACAGCCTTTACTGAGCTCCCATGAAGGGGCTCATACCTCTTGTGTCCTTCTAACTTCAGTCTGATTTCAGACTCACTACAGATAAGGCCTAAACCTTCACAATTTTTTTTTCCTATTTTGATTTATAATTAATTATTACAGTGAATATCTTCCTTTACTTTCTATCTCATCTCAGGATTCATCTTGCATGAATGAAGCTCCTGTGAAAAAAGCAGTTTTTACTGAAAGCAGA
This sequence comes from Coloeus monedula, assembly GCF_965178545.1. NCBI lineage: Eukaryota > Metazoa > Chordata > Aves > Passeriformes > Corvidae > Coloeus > Coloeus monedula. The sequence continues at coordinate 13,150,782 of NC_138790.1, forward strand.
AATTTACTCCTGAGATGGTTGTTGAACTGAAGAGCAGAAGGACAAACACTCTTGGCACTAACTGAGGAGCAGCTCTAGGCCTGTTCTGGATACACTCCTCACCCAAGAAGGGGAGAGGCTGTGGGGCACTCAGGTTAGATCCTTGTCACCTTGGACATGTTCCACGTAGGTTAAAATACAGCAAATTGATACAGTGGGGCTTTGTCCCTTAGCAGGGATGCAGTCATTGTCCGGCTGGCATCGTATCAGTAAAATAGCACTGATTTCTTTGCCAAATTGCCTGGTAAGGCCACAGCAGGCTCTGGATTTACCCATTACCACAGGGTTTAATGACCTTAAGCACAACACTGAATTACACCTCCAATTGCTATTTCCATCTGATTAACACTGAAAAATGCAGAAGGCTGGGTATGTGTATACAACACTGGTAAATGGACTAACACATTGAGCTGTAACATGCAGCATTTAATCCTCATTCAACTCTTAACTCACAATTATTTACTGAGCCTTTCAGAAAGGGATGTGACAGTACAAAATACAGAGCAGAAAAAGTTGGTCTGCTTAAAAAAAAAGAATAAATATTTGAAGCACTTGACAATAAACTTTTAGGAAATATGTCACTGAAGGGATCTCATGTAGCCACTGCTCCCAATACCCGTATAAAAGGTTCACCAAAGTAATGATTTTGCAAATAACTACTCAGGAATAGGAGAAATGAGTTCAAAGCTTTGCTCTTGGCCATAATCTAAAGCAAAATAAATGTAAACTTCACACAGATCATTTTGAAAAATAATTGTCAGTTTTACCATTGTGGCACAACTGCCTGCAGTTCATCCAAATACTCATCAGCCAGTCTAGAAGTTTATCTAAACTGGGCATCACAGTCATTAAGAAACTCGGTTAAAGGTAGGTTATGGATGTAGAACAATACTACCATTTTTAAATTACTAAAATAGAGCTTTGAGTTATAATAAGAACCAGAGCTAGAAGTTGAATGCCAGCTTTTTTTTTTTGTTTTGTTTTAAGCTTTCATGTTGACCTCTGCTCTACGCAAACTTAAATCTGTTTTACATCAGAAGCTGCAGGGACGGAAGAGTACATGGGAAAAGAACATGTCTGGAAGTTTAGAGAGGACCAGCTAAATTTTTTGAGCTCCAGTGGGAATGGTGACATAACTAAAAAGCAGCAAACAGCAGGTGAGAGGAAGGATTTAAATATAAATAAGGACACTTTGAAGCCATAAGTTTTTATTGATCACATTCACATTTACAAATCAAAGTCTCTGCTCTTAGAAAAATATTTAACTAAGAAAGAATCCAAAAGTCATAAAATAACAAGCAGGGAAAGAAAAAATATTAGAGAAAAGTAAAGGCATGGAATCATGTTGATAAATATTCCCCAGACTAAAAAAATCAACTAAATACCCTATTTTCTTTAATTAAAAATCACTGAATTATTTAAGGATATCTGCCTGAATTAATTATTGAAGATACACCAAGATCTGCCTAGTGGTGTGATTAGTGGTTTACATGCTTATTAAGATCTCCCAATTTGGACCATTGAATTCAACCTCCAATTAAAAAAGTTATTAGAAATTCAATCCCACAAACAACTTAGCACATCCACACCATGCTTTAAAATGGTTAAATATTTTAATTCACAAAATTCATCCATTAGTAAAAAACTATAGCTTATTTTCTTTTTTCCATGGCCATTGTATACAAAGAAACAATTCCCATTTTATGGCCATGGTTTAGCAGCACAGCATTTGCCATCCTACTAAAGGCACTGCTCACAGTCTATCCATGGGATCAGAGTTCAAATAGCAGCACATTCAATCTGGAAAAAAGTGGTGGTTACAATAGCATAGTAATAACAGTTGCAGATAACAATCTGAAAAGCTGAGACCACTGAAACACAAGGGTTTGCAGTTAGAAAATATTTGTGTGTTTTACCAGGATGTAGCCCAATACTTCCACAACTGGGAGAAATAAAAATCTGGTGGCAAGACGAAAAATTAGATCAGAGTCCTCTCAAATGAAAAGAAATCCAGTCTTGCTGATCTGAAATGTGACCATCCAGATAGCATTTCTATCAGCTCATTCATTTCAAATTCAATTTAATGCTGTATTAGAAACTTTAACCAGTGCTAATGCATAGGTGCAACTTGGCTGCCAGAGCGGGCCCATGAGTAAGTCTGAACAGCCCTTCCTCCACAAGGACCCCATAACCACACTTTGTGAACAGACACATATTCCCTCCACCTAGCAAATGCAGACAGCTGAGGTACTGAATATCAGAAAAGAGGTCTTACAATGTCTTGTGCAAGATGTGTGTTCAGCCCTGCTGGCCTTAACAGTGACCAAGGGGATGACTGGGAGTTAGTACAAGCAAGGAAGAAACATTTAGTGATATTTACCCAGAAAACTGCCAGCCTCCAAAAATTTGCAGCTTAGAGACTTCCCACTAGCAGGCCTTGGTGAATTCCTCTTCCACAAACTTCTCCAGTTGCCTACTGACCTGCTCCATAAAGGATCAGTACTCAGAGCATGCAGGCTTGCACTGTGCAGAACCATCTTGGTCCCCTCTGAGGCTGTGCATGTTGACTTCATTTAATCCCACACTTCTGGTATCAGAAAAAATAGTGGACACTTGTTCATCTCCATGGCAGTCATGATCTTCGGTCCCTTTTTCTTATTTTCTCAGCATTACCTTTTTGGCAGGCTGAAGAATATGGCATATGTGGATGTTCCTTCTGAAAAAGATGTGAAGTCAGGAATCCAGGGGTCTGTGGCTGCTCCTCATGCTCCATGTTCACATACCTTCATCTTGTATTTAATGATTTGCCTCATGTAGGCTGAATTATTTTCCAAATATTTCTGTTTTTCCCTAAAGGAAAGAGACTTGATGACAATTCTAATCTAAGACCTAATTTAGATACCAGGCTGGTGTTTTGAAGGAGATAGAGTTAGATCAAATTGCACTAAATTTATCAGGTGATGATCTAAGTGTTTCTGTTTAGTGAGATGCAGAAATCTGTGCCATTAATGTTTGCTATTTGACAGTGGTTTCTTTTCATTACATGAAATGAGAAAATAGAGCCGGTTCATTATGAAGATGGTGAAAGTTTTAATAAGGCCAATACAGGCTGAATCCTACAAGTGCATGTGGGGAAAGTAATGTATAAAAATGCAACATCAAAGAAAGATGGGCAGGGAATGGAAACCAGAGAAACATGTAATGAGCCGAGTCAGACTGAAGTCTAAGATAATCGCTTAAAGATTACAACACTTGGGAAATACTATCCTACAACAGGAGTAGAAAATGGATTGAAATGAATGGGACCCAGTAAATCTGTAACCACATTGTGAGGGTCAAGATAATTTCCCCCATTTTTCAGGTGTAGAAGCTGAGGCTCTGAATAGAGCTAGCACGGAGGGTCTCACCTGGAACAGATCGGCTTCATCTGGGGTCAGATGTGACCCAACTTGTTCTTTGCCCAAGAATCTCTTCTAAATATTTTTCGTATTAACTCTGGGGCTAGAGAGAACTTAATAACCTGTCAGTGTGAAATAATTAACTTTCCTAATGGCAAAGAGTGGGGCTTGTGGCCCAGTTTAAGTTCTTGCTGTTTGTACAGTGTTAAATAAGCCAGTTGATCAATGCGGCTCTGATGATTTATTAACATCATGCTGCCAATGAGAACTCATGCTGAAACTTAGGATGGCTCAAACCTAATTTTAAAATACTGAAGGGAATCTCAAATCTTTCAAGGACTTACAGAACTGGTTGTATATTTGTCATATATTAACACAGAAAGTAAAATACCTCTGAATAATAAGGAATGCATCTTTCACCAGTTCAAAGTACTGCCAACAACAGTAATAGCAAATTGTGTTTTATCATGCTTTCTTGAAATTCCACAAAAATGGATTGATATCCCAGTGTATTAAGCAATTCCTATGTTGTGTACTAAGTACCTCTGTTTTTTCAAAAAGAGGAAAAACCCCATCTAAATATATTTTCATTTGGATATTTATTTATTTATTTATTTATTTTCTCAATTCAATGGAAACAATCCAATTGACCTGAAGTCCTCACTGAAAAAAAATTGAGCATTATTAAAACAGCTGAAACAAAAGACAAAACATTGTGGTTTTGTTTTCTCACGAAACATTCACAGCACCAATCTGCCTGAGTTAAGATCATTATTTCTAAAATTTGATGCATTATTTATGCCCCATTTAGGGTGACAGTGCACCTACTTAGTAGAAATTTATTTAGCAGCTGTCTGCTACCCCAAGAGAAGCTTCTGTTCTCCTTCACCTTTCTAAATACACAAATAAGGAGTATTTCAGTGGAAACTGATCCATAAACAATTACCAGGCACTAAAAATCATATGGGAAACCAAGCAGAGCTTATATTAAGAGGATTTGGTTATGTGCACTGCCATCAACTTTGGTGTATTTTTACCGTTCAGATAAGCAACTTTAAAAAATATATATATATATTAAAGAGAATTGTATGAGGATCCTGGAGATGTACTAACAGCTAAAATATTACTACACTTTGGACTTGCTTGGGCTTTCATCTGTGTACTGTTTGATAAAGATGGTTAAGTATTATCTTCCTCATTTCACACTTTAAGAACATGAACCACAGATAGACTGAACAATTTCTGAAGCCATCAGAAAGATCTTTTTACACTGGAAAAAAAAGCTCAGCTGAACCTTAAGGCTACATCCACATTGGCAAACAGTGCAGACTAGAGGAAGAAGATTTTCAGAGCAAAACAGTTGATAGTGAGGACCAGAAATCTACCTTACAAGAAATTTTAATTAATTTATTTATTTTCACTTTGGACTATCCTTTGTTTAATCCCACAGACCAAGTACCTATTTCTGTTTTGAGCATATCAGATCTAGTTGGTGTACTTTTATTCAAAATTAATTCCAGTTCATGCACTTGACACAGTTCCTCAACATGAGCAAAAGCATAAATGATGGAGATGATCACAAGACCTACTTTAAAAGTTCCCATCTGATCCAAGCTAAAATTCAAAGGCAGACTCAGCCTTTGCAATGTCAGCTGGACAGAGCTTGTTTCAAAGCAGTGTGGAGCCAGCAGTGAGGTGAGGATAAGGGGCATTTTCAGAAGCTCCAGTGGAACCAGGTTTTGGGGCACCAGGATGCAATATTTTGTTACTCCTTAGCTATTTCTGCACAGATATGCTCTGCAGCTCTTGGGTTTGCATTCTTACTGAAAACATGCAAAACTTGCTACATACCACACATCATATTGTGTGTGAAACCTATCCACATGACAGGCAGTCTTCCAGAGATTACAATAACCTTCAGGTGATGCCAATAATTTTAACTGACTGTGTGTGGTGCTCTGCTGAGCTCAGCCACTCAACACAGTCTGCTGAGCAACGAGCAAAAGTCTCCAGCCTTGCTATGCTCTGTCACTTTTCCTTACTGCTTCCAGAAATTAATTCTGGGGACTTTGCTGATACATTTACATGAAAAGACAACATACTCTTTATTTCCTTGATACCCATACTCGATTATATTCACATATCATGTTCCATGAGAGTCCATGCACATCTCAGGCATCAGGAACTTTTCCATGCTTCCAGAATACAGAATTCTATGAAGGCAGCAATGTGTAGACTTCCCCAAGTCAGCTTCAGTGGATTTTCATACATGTGTAATGAAAATGAACACTGAGATATTGCTTGTCATCAGAGACCTGCTGGATCTGTGATGCTAATAATAATAATTATTGGATAATTGTTCCTTTGATAGTTTTGCTTTGAATAGATAGAGAAGGAGAAAAGAAATTTAAAGGTAGAGAAAGAGAGGTCAAAACATACCAGAAAAATTCTAGAAAAGTTTCTGGAAGAATATAGCTTTTATATGAAAGATTTGAGGGAGCAGATTAGTTTGTTTACACTCACTTAAACACTTGAGGGATTGTCCATCATGTGAAGCATGCCCCTGTTGAGGACTTGGGACCCAGCTAACTTTTAAGTGTAACGTAGACCATGAGAATTCTGGCCCTGAGCACTGTCCCAATATCCTAGAATTCCCGAGGTCTGGAAAATGCTGAGTGATCTACAGAGATTTGCATGTGGATACAAGGCTTTTTATATAGAGATCCATTCCAAAGCAGGTTAAGGTACACACTTACTATGTAGACTTAGCTGTTGAGGCATTTTTTAAAAATCAAGGAATACAGAAGTAGTATTTAAAAGTTGAAGAGGATTTAGTACCAAATCTTTAGTCCCTTATGCAACCAATTGCTATCTTGTACTTCATAAAATATAGTAGAGCAGTTGAACTGCAGGCACTATAACTTGTACTTTGAATCTACCTAAATGTAAAAAGTAATAAATTACAGTGAGTGATCCTAGCTTTTTAACTGGCATTCCAAGTCCATTTGCCTTTCTAATGCATTTTGAAAAAGATAAATGCCAAACACTTTAGCTGCACATAAGCTTCTTGCTCCTTTATATTATTTCCTATAAATAAAAATATAAATGCTTGTGGTCATGCAATTTGATCTTTGAGCACATGGTACTATAAATCTAGTCATGATACATTTCCCCTGAAAATAAATATGATCTTTTCTTTTAAGATGCAGGACAAAAAGGTTCTTTCTTAAGAACATAAACACCTAATAATCCAAATAGCCACTTAGCCCAGAAAGTAAAAGACATTGCTCCTGGGCATGGTACTCACTGGATACACGGTCTCCATGCCAAGCAAAAAACAAGCTCTTAGAATTTTTTTGGGACAGAACTGTGCTATTGTCCTCCCTTTTCTCATATGAGAAAGATTTTTTATGAACAGGATTAAATAGATATTATAAAAAGGAATGTCTGTATTCTGTGTTAGGTACTTGCTCTACTTTAAACTTACGTTGTCTGCTTCGCAATTGAAACTATTCTTTCCCTTTAACTGAAGTTGCCAAAATATAGTCTTCATCAACATGGATTCAAGACATCATCATCTAAAACAAGGTGATAAAGCTGATATTTATATCTGTCAGGGGACTGATTACAGATGATGGCAATGACCATCTCAAAAGGTATAATTCTCTGCCACAGTGTATATCAGTATTTTTCTTAATTATTTCTGACATTTTACCTATTACTCCAAGGACTTTCTCAGAGGGCGGAAATAAAGGGGAAAAATGGGTTTTGTGCCACAGATGAAGAAATACATCTTCTGTAAGTAATTCCCAGAAGAAATCTTGGAAATCTTATGGGGTCAGGAAAGAGGCAAGAAAGTAGCATTTGTCACCCTTGCTGAATTGGTCATCTAAACTTACAGTAGCACTAAAGCTGAATGACTTATCTGCCACCCCTTAGGGAGGAAGAAAAGTGAGGATAAAGAAGTATAGGGAAGGAAAAAAGCACACTGGGAAAGTATCATCTAAAAAACTGCCTAAAGATTTTGATCTCTCAGCCACTTAGCTCCTATTTCCCTACAGCAGATGTGCACATCACTTCTGTTATTAGAAATCACATGTAGAAAAAAAGAAGAAAAGTACAGCTGAGTTATGGCAAGAATAAAAGTTCACCAAGTTTAGGACAAGCAAATAGTGTCTGAGAATGGCTCAGAGAAAAACATCCAGCTAAAGGGGTGTAGAGATGCAAGAGAAATGGACAATGATCATCATCTACAGGGACTATTAAGGTAGGATGAGTGACAGGTAACCCACAAAACCAAAAGAAACCTTGAAAAAAGCACATGAAAAAGCTTGTTGCAAGTCACTGCTTTTGACATGAGTTTGATGCAGAATGGACAACAGTGCTACAAAAAGCAACTTGTCATATACCTCTAGAAAAATTTCAAGCACAGTTGGCTGCTCAGTTTAATGACACCATTATTAAACTCAAGATAGGTAAAATGGCTGTAATAGACACAAGCTTTCTGTTTTTATCTTAAAAACCTATGAACACTGCAGCCATCCCAGAGTAATACACAACTCATCACTTGGCACTTGGTTTCCAGCCTTAGAGCTAGCTTCTGTTCAAAGAATCTTCCCTCATGCTCTGAATCTTCCAACATCCCATGTGGATGACCCACCAGCATGAACATGGTTAGCAAAACATGCGTTTTACATAGCTATTGGGCCTATTTTATCTTGCATTACACAAATACAAATAAAACTAACAGCACTCCATGGAAGCTCCTACGTGTGTAAATGGATTGTTGGGGTATTACAGGGTTGCTAACGTGGGCCACTTAAGCCATAGCAGGATATAAATTATTCCATATTTAACAGAAAGAAACATCCATCTTTCAGATATTTACTAGTTATGTTAAGGTGGTTTGTCCTTAATTTAGTCTCCATCAGAAATGAAAACGCCTTTTTTCCTCTACATCTAGTATTGGCTGCATGGTGGCCTGCCTTTAAGAAGGCATTTACTGCCTACCTCTAAGAGATAGTAGAGGAAGGGTGAGTGATTTTCATGCTCTGGCACTCATTGTAGGCTGTTTAATTTGTCAGGACTACTAGGCCATGGTTTTGTGCTTTGACAGGTTTTTGTTATTCCTGCTAATCCCATTTCTGTTGTGTAATGTGCGTGGCAGCATCTGGTGACAACAGAATAGAACACCTAATTGTGAATGAATACAGAGAGCCCTGTTCTGCCACATTGCCTGTTGCACTATTTTTGCATTTTTATGGCTGAGGGTGGGCTTCCAGGAGCTGCAAAGCAGACAGCCCATCGTTGTAATCAAATTTGCCATTTGCATGTGTGTGTTCTCAGCAGCCTTCCTGTTTCTACAGCCCCCAGGATTCCCTGAATTTGGCTTTCTGGCTCCATCTTCTGAATGGAGAGATGATCTTAAGTATTTATTAAACAACTTCTCTTTAACTCTTAAATAACAACGTGAAACTGATAATTTTAAGTGCATTTGGGTGTCACTAAAAGGAGCAGTATGTGAGGGGAGCCAGTTCAGTACTAGCACAGCTATCACTGCATTCACCCCTTGCATGGCTTGATTTGCTTGCTGGACACAAGGACCCAGCACTGTCCTAGTGCTTGGGATTATTATTCTCCATGTGCAGGACCTTGCATTTGCCTTTGTTGAGTTTCAGATGCTTCCTCTCTGCCCATCTCTCCAGCCTCTCAAGCTCTCTCTGAAGGGCTACACAGCCCTTTGGGGTATTGGCCACTCCTCCCAGGTTTGTGTCATCAGCAGACTTGCTGAGGAGGCATCTGGCCCTTCATCCAAGTCATTGATGGAAAAGGTAAACAGTACTGGGCCCATTATTGAACCTTGGGGGACACCACTATTGACAGGCATCCAACTAGACCCTGTGGCAGTGATTAAAATCCTCTGGGATCTGCCATTCAGCCAAGTCTCAATCCACCTCACTGTCCACTCATCCTGTCCCCACTTCCATTGAGTTTGCCTACAAATGACACTGTGAGAGACAGTGTCTAAAGCCCTGCTGAATTCAAGGTAGACAATATCCTCTACTCTCACCTCACCCATCCAGGAAGTTGTTCTATTGTAGAAGGCAATGAAGTTGCACAAGCATGATTTACCTTTAGTGAATCCATGCTGACTACCCCCCATCACCTTCTTGTCATCCATGTGGATAGAGATGGCCTCCAGAATGAGACACTCCATAAACTTTCCAGAAATTGATGTGAAGGTGACTGGCCAGTAGTTCCCTGGGTCCTCCTTCTTGCCCCTTTGAACTCCAGGTTGACATTTGCTTTCTTCCAGTCCTCAGGCACCTCTTCTGATCACCATAACCTTTCAAAGATGATCGTAAGTGGCCTTGCTATGCATGGATACTGCCTGTCAGGGCCTGTGGGCTTTTGGATCTCAAGTCTGCCTAGATGTTCTCTAACCCAATCCTCCTAGACCAAAGAACATCACACATTTTCAGCTTAGGTCCTTCTCAGCCACAAGCATAAATATTGCAAAACAAGACTGACAAAAATCACTGCCCACATCAATCTTGCAAGAACTTTCAAAAGATTAATTAAAACAAAGCTCTAAAACCCAAGAGATCTGAAGTATATGAATCACAACATCAAAAAGAAAAACTTTAAGGAGAGTGTTCCTGAATTTTAAAGTGCAAGCGTCAATTTTCTCCTGGTACCACTTGGTACAATTTTCCTCCCAGTAAACAACACAGCTCTTCTGTATTTACCACAACAATATGGAATCAAAACACAAAATCTGTTGGATGCAGAAACCAAGAAAAGAGCTAAAGCTGGTATAAAATGTAAGACATTACTCACACATTTTTCTAACTCCTCTGTATTATAAGATGTTGAATTTACTAAGTTTTTAAAAGGTGGTCAAGCAATACAGTAAATATGAAAGCAGTTTCAGGATTGAAGCATGAGGCAGCCTACCATCCACACATGAAAATAAGATCTTGTCTTATGCTTCCTCTTATCAGCTACAGTTCAATTCTAAACCAAGTTCTAAGAAATGTAAGATAGTGTGAAAGCAAAAATATTTATGTATACTATGCATACAAAATAGACAACCAAGAGAGAAATGTTCCTCCTTATCAAAGACTTGTATTAGATGTATCCTTTTTCTAAGCATCTGTGGACAAGTTTCCCAGAAAAGATGCCTTTCATCAACTATGGTAGCTGTTATTCGTTATCATCATCTGTTTATAATCAATGAGAACAGTTGGATGCTCAGCAGTCTTGAAAATTGAACCAATTATTTAGGTCAGTAGTTTTTAACCTTTTTCTATTTGTGGACTCTTAAGCATTTTCCAGTGGATGTGAGGCACTGTTAGAAATTTTGCTCATGTAGATAGCTGTCACTTTCTTTGGCACTTACAACAAACTGTCTAGAATCTATCCCTTCCCTTTCATCTTCTAACGAATATATCCTCAGACTCTGAGCTGAAACAAAACCCCAAACCACATTAGTTAATTGGCTAATTAAAAAAAAAAAAAAATTAAAAAAAGTGACCTGAATCCACACGTTTTTAAGCACCTTGACAATCTATGCAAACAAAACTTTTGAACTTTTGAACAGATTCTTTTGAATCTGTTGTTTGATTACAACCCAGGAAAAGTGTAGTTCTGCAGATGTTATTCTCCACTGGCACAAGCAGTTACTGCTCAGCCTCAGCCCTATGAGATGCTCCCTTTCCCTTGCTGCCAGGCCCTGGCCTCCATCATGTGCCAGCACACCTTTCTTTTCTGATCAATGAGCTGTGCTGTGAGACCAAGAGTGATCAGGTAGGGACAAGCATCTTTGACTCAGAACTGCTACCAAAAGTACTTAAGTGACACTGTACCCCAATAGCTTTTTTTGTGCTATAATCCTCAAGAAAATTGTGAGCATAGTTTTGAACAGAGAGTGAGGGAGAAGAGCAGACACAAGCAGGGGATGGCATGAACACCCTAATTTGACCATAGCAGTACAAATTAAAAAGTCCCAGGTTTGACTTTACATTCCTAAGCAAGCATTATGGCCAAACAGAAAGGCCTGGGACTGCCTTGGGAAGGAGCTCTGACTGAGATCTAACCACAGGCAGCTTCTGGAGTCCCATCTGAAGGTACTTCCACCATGTCTGGTGACCAGTCACAGCAGAAACTGCTTCTGGCACTCACACCACTCGTGAATATTGTTCTGCCCACTCATATCACTGTGTCAAAGGAGAGTCACTACAGCAAATCCAGCCAAATCCAACAATCACACACTGACCAGAGACTTCTTTGTAAAATATTTCTAATGTCATTTTGCTATTTATTGTAAGCATTATAGTTACTGGTATACACAGCAATTACATATATTTGATCTGATTTCTATTAGACTACTGTTCTGCAGATAAATGTGTACAGCCAGTGAGGAGAACATAGAAAGAGCCACGTTAAACAGAACAGGCTCTTAAGGTTCCAAAAGCAATTCAACTTCTACCCTCAGCTTAGGCAGAACCCTGTGGAGTCTTTGGTAATGCCTAATGCAAACGCTCTGGGAAATGCTCTGAACCAACAGATGACAAAATACTTAAAAAGCAGTAACTGCTGAAAAGTTGCCTAAAATAAAGAAGGTTTGGGAGGAGGTGAGACCCTTCCTGGTTTTAATGAAAAAAACCTTTAGTCTTGACTACTGTATTTAAATAAAATCTATTTGCTTTTTGCACAGTTCGAATAGATGCTTTTTAATTATTGCTAATTGTTTAAGATATTGTTGTATCCCCCTGAAGATTTAAACTGAATAAATTTAATTCCTTTAAAATATCCTTCAGCTACAGGCAATAAAGTAAGAAGCCCCATAGGTATGGCAGTAAAAATAACCATAAAGGCATAAGCATTTAAATGAGGAGAGCATGGAATACTTCCCACTAGACTGAAAAAAAAAAAAAAAAAAGTGAGAGAGAGTAAAGAGACAGAAAAGAAAAGAAAGAAAGAGGGAGAGAAAAAAAAAGCTATGTGTTTTGGAGACACAAGAACCAAACCATGAAACACACAGTTGAAACATTTAGGATGACTATGAAAAAGGTCTATGTTCACTTGTTAAGGAATGCGCTAAGGCAGACTAAAGCATATGAATGGCCCTTTCACAGGTCACAGATTCTATTCAGTTCTTGGACATTGTTATTATCCGACAGAAATAGATGGGCCTAATTAATATTCTGGACATACCTGAGAGAACATTCTTAAGGAAATCATCCTCTGGTGGTTTGGGTTTGTTGTGTTTTGGGGGTTTTGTTTTCTGTTGGGTTTTCTTGGGTGCTATATGCTTTTTGGTTTTGTTTTTAACAAACAGGAAATCTTACAAGTAGCATCTGGTTAAAAAACTATGAGCATAATTTTGGTGTTAAAAGTTTAATAAAGAGTATACTTCTGAATATACTTGTTTATGCAAAAACTTGGTATTTTATTTTTATTTTAGTAAACAATTTTGCCATGTAGATTAGAGCTGAACTGCACAGTCATTTTGCAAGCAATTATATTCTTGGCACTTTTCTGAATGTAATATAACAATTACCACAGCAACTGCATTTTATCAGAGCACTCCAAGCATGCAGCAGGTTAATATAAGTGTTCAGCAACTTCAGATAATATTTCTAAGATGCTAATGTTTAGCCAGTTTCAAATGAGCAAACAGCTTCTGATATGAACTGAGCTCTGGTCTTTTAAGATAATGTGGTTATATAGGCCCTGATCTCATATGAAGTGGGACTACTGTCCCCCCCACAAAATACTGTTAAACTTGATGGGAGCCTGTGCAAACAAATACAAATGCAGGGCCAGTTTCATGGCAAGAAAGACAGACTGCTTGGAAAGTTAACTTTCCAAATAATACAATGTGCTGCAGTGCTGGGTTGGGATCTCCGTGCTCCCACTGCCTGATGTGGGACAAGCTGCCCCCTTGTACAGCGTCCCCATTTACATCATAATCTTTGCGAGCATCTGCTACTCACTGAGTGTCTTCCTGATACTAACCACTGCCCTAAAATGATTTTTTTATTAGTCCAATCTACACTGAATTTTAAAGATATGTGGTTTGATTTCAGCAGTTTGACTCCTGCTGAACAATCCCCAAAAGAATAACCTCATTTTTGTGTCTCCATTCCCCTCACTGCTGACCCTTGTGAGAGTTTTGCTGTTGACTTCACAGAAAGGAAAAGTAGGCCCCAAAAATGTATAATCTTCCAAAGTCATCCAAACTGTATCACTGTATTTTGAATTCAGGACACCGCTTCAATACAGTGACTTCTTGTTCTCATCTTACATGTCTGGATGGCATACAAATATAGATAAAAGTAGATGACTAATTATCACATCTATTCTCAAGGCATGCATGGAGGGAGGCAATAAAGAGGAGGGGAAGTTTGTGGGTTACTCCCACACATAAATCCTCTGTGTGTCAATGGGTGAATAGACACTACTTTAGTCTATTGTGCAAAGCTGTTTTATAACAACAATAAGCTGAAACAGAGAAGAAACTATATTAGAAAGGCAAATATCAAAATACACCACTACTAAAATGCCTGCAGGTAATCAAGTAATTCAGTTCTGTAGTACACCCAGAAACAGGAGTCAAACCCTAATATAGGATATGTGGAAAAAAAATCCCATTGAAATAAATAGATCTATTCATTTCAGAGACACTGAAAAAGAGACGAACTTTCTTTGTCTTGCCACTTTAGAGCCCCTTGACAGCATTTTCCTTTTTTATTGTCTTTTAGATATAGATGCCCCTCTGCTTAAGTATCACCAAAGCTACCAGTAACAAATACCTAAATATATAACAGATGCATAAGTGCATCTTGGGATAAATACATTATGGACAATTAACTGTCATCATACCCCTCAATTACATTTTCACCCGCTCCTGTAGTGTACACCTGTGGCTTGTTAGTACTGCAATAAGTGTTGAAAAGCAACTCTAAGGTTCAAAGGTAGCACCACTGAAATCTGTTTTCCTCTTTTTTCTTAAATGTGTGTTACATGAATGTGAAAGCAGAGAAACAAACACAAGAATAAAGAACAGTACCTTTTCTTTTACTGGCTGACACTGTTGATCTAGTGAAAATTCTTCCCTTTCCTGTTACATCACATAGGAAAGATCATTTGCATGGAATATTGGGCCTGATTCTGAATTCAGAATAACAGAGAAATCTAGCAATCCCTGTAGTAATCTCTGACGTAGAAATTAATCCAGAGAAACAGCAACCACAACTCCCTGCACATTTTGCAACATTATTTTAAAGGCCACTGTCTCATCTGTGAGGGGATAATATAAGGACCGCAAAAACAATTTGAGACTATTTTGTAATGCACATAGTTTTTAGTAAAAAGTAAAAGAACTTGTTAGAAGCACGACTAAAACTGATACATAGCTAGGCTACATTATAATTAAGTCTGCAAGTTTGCAAAATGGATATTTGTATAAGTTAAAGTAGCTATTGAATAGCCTTACTATAACCACATTTAGATCCATAATAGTTCCTGGAAAGATTACTTGTCATTAAATATGTAAGTGGCATAATTCAGTAAGCTTTGTATATGGCATTGACAGAGTTCCTGTAAAGAAAAATATTAAACAAAAATATACTGTACAAATGGTCTTATAATTGTAGCTGAAGGCAAACCCAACATAGAAATACCTCTTCCAGTTCATATCACCATGTAATTAACACATTTCTGTGGCTGCTATGTTTGCTTATGTATTACTCTTATATGGACAACATTAGAAATTTTTATTCTGATTCTGTACTTTTCCAACCATATTTACTATCTCCCTCTGTTAACTTCTCTGGACTACTGCACTACTTGTTTAGGGAGGGAACTTGGAAAACCAGAGGCTTTTCTGAGCTTCAGGATGAACACAATGGGGTGATCTTTGAAAAGGTGACCTTGGCTGCTCCACTGATCTCCATGCATTGTTTGGCTCACTAGCAAGAAATCTCCCCCAAAATCTCACATGCTGGAGTCCAGGTGGCCCACTGCAGGATCAGGCTGGCTGAAGCAGCAGCTGGGACAGGCTGGGATACCTGTCCTGGTGTTGCAGACTCTACCTCACACCCACTGCTGCATCCCTTCTGGATGATGCATCCAGCAAGTCCCAGCCATGGTCCCCTGAGCAAAGCTACTCCCACAGAATTACCCCATGGACCAGGAGAAAGAAATATCATAATTCTTTTTGGTTCAAAACCTTCTGTGTAGACAGGACATAACTGGTAATACCTCTGGTGCTGATCCAAGACGAAACAGGCTGTTAGGACTTGCCAGCTGCATTGTCACTGCTTTTCATCTGTCCTTGGTACTGATAAGGTAAATCAGCTGAGAAAAGCTAACCTTGCCCCCACTGACTCAGGTACAGTTGTTTACCTACTCACCAAAAAAATTCAGCAGAGGTTCTTAATACATTTTTTTCCTTTTTCCTTTTGGCACTAGAAAGCCTTTTTTTTTCAAGTCTTCACAGTTTTATCTCAGATCATTTGTATATGTAAAAGTCAATATATTTTTCTGTATAATGAACAGTGGTGCCAGATAACACTTCTACAGCTTTTTGCCAGCTCCCTTTAATCGTGTTGTGTTGTTTTTTTTTTTTTTTTTTGCTTGTCTTTTAAAAATTCTGTGAACCTGAGCTGAAGGACATGACACCCAGGTATTCACAGATAACATCCAAGAGCTGCATTTTGTTCTACGTCCCCTGTGACTTACCTGAGAGACACTGAGAGGCTGGAAGTTGGCCTGCAGAATTAATGAAGAATATTGCAAGTGCTTATTTATAGGCAAGAATCAAATATGCCTGGTTTGACCAACAGTGACTCAGGGATTATCAAACAGCAGCAATTTAACATGTTCAAGCAGCCCTGTGAAGAACTGGGTTAGCTCACTAAATGATAACAGCAACTGGCCAGTCAGTTTAAGCTGTGATGAGTTATATCATCTTACTTTGCTAAATCCATGGTCTCAAAAGAGTTTAATCACTGTTGCATGACACAAAGCCAAATAAAAATTTCATTGCTTAGCAATGACTGTCAGCTAACTTGCCTTTTTGCAGCTACATCTGAAAAAAATACCATTAAGTGGGTCCTAGAAAGAGCAAAAGAAGAGACATAAACTCAAATATTTGATAACTGTGGGCATTAGCTACTGGGAAAATATTTACGAAAACAGGAGAGGAAATACTTGTTAAATTGAGATAAACCTTTCTGATACATGCTGTGTGCAGATCCTCTGATGTTTGGGTGCTTCATTGCACGTCTGAAAAATCTAGAGACAACCAAACAGCACAAAAATGCATCACAAAGATTAATACTGCATGATCCAGGAACTGGACAGGATGATCTAATAGGACACTCATTTCTAGAATTTTTTTCCTTAGAAGTATTACTACTTTTGCTTAGAAGCTGGCACCATTGAAAACAATAATAAAAAATCTTTCTGTCTTTCCTGCGTCATGTTTGGGTTTTTTTTTATAATTAGGAACTTCATCAAAAAGCATCCTTTGGATTTTAAATTCTTAATTGATGATAGGAAACACCCTAATGTCTATTGTCTAAGCATTTTCATTGACAAAGCAGGGCAAAATTAGTATCAGTAGCATTTATGTTTTTCTATAAATGGCCTGAGCAAAACCTCATAGCAAATCCACGATGTAGTCGGAACTCATCTGTTCTTTGCACTTCCTACTTTGCAGATGAGACGGTCTCAAAAGACTGGGTAGGCTGAAGACTGGTTGGACAACTCTATAAGTGAAGTCTCAAGACTCTTGTCATTCTAGCTGTCTAAATTACTTAAACAGGACTCAGAGGGATTTAAAGGGGAGAAACGACATGACAAACAATTATATTCTAACACACTATTTATAACAATGCCCTTTCAGATTATTGTTCCACTCAGACTGACACATTACTGTAATCCCAGGGATGAATCAAGGGACTTAGAGTTAGATCGTGCACAGCTTGTAGGCATAAAAAAAATACGGATAAAGAACTGACATTCAGGAAATATAGAGCGACTCAAGGATAAATTCTGCTGGGATGAGCTTAATTTATCAATGTCAATAACAACGGTGAACACATCGCAAGAATACATGCATATTAATTGAAAATAACTCAGATTAAATCACTGCAGTTTGACATTTTGAGATAGGCACTTTATCTTTCCAAGAAAGAGAGCACTATAAAATCTTTAATCTGAAAACACATCTTAATTGCGTGTTATCACCTCCTAATTGCTTCTATATTATATTAAACATTTTGCTAATTACTAGCCTGATCATGGTGTAAATAGCTTGAGGCTAGAGCTCATAACCAGCTGAAGACAACTGGGCACAATGAGGGCCACAAAGAAGTTTATCACTTCGGTGTATTATCACGGACTTCCATCATTATCAGTGTCTATCACTCTTTATCTCTGCTTCCCCTGTGAGATAAAGAAGAGAGACAATAATGTAGATCAGAGGTTGGGTTGCATTTCAGTTAATCCATCTATTTCTAGCTCTAGATTTCTAATATTCCCCGGGGACAAAAGTTGTCTGCCTACTGCTGTCACTAATCTACTGCTGGAAGACTGAGGCCAGAATGTTATTTGCTCTACCGCAAGGCTGGGTAATGGAGGTGCTCCCGGACAGCTGGAAGTGCGCGCTGCATCTGAAACCAAAGGACATGGATGAAATACGTTGCTGTGAGCTACCCACTTAGCTTCAGACACCGGGTAATACGCAGATGATACACAGGGAGACTCCGCGGCAGCAGCTTGTGAATTCATCAGGAAGGAAAACTATTTATGTATGGGCAATGAAAATACTCCTACAAAACCTCCAGGTGACCCAGCAATGCAGGCATTCACTGGGGCAGTAACTCATCATTTAGGTACAGCACTTGTTAAAACAATTACTGTTATCTGTAATGAGCTGACCAAAACACAATTGTTAGGAGTTTTTTTGAAAGATAAAAACCTGTCCAAAATCACTTTCAAGAATTAAGAGGCTTTTTGGGTTCCAAACTGCAATTAAAACACATCTTTGTAAAAAATTACTTGCACTTCCCAAAGAAACCAACCTTAAATAGGAATAAATCATCACACTGGTAAACAGCTTCTCTCACTGTCCCCTTGGCAGAACATAATTCTAGCCAGTGCAAAGAGGATGTGATGATGTGCAGCCTATGAATTTTGCTGTTTTTAAAATTAGATTTTGACTACATCTACTTTGTCAGGGCCTGCTGTAGGATGTCAGAGGCCTAAGTTCATCTCTGTTAATAAAAGCTTTTACTCTTTTGTCTGTCTTTGCACCGTGGCTACAACAAAGACTTTATGGCTCAAGCTTCATTTACTAGATGGATAAACCTCACGGCTTTTACTGAGTAGAAAGTTTGCAAGTCAGGCAGGAAGAAAGCAGACTGTGAATGAATATGAAATATGGATGAATTGAGGCCTGAGTTATGAGGTGCAAAAGCAAAGCATTCTCAGCTCCAAACTGGTTTTGTACTGGAAGACCATATTTAATGAAATTGTAAATAATTAATCAGAAAGTAATGCTCAAATCTGAAGAATCCACCCTCCCCACAGAACGAGATGCTTCACTGATGGGATAAGTGACTCTTTTTCCATTAACACAAGAGACACTGTCCCTGCTTCACCCTTTGTCTTCCAGATTCCCCCACTCACACCTCCTGGACGCAGCTCTGGGGTTTTTTTCCCTCCCCAAGGACTATATCACTTTCTCTTTACCTAGATTCCTATTTTCCAGGAGCAACATAAGTTAGAGAAGTGGATAGTGTCCCTGTCCCTGGCTAAGGGGTTGGAACAAGACGATCTTTAAGATTCTTTCTAAACTAAACTATTTTATGATTCTATGAAATAGGAAGTGCTAACACCAGCCCTTTTCACTACCTGTGTTCCCCTCGTACTTGCTGCTACAGGTGCTGCCCACCTCCCAGGGTCTGTCCCTCTCCCCCCCTGTGCCTCCTGCATCCCCTTGGCCATCCCATCTCTGCACCACTCTCCTGTGGCAGCACGATGGATCACTTCAGTGACTTGAGCTTCAGCATGACATTGACAGGGATCCAGGGCTCTGAAAGACTTTATGTCAAAGCTTGAGAAACTGGGCTCCTTGTTAAAAAAAAGAGCAATGAAATATAGCACAGCTATCCTGAAGGAAGCAATGATGCACAGCTGTTTTATTGCCTGGTACAGGTAAGACATTTTAAGGAATATATTCTGTCTTTTAATGAGCCCACAGCAGAAGGCCCTGGATTTCTCTCAGCTGCCAGGATCCTCTCACTCTTTCAGGTTCCCATTATCTTTCTCTTTTTCCATCTTTCTTTGTTTCTAGGCTGTGTCTATTCAAAGTGCCTCAGCCTTTCTCTTCAGCTCCTAAGCAGTCTTTATAGGTGTCTGTGTTCTCCCCAAGAATTCCTTAATTTGCCATCTCCACTTCCTCTTACGGCTAAGGGAAAGCCATGCTGGATTCTTCCTTTGCATCCCCAGTGAGGAGAGGGAGACATTTCCCAGTAAAATAAATATTCTGCCATGACAGGTTGGTGCAAGGCTGGGCCCACTGTGTGGGGGTAAGTGGTTCAAGAGTACCTTATACGTACACACAGGCATGCACACAGCTCAAAGGAAAGGCTGTACCACACAACACACAACTCTTCCAAGGGCTCATTTCTGCAGTTGTATTTTAAGCCCATGCTACAGATGAATTTTATGATATTTGCTTGTTTGTGTTTTCTCCTCTGTGTTAGCGTATATTATCTCCACAGACACTAATTCTTGATATAAATGATGCTAAGCAGTAAAGTATGGTCCATTAACTTGATTTTTAAAAGTATCTAAAATTTACGCAGTGATTTAAATAATAATATAAATTATATTAAGTATGTGCAGCAGCAGAGGGTACGGCCTCCTAAACAGAATGAATTTCTCCTTGGAGAGCACTGATTAGTTCATTTTTCCTAATGAATCTTTCGTTATAGTCAGAAGTTCCTTTTTTTCCCCCTCACTGTCTCACTTATGAAGCATGCATATGTATATATGTATGTTCCATTTATATATTTGATAGCTAGATTAAGTAATATCCTACTTCACCTCCAGAAAGGGCACAGCACTTCTCAAGGAGGCAGCTGCATTTCTTAGGTGGGGGAAACTGAGGCGAGGGCATCTCACCCACAGGTCTTTGACCTGTTTAATCTATGGGCCAGCTGCTTCAAAGCATGAAAGTCATGGCTAAAATCCACTCTGCAGAAAAGTGGATGAATACTGCTGCTTCTCTCAGCGAAATTTATTGTTGAGACCAATTAGAAAGCATCACCTGTTAAGACTGATGGAGTTATTACTTCTCCTGCCCTGTCAAAAAAGTGAAGCAGATGGTTTTGCACTGCCTCCTCCAGTGTCTAGCAATGCCCCCCTGCTTCGGCTCTCCCCTCACTCTGCATATTCACACTGCTCTTCCCCAGGGCAGGGTGAAGGAGAAAGAAGTCCCCCCACTCCCTCAGAAGTGCTTTATGTGCTCCTAGAAGACAGGCTGCCATCTGGCCTAATGAGCTTTGAAACAAACTGCTTTTAAGACAACTTTCCTTTACCTGCGGCGACATTCCTTTGGTGGTTGTTTACCGGCACCCTGGTCATTTAAACTACATGCTGTAGTTTAAGATGCATCACAGTTGTTGGTTTTTTCCCCTAGAAATATCAGTGTAGGTAGTGCTTTCCAATAAGTGGACATTAATTCATGCTGAATTACAGTGGGATTCCCAAGAAACTACATATGAATACTGAAAGAAATCATTATGATTAATGATATAATTTATATGTGCATGTTGATGAAAGAATCATAATCTAGGCTAAATTAGTAGAGATTTATGTACTAATAATTTTGTTGTGCTCTAAGGTCCAGATGAAAACCAACTAAGTGATGTTGTATTGACAGCAGTTCATATTAGCATATCTTAAAGGGATAGTAGAACAGTACCAGATAAACAGTTTCTAATGCCTATTAACTCCATTTCACTTCACCTCCCTACTCAATCTATATTTTTGGCATTGGTAGGAATAAGGTTTCATCCCTTTCATCTTCACCTAAGCACCAAAGAGTCAATGTGGATGAGATGACTGAAAATATTTTAAAAGAAATAACAGACTTTTAAGAGAGAAAAGTAAATGAACTGACCCGATCCATCCTTGTGCTCCTGAATGTGTGAAGACGATGTGGCTGCACTGAAGGAAGAGGAATGCCATGCCTTCCAGGACAGCTGGTGCAGCTCTCCCCAGAGCCCCTGGCACCCCAGGTCAGTAGCACCCCACACACGCCCGGTCACCCCAAGCGCTGCAGACTTGGCACCTCCCCATGCACAGTACAACCTTCATTGTCCTAAATGCAGCCTTTATTGCTCACTGCACATAACGCAGCCGTGGCACTGGGGAGAACAGAGGCCAGGGAATGAATTCATATTTGGTTTCCACACAGCAAAACACCAGGAGAAGCATCTTATTGGCAATATTTTTTCAAGTGCTTATTGCATAAGGCTGGAACACAAGTGAAGCTCAGGGTAGAGTGGGCCTTTTCAAAACTCTGTGTGGCAGAGGCCATGCACCAATGTCACAGAGTCACCTTGTGGAGTTTGAAATGCCAGCTGATAGTAAACATGGAAACTAAAGTGCATTACTTAACAATCTAAAGAGATGGTGGGGAATTGTTGTACATTAATCACTAAAGCAAATGTTTATAAAATGCATCCCTGAATAATTACTAACTGATCTTGCCTCTGAAATTCTTATGGAAAATAGGAAGTGAAACGTGGGTGAAATTGTCTATTCCAATTTATTTTTAAAAACAAGGATAAATTGCTGACCTAGCAAAATTAGCAATATTTTTTTCTAGGGTGCTCTTAGTACTTAATAATACTTTTCAAATTTTTTTTTAGAGAACTGGTTTAATCTAGTCAAAACAGTCGTATGTTTTTGCAATAAGCTACATTATCACTCTATAGCAACTCAGACAGAACTACTCCCCAAGCAGTTTAGAGCCTAAACTCTTTGCAATTTCCAAAAGGAAAGCATCCCCTGAGCTATGTGTCCACAACTGTAGTGATGTGATCTGACAGCAGCACTACTACTGTACCATAGTAATTTAAACAAGATCCAGAATGTTTCCTCCTGTATCTTCCCTTTTAAGTTAGGTACTTTAACTTTTTGCTGCTGGGGACATATTTTTTGTAGTACAAAACTGAATACCAGGGGCAATGTTTAAATTTTATAAAAACTTGGATATATGTTGTTACAAAGCCTGTTGGAGCAATTAATTCTCTTCTACAGGGAAGCAATGTCAATTTACAAAGAAGAAACTATTAACAGCAATATTTCTAATGAAAACCAGACTCTGTCTATGCATTTGACCTAGCTAGTATTTATGGAACCTGTAGCCACCACCAGACACTATGCAGAATACCTAACTAATTTTCAAAATCCTCAAGCCTTAGTTCAAGGAAAAGACCTCTTGATCTTACAAAAGGCATTATTGCTGGAGATTAAACTGCTTGATGCTCTGTATTGTTCTAGCTGTAGTCAAGAGGGAATATTAATTGAGATGTTCCATGGATTACAGTGTGTATTCCACAGTGGTTCACATGTTTCCTGGTGGTCTTTCCAACAGGCATAGCACAAATGAAGGGAATAAGACAGATCATTTTGAACCTTAGTTGTTAAGCCATTGTTCTGTTGTGCACAAAAGGTAATGCTTGGTTGATTTGCTTTATTTCTGAGCTGTTCTGATTTTTTCCCTGTGCACCTAATCTCTGCCACTTCCTCTGTGAGTCATCAGCAGCTGGACCCAGTGAAACCACAGGAACTAGCTCCTGGTAAAGAGCTCTAATGGTGCTATTACTCAAGTTCAATTCTCTTTAAGCCTAGTAAAGAAGCATCATGAGTCATATGGTACAGACAAGAGTTCTTTTGCATTTGCTTCTTTAGGAAAATCAAAACCCATGCCTTGCTTTTTCAGAGTGATTACAATGGGTTTCTCTTATACCTATGTCACTCTGCCTGTCCTTCGCAGCAAGGATGAAGTGTCATTTTCCTTTCAAGTCCTCATTATATTTTCTTGTACTTACCAGTTGCACTGCCTATAATTTAAAAGCAAGTTCTTAAAAATAAAACAAAACAAAAATTCCCCACCATTTAGCTCTGTCCTTTCTGCTCATTCTCACTGCACAGAAGTGCTGTGTGGTTCACACCTCCAATTCAGCTGATTTGATTAGTTGTTGCTGCCATACACCTGCTGCTGTCACTGCAGTAGTCTGTATTTGTGGCATACGTTCCTGCTGTCTGACAGAACAGGTGGATATTGTATGGGAGATTGAAAAGAATGGATGAATGGTAATTGTTCTGCATCCCTGCTTACATGAACTCAGCAAAAGTTGGGTATATAAAATGAGCCTCATGATTTACCTTCAGTAAATAGAGTGGTCAGGTATCTCATTTTAAACTAAAGCCAAATTTTTAACTGTAGAAGAGAATAACCTCCTCAGATAAACTTTACAGTGAGATGAATGGAAATTTTTTATAACCTCTGTTCATTTCTAATAGGCATTTCTATACAAGACAATTTGAAGACTTCAGAGAGCTCTGGGGGATCTCTTTGACTCTTAACAGGAGTTCCTTTCCTCTCCTTCAATTAAAACAAGTCATTCTTAACATTTAAAAATGGTCCTTATTAAAAGAATGTCTCAGTTATTATCCTCTCAGACTAGCGTTTTGCCTTCTGATGAAGCCTTGCATGCTGGTTGAAGGAGGTTTACTTGAATTGTTATGCAATGCTGCTCAGGGATGGCTGGTCTGTGACAGTCTGTAACACTGGGCAGCAGGAAAAGAAATGGAGTTTATTGTTCTGCTTCTTGAACCGACTGCACTATATGGCAGACAACAAAGATCCTCTTGCAAAGTGAACAGGCACCTCTGAGCATACAGGTCTTTGAATTATCCTTTAAACATGCAATGGGGAAGACCCTAAAATCCCACATGCTTCCCAAGTCAAAAGTATTTCAGTGAAAAACCAAGAGACAGTACAAGTAGCATTTAATGGGTAGGAAGAAATGGAGAAACCAGATACAGAAAATATGAAACCTCCCAAAGAGAGGTAAAATGAAACTGTAGTCTCTAAATCAGATAGTTTGTTTATTAGCACTGTTGCATTTTAATGGATTAAGAGCTTCAATACAGCACTCCCAAGGTGCAATCCACATACCACAAGTGATATGCAAGAGTCTGCCCCCTGACATGTGAGCCCGTGCAGAGCTGCAGGCTGAGGCTGCTGTCACCACAGCTCTGGTGGCAGCATTTGGCAAGAAAAAGTTTGAAAATCATAGTCCTGGGGAATAAAAAGTTTTCCCTTTCATTCTAGATAATTTTTAGGCAAACAGTGTGCCTCATCTAAAGCACAAACATTATTCCTCCAGTTTGAACAAAACCAAATGTTTCGGTGTTTTCATACAATAAATGTCATCTAAATACCAGTCTGGCAGCAGTGCCAAGATTTAAAATTGATTACTTCTGCCTATTTCTCCAGCTAGCTATTACATTTGTAGCAGATTGTAAATCATGGTTCTGTAGAAGAAAAATCCAACAAATATTTGAAGACAATATTGTGTACATTTTTAATGTGCACTTTTTTCAAATATGCACATCTGAACTGCTGTGTGATGGAAGAATGTATTTTTCTAAGGGCAGGAAAAACATATAACAAGACAAAATTTTAGGCAGACTGTGAGTCAACATTTTGAAAGTTTCCACAAAGTTTTATGGCATCTATTTCAAATTAATATTTCTTTAAACTTCTTTCATGTGCTATCTTTAGAATGATTAACTTTATACTTTATATCAGGTTTTACGTTTTATCTATACAGCCCACATCAGTGTTTTGGAATCATGCTACTGATGATTTTTCAGCTCTCAGGTACATAAGAGGATAGGATGGAACCAAAGAGCTCTCAATTTTCATCCAGTTCTAGCAGATGTATTTGATTTATAGTAGAAGCTGGTTTCATATTCTTAAAAATGTTGTAAACAATTTGCAGCTGCTTGATTTTTTGATGCCATCATAAATATTCATGATCATTTTCTAAGATCTATAAAGATAAGGTGACCTTAGACAAAAAAAATCAGACTTGGGTGGTACAGCGTGTTAAGTCATTGCTTTTTCACCTTTCTAAGAATTAGAGACAGCTGCAAACCCTGTACTCTACATCACACGCATGGCTTCTGGAAAATGTTGTTCAATACATTTTAAGCAGAACTGATGAAAAGCCACTGCACTAAAGCTATGCTAGCAGAGTCTGATAACTGAGTTTGGCATAAATATAGTGACCTGGCAAGAAGTCCCTGGGTGTGTAATCAGTAACTCTGAATGTGACTTTTAATCACCTTAGTAAACATTTTTCAGCATCTCAAAGCACAGTTCTCTGGCCATAAGAATGGAAGGGAAAGGGAAGGGAAAGGACTGCTGGAAAATGGATGGAAGCATGAAAAAAATATAAGCAAAACTGGAAAGCTAACTATTCTGTTTACAAATCTAATAATTGTTCAGCAAATAAAAATGACACTAAAGCGTAGAAAAATTATATTGTGTGATATTTTATTGCATAATAGGATACTGTATTATCATTAACTGTGTGTAACTAACATCTTGCTCACCACTCAGCAAAGTTCTCTTTGTTTTACCCCTTGAGATTTTCTCCTTTAGCATTTTCACACACTATCTAAAACAGGTATTTTTGTGTTTCAGGTGAAATTTTTACATTTTTTAAGTCTAATAGTAGAGTGTATATGGGGAGAGTAACGGCATCAGTGCCACAAGCCAGTCAGATAAGCCAGGGATGGGAAGGTAGGGGGTCCTGACTAAAATGAGATATAAGAAACAACTTGAGAAGGTGAAATAATTCCACTCAGGAAGATGTAGGACTTTGAGGGGCTTGATCTTCAGTGGATAAATTGCTTAAAGTGGTGCTGAATTACAGCAGCTTGCCTTAAACACTTGGGTCATCCGATATGTAATTTAAGCATGGCCTACGTAACTCAGATTTCTAATGATACAGCTCAGCAAGTAATGACTAAAAATGACACATTGGCGACAAAACCCCAAGATTTGTCCCAAAAGTCATAGCACACATTTTCTACTAACACACTGCATCCATAACACACCTTTTTCCTGGGGTATTCACATGGTTTAAATAAATTACAGGTAATATTTTCATAAATGCACACATGATTTAGAAACCCATGCCCCATTTTTTAAGTTGAAGGAAAATGTTTAAAGTGATTTCAAAGGGATTGAGGTGATGAAACACTATAAAAAGAATCCTACTAGGCTCCTCTTACATTCAGTATCTGACCATAAATGCTTAGATGTCCCTTTGAAGGTCAGTGAGATCTAATGTACTAAGCATCCAAGATGCTTTCAGAACTGTGAATTAGAACCCTAAATAACATAAGTAATTTTGAAAATGAGATCTAGCAAAATCCTGGGGATATGTTTGGTTTAGTAAGGGTATCTGAAAGACTCACCTGGAAATCCTAACAGCTTTAGAAACCCTTGAAAAAATCCCATATTCTTCATGTGTCAACATCCGATGTAAACTGAGTACAGTCCTATAAACAGAAAGAACAAGTTATCTAGGTTTTAATATTTTTTCCCAAATTACCATGCAGTCTGAAAGAAAAGGTAAGAAAAATCCAAATAGTTTCAGAACAATTCCCACATACTCAGAGATGTCAATGTCATATGGCTGGCTCAGAACTGAGCAGCACAGTGAAAACTGAACCACACCACCACAACCAATCCACAAACCTCATCACTACCGCTTTCAAGTTTCAGAAAACTTGTATTGAGAGTAATGCCAAAACTTTCACTCCAAAAAAGAGAAGGATAATCTACTAAGAAGAATTAAAATAAGATTATATTTTGATGCATTTCTATATTTTTTTTCTGAGATGAAGTATTTTAAAAGAAGACAATTGTTGGGGTGGCTCAGCTCACTCATGAGCAGAGATCGTTAAATGCCACTCAAGTCAGGGCCATCCATTGGGTGGATTTCCCTGCCCAGGGCAGCGGGTCGGAGGGTGGATCATGGACGGCTCAGAGGCCTAAGCCGCATCCCCCGGGCGGTTCTTGGGTCCAAGTTACCTCCCCCTGTTCGAGAAAGTTCCCCTTTTCTCAGTTGTTCATTGGTTCCCTGTTGTGACTCCCGCCTCCCTGTCTCCCTTATTGGTTCCTGTTTAATTGTATCCTCCCCCTTGGTTGTACCCCACTGGTTGTTTCTCTTTTCCCCACCTTGTTCCGCCCCCCCTATAAATGGGGGTGCACAAGCCTTGTCGGGGCCCTTCTGGTCCCTGGACCTTCTGGCAGTAAACCTGTTGGAACCCACACCAGAGGCCCCTCTCTGTTCCTTTACCCCCGGGCTGACGCGAGCCCACACATCGGCTGCCTGTCGTGCCTCCTCTGAGGAGTAAGCAACATGCACATCCAGCCTGCTCCCCGCTTTGCCACTGAAGGTGTTCCTTAGGATGTCATGGAAGTGACGCTGCGTTCCCTCTGACCGAGGGCGCACCAGAGGTCAACTTATTGAGCCAGACAATGACATATGTGTTATATATCCAACTGATTAATCATCTTTATAAAATACAATACCACAATATGAAAAGTCTAAACTTCCTTTTTCTCTGTGTGATTTTAATATAAATTTTGCTATTCCTGTAAGGCCTGAAGAACTGCTGCAATAAATTAAGGAAAAATATTTTTCAAGTAAATTTTTTGACTGTGGATATGGGAATTTTTCATGATCGTGAATGCTGTCTAGACAACAGAATGATCTAAAGAAAGTATTCATTATTGGTAGAAAATCAAAGGAGCATCTTTTCTTGATTTTCCATGCAAATATTAGTCAGGTTATCCTTATCCATCTGAGGATGCTCTGGATGCATGGATATATTATTTGTTAATGCTTTACCAGGCAGCGCGAGGCACTTGGGTAGATACGTGGTCACTATGAAACCATGCCTGAGTATCTTCGTGATTAAGCATGATTACCCTTAAGCACCTAAACCATACTTCTACGAAAACTGCTTCTGGAGCACAGAGAGTGATTTCTTTTCAAAACTAAAAAAAAAAAAAAAACTCAAGCGTGTTTCTCAGCAAGTCACATCCTTGCTACATTTCACAGACATGACATGTCATTAGGAAATGGTGCTGCTCTTGGTTACATTGGCATGTCATGTTATAGCACATTAGAAAACATGATTTGCTGACATAACCATCCATGACCCTTAACCAAATGATGAATTAAGCCCTGGCAGTTAAGAAAGAGGCACATTTAGATCTCAGTACACATATTCTGCATATATCATAATCTGCACAAAGTGTAAAAGATTGGAAAAAAAACCACAAAGGAAATAGTGCAATTCTGAAGTTAAATCATGCTTTATTCAGCGTTCATCCAAATTCACATCGCTGTCTGTCCTTATCATGTACATGCATAATAGTGGGCACAGTCCCTAATTGATGATGTATGCAAACCAAACCTCAAAACCCCGTAAATTATTATCTTTAGATACTAGAAGAAAACAGAATCACTTTTTATTACCTCTGTAGCTGTTACAGTTGATCTTTATATTTCATTCTTTCTCAACTTTTGGTGTGTGCTAACATCTGGGACTCATCATGCTGTCTGGCATTTCAACAAAGATGATGTCACTGGTGCCAAATACTTTGACAAACATGGCTACTGCATAAATCTGAAGATCTGAAAAACCAGACAAATTATGTTTATGATTAGATACAAAATGAGTTGTTTGTACCGTGAGTTTAAGTACGCTAAACACAGACTTGCCTCCCAGAAGGTAGACATTGATTGAAAACTGTAAAAGCAAGCAATTCTTTTTTTCCTCTCTCTTTGAGAGTCTGGAGGAGCTTTTGATCTTCCAGTGTCTGTTACAACCTTGGGGAAGGTTAAGTTAACCCTTTGAAC
Source organism: Coloeus monedula (assembly GCF_965178545.1). Classification (NCBI taxonomy): domain Eukaryota; kingdom Metazoa; phylum Chordata; class Aves; order Passeriformes; family Corvidae; genus Coloeus; species Coloeus monedula. Next base: position 13,180,270 of record NC_138790.1, read on the forward strand.
AAACATTCCTACCAGCGTCCAATTCACACAAAGTAACTTAATCACCAGCTAAATTGAATTCAAACTGCTCTAGAGAACATGCACTGACATAACTCAGCTCTGATGACAAAGAAATGAAAAGGGTTGACTTTGCTGCTGAGATGCACTGAGGGACTCAAACCCGTGATTCCAACTTTGGAGACACCAGGCACTGTGATTTCATTGCACGCAGATGTTGGTGCAGAGATGGCCAAGGTGCAAGTTTGTGCTGTGGTGCAGAGACCCATGATTGAGACCTTCTCTTGCAGTGCTGCTTGGAGGGCAGTGTAGGGCAGAGGACAGCTCTGGGAAAGTCTGTCCTTTCCCACCCTGCTGAAGGAGTAGAGGTGACAACTGCAGAAAGTGCTTCAAGTGCCATCCCTTCTCCCTCCTTTGGAAAATGAATTTCTTTCTCATGCTTTTCTTCCTGTGCACCCATCTGAAACCTAGCTGACCTTTTCAAGAATTGTTTTGTTGAAGATATAATTCAAAAGGGAATTATTCAATTCAGTACTGACCACTCCCACCAAGAATCTATAAAAGCAGCCTGACTTTACCAGTCTGACAGGGCTGGGATGCAGGAGACTTCAATGACGCAGGTTTATGAAGCAGAATTGCACTATAAACTCTGCATTCCTCTGCTGCCAGTGTGTGCCTACTGTTACAGGAGTTGTGATCAGTGGCTTCTCCAAAAAGAGTGTAAACATAAGAGGATGATTAAAGGAGGCACAGAAGCACCAGTTCTTGTTATCAGGCCTAAACCTGGCACTGCAGCAGTTCCAAGGGGTGATAATTGCATGGGGAATTTCTGTGACATAGACACTAATTCACATTACAGCAAGCTTAATCATGTAACCTCCAAACAACTGCAAGCAATATGGGATGTACCTAGTGAGGTATGTTTATTACCTAAACGGACAGAAAATGGTCTTAGCTGAGACTTACCAATCTCTAAATAGAACATAAGATATTCAACAGAAAGGTGTATTTCAGCTACCATACAAAAGGAAAGATGAGACTCTAGATCATGTATAAAATGGCAAATAACCAAATAAATCACAACACAGTGAAGATGTCAGATAAGGATTTGAGTCTTTTAATCACACTGCTAATAGAATTCGAATAAAATTAAGTCACCCATTATTTATTATGCCAGACAGAGTGCAAGTTCAAATATTAAGCTGAAGTATTATTAACTCAGCTTTCAGCTGGCTCCAGAAGCTTTCATCTGCACTTGATCTTGGTGAATACTTTCACACCAGCAACTATTACTTTCAGCCCTCGGGTATAACATCTTGCACACAGAAGTAGCAGGAACACATTGATATTTTTTCCCACACACAGGAATATTAGCCTTGATACAAGTACAATATCTCTTTATGCTGAACTGTGCCAGTATTTCCTTTTTGCTTTCTGCCACATGCCTTTGTGTAAAATCTCTGTGATAAAACCAAAAGGACAAGGAGCTTTATAAAAAAGCATAATCCTACTGGACATGCCATCAATTAACTGAAACATGGAGATGGATATTTTCTGAAAGCTCCTTACAGGGTCTAGACAAACACAGTGAGATAACAATGGAAAATTGTTTGGCTTACTAATTGTAACCAAATGTATGCCATTCTATCAAAACATTCTCAGGAGGATGTCAGAGACTTTTTAAAGTAAACATCTTGTGTCATCCTTTTACTGAAGTGGAACAAGGGACTCCAATAAAAATCCTACATATCAAGGACCCTCAAAGAAGTTTATATATATATTACTGATCTTTGAAAATGCAGCTTGAGAGGTACATTAATAATTTCACCCAGCTGGGCAATGAACATTCCTGCCAAAAGAATTATGTAAAATTACATAAACCCTTTTTAAAGAGAATAAAGTTTCAAGAAGATATAAAGTATAGGCTTGCTTCACTTTTTTTTTTTTACATCTGTGTTTTACAGAAAACATTTTAGCATGTAAAATCTTTGTCCTTGTAAAATACTCCAAAGAGAAGCCAAAATTCAAACCTGTAAGTAATACAGAATTTTAAAATGTTAGAAAAGTTTAGCAGCAAGAAATAAACAAACCTCAACCAAATAAAAAAGCTTTTCACAGCTGAAGCAATAGATAAAATAGCAATGAACAGCTAAAGGCAAACACTTTCATCAAGGCATACTTTAACCTTTAAATACAATACTTATCCAAGGAGAACTACCATATAGTTAAACCATTTGATCATTCTTAAAATGTGGATTACAGTGTTGGACTCTTGTGCTGAAAAATTAAGACCAATTAAAATCTCACATTTTTCAAAAGAACCCAAACATTGTAGCAATGCATCCAATCCTGGAACTTACATTAACAAAACACTCAAGCACATTCTTATCCAAGCTTCACAGGAGGACATGGTGCTTAATCAAGCAAGCAAAAATTAAGAAATTCAAGGGTAAATAGAAGTATTTTGATAGATAATAAATAAATGAGTTTTTCAAGTTTGACCAAGATGATTAAAGATAGTTAATTTCACTCAGATAAATAGCAAATTTTGCATTCATTTCAGTCACAGAGAAAAAACGTGTCTAGAAAAGCATGTGCTGCCGTGGGGTCTTAGCAAGTGCTAAACATAGAGCTACAGGGAATTTCAGCCTTGTACAATGCTGCAATAATTCTTGGCTGGGATTTCTGAGAATTCCCAGTACAAATACAACTTAAAAAAAGACTGCTCCTTTACAACTTCATTTTCAGAATCGGCAAGGAGCTCCCTCAAACAGATTTTTAATGGAAATTCTTTTAATGAAGTTACAAAATATTTTCCGTCTAACGTGCTTTAGAGAAACTGTCTTTTATGGGAAACTCACACAGAAGTTTAAAGATCCTGGAATAAATTATGAGAGATTGTTAGTTACCAAGTAATCTCCCATAGTTCTCTATCAGCTCTGACATCAGAGAGCCAAGCCTGCAGGAAATGTTCCTAAAGCTACTGGGAAAAATGAGCTATAAGAGGCTGACACTGCAACTGGCTGGATTACCAGTCTCAGGAAAGCAAGGATGCCATAATATTTGTTCTCCTCTTCATTTTTGTTCCTCCTTCTAGGCAGTGAAGAGACTGTAAACTGACAAGTAGAGAAGTGTGAAAAAAAAAATAGGGAACTTTCTTCTGGTCCTTTTATCTCAGTAATCTATCTGCAAAACAGAGAAGAAAAATCAAAGCATAACATTTTAGCATAAGAACAACTGGATGAGAGCAAAGGTCTCTGGGGCAGTCCTACTTCTATCAGCAGCCAGTGGCAAAGGCATGAGGAAGAGGTAAGGATCCAGGCTTATATGTTGAGATTCCTGTGCTTGGCTGTACTTTTCCAACCACCAGTTGCCAAAGCATTGTAATGCAGTTCAAATCATAAAAATTTTAGTTGTGATTTTTTAAAAAAAGTTTTATTATTTTGTTAATATCGCTTCTTTGAATCCAGATGCCTAATGAGTTATTGGTCTTGAGGAAGCATAGACAGATGGAATTTCCATAGAAAACTTTGTCAAATGTACAATGGGCAGCTCAAAACGTCACTAAAGCATAGTGATGAGAAATTAAACCATATTTAGGGTCATGACATTGTTAGAAAAAAGATAATAAACAGCATTTTTTTATCATTTCTTTATAATTTCATAAAAGAAAATTGGTAACAAATACAAGTCAGCCCTACGGTTTTTTGAGCTTCCCTGGAGCTATGGTATCAGTGATACAACCTAAAGAATGGAACAATATGAAATGGATAGCTGAAATATCAGAGGGAAGAGAAGCTGGTTGGTTTTTTTTCAATTGCTGCTAGCAGTATCCAGTAATAAATTTAATAGTTGACTGCCTTTGGTTCCTCACAGACATTTTCTCAGTATCTGCTCTTCACTATTACTTCTTAGAGGCCTGGTGTTTCCTTTCACACTTTCCATCTACATCAGAGCTCCACAAGACCCATTGGTTCAGATAGACTATGCAAACACTAATCTAAATTCCAGTCTAAGTGATTTTAAAAACTGGCGTTTCTGTGTGCATTTCAGGTTTTTAACCAACAGCAAAACTCAAGAGAAAATATCATCAGAACACATAAAATTATTGAAGTTTCTGAAACAAAACAAACTGGCTGTCCAATATTGTGAAATGACAGGTTATGTCTGCTATATTTAAAGAATGAATTTGAAGCACTTTTCCACTCTTTTTAATGGATTTTTATTGCTGACATGACAAACCTGTTTATAAACATAAAATCCATGTACAGTTTTGTAGAAAATCAAAGTCCTTTGCTATAATATGTATAAGCAGATAGATTCACTTGAATTGTCTGTGGAAAACAAGTATTTATGGGCACACAGATGCCTAGATGTGTATGCACACTTGTACATTTCTATTTCCTACTAGCTCCTGACTTTAGCCTGTCACAGTGGAATCACTGCAACAGTTCTGCTATCAGACAGGACTTGATTACCAAGCAAGGGCAGAATTTATAGCCCCTTGATTTTAAATTCCTACAGTCTGAGCACATATGTCAACTTTAGCTTAAAAAAGAAGAGTTACTGGTTACCAGAACATTGTTGTGTCTGATACCTAAACTTAGCAAGACACAGAGAAGGTATATTAAAAAAAATTTATTTCAGTTAGAGGAGGTCCTAACAATGAACAACATGTAGATTTGTATAAAATATATATCTACTCTATAGATTTAAAAGTAATCCAGAATGCGTAAACAAAAAAAACCCACATATATATACACAGACAGTGAAACACAGCCATGCTACAGTTAAGACTCACAGCTACTGAGAACGAAAACCTAATTTGATAAACTTTCAAGAGAGAGTTAAGATCACTTTCTACAAAATCTGAAATAAATACTTTTTGCAATGTTGTTCTGGATTGCTCCATGACAAAGAGAATTCATGACCAAAATATTATTGAAAGCAGAAAGCAATATTATCCATGTGGCATGAGAAGGAGTTTCAGAATGATCTTTTACCATAACTTGTTACACAAAACTGCTCAAGTCACTGTTTGGAATTTCAAGCCTTTGGTACTATACTCGAGCTGCTCTTTGGACAAGTTAAAACTTCACTACCTAAAAAAAAGAACTACCACATGATAAAATTAAATATCTTGGCAAGGGGAACTGATAAGTTAAGAAGAAACCGTATTTTCATGACAAACCTATAGAAATGTAACTGGCAGTCAGAAAACCTATTTTATTTTAGGTGGCATTCTTCCATGCTTCCATATCACCATCCCAACCATTTTAGAATTTCTCAGGTAGATAGCAAGCAACATGAAATTATTAATTAAGACAAATTATGACAATCTTCTTCCTAAATTCATGCAAATTTAACTCCTTACTACAGAAATTATTCCACTACTTTCATTGCAATTGATTGGGGTTAGTTATCAGTCAGTGTGAGTGACAATGGCAGAATAAGGCCCCATGCACCTGACAGGAGAGAGAGATTTTTAATAGTTGCCATAAACATAGTTTAGTCCTCTCTACCAAATTTGGCAGCAACTTTTCAGTGTATTTAATTGAGATATTTTACATGAATGAGATACAGAATTTTCTGGCTCACAGTCTGCAATCTCCTCCACTAGATTTTGGAAGGAACTCACACAATAATTGATGGAAGTTTTACAGTTGCAGTTTATGCCCTTAAAACACCCTGCTGTAATGATACAATCTAGGGGTTCATTTTGAGTTTTATCTGGATGACAAAATATATTCTAACTTCAGCAGTTCAGGCTATGCTTTCAAAATTTGAAGCTCAGGATTCAGACATTACCATTTTCTGTCTTTTCTCTTCTCTCTTCCTCCTCCACTTCATCCCTTATGTTTTGTTTTTCTTCTCAAAAGAGATTTTTTTTTTTGTTATTTTTCCTTTATGTGCAGCCCTTCATTCATCCTGAAGTTCAGAATAAAGTCCTCTCTTCACATTGAAATTAAAATACAATTGAATAAATTAAGTAAAATGAAAAGGCCCTAACAATATTTTCAGATGTTTCTTTCTTTGTTAAGGAGAAAAGACATTGATGAGAATTCTACCCAGAAACTGCACTCTGCTGTTGCCATCAGCTCTGTCCTCTCTCTGATTTATCAGGCTGTGTGTGTGAGCAGCTACTATGGCAGCTACTTTTGCTGCCTGTTGTATTTTGGATGAGGTGAAATATTTCAGCTACACTGTATGGCCAGATTGGAGTCAGCTGCCAAGACACGAAGGAGTGGCACAGCTCAGGAGTACCTTTCTCTAGGAATTTCATGGGGCACCCAGTGCAATTCTAAGTGGACACCCTCTCTTAACAAATCAGTGGCATGTTACATATAGGATATTCTGGATCCATTTTGCAGAGACTTCAGAAATGGCAAAGAGAAATGGTTTCAGCAGGAGATAATAGACTTTATGACTTTTCCCAAATTATTCCCTTTTTAGTAGCCATCATCTTGTTGGGTGACATCTGGAATGATTAGAAGACGATATTTTAGAGTGACAACTGGGCTGTCATTCACATTGTCAGTCAGCAAACACCCAGGTTGCCCAGGGTTACAAAGCTGGTTTATGCCTTTGTCCTGTAGTATTTAGTGCTGCTGATTCTTTACCTTGATTCCAGCTGAAGCGGGTCTGACAGGCAGCGACAGAGGCAGGCAGAGCGCTCATGTTGAGGGTGGGAGTCCCGTGGTGCCTTTGTGTGCGAGGGTTTTAGAGCTTTGGTGGCAGCCCATCAGGCAGGAGACAACCCCAGAGTATTAGGGTGGGCCCAGAAAGTTCATCTGCTTTCAAAAAATAGAAGGGCAATATTTATCTCTGCCCTAGGAACACATCTAATTATTTTAGCCCTGTGTACCTGAATGGAAGCTTTTGTACACAACACAGCTGTCTGCAGAATTATTATCCTAAAACAGACCTCTAAACGAAACAGCCCAAAGCAGCCTTGTGCTCCAAGGATGAGCAGCACCTGTGCATTCCTCAGAAGGCAGAGAGCATCCTCACCAAATTGGCATAAAGAATAAATGTGCTCCACAGCAACAACTTCACATTGCTCAGCCATTCCCTGATACACAGTCCAAACGTCATTTCACTCACTCACTGTCAGCACACATCTCTGATCAAGACAAAGACCTGAGACTTTAAATGTTTCAGTCTGGGAACCCAGCTTTGGGTACCAAAATCCTGGTTTTCAAAGAGAAAAATCACCTTCAGTTGTCAGAAAACTCAAAGCAGTGTTGTGAGCCTGTACCAGCTCTGATACTCAAGACCTAGGACAGACTAATTGGGAACTCAAGAACCACAGCACCAAAGACAGCCTGCCTGCAGCGTCCCCTCATTTCCCTCTGCCTCAATGCATTCTTTTAACACAAAACTAACATTTCTTACAGACATAATGAGCAAATGGACTACTCACAAAACCTGATAATTTTAAACTAATAAACTTGTTGACAAATTGAGATAAGGAATGACTAATATCCACGTTGTTATCAGTGAGCAGGAAAGTAGCTCACTATTATTGTGGTTTCAGACATGTAATCATAAAAGCCATCCTATTGCAGTGTTTCACAGACCAGTTTAAGACTCACAACGTGAGTGACATTTGCCTTCTGCAAACAGGCTTGCAGCCTTGTCGTCAGAAAACATGGGATAAAAGACTGCTCAAAGCAAAATTTGCTTAAAAAATCAATAAAAATGCCTTAAAACACTGGGACAAGTTGCATAGCCTGAAGGCAAGGAAATCCTTCAGTAATGTTTCTAGGTAATGCTTCTGAAGCATGCCAAAAAGTAATAAAATTTCGTAAACAAGTTGGAGAAAAAGATGACTATTTTTGTGTGTTGGGTGCATGTGGGACCATAACACCTCTACTCAGGGCTGTATTCTGCCTCCTGTGTACCTCATTCCTGGTGCTCTACCAGAAGAGGCTCGCCAATTGCAGCAACAGAGAAGCTGAAACTAGAATTAAAGAAGCATGTAGAGATGTGTGGACACAGTGCTAAAACAAAAGGAGAAAAAAGCTGTTTGGAGCATGTTTAGGTAGCATTGCCCTGGAGCTCAAGCCAACAACTTTCTATAGAGCACCAGGAAAGCAAATAAATCACTATAATTTATTTATACTAACTTTTTAAATAGTTCACTCTGATTCTTTTTGAGTACCATCTCACAAACCTGGTTGTTAAGTATAAATTAAAAGTATTCAAGAGGTAATATTTGCAAAGCACTTTTGCATCTACAGATGAATGCGCTGTATAATATGAACATTGACATATTTGACAAGGCAACAGAGTTAAGTGTGATACAGAGTCAGACTAAAGATTTTTTTTCTTGTCTGAAAAGCCCTTGTTTTGTTACTAATATTAGAGCTGCAGAGGCCTATTTGACAAAAAGCACCTCCTAATTTGAGAGCTGTAGCTCTTAAGCTCCATAGTAGCAGCTATTTACCTGGTTGGCTCACTCTTCACAAAATGTGCCCATTAAACTCTGGAGCTAAAGCAAAAAAAAAAAAAAAAACAACCACTCTTCTGAGCATGACTGAACAAGCGACTGTGCTGGTATGTGTTTGATAAGAGGCAGCAGAGGAAAAGGAGATAAACCTTGGGGTGTAAGACAGGAGTTACATATTCCGTTTAGAACAAAAGGGAATTGACTTTACTGGGAATAACTCATGGCAACACAAATTCTGGTTGCAGGTGTTTGGAGGATTTTCCCTGAGGGAAGGTTTGTGATATATATACATACATCCATATACAACTCCAGTTTACGTCAAGGGAATTTATGCATGCACTCTCAACCGAGAGTAAATTTTAGCCCTTTTCTTCTTCACTGATGTTGTACAAGCATTTTCGCAGCTTGGCAGGCTAAATTAAATTGGGCAACGTTCTCTGTGTGTTTGATGTCTGCTAAATGAAGTGAGCGTCCAATTCGTCATATTTACTCAAGCTCACTCAACTCTAGTAAAAATTAAAATGTTCCAGTTAATTTAACGAGATAATTCAGCTCTCTGAAATCTTTCTTGCTCAACATTTGCTGCTATTTAGAAGTTGAGGACTATGTGCTGCCATGTAATTCTTTGGACAGACCCTAAGACTTAGTAATAAACATTAGACTTTTAAGACACTGGACTGACATTGTATTTAATCTCAAGCAAGTTCCTGAACTGCCACTGGAGAGGGGAAGTCTAGGATCAGACCTTTTGGGTTCATTATGTAGAGAAAAGGGATCACACACAAAAAGCCATGGAATGCTTAGGCAAAAATCAGGGTGACTAAGGTAGCAGTTGAAATATGAAAATTAAAAGACTGCCATGTTGAGTAACTTGGATAAAAAATATGAAGTAGGCAAGGGTTCCAAGAACCAAGATAATCAAGTATCCACACAAAAAACTCCTCATGTTTGGTACTTGGAAACAACAGCTCTGCCTTGAGGTGAATGCATGTCTTGATCTTGCAACTCTATTTTATGTCAATACAGACAAGGAAGCCAAAACATCATGCAATGTTAGTTGTACATATGTGATAAAGTCCACTGAAATTAATATTCAATGAAACAAATCAAAACTGAGAATTTACAATTGCTCATACCCTTAACACTGAGATTTACTCACAGGAACTTGCAGTATTGTCTCTCTGCAACCTGGCAGCACCTGAGCATTCCTTATGGAGGATGGGAAAACCAGAGAGATCAGCCTCCTGATAGCTCTGGGTGTCTAAAGCTGACCAAAACAATTCTAAGCCTCCCATACAGGTGCCTTCAAACACCCTGCTTTCAGTCCTTCAACTTTCTATGAGACTGTGGAAGAGTCAGAGGTGTTTAGGTAAGAATACATTAAGCATCTTAGCAGCTTGGCAATGTTCACCTTGAAGAACATGCAGGTAGGTGAAATGTAAAATGCTAGTACACAAATGCAGAGCAATTAAAACGGTGCTGGGGATTTGAGTAAAATTACAGCTACGTGCTACTCTTGCTGCAGAATCAAAAGCAATGCAGAACTGACCTGGTTTCATTAGAAAAACCATAAGCAGCCAAAGATAGCTATCATTCACCCTTGGAGTGATGTAAGTTAGATGGGTGAAGCGGTACCATGATAATAAATCTATGGAGTTTTTTTTCGGGATTTTTTTTTTTCTTCTAGGGATTCTTAAAATGTTTTCACTTTCCATTAGGAAGGACAAATCACACAAACATTATTAATGATAGTATTGAATTGCAGTGAAAAAACCAGCAAATATATTTGCAAAAATTAAAATATCATTAAATGACTTTACCAATAATAAAGCTCTCACAAAAAGACATCATTATTTCTAATCACTTTTGAGCAAAAGGTATAATGCAGAGGTAAATGGGAAGCTGATAAAATATGATAATTAAGAATAGCCAAGAATCTAAAAAAAAACCCCAAACCAACCCTCACCTGAACAAAAGTTAAAAGCCCAGGGTTATTTACATTAGAAAGGAGACACATAAGAAAATCATGATCCAAGTATGAAAACTGAATAGCCGGGAAAGGTTAGAAACTTCACCTTAGAACAAGGGATTTACTGAAATGAAAAGATGGCAAATGCAATAATGATAAAAAGAAACCTATTATTTTCATTCCATAATTGAACTATGGTAGAGAGTCGAACAAAATATTTTTCAGTTTTCTGTTGTATGGTGCAATGTAGTAAAAATAGAAGAATTTTAAATAAAGTATCGATAGCAATATCTACAAATGTATAAATCTAACAAGCATTTTTCAGAGGAAGTAAAATATTGCATTTAAACTTTGATGTGTTGGTTCAGCTTCTTTCATTGTACCCTATATGAAATAAAAGTTCAAAAGAGACAATCAAATGCTATTGAAGTAAATTATTTCAGTGATCAGCAATTAATATTTTGCACCAATAATGGGTACTGGGAATTCTCAAGAATTTTTTCTTTTAATTTTTGTATTTTATATTTTGCAAAATGGAAATTCTCATTTCCAAATACTCCGCAGCTCACCAACACTGGTTTTCTTTGAGAGCAAGAGTTTACCAGGGTTAAACTTTTAAACATGGAAGACTATCCACAGTGCTTGGAGAGAATGGGAAATAATATTTTGTAAAGAACATTAAATCTCGAGACTTTCCTTACTTTCAGACGCTCTGACTTGGTTCCTGGGGTGGTTTGCTGTGTTTGCCTATTAAAACTGTTTCTTTAGAAGCACCTGTAGGAGGAAGGACGTAGGGCTGGGAGGAGAACTGAATGTAATGGACTCATGGCCCAGCTAGCACAGCTCCCCAGCCACGCAGCGCTGATGGGAACTCATGAGTTCAAGGTTTCAACCTGTCTTTTCTGTCAACAACAGAGAAACAGTTCCCTGGAATGCTGCTGCAGCCTTGCAACTCTCCTGGGAATGGAGGAGAGAGCTGATATCAACAGAATTTGGCCAAACACAGTGCTTCAGTACCCAAGAACTTAAATCTGGTAACAAAAATGAGAGAATGAAACTGGAGCAAGAATTGGAGATAGCAGAATGAAATACATTTTCAGTTCTTTAGAGATTGAAAAAACCTGTTGTCCGCCCCCTGTGCTGAAGATGGAAAAAACACACATGTGCACTGAGTTCATAGGCTGAGCATTACTTGCAGCTCTTTCAGATGATAAAAAATGCAGATGAGGCTGATAAGACGGCTCAGGGGTTTCTTCTGGGTGCTGCAGCATGAAGAGGTTGCCTCTCATGCAGGACAGAAAGCCAAATTAGTTCCATGTAACTGTTCAAAATTCATTAGAATGACCTTAGTTAAGCTTGCTTCCATGCACTCTATGGTATAGTATATATGCACACTATGGTAACATAGCTTGGAGCAACAGCAGTAGTAGTGGTAACACTTTCTGAAATATTTCCACTACTTGAAAGCCGTTGGATTTGTTAAAATTTCTAAAAGGATTATAACAGGATGAACTGGGTTTTTTCCTTTTACTTTCTCAAAGCCAGTATAATAATATTACACAGAGCTTTTCGTCTTCAAAGATCTTTACAAATCTTAGCAATTCACAGTAACTGAACAGTTATAAAACTATAGTAAAACTCATTTTTGCTGTCTTGCTAATTTTTTTGTATTATTTTTAAGAATTAATTTTACATAGCAGTAACTTTGTTCATTGGACTTGTTCTGTAAATGTCACATGAAACTCATTACTAAGGCAAATTGAACTGTCACATCTCCCATATAATCATTAGTCATAATACTAACAAAAATAAAATATATTCTGACTCCCCGATATTCCAACAGAAGGTGACACATTTTCAGTGTAAATAGTTAATTCATTGCTCTTCTACTATTAAAACCAAAAGCAGGAATACCATTTAAACAAGTATTACTAAAAAATCATCTTACCAAGTATGACCATATATAATATCTGTGTCAGGTAAGAACACAAAGTAATTTTAATTACTTTCAATTTCTAAGCAGTTGCTATAATAATGTCTAACATGTTCCCACAACATTCAAGTCATTGGTGTACAACCAGACAATTTCACTACTTAACACTAAAGGTCTGAGCTTGCCAGCTGTGGGCAAATACCCTGTGCTCCTGCTCATGCCAGTGGATGCTGAAGGTACCCACCAAGTGACGGGACTGACTTGTCTGGGCTTTACTTCACATCAAAAAAAATCCATTGCAAACCACGATGCGCTTCGCAGTGCAGGGAGGGGAATCTGCATCCAGGCCTCGATGAAGCAGTTCTGTGCACCTGAAGACTCGCAGGCACCTTTGCCCACTTACTCCCAACAGCACGTGGGAAGTGCAAAGGCTGCCAGCTTGCTCCTGGAGACCTTGCCCATGCAAAACACCAGTTGAAGCTGGAGAACTTTCTGCTCCTGGCACTATTATGGGTTCCCCCGTTTGAATACTCTAATAATACTTAGCAATAAATTCTTTGAAGCCAGAGAAGGGGTCAGGCTTTTGATGGCCCTAAACCATTTCCTAAATGAGGCCTAATTCTGCAGTCCTTTCTCACACTGAGTAGCACTTAACTGCCCAGTGATGCCAAGGTGCCAGCTTGCATGGAATTGTCACTGCAGAGGAGGAGAAAGGAAATGTGAAAACTAAATTTAAACTTAAAATAACTGGGCAAGGATCAAATACCTGAGTCTTAAGTGTCACTCACTCATTCCTTTGTCTTAGCTTGCTCCACAGTAAGAAGGCATTTCACATCATCAAACTGCCCCTTGCACAAGGGTCCAACAAGGTCCCACAAACATTTCATAAACCCTAGAACTGCCTTAGAGAGAAAGAAACTGAGGCATCTCCTTCAAAGCAAGCAGAGCAGGAGGAAAGAGATGGGATCTCCGGACTTCTGGACCAAGTCTGGTCTTGTAGCTCAGTGCAGAATGTGGAGAGCAGCTGAATGAATAGCAGACTACATACCTAAAATAATAGAAAACAGAAGAGTGGCAGGTCATGATCATAAAAAAGTCTGCAAAGGAAAAAACATTCATTTTTTTTCTCACAACATCCGTGCAGTATGTTTTTTTTCTTGCCAATTGATTCCAATACTGAACAGTAAAGCCTGGATTCTGGCTTCCTGATAATAAGTAATTTGCAAGAGCCTGGTCACAGAGAGGTCAGAAAACCATGTAAATTGCTTGGATGGGAAAGCCTCTTTCACAGGAGGGAGCTGTAGGTGGTAGAGAGTCTCCCTGCCACAGTTTTACATTTCCTGGACATAGTGATATAGAAAGAGACCACAGAGCAATGCTGATCTTCTGCCATCAGGCACCCTCTGCCTGCCCTCTGTGGCAGCAATGGATGTCAGGCCTTGGTAAATAGTGAGGGTGGTTCCTGTCCTTTGTGGCAACAACTTCAACACAACTTTTAGAGGATGGGCAATAAACTATTTTAAACAGTGTCCAAAAGCTGCAAATGTTACAGTGAGTTTTACTATACACCTAGTGGCATATATTTAATTTTTACTGTCACGTACCCAGAGCAGGGGATTTACTTCCCATATTTGACAAGGTTTACTCCTAGAGGATTTACTGTGGTGTTTGCATTTAATTTCACTATGAATGCAGCCTTGTGATACGGGGAAAACAGAAGCTAGCAGAGCATGCCCTGGGAGCTCTTACTTCTTCAGCCAAAGTTATTCTCATCCACATGCAGAACCAAGCTGATGGCTTGATCTGGGGTAGCTGTTGAAGGGAAAGACCTAATTCGTGGAAAAGCAGCATTCTGTCATGCTCTTCCCTTCTGGCCTACCTGAGAGGACCAGGACCCCTTCCCATGGGTTGTGTCTCCTCTCCCATGCCACGCTGTTTGCCTCCTCCATTCACTGTGCAGACCCTGAGGGAACATGGCTGGATCAATAGTGGGAAACACTTGAGTAAGGAGTGGATACCGCCACAATGCACAAACCCCACCACAGAGCAGGTTATGCAGCTTCCTTCCACGTCAAACAAACGTTTCACACTGAGCATACGGCAAAATGAGCACTCAGCTTTGCCAAATCCATTGTTCAGCTGCATCTCAAATCCTGTGTGTTTGGTGTTGGAACTATAGCAACCTTACCGAATGAGACTAAAATATTTTCACCTGTCAAGATACATGTCCTGAATATTCTCTTTTAGATCTCATTAAATACACAACAATCAGCATTATACATTGTATTACTACCCAAACACAAATGTCAGAATTAAATGTAATTGTAGTGCAATAAACACCATCACATCTTCGTTCTAGGGACATTTTTCAAGCAACCTTTGTGCTAATATCAACATGGCTAGTCTGTGTTATTTAATTATTGTCTAGGCTCAAAGATCACCCTTTTCTTTAATTTGAAAAAAGAAATGCCTTATTTTTTTTTGGATTAACAGAAATATTAAACTGCAAGACTGTGGAACATAAAGGCCATGGGTTGCATTTTGCACAGGATAGGTTCTGGTTGAATGAGATCTGGGATGTGTGCCAAATTAATAGAAAAAATCCTGTTCTTCCTCTCCAATAGCCACAATGTTCATTATTAAGAAAAGCATATGAACTGCAGGATTTGATTTTAATAACACCAATGTCTTCATTAATCTGTACTTTCCATTTAGCTTCATTATTAAGTAAATGCTGAGTTAATGCAGCACCTATTGTTGTTGGATTTTCCATAAAAAACCTGCTTTCCCTCTTCTTTGTTTATTTATTCAAGGACTATCAGGTGTGTGTGTCATGTTTTTAAACAGGCCATCCTCTGTCAATGGCTGTTTTCTTCCCTCAGGTCTATGCACCTACTCCAGTAATGTGCGGTCTACAAAGCAGATAAGTAACAAAAAAAAACCAGCCCAAGAGAACAAAACCGTGATAAACCCACTCCTAACTCAAAACCATATTTGTTTTGGTGGTGTTTTAAATGCTGTCATGTCAAGGAGCCTCTTACTATCACCTGCAACTGAGCTGATCTTCCCTGGATGCTCCATGCAGCCTCCTTCTAAATCATGATTGCTGATGGCCAACACTGCTTTGAATCTGCCGAACAAATAGTGGCCTTTTGTCCAGCACAAGTTCCTAAACAAACTTAATCTCTCTAACACTGTGACAGATGACATTTAGATGTCCTTGTTACCCTTAAAATGAGTTTTATTGACAATCAGAGAACAAAAAGAAGTCCCAGATAAAGCCCAATGTTTTATAGGCCTGCTAACAACATCTTAGTTCTTAGTGCAGAGGGTGTAGAAAAAGCCTGGAGTTGCCCCCATTTTCCCCTGCTTTGCTATATCACCATGACAACAGATATAGAAATCACTTAGTGACTCCTAGAAAGAAAACACAGTGACACAGTACCCCTTGTATGGCGAATCAAACTAAAGCTTGCATTCAAATGGCTATTCAGCTTGGGCATTCATGTAGAGGATGGGGTGGATTTTACACAGGTAACAACAACAGAAAGGCCAGCAAGCACTCCAGCCACAGCATATGGTAAAGTCTCTGTTTAATTAATGCATCCTCAATAGAATTTATCCATTTTAAATTTGTTTTCTTTTACTTGAAACATCATTAATGTAAAGGGCAACATTAATCAACATCTTACAACTTAAAAGGGCATTAAAAAGTGATCTTTCCCCCCCCCCCCAACACCACAGAATCTTTTCAAGTACTTTTGCTCACTGCCACTGATTCCAGGCAGTCAGAGTCCTTAATCATAAGGCAAATCTAGAGAGGCCTCTACTGGCCAGCCTCTCCAGCTGCAATTTTTCCATTTTTAAGTGACTTGGAAAAACGAACACTGGAGTAGCTACAAGCTTTTATCTTAAAGCTGCACACAGAACGGATTACTGATAAATGTATGGCACAAAACATAGGATAATTGTGCTTTTTTGAAGCTATCATGTGTGGTATAACTTTGCTGTTTTAAAAAGTAAGAAGACTAGAAAGATTTATCCTTGCTGTGATGTATTTGCCTCCATTACATTTTGAGACATTTTAAGATTATAGGTCTAAAAATTAACAGGTAATCAGTTTTCTTTGTGGGCAGGCCTCCCCTTAAAGTTAGGGTTTTAATCCATTTACATTTGAAATTCTCACATGCATGTGGCATTTTATATATGCATTTCTCACAACTGGAGTGAAACATACATCAAAGCTCAGAGAAATTAAATCAAGAGCAAAAGAAAAGGAACTTATTGAATGACAGAGGATCCCTGCTTCTGTGGGCTTTCTACAGGGACAACATAAAGACAAAGAACTAAAAAAAACCCCTTTTAGGTAAAATTCAATGTTTCAGGCCATGGTCAGTGTGCTTTGTGCTAATATTAGCAGTTTTTTTAGGAAAATAAGAGTTTCTGTTGTATCCTTTAAACAAAAATATGCATTATGAGTTTGAAGATACTTAAAACTAAATTGGTTTTCTTTTTAAAATTTTTGTTATTCTACTTATCAACCAAAAACCATGGGATTAAGAAGTATCTACTAGGCAGAGAATGCAACTCACTAGGTTTTAAGTTATTGCTGTGAAGATAGGAAACTTCTAAACACCAAAACACATGGAGAATGGGCAAACTGACATATCTGGTGAAATAAATCCCAAAGCTGAAAGCTGAAATAAGACACTGATTCTAAAAATAAAGTGCAAAATATTGATAGAAAATGCAATTACAAGGGAATGAACTTACTTTGGATTGTGGTAGGCTGCTCCAAAATCTTAGGCTAACTTACTAAGATTTTTTTTCTGTCTAGAATACACACTATGGTAACTCCTAATATTATTATTTTTTTAAGTCTACAGCCTCTAGTAAATCCTTAGAAAGTCACACAGGTTATTTGTATTATACTTATGGTTAAAAAATTTTCAACCTATGGGTGATCTGTAAATCTACTTTTTTTTTCTTAATAGGAGAGGATTTAATAAATATCAAATACCTTAAGAGCATTATCCAGTACAATTTTAACATTTACAAAATAAATCTCACACCACATAAATTCATCTGTCCCTTCATCTTGACAAGTATTAAAATGAAAAAAAAAGTTATATCATGGTAATTTCTCCCTCACCCAATATTATTTTTACAAACACTTAAAGAATAGGGGGAAAAAAACTACTTTAACAAGCCTGGATTAGTTTATATTTCTTACAGTACCCAGGACTCAATAAAAATTTCGTAAAATTTTTATTTGCCCGTAACACCATATCAGCCACCAGCTAATTTTACCTGTGGTTACCTTTTCCCCGGAAAGGCTGGGGGCAGGGAAGGAGGTGTAATGCAGGTCAATTCCTACCTCATGGCCAATGTAGCCTTTAAAAACCACAGAGCAGCTCTGGAGCTCGCCCTGGCAGTCCCAACAGTGACACCTCCTGGGGCAAGCGGGCTCCCGGCAGCTGCCAGACTCTCCCTGCTTGGCGGGGCCGGGAGAGCTCCAGCCCGCAGAGCTGCGCCAGTCCCAGGCCGAGAGTTTCTTTGAAGAAACTTTTCAGGACTGAAGCACTGCAGGGAGGAAAATGAACAATCCTGTTTAATTACATCAGTTTAGTGAGGAAAGCACAGGAGCCAGCGGCCATGTGGATGGACAATATGAAACACTAATGTTATCCTTAAGGTATTTCATTAAAAAAGGGGGATTCCGTTTGGAAAATAGTGCTCCAGAAATAGTCTAGGGGTATGTCCAACAACTGTGCCCACAGCACAGGGCTAACAGTAGACTTTCTTGCTTTTTGTGAGTTTTGTTTATTTGTTTGGTTTGGTGGGGGTTGTTGGTTTGGGGGTTTTGTTTGTTTGTTTCTTTGTGGTTTCTTTGTTTCTTGGTTTGGTTTGGTTTTGTGTAGCCTAAGCTCACCCATGCAGAAAAGCTGGAAAAATTTTAAATGACAATTTCCACTGGTCTCAGAATATTTCTTATCTAGCTTTTAAAAACTATGGGACAAATAGCTTACAAGTCAAGTTCTGCAAACTCTAGGTAACAGGCAGAAATCTTCAAACAGCAGGAACCCAGTAAGGACTGGTCATCACAAAGAGACTTTGTCACAAGCCACAGTGTCCTGAAAGAAAATTGATAAAACTGCATTGGAGGAAAAACATATTCTAAATATGCCTAGATTTAGAATATCCTTTACTTGCATTTGAATTAAAACAGAGAAGAAAATTTGCAAATTCAACCCAAGACCACCCCTTTGCAAGAGGAGGAATTTTTCCTTTGGATTCTCACAGAACTAATATTGGATAAAATTATTGCCAATCAGTTCACAATGGCCACCACAGTGGTCTTTGATGTCAGCCTAAAAAAAAAAATGAAGAATCATACATTTTTAGGAATATGGACTGTCAGCATTTCATCAAGGAATCTCTGGCATGTGGTAATTTCCTGACAGAGATAGAATTACACAGATTTGGTGACATCAAAGTGTAAAAGAGCTCACACAAATTGGTTGAGAGAGTTTTTGTTTTCTTATTTCTACTGAGCTCATTATTCCTATTTAAAAATCCAAACAAACAGCATATGAAATACCAATTAATAAACATCTTCAGCACATGAATTTCCAGGAAATGGTTCTGTGAACAAAAGTAATCTCAAAATGATACACAATTCCAGTCAAATCTAACAAGTGATCTGACAGCTTTTTGGGAACTAGCACACAAGAAAGTGCATAGAAGCACTCAGTAGGAAAATTCCCCTCTACAGATCTGCGTTTGCAGGTGAAACTGTGATCAAATGCAATCAAATTTTCTGCATTTTTGTTACACTTGTTCACAAATATGCAATTTACTAATTATAACAAGAAATCAAGAATTAATAAACTGGAAGTTAGAAATCCACAAAGGAGAAGTTAATCACTACTCCAAAAATGTATTTTTTTTCAAATCAGCTGGGCAAAAAAGGGGAAAAATACAAAAAATGTATATTATTACCTGATTTAATGAAAAGCCCAAGAGTCTTACTTATGAGTATCTTTTATAAATATTTCTTCTAATTTTGTTCAATAATACATTTGTAAAAGAAATGTTTTAGATTGGCTATATAGCAACATATGTATCTAATAGAAGAAATCACATTTGAAAACATTTTAAGATAGTTGTATTTACATGTTCAAGGCAGAATGTGCAGAATGACTTGAAACTCTATTTTGTACACCTTTATATTTTAATGCATGATTGAATTGCAGGTAAACTGGGAGAAAAAAAAATCTGCCATTTCTGTCTGAAGTACAGAACTCTTTTTTTTATAATCTTACAGATATATTTGAGATACTGTGTTTACTTTCTGATGGTGTGGTGTTGCTAATATATCATAAAGAGAGTACAATTAAAAAGAAAGAGTCTACAAAACCCACAGATAGAGTAGCAGAGATAAAAGAGTTAAAAAAAAATCAGGGGTGAGGGGGAGAGGACTAGGACTAACACCTGGGCTTGTACCTAGCTCTGCCTTTGTGACTAATATTGCAGCTTAGGGAAGCCAAAAATTGCAAAATGGCCAAAGTTTCCCCAAGTACCTGAAGCAGTAATTCACCTAATGTCTACAACAGTTGGGAAACAGATTCCCTCTCTGCCCTAGAAGAGCCCATTTATCTATTTCACAGGGGATTTGCACATTGCAAAGCTTCCGAAAACCCATGGGCTGACAGAGGGAAATGGCATCCAGCAGCACAGGGCAGCCCAGGCAGCCCATCAAGAGCAAAGCCACAAAACAGAGCCAGAGGCAGCTCCAAGGCTGCCAACACAACTGCCTAGAAAAGCTGCCAACGAGCCAGAAACTGCTTGTGGGAAAATATCACTTACCCTTAGCATCTGGGTCCTGTGATTACTGTCCAAAGAAACACAGACTTGTAAGATAATGGCAGGATAAACAGCACTTCATTGCTCCTTTTTGTCCTCCTTTACTCCCACAAATTTTTGATACATCACCCCTCAAGTTGGGTACAATTTTTAAAAAATCAGTTTTAATCTTTGTGTTGCTCATGAAGTGAAATGAGTCTTCCTGCCTCATCTCTAAAAATAGCTTTCGCACGCGCTTCCCTTGGCTCCCGATGTACGACACATAGTGGGGCCATTTGTTACCATTATTGACATGTTTGTGGTGAACTGCAAGCGTGTTTACAGTAGAAATGAAGTCCCTGCTCTCTTGGAGGTAATCCTGGGGTGTCTAAAAGACTCATGGGAGTCCTTGACGTGGATTCTCTGAAATGAATTTCTGTTCCCGTATAAATAAATTATCTCGGGGCCAAATATTTTTATTTTCCTTCTATTTCAGGAAGGCAGCAGATGCAAAAGTTCCTGATGGTTCTAGCAATAGTGCTAGCACAAGCTGTCTGCTATTGGACATAAGGATGAATGGGAGCAAAAGAGGAAGAGGAGGGCTTTGCGCTTACCCTTTGCAGTGTAACAGAATGAGAAATGGGGCTTTTGCAGACAGTAAATAGGGCAAAGTGAGAACTGGCTCCCTGAGGTGATGGGTGTCAAAAATGATAGGGGACCTAAAGGCCAGAGATGCCTCATGGCAAGTGAACTGGCCCTAACTTCCCCAAATTATGCCAAAGGTTGACCAGAAAATTTTAGTCATTAGCTGTTGACTGGAATTGATAGATTTCCATTTTCATGCAATATCTATTCACTGCAGTTTCTATTAAAAATAAACAGCCTTGTCATCTTACCAGCATAGGCTGGATATTTTTCCTGCAGAAATTCACTAAAAGAAGTAAACTTTAACCAGAATTGCAGTTTGTATATTTGTACCACACTGAAACACACCCAGGCAATTGCTCATTAAAGCTGTCCAGTTGTGTAACATATATGGGACTGTGCAACATGCCAGGTGTTAAACAAAACATGAGGTGACATCATTTTGCAGAGTGGGCTATAGAAAATACAATCTCCTGGTGATCTACAGAGGAAAAACTCACTGCTTTTTTGGTGAACTTAATAGAAGATGACAGAAGTGTACAAGTTGTTATTGTCTTCATATTTTTAAATCAGGCAAATCTGTCTCTGCAGTCACAAATCCATGTTTATAAGCAGCAAGCCTACACTAAATCTGTCACTAAAAATATTCTTTCTAGTAAGGAATAAGGTGCTTAGAGTAAAATAAACAAAATTTATAGGAATATCTGTGAGCTGCAGATAGATTTAAGTGTATAGCCAGCAAGAAAATATGTAAGGGACCCTAACCAATAACATAAGAGGAAACTCTGAACTGGAGTTCCTGTATAATAAACAGAGCAATATGGATTCAATGCCACAATCAGCTTTCTTGTTTTTCTTTTAATCCTCAAAGACAGAAAGTTTTGGCTACAGCTATGGACTCCTTTGATTGATGGATTACTTGATCAATGTAGCTGAGAGATTATTATTTCTATTCCCATGTAAACTAATGAATTCCAAAACCTGCTCAGATTTGTAGTATTATTTGTACCTTCATTAAACAGAAAACATCATTGCTAAACAGTTCAGCTCCTCCTGATCCATTGGACAAGGACTGTATTCAAAACCATATGTATCTCCAGTGTGAGACTGAGCTCTGAGAGGAAGTTACTGTCCATATCATTACTGTTAGACAGTCTTGTCCTTGGAAACAAGAGAAAAAGTAGATGTGAAAATGCATTTGTCTCAGTGAAGCAAAGCACAGAAAACTCACCAAAGTACCCAAGATATGCTATGTGATTCTTGCTTTCAATGCTGTGGGAAGATGAGCACAGAAAACGCTGTTTGATAGCTCTGAGTATGGTCAAAAGGAAACATGTCTTGGACAGCATCACATGTATAACAAAAGATGGATGATAGGCTAACTCTGTTTTACAGTAAGCAGAAAAGTTGACAGTGGTATAAAAAGACTAAAAGGCTGTAGCTAAAGTCAGACTTTACATGCAGGCTTTCTATGCAATATCATAGTGCTAGTTTCAGAATAAATCAAGAAAGCAAAGTAGGTTATTTGTTCCTTTTAATAGGAAGCCACTACACAGAGCATTTAGCTTGCTTTTTCTGTTCATACTCAGTTTGTTTACTGCTTTTTCTTTTTTATCTTAGTGTCTTGAATATTTAGTGGCATACAGATCTTGCTTACATTCAACATTTTCATATTTCATTGTATTTTAATTACTACAAAACCTTATGCATAAGCTGCATCGTAATATTATTTTCTTCCGCTCCACTGAAAATCATATACATTTTCTTGGTCATGGAAATATTTTTAATTTTTAATATGGAATTGTCTGAGAAGGCACAGTTTCAGCAGTGAGGCCCAATGTTCCAAATGAAACATATCACCTATGTTTCAGGACAAAAAAAAAACCTGCGTTGTATCTTATGTGCTTGAAAAGAATGCCAATGCCACTTGATCCTTCACAATCTTATAGTTCCTACGTGATCAATGTTGAAACTATCACTAGTTTCCATCTCTTAAAAAAATAAGATTTTGACTTAAAATATGTTTGGGCTTTTTCCTACAGAAAGACACTTATGCTTCTATGAAGACAGACGTTTCTTTTCTCTTAAGACATCAGCTGAAACTGCAGAGAACTAGTTAGCTGCACACACACACTCCATGTTCATCCTGTATTCTTTGGAATAACTGTCCAAATTTTATTAGGATTTTCTTATAATGATGTTATATGATGTCCTTGTGATACCTGCATATGTAGAGATCTTAATATTGATTTACTGTGTCTTTTGCCCATCCTAGAGCAGTGTAGATAGCAATTACAGCTGTTGGTGGTATCTATTTTGTCTTTTCATAATTGTCGTTTTTGGTTCTACTTAGGATTAAAATATGAAAATTGCATCACGTGCACATGAGCAGGGTTTTAGCCAAGTTATCAGCAATTTCACAGCACCATCATCATTTTAACCAGCATCCTCTTCATCTTGTTTATGAAAACCACATACTGTAACATAAACTTTCAGAAGGAATGTATCATCATAAGAGCTGCCCTGACAAGAAGCCCTCATTTAGATCATTAATATCTTCCCCAAAAAATCATCAGGGACAGAGAAACACCTGTACAGCTGTACCAGATGTTTCCGAATAGTTCTGCTCGAGTTGCTGTCTGAGATTGATCAGTTCAACACTATTCCTTAGCTGGATCTAAAATCACTTACAAACTCCTTATTGTCAGCACTTTGCTCAGCTGCAGTTGCAAAGGTGCAGTGGCACATGCACTTTCTTAATTGCACAACAGATTTTTAAAAAGCAGTAAAAACAAACATTCTGATGAATACTAAACGTCTGTTCATTCTTCCCAGTAATCAAAATAAAACACATTCCAAGGATATAGTTGGAAGAGAGGTAGGTAATATATGCAAAGAAACATCAGAAAATATTTTTTAACTGCACAAGTTTCTGGTTTTAGAGCAGTGATTTTCTTTAGCACTAGAAAAAGAAATCCTTGTGCAGGGTTGACTTGGTGCTGGTTCCTGTATATTCTGTTCATGTACAACACACAGCTGAGATAATGGAGAGCAAACATTAGATGCAACATCCTCACAAGCATCAACCTTATGTACCAGTCCTCCCAAGCAGGCTTTCTCCTCTCTTGGCAATGAACTGAATCTTCTATTAAAAATTAAGCTGAACAAAGAGAAACAGTCTGAGAAGGCGTTTGGTTTTGTCTTTTGGTTTTGTGCCTTTTTGTTTTTTTTAAACACACTCTGACTGGTATTTTAAAAGAACTTTTGCACACATTTGGATACAGATGAGAACAATTAAATGCCCTCTAATAATTAATGTATATGCAATCTATAGCATGCATTCTCTTCTTATTAGAGGCTGTGGGTTTTTTGTTGCAATCTAGCTAATAAAGGCTTTCTTTTCCACAAGAGAATTTTGACAGGGTTGACTCCAGACGGCTTTCCAGCTGAGGTCTGGGGCCTTGCTGAACCTTCAAAATTTTCCCATTTGAGCTGCATCAAAGTGAAGGAAATTCAAGGATCACTAACGTCTCAGATGGTAGCACTTGCCCTAACAACCAAGGTTCAGGAATTCTTTGGAGCAGGCTGAGGTCATTTTTCTCCCCTTTTCTCCTAATGCTTTTCTCTATTAATCAGAGCTCACAGCTCAGATTGGTCTTCAACTTCCTCCCAATCCTTGCTAAGCCTGTCATTTCTAGCTATTATTTACTTTAATGGACTTTGGCTGATCCCTTATGAAGCTTTGGATCTGAGAATAATAAGGCTGGAGAGTAACGGGCACAGACATGGGTGTGGGTTTGCCTGCAGATTAACCGTGGCAGATGGGCTTTATTGCGGTTTCCTGTGTGCCGAGTGTTGATTGAGAGGGTATAATGAGAGAGGTGGTGTCTGCACAATGGCTGCAGCCACTTCATTGCACCTCGCGTCTAAACAACCCCATTTTTCTAAATCTTTGGGTTGTGAAATTTTAGGAAGTCAGAGCACAAGAACAAGTACAAAAACAACTGTAAATAACCATGAATGTTAATCCAACCCTAATTGGTCCCTTCTTTCATTATGGGTGCATTTTGCTGAGCTTCCCCCCCCGCCCCCCCCTCCAGCCTTTTTCTTTTAACAAATGAATGATATGGACAGCTATGCATACATTTGACTTTTATAACAGTTTAACACAAATATTACTTCATATCAACTTATATTATTATTAATATTAATGTCCCATTAGCTTTTGCATTATTAACATCAGCAGCAAAATCTTATCTTGCGATCATCCTGTTATGTTTTAGCTTTTTGTCGTCTTGGGAAAATTTGTTTGAATTAAATTATCTATTGTCTAGAGAATATCTAAAATAACAGCAGGAAAATTGCTTAGTATCTGGCAGAATGAGTCAAAAATATGCTTTTCTAAGTCCAAATGCCATTAACTTTCAACAGCGATCAGATGATAAATTATTTTCAGCTATAGGTACTATCAAAAGATCTTTTACAAATTCCCCATTTTAAGGATTTTACTTAATTCCTCCCTTTCACTGATGGATTAAATCACAACTATTGATTCTTTTCTTCCTTTGGGGCTTTACCCATCTGTCCGAACGCTTTCATCCCAGCACCCCTTGGGCTGAGAGAAGTGTTCTACAAATGAACCAGTGAAAACCTGGAGAAGATTCCAGGTCAAGTTTGTGTACAAGAGTTTAAATTTTTAGTGACAGTCTTCCCTTAGCACAGACGAAAGTTTCCACACAGAGCCGCACAAGCTAGCCCCACCAATTATCCTCCTCCTTTGAAAACCATTATCAAGTTTTTCAAAACTTCTTTCATTTCACTGTTGTCACTCGATGAAAAGGAAACTAACCACCATGTCAAGACAACTCGGCTGCCTGGCAACCAAGGGCCACATTTTAATTCTGACTTGCTTCTGGTCTTGACTAATGGAAAGTGACTATGTTAAGCCAGTCAGAAGAGTTGTTTGTCACTTCTGAAATGCAAACAAAACTATATTGTTTCGAAAGTCCTGGGCGTGATTGATGTAAAGATTTACAGTAACATCATTCATTTGCCCTTGTGTTTTAGTGGGATTGATGTCATATCTTTTCATGCTTTATTAAATGCTTTTGGAGAACTCAAATACATGATGCTTTTTTGTCCTAAAGTATCTAAAGAGATTTTTCTCATGCAAGAAAACCGGACTCCAACTTGGGAGATTAAATGATTCGACACAACATGTGTCTGTAATTTAATAAGAAACATCAGCCAAGAAATGTGAATATATAACAACCTGATAAAAATAAAAAGAAACCAAGACAGGGAAAAAAAAGAAATCAACAGTTTGGGAGAGGGGAAGGAAAGATACACTGCTAACTTGCCAGCAGTAAAGCTTGTTAGGACAAACTCCCACAGATGAGTGTTTTCACTTCTAGTGCCTAAAGAGAAGTTCGAATTCTGCTCCCCACCTATTTAACTATAAATACATGCAGTCACAAATATAAAACAGGTGTCCATTTTTCTATAAAACATTACTGAAAATATTACAAGTAATGTCAACATCAATTATCCTAACTATGACAGATTCAAAGAGTTTTAAAGAGCTTGTTTTCCAGAGTCATCTAAAAAAATCCCCTCTAAAAACAATTATGTTGCAAATTATTTTTGTAAAGGCCAGGCTGACTTTTCTGTTAAATTAAGAATCAGGGAAGGATGAATGAACCTACAGACAGTTTTCTTGTCTGCAGCAGTGAGACAGCCTCACACATTCTCCATGTGTAGATACAATTTTTTGTTGTTACACATGCAAAATATATATAAATAAATATATATGTGTGTGTGTGTGTGTGTATGTGTGAAATAGAAAGGAAAACATAGCTGATACAGTAATTTCTGTTCTATTTCAAGTACATAAATCACTTTTCAAATGCCTATTATGCATTAAGACGGTAATTTAATGAATATTTAGGGTAGTAGGCTTAGGCTTTTGCAAATATACTTATATCAGCATCAATGGTATGCTGGAGCTGTTTTCCAAAATCAGTACAATAGCTTTTTGCTGTTCTGACAATACTGTTAATAAGCAGACCCTTGCCATTAACTTTTTTTTAAACAGATATTAAAATTTAAGCACAGTAATAATGTACACTGTAATTACTGCTGCCATCTGGGATTCTTAGGGGTAGTCCAAGAGGCATCCAGCACATCAATTCTCTGGGCAGAGATTTAGAAGTTCAGATGAACGGAAGGTACACATGGAGAAAAGAGAAGCAATTCAGCCTTCTTGGTCCATGGTGGATGGTGATCTCTTCCAAACCCTCCTACAAATCAAGATATCCTATACTCAGCTCATGCAAAACCCCTGCCTGGAACCCTGAGCTCATGAGATGTGGGACTCTATCTGCAGCGCTATCCAACCTTGACATCCCAATGGTCCAAAATATGAGTGGTCAGCTCAGCATCAGCACTGTGTCCTAAAATGGAAGAGGAAAATGGATTTTGGTTACAGGTGGCTGCCAGGAGCTACCACGTGGCTTCAGTCCCCAGAATATGATAGTGCTGCCATCAGCGGGGTGAGCAGCTGCCAGAGCTGTGTGAGCTGAGGGCCATGAGGCAAGAGGGCAGAGACCCAGCAGAAGACAAGCAAGGGGAGCCCAGCACCAACAGCACCACTGCTGTGACTGAGCTGGGGAGAGCGGGGGACTCCTGGCACTGGCACTGAACCTGTTGGTTTGTCAATGCACATCATATGGCTGTGTGCCTCTCTGCTTTCCAGAAAATAATGAAGATCTCTGCATGGCCTGCTACTTCAGAATCGCTCAATGTGTGATTAAACTGAAGCATTAGTGACCTCAAGGAAGGAGAAGGAGGAGGAGGAGAAGGAGGAGGAGGAGAAGGAGGAAGGAAAGCAGCTGCCCAATATTTCCATTGAGGGGAAGTCAGGACTGGCTCAGGCCCAACAACTCCATTGACTCAGGAAAATAAATATGCATTCATTCATTCAGATTATCTAATCAGTCTAGATCTAGATATTAGGTCAGTGGGTTACCTCAATCTAGCACCAGTGTCAGCAAGCCCTGCATCTCCAAGAAGAAACAATTTGAGAGCATGCACATTCCAGGATCACAGCATTTTTACAGTCCTCATCATAGCCAAAATGCAAAAGCTGGGTGTAAAACTGTCTCTCCACAGCCAAATTACACACAAAACGTGTTGTAAATCAGCTTCACCCCAGGGAAGGCAAGCTGTAAACTACCTATCATTTTACACAGCTACGTCAAACCATCATGGCGGAGGAAGCCTGAAAAGGTCAAGAGATTTTTCTAAACTACCTACATCTCCGGAGTAGCTCAAGAAGGTACATAATCTAAAGTCCTCAGATAGTACCTCTCTGATGTTTTTTTCCCTTATGGAAACGAATGTGTAACATTCCAACTGCCTTCAGCTCCAGCTGAATTAAACACATTCCAGCGTCTCTACATCAGCACTCAGGCAGTTGCACTCCCCCTTGCACTCTCCTGGGTAATCCTTCTGGGGCAAAGAATACATAACGAAGCCCTCAGCTGACAGTTTGGGAGGCCTGCCACTGCTTATTGCCATCAGTTATTTTTCAACTGATTCAAAGATAACACAAGGGCTGAAAGCTTGTAGCTACTTCTTTTGAGAAAATGGAGTCCAAAGAAGCTCCTCTTAATCCGGGGGATTACTCAAGAGGTTCCCATACCCTACCTTAGACCAACTCAAAATTAAAAAAAAAAAAAAAAGAAAAAGAAAAATTCTTTTTTGCAGTATTTGAAGGCCCATATTCCTTTCCAAAAACAAATATGCAAATGAAATTGCAGTGCAGCTGACTGAAACTTTATATAATTGTTCCAGGTTCATAAACATTTCATGAACTCAGATTAAATTTCAATTACAATACGAGTACTTCCATGAGCGGCAGAATGAAAGATGCCTGTTCTCCCCTGGCTTTGCACTCATAGTTGATTCCCTGGGACCTCAGGGGGTGCAAGTCTCCAATGGAAAACATTGCTCCAGGTGGAACATTCTCTGTTCTGGAAGGACTCCTGATACCTTTCCCTCCCTGGAAAGAATGCACATCTTTCCTTACTACCAATTTCCACAAAACCTATAGCATCCAGTCAGCAGATTCACTACCTATAGGACACAGACAGACACAGACATAAAATATACACAGAGGTGTCTGATCATATAAAATAAATTTACAAACAGGATCAAAAAAAGATTTCCTTGGGTCTAGACAGAACCAACAATAAGATAAGGCCAAGGTTAGACATGCAAGGACTGACATAAGACTCAGCAGTGAACCAGTAGTGTCCCCATCTCTTTGTCACAGAAAAGACCTTGTTCTCTGGCTCCTGGCTAAGCTGCCCTCCACAGGACTTGTCTGCCTTTCCATCTGGTTTAGCCAAAGCTCTTTCATCTTTTACCTTTCATACTGCTGCTTTCTCTCTTTGAGCCCTGCCTTTCAGCTGCCGCTGAGCTCACCTTCTCCCCGCACTGCAGGCACAGCGCCAGCTCTGATCCCCTCACTAATTCCCAGCAGCCACGGCATTCCCAGCCCACGCCACCACTCCCGGCAGGGCAGGCACGCTCTCCCTCCCCAGCCACGGATTTCCATTCACTGGGCTGCTCACAAGCCCCTCACTTCTGGCAGATGAGGGCTCTTCAGCTGGGCTCACACTGCCCCCTGTCCCAGGACAGGGCTGTGGCCCTTCCAGCCCCTAAAATCCCGATCTCCAGGAAGGGGATCGTTACCTCCTGTAACTCCAGATGATGCACCGGTGCCTCACATTGTGCACGTTTGTCAGCTTTTCATTGTATGTTCCTTTCAGCAATGAATGCAGCTTATTTGTGTTGCACATAGTGCCATGCAAATTTAGGGCACTATTTTAATGCACGATAAATAATTACTATAATTAACAGAAAAAAAAAAAACCCAAAAAACGCCTCCTGGCAATTTGTCAGGACTAGACACCTCTTTTCATGCCAGATATTTTCATATGTATGACATATACATATAAGATCCCTCTTGCCTCTGTGTAGGGACATGCATCTCCCATTAGCAGTAATGGGAATTATGTGTGTGCACTGAGGGGAAACTGTAGTCTACCCTGGCTGGTGTGGTATGTTAGTTGTGCTGTATTGGATCATGTGGAGCATGCCATATAAGAAAAGAAAAAACACCTTTCCATGTTCATTGTTGAGAAAAAAATATATAGAAAGCCCCTGTACACCATTATGCTTTTAATTAAGTGCTATTTGCAGGTGCTGTTTCTTTCCAATTTCTTATAGACATTTCTGAAAGAGCAATAACACAAATAATCTGCAAAATAAAATGATTAGGGATAAAAATTAGCTAGGTTTACTAGACTGGTGAGAAATTTTTCTAAAAATGAGCATTTTTAATAAACCACATTTTGAAACTATAAATATCCTTGTATTGGTAGATGCTGCACTGCAAAATACTAAACTTCATTTCACTATCAATTTTCTGATTCATCTGAAGAAGTTCATTATCTGTTAAATTGAAGGCAAGCCTCCCACAGAGGAATGCTATCTAAAGATGGATGTGTTTGTGTGTGAAAGGATAGCCTTTCTTAGCTGTTTATCAGAAAGGACATTCATTGAGTAGGTACTATACCTCACTACTTTGTAAATATAAAGTACAACACAAACATACATGCAATCATGACACTGGTTCATTTTTGTCATCTGGTTGTAACACATTAATACAAATTTAGTCCAAACATCCAAAGTTGTGCTGCTAGGAATGTTACCATCTGGTTTTAATGAATATCTGGGGTCCATTTTTCAGTTAAGCTTTTCATATTGTGTTTGTATGTTGCTTTTTCCAAGCTATCTGCATAATTGCTTAAAGATTTTACTGCAAAATTAATATCCTCACTGTGAATGAGGGAGAAGGGCAAAAACCAGGATGACAAAGGCTGAAATGAGGTGAAAGGCAAATTCAATTTTTCCTTGCACCATAGAAACCTCGTCAGGACTAGCTTTATCTGGTAATCCACATTTAAACTTTAACCTGTAGGGGGGCTCTTTGTGTTAGTTAATGTAAGCATAAAAAGAGTCTGAACCACTAATCAGATTAATCATATTTTGTGAGACTCAAAAGCTTCATTAAAAGGACCTCGTTTCCAAGCTACACATTTCAGAAAGA
Organism: Coloeus monedula; assembly: GCF_965178545.1. Classification (NCBI taxonomy): domain Eukaryota; kingdom Metazoa; phylum Chordata; class Aves; order Passeriformes; family Corvidae; genus Coloeus; species Coloeus monedula. The sequence continues at coordinate 13,211,288 of NC_138790.1, forward strand.
GAAAAAAAGTTGGCTATGAAAAGGAAAAAGTAACACTGAAATTCAAAAAGACACAGACTGTGTGTCTCCTGGAATTAAACCAAAGACAGTTAAGACCTGGAACAATATCCACCTTCATGAAACACACCTTGAGGATGCCAAAATAATTAGGACATTTTTCTGTTGAAATTGTGCATTCCCTACATTTACAAAGCTTTATCTTACGCATGACAGAGAACTCTTTATTAGGTAAATACAATAAGCGTCTTCCCTTTCCTCACATTTATGGAAGTCTCCCTCTCTGCTGAAGCAGTCATATTTCCTAAGTACTTCAGGTGACCCCTCAGAGACAGGAGAATGTGAACATCAGAGGAATAAGAATCTGTCATCTCCAGTCAGGTTATTACACTCACACAAGAAACACCTCACTTCTGTAATGAGCATGAAAGTGAGAGAGCAAGCTACTCTCCCAAGTTGGTGCAGCATTGTGCTTTCTTTCAAAAACAACAGAATATCTCAATTTTCAATAAACAATTGGCTTGCCACAAATGAAACTTCAGTGAACTTTCGTTCATGCCTGTGGAATAAAATGTGGTTTACTTAAGTTTTTCATGAAGTTTCACAGGAACCGTTTGCACTTAGGACAAATGTTCTGCACTTAATGTGAATCTAATTCCTATCTCAGCCTACTCTGCATTGATCTGGAGTTAGCGGGCCTTCGAAATCAGGAGATGCTTTGAGGAAGCATTAACAAAGTTGAAAGTCTTTGGAAGATTATTCAATACTGGCCAAATGAAACATATCAGAGCAGTTATATTCTCTCTAAAATATATTTCAGTTTTGAGGAGAGAAATCAAGGCGTGACATCATGGGGAAGATCATTTGAAACACAGACTCATGCATTTTCCAATCTTGGGACTGCAGAAGTGGAGTTAGCCTCACCTTTGTTTTCCAGGTGAGGAGGAGCATCCTCCTACTTTATCACAGCCAAACTCTTCGCTATCTTCTCACTGTTATGTGTTCCTTTTTCTTTCCCCATAGCTTGCCAAGGAACTCTTGCCCCCATCAGCTGTACAACCCTCTGTACGATCTGTATCCAACTGGTCATTTCACTTCTGGACAGTTCAGGTAACCTAAAATACATTTTTATGCACACATTGAGTTCTACACTCTACATAAGGTTATGCATTTAATTAGTAGCTTTCTAAATGTCTGTTTAAATTTTGGTCTGTAATTGCACTGAGTCTGCACTGCTTGGCATCGTCAGTTATACCTAAAGGCACTACTTGTTCCCTGGCTAGGGTGAGAGCAGGTGAGGAATCTTCTGTAGGAAATTGCCAGTCACCAAGGAATTGTTGTCACATGCAAAGCTCAGAAAGGAAGGTCAGAGCTTGGGTGGGCCAATTCCCTCTCCCACCTTCACTCTTTCACAGAGCTGATGTTTTCCAGTTGTTGCATGTGCTACAGAGGCTTTAAAAGAAACACAATGGCCAAGCTGTCTGCACTTCATAGACCATACACTTCACACAAAGTTTTACCACAAGCTGTCATTGTATGGCTGCATTTCTGAGCGTGTGCCATTGTGTGCCATCCTGTGCCCTGAGGTCTTCAGTGTTTCTTCATCAAACCAAGCAGCTGTCGAAATGTGCCTCAGCTCCATCCAGCACATATTCCCCAGCTTTCCTGTCCAAGGAAAAGGAGTGGAGAAAGGACGGCAAGTACCAAGGTCTTGCTCCAGTGAGGAGCTGGGATGTGGCCAAGGACAGGCTCCCAGATTCCTTGTGTAGACGTAGACTATTATACCAATGAATTCTTCAGAGAATATCACATGAATCTAAGTTATTTATGAGCTGACTTCAGCACGTTTGCACCAGTGTAAAACTGGAGCAACTGCACTATCTTCAGCAGCACCTTCTAAGTCAAGGCAATGCAATTTAAAGCAGAATCTGTCCCTTTAGTTGGATAATAATCTAGAAATTCTGCCCTAAAAATACAGACAAAAAGAATTTTACCTGAACACAAAAAGAACTGTTCACAGATCTGACCCAAAGCTATGAATGTAAATGATCCAAATGTAACTCAAAGAAACCCTGATCTTTGTATTAGGAAAATTTTAGTAAAGCACTGTGTTGCATTAGTACCATCCACCAACAGTTTGTATTAGGTCAGGTTTTCTCAGCCTTCCTGGTACTGTCTCACCTTGTTTTGTGATAAGTTCCAGTGACATGCATATAAAATACTCCCAGAGTATATTCCCATGCAGTGCAAACAGTTATGGGAAAAAATATCCTCTATCAGGTTGTCATCTGTAGTACTTCCCAGACCATAGCAGGGCAGAGTCAGAGGGATTAACTTGCTGCACTATTGCCAGCCTGCTAAAACTGCTGGAAATGGTTTAAGGCTGGCTGTTTGCCTCTGCCCTGAACTGCACTGGGGCTGTTCCTAAGTCAGGTTCTAGCTGAGCCTAAGGAATAGCTGAGAGGAAGCAACTACTGCAGCTGTTCTGAATATGCTTTGCATATTTCTTATTGTATAGGTTTGGAAAATGGGTCTTGGAGACAGAAAAACCACATGCTTGTAACCACAGATTTTTGTGCTGGTGACCTCAACAGAGGCAGAGTCTTTGACCTCCAGGTGTGAAGTCCTTCCTCCTGCCTGTGCACTGTTTGCGCTCCAGGCATGGTGGCACAGGACAGAGGAACTCAACAGGTCTGGTTCATTTTACCAGAGATGGAACTACACTGGCACAGCAGCCAATGGAGTTCAAAGCCTGGGAGGATTCAAATTATACTCACCAGCTCACAGTAAATATGTTCAATAATTTTTTTCTCCCTCATTTTGGTACTAGTTTCAGGTAATGGGATCTCTATTGAAACCATATTAAAAATTGGCCAAGTCTGTACAAGCTTTCAGCCAGAATGATGTGTCTAGTGAATGGAATAAGCTGGTCACAAAATCTTGAGAATCTCTGTGAAAATAAGAAAGTAATTTATGAAAGTCTGACCCCACCCTTTAAATTTGTGGGTCTGTCAAAACCAAAACAACTTTTGAGTCCATTACATAAATTGGATGAGGTCCACATTCACTGAGCTGCATAGCGTGACTTGTCTCTGCTCTTTCCAGAATATATTTTTCCTTTTCCCTTTTTTTTTCTTCCAAAAACATGAACACAAACCCCCAAACAAACAAAACACCCTCCAAACAGAAAAACAGCTTCCCCGTTGCTTTATTTCCATAACTGATAGAGTAGTTATTTTAAAAGGTAGTACAAACCTTACAAATTCAAAGAAATGCAATATTGGAATGCCCACCAGTGCTGCCCACAGTAAAGCAAACAAATCTAGAATTTTTATCACTTCAAATAAAAATTTCTGTTCTGCAAGGAGAAAATCCCCTCTCTTCTGTAGTTCCAGACTCTACAGATCATTAGGCAGGTAAAGCAAACTTCTGATCTTTTGATCATTCACAGCTCTTTGGAAAGAAGTTTCCCACAAGGCTCATGATGCTCTAAGTCACTTTTTTTTCTGTTCTGCAGCCTCCCTCTCTCCAAGTTAAAACTCATGCAGAACAAAACAGCACTGCTGAGCTCAGCAGCATCATGAAGGAGGAATCTGTGGCACCCTAAGGCCTGATTGTATAAAAATGTGTAATGTTATCAGAAAGGGGAGTGGGAAAACATTTCTGTGACTGCTTGGTAGGGCTACATGCCTATGAGGCATGTGTGAAGAGATCTTCACACCTATGAATATCATGGAGTCCAGCCCATATCTCTTCTCTGAGATCTTAAATAATGTTCCAGCTGGGGACCCAACTGTAAACATTTTTGCACTTAGAGAGCAATAAAAATAGAACACATGGGATAGGAAACACTTGGTTAAATTTGCAACTTTTCTCTACATTATAAATAATGAGGATGCGTCTTTTCCTTCCTCCTCCTGTCAGCCACCTTCTGTTCCCTTGTTTCTGCTGTACTGCCATCTAAACACTCCTATCTTTAATCTTTTAAGTACCTGGACTAACTTACAGCATCTAGAATACTTTGGGACATAAAATTTCATATGGCGAACTCCTACAGGAGAAGAGTAAAGTTAGCTCCCTCTTCTGTCAGAGCTGTCGCCAACACAGAGAGGATCCCAACCTTGAAAATTTCTGACTCTGCATAGGGAACTGCAAAATTTTTCCATCTCACTCACTGAGGTTCTACAGAGAAAGTCTAAACCTACACATTTGCCTAGACTGAGTTTCGGTGCACATAATGACAAAAATACAGACAGAGATTGTTCCCTGAGCATCATAAAAGATTTGGAGGGAAAGAGAGTACAAAATATCAGGCCAGGTCCTTAAACTGTGGGTGCAATACAAACTAATCTTCAATTGTTTGAATTTTTGTTTGCCATTGCAAATCAGAAGAGGCATTTCACCCGAGGGTCTGTTGGCTTGCTGTATTTCAGAATGTTACTTCAGCTGGACAAGCTATGAGTATTTTTTCAGCTACAAACATGTAGAGTATCTTGAGGTTTCAGTGACAAAGTAACATTGTATTAAGACATTATATTCCTATAGTACAGCATCTTATTCAGATAACCAGAATAATAAAAGAATAGTTTACTCCTGCCCAAATTGCTGTTGAACCAAACAGCTCATTTCTCTACTTCTCAAAGCGGAGAAATAAGATATTTTTTCCTGTACTTGGCACTGGAACTTTAGGGTATTTTTGGAGTGTTTCCAGTTATGGATCCATCTGCATCCTATTCCAGCATTACTGCACAAAGGAAAGAGAAGCAGAACTGCATAATAACAGAGAGACAAAGAAATTTCTCCTCGTATGCTCCCCTCTCTTAACATGAAAGCAGATTTCTAAATATTATCACCTACCATCTCATTTAAGAGGCTGCACTTCACCAGTGATGAATTTGGTCTATTGAAATCATAGTATAGGCACATTGCTAAACTCATGTTTGCAAGCCAAGAGCACCTAAATTACAGTTTTATGACACAGCATTGGAAGAAAAGGTTATGAACAGTGAACCCGATTTTAACCAGGAATGTAGTACTCAATTTAGTAGGGAAATTTAGTCATTGAGGGAAACGTTTTTAAAAGACGTATTTTCTAGAGGAACAGATACATCCCTATCTTTCAAACTATCTTCTCATGGGTCTTAATAATAGTAGTTTTCAAACAGCTTTTTGTAATGAAATAAACATTAACCCACATGCATAAATTGCACACAGGCCTCAGTTGTTATAGCCCAATTCCACACTGCTTCTCACTCATCTCATGTTGCAACTTTCCTGCTTTTAAAGGGCTAAACTTCCCCATAACATATTTGATTGTAAATCTATTAAACCCTTTATAATGCAATGCTTCAATTATGGGTTGTATCTTCAGCTCACTGCACATATGCAGAACTGAGGCCCCAACAGGCTGAACGAGCTTCCTAAGTTTATACAGTAAGTTCGTGTGAGAATGGAAAAATGAGGTTTATTTTCCTTCCAGTTCTACACTTAGGATACAGTTTCTACAATAACATAAACAGAACCTATGCAGAGCTTAGACAAAGTCTGCTGCATTTGCCTGGTGATTCCTTTTTAAATGGACAGAGATTATTTGTCTCTCCTTTCCTACAGGTACAGCTCAAGATCATCTTAAAAAGGACCAAACTAGGTGCTTAAATAGGTGAAATTTTTGAAAACTTTCCCTAAAACTACCTTTATTTTCAGTTTGAAAGTAAATACTGGCTTCTCTGTGTGCCTGGTGAGTCCCTGATGTCAGTAGGTGAGTCCCCTCTCTTCCGTGTCCCACCAGGGCATGTCTCTACTCTTTGGCGAGAGAACAAGCAAGAGCTGTGCCCTGAACATCACACACCAGTAGAGGAACATCTCTTTCTTCCAGGAAAATGTTCACTTCCAAACTTAACAGGGCTCATGCAGAGTAAGTCAAAGACACTAATATTGATACTGGTGTTTATGTGACCTGTGTGAAAACATGCTTGGTTCAGAAATAAAGAAATGAAGTGTTGCTTAAATATTAAGTGTTATTTTTATGTAAGGGAGGAATATAGTTTGGGATCTAAAGGACATCTCTCTTACCTTTCCACCAGTAACTCCCTCAGCTCTTCACACAGGTGGATCTTCTGTCTTCTTGAAGCAGCAATCACAAAGGTGAATTTTCCAGTGGCTTTTCAAATAATTGCAAAACTATTTTGCAAAGCAATCCTGGGGGAAAATGCACAAATGGCCTTTAATGCAGCACAGCCTTTTACACCTACCAGAAAAACAAATACATTCCAGTGAAAATCAACAATTTTACAGTCAGATATGAGCATGGATTCGCTCAGCTGGCTGGTGGTAGATCACCCACAAAAGAGTTTGAAGGGTCTCTGTGTAAGGACTGGGAAGTTAGGATTAGAAATGTGTCTGACTTAAGAGGGAGTTTTAAGCAATTAACTCTGCAAACACACAAAAGTGAAGCACAAAGAAACACTAATGGGAAGAGATCATTAATGCAATTCATCCACATTCTCCATCTATATGCTCATTACCTGCTGACAACACCAATGGGATTTGCCTATATGAGGAAATGGGCCAAAATAACAATTGCAGAGTAAGCCATTCTTCAATAGCTTTCTGTTTGTCCCTGTGTAGACACTGTAGGAATAATTAGTGCACTTATTCTGTTCTAGAATAATTGCTGCACTAATTATTCCAGACTAAAGTATCTTTTATTCCAAAACAATTTGTCCACAAGGGGAGCTATTGTGAAATAGCCTGTGCTCCTCTGCTCAATTTCCATGTGTAAAAAGGCCATAATCTGTGTGATTGGAATAGCTGTACCACAGACTCCAGGAGCAAATCAAACTATAGACAAGTTCCAATTCTCAAATTGCTCAGGATGGTTTTCTTAAAGAAACTGAACACATAGTGTTGTTTTGTAAACAGGATTCAGCTGTATGGCAATGAGTAAGCTCTTCCTTTAAGAGCTTTTTCTTTATAAAATTATTTTAGTCACACTTGCATCCAAGCTTATTGGATTGAATTTAAAGTTTGTAGTGCCTAGAGGCTGACATGGTAGATGAGACTTTACCCACTCTTTTGCAAAGTGTGAAATGCTAAAATTGGATAAGCAGGTAGTGTAATTAGCTAATTAGATGGAGTAGCTTTATCCAGTCTGTGTATTTAGAAACACCACTGATCTCACAGGTTTTTGTGATGAATTGCAATTAAACTAAAGACTGATATGCCTGGACATTGACCCCACAACACTGTTAAAAACCTTTTAAAATGAAGGATGGAAATGGTGGTGTCAGATCTTCCTAAACTGGAAGGAGAGTACCAATTATCTAAGCTACCTACTGCCCTCCTTTCAGACAGATTAAAACCCCTGTTTCTTTCTGTTTCTGGGGTACTATTTTAGGTTGTTTTTTTAAATATATTTCCATTTTCTCCAGGGAAGCATAACCATATCTGAAAAACCTGTTCCCTCCTCTTTGCTCAGGAAATGGCAGAATAAAAGAGTGAAATAGGCATTTTTCTCTTACCCCACACATGATTAGGCCCAATATTTGAGAACTGTAATGCTCAGATAGCAAGGCTGTGTAATACCCTACTTTTTGCGAAACTGCATACAAGATATTTATATGCAATAAATAATACTCTTTCCCACATCCATATTTCACATGGGTGGTACTGTCTCACCATTCAACCTCTGCCTTTTTCACTCTAGAGAGAAATCAAAATCAATTTGGAATATGTTTCAAAATAAGCGGCGTTATTGCTTAGCATGTATTTTCAATGACATTTGCAATGGTCATGGGATATGATTTGCATTGCATTTACCAACCTCTCCTGTGCCTGGTTAGGGCCTAGGAAGTTGTCTAATATTTCCCAAAAAATGGTCATTGTCTTGAAGCATCCAGCCCCTGCTCACAGTATTATTTTACTATCAATCCCTCAGCCTTTGATCTGGAAGTTTATTGAACCCAAGATATATTGTTAACCAATAATTGCTCCAAATTTACTACTAGAAATTTTTTCTGTAATATTCTAAGGATGGACTGATGTACATTGTTTTCTATTGTAAACAGAATTCTGCATAGAAAAATTGTCATTAAAAGGCTCCCTAACAGAAGACAATATTGACATGTTCAACACATCTGTAGCTACAAAAAGCTCTGATAATGAATTTATTTTCACTTTACCAATCTAATAGAATGAATTTGATTTATTACAAATAACATTTGTCTATTTAAGGCTCATAAGACAGCTTTTTGTGATTCTTGTAATAACTTTTTCCTCAATTAAAGATTCTGTTCGTTTATGAGATGGATGCAATTAGAAATACAATATGTTCAATATTCTCAGCTCAAACTCTTTTATTATCTTGTGTTTCTCATGTGCTACTGTAGCTGTACTATCCTGAATTGAACTAGATTATGATTACTAGTTAAAAACTGAAAACACTACCGCTTCTACTTCTCTCTGTTACTTTGTAAATAAATACTTTAAATTACAAAATTGTTCCCAAAGAAATAGGAATTATGTTGAAAGTACCCCACTGCTGCTGCTGTTTCAGATTTATTGAATCCTTCTCACTGTATTACAGTAGCTCCTGCTGTTTTACCTGGACTGCAGCAATACCAGATTCCAGCCTTGTATTTTGTAATGTTTCAAACCAGCCGGGACAAAAAAAACACCCTCAACATTCTTCTATCTAAAAGTTTTTTATTATAATCAGAATGAAAATGCTATGGAGAAATTTTAAAATATACCTTTCTCATTTCCAGTCAGTTGGATAAGAGCCATGCAGCTACACATCAGTTTTACAGTTATCTCAGGTTTTACAGGCAAGGGGCTAATTTTATTTGTATTTATTAAGGCCAACTCTAGCATAGCAGCACAGACAATACAACCAAGTGAGGTCAATGAGAGAAGCAACATGTTTGGCATTAAAATGATGCTGAACTTGGAGAGACATCCTTCCTCATCTGCAGCTATCCTACAGCTAGTGCTGTCCTTTTAAAGTCATTCTTGTGAGGAAGTTTCACATCAAGTTTCTTGGTCTGATTGTCATAATGATTAAAGCATAATTACAGACCGTGGATATGGTCTCTATCCCTGTACGAAGCTATGGCAAAAATTGAAATGTTTGGACAATTTCACCATCCTGTTGCTTCAGTACAAGATCATTCTCATTTCTTTTCCAACACAACAATAATTTCCAAGTGAAAGCTGTGTGATGATACTCTTTCTTCCTTATATTTATACTGACCTTTTTATTCAAACTTTGCCTCAGTACTTTAAATTGCTTTTTAAATTTAGTTCATGGAAACTGCAAGTTTTATCTGGTTTATTGACCACTGCATCCCAAACAGCAAAGACAAAAATCCAAAGTAGCAAAGGTTTTCCAGGTGAAGAAGCATTGACTTGGTTTTACATTATAAATACCTGCATTGGACCCTTCTGCTGCACCAAGGGGAAGCATTTTTTTTCCTATTTAATCTTTGTAGTCATTGTTGCAAGTATGCATGGAAGAGAGGGAAAACCTGCTCCTACCTGCTACTCCTTAGTTCTTACTCATTTGAGCACCTAGTAATCTAAAGCCAAATATTATTTACCTATTTTAATTGTATCACTGAGGTCAAAGGGATTATTTGCTTGTCTAAACTGGTCCTAAGTAAGAGAACTAAATGATACTTAGAGATTTTTCTGAAACCATATGAACCATATGATCAGCTGTCTCGCCAGTTGCTGACATGGAGATTCCAGAAAAGCTATCCATAACACATCAAATTCTTTCTTTTTGTTTTCATTTTTGAAAAACTATTCTTTCATGAACACAAGGACAGGAAAAAATCAAGTGCCAGATGGTGAGCTAGGGTATCAGCTATTGGATCCAACGGCACATTGAAAGCAGCCAACATTCTCAAGGAAAGACATTTAATGGTATCTGAAAGAAAAAACACCCAATTTCAGGAACAAAAAAGAAAATAGAATCAATGAAATAGACAACTGCAAAGCCTATCCACAAAGAGAACCACTGTGTAAGCCGAGATCAGAAAAACTGAAATATATTCAGGAGAGCAGTTTAGACAGTGACTTTTTTTATAAATTACATACACAGAGCAAGTCCTGCAAATAACCAGCTTTCCATGCCAGGACAACAGGGAGTCTGTATAGAAATTTATGCTGAATTTATCAGAAGTACATGACATCTTTGGCTTTTGTGACATTAGTGTCCCTGTTTTTCACTGGCATTCTCTTCACTCCCAAAAGCATTACAGAATGCTTCCTCTGTTCTATCCCTTGCCACCTTTGCAGATGCATTCACATTACTGAAACTAGCCCTCCATGAGATCCTGGCAGTTTAGAACAGCCTCAAGCAGAGAAGGAGATAAACGCATATTTGTATAACTATGAAATGCCTCAGTTGAAGGTAAGCAAAGAAATTTGACTTGGAGGGTTCGTAAGGGGAATGCAGATCGTAAAATCCACAGACTCCCTGAGATAAAAATAATGACCAAGCACTTTAAGCCTTTAACACACTGAAGAGCATACAAAATGAGCTTGGCAAAGCACAATACACAGAACAGTCATTTGCAAACACCATACCATGCTCAAATCAGGGAATCATTCCATATTACCTCACTGATTTGGGGATTTGTTTTATGATGGGCTATACAGTGAATTTCCAAATACACTTTCAAATCAGACCCTAATCTCTATTTACATGCTGGACTCCTTTCCTTTTTGAGTTTCTTACCAAATCCCAGCTCCCTGCCTGAGATTTGAAAAAGTTTTAGATTTCCCTATTGCAATTAGGGGCTTTTCAATTTTTTTTTCCCACCACTCAAGTATAAGCAGTGCCTTCAAACATAGTAACTCAAGCAACTACAGTAGGGTGACTCCAGACATCCACTAGTTTAACTAAGACGAACATTTGGCCTTTAGAGAATTAGTAACCCTCTCACAATCTATTTTGAAATGTTTGTTGAACATAACAGATTCAACATGAAGACACCTCTAGACTGTGACAATAAGAAGTTTGAGAAAGAGACCAGTTTCATACTAGAATCTCAGTTCTGTCTCCCAAATGTCAGAGAAAAAATTTCTCTGAGGTCAGTTTATTCTCTAACTATTGATGATAATTTTACTTTCCTCTGTAATGCATTCCTCTGGTTCCTCCCAGTCAGTGGACTAAGTGGATCATATGTGAAATAAAAAGGAAATAACATGGATATTCACACACTTCCATTTTCGTTTATGGACCTAGCAAGAAAACGACCTTGTAAAATTTTGTTCTTCCAATTGATATCTAATACTTTTCACTATTCTTTGCACAGACCAAATTGAAGACCAGATGACATCCAGATGTCCCACAGATTTATATACATACCATCAAAGATTAGGAAGGGAACAGGATTCACTGTTATGTCCTTCTACTGTGGTACATAAATGCAGGACAGAAGGGTGGAAAAGCAGGACCATGGCTGAAATTCACCCTATGTTTTGGCTACCAGAACTGGCTGACAATATTAACAGAAAGATTTTTCATCCCCTGAAGTGGAGCAACAAAGCGACAACCACTTTGGGCTGCCAGGACACCTAGCAGGGCTTCTACATTTTGAGACATGAATCCTTGAGGCAATACGACTGAAGGGATGAGGCTCCCTCCAGTGCAGGGTTCTGCTTAACTGCAACACTGAGCCCTGGAAAAAGATATTAACTCATTCCTCATTTGAGCTGCCAAACGTACCAGGAATGGCTGGCAGCAGCTCCCTGCCATGCTGCCAACCATTCTAGGTACACAGCTGGCTCTTTCACTGATTTCAGAAGAAGTCAGAGGATTTACAGCACAGCAGTAACAGAAGTGGAGGAACAAAACCAGCACTGGATTTCTTTGCACAGAGGTCTATCCGAGACAACTTAAACCCACTCAGGCACAAACTTCCAGAATTAAGTAATGTCCTGCATGGCCCAAGACCAGGTTCAATTCCGTCTCTATAAATCAGGTAATTAAACAGCTGATATCAAGCAATTGCCTCTCCCATTCTCCGAATGTTTTATGTTCACATCACAAGCAATCCTACAAAGCCTTGATAGGTATATTCATTATTTATGGTCTGCCATAATTATATTTGGTACTTCTAGCTTAGCCTGCAGGAGGCAGTGTCATGTGTGCAAAGCAGAATTTATCAATGCTAATGAAATTTTCCAGGGCTTTTAAAAGCTATGATTTCTCTTAAAACCAAGAAATGCAAAATGGCAACAAGTTCAGTAAGAACATCTGGTCTAGGGCAAAACTGGGAAGGGTACCATTGGTTAGAAACACTAGGGTTTACCCTCAAATTTTTTTCCCCTCCAAATAAAAACTGCAACCTATCTTTTAGTTTCTACTTTTATGGTGTCCATATTCTCAGTTCTTTGCATAAATTGCACAGGCTGCTCTGTAGTTTCTTGATAGCAAGATATTTAAGTAGAAGCCAGTGCTCACCTTCAGGCTGGAGCTAGCTACCACTCACTGGCAGCATCTGATCTCCCTGCTTTTTATTGCTAAAAACAAAATAAGGTGATAAATCTGGATGGAGATATATCTTTGTATTTTTCCCAATGCAATTTCAGTGAGTAAAAATCAAGAAAGTGGCTGGCAGTCATACAAACAGCATTATTCCTATGTAGGCCTGGTGATATCTCTAGGATTATAAAAAGCTAAAAAATGTTAAGGTCAGCAGTGTAAAGAAGGAAGAGGGCTTCAGACTACATGGTACCCCGTGGCTGTGACAGAAACTGTTCAAACCAAGAAACTGGTGGGACCGGGAAGGTTTCAAATACAAACACTCAGCTTTGAACTGAAACAGTGAAGAAAGAGATGATAAAACAGACACTCAGCAAAGCCTCTACACAGAATGCCAGATGAAGTTTCAGATTTTTTTTTCCAAGTCTGCTAATTTTTGTTTATCAGCACAATGAAAGTTTGGGCATGGAAAGATACTCAGAACTTAAAAGCTAAAACTGGACTGTCTACATTTCATTCTCTTTTTATTAACCATCATCAAGTGTTCTGCACAGACACAGCCCATGAAAGTAATAATAGAGGGAAATTAATTAGATGACTATATTTCAATCATGGGGTTTTCTTGACATTTTATACCAAAGGAATGCAGCTCAAGCAGTTTGTAGCTGACAGCAATGCTGTGAAATTGCACTACAGCCTTGATAATTATCCTCTTCATTATTTTTATAATATATAAAGAGATAAAGTACAACCTTTCCCTTTCATTTTATAATAGTATGCAGTATAATAGAAGCAACCGAAGGGGGATGTTTGTCTTACAATGCTACAGTTAAAAGCTAGTGACAAGAAGTAACACATTAATGATGCACAGAGAAGAGCACTACAAGCAGCCATCCTTTATACAATTACTCTATGAAAGCTGTAAACATATGGAATAGATAATATATCCCAAACTTTTTTTCTTCCTCTTTCCTTAATATTCAAGAAATATCAATGGCAACTCATTAGAAGGAAAAATATATTAATCTCATTTACATAAATTTCCTTAGTTGTTAAAAGTTAGTGTAATCAAAGCTTATAAAAACATTGATGGCAGGGAAAGGTTGGTAATTTCTTTTGTACAGTAGTACAAAGTACTTGTGCACCATGCAAGCCCAGAAAATTAATTGAAAGGGAAGAGTCCTCTTGGATCCAGATGGAGACACTAAAGGAGTAGAGGTCTTATCAAGTATTATTTGATTAGGAAGAGCAGTAGTAAAGAAATAACAATTCCATAAACTCGAAAATTCTTTTGGATAATATTCAGAAAATGTAGTTGGGGAAGTCTCAGCTGGAACATGACAAACGTGTACAAGGAGATGAGAAGTTACTGTTTCCCTGTCTGCCACAGCATCAGTGCAACTTGGTATATGAACAACAGAAGTCAGCTCCAGATGGCTACAGAAGTAGTCTGTTACCTTAGTAAGGCAGAGCTGGAAATCAGGATGTCTTCAAGAACAGCAACTTTGCAGGTAGTTTCAGCAGAAGCTGCTGAATTAATCCTGTAGAAATATGAAGCACTTAAAGCAGGGGTGGTGAACAGTAACCTCAGTAACAACAGTAAGAAGTTGTTCTATTCTCTTGGTGCAACCCAAATAAAAAGTAAAATTTATTTAGTCTAGGTAACATCAGCTTCTTAGTCTGAATTAATTTATCCTAATAACATCATGATACATGGTTCCATGTTGTAGATTGTCTGTCTCCAGGAGAGGAGCTGGATTTTTATTTTACCAACTAGAACACCTTTAGAATTTCTTTCTTCAATCATTGTAAAGGAACGTGGCTTGCACATAACTGAAAATCCATTGGTAATCTTATAACCTTTTCATATCGCAAAAGGAATGGGAGACCATCATATCATGACTCCAAATAGGAGTGTTGCCACCACGGAATACAGACTTGGACCATATTTGCTGCAGTATAAGGACATTAACTTAACTGACTGAAGCTTGTTTTTATTATTCTTATGACATGTTTATATGTGGGTAATCTGTGACACTTATCAGATCAGTCAATTTGCCTGAGGTTTTTCCATATTCGGGCTTTAAGATCTTTTAAAACTGTGGGAAAAAAAAGCCAGAAATATTTGGCTCTTTGCCCAGGTATTGGACGTATCATAAAACATATCTTTCTGCATTTTCAAAGCATTGTGTTCTTTTAAACATATCTGACAGCTCTAAGTGTTTTGGCAACACATAAGCTTCTGCAATGAGTTTTAGGTAAATCTACTTCAGTCATTCACTCACCAGTTTGCATGTCATACAGCCCAGCTAAGCCTGTAGTTTTCTGGAAACATGGATACAAGTCTATGGGCAAGGGCACTTCCTGCTCTGCCTTGCTTGCCTCTATAGCACAGGAAGACAGAACATGGGATAGGCAGGATTCTAAACATAAATCATATATGCAACCCATGCATCCACGGCACTGCCAGCGTGTCCTCTGCACAGGCATAACAGAGCTGATGCTTCCTCATCACAAAAGGTTCACAGTGCATGTGATGCAGGGCAAGTCCACAAGTGTGTGGTGAGTAAAGAACTGCCAGATCTCTCATGCACAGAGGTCAGCTCAGTGTGAACAGCACATCTCTGAGACAAAATGAACCACTGCAATCTTGCCCAGTGATGCAGCAGAAGACAGCCTTTAAACATACCTAGACACTTTATCACTAGGGGAAAGCACAGTTCTAAAACCCTCTATGGCTCTTCAAGAATGCTCTATTCAGTCAGGTATATACCCCAGGCATTTATTTTCATTGTTTTCCATGGATCAGAACAGACAAGGGTATTTTAGGGCATACAAGGAATAAGGCATACTAGCTTTTGATCCTAAAGAACAAAAGGCCAGCATTAACCTATGTGCAAAGACAGGAGAGCTGATAAAATAGGTGGGGTGGGAGTGGGGGAGAGAGAGAGAATCTGGCAGATCTTTGAAGTAGTCCAAGGTCAAAAGTTTCCCCTTAGGAATATATGAGCAATGTGAACTTACCGTACCCAGGAAGCCACCTCACAAGGTAAACACTTTCAGAAGACAAGTCCTTGAAACTCTTCATAGTGTCAAAGGTTGAAATGAGCAAAGTAGCAGCTGGTTTAAGGCATTTCTCCTTTGAAATTTCCAAACTTCCTTAATTTTCTGAGACATTTTGCAGATAAGGACAACAGCCTCCTTGATATATATAAAAAAAAGAACCTGCACCCTTGAAAAAAATAAAGGTATTCGAGGTAAACCTCAAGGAATAGAAAAACCCTCTCCACCACTCCCACACACACAAAAATAGCCCCAGTGATCAGATACTTCTAAAAAATGAAGGTGACTTGTGTATCCAAAAATGTGAGCTATCAAAATTGCCCATTAGAACACAATCAGAGAGTGCTTTAGAAATAGCTGAAGCATTGAAGACATTTCCATCCATCAGGTGTTCATTATTTGCCTCAGCTGAATTTTCAGAACAGCTTCCATGAACTTGCTAGTGCCCAGCCTGCTCACATCACTCTCCAAGCAGTTTATGCTGAGAGGGTAAGTTTACACTGAAGCTGACAGTGGGTGTGCACACAAATCCTTTTAGCAATTTAGTAAAGAGTCAGTGATGGTTACCTGAAAGGAACTAAAACATCCTCCTGTTTTAAATTGTAGAACTTTGTACTCTTATGTATAAACGTAAGAAATCCAGACTTATGGGAACAACAGTGTAACAACACTTCCAAACAGCTGTCGCTTAAATAGACATACATTAGTATTTTCTCTTTTTCCATCGCTAAATTAATAGGATATTAAGCACAGGAAAGGTCTTTAGCACATGGATAGGACCATTAGATTAGGCCTGTTCACATAGGTACTACGATTTCCCACTGATTTAAGTACTTAAAAGAATACCTACAATTAGAAGAGAAACAAAGCGAGAAAGTTCTTTAAAATGAAAGCTTGAAATGACAAAGTATACAGCAGATACACTATCAGATTTCTTCATACGGAGGCACTGCTGCAACAGTGTTGTTTCTTCAAAGAGATAACCCCTCAACAACATAAAAATGTACAGATTTTCATACACAGTGAAATATTTTCTAATATGAACATCCTAAAAAGGGGAAATCAATAAATGGCAGGAAAAACTTCAAAGACGGACCTCCTGTCAATGACAGAGGTTCTTCAGCAATGTAAAGTCTTTGAAGAAGGACTCCCAGTGCTGGGAAACCTTTGAAGTGACAGAAAGCAGACATTTATAATTACAGAAAGGTGCGGTGTCCAGCAGAGATAGTAAAAAGATATAACTGGGGTATGTTGGGGGAGGTTGAGCGGTGGCTTGGGCCCTGAGTGACCCTGTTCACTTGAAGCCTTAAAGCCTGCAAGGTCAAGCCTATATCCATATGAAAGAGACAATTTGTGAATTGGAGATGTGGGTAGGGCTTAGAAACCAAATTACTGCAGCTTTCACACTTCTGGCATATGTTTATTAAACAAGGCATCCCTCTTTTCTCACTACCTCAGATTCCAGCACACACATACCCACACAGCCCCTTCTCACTTTGCAGCCTACAGTTCCCCTGAGGAGAGAGTGAGCTTTGTTATGTCCATTGGCTCAGAAGCTGGCTTAAAATGAGGCAGTCCAGCTTTACTTATATTTATCTATATGGTTTTCATATCACTCCTGAAATTTTTGCTTCTTTCTTCTCCCTGCTTCCTTGTTGTTTCTTGATAAAGTTATATAGAAATCCAGAGAAGTGAAAAATTAGATTCTGGAAGAAAACTGAACTGTCTGGATTCTGGAGTTCTTTGAATTCTTGAAAGGGAAAATGTGAAAGTTTAATTTACATTAATAGATTTTTGTCTTCCCCTCAGACTACAAGGAAAGTCTCTGCTGTGTCTTTGGAGCAGAGCAGGGTCTGCCCACACACTGAGCAGTCTGAGAGCAGAGGTCATTTTAACATGGTATTGAGCTCACACTTGTGTGTCCAGCTGAGAGACAGAGGAAATGGCTCACACTTGTCCCTACCTTTCACATATTTCCAGATACAGGTTCTCCTAAAGCACAGGGTCAGATCTCTTGCTTATGCCCCAAAGATCACATAGCTATATCCCAAATCCTTATTTTTAGTTATTTTTCTGTCTGTGACATGCTAAAAACATAGCATTTACAGAAATAAAAATCAGCATCTGATGCCAGCCAAGATTTCCTGGGAAGATTAAATGAAAGACAAGGAAATGAATCAGCAGATGTTGCCATCTTTTTTGAACTCAACTGTTCTTTCTCGCATAAGACCAGGATCTGGAGGCAGAACTGCTCACAGTGGGCTGAAATGGGTCACCCAGTCAAGAAGTCTGTATTCCTCTGCCCTGGTGTGAGCAGGACACCAGAGAATCCTCTTCCTCGATGACCTAGAGCTCTGCCTGTGAGCCTCAAAGCCATACAGTCCCCTGGCTGGAAGAAAGTGAGCTATCAAAAAAACAAACACCAGGCCCCCCAGTCTTGCATAGCTAAGACCTTCCAAGCAAAGGCTGGTGAAAGATGGCAACTTTTAAACCCTGAAATAAACATAAGAATAATGATGCTGATTACTTTTACACACACATGGCATCCACAGATTTCAAACCAGTGAGTAACCCACTTTAGGAATGGGAAAACTGAGGCCTTGGAGAGAAATTCAGGCTGGCTTTTCAGAAAATGAAGCCTTAGCAGAAACACACCAGTATTTATTAATGCAGGAAATTCGGAGTAGTCAGCATTGAGTCTATTTCTGTTTTCACATAACCTTCAGTGCCAGGTTAAGGTCAGACCTGGAGAAAATAATGCCAAAGTCCAATGCAGTCTTTAGAGAATTGCTGAAGCTTATTTTGTTGAACTGTTCTTTTGCTGGCCAGACAGCAACCATGTAATTAGGATAACTATGCAATAGTGTTTTTAAGGGAGTGCTATAGAGAAAAACTCAAACTACAGTACATATAAAAGCACTGTATTTGTTTTCTCATGCATCAACAATTTAGTTTTTCTTCTGTTCAGGAGGTTGGCCTGAAGGGAAGGGAAATCACAGAGATTATTACCTTTTTATAACTATCTTTCTAAAAGTTATGGCATCGGCTACATGAGGTGTGTAGTAAAAAGGAAAAAAAAATCCTAAATACCAATGGAGAGACCGTATGGAAACTCAGAAGCAATTATCATGCAGACAAAATTTTTAAGAGTAGTGATGAAATTAAGCATTATTGCCAGAAGATGTTTACTAAAAATATCTTTCAGGTCTTTCAAAATTTTGCTTGGAGGATTTGGCATGACAAAGAAAACAGATGTCAGATAACACATAACACATCAAGAAAACAATAATATATTCTGAGCTTAAGAGTCCTGCTGGTGATATGGGACAAAAATATGCCTGGGCAATCTGAAATAGCTTTTAAATAAAACAAAACCGAAACAAATTGAGATGTTTTGAAGTGCCTACATAACATGTAAATTTTGCGCTACAAAAAGTTGGGCAACAGACAGGATAAACTCAGCAAAAACTGATATTACCCAAATGCAACAGATAAGTGGAAATTTT
Source organism: Coloeus monedula (assembly GCF_965178545.1). NCBI lineage: Eukaryota > Metazoa > Chordata > Aves > Passeriformes > Corvidae > Coloeus > Coloeus monedula. The sequence continues at coordinate 13,230,347 of NC_138790.1, forward strand.
TTTCTGATGTGTAGTATTTGCTATCTATGTAATATGCATTATAAGATTCAGGCCATTTTGAAGCAAGGTGCACAGTGCTGTTTATACCACAGCTGTTAAATGCCAACACTTCCATAAAATAAGCCTCCTAAATAGCAGCTGGACATCATTAAAAGACGAGGGTGCAAAATTAAAGAGCTTTTCAAACTGAGTGGTAAGGATGCCTTGCTCATGGCTGCTAAAGGATGAGCCTTTTGCCTGCATAGCATGCCATGCTCTGTGTATTCTGGCACAAGATACAACATGGCAAGATCCACATGCTTTCGGATACCTGTCTTTTCTCCTTCTGTCCCTGTTGCTGGGCTCCTTCAGGACTCACACAAGATGTTTCTCACTCTCCCATCCTGGATTCTAGGATATTTCTGCAGTCAGTTTAGCAGAACACAGGTTACTAAGTGCAGCAACTTTCTCCCTGAGTGGAATGAGGACACAGTGTCTGCTGATGAGTTCAGTGGCAGCAGCAGCACCCCTTGGACAACAGCACAGTTCCAGAGGTTGTTGTACCATCACAGCCATTGGGGTAATGTCTTATTTGTAAATAAGGCCAGAGAAAACCAAAATTATGTTGAGTGCACTAATTACACACAGGGACATCCTATATTGTAAGAAAGGGATCTAAGTGACCGTCCACTGAGGAACCAGTAGTGAGGTCTTAAAAGTAGGAACAAAACCACCCTGAATTTAATAACATAAACCAAACTAGGAGTAGAGACTACTATGATTCAGAAGAGGGAGGTTGGAATACCACCAGTACCAGTATTTCTGTCAAATGGAAAAACTTCAAGGCTCATTTCCACGGCAGACAGTTGCTATCATTTGTGTTACAGGTAACAGGAACTTAAACAACAGGCTCAGTGGGGAGATACGAGGAATATATTTAAAAGGAAAAAAATTGTCACATTGGGCCACAGTCTAAAAATCAAGAGGAAAAAATAGCATAGAATGACCTAAAGTAACATGCCTGGTTGATATTCCAGGTTCTTACTGTAGATGATAATAAGTTCAGTGAGTTTACCAAGATGTCATTTTGTCATATTCCTTTTTGCTGTTCTTTCCTTCCATTTTCCCTGAGAACACAAGAATCAGATTTATGAAAAATGTATGCTGTTGTCAAGTACATACAAGTAATTTCTGTGAAGTGTTAACTAAGAAGGACTTATCTGCCAAAATTTAAGTATATATTTGTTCTTAAGCACTTTTTATTTTCATTATACTGTGGGAATCATCAAAATATGATAATATATTGTTTCAATTCTAAACTTCAAATATAATAAACTAACCTGAGACAGGACTAATGCTGAGAACTCAGTAATTCTTCTTATACCCACTGCATTTCAGGCACCTCTCAAGCTCCAAAATACACTTCAGATTCTAGAGATGTCTCACAAAAATTACAAACAAGCAAAACCAAAACACAGACTTTTCAATTTTTTCAAATACCGATCAGAATACATTGCTTATTTCATTAAATAGCCTTTTTCAAACATGCAGGAGCTGCACACAATGAAATACTGAAACGCTGTATTAGCAGCTGACAGTGTAAATCTATAACAAACAGATGTTATGGAACTTCTCCAATACAGGGTCATCGAATGTATTTAATTCTATCAGGCAACACCTATATACAGGTCACATAATATGTCCTTTTACAAAAATATTGCTAGGAAAGAAGGACATGGGTGACACATCTAGTATTCTTTATGCAGCAAATCACAAACAGGAGAGAATCCCTTGCTCTGACAAGTGCATCGTGTTATGGTCTTATCCTGCAAAAGGCGACGCCCGTGTGAAATCCAAAGTCAGCAATTGTGAACCTAGTTTTATCAATATTAATTAAATCTACTGTTGAATATTATCTGCTTTGCAGGACTGACTTAATGCATGAAATAGAGCAGAAGGGAGAGGATAAAAGCCACCATGGAACAGAAAATGTTAATCAGTTTAGCTGCAGTTTTCTCAGGACTTCTGCTGTTTCTGGCTCCAGTTGGTGTGTCCTCTGTGCGAGACAAGCAAGTGTTTGAAATGAAAAGCAGTGGACAAGAGTAAGACTTCAAAGACCACAGCATCAAGGTTTCTATGGCTTTTCAGGCATTAAGTATTAAATGGATATTCAACTATTTAGCAGTGGAAAGGAAGCAAAAGATGTCAGACATGGTATGGGACAGACAGATACCAGAACTTTCTGGAATAGCAGACAGGTCAGCAGAACACAGTAAGGCTTCTTAAATGGTGCTAAACTGCTGTGAGGAGGCCACTGAATGCTCCCGCACCTCATGGCATGTGGGGACCCAGCTTTGAAGTACAACCCAGTAAATCCCTCCAAGTCCTTGTGTTTTGTCTGCAAGTTTCCTACCAACACCTTAAGACTTGTCCCTTCACTCTAGACAGGTGAGTGCATTGATTTAGGATCCACAGATTAGAGGATATACTGTGGAAACCAATTCAACATGAAAATCTCACTAAACATAGCATCTGCTAAAAGTTCCTCTAAAGATTTGAACATAAGGCTCACTGTCACTCTTAGTCCCCCACTGTGTTTATTCAGGATTTGGAGGATAGTAACATTGCTTTCTGCACTGAAGTGATGCCCACTGAAGCCCCCTAGCTACTGGGATTATTTGGCAGTTAAGTGATTATCCACTTACTTATGTCTAACTATATTTACGTGCTTTTATGGAAAGGGGTCAGGGACAACAGTCTCCAGGCCACTAAATTGTTGTGCTGCTCCCTGAGTGTCTGGTCCACTGCTCACTTCTCTCTGGCTGAAGGGCCACCCTTCCCTCCAAAACCAGGATTCAGCCACTGCATGACAAAAGCCTGAATCCCACATCCTGAATGAGTCAGATCACAGCCTGGGTGTGCACTTATATCCCGCAGCTCAGGTGAATGTCTTACGGTCACACCGTGTCTCAGCAACAGTGACAACTGCCCTTCCTCAGGCATGTTCAGCTGGGAACAGACCCAAACAATTAGGAGGTTGTAGCTGCTGGGATGAGAAGGATTGTCCATGACACCAGGCAAAATGAATTCAATTCCCACAGCTGATAAATGACAAAGACTTCAGAGACACCACTCCTTCGCTTTGAAGGATAGCAGGATACAGAACAGGAGGGGAAGAGGTGAGCCTCATCCTAAAGGAAGGATGGCTACTTGGACTCTCCCTTCTGCTGGTTTTTTTTTTTTTTCTAAAAAGAAACTACATGGACCAAAAAGCCACAGGTAAAAGGAAAGCAACAAGGGAGCAGAAGACTGTTTTTCTGTATGCTTTAGATTTCTTGAGAATAACAGAGTTTTGTTGTGTTGTGGGAAAACTGGGCATCTAGCTGGAGTCCTCTGGCAGAAATCAGGACCTGAAGTGTGTAGGTTTTTGACCTTAACTGATTTTCAAGGTAATTTTTCTTAGGTCTTTTGCAAACTATCTTATCTCAATTTCTGTGGCAGCATCAACCAAAAATCCCAAGCACAAAATTTAGATATGTCCTAAACTGTTTGCTTTTTTTTGTCTTTTACTGTCAATATTATAATACAATATATTGAGTCTAACTTTTAGAGGGCTTAGAGTTAACCTGTTCAAATTTTTATTGTTTGAAGAACATGCATTTTTCCAAGAATCACCTAGCTCTCGTATCCATAAAGTATGCATAGTATGGTGAGCTGGATAACATCAAAGGAAGCAGATCTTTTTCAGTAATATATCGTATTCCGTAAATCAGCTTGAAAGGTGTTTTTCAGCTCGTTTTGATTTTTATGCTTTCTTCTTCCTGCTGCTTGATGTAAAACTGACAAAGTAAAACCGACAATAAGCTGCAGAGAGATGCAAGCTTCCTGGTTCAGAGGAGTAAACATTTCTCCTAACAGATGGAGCAATTTTCATTCTATTATCATTAACAAACTTCAAAACTCTATGCAAGTGGAGAAGCCAGCAAGCTAGCAGTGTACCCCTGGATGTTCCTTTACTGCTATGTTTTTACAGGTACTCGTATCCTTAGAAGATCGTGTAAGTTAAGACAGTATCAGCTACACATTGGGCATCCTCTTGGCCTGCAGTCCAGTACTTTAAGCAGCATCACATCAATTGGACTGTGAAGGATAAGACAGACTCTTTGAGTCTCATCACTCAAAATTCAGTATTTTCTACCCCACAGCAACACTGGACTGCAGTTATTGCCCGCTCTCTGTCACAGAACAGCTGCATTTTCAAGAAGAACAGGGGTGACAGTAAAAATGCGAATGTGTAGGTGATCAATGGGGCAGCCGTGCAAACAAAGCCACTGCTTGAGTGGAGTGAGGAAATGCTTGGCAGAGAAAATCTCAGGGGAGACCTGTGCACCTAAACTATATGTGCCCCAAAATGTCCACAAGATCAATTTTTGTTTGACTCAGTCTTCATGAATCTTCCCCATGTAAACCACCCCAACCCTTTCCACAGCAGAGTCAAAGGTTCTGATTCTCAGCCCACTATTGCTAGTAATGTGTGTGTTACTGAAACCAGAATCATACAGTAATGAAATTGTTCTTTTAGTTAGAAAAATTACTATAAATTTTTTTTTGCTGTTAAGCCTTTTTCTGTCTACAATATACTTATTATTTCTAATGTATAAAGACATCTAGCACCTGGAGTTGTTTTACATAAATTATTTTTGAAAGGACTACACAATATGAATCACAAGGGCTTAAAACTATAACTGCATTTACAGACTCAATGAAACTGCCCCAAATTTAAATATAAAAAGCTCCTTATACAATGTTTCCTTTAAAAGTTCCACTATTTAATGCATTCAAGCTGGTGGTAAATTGTAAATATGGATAAAACCTCTTGAGATCTTTTTATAGAGAGTTTAAAAAACCAGTAAGATTTTAGAAATTTAAGATATTATTAATTTATTTTAGCATTTGTGACATGTAAAACTGTAGCTATAGCACTTTGTTTTCATGTGTAGTTGTACACTTTACTCATCATAAATAGGATTTTTTTGTTTTAACAGCAATTTTCTCTCCACATTTCTTTTAGCTACAGACTAATCTGTAAAAGCATTTTGTTTGACTGAAATGGGCAGCAATTTAATTTTCTTTTTGCTTCTTTAATGTATCAGCAGAATCAGTTAGATGCTGCAAATTGCTAAGGAACAATAATATCCAGAGAAAATTACGAAAATAAAGAGTAAATAACTCAGTGTTAAAGAAGAATTAATATAATGGGATCACTCAGAAACTATCAGGACCATTAATGAAATTAAAGTATAACCCATACTAATTTAAAAATTCAGTTAAAGGCTACATTTAAAATTACTCATTGTCAGGGGAAAATATTTAAATTATGGAAATTATTATAAAGCTCTGACTGGAAAGTACCCATTTGCACTAGTCTTGAGTTATCCATTGAGTTTATACACAATGATACTCACACTATATTATCAAGCAGAAAATTATTAAGGGAAATGGCTTAGTTCCATTTACTTTTAAATATAGTTACAATACAAATAAAGATACAAATACATTTCTACTGTATTTCTTGTATTGGCTCCATCTGACTTTCATGAAAATGACTTTTAAATTAATTTGATTTTCTGAAATATATACACTTGTACATGTGCTTAAGGGGTAGATTTACTAAGGACATACTTAGTAGTAAGGGGGTTATAGCATCATAATGGGGGGATGAGGCTGAATTGCGGTTAGTTCTTTGAACTCCTCTCCCTCATATACCATACACTTACACCCATCTCACTCCAACTCCTTCAAAGCACATGGAAGCACAACCATCTGTGAATCACTGACCAAGTTTCCTGTGCAAATACCAGCAAAATTTTCGAACATGCTGTTTAAAAGCCCACAAAAGTTTTTCTTGCTGTACTCTACAGGGAGGTTGGCAAATTGTTAAACTCTGAGAAGGGGGCCTGGAGCACCTCCTATTGGTGAGCGACTAAAGCAGCTGAGGGGATAATTAACATCTGTCAGGTTCCTAAGCCAACATCTCAAGCCCATTGATGTCTTGACTGATGTTCAGTGGAGAGAACCCTGGATTTTACCCACAGTTTATGGGAGATTAAGAAGAAAAGTTTATAGGCAGAAGTAGCACCAGTTATTTGGTATGAGTCACTACATAGTTAAAGCTGCAAAACTTTTCTTTACACGGTAACTGGAGAATTTTCAGCAACTTGAAGCCTGTCGATAAGTTTGTATGTCTTCATTCAGCGCATAGAGTCTAACCAAAGCCAGTGTCAATAATGGAGAATGCAGGCCACATTCTAGGCTGTGGTTATGCAGAAAGTCTGAGTAATTCTTTTTCAGTCCTTTCTTTTAGATGTAGAATCTAATTCTGATCTAATTCTGATATTTAATTCATATTTTCTTTACGGACATAGCACTGCCACATCTTAAATCCTGGAATTGCTACCAGTAGATCTACCTTCTTCCCTAGTCGCCCATGTCTTCCCTAATTAAGTTTATGTTGTTGCCCTCTGTATTTCCTGTTTGTCCCAAGTACAAGGACAAGCATGGGAGAACCGAAGGTGGCAGAAAAGGAGTTGAAAAGACAATACCCTTCAGGGGTTTTTATAAAATCAGTCCGATGAGGACAGTAAGGTAAATAATGCCTTTGTGTACTGTACAGGAATTACAAACAGTATTTTCCATCAGTGACAACCTTCTGGCCATCTCCCGAGTCATTCCACAGTTACAACAAATTGCTAAGACACCAAAAATCAGGTGACAAAGTCAATAAGCATGTAAAATTTGAATTAGCTTGCTGACCTCAATGGAGGTATTCCAAAGTTAGAACAGCAAAACTACAACCAGACTCCAGATATGCATGACAAATTATTTTAAATAATATGTTTCAGATGTCTGGATGTACTCTCTAAAGCGTCTTCAAATGCAATCAAATGAGCACTCCTGGTCAATTACAGCGCTATTAAAACATACAATCAGAATGATCATGGTCTCTCAAATATAATTGATTTTGTCCAGTTTGTGAAAAACATTTTAGGAGATAAGTTGAGAGGGGGTTTGTGTTGGATTTTTCTGTTGTTGTTTCAGGTGACCTCATGATTTATTTCCAAACCTGGAACAGTCTGTTCTTTTCCTTTAAAAACAAACTGAAAAAAATGTAGCTTTAAAATCAGAAACAAATCTACGGAAAGACTTTACTGAGTCTATTTCTCCTTCATTTCATTTGAGATGATCAAACAGTAGTTTTTCTTTGAAAGTATTCATCAGCTCTCTTATAGCTACTATATTTGATTATATTTAATGTACTTTAAAGATACATTAAAAATGTGGAGCAGAAGAATGAAAGGAAGGGAAAGGTCATTACCCCATTATAAGTGGGTCAAAATTATTTTGATGCCCAGGGAAGTTTACAACTTGAATGCTTTGACAGCGCTTTAAGGAAAATAAAAGTAGTTATTAACACAAGCACACATGCACACACACATATACATATTTGAGATGAATCATATGTATAGATATCATATATATGTATGAGATGTAATTTAGTGATATAAATAAATAAATACATAAATTACTGATATCAATTACTGAGATATTTTGTTTGCCTTGTTGTCAGGATGTGAATTTACTCCAGTTCCTATAAAGTTTTTACAGATGCAACTTTCATTAAAAGGAGTGGAGGCAAAAAGGAAAAGAGTGGGAAGAGGAAACAATAACATATTTTCTTTGCAATATCCAAACGTAGCTAGAGAAAACGCCAATACAACACCTCACTTGAAGACAGGTTTCTTAAATGCAACTGCAAAATACCAAATGCAAAGTCCAGACTGTTCAGTAAATCACCTCCAGCCCCTGACAATCAGAGAGCAAGCAGAGCAGGAAGCAAACAGCAAGAGGCTTCTTTGTTCGCGGATCCAAATGATTCCTCCCCAGTGTTCATCTCGCATCGCTCTGCTTTCTCCTTCACTCTCTTTGCTCTCTCCCAGAGCAGCACCAGCAGTGATTCTGCAGGCAACAATATAGGTTTTCATCCTTGTCTCTCACTGCTCATGGCCCAGCTACTCACAGGCATGGTCCTGTCAAACTGCCCTGCAAAATCCTTCCATACATGTAACTCCTCTCTGACCAGCTGTGTGTCTTTGCTTTTGCATTCCCAACAAATTCCATTTTTCACTATAAATATGACTTTCCCTATATCTTCTATTTGCTCTTCATCTTCAGGTAGTTGTCAGAGGCTTCTTTCTTTAAAATCACTGTTCTAACAGTGGTGCATGAGAAGAATACAACTCCTTGCAGGTGTGTTTAGTAACAGACTGAAAGCTGGTCTTAGAACAGAAAAATATGTAAAGGGACAGAGCTTATGAAATCGAATAAAAAAACCCCAAACCTGTATTTTAAAATATTTCAAGTCACATGGGCCTCAGAAAGAATCAAGTGATAACATTTTCAAAAGCTCCAGGCTAATTTTTAAAATACTATTGGAAACATATATGTTGATCTCTTAACTGGAAAGGTACAAAATATGCCTTAACTTGTTGAAAAGGCACCAGTGGTAGCATTTCACTGAACTGCTCTGCAGTTGGGAGCCAAGGACTGTGCCTTAATTCCTGAGTTTCTCCTGAGCTCTTTGGTTACTTCACTAATTCCTGCCTGAGTTTACTGGTGGAAAAAATGAGGGAACCATGAGGATTTCTGTTGGACCTCACATAATTCCTGACTTCAGAGAGCTTCTACTGGATTTGAGTTCAGGGGCTTGCAAAGGTCAATGGAGAATTTTGCCCAAAACAGTTGGCCTATGAGCAGTTGACAAACATAAATACCTGATAAGAAGTTCTGGTATTTCACAGTGGGTAGGAGATAAATAAGTCAGAAAAACAGGACTAACTGGAGAGAAAGAGAATTTGGTCAAAAGACCACAGGTGAACAAGGGTAACAATTTAGTGTGGGTTCACTTGAAACCAAACCAAACAAGTAATCTCAAGCAAAAAGTTCCTGTATCTAAAGAAACAAAATATGATGAAATAGCAGCTGCAAAAATCACTGCAATGTGGGCTCCTTCGTGAAAATTATTACTACCATGATGGTAATAGATATATAACACACAGGAACAATTCGTGCATTTGCAGTAGACCAAAACAGATGGGAACTTTCTTTTCCCTGCTTTAGCAACACTAAAATAATTACTTATAATAATCATGTTATTTTATATATATATATATTATATACCTTAATGCATGCACGGTATATCAAATATTGCTCTGCCTCATTGTGAGACTGTCTATCCTTCTTCCTTCATCTCATCCAGCCCAGACTTTCTTCTCTGCCCCAGCCCACAACTACTGCTGCTTTACTACCAGCAAGACTCCAGCACATCCTGACCCCAGGATTTTACTATGGAAATTTTTCTCATTCCTATCTGTCTGGCCTTTCCTTGTCTCTTTGAGCTCATCTTTATCATAGTCCCACTGTGGCAGTCCCCTATCTACAGGAAGTCCAATTTCTACAACTACCCTTTCTACAACTTGTTAGTGATTACTGACCTGAACTCAGACTGGATCTGCCATTAGTGAAGTTTCCCTCAATGTTTTGTTCTGTCAGCAGCCATTTCCTCCACTGATTTCACTGTTCATTTGACTTTCTCTGCCACTGCCCTCATGCACAGAACTCCTTGACAGCTTACAAAGAGAGGCCTTTTTTCCACACCACCATAACCTGCAGACTCTCCTACTGCCTCATTCCTTGAGGGACTTCCAAACATAGCAGGCATCTGACTTCCCTAATTGCCCTGTCATAGAAAAAGCAAAAGCAAACACCTTTCAAACTGCTCCTAACATTACCACCCGAGTCAAGTTCCTATTGTCTGAATTGTTTAAACCAGACAGTACAAAGCATCACACTGCACCCATGGGGGAAAAGCCAGTATTCACAAGGGACTAAACCTGGCAACCTGAAAGGTGTTTTCTGTCTCCACTTTTTGTGATATCCTGAAGTGCTTTCCTGCACTAAGGCAGAAATTGGCACCTGGAGATGAACCTTTCTTCCATTATAAATAATGGCTCTAGGTTCCTTCATGCAAACTTTACTTCCTTGCCTTACATCTGCATCTGCAAGTGCCAGTTCAATTATCCATAGTGATTTTATTAGTTATTCCTCTAGTACCTGTGAAGGATCTTTTTTTGTTTCCTGCTCAGTGAAGTGATTTAACAGAGCAAAACCCCATCTCTGAAGCCACCTTTAAGAAACTGGTCTTTCCAAACTATGCACTGAATGTCACAGTGCTGGTCACTTCCCAGACTGTGTTCTGCCTTCTTTGCCAAATGCTGAAGAATTGGCATGCTTCCATCAGTGGAGACAGGACAGCACTGTGGGGAAGGCATGGGGAGCATGCACATTTGTGTACCACATGGGAATGTAGATGCCTAAGGAAACACAGAGGAGGAGAATGAGTGAAGTCAGGATCCGTAACCAAGCAGTACCTTTTTCCCCACGGAGCTGGAGTGCAGGAGGAATGCCTCCAGGGTCTCTTGGCTCCACAGCCCCTCTCTGACCAGATGGGTGCTTTCTTCACACATGCAAACCTTCAGGGTTTAGCTGAAGTACTCACCCTGTGACCAGAAATGGGTTAGACCTGAACTGTAACTCCTACAATTAGTCCTCACAGCCTTAATTTTATTGTTTTAAACCCTAATATTTAAATTTGTATTTGACTCAACCACTTTTCAGGCTCTTCTGTTCATTTGTGCACCATTTTTAGATTTTTCTCTCAGGTGGTTAAGGAGTTTCAGCTGCTGGTGGAAAGAAACAAACCAAAAAGTCAGTGAACATGCCAAGGGGAGAGCAGGGCTAATATCCTGTAGCCTTTATACATCTATTGAGGCTCTGTGTAAAATGTAAGGCCTCTTGTTTTACTGCACACTGTTGTCATAGTCAGAGCAGGAGTCTTGTAATGTCAGCCAAGAAGACCTACACACAGTCACTGAAGCCCCAGGAAGAAAAGAATTAACAGCCTTCAAAAGTGGAAAAGTTTTAAAAAGAGATATTTAAAAGGTTTGACTTGCAGCCAAGTGTTAAACAGTAAATACAAGTTTTAAGTGTCTTAACGATTGAGATGAAGTATCATAATTCAGCAGCTTGGAATGGGACCTCTTACTGGGAGAAGCTAAAGAAGAAAAATGAACCAGCACAAAAGGAACCCCCTCTAGGGAAGATCTCACACATTTGGGTCTGGAGTCTAGTTAGAGTAGGCCAAAACCTGATACTTTTATCTCCAACCTTTGACCCTGACATCTGGAAACTTAGTTTGAGTCAAACAGAAGGAAGTTTTCTTTTCTATTTCAAATACTTTATAGAAGAAAACTTCAAGTATCTACAGTCAAGTCTGTTAGTAAAAACTACTTCTATTTGTGCACTTGTAGTGAACTCTAAAATATGTAACATTTGTGCAGGAAATGCATGCGTCAGAACTTTTGGGAAAAGAGAGTAACTTGGTGAGACTGGCACATTGTTCGATGCTTGTATGGGATCCAGATAACAGCCCAGATAAACATCTCTAAGGGGGTCTGAAGAGTATAAAAGGTCCAGTTCCTTTGATGTTCTTAGATGTTCTCATTTAATAGTTATCAGCCTTGACGCCAGAAATAACAACATGTTTAAACATTCTGTATCAAAACACAAATTAAATTCATTCAGTGTAACCTGTTTCCAAAGTTAATTTTCATCTTTAGCTGGAACACTAAGTGTGATGTAACTTAGGTTCTTCCTGGCAGTTATTTTCATTATTATGTTTATTACTCATTTAAGAGACTTTTTTTTTTTTTTTTTAAACAGAGGGATTAATGAATTTAGACTGCACATTATAACATCAAAAGCTTTGGTTTCAAATAAGCCCATCTGAGCTACAGGAGATTTTCTCCCCTTATACGAAGCTAAACAGCAACTTCAAAAACATATCTCAGTTGTAGTATTATTTTCTAGTTGAGTGAAGTCATGGGTTTTATGTCAACCTGTTATATTTGCATATAATAAATGACTACTTATTTGTATTGTCCAAGTGACTCCTTTGACTCCTTTAACCCACAATCTGTTCAGAAGTCAGATGCTTTCCACAAATACCAGCTCTCTCCTCAGGAGGATTTCTCATCATGTGAAAGAGCAAAAACATTAGCAAAGGGGCCTCTTTTTCAGGATTCAAACGATTGTTTGAGATCAGATGATCAGAAGGGGGTAGACACATGCAAGCATTTTAACATCACGTTGTTCAGGCCAATAAGAAGAAAATAGGAAATAAAGAGCACAATACACAACACTTAGCAAAAGCATTTCTTCCCTACTATGTTCCTTTGGATCACTAAGCCTTCTGTTTACAAGTGAATTTTTTTTTCACCCACTATTGATTAACAACAAACTCTCATAAGATGTGCATACAGAAGTCTCAGAAATCAGCCTGACTTTATAAATGAAGGCAGAAATCTGCAGAATTTTCTGTATAGTAGTGCTCTCTAGGATATCTGAAGTCTCTCATCAGTTATTTTACTAGAAATAATAGAATATTTCTTAACATGCTGGCTGAATTACTTTATTTTTACTAATTAATACAAAGTTACTCCATGCAAGATATTTTCCTGCTTATTTTCAGTGATTATAGAGAGCTTTGCAGCATTGCTTTTAGATGAGTGTAATGTTTGAGTTAAAGGTCCTGCCTCTGCATTTCCCCATATGGACAGAATACCTCTCACATCAGTGGAAGATACAGACCTTAGCAAAGGGAATTATTTCTAAAACTTCACTTGTTATTGTGCTGAGAATTTTTCTGTGTTTGAAGGGATCCAGGCAGGAAGCAGCAACACACATCTACAGTCAAAACCAAGGTACTGCCTCTGAGACTGATTGAAATTCACTGATATATCTTGAAGTTACTGTGGATAAACACCACAAAATACCAAATTTTAAAGAAAAGATCAGCAAAATTCTCTTTTGAAGAAGGTACATGCATAATTGTTTCTGGTCTAGAAAAGACACCCTTGCAGGAAATGTAAGCAAGTGGTGAATCACTCTGTCATTTTGAACTACAAAACCAGAGGAGTTCTGCTCCATATTGTTTTACACAAGACTGCATGAAACATATTTGCAATGGCCAAGATTTTCATCCTGCTCTCAAAATCACCTCCCACATGCAATAGCATGTACAAATAGCACTGTATGAAATGCCCTGTATGGTTTCCTTTTTGGTCTCAACCTGCCCCCCACGATACCTCTCTTCATGTATAGTTGTCCACTGACCTCTTACAGCTCCATTTTCCATAAAGGTGGTCGAACAGAAGAAAGCACCTGGCCAGTAAAATGTGCACTTTGGCAACACAGCCAGATGACCCCAGTTAATATTTACATTATGGAAGAGTAAAAAAGCCTTATCTTTGGGCACTTTGTCCCAGGTAGCAGTCTGCTTCTCCCCTCCCCTCGTATCTTCTGGTCCTCAGAAATGGCCATCCTGTGGAGACCGCCATCCATGTGAGTGGGTGAGCTCTGCAACCAGCAGCTTGTTTCCATAGCTCTGGCTCACATGGTATTTGGTTTGTCATTTGTAGGTGACTCAGGCTCTAGGAAGAAGGTCATGCTATTCAGATTAAAGGTTCTGGTTTAATGAAACAGCACTCATGTTTTCCTTGTTGAAACGCAGAGCTGTGGCAGATGATCATTTCCAGGTTTACAGGTAGGGCTGTAGCTATTGATGCACCTATTCATAGTACCTAGACCTCTTCCCAATCTTTATGATTAATTCTTTTCAAGTCTTACATTAGCATGCTCCAATCACACAATGCATTAGGAGATAAAAGGTCAGGTGGCCTTTTTGTCAGTGATCCATCCATCAATTCTGTCACAGAAGCAATGTGAGCTGTTCAGTTGGCAAAGTATTGACCTGCTTTATTTTACATGTAACTGTTGGAGGGAAAAGAAAAAGTTAATACAGAAATCAAGGCAACCAAGGAGAAAAATGCAGAAATAATGTGATGGTTTAGTATGATACTTGATAAATTGATAGAAATTGATAAACTGATATTAATAAACTGATATTTTAGTATACAGGGAAGCTAGAAAATAATATATAGATGGGAGAGATTTAATTATCTTTTTTCTTCATAGTCCAAAACCAAATAAATAGCAGGAGTGCCAAGTCAGATGGGTTTTTCAGTTTCCTAAATTTTCTTATGTCTTAACTCTACAGTTCAGCAAGGGACATAGTCTCCTTTTGAAGCCCAGACCTAGTATTAACATTTCTGGGAGTTATACACACATCAAAAGAAAAGCTTACTTTAAGCAATTTATAATCTGAATATTTTTTTCTCTGACCAGTGTAATTGCAGGACTTATCCATAGGAAACTGCAAAGATTTCTCATGTTATTTCTGCTGCTGAGTACCTGTATGGTGCAGGAAAGAGGAGCTAGAGAGCCAGAATAAGAGACAGAGAGATAGGGGCAGAAAGAGGGTGAGAAGGGGGAGAAGGAAAGAGAGAGAAACACGCTCCTGAGATTTGAAAACTATTTAGAACAGTTTCTATTCTTCTTGGCATGTTTTCCTTAGACTTTGTGGGACCCAAAGCATACTTGCATATATTTAGAACTGTATGTAGAAATGCTTCCCTTCCCTACAAGACTTTCCATTTTTCCCCCATTTAAGGAATGTGTACATGGCACAAGTTCATGACGTTTAAACCCTTTGTACACAATGTTGTGAAGTACTTGTACTCCTTTCCATTTTTTCAATGTCTTATGATCTAACAAATTAATGTGTGTTCCCATCACTGTTTTGTGATTTTCATGCAAAAAAGGATTCCTTGGTCATTCTCTCCCATTCAAGAGGGCTGATTAAAAGAGTCCCTTATTCTGATCCATTCTATACCTTTCCAGTTTAATATCTTCGAGAAATAACAACTTCTTTTTCCTTGCTTCTTCCCTTGGTTATTTTTAATACATTTTGCCCATACATATTCTCTTTTGTCTGATGTGTAAATTTAAATTCAGCAAAAACCCTAAATTTAAACTCTTCCTTTAGAGGAGTAAGGTGGTTCTGTGGCTATTTAACAACTTTCACAATAAATTCATGTTAAATTTGTGCTTGGCCATAGGGCCAAAAATCCCTGCTGAGAATCTTTTGAATCCCAGCCTTGTATTAATAGGGTCAGTGAATCAGAGATGTTTCAAAAACACATTCTGAGATTCACAAATAAACACTTTTCAGTGATACCATGTTTCTGTGGCAAATGCACTTGCTGCCATTCAAGACAAGTCTTGCAAATCTGAGACCCCGATTATATGTGAGTTTTCAGTACTGCTAGGGACCTTTGTTGTCTTCCCTGTCTGTAAACCACACATCACAGTCCACACTCAGACCAGTGGTTTTTATGCATTTGCAGTGCTAAACCCCGCCATTCCATTTCCCACTATATTGTTTAGTCCCTCAAGAGGGACTTTATTTCATGAGCTGTAGTGTAAATTAACCCCACCAAAGCACTGGAATGCTGTGGCTGGGGTGATCTAGTTCTTGATTTACAGCTGGCGAGGGTACCTCTACATTCTCCTGGAATCTGCAACATGGACCCTAATTTAGGCCAAAGACTCAGGAAAGAGATCTTTCCTATAACACATCTTATTTGTTACCACCTGTTTTTAGAAAAATGAGACCTGATGCATGGTCATTTGAACAGTTTGGTACTGGAGATGTTTTATATGCCTGTTTCTGGCCATGAAATATTATTTTTCCATCAAGCTGAAAACTACAGCTGGCCAATGTATAGCAAATAAGGTGTTTCCTTAAAATAGGACTGATGCTCACATGAGGTTTGGTGCTCTCTCAAGAAATAGTGACAAAATATTAACCAGGTTGTAAAACAGATATGCAGAGATATATTTGCATCACAAAGTCACTACATAAAAATACAAAGATTTCCTTGTCAAAACTTTCCAAAGACAAGATAAGAAGATAGCATATACAGGCCAATTAATAAAACAAAATTACAAAAATAGTGGTTGGCATACTAGTTGCTATTTGGGTGCTAGTGATCAGATTCTATGAAATAAAAAAGAATTTTACATGTAAGTTAAAACATTTATTACAGGTGCTTAATCATGAAATCCGCTTAATCGGGACATTTCCCAGGGAACCAAATTAAGCCTAATGATACTTAATGGCAAGGACTGCTGCTTAATTGGGGTGGTAATTCCAGTTAATTGGGATTCCTGCAGGTGAGTAAATGGTACTCAAATAGAGATACTGTATCTGGCCTTCACGATGTTCCAATACTGGTGGTACTTTGTCTTCTCTCAAACAGCCTCTCCTGCCACTGGATCAGCAAAGCAAAATTACTTCTGTGCTCCCATTTTGGTCCTTTCAAACATTGCTTAAAGTTAAAATCACTCTCTCTGGGCTGGAAATACAAGAGGACTGCTTTGAAGTCTAGCAAATCTGAATTAGTGGATTTATTTGCATTTCACCAGGATTTTGGAAAGATCACACTCAACCTCTTGCCTGACCAAGGAGAAGCTTTTTAATAAATTTTCAGACATTGTGGAGATGCCACAAAGATATTTGAAAATTATTGGTAGCAATTTCCACTGCAGAACAACATGTCCTAATTAGAAAGGTTCCTGCATTGGCTTATGAGAATAAATATTTTACTACAAAAAAACCCTCTAATATACATCCTTTTCAAATACTAAGAAAGAGAAAGACCTACACTGCCATGGCACACTTACTCCATGACATAAGGTTTTATTTTAGTCCTTCACACACACACACTGAGCCACATGCTAAAATACTTAGATTTTTTTTTTTCCCCATTATTAAAATATGCTTAAATATTATTCAGGCTTTTACACAGCACCAGAGACCCTGAAAATGAAAACTGCTAATGGCATTCAGCTAATTAGAAAGATCTGTTTTCATCATTACTTCTTGAGGTGCTTGTGCTCTCTGGAGGACGTGGTACCCAGCACTCCGTGTGCGCACCATCCCTCGCAGAGTTGGAAGGCAGGCGAGTTGCCAGTTCTTGGGAGAGAGAGCTGTAGCTGCAGTGCCTGCAGCTACCTGGGGAGAGCCACTATTCTCTGTAGGTCTTTAAAAGCACAGCAGAGTGGCCTGACTCTGGAGATCTCTCTGGAGAGCTACTGGCTCTCACAAATCCACATCACACTCTGCAACTGCTAGGCTGTCTCGGGAATTTTGGAGAGGAAATCTTGCTTGCTCTAGTCCCTGCAAAATTCAGGCTGCCATTGAGCCCTTATTCCCTAGTGTGCAGGCTGGGCTTCCCAGCCCTGCCCAGCTCAGGGCTGCTGGCTGGAAGGAGAAGATCCCACCAGTCTGCTGAGAGAGGTGGTTGCAAGATCCAGGCGGCTGGAAAACAGCACCCCCAGGTGAGTTCAGGCTTAATTGGAGCCAGGAGATCCCCAGAAAACAGACTTTACTTTTCAGAGTGGCACATCCCCCTTTGTGAGCTTGAGGGGGACTACTGCAGCTCCAGCAGTGCTGACATGCACGAAGAACAAGCTATTACCATGAGCTGGGACCCCCACAGCCCCCATTTCATACAAAAATCAGGATTGCATCTCTGTTAGAATCAGCAGCTCCTGACTCCTGGCTCCTGCTGAAATCAAAACCATACCTGATTTTTCCCCCTCCACTTCAAGCAGTGGTTCATTTTCTCAAAACTTTTCACAACAGAAGTGTTCTGAACAGAAAAGGAAACATTCTGAAAATACTTGGCGGGGCTGATTTTTCTGTTAGCACAGTGTACCCAGCCCTAAGGATTAGTACATTCCACTGCTCCAGTGGGCGGATGCCAGCAGGAGCTCCAGTTTGTACAGCTAGGGACTAATATCTCTACACATCCCTGAGCCTCTCTGGACCTCCTTAGTCCCAAAAAACCACACAATACCTGATTTTGATTCAGCTTTACAGTGAAGAGATTCAGAATGAGAAATCAGACTCAGGGAGAAATACTATCCAACAAAAGCACCAAAGTCAGACTTTCGGTGTGCTGTGTTTTGTGTTCTCAGACATCTATAAGCCACAGATACATTTGAAGTTCTAACAACCAGCACTTGCAAAAGGAAAACAAGAATGATAACTTCAGAACTAAAATGATTTGATCTTTGTTGTGAAGCTGTTTAAATGCTGTAGTTAAAATACAACAAAATTCTCAGGTGCAGTACGACAAAAGATTCCACTTCAGTTTTTCTCCCTCACACCAATTTCATGTCACTGCAGATAACTAAAATAAAGGACAATTAAATGATTGGGCCAAAATTAGAAAGAATGTCTATTGATCTACTGCTAAAAGGTCTTTCTTCATTACAGCACACAAAATCTGTATTGTAACAATTAACCTAGTTCTTAATTTATACCTAGTCATGTACTACATCAAACAAGCAAGAGCATAGTTACAAAATAGTGAATACACTCAGGGAAATCTAAGTGGAAGCCATTTTTCATGCTGATCTCATGCTTGAATTTACAGATTCTTCACAAAGCTTATCATAAAATATTCACAGAACTAGAAGAATATCAGTGTTAGTAAATTATTCACAGTCAAATGTTAATTTGAAGTAGCAGCTTTTTCTCTTCTTCAGAGCATCCATGTAGAGAAAATGAATCACTATGTAAAGAAAAGGTCCATCTTACACATGGGACTGCCTCTGCTGCAGGATTGGACCAACAAAATCACTCTACATTTCCTCTGCACTGGCAGAAATCAGAGGTTTCCTGCCAAGTATCCCATCAGAGGCAGAATAGCAGTAGTAGAGATAACATCAATAAATAGCAACAACAGTGGAAACAGAACTATTTTTCTATTTGGAATTCCTGTTCAAAATTTTAAACTGTTTTCTACTGGTTCCTGTATGTTGCCGGTTCCAGGCCAAAGAAAGATAATCAGGATTACTTATCCTCAAGAAATGCTACTCTAGCAACAAGAACTTGCACAGATTGCCAGAACCCACTAGGAATTAGCTGAGGGATTTTAATGGACTCTACAGCAATTTTCACTGTTTATAAGGAAGAAATGATATGGGTTTAAATAGGTAAAATGTAAATTATTAATCATCACCATCATGGAAAAAGTTGAAGTGTCAGAAAAAAAAATTGTAACAGAACATTAATGAGGACATCAAAAGAAAAAGGAGAAAAAAGAAAATAAACAATTATTAGAAAAGTCAAGATTGTTAGTGTTAGAAATTAGTTATTGCAATGAAATACAAGGGCTCAAAAATGATTGAGTCAGCAGGTGATCAAAAACGTAAATGAATATTAAAATAATGAAGGACAATAAGTCAAGGTGAACTAACTGAAAATCAAGCCAGAATGATTTTAAGGCATTAGTAATGAAGAAAAGGGGACAGCTCCTCAGCAGGTAGAAATCCACCAGAGCTATGCTGATTTAGACTAGCTAAAGTGGTGTCTATGTGCCGTCAGTAAACAGAAAAAACCTCACCTCTCACTCTTGGACCCAAACCGGAAGAAAGAAAAGGTAGCATTCACCCAGATGAATTTCTGCCAGGACTACAGCATGCTAAAACTTTTCAGACAAATAATTTTTTCGCTCAGAAAAGCAGTCAGAGGTCTGCCATACCTATCTGCCAACTTGGACCTAATTCACCAGGCAGCACTGGTCAAAAAAATTAAATCCAGAACACATGCAGTTCTGAAACATTTTATTTCAGTGTTTCTGAAAGCATTATTGAGTTTTTCATACAAAGTACTTTAAACTGACAGAAATTAATATCACAAAGATGTTAAAAATCCATTTCAGGTTGGAAAAATGTTTCACTAAAATAATTTGGGGTAGTTCATTTTGTTGAGAAAATTGAAAATCCATTCTTTTCACAGCTCTGTAGCTTAGACCATTTATGAAGGCTCATATTTGCTCTAATCTCAGAAGCATCTAAAACACAATCAAAACCTATATATTTCCAGTGTGTACAAATGATTACCCCTTAGACAATGCAATATGCATAAATGGAAAACCCTGCTTCAACTGACAACAAAGAAATTTGTATTTTAGGAACACAAGTTCTTAAACGAATGAAAGCTTTTATGATGTGAACCATGAATAACCTTAGCCTAAGGTACCTCTACATATGGAGATACTTAGCAATGAAGAAAAAATTATTACTGAAAAGTGTTTTGCAAAATATAAAGCACAAAATTGAAATGATATTACTTATGAATTTATTTGAATTTTTTAATTGTTACTCACATCATACCATATAGTAATTCAGTTAAGGAATGTCTTTTTAATTGGCAACACTACCAGAGTGACAGACTGAATTTAATTTAAAGACTTCGAACAAGAAGGAAATTAAAGCTGGCCATAGGTTTCCATAGATACTTACCTAAAGATTTTTACAAGCTTCTCCAAAACACAGTAATAAAGGCATCACCTAATACAGGGCAAGCATAAGATTCTAAACTGTTGTTCCCTTAGAGTCCCAAGTAAAAGGCTGAGGAAAATATGCATCTGCCTACAAAAAGTGGATTTAGACAGTAAAGAAATGGTGTGAGAATAAAAATATTCTAGCTATCCTGAGAGGAAGAGGGCCAACAGCACAGAGACAAATGTATCTTCTGTGTTCTACACCGTATTTCTTTCTCTTCTCAGGCCCCCTGATGAGCATCAGGAGCAACACCATTGACACCGGATCTGTAGATCCGTATGAAACCTGATGTGACTCACTAAAGAACTTGCCTCCAGTCCCTGGTAGCAAGAATCAAGCTCTTGTATCACTAACATGACCTAAGTCCTCAGCTACCACCTGACACATTCACAATCAATTTTTCCAGCTCCTTGGTAAAAAGTGCCAGGTTGTATAACAGACACTGCAATATCTCAGATCAAATTTTGCCTTAACTCTGTCACAGCCCCAGGAAAAAAATGTCCCAACAGCGAGGCTAAAAAAGGGAATCAGCAAACCTAGGCTCTCTTCTCACTACTAACTATTTTACTATGTGTTCCTGTGCTTTCAACACTGACATGTTTTGTTTTTCAAAAGAAAATTCATTAAACGCTCATAAAGAATTCTGGGATTCTCTGAGGGAAATCGTTACCAACATTCAATATTATTAGAAATAGCATGTAGAATAAGCTAAAGCAATCTATCTCAATTTAAGTCAATATACACATTTTTGTATCATCTCCCCAGCATAATCTCCCTGCTAACTGCTGGTAAATGACTGCTTTCTAAGACTGGTTTAAAAAATTGTTCACACAATCAGAACTGCATCATGTGCATTTTAAACAAGACTAGAGCCAGAAGTGAACTCTAATTCCACCCTCCCCTGCCTCACCCAGTGAACTCCCTAGTAATGTACATTTTCAATTACTCTCCATTCAAAATTCAACAATTCAACAAACTGTCATATTAGAAACAATTGTAGCTCGTTGGCAAAACCTAACACTATTATTACACAGAAACTGTCAGCACAAGAGCAGTGTTATTTCTCATTGAAAGAAATGTTCCTGTAGAGCTCCATCCAGCAGCAATGGATGGTACAATTTAGATTGTATGGTTTCTAAGCAGAGTAGGGTCATTTAAATATCATTTTCAAGCAATCGCTATCTCTGCCTCAGAAAGTATAGTAGTATCCAATATCTAATTATTATTCGGAAACATTCTGCACACTGTATCTTGGAACAACATGAAAACTAACTTCTATTTCTAGTCAAACGTTGAAGAGTTTAATGTTATGATAAATCAGACTGAACCGGAATTAATAACTACCAGGTGCAGAATATTATTATACTAATTCATAAAGCACAATTCACATTTTCCAGTATGATGAATTATCTTGCTAATGAGGGCTGCAATATAATAGAGCAGCTAATAGACAGACTCTTTAAAGTCTTGTAATGTAAGTTACTTCACACTCAGTTACTTAGTTTAATCAGGTAAAGTAATATTGTATTACATTTCCAAGTTCCTTGGGGAGATAGTGTCTCTTTTGATGGAAAGCAAGGCTACTTTGGAATAACAGATCATCTTCATCAACTGAGGACATCACCCAAATCATCTCATGATTTCTACAATTTTGGTAACACAACAAGCAATTACTAACAGCCAGCTGATGGGTGATAACTTGAAGAATCACTGCCTGCACCGTTACTGCATCTAACTCCACAGTAAACAGAATGTAATTTGAGGTTATTGCTTAAAAAGAAGGGTAAGTTGTCTATGTAACCACATGGTTATGGCTGATTCCCCTATTTCTGTTTACATGGCCATACTGTGTATTCATTGTATTCAAAATGGGAACAAGAAAGGGAGAAGTTTGGCCAGAATCTCATAAAGATGCATTCCCTGTTTTAAGCTTTGGGAAAGGCAAAATCACCATGCTGGGAATGGGACAAAATACCACATGATTTAGCAGAGTATCATATATGATCCAAACGAAAATTCTGCTTCAGGACTGTGGGCAAGGTTTGCAACTGGATATGATGGAACTATTCAATATGTGATTGACATCATGTGATGTTATAAATTTGCACATGGAAGGACTACTAGAATTAATGAAACCAAACTGAATAATAGCCAGGGTGCACTCTTGTACACATCACAGCACAGTTCTGTTCCTAAATCTGAGAGACTTGATTGTATTTTTCATTTTCCTTGAACCCCAAGCTGCAAGCTACACTGCTGTCCACTGAAAGACACTTACAGAAATGTTTCCAACAACCCTAACAAATGAAAACCACAGTACTCTGCACGGCTCTTTTCTGCTAATACAGTCCCAGTCACATCTGGTGCTCCTTTTATCTTAAAACAAAGATAAATTCATATGTGAGAACAAAGACATATCCATGTCATTTGGTGTTATTTTACAAAAGAGAAAAAAAAAAAGGAAAAGCAACAAACCTTTCTGGTTTTCCCATGTCAGCAACCAGAGCTTTAAATCCATGAAAGGAGATTTGCATTCATTATTTAACCACAAGGCAAGACAATATTTTTAAAAAGCATCCTAGATTGACTAAACTTCCCCTTGGGTCTCCTTTCAGACATGTCTTCTGCAACCCCTCACACTACAAACATCCCCCAAGAAAAATGCATCAGCCAGGTTTTAAGATCTCTGCAATGCACCTTATTAGCATACTATTTTCCTAGCCCGCCCCCAATCAATAATACTTACCTTTCTCTCACAGCATTTGATAGTTCTTAATCCATCCTACAATATCTCACTCAGCCTGCAGCCCTGGATGTGTCCTGATTTTAGAGCTTGTCATCCCTGAACATACCTCAGATAATTGTTTGATTCTCTTCCTAAATCCACCAGCAATTTTGGATACTTGCATTACAAAAAAAAATTAGGAATTTCTTTAGCTTCAAAACTGCTGTTATTAATTACTACCATGGAAAATGTTATTTAGTGACTTAGGGCCTGATCCTGTTACCACTGAACTCAATTGCAGGACTCCCATTGCCTTCAGAGGAAGTAGGATCAGGTTTTAACTTCCAAAAGCTTAAATACATCATTAGAAGAGTTTGGATGGACTTCACAGCATATTTTTGCTTAACTCAGGAATGCTGTAAGAGATCAGCACATTCAAATGCTGAATTCTGATGCTGAGACACTTTGGGAGAAAGCTGGAGGTTGTTTTGCTTCTGCGCCCTGGTATGTGTCAGTGCAACTGCTGCAGAGAGTGCTGAAAATAAAACTGCTGCAGGTAACTCCTGGACAGAACTTCTCATAAACACTGCAAGACAACCCGAGGAATCCATGAAGAAGGAAATGGGGTGGTGGAGTAGAAATTTTTGGCCTTACATGGGTCTGGAGCAAGACTCTAAGCCCCTTCTTAAAATTTTGTTTTTCTGTAGAAACCACCACAAGCAAGGCAATACAATAGAAATGGCATTACTCCTCCACCAAATGAAGAGGGAAAAGCTTCATATGCAAACATTCAGGGGGTATTAGAATTGACCTTTGCACCATATGGATTTAAGTTCTGCTCTGGGAAATAATTACTCACATGCTTGTTCAACTGTGTGCACCTCTGTACCCCAATGAATTCAAACGTGAAGTTAGATATAAGTATAATTATGATTAGGATTATCATTTTGACTTTAAGCACCCTGGGCCAGGCTGTGTATATATTGTTATCCTTTACAAAGTAGAGTTTGTAGCAGCAAGTAATGCTGTGATAGTTGTGTGCTAAATTGTACAGCTCATGGTAAGGAAAATCACAGAATCACAAAATATTCTGAGTTGAAAGAGACCCACAAGGATCATCAAGTCCAACTCCTGGCCCTGCACACACAGCCCCAAGAATCACACCATGTGCCTGAGAGCATTGTTCAAATGGTTCTTGAGCTCTGTCAGGTTTGGTGCTGTGACCACTTCCCTGGGGAGGCTGTTCCAGTGCCCAACCACCCTCTGGGGAAGAACCTTTTTCTAATATCCAACCTAAACCTCCTGTGACTCAGCTTCAGGCCATTTCCTGGGGCCCTGTCACTGGTCACCAGAGAGAAGGGATCAGTGTCTGCCCCTTCTCTTCCCCTCAGGAGGAAGCTGTAACTGCACTGAGTCTCCTCAGTCTCCTCCAGGCTGAACAGACCCTGTGCCCTCAGCTGCTCCTCATTCAGCTTCCCCTCAAGGTCCTTCACCATTCATTGCCCTCCTTGGGATGCTCTCTAATAGTTTCATGTCTTTCTTACATTGTGGTGTCCAAAGCTGCCCCCAGCACTCGAGGTGAGGCTGCTCCAATGCAGAGCAGAGGGGGACAATATCCTCCCTTGCTTGGCTGGTGATGCTGTGCCTGAGGCACCCCAATAAAGCCATGGATTCTGTTCACATATTATTATTATTATTGTTGTTGTTGTGTTTATTTTTAAACTATAAGGACTTTCCACACCAAGTTATTCAGCTGCTTAAATTCATCCCTGGGTGAAACATGTGAGACTCTCTTTATTTTACAGATCTATTTCATATGGTTTGAATTATATCTGTTGGCTGCACATTTAGATTCCAATCTGGCAATCAGAGTCACATATGCTGACATGTAAATTTA
Source organism: Coloeus monedula (assembly GCF_965178545.1). Lineage (NCBI taxonomy): Eukaryota > Metazoa > Chordata > Aves > Passeriformes > Corvidae > Coloeus > Coloeus monedula. The sequence goes on from NC_138790.1 coordinate 13,255,384, forward strand.
CCCAGGCTTAAGCCAGAATCTCCTTTTTTGATTAAACCCAATATCTGATCCCCTCTCCCACAAACACCAATGTAAGTAAAACCCTTCTGACTTCAGTGGCAACTACCTAAACCTTATATTACTTAGAGATAGCTACCAGCATTACAGAATGTCAGAGGGTATATCATCAACATTCTGTTTCAAACCCAGAATTAATTTCTCTACCTTGTCATCCCCATTCACCACATTTTGCCTCACACTACAGCACACTCTCAGGCTACACAATCCCCTGTATGAAACCCAGGGCATCTCCTGTGCGCCTGCTGCTAATGGGCATTCAGCCCATGGGACCAGGAGAGACAGGCAGTCTAAGAGAAATCCCCAGCACCTGGGGCCTCACCCATATCACTCTATAGATCACATTTTACTTTTAGGGCTCACCAGAACACTCAGGCATTCATATTTATCTCCCTATCACATTCATATTTCTCTATACCAGGTCTTGTGTTGATGTTTCCTCTAAATATGAGGACGGATCAGAGGGTACACAAGGACAAGCCTAAACATTCAGTTGTATTGGTATTATTTCTTTCATACTTCAATTTCAAACTCTTTTGCAAAGACATAACTAAAAACTGGTGGAAAAGTTCATGAGCACTACATTAGTTTCTGCTCAACTGAACACAACTTTGCCCCAAATTTCTGGGGTTTCTCACTGTTTAGCACCAACTGTTAATACAAGGACCGGTGCAGCCTTTCTACTAGCACTATAAACATTTGGTTTATGATGCCTCTTAAATCAGTAGTTCTCATACTGGGATACCTGTGAGGAAATCAATGATACCTGAATCAGAACATCCTTTTCACTCACTATTCCCAATCTTTGTGACAATTTGCAAAGCCTAATTTGTCCTTTTGCTCAGTTTCACTAATCCAAGATGAAGATCTTAAAATCTCCCAAGAGACCTTTAATTAATGACTGACGTGAATATACAAACACTCTCAGACTGACACTGGAAGTTAACAAATATATCTGCAGTCCCTCAGGATTTATTGACAGTCTTTTCTTAAGTTGCAGCTTGCTGAGCTGCTGCTTTTTTGCCCTCTAAACATTTTGGTTCAAATGTAGCCAGAATGCCTCCTCCTTCTTCAAACATTGACATAACTTCATGAAGGAAAACAAATAGGTTTTAGTTCACTTGTTTTCTGTTCTACTTGATAAAGAAGCACATCAAGAACATTCACAGTAAAGACATGTACTCTCCAGTGTGTTTAGATCTCAAGCTTCAGCTCTTAAAAGTTTCTTAGGAAAACCCTTCTTTCTATCACTCTTCCGAGGATATATCATCCCAGATATGAAAAGACAGGCCAATGATTCATATAAAAATGGAAAGATAATTTGTATATTTCCCACTGCATCATAGATGTGAATTCAGTGTGTACAGCCACTCTGCTGCATCATTACGCATGCACGTGATGACTTTCTTGACATCTGCATTAGTTGCGTTAACAGAGATGTCAGAGAAATGCATTCTTGTAGAGTGCTGTTGACAGCATCAGAATGTCATTGCTAATGCTTCTTCTTCCTTCCCACGGTTCAGCAAAGCTGTTTGTGTTTATAACAAAAAAATAATCGATTTATAAGAGATATCTGATCCCTCTTTCTTTACAGAAGCTCACATCAGTAAGCAAAGTAATGAATATTTTAATAGGCTGTAGTTGGTGTTTGGAACATGCTACTTATTTACAGGGATCCCACTCAGGAGAGCAGTGGGAGCATTACTGCAAATGACAACCTTCTCCCCCTGGTAGGATCACCCCAGAACTGCTCTGAGAACTAAGCGGAAGAGAAAGGGTCCCTACTATGACCCCCAAGAAAGGGACCAAGCCACGCAATAGTCTCTTAACTACTGTCACAATTTAGCACACATGAAATACAAAAGTGGGTTTATAAAATAGCAGCCAGATCCTATAGAATAAATCTTTATCACTTTATTCAGCAAGACCTGAAGAAGCAAAGGGTATTAAGTAAAGGAGGAATATCTAAAGCAGTGTGGGATCTGTCATGAAATATAAGCAAAATACTGTTACAATAAGTAACACTTGGTAACTAAGCTGAGCAAGTCAGGTAGAGAAAGGCTCTAAGATACTGAAAAACTCAGATTCAGCCTGTGCCTCCCATTCAGTGGGATATGTAACCCATCACTTTTCCTTTGGCTTCATGGGTACCACATCGGCCTGGGCTTCTTCAGCTCAGCAGCAGGAAAGGAATTTCACAGAAAGAATGTTTCATTTCTTGGAAACCACTCATTGGGAAAAAATTATTTGCAAGCTTGCCTGAAAGCTAAAGAAAAAAAAGTGTGGGTGTTCTTTAAAAACAAGACCCCAAAAAGATGAAAAAAAAATCCAAAAAACCCACAACAAAAGCAACAAAACACACACACGCAGACAAAAAGAAGTGAAAAACCTGTAATTACTTCATAGCAGCTAGTATAAGTAACAATACTGAACAAATTGCAGTGATTACAAAATCCTCTATAAATATGGGTAGCACTATTCTTGACAATAATTAGTGTACAGCATCTTCTCAATAGTATCATGATTAATATTTATTCTGATGTCGTTTTTGTTCTGGGAGATAGGAGTGGAGAAAAGGGAAGGGAGACAGCATTCTAAGAGAGCTGAGAATGTTTGAGAAGCAGAACCAAAAGAAAAATATCTGCTTTATTTTTCTGCTTACTGTCATTTCCCCTCCCCTCAAAAAGGCAATGCAAATGGTGCTTTACTGGTTTTAAAAGTAAAGACAGAAATTATGTGGAGTTGGGACTGCTGAATTATTCATGAGTTCTGATTGAATGGGATCATTATCTCTGGCCTTACAAGCTAATAAATACTGTCTAATGCCTGGGTACTGTTTTGATCTAATAGTGTCAGAGAAAAAAAAAAGACAAAAAAAAGACTTCTTTTTTGCAAGCTACAGCCTAAAATAGGGAGGAGCTCCCTGATGAGCTCATTGCAGGAAAACCATGGGGTTTTTTTCCCTTCCATTGACTACGAGGTTCACTTTGCAGTTCTCAGTCTCATTTGCTGCAAAGGCATTTTAACTTGGGCATGAGGTTAAGATGTTGCTCAGTGGTATCTACACAATTACTCATAAATTCTTATTCCTTTCTTATTCTCAATAGTCTTATCCTTCACCCCCCCCACCCCAAGGTTTTCCAATAGCTTGTACCTTGCAGTAGAAAATACCCAAACCCAGAGTACTTTCAGAGGCAGACAAAGCACAGGAAATGATTATGCTATCTAATCATCTGCCTGTCAGCAGTCAAATAATCTTAAATTGCATTGTTCTGTAATTTATTTCAGGATTGATTGTCCTGAGTCTATACTCACTTGATTTAATATCATAAACTAAACATTTTGTATGGAACCTGAATTAAGGTTCTGCTCAGAGACCCATCAAAAAAGGAGAGAAATTTGTTAGAGTACAATACAAAATAATATTTGTTGATAATATTTGAAAAAACAATAACAAAAAGTAATAGTTTAAAACCCACATAAATTAAAATTAAAGCCAAGATATTTCATTGGATAGTTTTCCGTATGCTTTCTTGAGGATTACTTTTAGAACAGGACATGTTTCAATAAGAGGAAATAATTAGGATATTATTACGAGTAAAAAAAACCCTCATAATTAGATAGGGATTAGTAACTTCGTTTTCATATGATTAACACAATAAAACCCATTTTTCCCCAAAGTAATCTGAGGCCTATTAAGCAACATGAGATCATATATCAAGGGGCCTTTTAGTAATTCAGCAGTTTGTAACATTTATGCAGACTGAGAGTCTTCTATAAAACAGCTGGCTTCTTTCTATCAAGAAAACACACGTTTTTGGGCACGTTTATTTCAAGGTCTGACACAGTCCTTGAAATCATAGTATTTAATTAAGGAATTTTTTAACACCAGTTAGAACTGTGTGAACAGCTAGGGGGAAAGTGTGAACGGTTTCTCAAGTTGTGTATAAGTAATGGAGCTCTCTGCTCTTCTTAGTCTATCATGGAAGAACCCACCTGGTACATCTGGATTTTAAGGAGTATCTCCTAATAATTGGCACATTTAAAATTAAAAATGCCCAGTTTTATGGTATTTTGTTAGTCTAATCATGTTAAATTCTTAGGTCCACTATGATAACTAGGCTAAAATGAAGCAAATTATTGGCACATTTGATCTTTGTACACACAGCTCATAAACAATAAGTAATAAAGAACAGATGTGACATAAATTTAGGTTTGTGGGTCTATTCAGTGGAACAGTTCTCCTAATGTTACCTTTTTAGTCAGTCTTTTTAGTGCTTTTAACTGCAGTGAAAATACAAAACTGTTCCTTTTGTTGTTATTAAGTAGGAATGTGTTCACCCGTTCTGGCTTTCCCCAATTTTCTGCATATGATGCCAGTCCCTGCAGCCAATGAGACCTTCAGACAGTGGCCATTATCTGTCACCCTCCTGGACCAAAATAACAAATAATATGCCTGGAGGTGCTGCATTTTGTGACTGCTAGTTTCCCCGCATGGCATATGCCTAGATAGACTCAGATGAGAGGTGATTGCACAAGACTGTGATTGTGAGATGACTTAGCAGAACCCGTGATGATGTCCTAATGGCCTCCTGCAGAGGGGAACAGGGGTAATTGTTTGTCAAGGGAAGGAACACATCTGTAAGGAAGCATCCTCTGCAAACCAGGCAGCCATGTGGAAAAAAGAGAGGAAGAATCACAGTGCAGCAAGGCTGCATTCAAGTCTAATAAAATGAATAATGAAGAGGTGAAAAATGAAACAAAATTGCCAGGTTAAAAAACCTGTTAATGGCAAGCTCTGGGTTAAAAAATAAACAAGTCACCTCCAGACAATATGGTTCTTTTAAAGCTATTATGTAAAATTCTGTGACTCCCAGTGAAGAAACCCAGTGCAACAAACCCAGAGAATGCAAATGTATTTCCCAACATCAAAAATGAGCACATAGAGACCTGTCCTTCCTGTATGTTCTCACCTGTAACAAGGTGGTTTGATAGTCACCAGCCATTTGATGCATACTTTTCTTCTTCCAGCTCTTTACTCTTCCATTTAAAATATTTGGTTTTCATGTGATCACTGCTTAAAAAAAACCTGACATCATCCCAACATCCTTTCTAGAGCAAAGCTATTGGAATTGAGAAATGAGAAACCATCAATGTCAACCCAGGCAATTAGGGCATCAGTCACATCAGTGGGAACTTGCCTTTAATGTCAACTGGGGCAGAAACAGGCCCTTAGAGTATATTAAGGACCTTATTTTATACTCTTTCAGCATCTTCTATTTGATCAAAAATAAACTGGAGCAAATAAGCTAGTTAATCGCACACAGAACGAATTCCCCAGTCTTTCCACCCTAGATCTTTATTTATTTTCTAACTACACAGTAGCAAACATACAAATCTCAACAAAAAAAATTATTTGCTACAAATCAGTCAACTGATTATAGCTTCACTCTCCTATAGGTAAGAGCCACAATTTTTACAATTTCATACAAACATGTGTGCTCATTATTCCACTCATTACACCTTACCAATGGGCATCTGTAAAGAGCCTCACAAAATGTGAGTTTGGCAGGGTAATCCTTGCTTTCCTATGTTCACTCAGCTACCCCAATGTCAAAAACCTATGCTTTTTTTGTTTTTTGAAAACAATACCTTCTGACTTCTCTATAAAAGAAACAGAGCTTTGAAAAATACCTTCAAATCAGATCTACCTGCAATTGAAAAAGCATCCACTGCAAGTAATTAAATGAAATTTGCAAACAAAATTGCACAAATAATACCTCTTCTTTCCTCTGATGTGTAACTTGGGCCAAATAGAGCTATAAAAATATTTTAAGAAAAAAAAATTACAGAAAACAAAATAGCAATTTGCTCTGCATCAGCCTAGAATTAATTGCTTCATTTTATTTTCAAATAACCTATTTTTAAACCTTTTCCCCCAAATGGAGTTTGTTTTTTAAACAAGTAGAGGAGTCTCACAAAAATTTGTGTTGTTAAAAATGTTCAAATGAATTATTTTAGCATATTAAAAAAAAAAAAATCAATATTCTCATCTTTTCCATTCATTTTTTTTCCTGCCAAAATTATCCACTGCAATTCATCGTTTGACCACCAGCTGAAACATGTAAAGGCCCTTCCACTTACATTGGAGTGTTACTTCTCAGAGGGAAAAAAAAGAGAACAAAACCAACCAACCAACCAACCAAACAACAAAAAAACCTGTTGTTTTAGTAACTACAATTATTCAACAGCCTTGGTAGACAAAAATAAACAGGTCAATAACATGGCAATATGAGGGCTGGTCACAAACTGATCACAAAACTGTTTTAATGGAAAATTGAGTTTTCAACTAAACTAAACGGTCTTCTTAGGTTAAGTATTTATTTACAAGAAAAGAAAATAAGAATTGAATGGGAAAAGAAAAGTTGATATTTTTTTCCCTGAAAAATGGCAGGGGGTGGGGTGAGGGATGATTGCTCTTCCTTTGACATTCACAAAAGTGAGGTTCCTATGGGCAAACTGGTCTTGGACACGCTGCTGAAGAAAGAGGGAATTGTTAGCTCAGTGACCTGCCCATATCTCCCACTACTTGACCAGAAGTGCTAAGAGTCTTCAGTCTCAAAGCAGACCACATAGCATAATTGAGAATACAGATAGGTTGCCTGAACAAACAGAACCTAAGTCTGATGAATAACTTCTTAAAAAAAAAAGATGTAATAAACATAGTTAACGTGAAAGCACAGACAGTGTGGTGTGAGGAGAGACGCATGCTGGGTTTTAGATTTTACTTATTGGTTCTGTTCTGTCATTCAGTGTTCAAGTTCTGAGCAATTATCCTCCTGCTAAATTCAGAGTCCATGAAAATCTGTAAATTTTCTATTCTACACTTATAATATATTCAAATTTTAAACAGCTGGATGAGGTGATCATCGTAGATCCCTTCCAACTAAAATATTCTATTCTATACAACTCCTTGAAATAGCTGAACTCTTTTCTACTTTTATTATATTGTGTGCTAAATTGAAGCACACAATGAATTTTTTATGATGCTGGAAAATTATATGAGAATCTTTAAAAAATATTAAAGTGACAAAAAAGATAAAAATCACCATTTCTTCCCTAAAACCTTTACCACAAGTTTTACAAATATGATTTGACAATATTTTATTACACTGCTTAATTAGTTTTTAAAAATTATTGAAACTGTAGTTCTGAGTGAGTTTCCTTCTGTTGTAACACTGAAGAGAACTTACAGGTAAATGCCAGAATAGCAGCATATGCTTTAAAACAGAAGAACATTTAAATATTTTAAGTACTGCTTTTATCCTCTTAGTTTTGAAAATCATAAAGGTCAACCAAAAAATTAAACTGGCAGCAAAGCAATTCTTTTGCAGAGGTTCCCAGGCAGCACACACTGTCTTCCTTTCACCATGCAGAAGGCATTTAAATACTCCTACAGCTACCCTCATCCTGAAGATAGAGCCCAGAGTACGCATTTGAATCTTCACACACGCTGGCATTTAGGGAGCTTTTCTACTCAAAACCACACAAGAAGCAATTGTTTGAGCCTCCTACACCTTCTTCAGATCAGCTTTTTCAACTGTGTTGAACATTTTCTACTAACTCATTGAAATTTTGTTGGAATAAAATAAAATATGCCATAGACTAATAATAAGGACAAGAGTCAGGAAACCTTCTGAAAGAGAAAAAATGCCACAATATCTTTGCAATTGAACACTAAATATTTTATATTTAATAAAGAAAGGAAACTGTTATTGAAAACAATGGAGGAAATTGCTAGATAATTAAATACTGTGAATTCTTATGTATGATAAATCCAGGCTGAGTGGCTGTCATGATTTCTTTTCTGTATAAAGTAGAAAAAGCAGTAAGACATAATTAGTCCTGAAACGCAAAATCATACAACTGGCTTACAGTGTCTTGAAAAAAACCCACACCATTATAAAACATGGTGGGAGAGAAAAAGACGCTGTAAAATGTGGTAGAGGTACCAGCCAGACTGCATGATCATTCATGAAGAAACCTCAACCTACAGAGAGGTAGGAAGACTTTTGATAGGAATTACAGCTCTAGAAATTTAATACAAATTTTGTTCTTATGACATTGGACAGGATTTCACTGCTACCTCAAAATAAAATTTTTCAACAGGAAATTTAAACAAGACTAATTTGAAAAAGAAATGCTGTGCTAAATGACAGCTTTTCTCCCACATGCTTTACTTCACTGATTATATTAAAATACTCTGTACTAAGCATGTGAGTAATAATTTGCTGAATTGTGTCCAAGCTGGTTACTTGCCTGAACTAAGTCAGATAAAGTAGACGTGGGAAGCTCAAACTCAAGAACAGCTATTTTTTTCATTTTCCTTCCTTAATTTCAGACATTACACCTTGTTCAGTTTACACCCCTGGCAGTCTGCTAAATCATTCTTCTTCAGAACAAAAATAGCATAACAGCATAAATTCGACTTTACACAGAAGTGAGAACAGAAAGTATTCAGTTTAGCAGGCACTTCAAGTAAAATGTTTCCCCTCCTACCAGGCATTACCTCTCTGTTCCAGCTGTATTTTTCTATTTTACTGTATACTCCAGTAAAATCTTGTTGCCTTGCTCGGAAAACAAAAAATGAAATTAGCAGCTGGCCTACAGTGAATCACAGCTGGTAGTGACTGTAGGCAGCTCTAAAGACGACGCCATTACTTGTCCATGCAAGAGATAGAACAAGAGGAAATGGCCTCAAACCAGGGAAAGTTTAGATTGGATATGAGGAAAAATTTCTTCACAAAAAGATGAAGCTTTGTTCAAGTATTGGAGCAAGGTGCCCAGGGAAGCTGTTGAGCCACCATTCCTGGAAATATGTAAAAGACGTGTACACATGGCATATAGAGTCATGGTTCAGAGGTGGATTTGATAGTGTTGGGTCAATTGTTGGATTTGACGATGTTAAGAGTCCTTTCCAACCTAAATGATTCTCTGATTCTATGAAAAATCAATTGTTTTGTGCTACGCATCTCTAGCTTGTTTTATAAGCTTTCCTAAGTTAGTCCTGACCTCAAATGGAATTTTTGTATTGTAATGCATGTTATATTGAAACATATATATATGTAATGCTGCTATATTGAAACTGTATTGTCATCTTTAAGTGAATGTTAACCAGCAAACACACGTGAGTATTTAGGGGCAAAGGCGGCACTGTTCCAGAGGGTGTCTACTCCTGTGTGTAACTGTGTTGCAATGTTGCTTCACCAAAATAAGTTAATAAGATTTTTTTTTTCCTGTTCTAACAGCTAGTAACAACATATTAGAGAGGTTTTTCATGGAAAATTGCAGCAAAAATATCAGGATCTGTCTCCTCTAATAGATTTCTCTTCTATGCTAGAATTTGTCCATAAAAGTTTCAGTTAAAGTTACTCTTTTTCACTCATAACACACCAAGCAGTCAGGAGCACTAAATAATCCTGATGCCATCAAGAGTGAAAGAGATCAGGGACTTCAGAGGGGCTGCTCAAACTGGATGTGACAACAGCACCCTGTGGGGATCCATCACCCTGTGGACAATTAGCCAGGACTGGCCATGATGACAACTGAGCTGTAAGGGACCCTTCAGTCTCATTCCTACTACAAATTCCTGAGGCTGACACAACTCCAGAAGGGTATGACACAGCTGTAGCCCAGGAACCATGTTTGAACTGTCCAGGCGGCAGATGTTGGCCATGTGCCTGCCTCTCTGAGCCAACGGATAAGTCACAGCTATGTAGAATGGAGTTTTACATTGAGAAATCTCTGTGAGACAGTCAAGCCAGCCACCTGAGAGTCCACAGTTTGACCAAGGCAAGGCAGGAATTTGAGGTCTCCAGGCAAGCATCCTGAATCAGATGTTTCATAATGTGCAGTTTCACTCTCAGTCTGAGGAAGCATCAACAAAGTGGTATTGAAATAAACTACTTCCATAAATGAGATTTTTCTGGGAAAAAAAAATTAAGCATTTTCCAGTTAATTCCACTGTGACTAGTCTTACTTTCTCTCTGGCAGATATCCCTGAGAAATGACATACAAAACAGAAAAATGTTGATTTGCCATGTTCTACCTCAGTCTGATTTAGCATAACACTGCAGTATTTTCCTGTGTCTTTTATATTCCCAATCACTTGATTACGGAGTTGCATCATTGCTGAACCCTGAGCCATAAAAAATAAAGGAACACAATGACAGTCAGCCAAAACAACACAAATAGCTGCTTGTCTAGACATATTAGTAGTGTCCTGAAACCTTGGCAGCCTGGTGGTATAATCTAAAAAAATTTGCACCACTATTCTCGAAACATCTTATTGTGATTATGTAAATCTACTCATTTATTTTCACTGGAAAATGTAAAAATGCAGGCAAAGGAAGTCATGAATCATTTCACTCTTGGTTCCTAACTAACAGTATGATTCAAAGGGAGGTATCTGCGAGCTTTTTTCTCTAATGAAAGTCTCCTGTGACCTGCATACTCTATAACATGAAGGGACAAATTAATAACAGCGTTACAATATAATTGTTTTCTTTCTGTTATGTGTGCTTATTTTGCTGTGGCAATTATTTGTTTATAAGCCATTAAGTTATTTGCAAAACCTATTTGAAGTTCCACCTCTGATTTAATTAGTAGAAGACAATCCCTTTGCAATTAACAATAAAGGTTAACTTTTTATAAAATTCCCAGTAGAATTTAACATTTCATTTCTTAGTTATTTTACAGCCACTTCTAATTATAAATAGATGGCTCTGTTCAATTAAAATGTGCGCATAAACTCCACAAAATATCACCACCAATAACAGAAGTTATCAATAGTTCCCACATAATTGCTCTGTAGTCTAAGTTCCTGGTTTCTCAAATTCTGAAGAAACTAAAAAAACAGAAAAGCAGTTTATGGGCTCTGGCTTGTCCTAGCCGTAAAAGACATTAACATCTATAGTTAAAACAAGGAAGTTCTTGAGTAACAGGCCAGAACTTTGGGTACTTCACTTCCCTTCAACTTTTTTTTGTGACTTTTCAAAGTTACATGGAGTGGTCAGTGATCCAACCTGCAATTTTTCTGGGCTTCAGTTGCATTGCACGTTTGAAACGCTGAGCACCTTGGGAAAAAAGGGCAACCTTTAAAGACAAAGCCTTACACCAAATGTCTGAGGTTTCAAGAGCATTTAATGGTTAGAGATATTTCTACTTTCTTGGCTGCTCAGAAGGTGCTGAGAGGTAGGCAAGATGAAGAGGGAGATCACAATTTGACCCTCTGTTTCTGTCACTTTAATATTTGGCATTTCTGTGGCCTAAAAAGACTAGGGAAATCATTTAAGAACTAATGAAGAGCTATTTACCTCCTAAATCTTCTTCCCTTGAGTAATGAAATAATTACCCTCCCATAATCATGGAAATATTCAACTTGAATCTTAAATTGAGCTGTTGTGAAAAGTGGTAGTGATGTTACATAGGTGATCACCATGGTAACGTTGGGAAACTGCACTGTCGTCAGCCAAGAATATCGTTCTGCTTTTCCCATAACAGTATAAGAGACTGGAAATGAACTCTTCCAAGATCCCATATTGATACAGGAAAGTGAACATTTTTCTGTCTTACCTGCTAGGACAAAGGCCTAAAAACAAACATGCAAACCCACCTAAACCACAAACAAACAAAAACCACCAGCCAACCCCCTCAACAATCCACCCACGAGCACACTATCCATGAACTGAATTACTTTGTAACGTGATATTACTGTTTGCTAGTTCTGTTTTGTTTACTCTCTGTACATTAAGTCAAGACAGATCCCAAAGGAACACGTGGTAGGACTACAAGGAAAAATCAAAAGATTTTATTTGTGTAACTTTGATAATTAGACATCCTATAAACTATTAGACCAGTTACTTAAATTTTAAACTGTGGCTCTTTTACAAATGAGCCCTCTCCTCCTGCTAGAATCTTTGATTTCTTATGCAATATGATTTCCTACACTGGCAATAGCAGTCACTGCATCTGAAGACTGTTCACTTCAGGCTACTCAGTCCATGTACCCCAAGAATAAATCTTGCTCCCTGCTCAAGGGGCAGCTCAAGGGAAGATCAGTACTAAGAACATTGCTTTTATCAACAGTCTAAGAGATACAATGAAGGACCATACTTTGAATATTCACCCCTTACAAAAATGTTAAAAAGGTTAAAACCTTTCAGAGTATGTAAAACATTTAGGGCAGAAGAGATGGGCAATTTTGCTACAGTTTTGCAAACCAAGGGATGAACTAATGTGCATTTCAAATAAATGCTGGAGGCTCTGTATCCAAACTGAAGGAGCTTCACATCTCCCAGCTCAAAGATATCATGATTTTCACTTTGATAGCTTCTTTTCTGCCTTAATGCTGTGTGTTATGAAAGCATAACCATTCAAAGAGGAGATTAAGTATCTGGGATACTAATTTTCCATTAAGCAGGATAGAGAAATTGAAGTGTCAATGATGCTAGAGTACACACTGCTGTGGAGATGGTAGATAAGATGCCCAAACTGCATTGGCAGTTTAGTTTTTAGCTAAGAGTGATTCTATGGGTTTTTGCTAAAATGTACAGTTAATTAAAAATCCAAATCATAAACAAGAAGATTTTCAGAAAGAACTTGTATTTCTAGCAAATTACAAGGAAGCAGAGGATTACATTCTTCTGTAAAGGATGTTCTTTCTAAGAGAGAATTAATGTACCTGAGCAACATTCACATTCATTCTTCAGACAGTATAAGAAAAGCTTCCTTCCAGGCTGCTGCAATACAACAGCAAGCAGCAGGTGAGGTGAGAACAGTAATAAAGGCAACATACCCAGGCGCCGAAAAGATTCTCAGTTTCACTTGAGGTCACAAGTGATCTATGGAATTCATAGTGGATTTCTAAAGGCCTAACCGTTATCTAGTGGTTACTGAATTAAACTATTCTCTGATAATGATGGGATTCATCTCTCCTTACTTTAGCTACCTAAAACCTAGGCATGTAGCGTAAACTGGCTCTCTTGTAGGCAGTGACAAATGATGAGTGGATGTACAAAGGGTAAGATACCTTAAGTCTGTCAGCATTCAGAGGGCAGTTTTCACATCCTCCTCCTTCTTTTCCATAGAACAGAGGAGTTTTATATCCTCAACTTGGCATCACATCTTCTAAATTCTGAATTACCTAAACAGTTTTTACTGCACATTAACCTCAGTCTTAACCAAAGAGAGCCTGTTCAAACCTGCTCACCAACAATATCAAATCTGGGATGGGACAAACTAGACTGCTGCAAAAGGCAGCCAAAATTTTGCCCCAGTGAAACGGGAGCAGAGACCACAAAGGCTTCTTCTATCTGCTTAGCACAGAAGAAGATGCAGATACTGCAGAAGGAAGTAGAGCTCAAGATCACTTTGACAGATGTAAAGAGGTGCTGAGGCAGAAACAGCATGTGGTATCAAGTGAAAAAAAACCCACCTGCTTTAGCCAAGTACAGATAAGGACAACTCACAGACTTTTAGACTGCTCCAAAGGCACAGATCAGTGCAGCGTTAGACTTTGAGCAGCACTTCTTTCTTCTGCAGGCAGAAGGGGCATCTGACTAATACAAGAATGCCTACAGTTCACTCTTGGATACTTTAGAAGCTGTAAGGGGCCTCTTTATTCCTGGAGAGCCTAGGATAACCATTTTAACAGATGACACACTCGTTGTAGACTATGGTCGTGTGAAAGAAGCAGCAGATGTCTTCCCTGGAAGAAGTTCTGAGTCAAATGCCCCTTTCACTGACTCCACTCTCCATGCCATTTTAAATGTGCTCGCCAGTCCATGGTCAGCCATCCTTCTCAGTAGCTTTCCCACTTTCCTAAACACAGCACTTTCAAGTCTCACCCCTGTTTGTCTTCTTCCTGTCACTGGGATCAAATGGATTATACTCTTATGACCCCTTTCCAGAGCTGCCTGTAACAATCCTGGTTCTGGTCAGGAAACCAGCACCTCAAATGGTTTGACCCCCTCAGAGCCTGTCAGTAAAACTGTGGAGACAAGAAACAGATCTTTCAAAAGAGTTTCAGTTCTTTGCCAAAAAATACACAACTTGAGAAAATAGATCCAAAGCACAGAAGAGTGTTATCTAAATATATCATTACCTCAGCATACCTACTTTATTCCAAATGAAGAAGGATCCAACTAATTCCTGCTTTCCCCAGAAGACGCAGCTTCTTGCTGCTTATAGTGCCCTCCCTCTCTGCCTGTGTTTGACTGTTCAACTTGCTCACAAAGCCTTATTCCCTTTAATGTATAGTTAGGATTGAGGAAAAATAAGCCTAGTTCAGGTCAAGATATTTTATTTTTAGGTCAGGCAGATGTATGCCACAAGTATTCACCAACTGATATCTTCCCCACTGTGTATTCCAGAAGCATTAGTGCTTCTAGGATGGATACTTATCTCTGGCCTTTTCTCAGCCCCTTTGTTTCTCTCCGAATCTCTTTAACTCTGAGTTGGATAATAGAAAATTAAATTTTCAATTATTTGAAAATATTTATCAAAAGTAGGATTTATGGCTCTCTTGCACTCCTTAGAGCCTTGTTAGAGTTTAGGGCATATTTAATGAATAATTTATAAATTGAACATTCTACAGGCTACAGTTGTCCCATAAGTAGACAAATGTCGTACACCCATCATTCAAAGGTACACTCCAATGGAGAGCAGATTTCTGCTCAATTTTGGAGCAGTAAACTCATCATACATATTCTGTTTGCTTGACTTGGTCACTGAGTTGTATAAGCAAGAAAATACCTTGCAATGAAACCTTTTCCACTGACTATTCTACAGTTTTAGATCTCCCAAGATCTCAAGGGCTCACAAGAGCCCCTAGAGATCTAAAACGAAAAGCAAAGGTGGTCAGCGCAGGTGGCAAGTAGAACTGCAAAGTCTCTGGCCCTACAAGCAGTAGAATATGGCCTTAGACCGTACACATAACCAAATTATTCAGGTCTCATACTGGGGGGTTATATACACAACAGGATTGGGAACCCTATACCTGGAGAGTTAGAGAAGAAAGAGACATTTGCTCATCAGCACAGTGCCCCAGAAAATACTCCCATCATTCACACTTTCAAGAAGTAGTGCTCAGAGTAAGAGCTCAGCAGGCAAAAAAGGGAACTACTTGAGCTCCCTCAGGCCCAGGTTTGCATGTGGTGGTTCAGATTAGAATTTGTCACTCATTTTACATTCACGCAGGAGATAAAGTGAAACAAACAGCTGGAAAAGACAAGAAAATTTCATTTGCCCTATGTCTTACCTAGAGATAACTGTGCTTAAAACACTTAGATTAGATAATCAGTTGTTGCTAGAGACCTTTAAAAATGGGTGTTCCATAGACTCCTGTCATACCTTATTATGGTGATTTTCACAGAACAGTAGCATCCTCCACCACTAGGAAGCTTTTAAAATACCTAACCAGCATCATGTTAGGCCTGCCCTGCTTATTTTACAGAGCCATGGAGAACAAACAATTACTTTTCTTTTTCTGGCAGCTATTTCTTTATGCACTGCCTATTATACTTGCACACACACATTTCAGTATCATTTTATTTCATTATATTTCTTCCAGGCCCCAATCTCTAAAAACTCTCACTGTTCCCCTTTGGACCACCTCTGTTTGGTCTACAATTTATTTGGAGTGTCCAAAACTAGAACCAGTAATCCTGCTTGGACACTCTTGGTGCTTAAAATAGCATAATTCCTTATGTTTATATCCCAATCTATCATTTGAATTCTTTGCAAGAGCTCACAAGTTTTTTACTTCCTTCTGACTTGTGGTCCACCAGGACCATTGCATCATTTTCTACAAAACTCTTATTTCACCTGTGCTCTCCTATGCAATTTATGTATATCTGTAAACCTAGTGTGTCACTTCCTTTCGGTTTGGTGGCACCTGCAAATGCAATAGACTACTCTCAGGCCCATTGGTTAGGCCATTAATGAAAGCAAGAATAATACCTGATCCAGAATAAAAACCTTTGGATGCTCACCTAACATAGATTTTTGTGGTGAACAACTGTTAAATACTTGCTCTGTACACGTCTATATATTTTAGTGTCTTTCCAGCAACTGGGTGTTCTATAAATTTCTCAGTTTTCCCACTCATTCTACCTAATCACTAAATTTACATTTCCTAGCATGTAGGTAACTTGTCTGCCCTTCAGAAGTTCCTGCAGATAACTGTTAGAGGCTCTGAGAGTTCACCAACCAGCCCATTAAGCACCAAGGACAAAGTTCACCTGTCCAGCTGATATGAAAACATCTAAATTTTATACATGCTATTGAACCTGTTTCTTCCTTATTCTCTCCTGTTGGTGCTGGTGCTAGGCCACCTTACTGCAGCTGACTTTTATCCTGAAATCCAGCAGAAAAGTCACGACATTTGAGCCCTTCCACTGTCCCCCCTCAGACAGCCTTCCCTCTCTCACTAAAAGCTCCTCTGATTTATACACTTGCAGTTCGCCTTAGTGAGCTGACCTACTTTCCACTCCATGCAATCGTCCTCCTTAGGTTTGAAATATGGGAAGTGCTCTTGATTTAGCCATCTTGGGCTCCTACTGTAATTCCTATCCTTCCCCCTTGATGGGATAATTTGCACTGTACCCTTAGTAGGCAGGTCCCTTTTTACCCTCTCACTTAGACCAGACTCCTAACAATCCTCCCTCTGCTGTGCATACAGTAGGTGTATTTAGACTAATTTTATTCCAAATAAGGATATCAAGGATCACAAAAATCAGGTCTGTGCTACTATTTTTCATTTCGGACACTTACTGTACTGTTGGATTAACAGATTTTTCACTTCACCCAGAAGTGCCTGAATTTATCTACACTGTTTCACATCTTCTAAACAGCAGATTTTCTTCCAAAATTTTTAAACTGATCGAAATGGAATTCATTAACAATTCAAATAGTCACTAGTCATTACCTCCAGTAAAAACATGCAGGTACTTACAGGTGAAAGTTGTGTATCTTGTTTTTCTTAAGACGCTAGTCTAATGATCCCAGTCTCACTTTTCTTGGGTATTTTTGCTTCCAACTCATTCAATCTTTTCCCTTGACATCATTTTGGTCAATACTGTAAGCTTTGACAACTGTTGTTTTGGTACACTGTTCCCAAGGCTTCTGTGCATCTGTAGCATTTTTTTGGCATTGGTACACAAAAAAAACACAAAGAAAAAGAAAGGCAACATGCTAAAAAACTATGTAGAAGTCAATCTTTTAGACCTGATCCACTGAGTTCTGGGGTCTGGGGCTTATTATTGCTTTTGACAACTTTATTCAACTTCTTTTGATGGCCTCACTAAAGTTTGTATTCCCTTCACTTTGAAGTGATCCCAGACTGTTAACTTGAAGGAAAAACAATTTTTTTGACCAATCATGAAATTGTGAGAATTTTCAGTACATAATACAATTTAAGAAAAAAAAGTCCCAAACTATTAAATAACAGTGACTTTATGAGAAAGAGGGATCAAGATATTATTATAATCTATAAAGATTACAGTGAAGGAATAAGAAGAGAATGAAACCATCCCGACTTTTCCAAACAATCTAAGTAATTTAAGAAGATCTGTGTCATTGGCCCATGCTCTTGTTCTCTAACCACCCTTGAAATTTCCCACTCTGTAATTAGCACTCTGTGTCTCTAACACTACTGAAATAAAAGCATAGCTTGCCTGAAATTGGGATGCTGTTTATAATGCAAATTAGCAAGCATTTTCCCCCCATAAAAAATACTTAATTTACAATGTTTAGCAAGTTTACATTCTGGACCAGACAAGATAAATCATTCACACAAAATTATACAGAAATCCAGTCAACATATCTTTAGTAAATATGCTTTGAAGTGTTGGAAATAAGAAAGCTGACAATTTTTAATTTTTTTTCCCCTTTCAAACTCTCAAGAGAATGATACCTGTATATACCAAGTTTTCCCAAAATACTATTTTCAAAGAGTACACTGGGTAAAAAGAATGTAGAATACCTTGATCACAAGTGATTGTTCAAAATGAGCTTTATACTAACAAAAATATTCAGTACTTCAACTCCTCGGGGTTTAAGCCCTGAAATTATTTCACCCAATGAAATTCTAACGTCAAGACAGAGCTAGACAAGAGAAAAAGCTATAGCTATGAATGACCTTTCTATATAGGGGTTGAAAAATGTGGATTATCTTAATAAACCAAGGTATTTCCTGGTCCATAATAGATGACTTAGTAACTATGCAAACATCAATATTTCTCCGAAAACTATAATTATAAAAACCCTGTTATTCTAATTATCTGTGGTCATGTACATGTATTCAACCTAACACCATCTTCAGATGCATCTAATATCCTCAGCATGCTGTGCCATTTTGCAAATAGGTGGTACATGGTTTTGATGGGCCAATTTGCCCCAAATCTCACATTCTGTCCTGAAAGAGCAGCAGACATAACTGCACCTACTCAGACAGCACCCAGGAATCAACTGTGTCTCAAAGTAACAGCTTATGTACCATTTTCTCATTCTTCTGAAGAGGTAAGGGGGAGGGAAGGGAAAATTTGACTCTAACACCAAGACAGTCTGGTGAGCAGGGAGAATGGCACCATCTCTATCCTGGTCATCCTTTGTCCCCATGGAGAAAAACAGTCTCATATGTTCTCCTTATAATTTAACTGAAAATTCAAGAAGGACAGGATAAAAAAAAGAGGGAGCTCATTTACCTCTACTGCTAAGTGAGGCAGATGAAGGTGCATATTACATTGCACAGTATGCAGTCAAATACACTGAAAAGCAACATACAAGCAGCTCCTAAGATTTCAAGTTATGTACCTGCTAAATCTAATCTGATGATAATTTGCTTCATGTTAAAGATATAAAATATCAAAGGCAATTAATAACCAGAGACGTGGAATATTATACATAATGCAATTTGTTCATATCATAACATAAAAATCTGTGTTCTTTGCTAACAGCATAGGCAATGTGACTTTTCCTAGATTTCCTGCTGTGACCAGGACAAGAGGCTTGGAGCTGCTCCTGCTCACTCTTCTGACCAGCACTAGTCCAAGGGCTCAGCAATCACCCTGTGGGAAATGGCAACTAAGGGTGGGAGTTACAACAGCAGCAGTGCTACCTTTCCACACTGTAAATCTGGTAGTCCAGCCTGAGCAACTTCTCTATCCTAAATGTATTCTGTGTTTCTGGCAAATAAATACTGCATAGCTATGCACTGTGCTGCAGAGAAGAGGAATAAGGCCTCAGGCAAAGATGTGCTCCTCACGGAACCCGGGGGTTGTTCCTGTTACAAGGAAACCCAGAACAGTTCATTCTAGCCTTATTTCCAGGCTTTGTGCAACATTGGGATAAACTGTTCTAACTCAGAGGTTTTAAACCTGAGTTGTCAAAGGAAACTTTTTGGAAGGCCACCTGGAGACTAGACATCAACATTATTTGTTTATACGATTCATCACTTTAAACCAGGATTTTCCGTTCTGATTAATTTCATTGATACAAGCGCCTTGTACTATTCCCTCATAAAAGTTAATAAAGATCAACACGTGGTACTTGAATTCATGCCACCGGCAATACCGCAAAATGTTAACTGGAGCAGCAACAACCCACTAGCTGATAGCACTGACTGGCAGACACACTGGACTCACTAAATTTGGTTAAATAATGTGCCTGGGAATGAAGAGCACAGTAAAAAAGAATAAGGCCTGAAGCAGGGTAGTTCAAACCGCAGTGGGAGAGTTGATATCTTGCATCTTTCTTGTGCAGGAAATAGTTGGCAATGGGATGCTTGCTTATTATCCATGCATTACACCATGTTTGGACGGCTCAGCTGTACAGGCCAGAAGAGGCAAAAGCTGAAAACAAATTCCTGCCAATTTCTTGCCTCTGCCCACTCATTTATTATGGAAAAAACATCCAGAGATGCATCACCTGTTCCAGATCTTCTGGCCCTCATGGCTTTAAAAGATGGTGATTGTTCAGATCCATGAGTCCTTTCGTAAACAAATCCTGATGGAACTTGTTTGAAGAGACAAATTCTGAAAACTTCATCTAGCATCATTTACTCAGGGAACAAGCTTTGAAATGAACAGGAGAAATTCCTAAAGCATTCTACTTCTTGGTATGAGTGAAATCCAGCTCTTGATTATTAGAGGCAATGCTTCATGTTGCACCACTTCCATATGGTTTAACCACCTGCCTTGAAGGGGCCAGGCATCACTATTCCTATCCAAGCGTAATTAAATCTTTACTGAAAAAGGTAATGCATTGTGAATTTGTATGCAAATTGAGAAAAAAAAATTATAAACTATAAATCAGGCTTTTAAGGTCTAAGCACATGAACTTTTTTTATAAAAAAATTTCTAAATTAAACAAATCACAAAGAAAAAAAATCAGGAGAATTTCCTTGCATGTCCTGCTTTGAGGAAAATAATATTCAGAATTTAAATTCTTGTCTACAAAATATCTTTGTTAAGAGATGATTTTTTAAAAATAAGCTTGTAGAGCTTGAATATCCTCCTTGTTAATACCATACCCTGTTTGTAAGCAGAAAAATCCTTCCTCTTGAGTTCATTGTGAGTTGAAGTCTTCATAGACTGATGGCTCATATAAAACTAGATAAAGATGACAGATTCTTTAAAGAAAAAACATCTTTTCAGAATTTGCTAGGTACTGTTTCCGATCTTTTTTTTGATTTATGGTTATAAATTTTAATTGACTGCTTGACTGAGAGCTGTCCTGGGTAAGACCTATTTGATATTCTCAATCTTTTCTTCCTGAAGTCCCCAGAAAATGAAGTGGTGTCTTCTGCTCTTCTTTTACCCAGCCTCACAACCCTGTCTCTCTCTATGGCATGAAAGACTCCAGATCTGAAGATAATCAAGACCACATGACTGCAGAGGGAGCCAATTGAGTGCAGCTCTGGGATCCAACACTGTAAGGTTAATGCCTTCTTGTTGGAAGCGTGTAATCATTTTGAAGTATCTTCTTTGTTTTGTTTTGTGGTTTTGTTGTGGTTTTGTGTTTTGGGGTGGGGTTTTTTTTGTTTTGTTGGATTTTTTTAAAGAATTACAAAAAAACCCTAAGCCTAATTTTATGTGCCTGGGAGTAGCTATCTGAGCTTCAGGCAATACAAACGTTGCTATTACTGGGGAGTAAAAGCTCTGCATAATTAACAAACATCATCAGCCTTACAGTTCCTGTAGAATGTAGTAAGTTCCTTGCCTGAAGGCTGCTCTCAGCCTAGTAAGTCTGTTTACCCTGTCCAAGATTAGATTAGTTTAATTATTATGAAAAAGACTGCTAAGATCTTACAGCCTAATTATGCAAATGTTTCTAAATGTTCACAAAAGTAATTTATTTATTTGGAGATAAATGAATCTGTTTTGTCATAAACCAGATTGCAGTCCTGGCAATGTACAAGCAGGGTTATGTGCCCTTAGGCATATCTTTCACCACAAATATCAGTGGGACCCCTGGATTACAACATTTGTAAATACATAAATGTTTTTTTAGCAGGTTTTTATTGTTTTTATAAATTATAGTAATCCCAGAAAGAACTATCACAGGTTTAATACTCACCAACCTTGTTATGAAAACAGGGTTTCTCAGCAGAAGCATTTAAAAGATGCTAACAGCTAAAACATTCCTGGTAGACCTATTAAGATGCACCTGTTTTATTATGCTTTGGAACTGATATCTTCAAAAGAGTTCTCCCCTCCTAGCACAGACTCTCACTGCTAAAATAACTTGCATCAATATAATACTATTATTCTAAATAAGGTGGTTCTTCTCAAGACATAGAGTGCTAACCTTAACTGGAAACAACCCCTTTTACATTAGGAATTCTGTAAGTTTTCCTCATAAACCTCATTACAGGTTAGAGATTAAATTCTTCATCTATTTATAATTACTTGACAACACATGAAATAGATGCAGAAAAACTGTTCTATATTTAGCTACTGCTCTAGTTTCGTTGCTATTATCATGGAGATAACACCTAGGCAGCACACTACTGCCTTCTGTGAACTCCTGCACATTCAAGGTATAATATTTAAATTTTGGATTGTTAGACACTTAAAATCTGATCTTGAACACAAATACAACTGAAAAGCTTAATGTGTTGCACAGCTGTGTGAAATTAACTGGGACATAAGCCCAGAAGAAGACTGGCCTTTACAGAGTTCAAATCTTCTCTTAATGAGACAACACGTCTGTAGACAGGGGCTGTTTTGTGCATGTCAGAGCGCACATCCCTGATTCCCACAGGCATCAACTTCAGAGGGAACTGAACTACAAGAACCTTTAAAACAACAAACACCAAAGGTTTAGCTGGATATTAGTAGCAAAGCAGGCAAAGTGAATTCCTGTATTTAATAAACTCAGATATTTTGAGCTAAGTTCCTTTAAACTCTAACATCAAATTGATGCACTAATGCCTTTCTGCCATCAATGCTTATTTTCTGTTGGAGACAATAGCATGACATTTTACTGGAAACACATTGCATTAAAATCAATGCAGAGTGACTTCTTGATTTGTTTATAAATTAACCATTCCTTAAATAAGCAAGGCAATAGCTCTATACAGGAATTACACACAGTTCTCCTGTGTATTAAATGGAGGATGTGAACGATTATTTTAACTGGCTGCTATGACATCACCATTATCATGGATATTCAAGACATTAAAAGCTGTGTGCTGTCAGTTAAATGATCACATCTCAAGTGCACCTGTGTTATAATTATTCATTTGGAGCAGGATCATTAACATATTCCTTAAGTCATTTACAGGCAATTTGACTCTACAGTAATGATTTTTTCCCTCTTTGTAACAAATTAATGAGATATATATAAATACGCAAGTACAAATGAAATTCACACAATTCACACCATAATTAGCGTGTACCAAAGGTCTGAAGATTGTCTAACGTTTTTTTTTTTTTCCTGTGGTAGACAACTATTCAGCACTATATATGATTCTTTCAGAAGAAAGAGCCCTGTCAATATATTTTAACAGTCACAACAAGGTTTGCAGTCAAGCTAGCAGTTGGCACTTAGCAAGCAATACTTGTATTTCAGGCTCAAGAGTTTAAATTATGAAAGTAGAAGAGGTAAGAAGCTGGGGATTTATTAAATGTATCTATTGAACTACATAAATAAGTTACTTGTTCAGTATCACAAATGTAATTAACTTGCCCCAGTTTCAAAAACATACAGTTGTTTCTGGTTAGACAACTTTGAGAATCCTAGAGCTGATTGATAAGTGTGTACAAATACAGAGGAGCACATCCACACACACCTGCCAAACATCTTAAATATTGATAACTCATTTTAGGATTTTTTCCCATGTGCATGCTGACAGAACTTCCCTAAAACTAGAAAATCTCTGTCATTAGTGCAAGATAGTGCTGATCTAGGCTTGCATACAAAGCTCTTTGGAGTGGACATTACTGCTGGGGTGAAGGATGCTGTAAAACTGTCAAAAAACTGCAGTGCACACTCATTTGGATCCAAAGAAACCTCTATCCCATAACACCCAAGATGCAATATTGCCTACTCCAGGCAACACCTTTTCCTCACTCACGAGATGTGGTGGACTGAAAAAATTCACAGCAGCGTTTACACTGATCAGTCCTACACACTGTTTGCCCTTACCATGTCATTAGCCAGTATCATTGGATTTAAAGCAATTGTTTTATTTTATTGCAAAACAATTCCCTCAATCACATGCAAGAGAGGGGCAGTTGGCAGCATGGCTCAGTGAACTATGTTGAAATCTAGGTGCTGAGCAGGTGTACCCTGTCTCTAGAGCTCCTTTTGTTACACTGGCAATGTGGCAGTGAGCAGAAGCCCTTCTGCAGGCCCAGGGAGAAGACAGACTGTGAGGTGGGAGCTTTTCTTCTAACTCGCTCCCCTGAAAATGTGTGTAAAACTCCTGCTATTTGGAGAATTTCTTTTCTTACACAGGTGCTCTTTAGAAGTGACTTGGGAGTATCTGGAGAGACAGAGTGGGGGGGAAAAGTGTTTCCAGCTTCTCTTCAGTTTGACCGGAGAGGATCCTGAGTGTGCTCAAAAATCCCTGAATATATCCACAGCAATGACATCACCTCTGCCTTGGCTCAGCAACCTCTCTTGGACAAGTCTGTAAGGGGAGCTAGAAGCTTCATAGGAAAGAGCAGTTGTATGTGTGCATGGGGAACTCTGAGGCAGTAATCTATAACTCAAAGCATGAGACCAAGGCATTCTGGATAGCACACATGATCCTGTATGACAACAGATGCACAAAGGCTCCTCGAATTATCTGCAATTAATTTTGTGCTAGACTTCCATTTGGAAATCTTGACCTTAGGAAGGCAATTGGAATTTTCTATTCACTTTTTCCACCTTCAGGATATCAAAGAGGAGTGGTGAACCAATGGCACATGGGAAATTTAGTAACATGATGCCAACATCTCTGAGATTTTGTGATCTATTTGCCTAATTACCCTGGGAAAATTACAGCACCCTTTATGGAATAAGAGCATTATAAAAATAATAGTTTGCTCTGTGATTATCAAATCACTGCTTACAATGAGCCAGCTTGAGAGGTGAAAAAAAAGTATCAACTGATACTAACGCCATTGGTAGGTGAAGACACCACCATTATTTCAAATATTACAGAAAAAGGAAGAATACTAGTTACCAAATGCCACGCCAGTCATAAAATCAAAGCACAGAGACACTGGGATGGAAGCAAAAAGCAGATGAATCCTCAGTATCTTTTCAGGATATAAATAACTCATATGTAGTACAATAAAACAATACCCACTGTGTCGGATGTGTCATTCCCAAGTATCAGTGAGAAACAGAGATTCAAAAAGAATGCTTAGACCTTTGAATACCACACTCTATCAGAGTAATTTACTGTTTTTAATATACAACTGAAATGCTACAGAAAACAAAATGTTGGGTTATAGTATATTTTACATTATTGAAATGCACTTCCTCCAACAGTGTATTCCACACCATTGAAAACACAGCCTTTGCCCTGCCCATTCTCCTGGTACTGCTCATGTCCGCATCGCTTGACCTGGCAGCTCTGCTCCACAGCCCTTTCTCAGGATCTGATGTTTATGGTGTGGCATCAGCAATGGCCTGGGGTTTTACCTCTCGCAGAATAAAATCTGATAACTTGACCCCTCTCGTATCAGTATCTAGACTGTCCACTCCTGCCCACCAGCCACAGTTAGCTATTTCCTACCCAAGCAAGCTCAGATGGACTTCCCACAGGATTTATCCTGTACTGCATCGTGACAGCAGACATTTAAAACAGTTCACGAAAGAAAGAATTTGCTATTCTTTCACCCAGTGATGGAAAGCATCAGTATCATAGTAGAAAGCCAAAGGAGGGTTCCATATATATACCCTCCTACATATATACATATATATATATATATATATATATATATATATATATATATCCTCTTTCTTCCATGCTCGAGACAACCTGGCTACCTGCCCAGCATGGGATAAACAGCAAGCCCCACTCCTGAAATTTCTTGGTGCCCTAATTCTTCCCAGGGTCTGCATCACACTTCCCCTCTCTATCACATCTCTCTAAAACCCCTTTCAGGACAGAAGAATAGAAATTCTCCCTGGCCATCAAGTGAGCCCTGAAAAAGGAAGCCATCCGACTCTAGACTGTTACTGTGACAATTTAAAGCTGTGCATCCGTTATCTTACCTGCACCAGCACTTTCCTTTTCCCTCTTCCAGCTTTAAAGGCTTCCTTGACATAAAGCTGCATTCACTCAGGCACCAATGTACAAGTTTGAAGAAACCCACAATACACATCAGAATAATGCAGAGCACTCATCATGACTCATTCTTACTTCCCTTGTAGTCACAGAAAGCAGTTTTATATTTGTGAACTGCATGATATCACCGAACAGTACCTGAGTGCCTTCTCTGGGTGACAAAACTTGCCACTGCCAATTTGTTGGACTTTATTCAGAGCAGAGCAGTATCCATCCAGTTCCTTTTCCTTGGCCCACCCAGCACCAGTCCCCCACCCTCAGCCTCCAGGCAGTGAGCACCTTCCTGAGTGCTCCTTTCAACCTCCCAGGGCTCCCTTAGCCACAGCCACTGGTTCAACACACCATCATGGACCTGCAGTCCCTTTTTAAGATGGCAAAAAAGGAGTGAGTTGGACCCTATTTACTCTGAATTGCTTTATTGTTCATGTGCAATTGAGGCAAAGACCACTCTTCCCCCCATCTTCACTATAGCTCTGCTTGGATCACCTACTAGTGTGTCAACTGAAAATATGTGCCACAGTAAACCAGTTATCTTTAAGACATTAACATTTACCAGCTGTTCAGGTACCTTGACATCTGACGAAAAACTAAAGAAATATTATGGCACCTGTATATCACACAAGCAAATAACCAAACTTAAATCAAATGTTACATCGTTTTTCACCTCTGACTATTCCGGTAAAAAAACCAAAATAAGGCAAAACCAGGCTACGCAGTACTTCACATTCAGAATAGATTTATTTCATCTTACTGAGGCTTCCTGTATCTCTCATTACTCATATATCCAGAAATAACATGTTTTGCTTATGAGAACAATAGCCAGTAAATTTTGGAATCTGAAATATTCATGAGAAATAGGTAATGACATTTTCAGCTTAACACACACAGACACTTTGAGTTTCTAATGAAAGAGCAGAAAAAGCCAGAGTGCAATGTAGCATTATTCACTGTTTTCAACTATTTTGAAATAGTTTACATGGGAAAACAGCTGGGAGATTTGGGGTATTTTCAGTTACAGCAGTCACTGTCTGGGAGAGGATCTGTGGCTAAAGGACAGGAGGGCCTTTAACATTGCTGAGCAACTGCTACAGAGCAGTAGCCCATCAAGTTGAAGGGAATGCTGTTTCCTAGAGCATTGTTACTGATGGAGCAGGACTGCTCAGGGCCGACTAATCAATTACCCTAAATGACTTGGACACAGGACTCAAAGGGATACTAAATAAATTTGCCAATGCTACTAAATTGGGAGGAGCTATTGACTTCTTTAAAGGCAGAGAGGCTCTGCAAAGAGACCTTGACAATTTAGAGGGCTAGACAATCACCAGTTGTCAACAAAGACAAATGCTGGATTCTGCACCTGGGATGGGGCAACCCTGGAAGTACAGACAGACTGGGGAATGAGGTGCTGGAAAGCAGTGGTGTGCAAAGGGACCTGGAGGTCCTGGTCAACAGAAAGTTGAATGTGAGTCAGCAGTGCCCTGGCAGCCAGGAGGAACAATCCTGTCCTGGGGTGCCTCAGGCACAGCATCACCAGCTGGGCAAGGGAGGGGATTGTCCCCTCTGCTCTGCACTGGGGTGGCCTCACCTCGAGTGCTGGGGGCAGCTTTGGGCACCACAATGTAAGAAAGACATGAAACTATTAGAGAGCATCCCAAGGAGGGCAATGAATGGTGAAGGACCTTGAGGGGAAGCTGAATGAGGAGCAGCTGAGGGCACAGGGTCTGTTCAGCCTGGAGGAGACTGAGGAGACTCAGTGCAGTTACAGCTTCCTCCTGAGGGGAAGAGAAGGGGCAGACACTGATCTCTTCTCTGTGGTGACCAGTTACAGGGCCCCAGGAAATGGCCTGAAGCTGAGTCACAGTTTAGGTTGGATATTAGAAAAAGGTTCTTCCCCAGAGGGCGGTTGGGCACTGGAACAGCCTCCCCAGGGAAGTGGTCACAGCACCAAACCCGGCAGAGCTCAAGAAGAGTTTGGGCAATACTCTCAGGCACATGGTGTGACTCTTGGGGATGGTGGTGTGCAGGGCCAGGAGTTGGACTTGATGATCCTTGTGGTTCCTTCCAACTCAGAATATTCTATAACTCTATGATTCTATCATATATTGGTAATTTAAACCTCTTTTCCATTTGATATGGGTTTTGTTTTCAATTTGGCTTTTTGAGAAAGGGAAATTTTATATCATTTGGTAGAGAAAGTTTCTTTCAATTAAATAGCTAATCTGTGTTTTGAGATAGAAAAATAGTAATCTGCCAATGTTATGGCTGATTTAATTTTTATGTCAACATTATCACATGGTTACAGATTTGTCAGATTTGTGCAACAACTATTAAGTTGGTTATTTCAGATCCCACACTTCACAGACATATATTCTTGCTAATAATAATAAGCATTTCCTTCAATTCAGCCTGGTTTCCTAAACCTGGTGTGTGACCCATCATAGAGATACATCCTCCATATAAAATTGACTTTGAATCAAGTATTACAAATAGTGAAATACAACAAAGACTGCTAGTGGGGAAAACTGAAACAGATGAAAACCCCAAACACTGTGCTCATTTCCTCAACAAAATAAAGGTATGCTGTGATTCTGGAGGCAAAAAAATAAAATCTCTAAACATGAATTTATTATTGATGTATGAAAAGATCACATTAGACTGGATTAAATTTGATCTCCCCTATTTCATATCTCAGAAATCCTTCACAAATTAAGGCAGCGGAGAAATAATGACATCTTTAAAGAATTTAAATCAAGGCTAAGTTTCCCATTGATAAAGAAATCAAGTATGTTTAAAAGGATTGACACTTTTGATTAACTGGAAATTTGACACCCTCAGAGCACCTGTTGACTACAGCATGTAAGGTACCAGATAGTCTTGTGCTAATCGCTGACCCTTACCTCATACAGGGGTTGAAAAGTATAGCTCATCCCCTTAACTCAGGAGGGGAAGGTGGAACATCAGGTATCACTTTCATTTTCACTTTATCAAGAGCCCAGACCTTCCTAGATCCACATCATCTGCTCTTATCAGAAAGATGCCCTCTGCTCTCTTTCTTCTGCTTGAAGCAGGAGCCCCTCTCTGCTACACAAAGGATCTTGTCACTGCTTTCACATGGTTTTCAGCTTCATTACAAGCATTTTGCACATCTCAGGCTGGAACCTGTAGATGAGAACAGCTTTTTAATGTTTTCTGTAGTCTGTAAGAATTGTGCAATTATTCAACTGAAAGCAGTAAGCATGAAGGGAAAAATATTATTTTCAACTCTACTTTCACTGCACATTTCCAAGATGAGGCAGTGAAGCTTCATTTGCAGTCTGTTACAAAGCAAATCAAGATATATATTTAATATCTAAATTGTGCACAGAAGCAATAGGGAAAGAAGAGAAGAAATTGCTGATTATGTAGTTCAAGATGGGGCGAAAAACATGCTGTTCACACATATCAAATGCCAGCAGGCAAATGTTGGAATAGTATCATTCCCTGCTCGCTTAACTTGCTTTGTGCAGAAACTGACACATCTGTATAAATATTATAGGACATTCACTTGTAATTGAGTTCTCTCACTGCAAAAATAAGGTCTCCAGAATTAGCTTCTGAAGTGCCTGGCACCTAAAACTGCAAGATAGTAAAGTGATCTTCCACAAGATGGCTCTCTCTCTCTGTTCCTATTACTGACTCAAACCTATGGAGAGGGCACATAAATAATATTCACGACAAAATGAGATTACAGTTTGGAGGAGTAAGAGTGCCTCCACATGGGAACAGAGATGCTTCACTGAATTAGGGCAACCTGTGTGACAGTGGAGAACAGCACATCATCCATTTTCTGCTGACTGTAAAGGTTTTTCACAGAGTGTTTTGAAATTATGTCTTTTAAAAGGCAGATGCTTCTCCACCTGCAAGCCAAGCTGGTGGGCTCCAATGAAGTTTCATTTCATCAGCCACATTCCTAAGGGGCAGTGCCTAAATTAATAAACACTACCTTTCAGGGCTAACAGAAATGCTCAGCTTCTGGACTCGATTTAACAGATAGCTCTGGTCTTCTATAAGAATGGGCAGTGAACCATCTCTGCAAATGCAAATTCATACTTGTACTCCAAACTTCAGAGAAAATGAAGCAATAATAAAATTAGAAAACATTTGCACCAGTACATTTTAAAAATAATTTTTTAGACATAAATTCTATTCATGTCTTAAATGACAGCAATGGAAAAGTATCTTTGTGACATCTGAAAGCATGTGATTTTGAGAAGCTTTAAAACCTATTGGACGTACAGAGCCCTCTTACCCACGTTTATCCTGGACCATTTTGTATCTTTACCTTATTTTCTGTGAAGTGCACTTTCCTGCACATTGCACTGTTTAATGTGCTTACCAGAGCCTTGAGAATGTGTGTAACAGATTTGTTTATTGAGTGTTCATTTACACCTACAGAAAATTCTCTCAGAAATGAAGTATCACAACAATCCAAAATACATTTGACACAAACAGATGCTAAGATCTTGCCTTATGCCACCAATAGCTTTACAGTATGTGATGATGGTATAGATATTTCTCATTATATAATATGCATTCCCCCCATGCAAAATATTTAAAGTAGCTCATCTTTAAGCAGTTCCATTAGGTGGATTCAGGACAGTTGTGTTATCAAATAACTGTCCTACTGAGCAAGAGAGGAACAAAAAACCATCAAAATAGGAGAATGGGAATATTTTTCACACTATTGCTTCTTTCATCTCCAAACAGTATTCTGGGACAGGCATAAAAGCAGTAAAAAAATCCCTAGCCCCCATCCTCTTTGCTATAGAAAGTGGGAAGGGCTGTGGGAGAAACCTCCAGTTCTGTGGGATTCCTGGCATAGTTTGGAGCTGGTAAGTTGTGAGCTTCCTAAAGTACATTGTGGGGAGAAGCTGGGACACCAGCTTCCCACATGGTTTATCTAAGGCAGCTCACAGCTTCAGGCTACCTCTCTTCTACCACAACATAAACGTACATCACTGGCAGCTGCACTAGGGCAGCTGGGACACTGAAATTACCATGTAATTTACTCTCACATGCCCATGCTCATTGCTTCTGGAATACACCATCCCCAGTTGGCCCCGTTTTGACAGATGATAAGTACAGTGTGGTAGGCAGGGACCTTCTTTCTTCTCACATCACTGTTATGTGGGCCCTGCAGAGCTCTAAGAAGGTACCAGAAGTGTAGACCCAACATTTGGCTTGACAATAGCCAGCAGAGAGTTCTCTTACCACAGTAGGACTCCTCAGTGAGCATTTGTAGCTAGATTACACCTCTTCTTCATAGTATGAGAACAGGAAACTGCTTACAGACTCCCCTAAGAACATGGTCTATTAAATTAGCAAAACCAGGATTAGGTTTAAAGCCTAAAAGGAATGAGAAAGCAGTGTTTCCTACCCATTGCAAATTGATATTATTTTTATGCACCTTGAATTGACTATTGACCACCTGCTCCTTATCATACACACTGCTCCCCACCTCATCATTCAGCTTTCTTGCATGCACAGAACACCCTTTTCCAGCACTGTAGTTGCCATTGGACCATTTTTCTAGCAAGGTAAACGAGCTCTGCTCTCTCCATTTTATCTCACCCACACTAAGGAAATCACATTTTGGTCCAAATCACAAGATGATGGTGAAACCTGAACTCTAAGAGCAGCAGCTTTTCTGTCCTAGTTGCTGCCAGTCACAAATAGGGCATGCAGCTGAGAGAAGCAAAAAATGAGAGAAATGCCCAAATTTCACACTCACATGTGCACACAACAACAGCAGCACATGACTGGTTCACATCATCCAGTTCTGCCTCTATCACCCATCAGAAAGGGTGACTCAGATCTTGGGGTGTATAGCAAGCTTCAGGCACTCATTTCATAAACAGCTTGAAAATTAAGCAAAGAAGAAAGAGAACTTTTTTTCTTCAGAGTTTTCTTTAGTCCTTGCAAGATAAGCCAGTCATTAGTTTCACGTGCTTCTTCGCAACTACTTCATTTCCCCAGCACATTAGACAAAGTCTGCCCCCAGTGCTATCTCACAGCTCAGGTACTGACCATCTCCTTTGAAACACTGACCTCCTCCTCAAAAAACATTCCTGTTTTCTATTTGGGCACATAGGTAGCAGCACTGGTGAGTGGAGTTCAATTATGACTTGGCAAGTTCTACACTGTAAAGTAACTGCTTCTTCTGTTGGGACAAGAGAAAAGGAGCTTGAAATTTATTATGAACATAAAGTCTGCACTGACAGAAATGTGGCTTAGCTCCATTCTGTCAAAAAGGAAGATTTTTTTGGAGAGCAGCACAGGGATATATCTCTCACATGCTCTCAATCTGTGTTAATTAAAAGTTATTTAATTTCACTGTCAGTGAAGCTTAGGCAGTTACTGAGAGCTCCAAGATCCAATTCTGATGCCATACTGATTTGAATCAGTGCAAGGTAATAATCTTATTTTATAGAACCAAACACAAGGTATTCTGAAAAGAAAAGGAAAAATAAACTAACATTTTTGCTTGCAGCCTTGTAATTTTCCTGAACCATGCTGTGCTGTTGACTTTTAAGCAAAAGTCTTTATTGAAATTCACTAGAAGTTCTATTTAAGAACTGGTGGCAAGATATGGGCCATTGACTTCAGTACAATTACTCCAAGTTGTACCGCAGAAGTCTGAGACTTGAGTCCCAAGTATTTAATAAGCTTAGGCAGGCTTAAGATCTGTTATACAAATGAGACATTGAACTGAGTGAAAACATATCCAGAAGTCCTGTGGAACCTGATTGGACCTCTTTTCTTTTAGCTTTTGCTTCTGTAGGTTTAATTTAAACTTGAAGATAAACTCAATGTAAAGGCAGTTCATTTTCTTCGCATATAAAAGTTCACATGAAAAATGCTGTCATTATATTACAGATTACTTTATGCACTTGATACTTTATTTTTATTTTTATGAATTTTTAGAAGAATGCCTGCCTCTTTATTATTGTCAACATTATTTAAGAGAACACATTAAAATAAAAAAAAAAAAGGTCAAAGAAACGTAATAAGAAATTATTAATTTCCCTCTGCTGGGATGTTTCAGTATTTTGGGAATATTTTATGTCTCCAGAGACCCAAAAGGCAAGTCATTTGAAAAGCAGTGTGTATGCGGAAAATCACCAGAATGCCCTGTGGGACCAATCTGAATCCTTCAAAATCCACTGGAGTCTGTCTGCTGACTTCAGAGAGTTTCAGCGATAGTCCCCCATGCACATTTTCTAAATCTAAAGAATCATTAGGCTTTCCAAAACTCCCTGTTACTGCCTGCACTTTAACAGATTCAAGAACAACACACCACTAAAGATTGATGCTGTACTACTCTATGGACTGTCCAACCTGATTTTCTCTCCACGCTGCTGACCATGGGAGCTGCCATACATATGCACTGCAGCAACTGGAATAAATTGCAGGGAGGGACAAGTGCTGAGTGCTGACGACTCTGATCTGAGAGCAGCCACTACTCTAAAAGGAGATTCTTTACTGTGAAATAACACCAAAGCAGGATTAAGACAACAGTCAGAAGTATTTAGTATATATTAACTGGAGTTTGACACCAGGAAGGCAGATCAGCAACATCTTGGGAATTTTCACTGAATATCAAAAAGTCTCCAGAATCCTAAAAGGCTGTGCAACCAAGGCCCCCAGATTTGGGACCCAGCACATGAAATCAAGTTGCCACAGCTGAGATTCATAGAAGCAATAATTGCAGAATTAACTTTACTGAAATGAAAAATAAAATTATTGCTAAAATGAATTCAAAAATCCATGGAGAATGTATTTTATTCACCTGGAGCCTCAATCTCTATCTTCAGAGCAAAGGAGCAAACCCCACTTTTGCACTAAGCAGTGTCAGCACTGTCAGAAAAGTGTAAATGGCTTGTTATGGATACTGTTATGGCACCCAATCACATTTCCTCTGTACAGGGAAAGCCAGTTGCATGTTTTCACATCATTTAAATTAAACTTGTTCATACAGGTATTGTCATAACCATCTTAAAAAGAAAAAAAGCAGAAGGCATTAAGTAGAAGTACTATGTGGTCTGAAAATGGATCTACTATTTTGGCTGCTTGTTAACTGTTTTACGCTTACATGAATTTTGGGTGCAGAAAAACACTGAAGAAATTCTGGCTGTGAATTGAAAAAGAATCATAAATTGCTAAATATTTAGTGACACCTATAAACATTCAGCATACACAATTTTGTTCACATTTTCTAAAGGAAGGATGGATTATGGAAACCTGTACAAGTATTCATGAATATTACAGCTGACCACAAGTGGTTGACCAAGCTACATTTAGAATGGCCAAACATCTTTCTCAGTTAAAACCAGGGAATCTCACAGGAGGGAGAAGAAGGACACACGGTGCCATTGGGCACAGCATGAGAGGTAGGGGAACACAGTCTGCAAGAGTGAAGCACATGCTCATTGCTGGAAGCTACTGCCTGCACAGCTGCGGTTTTCTGAGCAAACTGGGCTTGAGAGCTCCCTGCCTGGGTGTTGTGTATAGCAAACAACTTACCCAAGCAGCACAGGCTGAGCTGTTGCCTTAAAATATAATCAATTTATGTAGTTTGAAGACTGAACCTAGGTATTCTAATCTCAGCAGTGAATATTTTGAAAGCTTTTATCTGTATAGCTATAGTGTACCCTTTTAAAGGGCAGAAGAACCTACCACATTTAAAATTGAAGAAATCAGCTTAGATCTCAGTCAAACTAATTACATTTTCTCACCTAGTTCCAGGTCTTAGTTCCCCATTCCTTACGTAATCCTTTCTATTTTGTGTCTATCTAGGAATGTGGCCACTCACCCAAGCTCATTTTTTCATATGAGTAAACTGTAATACTTGTAAGAAGCATGAAAACCTTCTCATGTAATGAGAATTTTCCAAAGTGCTTGGAATTCCTGTAAATTATTTCTTCCTGGAACATGGATGCAAGAAGCTGGCTTCAACTCTTCACACAAAAGTCTGACAATCTTCTTAACAAATATCTCCAAGCTAAAGCAGCTAACACATATTTATGTGTGTGATGGCTCAGAATAATCAATTAGGTTTGCTAAGGTTCCAGTAAAGAAACTGCAGCTACAATCTCTTTTATTCTTTTCCCTTTCTGTTTTCTTGCATAACTTTTTTTTCCTTATCATTGCTTATTTTCATGCAGAGCATATTTGCTTATTTGCTATGGTCAGTAGACACTTTATTTTAATTACTTCAAAGGTAAATGTATTTGAAGACACTTGGCTCTCATTCCAGGTAAGAAAAACAATTAATATAATGGCTTTAGAACTGCAGAGGGGAAAAAAAATGAAAAACATGTGCTGCCAACACCCAAACCCCCCAAATACATTAATAAATATACTGTTTATTTTGCCTTTGCCTTCACCTTTTTCTAACGAATACAGTAGTGGCAACAAGTTAACTTATTTGCTGCCTAAACTTATCAAAGGTCACTGTGCATGTATTTATTAGCTGTGAACTTACAACTTCATTACTATAATTATGTAGTATCTAGCCAATTAACTTCTGGAGTAAATGCATATTGCACTTCCTGCTCCAACACACATTTAGTGTTAAATTTCTGTTGTTACTATCTCTGTGATACTGCAGCACCTACAAGGCTGTTTAGAGATCAAAATGCCACCATTGCTGACACTGAGCAATCAATGTAAGAATGCACACACACCTTTAATAAAGTGCTGTTGATATGTGAGAAATACATTTGTTGTAAAACAAAGTGGGAGAGAACCCTCATGTAATGTAGGCCATCTCATTCCAAGATGGACAAGAGGAACTAAAGCATAAGCTACCATCAATCACTCTAATTTCGATCAAATCCATGAAGTATCCCCAACCCACGAGAACACTGCCTCTCCTTCCATAATGTATGATATACATTTCAAAATATATATACAAATTAGAAGCTTGGTTATAGGACCCTGATACAGTCTATCCATGCAGGTACTGATGCCATTCTATTTTGACAGTTGCAAAATTCACTAATTTTCCAAAACAACTGCTACGGATGTTTTTTATGAAACTGAATCAATATCCAGTGCATTAAGGCACTAAACAGCTAAATCACTTCTGAGTGTTCCCATATCCAAACAGACACCAGTACTGAGCCTCCCAACTCCAGCCCCTGGCTGGCAGCACACAGACAGTTCTCCACAGTTCACTAGTGGTCCCCAGGGCACTGCTGCTGCACAACTCAGGCACTCTGCAGGCAAAGCCCATGTTCCAAAGGCAATTCAAGCACGGAAACTTGGCTATTCAGCCTTCCAAGAGAAACTTAATATCTTTTTATTACGTAAATGTGATCAAATTATATAGAAATTCCTTCCCAGACATGGGTGAAAGAGAAGAATTTTAGAGAATTATAAGAAAGATGTAACAGGGTGCCTCCTGATGATTTACAGCTAATAGGACTGTCCTGAAATCCAGCGTGGACAAGTCTGTTTCTTCCCTTAAAACCCCTTCTGGGAATACATTTACTGCCCTCATCCTTGCTTAAATTCCCCAATCTCTTCAAGAGCTTGTAAAAAGAATTGCTTGGCAAATAGAATTTAATTGCATTAAATAGCAAATTAATCTTTTCCCTCAAGATATCCTACATTGTCTCTCCACACCAGAAAACAATGGAAAATATAGCCACGCACTGACTAGAGCTTCATTGTAAAAAGTTATTTCAGGATATTGGCTTCTGTCCAAAAGGTAAGAGTAACGGAGGTAATTTAAATATGCTTGAGCACAGGAACAAATCCCTAAGCTCTGTTGCTCTCTTTGTCAAAACCCATTCTTTCAGAAAATCATTTTCTTTACTCATTGGACAACAAAATGCATTGTCAAGAAATTTTATAGCAATAATTATAAAAGATGTCCATTTGAACCCATTGAGGTCTTACTGATTTTATAATACCCAGCAGACCTCCCTGCAGGAGAACGCTATATTTATGTTAGCAATATATGCAAGAATTGAGATCGTAAAATTAAATGACCACATAGAACTGTCATTTATATGATGAGCACCTACAAATGTGAAGGCTGGTTTATCTTGCAAGATAGGGTAGAACTAAATGGTCCACTCTCAGTGAATGCTTTTAATCACGCATTTCTTCACTGTTTCTGCAATATTACACTTGAAGGACTGGTGAGCATTTTGCTATGAAATGTTAAATGGCTACTGGCAGTACAAGCCCGATGGAAGTGCTCACTAAAATAGAAGTACAGTACATATTGTATGCAATTGTTTTATGAGAGACATTATGGTTACTAGAATAACATTTCACCATTACCAACCGCTGAGAGAAAAGTCATTAAGATATTTGGCAAGCCAGTGTAATTTTTCAACAGAACTACAGCACCAGACCTCAGAACAGCTTCTGTACGAAAAGGCTAGCTGTCTCAAGAAAACAACTTAAGTCTTTGGTGTCATTTTATTCATAGGGGTTTATTTTCAGATTCCAATGAGAAAGTTATTGCTGCTGGAGAGTGAACAATTGAGCCTTAACCCTTATTATAACAGTGCAATTTCAGAACCGTGCAATAAATCTCATGGCAGTGTTTCCATTAAAAATCTCTTTTTTAAAGAGATTTTATGCTATGTAGTTTCATTCAGACACTTTTATGAGAGATTTCTTTAAACTATGGTTTTAAAACTAGAGAGAGATTAAGCACGTGTTTAACCACAGTTAAATACTGAGGTGGAAATAAACAAAACTCAAGTCACTGTTGTCATCTCAGCCTCTTCTATGGTTTTGCAAATGCTGCAGGAACAGAAAATTCATGCTCTCCATAAAAATGGTGGGGTCTGTGCTGGACAAGGTCCCCCTCACCACCATCAATGGAGCAGCAACTGCCCATTTTTCATATTGCCATTAACATATTAAAGACTGACTCACAGACACATCTTTCATTCCACTCTGATTTTTTCCAGGAAATATGCTCTCCCTCTTCCTACAACTGTACTTTAATGATGTGACGAGGCATTGCAGCTTCAAGGTGCAAACATTTTCAACTGAAACAGCCACTATGCATCACCTAACTAAATCCTTTTCTCTATAACAAGAACAGTAATGACCTATTACAGTATTATCACAAGGTAACAAAATGTAAGTAACAAGGCCCACTGCAACCAAACACTTCTAGTTGTCAATGTTTCCAATGGAAACAATGACTTCTGGTTAACGTGAGCTGACAGATCATCTCATGAAAGCCCCATAAATGACACAGGCCAGCATTAAACAAGCTGCTGTTTTAATCTTGCTTCTTTCTACAATTCTGACCATGACATTCCCAAAATGGTGAGTTGTTTCAATAGGATTTGCTATTTATCTGATTTGGAAGAAGGCAATTTTGTTATTTGATTTCTTTTAATCTCATACTGTATAATTTTCACACACATATTTAACAGATATCAAAACAGACCAAATAGATTCAAGCTCAAGGAAATATTTACCAAGTGATCCATTTTCTAAGAGAAGAATAAATCAATAGAAGCTCCATCAAATACAATGCAATTATTTGACACTATATAGGAAAGGATTATGCTGAGGAATATTTGGTCTACAAAACTTTGTAAAAATGTCCATGTTCCATCGTGTCTCTGAAAGAATGCAGTTCCCATGAACTGAGGTTTTCCAGTCATTTGTTGCTATCATCTGACTTCAGAAAGTTCTATTCTAAAAAACCCATTCTAATCTGAGAACTCCCAAATTCTGAATAATATTACAATATGGTTGGTCCTATGTCTGTAACTTCCAAATAAAACAAAACACCTAAGTACAGAAACTGAAAGTACATAGAAAATTAGTTACTTGCCTGAATCTCTCAGATCATTACACCTCCAATTCATAGCCTTTCACTCCTCTTTAAGGTTTCATGCATATATACAGTTATCCAGAATATTCTCAAGGGCAGCAGCTTTCTAGCGTTCTCTGTTTGGAACTAACAGTCTGGGAGACTAAAACAGGGTAGAATGAAAATACTGGTTTACTTGATAATTGTCAGGAGTAACCCTAAAAAGGAAATATGCTACACAGAAAGCCATGGTGAAAATTAACATATACTCTAGCAAAGCCACATCCAGCTGATTTGAAGCTTCTGGCCAAAGCCATCCTGTTCAGAGAGACTTGGGCTCCATTGCTGCCATAACATTCTAAGCTTGCATCGTTATATTTCTAATTTTGCAAAGGTTTACACATATGCTTGATTCTGCCATTATGAGTAATTCTTATGGGTCTTCCTCTAGTACAGAAGTAACTTCCAAAAGTGTCCATTCACTTGAAGAGGTGCTTAAGTCACTGTCAGTTTTCATACTCCCATCCATCACCCCTTTCTGCACTACTCCTCGTGATTACCAAGTGATTTCAGATCAACTGTAGTTCATTCATGCACGTGAATTTAC
Source organism: Coloeus monedula (assembly GCF_965178545.1). Taxonomy (NCBI): domain Eukaryota; kingdom Metazoa; phylum Chordata; class Aves; order Passeriformes; family Corvidae; genus Coloeus; species Coloeus monedula. The sequence continues at coordinate 13,294,735 of NC_138790.1, forward strand.
AGCAGTTATTGATACCAGAGCAAAAATTTTGGAAGTACGGACCTAGACTTTTAGAGCCACAACAGAATATTAAAAAAATTTAGACTGGAACGATTAAAACATTTTCTAGAACTTAACAGCTGAACTCCACAACTCTAATGTTATTAACATAAGGGGTTTTAAATAAAGCATTAAAAAGGTAAACTTCTTTTTCTTTCACAATAATAGCCAAGAACTCAAAGTAACTGCCATTATATCACAAAATTACTCCTTGTTCAACAGAAAGCTAATTTTGAGAACTTTATTCTCAATTACCTCTGTACATACAGAGGCATCAACATCGGTATTTAATTCTCACGCTCATTTCAATTCCACAAAATTAATAACCATATTTATTAAAGATATATTTTTACTTCCCTCTCTCCCAACTCAATGAATTTGCTTGTGCTAGAACCAGACAACCAAATCAGATATATATCCATGCACTAAAAAAAGTATTTTCCCTTTGGTCTTAATAATGAATAAATTTTGCTTTTATTTTCAGTTATAAACATTTTTCCTCAGGAAAACATTCATTCTCTTTCTTAGGACTTTTCAGAATAATTGTGAACACAGATGAACATAAACAAATGTTTTGTCTATAAAGCTCATCTGTTGTGCCAGAAGGGTGTGCTCTTCATCATTTTTAATTTAGAATGCTAATTTTATGGAATGTGAGAATTCAGAGATAGCTCTTCACAGGCTTTATTCCCATTAGAGTTCTCTCTGAAAAGTTAATAACTAACAGTTTTTCTATTCATTTCATTTGACTTTTCACTGGGTTTTTAGGGAGTCACAATATAAAAATCCCTAAACTTGTAAGAATTTAAAAATAAGTTGCTAAAATTTCCCTCAATAAACAAAAAATATAGAGCAACTAAGTGCTTTACCAGGATTTCTAAAATTTCACCATCAATATCACTTAGCAAAAAATTTCCAAAATTATGCCTATGTCATGAAATTTAGGTCATTAAATGACCTAAATTAAATTTAAAACACTAGCTGCATTAGCTGTTTCACTGCTTGGATGTAGAACTGCACATCTTATGCAACTTACAATATGAGTGATCCAGTCTACGCTTTAAAAACAAAAAATTTTCAAGCAAAGCATGAGGGGAGACAGTATTGGCTCTTACGCCATTTACAAAATTTCCCCTCCAAAGATACTCCTTTCATAGCTTTAAAACTTTAAATGTAGTTCTTTAAATCAGCCACACAAAGCTGCTGCCTCATTTTTACAAGAACAGTTCTTAGCATATTATTATAATGCTGAACAGCAATAGTTCCAACAGAATTTAAGAAAATATACACTTCAGCCCAAAAGTGGAGCTGGGATAATGTGATGAGTAAACAGGATTACTTGTTTAAGTAGTCAAAGTTTGCCAGGCCTGCAAACCCTAAGGAAAACTTAATTAAAGTCAATAAAGAGGAAGAGAAAGCACATAAAAATTAAGTAATAAAATCTGTACAAAGCAAAATATGAACTGATCAGTTATCTGTGCCTGTGGGATAGTTTTGCAAACGTAAGCCTACAGGATGCTGGAATGGATTCTGATCTTTCCGTGTTTATCATGCACAGATCCACTTAAATCAATAAAGTTATGCTAGAATTTTGCCCATGTGAACAAATGATTGCTGCCATGCCCTTCTGAAGACTGAAAAGGAAAAAATTCTTCCTTCCCAGATTGATTTCACTGTTTTAGCAGCCTATTTAACTATTCCATTTATGCAGAATTTAGAAATTGTGAAGATTCGGGATCAGATTCTCTGCTGCAGAAATGTAATGCTGATAAATCTGCCTAAAAGTCCACTGTCAGGCAATGAATATTTATTAATCCATAACAGGTAGTAATCATGTTCTTAACTTATCATTATCTTGTTGCATTTCTTCTCTACATTATGTACTTTGGAGCATTCCTCAGTACATGTTCAAAAAACTTTCAGGTACTGTCAGCTATTTTTCAACCACCTAGCAAAGACTATGAGAACTTTTCTGACATGCACTCACTGAAATCTTAGACTTCTATAAAAATTGAGTTAAATGCATTTAAAAATGTGGGAAAAGAAAGGCACAGATACTCAAAATTTTGTATAAAACCTGCAGCAGCAGACTCTCCTCCTTAGTCTGTCTCTTGAGCCACCAAGTCAGCATCCTTCCTTTGGAAACTACAGGGCATCCAAAGGGCTGGGTAAATTTCATACTTTTTACCATCTTGAACAGCTAACTCTTTCGTAGAGGGAAAATAAAATGCTATGTCCCTTTCAACAGTGTATTGCTGTAGCATTCCAGTTCTGAAATTGACCACTTGCTGCAGCTTTGCTTCTAAATTTATTTCTGACTCCCAAAAGGGGAAAGGTTTCCATTCCCACTGCCCCAGCAGCATCACTCAGCATTTTGCCTGGAATGGTTTGTCAATCCCCAGGCTACAACCAAGATCAAAAAGTGATGTTCAGGCTGCCAAAATACCAAAGTATCTGGATTTTAACAGTCTTGTTCAACAGCATTTGCAGTACTAGTCAGGATGCAACAGATTAGTATTTGTGTCAGATTTGATGTAATAACATGTCACTTAGTTTGAAGCACTCAAATTCAGAAAACTGCTGCAAATCCCAGAGAAACAAGTCTCTTATGGCAGAAAAGACACTGGCTGGTATCTCAAGGGGGTCTCAAGCCAAACTCCCTCTTTGAGGGAAGTGTTGTGGGTGAGGAAGAAATTTCTTTTCTCAGACAACTGACATGGCAGTAGGCAGATGGTCACCTGTGGAGGCTGGTGGGCCTGCTGGACAAGGAACAAAAGGAGTCCTATGGTGGGATAAGTCCTAAGTTCCTTTCCAGCTTATGGTGACTGAAAAAGCTTCCCCAGAATGCTCTGTTCTGTTAATGCACCCCAGTTCTGCTCCCTGGTTGGCTCCGTTGGCCACCACAACCCTTGTTACCTGATACACCCTCAGAGTTTCTCGATTAGTTCCCTTACCCTGGACCCCCCATTGTTCTGCCGGGACTTCTCTGGAACCTTGCATGAGTGCGGGTGCATTAAATCTCTCCTGTAGAAGCCCAGCATCACCACCCAGCTTTTTAAGCAGAATGAGGCTGGGAATTTACAAACTCTGAAATAACAAAAAATAATCAAGTGGTTTTGCATATAGGTGGCTAAAAGATTTTGGCTTTTCCAACCAAAAGAATGACTTGATATTATTTACAGGAGAAAGGGAAGCCACCAGAGTTTTGCAGAGCAAGATACCTCACAGAGGTGTCACCATTCCCTCTGGCAGATGACTTGAAGGAAAAGATATATAAGAATTAGGCTAAAAAGAATGAAGCTAAGCTAAGTTTCTACCAGGTATGCCAGGAGATACCCACTAGACCTGTTTAATACTCACAACTTTATATAGAAGCGTACAGCCAGCTTCAATCACTTCTCTCTATGCTTGTAACTGATAAAAATGATGTCATTTTGGGATCAGTCACACTATGTTAGTGCTCCGTTCACACAAAAAATCAAGAAAAATTAAACTTTTTCACAATCACAGATTCTATGATTCTAGTTTTGCAGTATGGTGAGGTGTGGTATTCTTGATCAGAAAGGGATGTAGGAAAACAAAGAAAATATTAAAATTGTAGAAGTGACCTTTTTAGCTATTTGAGATAATAACAGTTGACTTTACTTTTTCATATAATAATTAATTTTTTAAAAATCATATTCAAAACAAATACATCAGAAAAAATGTGTTAAATTGATTACTTAGGAACCACCATGTTTAACTGGACCAAGTATTAGACTTAAATTATTTGCCTCCAGTGACCCCTGAAAAAGGCTTATTTTTGCAGTTTGAATAGAAAAAGCTTAGAAATGCTAATCATTCCATCTGGAAATCAAAATCATAAACTGTTAGATTAATGAACGTTACAAGTAGTTCTCACATGCAGAATAGTAAAGACATTGTTAGCAATTTGTTTTGACAAAAGTGATTAGAATATTTATTTTTGCTAACACGTCTCCTACACGCAGACCTGGAAAAATGAAACTTGTTTGTATAATTCAGTAATACACAAATCTTTATTAAAACTCAGAATGTCGCTAGTTAATTATATGATATTACCAAGAAAAGGGATAATCAAGAAATCATTCATGAGTTCATAATCTGTAAGGCAAACAATTCTTCACTGGTCTGGTCTGTAGTGCCACTTAAAGCTATTTTAAATGGAATTGCTAGGTTTTACTATTTATTATTACAATAGAAGGAAAAGCAGAATTGTTGATTATAGTTTCTTCTGATCATAAGGAAGGTAATGCAACAGCACCTAAAACCATTATGTTTGTTTAGATTACATTACCTGCAAATAGTGCTTCATGAATGAGAGAGAGAGAATGTTGTGGAGGGTGTTTTTGTCATCTGGCTTGTGCCTGCTTATTCCATTACATGTAACACGGGCTCAGAAGTCTAGAAAACGTTTCCTTGGAGAAAAGATAAATTTCATTTCTTAACAAAAATTAACAGAATTTAAAAAGAAAAAAAGGAAGAAATTGTAAGAGTTTTAACAGACTAAAATCTTGTCTGTGATGTCAAACTCAGCTGTAGGATTTCACTCCCATTTTTCTTTCAAAACAATCACCAGCGAAGAACAAAAGGCAAAAATTAAGAGCAGTTATTCACAGATCCCTAGTTCAGTAGGAATCGTGTTGTTCAGGGTTTCCAGCATAGCACAGACTAAAGATGTAACACAATGAGTTCTATCTCAAGCTCCTTCCTTGTGGCTGAGGTATAGGAAGACATTCCACCCTGATTAGAAGCAATAGAGGATCTTAACCTCCTGAGTTCCTTGAGTGATTAATTACTCTCACTGTATAAACCAATTATGCCTGCCTTCAGTTTCTAGAAGCTTAGTTTCATTATGCATTTCTCTGCTAGATTAAAGAGACCATCTAATATCACAGAGTTTTTTTCTACAGGAATAATGATAGGGTACATATATCACAGTTTAGGTGAATCATTCCTCTTATGTTTGATCCCAAATGCAAATTCCAGCTCTGCTCTGGGTTTCTCCTGTAGGCCTCCTACTGGACAGATCAGACTAGCAAGAGTCTACAGGCCCTAAGGCTTTTCTCCAGCCTGTAAAGCCTCCACAACCAAGGGGCCAAGTTTTCCTGCTATGAACGGGAGCCTGACTTCGATTTTGAGCAAGTCTGAATATAGAAAATACAGAGTACTGGCTTCAGAGCAAAATCTACTTTTTACTTGGACACAATTCTAGAAACTTCTGAGAAAGTCCATGGTGGTAGGAAGGGGAAGAGGAGAGGAAATGCAGTAGCAGCTCTGCAGAAGTTACAGGAATATGATTTTGAGTGTTCTCATGTCTCCAGTGATATGGGGACAGTGTTGGTATACGTGAATATCTTATTGTGCACAGTAGGCAGGGCTTCCTCAGCAACATGACCTGTGTTCCCACAGTCACAGCTTCTCTGATTACTCACAAAGCAATCACTAATTGAGGTAAAGGGCAGGCTCTAGACAACTGTGTGTTTTGCTGTTAGGAGGAAACTGCAGTTGTGCCCAGTCACATCCAGACTCAACAAGAGGAATCCATCCTTAGATACCGGTAGCCTTAGTCCAGTACTGGTGGTCCATATAAGCAGAAAAGAGGAAAATGGGAAAGTACAGGTCAAATCTGTTACAAAACTCAGAATTAAGACAGTCCCTATCTCCTTATTCATTTGGCATGGTTCTTTTTCTGTTATCAGCTTTGGTTGGTGTCTGAAAATCAATGTCAGCACCTTCTCCAGGCAAACAGCTGCCTCTGAAACATTCAGGGCCACCTCTTGGCAGCCACCTTTCCAGTGGTACATCAGTGAAGCACTGCCTCTCTAAAAAGCAGCAGCTGCTAATTCTGGTGTGGTACATACCAGCTCGCTGCCACATCAGGTTGGGTCCTGAAAGAAAATGAGTTTCTCTGGCCGAGATCATTTGACAATTGCTACTGTATGAATAATTCAGTCCAAAAAACCTAGCAAATGCAAGCAAGCAAATAAAACAGCAAGCTGTGTACTGCACTGGATGGCCAGAAGCAGCCCCAGTTCAGCCAAAGGGTGTGACAGCTGCTTGCTGATGGTGATGGCTGGCCACTGCATACCAGCTAATTGACGAGCCAGCAGGAGGCTTCCCGGGAAGACATTTCCATGTTTCAGACTGCATGGCTTGCCATCCCAGTCCCTTTGATCTGAGTTGGCAAAATTAGGGTCTAAACCCATTAAAATACGTCCAGCCCAATTCTTCCTCTGGATTAACTGACCTGATTGAAAAGGACACATTTAACTGAAGCCATGCAATCTTCTCATGACTGAAAAAACCCTTTAGCTTCATCTTACTTTCCTTTGGCTTCTGGGCCTACAATTCTGTACAATGAGAGTGAGCTTCACAGCTTTGTTCAAAAATGTTTCTTCATGTTTAATTTTGGTTATATGTAGAGGAAAGATACAGTAATTGAAAGATGTAACACTTCCTTCTCCATCCTTCACCATGTTTTCCTGTCCTTGTCTCATCCACTCTTAAAGCAGGCAAAGAGAATGCATTCAAGGAGAATTTTGCTGCTCCTGAGATGAATTTATTCTGCTCATCAATTCAGAATACTCTCCAAAAGAGGAGGTTACTGTTAGCTCCATCCCAGGCTGCCGGGTGGGCTGCCTCACACCTTTGGCTGCCCACCTGCCCTGGCTCGCAGGCAGTAGCGTGGAAATCTGGGAGCTCCAGACCCAGGGTAGCCCACCTGGCAGAACAGCCAAACAACCTCCACATCCTGTGCATCTCACTTTGTAGCTGGCATGCTTCCAAGGAGCTGCGTGGGTGAACCAGCAGGAAACCAGGCTGAAACTTTACATGTTTCCAGAAAGAAATTTGTCAAATTGAACTATTTGCATGGACTACTCGGATGAATTAGCAGCCCCACCATTAGAAGTTTTCTGACTGAACCTGCTCTGTGTCATGCTTAGTTAACACAGTAGCCAGTAAGTGTGGATTAGGTATTCACACAGAAACAGGGAAAAAAATTATAATAACAAAACATCACTGTAAAACTGCAGTTGTTGGGGATATGTTCCAGGCTAGAAGCATTTATATGCTTGCCATTAAAGCTTTCCAAACTTAGGTTCACATTGCTTCTATGTTGTTCTGCTCACACACAATCACTCCATCATATACTGTGTCCCTGACTCCTAAGTAGTACCTATATTCAGGGACAGTATTCACCTTCAGCTACTTTGTTCTCCACCTCAGCTACCCACAGCAAAAAATATCAGGGTATCAACTGAGACACTTGACTGTATTTTACACAGGATTGTACCTGCAATGGTAGTTTTGTATCATTATATTTGCTCAGATAAATGAACAGAATACATTTATTGTGATTGAATCTGCCTTGATAATTACTGACAACACTTGGCAGGACATGACTTACCTGTGTATAGAGGTAAATCAGGTGATTTTTTTCCTAGTTTATACAGTCAGTGTGGGGTTTCTTGAATAATCAGTATCTGGATGTAGAGCTGACAGACAAAGACTAAGTAGTAATGCTGTTTTGCTCAGGACCATTCATTTTCTTCCTTATGAATGGAATGATTCCAAAACACTTAGACAACCTCTCTTCCAGTGAATTAAGAGGCTTAGCTCAATCACAAATGGCTAACTAAAAATCTCACACAGTCTGGCTGCCCACTTCTCTTGCAGAGGTTATTTCATCTTATGGCTAGGGTCAGCCGACAACAGGAAAAAATGAGGGACTCTCTGCTGCACAAAGAGAAGTGGAAAGCATTTACAAACCAGAGACCTAATCATCCAAATGGAAATTAAAGCGAGCAGAAGAGATCAGCAAGGTAAGTAGAGTCCAGCTTTGATGAAGAGTTCTTGTAAGAAGAGATAACCTGCCGTCATAGCAAACAAAAGGAAAAAAAATACATTGATGCTTTAAAGCAAATGAGAAATCAGTTTTGCTCTCAACAGGAAGGGAGGGCAGGTGACAAGGCAGGCAGGCATCTGTAAAAACAGGAAAAAATTAATGCAGAAAGAAAAATTGTTGAGTGTAATGAAGGACAGGAGATAAGCAGATGGATCTTACAAAAAGTTAATAAGATATAATGATCTTATTCTAGCATGTATACAGATTTATTACATTCAGGACTACTGACTGTCCTTTGACAGACCTGCTTCCCACATGGCACTTACCCAACTTCCTGCCAAAATTTGAGACTTTTTTTTCAAATGGGAGGGAGTTGAACCACTTCTCAACCTGCCCTTGGCCTCTTGGCCACACCAAGTACGTTTTTACAGGTCTTCCTCATCTCAGTCTATCCAGAGCTGGTTTCCCAGGCTCTCATGTTCTCTGCTGAGCAGGGTACTGGATGTGCTGAATAGGACCCACTCCTAAGCCTATATTTTCTGTATGTTCTGCTCAGCCAAATTATCAGCACACCCCCTGACACACATGCACACTGCAGCTCTCCCTGCACAAGACAGCTGTGCGCACACGCTACCCCAGACAGTCCTAGTGGTGCATTCATATCCTCCTTCCCCCACATGTAAAGGGCTCACTTTCCACACAGCTCCCCCTTTTAGCTTATGCCAGTGCTAAAAGTACTGCAGAGCACATGCACATTTCAAGGAAGACTTAGACAGCCCTCTGAAATCACCATCCTTCTAGGTAAATAAGCCTCTGATGACCCATACTGTATGTATGGCATTATGCTGCATTTGTGATTCAGATGCCTGCTCCAAATCCAAAGCACACACACAAAGTACTAAGAGAACTTTCAACATAAAGGAGGTATAAAAGTGGAGCTGATTCACACTCTTAGCTGCAATCAAACTACCAGAGGATGCTGAATGATTCCCTCTGCTCTGGTTTTGGATGTCATTATCTGACCTCATTTCTTGCTTGTGGCATTTTCTTGGGCAGCTCAGTGCTTACATATTACCATCACGCCAGCCCCACTCAAAGTCATACAAATGTGAGTGTATGTGTATGTTGCTGAAGGGGCATAAGGGGTGGGGTAAATTAAAGGCTTTTAAGTATTACTGATTGAGAAAGAGAGAAAACAACATTTAAAAGCCTTTTAAATTGTTATTCCTTCCTTTTAATCCTAAATTTCTCTTTGTTTTGTTTTATGCAGCTGGCTGAATGATGGCAGAGTGGCTTGCAATTATCTGGATGACATTAGATGCCAGCTGAAATGGACACTAAAGGAAGAATCCAACATCCTGCATATATAATTCCTACACCATCTGGCATTGAACCAAGTCAACAAATATACATTCCTTCCCCCACCATCCCCAGTAAATCCCATGGCCAGTGAATGCTGCTATGGAAATAAAGGCCCAGAAAGTAGGAAGAGTTTGGATATAAGCAGTTTTCAAAATGTTGAAGAGTTTTAGATTCAGAACTGCACACACCTGTAGGTAATTCCCACAAGCTCTGCACACTGAACACTTAAGTACACACCACAGACCTGGGCTTCCAATGCCTGCAGAATTCTGAAGGGCCCTAATTAGTCTGATGGCTTTCACTTTCAGTCATTGTATGGCTTATTCAAATCACAGGTACTTCTCCACCAGTTCTGTGAATCTTACTAAAATAGACCTCAGAAACTGAGCACAGCTGTCAAAATAATGTTGTTGTATTCCTGAATCTGTTCCAAAGATAGTTATTCCAGAGAAATTTAAAAGTTATATTCCTGTATTAGCACACTAAATAGTTCATAGCAGTTTAGTAAATCAAATATTCCATACTGCTAGCTAAATAACATGGGGAGTCATGCATGAAATGACTGCCAGGTTAATAACACAGGGAGCCATGCATGGCATGTATTTGCATATAATAGCACAGAATGTTCCCCTTAATCCTTTAAATTACTCATCAGTTCTTAGATAGGCATTTAACTAAGGTTTCATCCAGAATCAAAAAGAAAGAGGGAGCCACCTACAACTGAAAGGAATGAGAGATAAGGACTAAGTGAAACCTAAAATGCCATCTTGTAGGAAGAGCTGTAAATCTGCACTTGCAAACAAACCAAACCAAACCAAACCAAACCAAACCATAATTCCCACAGCTAAAAGTAAATGGATAAATTTGTTTCTTTATAGCAACTCTTAAAAAGAAAACTAGATGTATTGTAGTATGAAAAGATGATAGAGGGAAAACACCAAAAGGCTTGAAACCAAACCTGGAGCAACCTGCAGAGGTGATGATGAGGGGAACAGAATTTGTGCCTGTTATTTTCCTGATGACTCACAGAGTTAGTCAGAGAGACTGAAGTCCAAGCTGAAGATTTTTGCTTTGTTTCCTTTTCCAGAGCCCCTTCCAGACTGCCATATGTACATTCCTTTGTGCCACAACATTTTTTGGGCTTAGTTTGTAGGAGCAGCTGAAGAAACAGGACACTAAAACCTGAGCCACAGATGGGAAGCCAAGGTGAAGAGAGAGTCTAGACCCTTCTCCTTAGACATCAGTTCAGGGAAGGTGTGTTACTGTGCTAATGCATGCTCAGAATCAGGAAAGTTGTTTCAATTTTGCATTTTTCTTTTTTTCTTCCTGTTGCCTGTTATAACTGCTCAAATAGCCAGCTCTTCAGGGCAAGGACATGCTCCCTAAAGGCTCCCAAATGGGCCTTCAAGGGTGCTCAGGACTTTGTGTACCATTGCAATATAACAGACCAATCTGCATGTTATTTAAACAGCTTCAGGCCCATATACCTGGAACAGGCAAACACACAGAGGAGAAAATGCTGGCTGAATCAGTTTCTGTATCATTTCAGCAAGTATTATCTCATGTAAATACTGTCATCATACATGCTCTGCTGTGAAGAACAGGTAGTTTCTTCTGGATGCTGAGTCATTCTTCCCTCCACTTTCACAGAAGAAAACCCCCTCAAGAGCCTGCTCCCAGTATAATTTTTTATATAGCTAGATTTAAATGTCCATTACTACAAACTACAGACCACTTGCAAATGTGAGTCACAAATTTATAGAACCAAAGTTTCTAAATCTAACCAAAACATATATTCTCATTCCAACATGCAAAAAGATAATATACTTTTTTATTACTAGGTTTGGATGTGAAGAGCAATTTAAAAAACTAATTTAAATTAACCAAGTATGGAATAGAGAACCTTGAGCTTTCACACTGTCACTGCAAAAGGACAAATAATGCTCACCAGCTGCTTTTCCTGTGATTCACTCAAGCAGTACTAGGGAATAAGGACAAACAATTAGATTCCTCTAAGCAAAAGAATTAAGATATATCTATTGCCTCCTAAGCTAAGACCATTTCAATTAGGGAAAGTGTCCTTGCTTTGAAAATAGCAGAGAAAAATAGGAACTCACTTCTCTCCCCAGCTCCCATTCACTTCACTGAAGTATCGGCTTCAAAGCTTAAGCAACTGAAATATTACTCATTTCATTATTCGCTTTCTTCTTCATAGAATAAAAAAAAAAGCAGATATTGTTACTAGAAATTTATGTATACCAGCTTGTATTTAAGAAAAGGAACATATATGGAAAAACATAAGGCTCCATAGACATACTGATTCATCCTTTTTGTAAATCACAAAATATCTCTATTTGTCTCATCAGAGACCAGGTACTGCTAATAAGACAAAAGGCTGACCGTGGTTTACTTGTGATTAATTTCCCAGGGAAGAAAGTCAAAATCATATCCAGAAACACACTTGAAAGACTTTGGAGAATCCTACTGTCCCAAATGAAATGGCTTTACACTGTAAGAAATACGGGAAGTAGTATTCACCTCTTGAAGTAAGTGAAGTGTATTGGCACACAGTATGGCCATTCTTTCATGCAAATGGCCGATAAAGATTTTTGGAGGAGTTTGCCCTATGCCATTAGCTTTATTAATAACTACAGTAATACGTTGCTTTGAGTATGCAAAATGTTATAAAGGAATGCATAAATGAATACTCTTCAACACCAACAAAAAGACTGACCCTTGCCTATATCTGACATTAAATGCAACGAGTAAACAAGCAAGAATACGCCACCTTTTGCATCTAGAACAGCTGCAGACATAGTACCTAGATGCTTTCTGAGAAAGATGCCTTTTCATTAATGAATTTTTATCCTTTCTACAGGAGAATTACCATTTATTTTTAGTAACTGGATATCAGAAATTCCTTCTATGGTATCAAGGCGGAACGGTTGTAAGCAACCACAGTAACAGCCTATATTTTATTTGCCAAGAAATACTTCTATTTCCTCAGAACATACCATGCTCTAAATTCTCATTTCTCTTCAACTAATGCTCGAGCGATTACATGTACTGTAGGAAATGCTTTTATTTGTAAGTATGGTCTTTTGTGTTAAGAAAGATAAATGTCAGACTCATTAATTATGTATCTATAATTAGATACTGCTGAAAACGAGCTGAAACTTGTTTTGACATCTTCTTTGAAGAATGTATTTGTACATTGCATGTAACATTGCATATATGCATTTGCAAAACCTGAACTAGCTGAATGGCAGCTATGTACAAACCCCAGTAAGCTTTGACAGGGTAAACAAAATCAAAGCACAACGGAAGCACAGACTTACAGGAGGGAAATTCATGTGAGATAGCTTGCCCAGAAAAAAGCTAAATGGCCATCAAGAGGAAAGGAAATCTCTGACCAGGAACACGTGATGAAAGCTGTACTTTGTTGATTGCAGAAAGTTTGCTTTTAAATACACCCTTCTAAGTGTTTAACTAATTTCCAAGAGGCTTGATTGTACTTCACTCAGCTTCAGGGATTTTTTTCCTACTAATTTGGAGATAGATTGTACCTTAAGGCAGATCCAGGAACATGGGGTGTGTGCTTAAGCGGCAGGAACCCGAGAGTAAGTGTGGGAGGTATTGTGCCTCAGTGACAAAACATCTCCCTTCCCCCACAGAGGCAAAGAAGACAATCAGCCCTACAGTTAACTGTGAATTTAAGTATGAAAACCAGCAGTGTGCAGAAGATATTGCAGGATGGAAGCAAACTCTCTTCTGGCTTTTATGCAATCTAGGAATTTAAAGAAGCAACACCAGCAACCTTTCTGTGTGAGTGGTCCCATGTATGAGGAAACCACATGTGAATCAATATTAATAATAGTAGGAGTATTGATGAAGACTCAAAGAACTGTCCATTTTTTTAAAGGATAATGATAAATGGTTTGACAATGCTGTTTCTGGGACTGAATAAACAATTCAGCCTTATCACAGCTGTTGTACTTCACCCAGCATTTAGGTGCTGTTATGATCAGAAAAGCAACTCAGTAAAAATACCTTCCCACTCAAAAGAGCTGCTTCTTCTGTATTCTCTGAATCATTCCTGATACCTTTACTGACAAAACAATTCATTAGCACTGATAGCATGGCAGTGCTAATCCAGCTCCAGGAGGGAAGGCTGGATCCCTGTTTGTCTCACCATGATGGAGGGATGACTGGCACATAGCCCAGATCCCTGCTAGAGGTGCAGTGTAGGGGCATGCAGGAAAACCGTTCCCAGATACCCTTGATTAGGCACAATCACTACATTTCTCTTAAGGACAAACACAAAAGCCTTCCAAAACCAACCAAGACCCTTGCTGAAACAGGAACAAGCAGAGGCATTTGCCCTAAAGGCACCCTCCATTGCAGCATGTCCACTACAAGTCCGTGGCACTGCAACAGACAGTCACTGCAACCAAATCCATACCCATGCCACTCTTTCCAGACAATGAGTTAAGACAAAAACAGTTTTTAAAGCAGAGGGGACTACTACTCAGAACCTTAATTTTGCACATTTCAGAAACAAAGTGACCTTCAGTTGGGATAAATTGACATAGCCACACCAATTGCTTTGACTGATGCCAATAACTATACTGATTACTTCACACTTGATAAAGTGTGCCAAAAAAGAGCAATTCCCTTGCTGATGATCACTAAGTCAGGAAGGGCTTGGCAGCTCCTTGCAAACACAGTACTGCCAGTGCTTGCCAATTTATCCCTACTCTGCCTCACATTCTCCATAGGTAAAAAGCCATTACATCACCAATGTGCAAACAGCCACATGGCTTCTGAATATAAAATGGCAGTGGGACTTCTCCCATAGCAGGTGTACTACAATGGAAAGTTTCCATATAACTGAGAAAGATAAACACCTGGGGGTTTGGTGTTCACTTTAGAGCAACCTTCAGATTTGAAAAGAAGCAGGAAAATTACATCCCTTATTTCTAAGGCTTTTGCAAATAAGGAATTTGAGTGAACATAAGGAAATGTGAAATTAAAACACTTCTAACCTCAGACAGTTTCAGTGTTTCCACATTTGTAAGTGACCACAGTCTAGCAGTTCTCTTTCATGCCAAGAGCATCCACCTTAAAGGACATAACCAGCAGAAAAACAAGTTTTCTTTCTAATCTAGAGTTTTCCCCAATGCCATTAGCACACTGAATGCAAAGCAACTCAAACCACTGTTGTGGACACTGTGCTCTATCTTGTGCAAATCAGAGAAGGGAAGAAGCTTATTTCCTGATTAGCAATTCCTCAGTGGTAGTGGTAGGGAGGAAGAACCTGCCTACAAAAATCATAGCTGTTAGGAAATATCAGCCTGTCTATAAACAGATGGCTACTCCTCACAGGATGCTGTCCTCTCCAGGAAAGCTGCACTAAGTTCTGAACCTCTTCCAATGCAGCCCTGAGCAGGCTGTGTTCCTAGCAAAGGTGAGGAAAGTTAGAAATGGAATGGAGCCAATCTGTGCATATAAAAGCTCTAAATTCATTACTCTCAATTAAAATGAATGAGGATAAGGATCGCTTCCAAGTACATCAATCAAAGAAAGTACTTGCTGCAGGAAAACAGAAGATACTGGTGTATACACGAAGGAATTTATTCCCGTCTTCTAAAACATCTAAAACAAAATGTGTGCAGGCAGACGTGCACAAAATGGGCAGTTTATTTTTCACTTGATAAGTTGCAACTCTCTAGGAATGATGGGTTAAATATCTAGAGTTATCTATTTTTATTATTTTTTAAAAGCCTCTTTCTTAATGAAATATTTGTAGGCCTGCACACTTGATCTTACAAAAAAAAATCAGAAACTCAAACCAGTGTTTCATGCCATGTAAATAGGTATGTGATGCTTAGTAGACAAGTATAGATTTGCCTCCAATTAATTTGTTCTGTTAACTATTCTATTAACTTTGGGACACCATAAGTGCCCTTAACTCTTTCTGAAATCAACAGCCTGAGAAACTGCTGAGCACTACAGAATTAGCTCTTGAGAGGCAAAATAAAAATCCTCAAACAAAAAAAAATGTGTCTTATTGTTGACAAAAATACAGCCCTTTGCAACACTGGTGCATTTCTCACTGTGGTTTTTGCTTTGGGTTTTGGTGTTTGGGGTTTTTTTCCACTGGTTGCAAAAGTCAGAATGCTGAGATAGTCCAGTACCTACCATACTATTAGAAATGTTTCAATGTATTATCACAGCTATGGAACTTCAGAAATGAGGATATCAAGGAGAGTTGCACAGGGGATGCTAAAACACTTGAGTAGGATGCCTGAGTAGGATGTGCTTGAGCAGGAATTTGGAAGAGATGGGAAAAAAAGGTGTTTTATTTCTGGCTCAGTTTAGCTTATAGTCTACCTCAAAAGCAGTATTGGAAATCCGTGTTCATTATTTGTAAGGGAGTAACTGGTGTTTCTTTATGCAGGAAAAATAGAGAGTCAAGCCTTCCATTAATGGACATGTGTCAAGACCTTGTCATTTTTAAGGCTATAATTTCATCAACCTATACCACAAAGCATAAGAAATGTGCTTATTTCATTAGGTGTGGCAAAAAGGGGATTTAATTTTACTACATGCCTACAATCAGGCTTACAGAAAAAGGGACCCAAAGTAGCAGCTGTGATGCATCAAAATAAGACAAGAGCCTTTCCCCACTCTGAACAATGCATGTAATCCTGCTCTGGGTGAAAATCTCTTAGCACTCCTAAGTGATGATTATCAGCTTTGGAAAAGTTAAGATCTGCAGCACAGCACAAGGATTTTAGATTCTCCCAGGATGACTTATTTTTAGGGTGACATAAGTAGCCACCTTTGTCAGGCCATAATGCTGTCAGAAACTATGAATGCATGATATTTTCTCGCACTGACATCATCACAGACCAGCTGTTGTTGGAGAGGGCTGGCACAAGACTTGTGGGACAAAACGAACAAAGCTGAAAACAACCTATGGCCATGGTGGTGAAGTGCTTAGAAGGAAAGATGGGTGATAACAACATTGAACTTAAGCTGATCAGGCCAGAGAAGCTGGGGCTAAAGCCAATGTATCTCCCACCTCCACATGTCCATTGACTGCTTCAGGAAAACTGTGCTTCCAGCTGCTGACATCCATACTGTACAAGCACAACCCATTTGCAGGCTGCAAGCCCCAGCTGCCCTTGTTTTCATACCTCCAAGCTTGTTTCACAAGACAAAGAACACTTACAGATATGCTGTGCAGGTCCCATTTTTCTGTCTGGCACTCCACTAGATCTGTGATGGGAAAATTTATCGATGAGAGCTGCAAACAGACACACAGACCAATTTAAACAAGCCATTGGACACTGACTGCACTGAGCTTCAGAGCAGGAAGAGCTGCTTCTTCAAACTGTGCTATAAGGCTTTCTTATCTATAGGAACTGACAGTCCAAAACTCAACAAACAACTATGACCAAAAATCTCACAAAAGCTGAGCTAACCCCTATTAGGATGGATACCAGTCTCCCAGGAGAAACTGATTCTTGCAGAGGAAAAACAAAGAAAATTATAGATGAGGAAAATTAAGAAAAAGAGAAGGTGCAAAAGTATAAGAAAAGGCCATCACAGAAAGACTCCATGTGGTAGAAAACAATATTCCTTAAAAAAACCTTAGGAGTTCCAACAAAAAAATTCTTGTTTTATTATCTACATACCAGCTAAGTTCTCCTGAAAAATTTAATTCTATAATAAAGTACAATAAAAACCTAGACAGAAATCATAAAGAGATTTATAAGGAAAGGAGGAGGCACATAAGATCTTTAATGTAGCCACAGAAGTTATCTCCCCTATGGCCATTTTTAGCATAAATGTTACTATATATACATCTAGTACTACCACAGATCTCATTAACAGCTGTTCAGGTAGAGCTGTGAATTGAGACATACGGAGACTATTGCAGAGGGCAGGCTTTAAAGATAAAGACTTCAAGAACTGTGAATAATTTAAGACATAATGCTATACACAGGACTCCCCAAATTCAATTTGTCAGTGAACATGCAACTTACTAAAATATCTTTAAGGCAGTACTGAGATTTGCATGATAGTTTGGGTCTGACACTAATTAAAACTAAAAAGGGTTTGCATTGACTTTTGCATTTGGTTTGAGGCTTGGATCCAGGAGATTATTTTGGGTTCCTAGACACAAGCTTCCTTTGTTACAGGAAAAAACCACTGCATTACTTTCTACCCAAATCTACATCAGTAACAGGGAAATATGTTCATGTTCTTCCCCCTCCTGCTCTAGAAGCAACTGGTGAGTTGAGCAAACAAGGAGTAAGATTCATTAGCAACACCCTCAGCCTCCTGACTCCCACCTCACACCCCGTGCTCCAGAGCCAAGTCTTCACTGGGACTGCTAAGTGCTACTGAGATATAAATAGAGTCTGACAATAACACCATAATTAAAACACATATGCTTATGCACAAGCATACTTCCTGAAACTGGGGACTGAAAAAGTCCTTCATTAATCCATTTACAGTTCTTTCCTCTACACCAAAAAATTCACCACTTAGTCCCACTGGACTTCTCAAAGTTGATTTAATGGCAGAGCCCTCCTGGGAACTCTTAAGAGAATTCACTAATTCACTTACGGAATATTTACTTTGATAAGCATCAGTACTTCTTGCATATATTTTCCATAACATATTTTCAGATAAAGTTCTCAAACATATAACCTGTTCATCTATCATCCTTGCCCACATTATCTTGAATTTGGATATACTCATATGAACGGCTTCTATCTTTTGGTCTGAAATTACTGTCTCACCATGAGTCTCACTCACTGAAAAAAAATGTAGTAATGTTCCATTTAAATGAATTTTTCTATTCCAAATAAACATAAGCATCTTATCAGCATTGCTTAAGCAAAATAAAGAGTGGATGAAAGCTGCAAGACAGTTCCCATAATGTGACTGTGCTTGATGCCATAAAGGTGTGGGAACACTAGATGGCAATAACTGCTGCATATGTATCTTTAAATACAAATTTACTTTTACTCCTATTACAACATTGTCTACAGTGAAGGCAATATTATTTAGAAAGCACGATATTGCACCCCAAGAAAACCACAGACAAAAATCCCACCACCACAACCTACCCCCCAAAAAATACCAGCCGTGGGTCAGGGGGGGTTTTAGGTTCTTTTAAACCAAGCCAGACTTCCTCAAATGATAAGCCATCAATTTAGGTTTCTACAGCATTTCACATGAACCTCTACTTGAGTATGAATCAAGTTGGTATTTTTGTTATAAGATTCAAAAGTTACTGTAGAAGAAAAAGCATTAAGATCAGAAATAGCAAAACATTGCTAAAGTGTTCTCATTCCTAATTGAATATTTATTTAATCTTTTGGCACATAAAGCAAATGTGTAGAATGCACAAGCATCACAAAATAATGAAAATTTTTCATTAGGATAATACCGTTTCATTAAGTAAGAGCATCAATAACAATAATAATTTAAAAAAAGAACATTTTACAATTTCGTTATTCATCATCAGGCTATCCAAGAGACTTCATGAGTATCAGGCGATGGAGTTCATTTAGGAATCTGTATGAAAACTTTGACCAACTCAAAATCCCATGGTGAAGTACGTGAAGAACTAGAATCAGACTGTGTCATGAGAAAACAAAAGCTCCCTAGATTGGTTTGTAACATAGAAATATTAAAATGCAGAAACTCTTATCAGTGTTCTGAGAAATGTATCCCGAAGTCAGTTAACTGCTGTTTGCACCCTGACAGTGTTTAGGAAGCCTGGCCATGGATCAGGGTCCTGTAGGAAACTGTGCAGCTACCAAAGGAGGAGCCTCTGTCCACAGACCTTACAGCCTGGTCACCAAGGGGAGTGTTTTATCTCGCTTTACTTCTGCTGCGTGAAGTTATCCATTAGAGCTGTTCACTTGTCCACTCCAAGTTGTTCCAGCTCCTTCTGAAGAGGACTAAGGCATTTCCGGAGTGATTTAACCCAGTATCTGGGTTACCTGGAGGAGCCGGGTTAGCGGTAGATATTTTCCCCACAGAGGAAATTTATACAACGTTAAGTGTTTAAAGACTGCATACCTAGGGATTCATCTCACCCTAGTTTTCCTTGGAATATCCTCCAGGACCACAGTGACTCCTTGATGGGAAAGCAGGGCTGGGAGGGCCAGTGCAAGGCACTGCCGCTGGGCCTCCTCAGGCACCAGCCATGGCACCACCAGAGTCCTCACGAGCCGCTCCACCCTCGGCACAGCCGCCTCCATAACCGGGAAGGAACGGGGCTGCGGAACCTGAAGAGATAAAGGACTGAGTAGCAAAGCAATCCGTGATGCCCCAGCCCAGGGAGCAGCGCTGGTGCCCGCCTGCCTCCTTCAGCCCGCGGGACCTTGAAGGCAGGATCGGGATCGGGATCGGGATCGGGATCGGGATCGGGATCGGGATCGGGATCGGGATCGCGATCGCTGCGCTCCCAACTGCGGCCTCGCAGCGGCCCCTGCCGGCCGTGCCGGGCAGCGCACCGGGGGCACGGGCAACGGGGGTTGGTTTCGAAAAGAAATTGGATTGATTTGAAACCTCCAGAATTTCCTGAGAAAATAAAAATACTCTGCTTTCTACAGGGATCTGCCTCAAATCGGGTGGTTTCCGTGCCTGCCTCAAAAATGCGGAACGTGTTTGAATGCATCTGTTTAACTGAAGATGGTAATTAAAAGTAAAAGGGATCTGCATCAACTTTTATTTTCCTCAAAAAAAAAAAAAAAAAATCTCATAAATCAGTTAATCTTTGGAGAGTGCAGCTATTCCCTATGAAGCAAATGCTGGAATAATCATTCAACTTATGATTCATCTTAAGGAAAACTCTCTTTTAGTCAGATACAGTGATTAAATGTGTGTCTAACACAGCTATTGAAAAAATGATCAGTTTAAATATAAGCCTATGTGTTTTCTAGACACCTACAGCTGTGTGCATTAATGTTTATAGGCAGCCACCTCAGTATTTACTAAACCCAGGAGCTCAGCAAGTCCTGGTGAACTTCCTTGGCCCAGCACCTCTGAGCAGACAACTCCACTGTCACCTGATTTCTGCAGAAATTCTTCTGCCTCCCTGATGCACCAGAACCCACTCTCATGTACAAACCCAGATGCAAACACGAACCTTCCCATGGGATATGGCAGGGAAGGAGGGGGAGTTCAATCTAAACTTATCCTTTCAGAAAAACATTAAACTCAAATTACAGTTTTGTTTTTCCAAATAGTAATTTATAAGAAGCGATTAAAACTCTTCTCTCCTAAGAAAGCCAGCAAAACCATGCATGGAAGAAAACAGAAACGCAAAAAGGAGAGGATAAAGAAACTTCACCAGTATGTTTGTCAAACTGTTTTTTTAAATCATGGGAAAAAAAAAACCCTTTCCATTCTGATCCTTCCTTCACACCAAAAAAACCCAAACATCTATATTAGACCAAGAATACATATTTACATTGTAGTCTATAAGGCAAAGTTTCACAAGCAGTCAATAACTCAAAGTGATATCAGGAAAGAAACATTTAGATGACTGTTTCAATTTTTGTCTCACTGCCTGTAATACAGACCTAGAAAAAGATTACAAAAAAATAAATAAGCTTTACAGAAGCAGATATCCTAAACACATGCAAAACACATATTATAAAATTTTCTATGTATATCAGTTACATATGCTGTTGTCTAGAGATGTTAGAAGCCAAATAAGTCTGAGAGTTACAGTCCCCTGCAACTGAATTCAACTGTCACACTCAGGACATAAAACCCCTCACCATCCACAACGGGATGAGGTTGTAGGGCTTTCCCAGCTCCCAAGGGCCTCAGTGCCTGGCTGCCAGAGAACAGACAGTTCAGACCGGTTAAGGACTGTGGCAATGGCACTGATGGTTTGCTCCTTTCTGTGTCTGTGTATCCAGATCCAAACCTTCATTTTACGAAGAAAAGAGTATTTTCTGCTGATTCTCTCTAGATCTGAAAGTCATCTGGGATTGCCATCACCATAGTGAAAGCAAGGCTAATGATCCTTATATTATAAGTAAGGGAAACCAGTTCTCCTTCCAGTATCTGTAGGCTTTGCATTCTGAAAGGAATTACAAAGCAGTACATTTAAGTACATGGATTGAGGAAAATAGGTGGTTCCCAGAATACAAGTGTGGAACAGTTTCACTGAGGAAAAAAACTTTCTTGCCCTAAGTTTGCTATCACACAAGAATTTCAGAAACAAACAATAGGGAAAGTCTTATTTATTTCCATAATTCCTGACATGTGACATCAGTAACAGTCACCTGTTAAACAGATTGCAAAAAACAGATAAAGTAAGAAAAGTGACAGCAAGAACAACGGTGATTTCCAGTGTTCCAATACTGTTCACATCTGCAACAGGAACTCTAATGAAGCATTTTCTATTGTCTGCTTACAAAAGAACTTTACTTCACTATTCTTATTTTCAAAATTTTCTCCAAAAAATAATGTTGCTCAGAGAAAGCAAAAAATATTTCTAAAGACCAGAGACAGAGATTCTGCTGCTAAATCACCATGAAATGGCTTCTCTCCTCAGAACTTCGTATTGTAAGTTGTCAAATCAGGTGAGACAAGAAAGGAAAGGTGTGGGAAAGGTATGAAACAAATCCAGAAATGCAGAATGTTTCTGCCATTCACAGAAAACCAAATTATTTCCAGCTGGGGGAAAGAATCTTATTAAAAATAGACTCCAGAGGCTGGCTTTGTATCTTTTTCCTTGGTTTTTCACTATGTTGTCAGAAGGGGCAAAAATACCTCTGGGAAAAACTGCTTGGACAGAACTTGACAGCTTAACCTTTTCCCTGTATTTTCAGTTCCTTGGTTTACCTACAGCATGTCTGTACTTATGGTAGCAGCACCACCTTAGAGGCACTGGTTTAGGAAGCATCTATGAGCATTTCCTCTCCACAGAAAATGGCTCCAAATTAAAGACTCTCTCAATCAGGAAGCAGTTAAAGCCCACTGAAAGCAAAGCCTTGCTGAGCAGCAGGCAGTGCTGGGAGCACAATGGAACCGAGACCAGAGCATGCACCTCACTATCTGTCAGCCACCCTTTCTAGCATCAGACTAAAGAGACCCACTGAAGTCAATGAACAGGTTTCCATGGAAATCAATGAGGTCTCTGTAAGGCTGTAAAGATGCATCATTAATTTTTTCAGCCTCACTTTCACACACATCCATTCCCTCTCTAATATCAGTTCTTATACTATTTATATAACTCAGGATCTAATCAAGACATGTACTCCTACTTGCTGGGAACTGAAAAGATCATGCTGATTTGTTACTTATTTTTTAATATTTAGAAGGTACCCAGTTACACTGTGGATATGGGCTCCATGAGAGCCTGTACAGAGACACTGAGAAGCAGAGAAGCAGCTTGGATATCTGCACACAAGAACTTCTACATCTAAAGACCTATCACATAGTTGCCAGAGCAAAAATTGCTTAAAACCTAGATCAGTGGAATTTAAATATTGCAATCACTGTATTATTAATACCCAGAACAAGGCCTAATTTTTGGTTGGCTAGCATAAATCTCATTAACAAAACACCAAAAAAGACAGCATTGGTAAGCATCTTCCCTCTAAACATTATATAGTTAAAAATCTATTTTAAATCTCCTCCTTTTTCTGCCTATACAACACTGCTTTGTTAAAACAAAGTTTCTTCAAGAAAATGTTCATAAAGTTGTTGGTTTATTGCTTCTGCTCCTTTTCTAATTCACAGTTGCTAGTGTACATAAAAGAGTTGAGAAGCATGGAAATTAATAACTGCAGAAGCTGTGAGATGCTAATGGCATTGTATTTCACAAGACTAAAATGTGTGCAACATAGACTGTATTAGTATTGCAGAGTACAGCGCAAACTATAAGATTTTAAATTATTTACCTTTCTACTTCAGCACAAATGCCCTATAACCAATTATCATGAGATATTGCCTAGAAATTAACCAGTCATCTTGTGTTTCTATCTCCAGATTTACAATTAGTAATGCTATTAATGTGGATCCTGTACTTAGCATCACTAATTACATTGCTATGAACTAATGGTGTTAAAAATAGCAATAGCCATCAACTACCAATTAATGCTTAATGAGACTGTATAAACCCTGGCATTGTAATGAATTTCCAAATTATTGTTTCTCATGTGTCTCTTGAAATCATACAAAAATGTGTTTAATCTATGAAGGCAGTCAGTGAATAAAAACATATTTATCATGAAATTTTGAACAGGAACAATAGGAAAATGTTTAAGGATTAATCTACACCTTTCAGGCAAGTAAACAGTCAAATAGAGATACACTTTTCAGCTAAACTCTCAAATTTTTACAGAGGTAAAAAATATGGTGGTCATTGAGTTGTTTAACTGTTGCAGTCTTAAGCAGAGCAAGAGCAAGAGCCTAAAATGCAGGAAGTTTATTAATACTGTAAATAGCATTAATAAACTGCTTTTGTGTTGAACTGTTGAAGCACAGAGTAACACCCACTTTTTCCACACCAAACAGGTTTTGCTCTGTGAAATACTATGGTAGGCAAGACAGAAGAGTATCCCCATTGCCTGTGTCATAAAATACAGCAGGTGCTGTTTACTCTGGCAACTTTCAGAAGTTAGGATGCACTTTAAGTCATAAAACCTGGATCTGTTGTGCCTTGGTGGAAGGAAATAAAGATCCACTACAGGTCTGATCTCTGGAGCACAATATGAGGCCAGGATAGATCCAGGGCTGGAAGTTAAAGGCAGAGAAAACAAAGGAAAATAGTAGACAGGAACAAGAAGGAAGAATAGCAAAAGCAAGTGGGAAATTCTGATTAGCTGGGAGATTCAAGAGATCCTTGTTTAGCAGGACAAACTAAACTAGACAACACTGAGATATCTATGCAGTGTTGATACAGGTTTTGACATAACCTCAAAATTGTGGATTTATTTCTGTTCCCTAGGAGGTGGGCACTCACTGTGAGCCCTGATATACCAACCGCACTTAAAACGGAGCACCAGCATTGCGAAGCAACAACAGATAAGGAAACAAATACTGCCAAAATGGGGAAGGTCATCTTTCTGGGAAGGAGCCAGTTGGATACAACCCCTGAAATGAATGACCCTTGGAACCAAAACCCTGCCACAAGGGGACCACCCTTAATGCAAACTTTGAGTTGAGAGAGATGACTGCCAGAGCAGTGACTGCAGTGAAGGCAGAAGCACAAAATTAAACTGCCTTACTCAAAAATGTAAGAATGGGCATAAGGATGGAAAGACCACACATGCTGCAGTGATAGCCAATCTGAGCAGCCCTGGAAGAGCCACCGAGGAGCACAGCCTGACCTGCCACCGAGGGGCACAGCAACTCCCTCCTTGCAGGGATGTGTGGGCAAGGGGACCTGGGGGAGCACAGATGGGTCCTCCCATGCTCTGCAGGGCAAATGCAGCCTGGGGACACCAAGAGCAGCTCTTCCCTCGACAGAGCGGTGTAGTGGGGGGGATCCAACCTCACAGCTCCACGTGCCAAGCGCGACAAGCTGGGGGAGCAGCCCGGGCAACGTGCTCTGTCAGCATGAGCTTTCCTGGGGGATACTCTTCCAAGCATTCTATTGTTTACCAGACAATGTAATTTTTCTCATCTTTGCTCACTAAGCTCTGTGCACAGCTTTGATTAGAAATAAATCCCAGAAATTCCAGATATCTCCCTAGCTGTGCTATATCATGAACACATGCTGGGACAACTGTAAAAAGGCAGCAGTTACCACTGGGAAGAAGCTCTGTGTTTCCTGTTTTGTTTTGCATGTGTCTGCAAGGAAAAGCAGATACACAATTCCGTACAAGGAAGGCCTTACTCATTGTTTGCTTTCCTGGTTTACTTGTGACAAAATTGAGTACTGGAAGACATTCTACACAGAGGTGCGTGGGAAGAATTTTCTCCCCTTAAATTTCACCTTTTTTTCTTGACACATTTTTTATCTCCATGCTGGGTCTTCACAGTGCTCTTTGCTGAAGAAACAGATGTTCCATCAGAGCAAAGCAGGGTGGGAGGCAAGAAGATATAAAGGCAGAGGAGGCAATCCTCAGGGAGGCTGAAGGTCAGCACACCCGATGCTCCTTTCCTCCTGTGAGCAGAAAATGAATCCCTGTCTCCTACATGACACAGAAATACTGTAGCCACCTTTGCTACACTCTCATTTGGACCCTGATCATCTTAGACCTGAGAAGCCTTTTACAAAGGAACCTTGAGAGAGGTTTATCTAATGAAAAACCTTTTTTTACCTGTCAATAAATATCCAAACACACGAATTGGAAAAGATTTTCTTCCATATGCACTATTCACATTTCTCATACTGGCAAGAATGGCTGATTACAGATGTTGGGAAATATAAACCAACTTATTTTATTTCTTGGGAGAAAAAGAATCTTGATTTCAATGCATATACATAGATATATAAAGATAAGGGCTTATGGTTGGGATTTTCTTTTACTTTTAAGTCCAAGGCAGTAGAGCTTTGTTCAGTATTTTTTTGCTATATACACTCACATGGTGGTCTCTTAGAGTATTCAAAGATAATTACCTTTTATATCTATCTCTTCTAGTTTCCCTACTAACAGAATACTGAGTCAGTATCCTAACAAACATTTAGACAGTACATAGTTATGGTGGGATTTTTATGCCACTAAGTGTAAACCTGTAAACAGTTCTTGTAAACAAGAAAGATCCCATCTACACCAAGATTATTCTTCCATTTTCTCATCTTTCTCTATCAACAATATCAAACTCTAGAGCACTAAAGGTACTCTAGTACTAAAGCAAACAAGCAAAATTAGGTCTCTTTTTATGGAAACCAACTAATTTTAATCTGAAATTATTCTAAAATATTGGAATTGAAATGTGTCCTTACAGCTTGGCTCTTCACAAGTCTTTGACCTAAACCAGTGTTACTAATTCAATTCTACCCACTTTAATTACTTCTCTGAAAATAGGCATCCATGACACCTTTGCACAGGAAAACAAAATGCACTTGTCTGAGATTATGTTTAGTACAAGACACTTAAATTTCCTGCACTTTTAAAGATGCAGCCATGATATCTTTGAGTCAGGCACCAGATTAAGAATTCTCATTTAAAACGGCAGCAATCTCCATCTTTTTTCACCAAAAGCATCAATCTACCATGCCTCCATGGTGGGAAAACAGGCTTTATCTGATGTATTACAAAGGATTCAGAGCAGAACTGATAGTATACAGCTGGGATATTCTGGGAACACATGTTGGGAACACATGCTGCGATTCTGGGAACAGCAGGGAACACACATGTAGGCTGACAACCACTGTGGTTAGTTTATATGGTTCAGGGTAAGTACTCAAAGGAAGAATTGCGGAACCATGCACAGCTCCAGACTCCATGTGCAGGGAGTATTCACTGCTGGGCACCATGTTAGAGATCATGCCTCTGCTTCTGAGATCAAACAATTAATTTTGAAGCTTGGCTGCTCTTTTAAAGTATTTGAAAGATATGTTGGAACTTAAATATCTACAGATCTGGCATAGTTCTTGGAAGTAGATTTGTGTGTTTTCATTCACACTACATATATTTGTGTCATTGATAATGGGATATTTTTAATACAAATATATTAAAATCCTCTTTGCTTTTTTCAGTTCTTCAAAGTCCTATTTTTTTCTGTGGTTTTCTGTTTTTACCACTTACAAGCCAATTTCAGTTTAGAGTCAGGCATTTGTATTCAAACTTAGAAATGCAGAGATTTGGGTTTTTTTGTTTTCCACTGGGTCCACCATATGGTAATCTTTTTCTTCAGGCTCAGTTCCCTGATGGAAGAGTTAAGTTCCTTTGAAAGAAGTTCCTAATCAAAACAAAGGTGCATCTGTAAAGGGGCTTCACAAAAAGTGAACATTATCTGTACAAAATGAGAATGTTATGGATTAAGGCCACATAGTAAATTGTGAACGAAGTTGCTGAAATATTCATCATCACACACACAGACACACCAAAAATAAACCAAAAACCAACTGATCCTGATAATTTGGCTGTGCAAGTATTCTGCTTCACAAAAAAAAAAAAACAAAAAAAAAACCAAAAAAAAAAAAAACCACCACAAAAAAACCACCCACGCAATCAATTTATCTTTGTATAAAAGAAATAAATGAGATCTTGAAGCCTTCCCTGTCTCCTTCACAAGTATAAAGGAAATGAAGCCTAAATAACAATGCAAAAACATCACCTACATCCAAATTGATTAACTGAAGATTGATAAAATGAAATGCATCCATATTCAAGCAACCAGATAGCTCTTCTAAGTTTAAATTCTCGTGTATGTCACCTTTATTCAGTGCCTTAACAAATATTTCTGGTAACACTTCCCTAGACTGTTCACTAAGGTTGAGATAATATGCAATACATCTATATTATTCCTGTGTCAGCAGAGATTAATTTGTTGTTGTTGTTTATTTTTTGGTAATAAAGAATAAATTAGAATTATTAAAGGCAGGTTGTATGCTTATAGAATTTATTATGCAATTTAATCAAGTTGATACATCCCAATACGTTTAAACCTTCCGTTCTTAAAGAGTACTTAAAAGATACTGAAATGTGACTCCTACTTGCCCAGCTTTTGACTTCAGTGCCACAAAATTCTGTCCTCATTTTTCTTGATATCACTGAAGATGATTGCAGAACTCAGTGTAGAACCCATGTTTACTGATCCATTTGAAACTTTTCTTGGATGCAAAACAACCTTCTACACTATATTATAATTGTGAGTTACACAACCTGAAACTTATTTATACGTTAAGTAGAGGAATGTCTCAAATTTATCTCACCCTTATGAGAATAAAAATAATCCAATATCTAGAAGTTTTACTTGTCAAAAGCACAAAATCATAATACATATTAACTCCAAACAGCCAATCTATGAAAGAGATTCTCCCAGTATATACTACCTGAACCAGAAATCAAAGGGAAAAAAAAAAAAAGAAAGCAAGCTTGAGTAGAAATTTGTGGTAAAATAATCTCAAATGAGTATCTGTGTTTCTGAAGAGATGATCATGCTAATTACTATGGGTGGATTTGAGATCCATTCCATATATCTGAGTTGGTGCAGACATGGCAAAGCACTTAGACCCTGGGAGATATTACTCCGTCTCTGTATGCAGCAAGCAAGAGTCTCATAACAGTAAGTAACAAACTCAGTTTGTTAACTCTCAAAAAAGGTACTGCATATATTGTAATTTTATTCAATGAAAAAGCTTTTCTGAAGAGCTTCAGATCCCACAAATTCAAATTCCATATAAGAGTCTGAATTCTGTATAAGAATCTCTGTTCACAATAAGCCCAGAGCTCTGTCAAATGCTGAGTGTACTTTCTGACCCCCACACAATATATCCAGCTCTTAACCACTGCACTTCCAATCTTTTCTTTCTTGGTTTTCTACGGCACAAGCACAAGACCACTACACGAGGGAAAATGTACATGTTTATTTTTCAACTCATCTGTACGAGCCAGTGTTCATACACAGTGTTACAAGGTGGAGTGACTTGCTAACACAAGGTGGTGCTCTCTTCTTAGTAAACAGCTCCAAGTCTGGTTTACAGCTTGCGTGACTGCTTTTGAGAACTCCAGTCAGTTTTCAGAGGCATTTTCCCCCCAAAACCAGAATTTCGATGTCAGAAATGTAAATAAGTATTTAAGTACTTTCTTTCTCCCCCCACCCCAAAAGATGTTTTGCTGAATGAAATGAAACTTCTCACTGCATTTATCAATTCTCCTGTCATAGCTCTGCCTGCAGATATCCCATTGCATCCTCCTCTAGCCGTTCTCTCTCATCCAGTCCACCGGCTGGGTGTCACCAGGACTTAAGGCTTTCGAAAGAGATACACAAGCTCTTTTCACAGAGGCTGCTAAAAACCCCAGCTAAATCTATTTCTTAGTTTTGTATCGAGTGGTAAAAGAGGATCCCTCAGAGACATTTTATGAACAAGGTTTCTTCAGCAATTTCAGTTTCCACCAATGAGAATCTAAACACTGGATTAACTCCAACCCAATATTAAAGATCCAACTGTGGTTTGTTTCATATTTGTGTTACTAATAATAAGTGTAAGTATTACAGTTTTTCCATCTCCCTCCTAGGAAAGCACTGGTGGGCTTTCATTGCCAGAAATTCCAAATCAGCTCCAAAAACATCAATAGTCCTACTGTCCATCAAAACCAGTGCACGTGCAGCACTTTTGGATGAAAAACCAGAACAAAACAAAGTAATCCCACTTGCTCTTTAAGGAAGGCTTTCTTTCAGATAAAAATTAATATTCAGAGCAAGTTCAACCATATGTTTTCCCCAGGTTTTGAATTTATATATATAATTATATATTTGTCTAGCAGCAACAAAATTGACACACTAGTGACAGAGATCAGTCACATACAGGACTCTGCTAATTCTTTGGGTTTCAGTGTGGTTCACATCCATAGAAACCTTTGCACAGCCTTGGAGCACTCACAGCCTTTTATCTCAGTACACACAGAATCACAGGTGACAAACTAATTTCTAGTCTGTTACAGGTCATCCTGACCTTGGGAATACCTGACATCTGCGGGAACCCTCTCAGAACTGCAGGATACAGATTACACAGGTACACCTTGTTAACTGTGTGAAAATCAGTGCATCTAATCCCTTGAGCAGACACCAGTGGTGGAAATTTCCTACTAGAAACTGCATCCTTGCCCTGTGCAAGAGTATGCTACAAAGCGGTTGACTACCTTTTCCATCACCTCCATAAATTTCATGGCAAACTAGAGACAGTGGAAATCCCAAAGCATAAAACGAGCAAGATAAACATTTTCTCATCTCTTCCTTAGAAGTGCACCACAAGAATAGTAAGCATATGGGAAATTAGTTAACTTATAAAGACCTGTGTTACATAAACATCTCTTTAATCAGATTACTCTGGTGCCATGGGATTGTACCATGTTTTATTTCCTCAAAGGACACGCTGTTCAGTTACTATAGCATTTCTATATCTGGATTAATTAGAAACGGAAATGTGGATACAATTAAGTTTGAAATTAAACATTCTGTGTAGGAGGGAAGATAATCACTGCTTTAGAATG
Organism: Coloeus monedula; assembly: GCF_965178545.1. NCBI lineage: Eukaryota > Metazoa > Chordata > Aves > Passeriformes > Corvidae > Coloeus > Coloeus monedula. The sequence continues at coordinate 13,325,164 of NC_138790.1, forward strand.
ATCAGGCTGCTCCAACCTGTGAAGTATCAAGCTATTCTCTCAATTAATTGGAACAGTACTATGTGTTCTTGGAGCCAGCTAACCGTGGCACTCTGTACAGAGTGTCTGTGGACATATTGCTTCTCTAACCTATTATTTGACCTGCATTATTTGATGATAATAACAATAATTAGTGTCCTTACACAACTCTTGATGTCAAGCATAGTACTTATACTTTTAAATTACTCTGGTTTATTGCACCTCTTCCTTTGGCTGCCCTGGATTGGCACCCCATCAGCACATCTTGAACAAGGAAACCTAAGTGTCACTAAATTCAGGCAAAGTTCTCCTCTGATTCACAAGAGAGTTTATTATCAATTTTGATTTCCATGAAAGGTCTTCACAAACAGGATGTTCTCTCAAAACAGGAAAAAGACAAGCCCCCTTCTGCAATCCTACCTCATGCTGAAAAAGAATGTGTGAAAAGGGACCAAGGTTCAAGAGCATAGGGAGTGGGTTAGTATCGATGCAATTCTGAGCACACTAATACCAATTTTTCTCTCAACAGAAAGACAGCAGAATAAACTTTATGCTTTATCTTAACAGGGAGATGTTCAACATTCTTGGGGCTGCAGCAATAAGAACTTAATGGAGCTCAGGAGGGCCATCAGCAATACACACAGATCTCAGGATCCAGTAAGCAGGCCAGGAAGACAGAACTTCAGACTCTGTGGAAGATCTTACATTTCATTATCTAAATGCTTGCTTCCCTTTTACCTTCTGGACATCTGAGACAATAGGGAGTTTATATTCTCCTTGCCTCCAAGAACAGTGGAAAATAACAGATCCATAGGGTTGAAAGAGAGCACATCAAGACAGGGAGGAGGCACTGACTGCATAGTCTTCAAGACAATAAGACAAAGTCTTTCCTTCCTGATAGTACTGGTGAAGATATTCATACTAAAATGCACAGAGAAAGTAGGGTTCTCCAAATGAACTGCGCAAGTAACAGGTCATTGGGAAATTCAGAACCATCAGAGCAAAGAACACTTCTTCCTGTGCATAGACAGAGATCAGCTCTGTTCAACAGGTTTAGAACAGAAGTCTCTGTATGTGCATTATAATTGAAATACCAGAGTAGGTGAGGGCTAAAAAAACCAAAAAGGGATGATGAAAAATACAAACAAAATTCACATAAGCTCTCCATAGAGTGGTTTCATGTGGAACTATAGCTCAAAGTTTAAATCTGATTTTCACATTTCAGAGCATCAACTGCATACATGCAAGTAAAACAAACAAATAATAAAAGACAATGGAAAATTATCCAAACTGCATAATTAGAACATCCTGATCTTCTTATTGCCAAGCCCTTGGCTTTAACTACTGGACCACATGGCTCACACCCTAATTAATGGATAAATTTAATGTTATAAAAATTTCCAAATCTTCTTTTCTTTTTTTTAATAAACCTGAGATGGAGATTTCCAGTGTCAAGCAATTAGAAGTGTGTCTTAATCCACTTATATACTTTCTACAAGGCTTAGCATACTGCAACTACATTTTTCGGTCTTCATGTTTGGCTATTGCTCTTATTTTCATTTATTTCTTTTTATATTAAAATTTTCACATTTTGTAATCTTAGTCAGCTTCACTGAGGATGGGAAAGGACTTCATGGTCTCCTACAAAGTTACAGTGTAGATGAAGCAGAGATTCTATTACAAGCCTACGACACCTATGTTTCAGTGAGGGTTTTATGCATCACATATGTAAACCATCCTAGAACCTGCAGAATGAGAAATTCTGTGCCAGGAGACTGTAGCATATTCCCCACAAAGCATTTAGTAGTTATTTTTAAGCATAAGAATAGACAGCAATAATAATGATAAAGAGGATTTAAATATCACCATGGAAATATTTACAAAAAATACCACAGAAGAAGAAAAAAAAGCTCCTGTGCATATTTTTCATGAAATTGTAAACTGATACTCTCATTTACAAGTGTTTTTAGAATACAGAATAGGAACAAAGAAACAAGCTCCTGAAAGCATAAAGTGAATTATTGAATCAGTGGAACTGTGAAGAATCTAAGTTATAGAATAGTTTTCTTTTTTAATCCTGGCACCTGTTTGCAAGGAGCAGGCCTTGTTGCAAAAATTTCCAGTTTATCACAAGGCTCCCATCTTAGTGTGGCCATTAATCCATCTAGAGCATTTTTCTTTTTAAGTTTGAGGGTGATTAGGTAACCTGCATTTCTTTAAACAAAGAAACCCCAACCCAATATGGCCTTACCTTTTCTAACTCAAAACAAACACAGGCTTTAAGACTAACTAAAAGTCTCTTAAACAAAGCTGCTTATCCTGAAAAATGCAGAGGCATATTATTTCCATATACGTGATGAGTTCCAAGAGAAATGTGGTGGATATTCTCAGAAAACAAAATGCATCTGTGGATCTTGTAAAAAAACCTGAAACATACCTGGGTGGTGATAAGACCAGTGGTGTTTACAGTAGCTCCACATTTTCATCCAACAACATTTTTCCTATAAAGTTTAAAAAACATTAACACCTACTTTTCCTAGGGGCTCACTATAATACTTGAGGAAAATGCTTCTTCCAAATGGAAGAATTCAAATGTCTCAAATAAAAAATCCAGTAAGTCCAAGGAATTAATAATCCAAACCCCTATGATGTTTTAGACATTCCGCCTACCTGTGCTTCTGTTTTGCTGCCTCTAAAGCACAGTAAACACAGAAATACTGGCTGAAGCTGGTTATGAGCTCTTTCAGAAAACCCATGCATACCATTTCCTGGGTCACCAAGGAACTATAGAAGATGCTATGAGAACAGCTCCTATTTAGGAGACCACATCTCTGCAAACATCAGTTCTCAGGACAACAATGAGAAAAAAATCTTTAGGAATCTTCAAATCAAAGACCTTTTAACCTGAACTTCTATTTGAAGTTAAGCAGTCGCCTTTCTGAATATGCCACAATCAGTGTTCTAAACATTTTGATGTCTAAGGTCACCATTACCACCATGATACATAAACCACATCATCAAGTTCTGAAGAGAGGGGTCTTGGAGTGGCTCTACTGTTTGCTACTCAGTTATTATTACCTTGGGTTTGGATAAAACCAGAAAGTTTGTTATATAACTCTTCAAAAACAATTCTCACGATCAGAAGGCAGCAGACACAAATAGATCCACTTGCACAGGGCTCAGAAATGAAGGAACATATCAGATCTAAAGCACAGCAGGCACCATTTTCCTGGTGACCTTTTCCTTGCAGCAAAGTGATGGCCCTGGTGAATAAATGACCAATTTGGGTCTTTTTCATTTAACTGATTTTTGCCATTTGGGGGCTCCAGACCTGTTCCTTTCTCCCTGGGAAGGTCTGTCCCTGCTGTGAGTGGCTCTCTTGGTCAACAGCAGGAGGTAAGGCTGGTGGCAGCTGCCTGAAGAGAGAATACAACAACCTATTACTGCTTCATACAGGAATGGCAGCCACTTCCAATTGTGTGAAGAAAGAGAAGGAACACTTGTTTCACCCTTAGCAATCTCCCCTATTTCATCCCTACCTATAAAAGGAATTCACAGTGCTCCTACTGAGCTATGCAATCTCCAGTGTCCTTACAACACTTCTGCTTTGCAGCAAAGCATATCGTATCTTTGTGCACATCAAAAATTGAGGCATAGAAAAATAAAGATGCTCAAGGTAACAAAAAGTTTGTAGTCCAGAAGAAACGCTCGGTATTTGGAGAAAAGCTCTTAAAAAAAAAAAAAGCTTATTTTTACAAACTCCCCAGAAAATTATCAGTACCAAAAAATTTGATTGATCCACAAAACAACCCAGTTGTTACACCTCTCTTTCTCCAGACATCATCTATGCCTTCATCTTAAAACTCTTGCAAAGCCAAGCTGCAGAATCAGTCAGCCATCTTGCAACAGACCAGAGATGTAGCAAGACCTTTTGTCTGAGCTTCCTTTACAAAAATCCCTGGACAAAACTCTTCTACAACTTCAACTTGCCCCACAGTAGTAAAACCCCAGCCTGTAAAGCACTTTCTGGAGACTCCAATCTGTGAAAGCACCAATATCTCAATGTAAAGTGGGGAAGACAGAGGATAGAGATGAGTTTCTTACAAATGAAACCCTATCAGAAAAAACATGTATAGTCACTAGAGACTTAAGGGAATTGTCAGGCATGACCTCCAGCATCTCTAAATCATCAGGGCAGATATGTTATTTTGGTGCAAATGTGCAATGAAAGATGGATTTAAGTGGTCTTCTTTAACTTAGCCTCTACTTAAGATATATGGGTAGGAAATACTGAGTTTATTTGATCTTCACAATTAGTTTCAGCCCATCTGCAATGAAAAGACTCATTTTACCTTGACACTACTGTCATTTCATATGATCCTAGCACCCCTGACTTTCAGCATCAGAACACATGACAAATAGACACAAAAATTCAGAAAACAGATTTTAAAAAATATAATGTATGTGAAGATCATGAGAGATTTACTATTAATTTTGCATGACTACGTTATTTAAGATCACTCTTTGGGGTCACTCTCTTCTGGCAGATATCAAGCTTTGCCCTGGCAGAGTGTGCAGGATAAAAAATCAAGACATATGTGTTCCACATAAGCAAAAAAGTGAAGCATTTTTTGGCTTTTTTGTTACCAGCTTCATCGTAATACTCTTTAGAGAGAATATTAAGTAAAATGCAGAACTTATAATTTATTTTAAAGTTAAATTTAGTACACAAAAAGCTAAATCTCACTTGTTCAAATACTGTATATACTGTAATTACACACTTTAATTTCATGCTTTTGGTCATGCTCTTAGCATAAGTAGTTGTAATTACACATTTAAGTCATGTAATCATGTAATTATTAAGATGCACAATTCAATTATATACTTAATGTATGCAAATACATAGAACTATCCTATGACATTGATTTTAAGTAGAATACCCCACTAATTCTGAGGGGAGTTCTGCTTAAATACTTATTACACAATACAGCTTGCAAAGAACTGTACTGACAGAAAGAAGGTAGACCCATTGTCATGCTTCTTTGGATATCTGCATGAAATGTAAATAAATAAATAAACAAACAAACAAATATATACATAAAACCCAGCCATACACACATACAAAGGTGATGAATTCTCAAAATGGACCGAAATATTTATAAGCTTGTTTTGCAGCATTGGTAGAAAGAAAATTATCTCCAAAAATACCCTACTACTTCCTAATAAACAGTTTTGTCCTCAGAACATTATGTTAAATAAGCAATGATCTCTTTACAGGTTGCAATTACCAAAGTAGGCATTTCATAGTTTCCTTCACAAAACTAGAAAGGGAAAGAAAGAAGCTATTCAAAATCAAACAAAAATAAGGACCATAGACAGCAAATTCATTTCCAATATGGTTGGTGTTTTGCTTAACCACCAAAAACACTTGCCAAAAATATAAACCCTGGGATTATTGGCCTCAATATCAGTGCACACTTTTGAAAATGCTTTTAGTAATTTTTTTGCCACTCATTTCTTCTCATAATAAAAAGGCTTTTAAAACCAGGAGGGCTTTGTGCAGAACAACACAATAATTAATGGTGCATTCAGGGAGGTTTCTCTCCAAGAGTAGAAAACAGCAGAAGCAAGAAAGCCACTGCCAGAGCAAGGGGGAAGAAGTCATCTTTCTATTAAACCACACAGATGATGCAATCACTGAACCCCAGTGTCCATTCACACTCATCACTGGCAAATCCGATTCACACAGGAATTTCAAAAGATGACAATATCCTGCTGTGAGCTCCACTGGAGAGCGGATTCATGTTCTCCTGTACATTCACCTTGATTTGGTTTGAAGAATAGGCATGAAGAATTGAGAAGCAGCCCTTCTCCAAGAAAATCAATGAGGAAAAACCGTGATCTGTGTGCTGCAACTACCCCCAGCACACACACACACAGAATTTAGTTATTAGTAAATTATCAAGAACACTGCATTGGCAGAAACACATCAAATTAAGTAACATGTACCTGAGCACATCCAGATTGGAAGGAAGCACCAGGATGTTTTAACTCTCCTTGGATGCCCCATTCCCTCTGCCCTTCATAACACTTTGTATAAAATCTCATGATTAGAAGTATAGTTGTGTTGGGGAAACTCCTCTTGGTTACAAACTGAAGCAGGCATATCCCAATGGAACTCTGACTGGGACTCAGTAGACTTCAGACTATAAGAATAACTAATTGCTGGGACCACACTGTTATATGTGACAGATTCATACCCATTCTAGAAATAGGCAGAAAAATAAATTCTCAAATTAATTCCATTTAAGTTCCTTAGTAGCTTTTTCCTTCAAGAAAAAAAAAAATGTCGATACCCTGAATGTCCCCTGGCTTGAAGACGTAAATCAAAGTTAATAGATTTGCAACAGTAAACGTGACAGTAAAATCAAATATTAAATTATCAGACTTCTCAAATATCAGAACAGCTTTAAAGATGCTACTTAGATATTCACAGGATCTGGGATGAAAGCATTTTTTCCACTAAGATTAATATCTATTATTGTTCATCTGAAAGATATAAAGACACATTCATAGTCCAGAATATTAGAATTGATTACAAAAAAATGCTTCACTGTCTACTTTGAGTTTAAATAAGTAACTATAACTGCATGCTAACATTCAAAAAATAAACCGAATTCTGCCAGGACACACCCAGGTAACTCTATTTACATTGCTAGGTACTAGGTCAGGAACAGATATACCCCAACTATTTCCATAGGACTGGGAAAATCCCAAACTCCTCTTGCGGAAAGCCCTGAACCTGAGCCTATTTCATCATCAATTAGCACAACATGGCTCTGGTCTTTGGTGGTGTTTCTATCACAGGCTTTCCCACTCCACAATTAACAAATAGCATTTATAACCTGGCTAGCAACACCTCTGCAGGTGATGTCTGCTATTTTCACAGTATTCTCTCCTATCATGGCTGAGGAATAACATAGCTAGCCTTGAAGAGGAATTCATCTCTTTTTGAAAGGTTACCAATAGCATTTCTCTACTGGCAGTATTTCAAAGAGAAATGCTATTGGTACTGTTTCTCTCTAAGGCCCTGCAACTCTTTGGAGAACGGAAGGCTACTCTGAAGTACTGTAATGCAGAAACATCAGCTGTTCTGTCTGAAAAATCAAACCAAAATGAGAGGTCTTGAGGGATCTCACAAAAATAGGATGGCATATTTCTATTCCTCCAAAATGTCCACCTTATCTTCACACAGCACAACCAACATATGGTTGTTTCCCCTAATTTCAGGGCATTTTGCCATGTGATACTGAATTATTGGAGCTGCTGCTGCAAGACACTTTCTGTCACAAACCACAGAAACAGTATTCCTAGCCTACACCTTTTCAGCTTTTCTCCTGGCCTTTCCTTGATTTTCAGCACCAGCTTACCAAGAATATTTCTAACTAGACAGGGTTCAATTTCCTAAAGGTGCAAGTTCCTACAGTGGCTACCTTTTCTTTTAACAATTGCTGTACTGACTTCTATTCCTTTTTGTTATTGTATGGTTTCTAAAAATTGGTTACATTACAAAACAAGTGAACCCACAAAACCCAGAAAACAGCTTTTTTTGCATGTGCCCTTGTTGGCAGATCATGATGAAGCGTCTCTTTTCCAGCTGCCTTAAGGAAGAGTGAGGAGTTTCCCCTTTTCTCTTGAACTTTTTCTGATATTGCTTGAGGAAGCCCAAAGTCCCTTCTCTAATGAATGTTCCCTGCTTACACACACTCATGGCTGTTTCTACATTAAATGTTTAGGCTAACATTTTAGAATTTTAAGCTTGTTACAGAGGTGAAAAGTGCTCCTAAGCAGAGCCAGTCTTCAGTTCTGACCCAGCAGGTCAAAGCATATCCCAGAGGCATGTACACATATTTTATGATCCTGCTCAATGCTGCTGTCATGGCAATTGACCACTGAAAATAGGAAAGTAATGAAAATCATTAGTTGATATAATTCAGACATATAAGGATTTTTCTGCTGTGGGAAAATCCAGCACTAGACTAAAATATCATACAACAAATACCTTCAAACACGGAAGTCAACACATTGCAAGGCACTAACTGCAAATTTGCATATGAACTTTCACAAAGGAAGGAGTCTGGAAAAACATAGACACAAAATAATATGCCGGTTTGGAGTCTGTTTTGGTAAACATGAACCGTCTTGATTTAAAAATCAGTGATTGTAGATTTCTTGCACTATAACATTTATTGTTGCTGACACAAGTGGCATTAAGATGGAAAACATTTTCAGAGTGGTGGTAGAAAATGATTTATTTCTAATGAGATATCATGGATATAGTATAGTAACCTAGCATACTAATCTCATTGCCATTTCCTGTGCATCAAATTTGGGCCCAATGCTGAATTACATACCATGACCTCCAAACAAAGATTTTGTGTATCTGTACCATTTCAGGTCATTTGCAACACTATAGCGTAGCCCATTTCTCCCTCCACCCCTCACCCTTCCTGCCCCACAGACTGACTGAAGAGACTGTGTGTGACAGCTCCTAATATGCAGGGCACCAGCATCAAGAGCCTGCCTGTGAGGAAGGGTTGACCACTGCAGACAGCCTTCAAGATCCACCAGCACATCCATTGCACCATGAATATTTGATATCCTACAATGCCAAGAGCTGCTAACAAACCTAGAGAAAAAGCCTGACCAGTGAAGGTGTCACAAGGATGTTGGTCACCAGTGACCTTAACCTGTGATGCCAATCAATGCCCTGAGCAGCACAGTCAATGTGAGTTTCTCCCTCCCAGGGGATGCTGTCAGCTACTCTAAAACTCTTCACCACCATTTGGTAAGAGGAAGACTGGCTTGTATATGCTTTAAAATTGGACACCAACATCAAGATGTATTCAATTAAGGTGTCATGTCCCATCTCAAGTGTAAAAGGAGAAATGTAGTACAATAACATTTCACAGCTGATAACTGTGTTTCTGCCTGATTAGCTCTGATTACGCAGGTTGAACAGGCTCAGTGTTACAGACAACAATTAATTACCCATTCTATAACCCAAGTGTATATTTTTCTTCTGAGTTTTACAGCTAAGGTCCAAATCCTTATCCTACAAGAATTTCACATACAAGTGTAAGTAATCTAGTAACTCTCCTTCCACACCCAAAAACTTTATTTTTCATTTAGGGCAGACATTTCATTTCACTGCCAGCGTACTTAAAGGTAACTAAATTACTCCTGAGAGAAACTCCAAAGGAACATTCAAATTCATATAAGAGCATTTACCGACCGTATATTTTCAATTGCACAATAAGTTGTTTCATGGCTTGACTGCTGCTTTTCACACTGATTAATAGATATTTTTGCTTACATGAAATTGTTCAAGGGCAGAATGCATCATGATGAGAATTGGATTTCAGAAAGTTTATCTCATCAGGTTTTGAAGTCTCTTTAAAAATCATATGCAATATAGTTAACATTATTAATCTTCTCTTTTTTATTTCCCTTCATGTCTCTATATTTTGACAAGGAATTGAATGCAAATGCTGAACTGTTTCCTATTAAATATTTGTGATAACCATTTACGTCTCTAGAGCATGTAACTACTTTTCACTGAAAGTAATTTTGGCAGAAGTAGCAGGCTTGTGGATTGGCCCTATGAAAATGTGAGTTCCCATTATGTTTATGGGGCTCTGATGAATACAAAGCTAGAGCTACTTAAAACAAGACTATGCAAACACAGTCCTTTGAAGGGAAGGAACATTTTGGAACTCTTTTACTCAACAGAGTACTTGTGCTAGAGGACCATGAATAATTATTGTTAGACAGCAGGAATAATGCCACATAAAACAGCTTTGAAATCCTTCTTACAAAAATGCACATGTTAATTTATTACAAGCAAAGAGCTAACTGTAGAAGCAAATAAAGAACATCCCCGTTAATGGAGAATTTGGCTTTGAAATAATTTCATTATTTAGCTTAAGGTTTTTTCTTACTTATACAGGTGTACCTTATACAGGAAGCTAAAATCTCTGATCTTCAACAAGAGAACAGGCTACACACAGTCCCTTAAAGTAAATGGCTGAAGCCACAAACTTATGTGCTTATCAAGGCTGTGTCTGAGTCTTTTTCTAAGGTATTGTCTTTCAAAACATTGTCATATGCCAAGATTAAAAATATCCACAGCCTGTCAACATTGTAACCTGAAGTTAAAAAAGCATATGTGAACACTCAAAAAAAATCATAAAAAAAACCAAAAAAACACCCCCCCACCAACATAGTATGATATTACAAGAGTGATAACTAAATGCAAAATGATCCTAATAACATCAGTGTAAAGGTATTGAGATAAGGAGTCTACACTGAGAATTACATTTGAATATGTTGTATTTACAGAAATTATGTGTTTGCTTGCATTTCTGACAAAGGCATGACAGCTAAGACACCTCAGAACACTCCTGACACTATTTATTTTTAAAATCCATGGTGTGAGCCTTATATTTTTTGTCTTCTCTTGTTGTTCAAGAAATTTTACGTGTGGGTGACTGGAATAGGCGAAATGAGAGAAAGAGTAAGTCAAGCAACAGGAACTCCTAACCATTTATCTCTTGGGAAATACACCTTTTTTCAGCCTTTCAAGTCAAGGGCTTAATGTAGGTTGCAAGGTTGGTATCATGTAACCAATAATTCAGATTCAGTTTGGTATTCTGTATCGTTAGCCATCACAACCATCATCAAAATAGCCCCACACACAAGAGAAATAACACAGGGAAAATTAAGTAGGAATAATCTAATCAAAACCTGTTTCCTCCTGTGAGAGTAAAGAACTCTGTGATGGAGCCTGTGATTTTGTGTAGGAATCATTAGTTTTCTCCTCATTAACGCAAAACAGACCTTAGACTTGGCAACTTTTGCTGAAGAATTTTGTTTCTACCCTGACAATTCACTGCAAACAATATGATGTTGTACTTTGCTGCAACAGGTTCCAGTACTAATTACACCTGTCTCCCCATGCCTGACCACAACTCTGGCCTCTTTTCAGCCTGAATTCTGAGCTCCTCAGCATTTCTTAACTATAGAAGGGATTTAATACTCTGCATATTCTTGTAGATTAATTGAAATAATTGAAAAAGGGAGGAAATAGTCAATGTTCTCTTCACAAATCATACTTACGTTTATAAAGTGAAAGTCCAGTTCTCTAGGGTCCTACATACTTTCAAAGTTTGCTCTTCCTTTTCCCCCCCTAGCTAATATAACTCATCTTTAAAAGTTGATGATTCTCCTCTTGCCAGTTTTTTGTTAGTAACCTTCAATAAGAACGGAGTCACTCCATTTCCACATACAATCCCTAAGGATTGGAGTCTCTTATTAAAAAGGAGTGAAATAGCATCTCCCTGCTTCTGTCTCAGTTATGCCACCTGACAGAAAAAACATTCCCAAATTCACATCTGTGAAAACAAAAGTCTAAATTTCACCATATGAAACCAACAAAAGAGCACTACCACTGCAAACTTGTGCAAAAACATCTCAGAAATGCGTTTCTGAAAGCCCTCTTGGGTTTGGAGTAATGTTATGGATCAAGGTTTTCCATCTAAGACTGAAAACACAATGTTCCCTTCAAAAGAGCCTGCTCTCTTCTACCTAACTGCCAGGGTAAATATGTACCTCTTACAAGCACATTAGCTCAAACTAATGCAGAGGCAAAAGCTGTGATGCACAGGCAATGGAAGTTATCTGCTCCCCAGGGAGAACTTCCTACAAGTCACTAACTGCTTATTCCCAGTTCCACGTACTAACAAATTCCCACCAATCTTCTCAGGCAGCGAGGTCCCCTGAGGGTCTCTGTGCCATTGTGCATCTTATCCTATTGTCCTGCTCCTGTTGTTTGTGTTTTCTGCTGGTGCATCTCTCAAAGCAATACACACTGTCTGAAGACACAAAGCAAGAGCAGACCATTCTCACTGCCTGCTGGTTTCTATGAACACTGCAGTGTTCTCTTGTTTGTTTTAGAGCAGACCCTCTTCCTTTATTCTCCATTGAATTTTTCAGGATCCAACTAACAAGCACAGCTCTGAATTTCTCCACCTGATTTAGACAGCCTTTTGATGTTGCTTCTATCTTTATATTAAAAATTCACTGCTTTGTAACATTGTCCTGTAAAATATTGGATTAACTCTGATAGCCCTCAATACAACAGCATTTCACCAGCCCACAAATCCTTCCAGCTGTTCTGCAGACATTGTCCAGCCCTTCATCTTTTGAAAATTTTAACCCCAGAAAGAGATGCAGCAGTGTCCTAGTATTTATTAGCTACTTAAATCCCACTTCTCAAAAGTAATTTTCTATTTGCACCCAAATAAGAGTAAAGGCAACACAACCACTTGTACTCCACCAATCTTCTTCTATGAAGTTTAATTCAATAATCATAAGGCTTAATTGTTTACTGTCAGCCAAGCCTTTTGTAGAAAAGTATCAATTCATAATTCACTCTGTCTTCTAACTCAATTTAAACACAGGATGTTTATTCTTCCCTTTTGTCACATGAAAACTTCAGTTAAGCTGGATATAATTGTCTATGGTATTACAGAATCCAGTTCTGTTGTATACAGCTACAAGCTATAGCAACCATCTATTATCACAGTGCAATTAAGTAAACACTTCATCTACATCCAAATAACACAGCACGTTCCATTTTTCTAGCACAGCAGAGTCCAGTAATCCCTGACATGTCTGAGTGTACTTTATAATAAGAAAAAAGAAACAGAAACATAAGTAACATTAATAATTACAAGTATTTCCTTCATTTCACTTGCTCACAGAGGCAAAACATTACATTTGAAGAGCTAAATAAAGAAAAATATTGCAATATGTTTCCACATGTCAAGCACTCAAAGCTTCAATCTTGTTAGTATTAAGCACAGAATTTTTTGGAAACACTGTCCTTGAAATTCACATTGAAATATAATCCTTATTTATTCCTGCTTTATTCTTTCACTTGCCTTGCATAATTCATATAAATTTTGGAGAAGCCTGAATTACAGTCTTGGCACAAAGATGTTGTCTTCCCAGAATGTGGGTGATGGCCACATAAATTTTGAAATAAGGGCTATTTAACGTCAAAAAGACCAACAAAGGCTATTTAAATACTAAACATGCTCAGCTCATGCAGTCAGTCCTGCCCGAATTTCTACCTGAATTTTCTAATAAAATGATAATGAATAAAAATTCAGATTGTTTATTAATTATTATATCTGAATACATGCAGTCATTATTTATTCAGGTCTTTTGTTAATATTTAAGTGATGGAGATTACTTTAAATTATACCCTTCTGTTACTGATGGGAACTTTTTAAGCTATACCCCATTGTGAGGCAACAGTTTTATTGCTTGGTTTGATAATGAGCTTCTGGCTGGCTTAGATGCCTCATTTTTAGCCATTATTAGCCATGCACTAACCATGTTCTTACTCGCCTTCTCTGACAAAGCCTCCTCTCCCGGCCACAGAGGCAGCACATCAGCACTAGACAGACAGTGGGATGATTCTGTATGGCCACTTTTATGCACTTACAAAATTAGATGCATCAAATAATGTCATAGATGTTCACATTTTGCACTGACAACCTACTTCTAATACTGGATCGCTATGCTGACATCTGGGAAATGTGAAATAGATAGGCATATGGAATTTATTATTTTGTTTTTCAAGTCATAGATATTAAATTAAAAAGAAAGAAAGTTATGAGATTAGTGACAGGCAATTACAGTAACTTGTTTAAGAGGACAACACTGAAAGACGTCTCCTTTGCTTCTGGGGAGGAGTAGGTGTGAATATATCACATAACTCATGGGTATTCTTGTTTCAAGAAGAAAATTCATGTTCATTTTTACCTAATCCAAATACAAAATCACAATACACTCTATCTTACTACTTTCCCTGTATCAAGTACCCATTTGAGAAATGCTCAGTTATGTCTGCTACACAACAAACTTCAGGAGGAACCAATCAGTGCTCTGTATCACTATCAGGAAAAGGTTAAGTTTAGACTAAATGAAATCTGCGTTCTCGTTCATCCAAGAGGGTCCTGCAGTGTAATGCTAAGAAACTACAGTTTGTTAGCATTAAATGGAAGAGTTTCACCTAACAGAAACCACAGCTACAGTACAGAAAGAAAACATTTACCCAGCAGGTCTGATCACTTTCAGTGTCTAGTAATATCTAGGTTTTTCATATAAAGTTATTTAAAATAAATTATGATATCAGTAAATTACATAAAAGTATTAATCTGTGTGATGAACTCAGCTCTAGACTTAAAAGAAGTAATGAAAACAAAATGATAACCTACTTAGTTGATCTGAATTATAACAATGTAGTATATGACATGCTTTTAACAAGAAAGGACTTGTTCAAGACCAAAGTTGTTCTTTGTGTTATATATTTTTCTTTTTTTTTAGAAGGCTATGGGTACATCATGCCACAGAATAAAAATCTAATATGTGCAGACATGCAATCTCAAAACGGTCCTCAAGACCAGAACAGGACATTCACACAAAGAAACAAAGTCCCATAAATTTACCAGCCCTTGCCTGGTACCCTAGAGGCATAGCAGATTCCACAACTCAAAGGATAAACAACAGACAACTGTGGGCAACATTCAGTTTTAGTAATGATCAGAGGCTAAGAATAAAAAAGAACATTGCATCTCTCAAGAGTAATAAAATCTGCCCATCCAAGTGTCTGGCTTTAAAAGCCCCCATTCGTGGCTGGGACCAGCACTGACCCCACAAGTCAGCACTCATATCTTTCCATTTACATGATTAGTCAAAGCAAGGAATGGATAGATAGAATAACAACATACAAAAATCTTTAGGAAAAACAAACTGCTTTACTAATAATCAATTTCAGACAGATAAAAAAAAAATATCGGTAACTATTTTGAGAAGAACTCATTTCAACAATCTACTGTCATGAAATTACTAGAATTGGGGGTTTTGTTGAAATAACAGAAATTTGTGTTCAGGCCACAGCCTAAATTTTATTCACTAAAAGAAAAGTTTAAAATATTGAAAAAAAAAAAAAAAAAACCAAAAAGGCATTTCCAAGTCCTATTTGCCCCCCTGCTTTCAAATCTCTACAGTTTGGGCCCAGTGTGAAAATAGCAGCAATATTTCACTCTGCCAAGTCATGATACACAACTTCATGCAGAAAACATGGCTAAAGCCTTCTAAGCCAGTAGACATCCTTGTAGAGTTCCTCTAATCCCCAATCTTGTTTTTTTTAGTGCAAGATGCAACTCAGCATATGCCAACCCATCAGAGAGAGGCCATCCCCCAACTACAAATATTTGTGTGAAGTTATGGGTAGACTGCACTCTCCAGTTGTGCAGAGCCCTGGGTGTCTGATGTGCTCCATGATTTAGCCTTCCCAGCAGCAAATCCAATAAAGATAGAATTCTGTTTCTTTTCAGAGCTGATTGACATTTTAATTAGTATACACTTAGAAGTGTTAATCGAGCTATGAAGTGAGGTGGTAATTCACAGCTAGTTAAATCTCCCACAGTGGTTTTATGAGCATCAGTACACAGTTTACTTCATTAGTTGTTCTTCGGATATTTTTAATAAAAAAATAAATGCACCCACAGTGGTATAACTCTTTTTTCAAAGAAAACCAGCTTCCAGGAGCCCATTCCTAACAGAGGATTCTTCTTTCCTTCTATAAGATAATCTAAATCCCTAATGGGTTATTTCAAAGGACTTAAATATAATAACTTTGTTTACTACTTTCATTTTGATAGAGTCATAAAAATGTATCCATAATATTCCTTCTTCCATGGAGCATCCCTCCTTCACCCCACTGATAATGTTATAGAAACAGGTTTTGTCCTTTTATTTTTAAAGTATTCTACAGATTAAAAGACTCTCACTCCAAAGGTCTTCAGAAACAAAAGCTGTGCTTGCTATTAAAAACAGAACAAAAACATGTTGCATGATACATATAAGCATCTAAAATGAAGCAGTGGTACGTATGTGTGTGTCACTATCTAAGAATGTAAATCCTTCACAAGAAATTTTTTTTAATTAATAATTCATTTGTTTATTTATTTAGTGCTTGCATTTCTGAAAGATTATTTATTTTCTTCAAAGCTCAGCCATCTGGCTATTGTGAAAGCCTTAAAAAAATAATAGACACAAATGGCTAAGAAGATCCCTTGTGTTTCTAAGAAATATTATGGGTGTGGTGGGGCTGTTCTGGCAGTGTGTATGTGCATGGGTCCAGCAAAGGATGGCTATAACATAGCATCATGCTCTTGACAGACTAAGTTTTTCACTTCAGTTCTTGGATACAATAATCCTAAAATATACTGAACACTTACATCCAATGTTTTCAGAGAACAGGGGTAGAAAAAGAATTTGAGAATTATTCGAGAAGTTGAAAGTGGTCCTGTACACAGATGCATCTTCAATTCTGAGAAGCACATTTAATAAAAACACACCTATCAGAGGCAGGCATTAAGATGAACTTCATCCTGTCATCTTAGGAAGTGTACAAAAAGCCCCCTAAGCTGTGTTACCCTTACCAGACACTAGAAACCTTCACATAGTGTTTCTTTGCAAAAAGTTTTGATTTACAAGTCTAAAGGAAGAAAAGCAATGCTGGCATTTTTTCCTTTCCTTTTACTTCTTTGAAGGGCTCAACAAGTTCCTACATCAGTCAGCACTACCTGTGAATCAGCTCAGGGCAAGGGTAACACACCACCATCTGCAACACTGAGGGATTTTCCATTTTCAGGCTTAATTCCTGACTCTGCAGATGAACTGAGCCACAATAAAAAGACATCCTTACCCATTCAGTAGTGTGGGTTTAGAGAGAAATTAGCCAAGTAATTTCAAATTATATACATCAAACAGGGTATAGAAAATTTCTTGCATTTTTTGCCTACTGATTGCTGACTCTCAAGTCAGGATCCCTTGTTAGCAATTTGCAAATAAAATGATCTGTTAAGATATTACAACAGTCCTTTATATTCTTATACATCTTTTATCTGTCCCTGGATATACATATCACTAAACACCTTTGAACGAAATGCCCAAAAATCACAAAAAAAATTCATGGCGAAACAACATATTGTATGAAAATCTCTTAGTAAAGCTCACCTCACAAACAGATATGGGGCAAGGAGGAAATCAGTTTTAAAAACATCACTTTCACAGACATCATTAAAACTTATGATTAAGAAATGGGCCAAGGGTAGCTACAGTGCAGTTCCATATGATACTTTGCTTTCCATGTGAAATATGTAACTCCATAAGGATGCCTTGGAGCCAGAATGGAGGGAGGGAGGGAGGGAGGGAGGGAGGGAAGAGAAAAAGGGGATGATTTGCAGGCCAGACTGATCATGGGTATATGATCAAACAGAGCCCTGCCTTCTTGCCCTTTTTATATAAATTTCATTTATTCAAATACAGCCGCAACAAAAAATCTTGCAAAAAAACCCCAACAACAACCAAAAAAACCACCCCAAACCCCGAAAAACCCCAAGAAACAAACCACCCAAGAAAAAAAAAAAAACAAACCAACCAAGATTGCATTTTTCTAAGCCAAGGACTACCAAACTACCATGTTAATCCCTCCTCAATGAAACATGTAAATTCCAAGCACAAAATTTTAATTTACAGATAGCACAAACCTGTGGGATGGAATACGCCTACCATTCACAGCATTTGACTGCTATTTCACACCAGGAATGACTAGAAAACTCATAACAAAGTCCTTTCAGAATAATCTAGCCATTTTTTATCTCAGGGAGGTTCATAGATTATCTTTAAAAGATCCACAAAAGCAGCTGAGCAAAATCTTGCCCTGTATTGCTAGTGCAGTTTTCTTTTACTGAGGCATCTTCTCGTTATTTTTAGAACAGGACTAGTCAATAAAGTAGCAAAAAAAAAATTAAAATGTGACAGGTATTTATTGGTGCCAGTCAGAGCTGGATTTTAGTTCCATTGTTCGTAGAAAATTATGTGGCTTAACACTAACCATATGTTCCATCCCAAAACCACGCAAATGTGAAATTCAGGTCATCTCTTATTCTATCACTAAAAAACCCCAAACCCTATCACTAGGAAAACAAAACAAAAAAGAATACAGTGAACTTTGCCACCTCTTCCATAGGTTTTATTAAGAGATGGGGTAAACAGCATTTTCAACTGGTAAGGAATTCAAACTCAACTTTGCCCCCAAATTTGCATTAATTATGTGGAAGACCATGACATGAGCTGCTAAGTGTTCTTCAAAAGGTGAGTTTATGATTTCTGTGCTTTTCTTTTATAATTCCCACAATGCTTAAAAGTGGGCAATGCAGTGCCACTGCCATTATATGCAGTGCAGCAGAGAAATCATTCTTTTTCTCTCCCTTTCCTTGACAGAACAAATTATATGACTATTTTTCCCCACATGCTCTCAAATCCATAGTCCACTGAAAGAGTCCATCACCCCCTGGAAGTGCAAACAGAGGTTATCCGGCCAGTCACTGAGGGGTATTCCTCTCTGTTGTGCAGGTTAGCCAGCAATTCCTCCTGAAAGCTGTCCATTCTCAGGGAACTGCAGAGCAGCCAAAAAGCTGCTTGCCCCCTGACACTCTGCACAACCTGGCAGTGCAGAACTGCAGTGTCTCCCCACTTCCCAACACAACTTGCCTGGGGCTGCTCTGCAGGAGAAGCAGTGACCAAACTGCAAAACCTCTGCATCTCCCAGCAGAGACTCACTCTCAGAAAAGCCTCATGCAGGATTCACTCATTTCCTATCTTCTTATCTTACGTTATCACCTGATTTAACACACACACAGCGCTGTCCTGTTATAAAATATCTCACACCTCAGTTTATAAGCAGCCAAGGCAACCACAAATGTACCAGAAAGTTTGTAGAAGGTTTTCAGTCTTTCAGATACAGAAAACTGAAGCTGGAGAGCATCTTATTTTAGCTAGACAGCACAAATGCATGTTTTTTTCACCTGCTTTTCTGTGGAAATGATGGTCATCTTCACTCCCAACTTGAGAAAACACTGAACATTATAAATTTATATATATATATATATATATATATGTGTGTGTGTGTGTGTGTGTGTGTGTGTGTGCGTGTGTGTGTGGATTTTTTTTTGGTCCATATATATTTTTCATTATAAAAGACTATTTTAACATTTGGTAATATATAGACGATAAAATACTTGGCTGATGGGCCTTAGTCTTATCAAAATCTGCCATTACCTTTTATTGATCTTCTCTTACTTCCATGAAGAAAGGCATATGACATATTTTGGCAAAGATCCTTCAGTTCAAAT
This sequence comes from Coloeus monedula, assembly GCF_965178545.1. Taxonomy (NCBI): domain Eukaryota; kingdom Metazoa; phylum Chordata; class Aves; order Passeriformes; family Corvidae; genus Coloeus; species Coloeus monedula. The sequence goes on from NC_138790.1 coordinate 13,344,519, forward strand.
TCTCTCAGAATCAATTATCAACACATTATAGTAATGTACCAAGGAAGAACACAGATCCAGCCTTTGGCATTGTAATAGCAGAGACTGCAGGGCTCACATTTGTAAGTGTTATATAGATTACAGCCAAACATGAAATACAGTAAGTTATTTCTAGGATTCTGAAAAAAAAATCTCACTTCATCTATTTTGTTTTATTTGAGCAAGAACATTAGTATCCATATTATCCATAATATCCAATAATAAAAGAGCTTGATTTCAGCAAAAGTATTTATTAAGAAAATGAATCCACATCTGAGAATCAGTCTTTCAAAACCAGTGAGGGTTGGTCTTCGGGTCAAGTAAAATTTTTCAAGTGAATTGTTTATTTCACATATATTTTTTCGCTCTGGTTTTATAGCAAAGGCTAGGTTCAGATGCAGCAGAACAAAACCAGCTCAATACACAAATCATCCTTTTTTAGTTAAATACATACCATGTTCTTGAGACCAGCGCCTCCATCTTCATTTACAAAATAATATAGTTGGCAATTTTACCACTTTCCAAACATCATAACTCCTATTAATACTTTGAGATATAATGTTCAGGGTTTTTACTAGATCATAATTCCCTTTTATACTCAAAGTTTACTGAACTTTTCACAGTTGACTGAGATTTACTAGCCAAGTGAGAAAGCAGCTTGCATGAGTAAGGCTTTATAACAAAGCGAGAAAAAGGCAGTTCTAACCACGGAAATAAAGTACATTATTCCAATAACTCCAGTAAAAAAGGCATGATGGGGCAGCAACAGTACAAGGGCAAAATACCAGGGAAAAAACAAATCATAGGATCTACAGATTGAGAAACAAACAAATAATGCATCTGCATCTGAAACAGCTTAGACTGTCCTTGTTTTAAAATTATTTGTAATTTCAAAATAACAGACATTAATATAACACATAGTATATGTTACTCCACAGCCAATGCTTATTTATAATTCACCAAATTAATAAGACAAAAATGCATTGCAGTTATTCTTTGTAAGGTGACTCTGCAGGAGGATATTATTACTATAAGTAAATCTAAATGGATACTTTGCAATTCTTTTCCCCAAATGCATTTTTTTATTCAAAACAGTCCATAAGCATGTAGTAGAATTCTAATAACTAAGTTGAAAAATTAAAACAATAATATACATTTGTAATAATGCTAATAACTAATTTCATATATAGATAGATAGATAGATACACACATATATAAACTGGAACACGCATTACTTTCTCTAATTGGCAAATTCCGCGCATTTACTTTCTCCAATTGAATGGCTTCTGTAAGTACTACAAGGAAAATCCTGTACCCTGATTTTTACTTAAAGTACACACAAACAGAATAAACTTTCTGCTAATGAAATAGCTTATAGAGAGAAAATTAAATCAAATATCTTTATATTAATCTTAAGGACAAGGTGAGAAAGCCAACAGAGCTGCTACAGCCCTGTCAAGCTTTTAATATTTCTTTCACATTTTCCTCAGAGTTAAATTTTCTGTCTGAATCAGACAGAATCAGTTCTCTGATCAACTTTGCCCTTACCAGTGAGGGCTGACTGAACTAACAAGCACCTCCACAGTCTATCACACACAGATCAATCCCAGACAACACAGAGAAACTGCAGAGCTGGAAGAGAACACAGACTTTGTGGGAACAACGCTCTCACAATACTGCAAAGGCAATTACCTCACTTCTAGCAAAGAAAAGATACTGTAATGAGGGGCTTGTTGTTAATAAGATCACTCTAAAGCCAAGCTAGCCAATGACGACAAGAAAGAGATGCATGTAATTCCATGAAGTAAAGGAAGCTGCAAGCACCATGGGACACATCTTGTAGTCCAGTTTGCCTTTCCCAAGAGGAATTGCAAGACTTAGATTTTACCTCAGCATAAGTGTTCATACACTGATCACTTCTTTCTTCTTTCACATCTGTTACAGTCCTCAAAATCTGTGTTAACTTCTACTACACATAGAATTCCCAAAAATGCTATTCAAGAAGAGAAAGGTTCTGTTTTCTTTATACACCAACCATCCAGAGAGCTGAAAACTAACATCCAACCTAAGAGCAATTACAGCTCTTTCATCAAACTGGGGGAATCAGTTCAGTGCTAATATCCAAAATAACACCACCAAGTAGAGCTTACATTTTTGCAACCAACAGTGGAGTCCTTTAAGCAAGCAGACAAGGACTGAGTTCAGTGCTGTAAGGTTAGAGAGCTCACACTGTGCTGTTCTCAGCACACGATGAAAGAGATGGATAGAGTTGATTTTTCTTGCTCTCTTGCCATGAGCAGAAAAAGCAACACTTCCCAAGACCCCATTCCATGGGACAAATCTTCAACAGCACAGAGTACACAACTGAGTTACAAACTATCCTAATTTTAAATCAGCTGAAAATCTTGACTAGTCTGGAAATATAATTTTAAAAAGAAAACATTAAAAAAAACCTCCTATCTTTCAGGGTTCAAATGTTCCATGACAGCTCTTATGAACTTATTACAGGATGTACTTTAAAGAAAAAAAGGCAAAAAGCCATGACCAATAGCACAGACCTCCTTTTTAATTCACAGAGCTCTCAACATTATACATCCTATGAAGAAAATTTTCCTTCTAAGTCCAAAAACAAGTATGCCTTTTTTCCTTTCTCCCCAAATGTTAACTCTTGATCCATTTGGGAAAGCTTGCAATTCAAACAGCTTTTCACTTAAAAAGAGATTTTACTGTGTTCTTGAGCTATCTTTTGAAAAATAATATCCCATTTTTCTATTAATTTGCCCGTTGAGTATAACTAAATGAATGGGGTTTGCTTGCATTTATATATTGGGGTTTTTTTCCTTCAGTTGTCTTTTCTCTATTGAACATTTTAAATAGACTTCCCCTTCCTCTCCAGTTTTTATTTACAAGTCCTACAGAACTGTGTTCAGGAGTGCACAGAAGGCAGTGTCACATTTCTCAACACATGGTGCTCCATATGCAAGACATTTACACGTGTCTGTATATTGGATGTACTAAAAGTCCTCAGACTGCAACAAATTGAACTGCTGCCAGTCACTACAGCATGGGTAAAAGAAGTCTTTACCTTCTTCCAACAACCACTTTAAAGCCTATTTGATGTTCCTGAAGTACTGCAAATAAAGAAGAAAAAACCTGCTCAGAAAAATAAATATTATACTTTTTAAATATGAAAAAGTAACTGAAAGATCCAGATATGCTTTAAAGTTTGTTCTCCACAGAGTCTGGTTAATTCACAGTTAATGCCATGAAAAATAATGTCTCAGGAGGGAAAAAAAAGAAAGAGGGAGCCATATGAAAACTCTCAGTACAGCACTGGTGGCAAATACAGTAATCAGAGCTACACTACATGCCCTTCCTGAGGGGATTACTGCTCCAGATTTGCTCATTAAATTGTGAAGAGTTGGCTGTTCATGGTCTTCTGTCAGGTGCTATTTGATGATAGGAAGATCATCCCAGCACATTACAGCAACCAAGTGTCTTGACAAACGTCCTGCAAAACTGGGATATTGTATCTCAGCAGTATGCAATGGAGTTTTGCCAAATGTCTAACAGCCCTATTATTTCTCCCTGACAGGCTGTTTTACAGAGGTTATTATTTTCTGATTACACCAAATTAAAGTATGGGTTGCCGGACAGAACAGAAGGATATTTACATTGGATCTCTGACATCGTTACAATGAGATAAAGGGCAAATACAAGCCAGAAATGCTTCACTTACAGTGACATTGCAAGTAGTTGTACTGTATATTTACAAAAGAAGAAGAAGAAGATGTAGTAATTTAATCTTTATTTTCAGTACAGTCTTAGCAAAACAAGTCTATTATACTCACAGTGATTAACCCTCAAGAGGCAATAACATATATACTACTTAACTGTAAAACAAATGCATGTCTTAACAAGTACAGAATGTACATTTATAACAAGACCCTCCTCGATTTTAAATAAAATTCACACTGAATTTTTCCTACAAGTGTTTTATGTTGAGGAGAACTATCTGCTACTGTTATCATTTATCTCACTTGGTAGGCACGTAGCACTAATTTGGCAGTATTTAAGTCCTATGAAAAATAGCACCCATTGACACACAAGCTATAAAATTTTGTCTAACAATTCCCTTTCCTTTTCACTGTGTGTGGAAAATGGTATGGAGTGGGCAGTCAGCTCTGCAGTCCCACCAGTGTATCATCCCACAAAGATGAGGATGCATCTAAGAGGAAATAATAGTACAGCAAATGGAATTATTTCTTTTCAATAACAAAGTAGCAGGAGATTGTTTTTCCCTTTGCGTTCCTTCTGTAGGACACACAAGTTACATGTGTTCAGTACACAGCACTCTATTCATATGTTGATGTGCATAGCCAACAAGTATATATAGTTTTCTAATTTCAAAGAAATCAACCTAACTGTAAATGGTAATTAAGACATAATTTTTCTGGTCCCATATCCATTAGCATAAAAATTAAATCTTCGTGACATTTTTAGTTTCCAACAATACAGTAAAATAATGCTGCATAGAAAAGAAATAGGGCTTACATCTGTTATATTAACCATGGGAAAAGAAGAACGGCACATATGTTAAAGATTAATAGTGATCAAATTACACAGAAATCTGGGCTCATAGTAATAAAAAAGAAGAGGAAACTGAAAAACCTATCAAGGGTCACATCTGAAATCTAAGAATCAGAATATAATAACCTTTCCATGTTAGTTTCTAGTGCATTGCTTCTGGTAGAGATCAGCACTGTGGTACCAGAAACAGAACATAATGCTGTTGGTTCTGAGGTTGAACTTACTGTTTAGGTTTTAATGGTTATAAAATTTATTTTATCTTGGCAAAGATACTTCTGATCTGCCCTAGAATAACACCTTGACAGCTGCAGTTATGTAAGTTGCTGGTACTGCCCTTTCTGATAGGTAGATGTTACTGCCCACAGCACAGACAACAAAACTGAACATTATCTTACCTGCAAGTTTAAACATTTTTTTACTCTGTGCAATCCCCAGCAACATATTTAGAAGTTCCTCAGTAGACAAAATGAAGCCTGCTCTCGTATCCATCTCCAGTTAAAAGAGAAGTGATCATAGGAAAAATGAAACCATCAAGTTAAATACCTCAATGACACAAAGGATACAGTTATTCATGGGATCAAAAACTTTAGCTTTACAGCTCCAGTCCAAGGTCTTTCAAAGACAGTTAAATTCCCATTCAGCTAAAAGGCATAAGCATCATCCCAACAATGAGATTCCCAAGGAATTAAAACACATATCATTGTTAAGGCCGCACAGTTTGAAGGGGATAGTTTCTCCCGGGGAGGGCTGGGAAAGGAAAGACAGAGTGCCCCTCTGAGCTGGGTGTAAATGGTTTCATACTTCATGATCCCAGTTTGAAATATGCAGGCTGCCTAGATAACTCATGTTGTATCGATTTGGGAACTTGCCTGTACAGTGTCCCAAAGAGAAAGAGATCTTAATATGTCAAGAAAAACTGAATCAATCTTCAAAATGTGTTCTGTATGCTGCTGATTAGTTTTGTGATTAAAATCTCATTTTAAAATTCTACACATACATTCTGTGTCACATTCTTTTGCTAAAGAAAATTCTTCTATATAGAAGTTTGCATTAAGACCATGCCAATGACACATGTTACCTGATGCACAGAGCACTCTGCATTTACTCCTTTAAATTTTGAAAGTGTTTCTAACTTCACAAGCTAGTGAAGCTCGGTCAGCAGTGAATAAATGGAAAGCAAAAGGCAGAAAATACCCTGTTTTCTAATCTGGATGAACATTTTGTTTTCCTTTCTCTCCTAGACGCCAGTCCTGGCAGTCACGCAAACCTGGATGGTAATGTGCTAAAAATATCAGGAGAGCTGACCACAACTGAGATATTCTGAAAAGGGGAGTTGTTTTTGTCAAATCATACTGAACTAAGTTATTAGTTTCTCCACATATACTACTGAAGCCTAAAAATAGGATCATAACCACAGCAATACAAGGTTTCAAAATAGCAGCTGAGCCCACAGAGGCAGCTGGATCAGGGGATCTGCAATTGGTCTGGTGTTCACATGAAAGGAATGATACAGCTGAGGTGAGGAACTTCTCAGAAATCAAAAGCTGAAATTATATCTATTAGGAGGACATATTTGCCTGAATACTTTTAAATATTTATTTCAGTATGGCTGAATAAGTTTCATTTCCCTTCCCAGAACACGTTGTCCTGCACTGCTACGGATCAGGTAAATGAGCTGTCATGGACCATCATTCTGAAGCTGAAGCCTCAGCATACAAAAGGTGTTCAAGCAACTACCACTTCAAAAGTTGTCTACTGACTACTGGGAACTTGGGATTAGACCTAGAAAATCATTATTTTCTTGTTGTCTCAAAAATATGGCTTTCTACCATGCACTAACTAAAGAGAAAGGGATTACAGTTAACACTGACACGTTTCCATCTCTCCTGATTTAAAAAGAATTTAAAAAAACCCAAAATAACTAGGCAATTCCAAAACCCTCACATTTTATAATTGAGAGTATTTTTAAAATACAAATTTGTAATTTTATGCAAGGCTATTTGGTACCATTTTGTCAATAATAATATAAAAAAAAAAACCCTCTTCTTCCTGATATAAGCAGCCACAACATCCTCTTCAGCTTTTATTTTGTGACATTGAATAAGTGAGTTTCCATCTCCTCTTGTACAGGCAGTTTCCATTCCTCTAATGATGCTGGCTGGACATTCCAGTTTGGATCCTGATCTTTTGGTCGTGAGCGATTAGAATTGCTCACAATATACCCAGAGAGGTCCCTCAAGTGTCTGAACATGAGTATCAGGGCTCACCCTTCGGGAGCATTTTGTTGGATACACATTTCATTTTTTCCATGGCCAGATCCCACTGATGGCTCAATATACATCCTATGTAGGAAAAGTGCTCAATCAATGCACCCAGATCCTCTTTTTTCCCTGACTACTTCCAGCTGTGAGCCTCTGGAAGAGATGCCTTAATTCCCAAGTGCCCAGACCAAGGGTTTGCATTATTAATTCTCTATTATTTTGGTCTCCAAGCCTGTTCAGTTCTTTCTTTTATAATGCAAAATAACAATCTTTATGGTCCCTCCTAATTTTTTGTCATAAATAGATTTCAACATAATCCCACTGCTTATGCCAAAGTCATTAATAAAAAAAATGAGAAAAAGTAATTCTTTCTGAGTTAATCCTTTAGGAAATAAGAATTACCCTCCAACCAATGTTTTTCACAATGATTCACTGTTGACAGATATTAAACTGTTCCTTATGTGCTGTGTACATTTTTAGCACTTATCATCATAACTAATAACTTGCCACTATTTCTTCCAGCCCGTTACCAAAGCTTATGCCCTCTATCTTCTCTTTCAAAGACCTTCTAAAATTCCTTTTTATAATTTCTCTTGTATTAATAAAATTTTCCATAGCTCCAGAAGTCACCGTTTCACTTTTTTAAAAACTACTGGCAAGCTGTTGCTCTTATTATTCAGAATTTCTAGAATACTGTACGCTACAGCAGATTTTCACTACCAATGAAATCTCATTAAAATTTAACACACCCATTAAATAAGAAAATCCTATCAACTTATGACAAAAATGCATAAACATTTTTAATTCATTTGTGCTTTCTTATACTCAAGACTTATTCTATGTTTCATTTCCTCATCTATAATACTGGAGCAGGACTTTATCATTCCTCTTCTCCGTAGGCCTAATTCTTGCAATGGGGTGTATTTCTGAGGAGTTCCACAGTGTGATTTTTCCAGCTATGTGTTTACAGCATCTTGAAGAAAAGTATTTAAATGTTGGAGATATTATTTCAGTACTATGTTAATGTAAATACTGGTGCAAAAATGTAACCAAAAACAGTTTAAGCACTTAATAAACTACTGTAACTGAAATGACTTCTTGTATATCCCCTGGGATCCCGGCCACAAATATCAGGAGAACAGCCTGAGAAGCAACCACAGAAATAGAAAGCTGGACATTGGATTAAAAATAACCCAGAACAAATGAATAGCAATCTTATTTAAACTTAGATTTAAGAATAAGATGGTTTTATTCTGTAGTATTAACCACATAGGTCAGATCTCACCACAAAAAGAAAAATAGCATCAGTAGCACACAAAAGCCATTAGAAGAAATACCCATGCTAAGATTTCCACAGAATCTGAAAAAAAATAGGTCCCAAAGCACAGACATCTGTAGAGAAAAAAACTCATGACAGTGCATTAAAATGAATGTTACTTGTGAGTGTTGATCATTGTAATAGTGTGGGATTTTGTCACCACAAGCTTTCTGTAAACGAAGGAGCAGGTGCTTAACAGGGCTACTAACTATACTGAAAGTGGAACTTTAATGAAAACAAAAATATATGAAGGTGAACAGCAGAAAAAGAAATCAATTAATAGTAAATTTTAGCCACAGAATTACTGTAAAGACAACCTAGTCACAGACTGAGAGAAAGTTGAGATCCAGCTACCATAAAAGTAACATTACATAAAACTGGACCTGCCATATTGGACTGCAGCTGTTATTCCACAACACAAATGTTCTGCCTCTGACAATGATTTCAAACAATTTTCCAGAGGCAACCATAATCCCCAAAACTGACAAGTACAGATTACTCTGCCCATACATATTTTTATTTAGATCCCAATTGCTATATTTTCACCACCAATTAAGATGTGCCCCAAGAACATTTTTAGCACTGGACACCTTCTCCATCTATGTGGTTAACACAAAAGGTAAGAGAAACATGAGAGGAGACTCTGGCCCCCTATTTCATGCAAGGGGCTGATGGGGGCTCAGCAGTTTGCTCCAACCACACATCATTTGTGTATCATAGATGCAGCAAAAAAACCAGTTCCCAAGCAGGTACTCAGACCTACCAAGCAGAAGGACACCAACTTTGCAAGGAGCTCAAGACATCGTCACACTCGTATCTGGAACATCCAAGCACCTAAACCATCTGTCCAGTCCCCAGCTCACCCTCTAACACAATGACAAACATTTAAGTACATGATAAGCAACCTATGTAAATCATCTTCACTTCTCGTCAACGCCCAAGTAATGCTGTGGGGAAAGTGACCCAGGTAAATAATATCAGCCATCCAAATGCACTGACAGGCTCAGATTCAACTCTTTATTTCTTTTCCTCAAGAACAAAAAGCTTCTGAGGAGGTGGAAGTTGGCCTGATTAAAACCAATCCCAGTAAAACAGGACCCCAGAATAATCCTACCCATTCTCCAAAAGCCTGTACACACTTCAAAAATCCTTCCTTATAACCAGAAGTGTGGATTTCTTGTAAAAAGAGCTTAATCACATTCGAAATAAATATGGCAGCATAGCAGGCAATCTACAGCAAAGTGAGAGAGCTAAAGACATTAGGGCACATCCAAAGTCAACGTGCAATCAGCCAGACTTTCGGCTAATACAAACCAGCACTATCGTCACTAACTCCTTTGGCTCAGAATCATCTTCTAGACTTACAGCACACAGACCACACGTGACTTCCTCCAAACTTTTCACAAGGCAAATCTCAGCCTCACCCACCTCCTTCTCCCAGAACCCCTTAGCTGCATCTTGTTCCATCACAGCTGGGCTTCATTACTGCACCCTCCTCAGCTCTGCAAAAGCACGTCCTGCACAAAGCTCAGCATTCCTTTGCTTCTTTCTTCATGCTAGAGAAGCTTGAAAGCACCGCCTAATGGCACAAGTAACATTCTGAATATTAACTTTCTACAGTGTTTCTAGAGTGTTCTGTCATAAGGAGACACAGTTAAGTAATATAAGTCTTACAGTTAAGTAAGATAGCTTCAGTTAAGTAATTTCAGTGGCCACTTTCCAAAGAATGCAAGGTATAAAAATGGGAAATATTTTATTGCACATCAAGGAAAAGGCATTGCACTTTACCAAGGCATGTTTATCCAAAGGCATATCTTTCTATATTATATGTCAAAGTTCACAGATATCCTCAATTTGGCATAAATATGGAGTTCATTAGTGCAGTGACCACAATTCCACATCTGGATTTAGAAGCAAACTGAGTGAACTGTACTGCAGAGAAGTTAACAAGAACATTTCTACTGTCAACTGCACATGAAAGAAAAAAAATGTGCTGAACAAAACATTTTAAGAGCTCAACTGAAGGCTGCCTTATATCATTAGTACTTACTAAACAAAAATTGGAACAACGGGAAGCTGTGCAATGCTTACTTTACACAGAGTTTACCACTTGGCTACTGTAGTGTTCTCAGCTACTTTCGAGAGTACAAATGAAATGAAAAACTGTGATTTCATTCACAAGTCTGGAGTGGATTTTGGCAGGACACTACAGATTGCTGTGGTCAACCTCTGACTCTGAAATAATCTGGCTGTTACTTTATTCAATCCTGAGCAGAAGACATAAACATCCTTCCTGCATCCATTCACTCCACAAACAGCCAGAACAGGAGCCACACAGTGGTCTGTGTAAGCCTATTTACATCCTTTATATTTTAGTCCCCAAACATGCCCACATGTGGCACATCAGAACTAATAGAACTGATTTTGCTCCAGCACCATCCAATATTTTTATCTTTGTAAAAAGAAATCATGCAAGAGGAAAAGGTAATATTCCGCTCCTAACTAGTAAGAATTATATCTTCTGATATAAAGTGTTTCTTCTATGCAAAAATCATCATAATATTATAATATAATACTTCTGCAGGTAAAGAAATCAAGAAAAGAAGAAATTAAAGCACATAATCACATTCCACAGCAAGTCAGTAGCAGATCTAGAAACATAATGCAGTATCCCAGCCCTGCTCCAAATCTCTGTTCACTCAGCTGTATGTAAAGCTGATGTCATGTCATGACTCCAAGCAAAGCAATAGCACAGCTGGACATCATCTTCCCCTCTTCCAAATCTCTCTCAGATGACAACTTAGAGATATTGGCAATGCCATTCTTCTTGTTCCTACTGCTCAATCTGGCTTTATTTAAAAAAAAAAACAAACCAAAAAAATTAATTTCTTCTCTGAAAGGGAATACGCATGATGCAGGTTTCCAGCACTGTGCAGGAAGATAAGTTACCTACATGCACTAGAGGTTGGAAGTATCATATGTAAATAAAAATGTTGAGAGAATAAAAGTCACAAAAAAGAATGCCTTTTTTTCTTCAAAGCATCAATATTAAAAGTGAGGGGCTTTGAACCATTTTATCCTATACAGGAACTTTCTTCCATGTAGGATTCAGAGCACCCAGCAGGCTTTAAATACCAAATGCATGACAACCAAGTATTCACATGTCACACGGCCTCCACAGACACAAAGGAAAAACAATGTTATTCCCCCTTAAAGATATTCAAATATGAATGTACCTGTACAGTCTTTAATGTCATTTGTTCTTGACTACTGAGATAATGATGTTGTCTCTAGCAAGGATTTTTTTCCATTTAAAACTTACAAATCTCTTATTCTGATCCCTATTTTGGTCTCCATTTGATTCTGCTATAGTATTTGTCTTGGCTACTAAATAACACTTTATTTACCTGCTTCAAAATAGGCTGGTATTGAAGCTGTTTCCACAAGAGCTAGCAAAAAACTGCACCTGTAAATTCTTAATGCTTAATACCTATATTGGAGTTTCTCCATACAGCTTTATTGTCATACTTTTCCCATAAAAAGATCTGTTTTGGGCAAGTTTCACTCCTCTTTGGAGCCTCAAGGTTTTCATTAAGTCCAAACCCAATGCAGTTTGAAGTTCAACAAGGACTTTGGAGTTTATAATGAAATATGTTTGACTCCTCCATACTAACTTTTTCTTATCTTCAAACTTACTTTGTTTGAAATTTTTATCCTGATTGCACAGAATAACTAAATGAATAGAAAAGCAGTTTGATCCTGATATCGTTCATGATCAATCACCAGTGAAGGAAGAGTTTAATCCCTTTGTTACAGATTGTAACATTTTTAAACCATGGCTTGACTTTTCTATAAGATTTCCTGTTTATATGCACTAAACCACAACAATATTTAGCATACTGAGAACCAGTTATATATCTTGTATTTAGAAGTGCTTGCTGTGTTTATGTTCAAATCAGATAACACAGATGGCTTCCCCCTCCACAACTCTATAATAAATCTAAAATTGTAACTCCCCATTTATTTTTATTGTCTTGACAAGACTCCTTTGAAATTATCATGTATTTTATTTAACGAGTTTTTTCAGTTTTCCCATGTTAAAAGAAATCTCCTGGGAGGGGAAAAAAAAGCACTTTAAAAACAAAGAAGTTCCATTAATAGAAAAATATTTTAAAATGGTAAAAAGGGAGTAGATTCAGAACTTACTATTTTTTGCCTACAGATTGAGCATAAAGGTTTGCTCTTTTTTTCTGGATTCTTATTCTTTTAACTAATATAAATTGGGCTAATAGGAATCAATTTTTTGCTTGGGTTTTGTAGAATGCATTTTAACTGAAGAATGAATATTAAAGCCTGTTGTGATTTCAGCTCTACCAGTTCAACTGATGGCATGATTATCCATGACTTAGCAGGTAGAAGAATGGAAACTGGAAAATCTGTGCTCTACTTTTGTTTCTGGTACTGTCTGTTGCTTCATCTCAGTTTCTCTAAAATTCACTGGCATTATAGAAGGAACAACATATTAGGTGTTGTCTGTCCAAATTTCGTTATAAAGCACAAATATACAAGTTATTCAAACCAGAACAAGTAAGACAAAGTCCACAGCTCCACCATGGCATGGATCGTATCTCCGTACAAGACGATTTCCACCCTACATGCCCCTAAAGCCACTAATTTCATGTGCAGCAGCCAAGAGTCAGGGCTTCCTAAGACTTTGTAAGCCATCAAAAGCAGCAGTAAGCCTGGGAGAAGCCGGCAGGTCAGACTTCACATGGACAGCTCTGGTGTGCCATCCTGCCCAGAGACAGAAATGTAGCACCATATGACATAATGAAGGGAGGCCAAGCTTCATCAGTTTTATTGCTCAGAAAGTGCTCATATGCAGAAGAGAATTCACTGAAGAGATATGACACACATTGCAGACTTTTTATTGTTTGTATTGATTCAGGGCAGGATGGCTGGTGGCAAACAATTTCTTTTCATTTAAAGTATTTACTCAATTCTTGTAACAATGAAAATGGGCATTACATCAGAAAGTGACCCAAGAACAGAAAATTGACAAACTATATAGAGAGTATGTAGAGCTCAATGTCCACATAGGCATTTATGCCTGCCACCATTCATGTTTCCATGTTGCCAGGAGCCAGCAATGCTGATATTTTTTTCCATATTACATTTTCCCCCTCATGAATTGATGCTTATGATTTCATTTTAGCCAGCCTTGAGGGGGGTTAGAAGCGGCAACTGGTCTATAAAGTCTCCATTATTCTAAGCATATAAAGGAACTAAATATCAATTTTTGTCTTTCATGGTCTAAAAGGGTTTTTTCTTTAATAGTGCAGCAGTGTACCTGAGAGTCTAGCCATCCTTTCTAGCCATCCTCTCTGATGAAATATATCCTGATTTTCCTAATTTAAACCAATATGAGGGTTGAATCAGATTAAGATTGGCAAAACATACTTAAAGCTCCATGGAGCTGAACACGAGATTACATATGGTCTGTAAGAAGCAAAAATTAAGACATCACATCTAAAAGACAGAACAACTCCCAGGTTTTAGCTTAGTTGAAATCTGCGTGTTTGCTAAATGACCAGAGTTAAGAGAATTGGCATAGACATTACAGTCTCCTAATGTTTTTACTCCTAAAGTAACCAGCGTACACTAGTGAGGATAGAGAAACTTGCCAGCATGAGAACAAAAGTTTATTTCACTTTGCTAAAGATTTTTTAAAAAATCAAAAAAGACTGTAGTGGAACACTAAAGCCTTCCGAGTTCAAGTAGAGTTAATTATTAGCTCTTTAGGTTCCTCCAGTTTTTGAAACAAGGAAGGAGACTTTGTATTACTTGAAAGGAAGCCAGACTTAACTCTCACAGAGTTTGGGTAAAGACTGTGCACTAAAACCTCCAAATACACATAGAAGGGAATAATCCTTTGTGCTCAGACCAAATATGTTCCATAGAAACCAGTCAGTGATGGCAAATTGTAACACTAGACACACACATACAGAAAAACAAACAAAAAATACACAATTTCATGGGAACTGAAACTAAATAACTAATTTATTCCTAGTTTGCTAAATTTTGTCCAATAAGTATTTTTTTAAGTATCATATGTCAAAAGAGCTCATGAGTCCCCTGACTAACACTTCAATGCATTAACAAATGCATTTTGGTTTGCACATGATGTCTCAGAAGGTAACAATGCCTTCACAAGTATGATACCAGATGTAACCATGCATCTGAGAAAGGATTTGTACGTCACTCAAGCTTCAGGTTGAGTCTCTCATCCCGTGGTTCAAGATTACTAATTATTGCCCTGCTATATTCCTGGGTGGGCATGACCTCTTCCATGAAAACAGATCATCAAAATAGCATAAAATCTGTAGAAATTGCCCATAGAGAAAAAAGAAATTATCTGAAAAAAATACCAGTGGTCACAGGAGGCCACCATTAACTCATCATAAAAAGAAAAATACTGGCTATAGTTATTCAGAGAATGCAGCTCACCAAGAATATCTTATCTAAATAACTAAGAGATCTCTTTTGCCAAAAAGGAAGACATGTTATTTGAAAGTTGGCCAGGTCAATGGAATACACATTTGGAAATATATCAGCTGTGTAGAAATAATGAAATCTTTCCATCCCCTTTACATATTTCAGTATATTTATTTAAGATAAATTTTGCAATGCAAAAACACTTGTCAGGTACTTTCTGGGTCATTTCTATTGGTTGCCTACTTTTTTTTTTTTAAATGTTTTTGTCTCTCCCTTTCTCCAAGTGTTACAACTCCACTATAAAAATTAAGTATTGTTTAACAATTACAGGATCCTTTCCAAATAGCTTAACAAAATTCTGAAAGAAGCACTTGAAGAGGCCCAAACAATTCAGTGCCAAACCCCCTCCTGTTTCCATGCTCAGTGGAGGGGCTGGCTGGACACATAACATGACTTCGTAAGAACTCCATCTTGAAGACCCATTTAGGATTATTGTGCATTACTCCACCAGTCTGCAAAGCAGGCTGTTCTTAAATGAAAGACTATGGTGGTGGTGACAAGTCTCCTTACGAACATCATAAACTCTTTATGACACTTCCATGGATACCTCTTAGCTTATTTTATAGTTCTGTCACTAAAAGCAAAACTTGCGCAAATAGATTTAGGCTGGTAATACGAGACAGTAAAGCACAAAGCCTAAGAGTACCAGATGCAATTTCATCTTTAAAACGTTTCAGTTGACTTTATGGACTTAGGATTTACTATTTGATTTTATTGCACAGCAACAAGGACTACATGTGAAGCAAGAACCCTTTCATAAAAGGCCAGATATATCCTTTTACACCATTTCTACACTGTCTTTAATTTAGAACAGTTTAGTAAAAAAGACAGATCACTACATGAAGATATGTACCATGGCAAGTAGCTCTAATGATTCAGTACTGATAGTCAGACATGTATGTTCAAAGCCCTCTCCACAATTAACCTCTGTTTAAAGCTCTGTAGAAACTACTTTAGCACATGCAAGCACCTCTTAAAAGGCCTCTTATCCAGGAACTTACGCTGGCTGTTCGCTACTGAGTATAGATCACAAGACCACAGGACTGCAGAACAGAGAGCACCTTCTTATACACTGAATATGGGTCTCATCTTCCCAGGACTGGAATACAACTTCCACATATGTAAACCACTTTGCCTTGCAAATAGGAGTACAGCTAGAGCACTCCTTTAGTTACATGGATTTTGGCCAATGGAATGTTTACAGAAACAAGCATTTGAGAAGTTTTATTTCTGTGTATATTCCCAGAAAGAGGGGAAACTTGAAATCATGCCTTATGCTAGCAAAGTGAAGGTAAAACACCTAACTGCCTCTCTGCTTCCAAACATTTATTAGGCTGACTTTACAAGACCAGGCCAAATAACAGATAAAATTGGTTGGATTAATTTTTTAGACAACATTTGTTAGCAACAGCTTGCTGCAGCAACTTTTTCCCAGAAAATTCACCAACTAAAAAATTTTTTTTATCATCATCATCACCAGCTTGCAGATGCATGCATAAGAAGGAGAAAAATCAGTTCCTGCATCACAGAACAGAGAACACAAAATTCACAGAGACAAGACTTGGAATTTGCAGATCTACGCTGAAACCCCCATCACCCACACTGCTGATTGATGACACCCACAGCCTCCCTGCTCTCCTCACAAAGCATCAGAGCACACACTCCTTGCCTTCAAGCCTAACACAGAAAGGTCAGGTGTCAGGCATAAGGAGTTAGGAACGTAGAAGTTGCTTTTTGTTTTTTCCACAAAACAGCATATGCAAAAATTGTCTAAGACCATGTTTCACACAGGAAGCTCCTGCTCCAAAGCATAGGGCCTCTAACATAAAAGTTCCCTGAGATATACCTTCCTTTCTTAAAAAAATATTATGAAAACAGATTCTTTTAGAATTCAATACAAAGTTCTAATTAAAATCTTCCAAGAATTTTTGGTTTCCGACAGGCAATCATCATGTAAATTCAGCAGCACACCAGAGCACACCAAAATATGGCAATTTTGCAACCACCTGAAAACAGTCACAGGAAACAAACATCCAGCTCCTGTCTGTACTCCAGAACACTCGAGAGCAGCCCTCAGCTCCAGCTCTCTAATAATTCATTTGGTACTTACAGTCAACTGGACCAAAATCTCGATCCTGTTCAAGCCAGTGGGGCAGGTCCCAAGTTCCTGCTCTTCTGCAGCTCTCTGGCCCCAGTTTAGCTTGGGGATATTTCGCTAAAAAAGGTTTGAATGTTTCAAATGTGCTTATTACTATCTATCAGTGGGACAAATTTATATTTCTCCTAAATGCCTGGTATTAATCACATGAAATAAGAATAATTTACCCCATATATCCATTCAGAAGCTAAATGGTTTTCCTGGAAACGCCAGCTTTATTGTGTTGTGGGCTAGAGAAAAGAGCCTTAAAACATCAGCTTCTGAATTGAATTTGGACACTTTCTGAAATAAAGTCTCATATCCCGTACTGAATTTAATAATTGATCCAAATATTTTTCTTGAAAGCTGTTTTTCTCCTGCCCCAGACAAAGGTAACAAGAGTCCTGAATCATCCAGTCATTTCTTCATTTTTCACACATTTAAACTTAAATCTCATAACAGTTTAGGTCTGACGCCAAGGGGAAATGACCACACAAGTCTCATAGATTGTCAAAGAAAAAAGCATGACTTTAACTTTGTGGTGTTTTCTGAGACCAAAGTCTTCCCTTTAAAGGCTTTAATAAAGGCCATAGGTTTCATTTAGAAATAAAACAATTTTTTAAAATTTAAATTCTTAATTAAATGCTGACAGCGTTCCCAGTAATAATGCAAGAAAAAACATCCTATCAGGCTGTCTTCAGCATACAAATTAACAGCTCTCCCTAAATGAATCAAGGTTCCCTGATACCAACCAAGAAAAACAGATTAGAAAAAGCACTGGTTTTGGGTAACTCACACCAAAAAAAGTATTTTGCTTTACTATGCGAGAACAAAAATAAATGAGTTCCTTACCTAAATTAAAATGTCCAGCCACACTGTAGCTCAAGTAAATAATACTGCTGGAAACAAGACTGTGGAATGTGAGGAAGATTAACTATTCTGTGATTCTATTAACACATTGTGTGTGTAAGGCAGTGCACACACACCAGCTGCAGGGTATTGCTAGCCATAGCACAGATTCTACCCATCAGTATGGGACATTAATGAGGACTTTAAATTGACTAAACTTCTGTGACTTTCAAATAACAAGAAAATTGCTAAAGGTTTTCTTTCCCCCTTAACATCTTGTGTCTGATATGCCACTGTTCTGCACAGTTACACAGCACAAACAGAATTCTACTAACACCTTCCCATACGTGGGTAGAAGCTCTGCCAGGCTTAGAGTACTATAGGTACAACAAGAAATTAAAAAATTTTAATTTCTTGCCCTGCTCCTAATAATAAACATGCTTTATCTGCATCACTACTCTCAAACATATTACTGACATTTAATACTTATGGGAGAGGGAAAAGCCATGACCTTTTCCATCAGGAAGCTGTTCATCACTGGATTTTGTCCAAGGGGAATGTTAATGATGGTACAGAAAAGTGGCTAACCATTTTTCTTAAATAAAAAAAGCACCTCCTCTTAAGGATATGTTTCCATCTTGCTGTGGGAAATACACTAAGAGTCAACATATTAACCTCGGTTTGTTTGTATGAACTCTTAT
Source organism: Coloeus monedula (assembly GCF_965178545.1). NCBI lineage: Eukaryota > Metazoa > Chordata > Aves > Passeriformes > Corvidae > Coloeus > Coloeus monedula. The sequence goes on from NC_138790.1 coordinate 13,362,948, forward strand.
CTTCAAATATGGACAAAACAGCTCTGAAATTACTCTACCTGACAGCTGAGAGATTGCTCCAATATGTCCACTCAAGACAAAAGTAAGATTTAAACTGATTATGTGAGGAATGGGACCAGGCCCCTGTGCATACATCCACAGGGCAGCACTGAGAGAAACTATTGGGAAGAGCACATAAGCACGCTCTCTAGAGCCCCTTTGCTTTGCCCAGCATCTACCACTTACCTCGATTAGGAATGTCAGAGGATACATCTCTGACTACTCACTTTAACATCCTAACAGATACAGGCAGTGGCCTCTGCCTCCCCCTCAATAACAATCCCAAGGCTGCCCAATATTTTGATGGCTTTTTTGACCACCGCACCCTGACACAGCAATTTTAGGAAACTGTAAATGATGGCTCAATTACCTCTTTTCTGAGTTTCAACTGCCAGCCCCAAGTCGAGAATCATGCAGGCATTACCTGTACTGCTCACTCTGAAGCTTTATCTCCTGCCTTTTTGTCCACTCACACTCATGTAGAGTTCCCTCCCCATGTGCTCTGTCAGTCAAGGCACTGTGGTCACAAAACAGACAGGTTAAGAAATATCTGGTAATTGAATGGAAAAAATGGATAACAATCCACTGGGTTGTTCTGGTTAAAACTGAGAATTTTATTCAGAGTAATAATAGGCAATTATTATTTAATTATTAGATTGGTAAATCAGGAATTTGGATAAACTACTCATTCCTTTCATGCACTAAGTGACTAGGACTTGCAGTTGAAGGAATAAATTAGGTTTGCTGTGTCCAGGAGGCCTAGAAAAAATAAAAATCACTTATTTCTTTCCTTCTGTGAAATCTCAGGAATGACATGGTAGCATTAGTCTAGAAAGGATGAGATCTGTTACTATTATCATATTCTTTATTTGGCTAGTATTGGGAAAAGTACAGGTCATTTTGCAAACCTCATGGGGTTCTGCTAAAAAAAGACCTCTAGCACTGGCTCCACAGCTGCTCACACTGTGAGTACCTACCACAGGCAGGTCAGTGGCTACGTTCTGACTTTGGCCACATTTGTACCAGCTAAAGTTAACTTGGACATAACCAGCTCATACACAGCACAACAGGGTCAAATAGAGGGCCCGTAATATAGCTCCCCAGAAACAATAAAGCAGGAAGAACATGACCCACAGTGTGAGATTTGGCAGCCTTTTTTAGCTCCATCCCTTCAGCAGCTGTGCCCTTGGGAAGCCAGAGCCATGCTGCCAGTGGGAGCAGCCAGCAGAGCTGCAGGGGGGTTACTCAAGAAGGAAGGATTCCTCTCCTCTTCTGCTCTCTCAGGACAGCAACCCTGCTCTCTCACCCCCACCATTCTGGAAAACAGAGCAGATCCACAGGAGACACTCACTAAACTGTTCAAATTTCATTTAATCTATTTGGAACTCTCCTGGTCTCTCTCCATTACTTCCCTTTTGCTATCCAACTCTGATTAATAAGAAGGTGCTGTTTGAGTCCTTTGTAATAAGAAAAATGAACCAAAAGACAATCTCCTCTTTTACCATACTGGAAAGGAATTAATTTTCTCAGCTTTGAAGCAATAAGTAATTTTATGTGTGTTAAATGCAGTTAAGTCCTTATTTACCAATAGAGCTGTTTACACAAATGAAGGCAGATTATACAATAAAAATGTCCAGTTATACCCCTAAATAATGTCCAATTACAAGACTTTGCTGTTTGTAACCTATTTTGCAATATGTTTAATACTGTTGTATCACAATATGTTTAAAATCTTTTGCTTTCTGAAGCATTACTGGTAGTGTCTCCTGTATTTCAGAATTGAATTATTCAGCAATTCATTAAATAAATCAGACAAATCAGATTCTAGAACAGCATGTAGTAGAATAGACTCAAGTCACTGGTATTTATGATGCTTTGCAATTGAAAGTAAACAGGCTTTTCCCAATTATATTTATGATCTTTTATTATTTTTAATCTCATTTATATACATAGTGACTGTTTATACAAACAGTAGCTGTCAGGTCACATTAGAAATCAATGTATATAAAAGTATACAAGAAGGTTTTTATATAGGTCTGTATGAAACTAAATATATGCACAACTCAAAAAATTGCATTAGCAGTTGTTTCTCAACAGATTTTCATGAGGTATGAATCTTTATTAATTTAGGATTAAGTCTGTTAGTATAGCATGAATCCACTTTATCAGCCTCCTCAAATATACCAAATTATTTTATTGCTAATGTAAATTATTCACACTGAGATGTTCTGCAAATCTCCTTTGCCTGCGAATGAAAATATGATTAGACACAGCACCATGTAATACTTTGGAGGCGAGAACAAATGTGTGAAGTGTGAAGTAAATGCAGCAGAACATGAATCTCACATTCCTAACAGCTGTTTGGCTGTACAGCTTGTGTATGTGACAGCAATGACAACACACTGTCCTCAGAGGTAATGAGACTCATTTCCCGACCAGCACAGAAATGCGTCACAGCTCCAGCGAGCCCCAGGACAGACACCGTGTGCACAAGATGCATCACTTTGGGCTGCACTAAACCAGGGAGCAGGAATTCCAACCTGCAACAGCAATTTCCATGCCCAGGTGGAGAAGCAGTATTGATCTGTATCACTACCAGAGCAGCATGATTAATCATTAGAGCTGATGTAATAATATATTATTCCTTGCTGTTTCTAGGTACTGAAATGGAGGTTTGAGGACATCTCTTGTCTCCCTTAGAGCAACAGTATAATTGACTTTATTTTAGCAAGTAAAAAAAAAAGTTTTAAGATAGAACTTTTTTATCAGCTAGAATCTGCTGTCATTGCTGACAAAGGAATAGAGCAATGCAACAAAGCTGGGATGACTACAGCAGAGAAACCACCAAGAGCTTCTAGGGGAGCCTGAGAGAGCAAGACAAACATATAAACTACTGCCAGAAAGCCCAAAGGACACATCCAGCATAGAAGGGGAGCAAATGTCAGGAAAGCTTTTTTACAGTTTCTGTTATCCCTTCTCTCTGGTGAGCTTCTCCTGAAAACAATCCAAGAGACACTGTGAAGATACACTAATCCACAGAAGTAACCGAGCTCTCTTAGGAGGAACCATGCTCTCCTCCAGACAGACTTCGCATTCCTGTCTGCTCTGTGGAAACTAGCACCTCATGACAGGACAGGCACCAGGACAGTTCCTCACACCAGGACACACCCTGGTACACAACAGGGTTGCCTTGCTCAGTTTGGGTATGAGCTTCATAAGGACCTTCTGTCTGTGTGTGGCATCACAGGGACTGCTCAGTGAAAGGTCTGTGTCTCTTTCTCAAGGACTCCTTATCAGGTGCCACTGAATATCTGCTCTTGTGAGAACGGAAATGATGCATAAGGTGCCAGAGGTGGAGCACACAATGCACCAAAATGGATATGATTCACATTGCCTTGAAAAATCACTGGGGAGTTATCTGACTCATCAAGAAGAGAGCAGTTGGCAACAGCTCTGTATCATCACCTATTCTTTAAACAGTACATATCTTGAAGGAAAACATCAATAATAAAAGGGTTTGTGTTTGAATCATAACTCAGGGAAGGGTATTTCTTAGCTCACAAGGTTTTACTTTCTGTTGAATTACAGGAAACAAAAAATAAAAACAGAATGATGCATACTTATCAGCAGATAAACAACCTGCAAGATTCTGAAGGGTCAGCTTGCCAAAATATTTTTCTTATTAGCCATACACACATTCAGAATTTCATGTAGAGCCGGTATTTGATTACACATAGACCAGTGCCATATTCTTCACTCATAAAAACAATAAATTAAAATGCAGAATTATTCTAATACTAAAAATGTCATGCACTCTTCAACAATAACATTAATAAAATATGCAGAAAAAACAACTGTGTATTTAACTAGGCAATGGTAGACAAAAGTAGTTTGTATATTTTTTAAGGCCACACTCTTTCTACTTTCCAAGAGCAGTTTTCAGGATGCAACATGATGATTTTTGACATCTTGGGATACCATAAACCTATATAGTATTCAGGCATTTCTAAATTCTCATGCACATAAGAATAGTTGATAAGAATCATGCTTTGAAAATGTGGACAGCCTACTCTTTAGCTATGAAATGTTGGCTTTATTCTTCATTAATTTTCCAACACAAGGGGAAAGTAATAATAAACTTCCACTCAGCCATTGTATTTCAGGGGGATTGAATGCATTCTTAAGAAAGGAACAGATATTAGTTCTCTCCATTGCATGCTCTTGAGGGTGTGCATGGGAAGAAGGGAACATACAGAGAATGCTGAAAGGCTAATTGTTTTATGAGTTGGGGTTCTTTTACTATTTTTTAAAGGAGATATAATCTTATAAACAATTTGCCCACAATCAGTCTGCTCCACTTTGAAGCCAATTGCCATATTTTAACCATTTTTAAAGCTAATACCCAGTAAAACTAATATTTATTGACAGTACTTATACATTCATTGTGTTGTATTTGCATCATTTATTCTTCAGGGCAACCATCCCTCAGTCAATGCAGAAAAATGCATATAGGCTAACAAAGACAAGCAAAATATTATATAGCACATAGGATGCAGCAAAATTCAGTCAGGAAGGCACTTGTTATCCTTCCAGAAACTCACATAACACACTGATTTTCTGAAAGCTAATTTCTAACAGCAAGCACAGCCAAAGAAAATCAAGTGTCTTTTCAGGTCAGGATCTTCTCCATGTAGAGCAGCGAACACTGCATAGATCTAGCCTAGAGATACAGCAGTATTTCATGAAGCAAATAGAAACAGTAAGAAATAGATAGAAAAACAGGACAAAAGCATCATAAGAGAAAGAATGAAATGTAGATAAATTCTATTTAATGTATATTTCTATGATTTCTGGATAAAAGAGAATCTAACTCGCTGAGTAAAACTAATTAAAAGGCCAAAGTCAAAGAGATCTGCAGGAGAAATATCTATATTATGCAGTTCTGTCAGGAACCAAGCCTATACATTTTCCTGCAGTCACTTTGATGCTAAACTGAATGGCAAATTCTGCCTTGAACTCCAAGGTATGTGAGACTGCCTAGGCTGTGTTAGCTCAGGCAAAGCCAGGACTCACAGATTTTTCTTTGTGTGTCTATTTTTGAAGCAGACAAGTTAAAGGTCCACTGGCATAAGGATGAGATTGCATTGCTACTGAAGGAGGAAGAACAAGGTTAAGTGTAAAGTTACAACGAGACAAGACAGGAGAGACAGATAATTAACCAAAGGAGTCACGGAACACAGACTGCAGCTGGAGTGCAGAAGGGAGTCCAGAGACAGGGAGGGACCTTCAGCAAAACACTGAAAGTAATTGCAAGGCTCAGAAGAACTCAGGTGACCTGGAGTGAAGTTTTCACAGTTTAGAAGGCAACAAACACATGGCTGTTTGCTAACACAATGTACTCAGTCCTGTATTTTAAAAACAGTTTGTCTTTTATTTGCAGAAAACTTATTATCAAAACCAATAAGCCATCAGATAAGAATGAGTCATCAAAGCAGCTACAAAAAGGACAGAAGGACAGGATTTAAAAAAATGTATATGTATATGTCCAAAGTTAACACCCATGCACAGTAACTAACACAAAAGAACATTCTTAATTGCAAGATGTTTCCTGTGCAAGGGGCTGCAAAATAATGAAATATTGAGAAATTCCATATGGAACAGATTTTCAAGAGAACATTGTGAAAGGTGCATCTTCCAAAAATTTGTTCCATAAGTGAGAAGTACTTTTGCCTAAAACTGATTTCATCATTGCATCAGGTCTCATTAGCAAAAGATTTAGCAATAGCCTGTGACATGCCCCCTTACACAGAAGTGATTCATTTTCACAGCGCATCCAAACCCACATTCTGCACAGGAGACAGATTCACTGTAAAGAATCACATTCATTCAGTTACTGAGGTCAAGAATTAATTTTCTGAGACTGAAGAACAGAATACAGCAGCCACTGCCTGTGCATTTTTTATCTTTAGTCAAGCTCTCACTTATCAGTATTACTCCCTCTGAATTTGGTAGTATTTGTAGAAGTGGATCCAGTCCCACTTGATCTCTTATTTTGCCCTTAACTCTTGCTGGTGCTGCCACTGACCACCTTGGCAAACACATCTGATACTCTAGCTGTGACCACTGCACTACTAAGAGAGTAAGAGAACAATGAAACGTGTTTTGACAAAACACTTGTGAATAAGAGGAATCTGCAATGTATTATCCAATAAATACCATAATTAAAACCAGATATCTGTGTGTTCTTTGCCTATTTTAATTAGCAAACTGACAAATGTGTAGCAGGTCAGAAACAGGAAGGATACTGACAAGGAATTTTCTTATCACTTGCTGTAAAATACACAAGTGTGAACTTTGCCACATTTGGGAATAATTTTACATACAAAACAAGACATGGGAAGACCATACTACAACTAGCCTCAAATGAATCTCTTCAAAGTGTTAACTAAAACAGATGAACATTTTCTTGATATTGAACTAGGATATGAAGCTTACTTTGACCAAAACACCAAAAACTGATCACAAGACAACTGGAAACAAAATTTTCATTAAACATCCCGCTTTTGCAACACTTAAGAATTTACCAAAAGGGTGAACTAGTTATTAGGTTTGTACTTTCACCTCTGCAGTAAATCCTGTCTCTCCCCCTCCTGCATGATACCATATCTTGCTCAATTTCAGAGTTATAACAAAAAGTGACAGGAAGTACCAGACCTTGTGCTTTATTCTGTTCAGAGGCCATTTATGCACATGCTTTGGAATAGATGGCCATATGGTCATCTGCAGTTCTGTTTTCAATTTTTACAGCCCTCACTGATGAGCAACATTAGATAAAAAGCTGCTCACCCAAAGTCAACTCTGTGCCAGCAACAGAGAAACAACTTGAAGGTGTTAGATAAGTGACATTTCTATTAGAAATGTCACCTTCTATTAATGGAAGGTGTCTTTTTGCATTATCTAATCTGAAATTTTAATTTTGGGAGGAACAGTCAAAGCCAGTAACAGCAGTACCTGGCTCTTCATCCAAAGTCATTACTGCAATATAGATTTTACACTGATCAATGAAAAAAAACCCCACCTTTAACTGACATTCCAATAGCATTTCTCTATTAACATTTAGTAGTGTTGGGGAAAAAAGCATCATTTCTCCATTAGCCACATGAAGGCTCCAAAGGGTCTGTGATCTTCCAGATAGCTGACTCATCCAGCACTGCTAACTACTTTGCATTTTTAGAACGAAAACCTTCACATTTTGCTTTAGAATACAAGAAAAAGAAATTTCACTTCGTTTCTTTTTATGGGTGAAAATAAGTGTGCAACAACAAGAAATTAATTGCTTCAGTTCAAAGTTAGCTACTGCCTCTGTAGAATCAACACTGCCTACTCCAGGAGGCAGCAGTGAGGTGAGGTCTTCAAGCAGAACATCAGAAATTCTACAGCTTGCTACCACATGGCCCTTAACCCCTAAGCATAAAAAGAGCAAAATCTCTCCAAAGAGCCAGAAAACTTACCCAAGTCTGACACCAAGGTTAGAAACAAACCTCTTCCCTTTAAACTCTCATTTAGCTTTTGTAGCTTTTCCTCCTGAGCAGCTTTTGGTAATAATCTGATTTTCTACACATCATTAATTTCACGTAGGTTTAGAATTCTGCTGGTCTAGTTAAATGAAGATAGAGTTTTACATTGCACTCTCTAAGAACGCTTTAAAAGAAACAAAAAGGACAATAAATAAAAACATGGCTAAAATATCTGTGATCCCAGATACATACTCCATCTCTTATTCAGTACAAGTTTCATAATATGTAAAGATGTAAGAGAAAGTATATATTCTGAGAAAGAGATCCCAATTCCTCTAGCCACTCTCGGACAAAGAATAATTTAGAATGGATCTCATCTTTACAGATGAGCCAAATCAAACTATAGAAATATTTTTTTAAAGTCACAATGCCTAGTTTCTTACTAAAAAGCTGACAAACAATACACAGTTCTCTGGCAGAAACTGCATTTAAGAATATCTATGTGCCCAACATAATCTTCTTCAAAACCATTTCTATAAATGGTTAAAACATTATCTCTCTTTTTATTCCTGCTCCCTTGTTTTGCTGCTCTTCCTGCCAGTGTTAGACAATGTTTTTTCTCTTACTTGCCAGCACAGAGCTAAGTGTGAGATCCCATCACAGTGGGCCATGTTGCCTTACTAAGGAAGGGCAGAGTCTCTTTTCTGCTGTACAAAGGTCTTGGACAACAGGTTGTCAGTCAGAGATTTCTGGCTGGAGGTACCAAGGACTGTGGAGCAGTCTCAACAAAGACAAAGTAGTTGGTCAATACCAACATTTCTGCCAGCTGCTTTAACTTCATTATTCTCATCATACCAGCCTGCTGAAAGGGGCTCCACACTGAACTTGTACCCATTTGTAACCTCCTATGTCACTGGGATCCAAATGACACTAAAACCAAATGAAACACAACACCAGGAAAAAGAAGGCTACATCACTGGGCTGCCTCACCTCTTCCCTCTTAAACCTCCACCTCTAGTGTTTGGCATTTTCGACAAATGCAGGGCAGGCAGAAGCTACCAGCACTCAGCACCTCACTAACCCCCAATGGGCTCTCTTTATTTAAAAGCTGTTACCAATATTCAAGTAGATTTAATCATCTGCTATCCCCATCAATCACAATCACTGGGAGTGCCTTGAAGCCTTTTTCAAATTGATAGTGCCTTTCCCACATCGACTCCTAACCCGTGTTAGAGCAAATGTACAAAAGTTAGCCAAATGTATCACCAGTAACCCCACATTGGGAGAAGAAGATAGTCATGCACTAGAAAATGCTAACATGTTCTAGCCAACTTGATTCAAAATTAATCCAATTCTGTATTCCTATATGCTTTAGGGAACTCTTGTGTTTCCTTTTACCTTGGAACATATTAACCTTGTATAACACTGTATTATGCGCTGATCCCCCTAAGGCAGATAAGGCTTATAAATCTATGAAAAGACTGATTAGAATTACAAAAATATACTTAAGTATCAGTTTCCACCCTTGTGGGCTCTACAATAAGACAACTGGCAGAAGCAACTTACACATGTTAGGCTGCAGGCATCAAAATTAATTATTTTAAACCAAAGCTTGCCTCAAAAGGGACCACTGTAATTAGGATAATAAGCATTAGTGCACATCGTGAAATTTATGTGGGTTGGGCTTTTTTTAAAGTTTATAAATCCCCTTTGTACACAATTGTTATGTTATTGCTATTTGAAATAAAAACACAAATTAGACATTTAAAATCTTATTAAAATGTATGCAGTTAAACACTGACTAAGTGTATATAACCCTCTCACAATTTCAGACTTTATGGACAATATCTAAGTCCATAAATATATTAATTGCATGGATTTTAAGTACCATTAACATTCAACCAATGGTGTTATTCCAGAAAGCTTCCAGCAAGGATTAGGACCTTTTGGAAATAAAATTTAATTTGCAGGGAAGGTAATAACAACATTTTAATCTATCTCAATGTATTAAAAATGAAAGGAAAAAAATCAGCTAATATTGGTTTTGAGCGCTGGAGACCTGTCCCATGGCTGCCAGGAACTAAAATAAATCCATGATTGCTGAGTGTAGAACAGGCTATGAATGACCTGGGGCCCCAGCTGGGGGAGTGCACCCTGTGCTGCACTCCCACTGCTGTGCAGGAGGTGTGAGCCACTGCACCTTTCCATACTCTCACCACCTCAGCTGTGGCCCCAAAGAGAGGAAACAGATGCTGAGGTGAAAGCAGACGGCTCATTGATTGCTTCTTTTAGGATTAGCATTAAAGTGTGCAATGTATAACATTTAACCCTCGGCTCCTGCACCCCCCAATCAGCCACCAGCACACTGCACAGTGTCAGAAAAGAAGGATTTTCTCTTAAGCCAACAGAATATTTGACTTTGTAGGATCAGCATAGATTAATCTTGCTCCTGTTTTCTGAATGTGGTAGTTGTTTGCTTTCAAAAGTGCTACAAGGCAACATTAGGTTGCTGTTGCCAGATACCATATTTATAATTACATCTCAGACTCAATTTATAAAACAATTTGTTAACATATCAAAATTGTTGCTGGTACAAGGAAAAATTTTGAAAGGTAGCTCTGCATATAATCATGATAAAATTTGTGGTACTTTCTCTGAAATTTAAGTTTGTTAGCTCCAGGCTCCAAGCAATTTTTTTCCAATTAATTACTGCTTTCCTTCCTAATTTTCCTCAAACATTTTGGCTGTCACTATATGCGTGATTTCTTCCTTCAGATTATTTCATAGCACCACAATTAGCATTAAAACAGATATTGTTTTTCCACTCAGAACTTGATATGTTTTTGAAGAGAATCTAGCAATTTTTTCCTACTTTCCAACCCATTGTAAAGCCTAATTAACATATGTAAAGTGCCCCAATATCTTAGATACAGACAAAGTAAGAGTAGGAAAAGAGTTTTTATCACTGTAGATTTCTTTAGGAAGAATGGGAGGGGGATTCTTGTACCAATTTATTTCCATACTCGTTTCTAATAGAAACATTACATAGCATAAAATTTGACAAAAGATCACCATATTTTTTTGCTAAGAACTGTGACATATTCATTGAAATTTAGAGAAGGGACCAACATCCTGTAAGTGCTGCCTGAAAGAAGAAAGGAAAATTCCACTAAGAATTTAATCTGCCACTTACCATTGCTGAAATAACAGCTGGTAACACAGATCCCAGTACCTAATCACACTGCTAACATCCCTTTCCACATTAGTTTACATGATTTCTGTGAGCCATTGCTGTATCCATTGTAATTGTTTATGTTACTGTTCAGGACACAAGGATTTATGTAATCCAAAGCTAAAGGAAATTTTTGTTAATGTCAGTGGATAAGACCTCACACAAAATACGCACCTTGGCTGTCTTGAGACAGCAGTTACCAAGCTCTCATGTACAAATTTAAAAAGGGGAGCTCACAAAGGTTTCAGGACCAGTATCATAATCATATCATCTAGGGATAAAACCAACCTCAAGTTTATGTGCAGATGAACTAAAGAATTTTAGTTAAGAGAAATATTAAGCTTTTGGGTTTTTGTTTTTTTATAAAGTGGAAAAAAAACCCAACAGTCTGAAGACCAGAAGACACATTTCATTCCATGTGTATATGAGGGGAAGCAGGGAGGCAAGCAAGCGAAGCATGGGTGATTACATGACAATTATCAAGGTGAGAGAATATGAGGAAGATAAACTTGACTGTGTAAATGTTAGTCAGCAAAACAAGTGTGTTTAGATTTGTCCAAAATGAAAGGAGGGGCACTGGTTGCTGTAGTCACTGGCTTATAGCAAGCCTCACATCATAAATGTTTCGGAAGAATTTTTGTTGACCAAACCCTGACTTTTTCAGGGCTTTCCAGTCATCACTGTTGAGCAGACTTGCTTGGAAACAAGCTGTAATGTATCAGCTCTGGTTTACTTTAGAATCTGTTCGTAGCACATAAGAGATCCTGACATACTGAAGACTAGCTGAACATTGTGATTCATGCTGTCATAGCCACCTGAATGTGCCATTACCACACAGAGAAAAGCAGGGTCTAAAAGAGGTAAGAATCTTAAAAACAGGAAGAGGCAACTCCTGGACCTGTCCAAATTGTTGATAAATTTTAGGATGCAGAATAGGACAGCAATTGAAGGAATAGTGACACTGCTATAGCAGTAATGCTTGTATTTTGTTCCAAGCAGGCAGCAACCAACTTCAGCACACAGAAAGCACAGCAGTCATTATAACTTTATACAGCTCCTAAATTCAAACAGAGAGTACAAACCTACGAACACCAACCAAGGCCTCTCTTCTAAATTCTAAACACAAACCAGAAGTTGGTATTTCGGTAGGGAAGGATGCTACTGTATAAAGCACTGGCACAGGTTGTGCAGAGAAGTTCTGGATGCCCCAAACCCTGGAAGTGCTCAAGGCCAGGTTTCATGGGAGGTCTGAGCAACCTGGTCTAGTGAAAGATGTTCCTGCCCATGGCTGACGGTGGAACTAGGTGATCTTTAAGGTTCCTTCCAAACCAAACCATTCTATGAAAGCATTTTACAACACAAATATCAGTATGGCATCCGCAGGTCCTTACAAATGAGTACAATTAGTTTGTGTAAAAAACATACAATTCTACAGCCTCTGATAGCAGGGTCTGGACTTGATAGCAAATTGTACTTTCTACATTCCCACATCTCAAGACCTCATTCACCTGGTTAACACTACACAAGTAAAGTACAAGCTGTCTAAAAAGGCTGATAGAAAATGCATTTTCCTACCACCTACCTACTGTATTCTCAGGGCTCCTGACAAGTTACCAGTCCTTTTCCTGACACCACTGTCTTTCAAATGCACATCAATTTGTGGACCACCATAGAAAATTGGCTTTTGCCATTCTTTTTATGCTACTTTTTGGAAATACAACTGGAATTTATGTTCTTAATCACTAGCTACATTTTAAGTTTCCGGGCGCATAAAATTTTTACAGCAATTACTTCTAAAAACAACCACTGTAGTGACCACAATAGATTTCATTAATTTCCACATTTCTTTGCTGCATCACCACACCCATTTTTTTCTCCAAGTGCTTGTGCACCATCTGAGTGCTTCTCTTGTATTGACCATATTTAAGGAAAGAGCTTCATTACATTTCTGCAGGTCAGCCACAAAACTTAATGACTCTATGCCTTGCTGAGGGAACGGTTTTTCACACATCCTACAAGCAGTGTCAAAACTCTTCAGTCAGATGCATGTTTTTATTTCCATCAGCCACCTACTTTTTTAACTTATTTATTTGCCCACTCTTGAGCAGGCATTTCGTCCTCACCTCTTATAAAGCCTATTTCTTTTCAACTGCTTGACCTCAAAATCATTGCTTCTCTCTATCACCCAAGTTCTGCAGCTGTAGCTCCTAATCATCCAGCTGGAGTTCTGCCCATTCAAGCCTCTCATGAGCCCGAGAATTTAACCCTGAAGTGGTCCTTCCATTTTTCTGCAGCTGACAACAGTTACTCTCTTTAATGAATCCTAGTTATGATTAATTTCTACTTCCTCTTATTTTCACTATCAGAATAGGCCCCCACCAAGTTCCTCTCTTGTTTTGCTTTCAGTCTTTCTCCTAAAGCAAGGCCTGTGGATGCACCTTAGTGAGCTCATTGCAATTTAGCTCCCCCTCCCACCTTTCCACAGCTACACCAGGTACTTCACTGGATCCTATCATTTCCATTCCTTATTCAACAAAACAACATGAACCAATTTGCTGTGCTACATTTTGAGTTTCCAAAACACACTCTTTTATCACTTGCAAAAGGAAATCATCCAGACTTTCCACCAGCTGGGACTCTTCATGCAGTGCGATGGCTCACCAGACCCCACAAATGCCCCAGTCCAAGCTAATTAATGACAGAACTTGCACATTCACCTTCCCCAGGTGAGAATTTCAGCAGCCAGATTCAAAAACCAGAAAAGTCCTGCCCATGGCTCTTGGAAACTGTTGGGTTTTGTTTGTCTACTCACATAGTTATGGGGTTGGAAGAGTGAGCCTGCCCTCTCCAGGGGCAGGATGTAGACTCCCTCTAGGTAACATCTTCCAACCCCTTCCTGTAACCTGTCATACATTGCAAATACTCTTGTTCCTCAGCCGCCATCTCCATGTCCTCTCATCATATTTGATCAGAACTCTGGATTTGTAAGCATTTATTCACCTTGTGAAAATCGTCAGGCAAAAGCTGCCATATGAATTGCCTTTTGGATGTGGTAATTGAGCCATCTCAGCTCCTCATTCACACTTACCCCATTGGGTTAAATGCGTATTTCTAGCGCAATATATCTCTAATCCAAATTGTTGCCTGCAATCTGGTAAGCTGAACACATTAAAGAAAAATACTTCAGGAACTTCCCACATTCTCCATAAAGTGGCATTTAAAATGAACAAAAGAAATTTAAAAATCCATGAGATCTGGGCAGTAATTCCAGCATCCCAGAGACAAAACATTAAATACATCAGATAGTGGTTCACACCTTTTTTCCATGGAGTCATGTCATAAGGAAAAGGAACATGGAATATTCATGTTCATATAACCTTTGTGTTTAAAGATATGAGAATTACGCATTGACAGAATTTGGGTGTTTGAACACGATGCTATTCTTTCTAGATATGTTCTGGGTTTATGATGAGTTCTTTTTCCATTTATATTTTATTCTTGACCAGTTCCACCACTTTTTAAATAAAATAATGTTTTAAATAAAATCCTGTTGCTATTTGTTTCTGCCAATTTTGTTCTACTGAATTCAGTTTTGCCTGCAGCAGCACTTCAATTCTGACTTATAACTTTCACTAGTAAGGCCATTTAATTCTCATACACCACTGGCCCTTAACCTAAACAGAATTAAGGGCTTCCCTCAAAGCAGATTGTTTTCTTCTAAGGCATACTTTAGGTGATAAAGGAATGTAATTTAAAAAACCAAAACAACACAACAACTCCACCAAAATAAAGCCAAACAAAACAAAATGAAACAAACAAACAAATCCCAAGCATTTGCAAGAAAGACTCAAAATGAGTCTTGGAGATACTGGGGCTAGAATATTGTAAACATTGAGAGTCCAGAAAAGTTATTAGAAAAATATGGTCAAGGAGAGAATAAAACATAATGAAAATTTTTAATTTGCTGAACCTCTGGATCAGGACTGTCTGTTCTGACTCAATGAGCAAAAAGATGTCCTAAATTCTTAACTATGAGTTCCTATTATAACATCCTACTGTACTTTAATGAACTCTTGCTTTTACTATGAGTTTCCCCACTACAAACAAGCTATAGACACCTATCACTAAAAACAGAAGCAAAATGCTAAAGAATACTTTTGTTGCTTTATTTTACAGATGTTACCTCTGTGACCTCTTTGTAGCAGAGAGACTGTATCTCCACAAAAGGACATTGCCACCAAGCGAAACATTCCAAGACATTTTCTTTTCATTTATCTTAATTTAATACATCTGGAGACAAATACCTAATGCTGGTATTCGCTACCAATTTTCAACATGAACCACCCTATATTAGGCTTTGGGATTCAGCTATGCTCTTTTCTCAGCAATAATAAAGAAGGAAATACTGAGCACTTAAAAAAGTAATTTAAGAGTCACAGACCTGAAGGCTGCTTTAGCATACTAGGGTACTATAATAATAAAATAAAATAAAATAAAATAAAATAAAATAAAATAAAATAAAATAAAATAAAATAAAATAAAAACAAGGTGGTTTTTAAATTGAGAATGCAAAGAATCAGGCAAAATATCTGCTTGTAAATTGCTGTTCTTCCTTCTCCTTCATTTCCTGATTATTGTAGGCTTTTCTACAATGCTAATGATCTTTCCAAATAGCTCTTAAAAACAAAAAAATAAACAAACTCTATGCCTTTACTTTATCCAGAGCACACAAGCAGGAGGGATACCAAAACAATACACAGAGATAGACAAATCCTGTAAGATCTCCCTCAGTGAAGAAAGGGTCACAGGTGCAAAGGCAACAACATCATGAGGAACAAAAAGCAGACAAACACAAATAACAGGAGAGGAAAAGACAACAAAAGAGAAAGGATGTGATCCCTGCTAAAAGGTGGAACATCCTTTCCAAGAGACAAAGTAGTAAGCTGGTTGCTGAAGGCCTCCTAATCAAGATGCCTGCGGATGAAAGATTAAGGAATGCACCACCAAGTCCTGCTTTGCCCTGGAGCAGCCTGCCCAGGAGCAATGTTGTCCTAATACCCAGAGTCTGATCACAAGGAGACTCCAGCTTCTGAAGCAATCTACAGCCAGCACTACATTCCTGTTTCATCCCTGCTTCAGACACAGCATAATGAACACAGGATATTGTGGCAAGATTCTTTCTCCGGCAATGAAAACCTCTCCTTGGGTGCTACTGGCAGTCTGGTATAGAGAGGCAGACTCCCATCCTGGATTCCATTTCGTAGTTTGAAACCCATTATACACAATCTACCCAGCAAGGCCACAAATGTTCCTCCTCCCATCTCTATGACTTTCTTACATTCTGGGTCCTGTGAACTATCCAAGCTTGCAGTGAAAGCAGACCTGCCAGATGTGCCAGATAACTCTTGTCCTGCCAGCTTGTCTACATGCAGTTCTGGAGAGCTCACTACAGTTATGACTTCCAAGTAAGCAAAAGCCTAGTTTTTCTTCCTAGTACCATTTCACTCCTAATTAGAACTGCTTTTTTTTTTTTTTTTTTTTGACAGGCTTATAGAAATAAATAGGAAAAATAGAAAACAATCTAAGTTCTGTGAAAGAAAGAATGCTGTATTTGGCTCTAAAAAGAAATCGGAACAGAGTATACTCTGCCATCTCATGTTGCTCAGATACAAGGCAAATTACCAAGAATGTTGCTGATTCTGTGAATTGATAAAGAGCTATTATATCACATAGCTACACTTTCCTGTATGGATTCTCTGTTTTGGCTTAATGTAATTAAACCAGAACATTAAATTCTGTAATTAATAATGTAATTAAACCAGACATTGTTTCCAGTCGACTTGCCCTAATGCTGAAGTAAATTTCTCATGGTTATAGCCCCATGCACAAAGTTAAGGCTCAAACACTGCAAAAGAGTAACAGTGCTTGAAAACCATGTGGAATCTTGATGCCTATAAACAGTTTGTTGAAATATGAACAAAGACTTGTACCTGGCACTTCCAAAGAGAGGTTTATAGGGTAGTGTCTACTCCCAAAGATTTATGTTTGCTTATATTTTAGAGTTAACATGCCGAAACAGGGAGGTAATAAGTATGTTCTTCACCAATTATTCAAAGCACTCTACATTCCTTCAGTGCTACAGCACAGTTCCAGCTGGGTTGTGTCAGCTCTTCCTTCAGAAAATGTATCCAAATGCCTGCAGATAGGTCAGGAGAACATACTGTGGAATGAATATAAACTGGGAATGGCAGCAACATACTCTGTTTCCCAGACACTTCCAAAAATTAAGTTTACTGACTAAATGTGTTCATAAGTAGAACCTCACTCCCTGGTTACCTGTGGGAAGCAACTATATTTCATTCAGTACTTTTCTAAAAGGATTTATATGCCCCTGCTAGTATTTTGATTTTAGCAACGTTTCAACACGTTGACATCATGCATTAGATGACTTCAATATCTAATGACTGCTGATTGCACCATCTGACAGAGTGAGCCTGACCTTTTCAGAGAAGAAAATCAAGGACATCAGTCATTGTGACCAGAGTTTCCCTCATAAGCCTAGTAGTCCAAGCTCCTGTTAATAAAGGATAACCACAAAAATGCAAAACTACTTCAGAGAAAAAAAAGTTTGAATGGCAGTTATAATACACAACATTTTTACATGTTTGTCTAAGTGTACAGAGAATACAGGTAGGTTTATATAGATATGTTTAAATATCTATACATTTTTATGTTTCTTTGTAGATGCACTAAGAAAGGCTCTAGGAAACTGTCATTCACCTAATATAGTTCATGTTTTCTAAAGAGAAAAGCATTCTAAATGTTACTCTTTGGTGTTAAAAGCTTCACAGTATAAACCTATTCAATAAAAACACTTTAAACAATAATAAAAAAAATTCTGATAACCATTCTGTGATGCTCTGGTGGTTTGTTGTTCTCATCCTCATATTTACATAGTTCACTGTCAATAAGCTAAGCCAGTCCCTTGAAATAAACTAAACATCACAGTAAACAAGCTAAAGTCATCTCAATTATGAACAAACTAACATGTTCTTACTGTTCATTAAGGTTGCCTAGGAACTACTTTTTACTTTTTTGAAAAACAGTCAATGTCTGGATAAACAATCCAGCCCCCAAAATGTGCAGTGAAAACAGATAACATCTGAAAGCCATGAAACCAGAGTGCCAAAGGCACACCCTGGCCTGGACTGGCTGTCTGAGAGCACTGAGTTAATGGCTTACAAGGAGGGATGACAGCATGGGCTGGCCAAGATTTAAACAAAAAAGCAGCCACCTAAAGTAGACTGCTAAATCATATGTAATCATACAGAGATGTCCTTTGCACTATTAAAAACCAAAATTAGCACAAATAACTAGGTCTTCAAGACATTCATTAATTGTGAAAGACAACAAATCCAAGCAGGCAGTCAGCCCCACTAATTAGTGTCATCCCCCCACTCTGCCCCAGCATCACTCCCCATGTTTCTTATGCAGTCCCAATGTTCTCTGAGCCCTCCACCCTCTGTGACATGTAGTGAGTGTAGAGGCAGAGAGAAAAAGGACAGCAGCAGTGTCATTTCCCCCAGTCACAGCAATCCAGAGCTCTGGCAGGTGAGGGGGGAGCTCCTGTGTGGGCCAGTACAGAGCTGGCAGCTCCTGCCACAGCCTATCCCCCCAGTGCTCTGCCAGCTCCACAATGGAGGGACTTCCAAACGCACGCTCTGTGTGTGAAACTGTGAATCTCTGAGGGATTTTATGCTATGAAATTTGGATCAAAACCAAAGTTCTGGATCCAATGCAAACACTCCAAACTGGTGGAGTGTCTGAAAATTGCAAACTGATCTAGATTCACAGGTTGGGAAAAAAATTGTAAACATCAATCTTGCATATTGGGAATTTGGCTTTTGTATTTCAGATAGTGATAGAGCACAGATACTTGTTAAGCTATAGGAGTCAGGAAAGCAAAAACCACCTTCAAAAAAGATGTTATAGATCCAAAGTGATTATTCAAATTCGTATTTTTATGCCAGTCACTTTCTATTCAAACAAGTACTTCACATGCACTGAAACACTAAAAGAGAAACTCCCAGTAATTGTGTTCATTCAGGGATAAAATCATTCTGATCACGTAAGTTGCTTCAATCGTTCAGTGATGTCTTTCTAACAGTATTCTTTAGTTTTCATGGTGTCCTAATAACATAGCATGCATAAACACATAATCATACATTACATTTACGACAACATGTATGAGATTTAAACTATCACCTTACAAATCAACCGAATCACTCTAGGCCTGTCTTTTCCAAACCTTTCCCTTCACAAAAGAGGCCAACTTCCAGTTCAGGAAAAACATGTTGAAATGTGAGGAATTCCTGAAAAATAGTAGCTCCCATCTTCTAAATATTTCTACATATTTGCATTAGGTATTAATTGCCTCCAATTTTTGCTCTGCCAGGATGTTGTACCTAGTCCATCTAGAGGTGTGAGTGGTGACATAAGTCAATGAGGATTCAAGCTCTTTGGTTCTGCAGCTCACACACACCTTTTCAGCAGCACACTGGGCACTTTGGTTAGGTTTTGATTGAAATGACAGATTTTCAAGGAAGGGTATCGTCTCCAGTAGATCAGGTACTACTCCATACCTGGAAGCCTGCGCCTGTTTTTAACGTTATCAGCTGGTGAGTATTGGAATTTAGCTGCTTTTTATCTTACTGTATAAAATGTTTGGTCTATTTATAATAACTTGATTAGAAACTGCTGATTCTCAGACCACAGTGCTTTGCAGATAGCACTGCTCTGGGGCCGAGGGAGTAAGGAGACTGAACTTCCACTCTGCCATAAGCATTCTGAGGATTTCCAGCAAGATACTGAGTGATGAAACAGCCTAATTCCCCTGTAAAGTGATGATAATACTTCTGCCCTCTCTGTTCATCCCACAGGAACTAGGCAGGGCTAGGCTGATGAGCCATGTGTGCCTGGAACCACTGGGTGTTCAGCCATATCTCCAATAATTATCATCTCCACTCTGAACTGCTCTGATGAGAAGAGGGAAAAACTTACAAAAGACACTGCTCAGTAACTCTGTTTTAAAAATACCATTTTTACTCTCCTGTTGGTCACATTTCTTTTTCAGAAACAGCAAAACTCCTTGATAACTAGAAAATAGTGTTTTCTCCAAACAATCTGCAGAGAGAGGAAAACCCACTTATTTGCACTTCTGTTTAGCTCAAAGAACACAGCAAATAATGTCAGGAGGGTCTTATAGGTGTATTTCTTGGTAAATTTACAGAATCCCAGATATAAAAACTGATCTCTACATCTTTCCACAGTTAGGCTGGAGAAGAGAGTTTTTCACATAGTAATTATCACTGATAGCACTGCACACTTTCCATTAAATTTTAATCACAATGATTAGGGTCAACAAGTAGAGGCAAGCTCAAACACCAATTTCTGTTTCTCCTCTTGTTGAAAAGTATAAATGTGGTTTTATAAATACATACTGTATTTAAGTTTACCACAATGGGAAGGCTTGTTTGTTGTTTTGAGAAAAGACATTTTAAAAATTACTAATTACACATTAGTCCACACCCATTTTTCAGAGGTGATTAAGCAATGCAAACATCTTGCTTTACCATAACTGCTCCCTTTTCCAGAAACTGATAATTTTATTAAAAATTAAATGGGATAGTTCTTGTGACCTACAAGAGCCTTACATCATTAACATGCCAAGAGGAAGTGCCTAAACTATCCTTTTCTACTGCACTATAAAAGAACCACATAGACAGTAATCACAAATTTTATAACTTAGATTTCTCTACTTCAGTATTTAATACTCTTCTTTCGAATTTTAACTCAATTCTACCCTGAAAATACTTTTTACATAAAGGTTGCTTCAACTGAGATGAATTTACTCAAAGGAAGGGTAAATAAAGGACTACAGTGTGTTCCCCACTAACAGTAGTCAGTTCACATGCAGCATCACATATTGAGAACAAATCACACCGCCTGTCCAAATGTACTCCACTGTCATCATCACTGCTTCCAGCTCCAAGGAATTTAAACATTATTCCCTTCACAGGAATAATTTGTTGGTTTAAATTCTGCTTTTATAAAACCTGAAACATAAATGATGATATTCGTTTGGCATTGTATGGAGATCAGAGGTGAATCTCAAACAGACATGACAGTCAGTGATGGAAATGGGAGCCAAACTGCACAGACTTTGGATCATGACCATGTTCAGTGTTCACTGGGCTGTGCCGAATTTCATAAAAATAATCTTTTGAATGGCACGATCTGTGTAATATTATATTTAATGGCATGCATCATTTTATAAAACACATTTTAAATATAACATTTTGTTGCCATTTCCCAGAAAGAACATGGCCATGATCGTGAAGAAGGGGTGAACATTCACAGGCCAGATTTAAGTGGCAAACCCACGTTAATTGATATCTGTGTCTGGGATAAAACAAAACTATTAAAAACTAAAGTCTAAAAGTCTGAGGGAAATGGCTGATTTTCAAAAGCACAGCAACATGTTTGTTGAACAAAGACCTCAAATACCTGCCTACTTACAAGTGTCAGACTTTTTCTCCAGCCTGATATTTCTTGGAGGTACTCAAAAGATGTCTCTTATTGGCTCTCCCTGCTCCAGTCAGGTGAAAGGCATCACAAGCAGAGTAAAAGGTTCTTTATCAAGAGGGCTATTCATTCATTTAAAAACCAGCAGATTTTTGGCAGATGTGCAAAGAGAAATGACGAAGGTAAAGAAAAGGAAGGATACACAAGAAGAAAACACATCATGTAGTTTAAAAAACCCTTATTGCTGCCTGCTTTAATATTAAATTGAACAATGAGTCCAGCAAAACAGAGTCTACTTTGCATGCAGTTTGGACACAGATTTTGCCTACACAGGAAGACAGATATTTGCTTTTTGGAGCTGCCAGTCCAGAAGCAGCTCCTGTGACTATGCAGATGGAGTAGCACATGCGCAGCAAATACAGCCTCTTATTTTAAAGACTATTTTAAGAGTTCATGACATTAAGTTCATTTGCTTGAAAAATCCTAGAAAGTCTTCAGAAGAAGAGGAAATATCTTCCAAATTATAGTTCTTTCCAGTTATTTCTGGTAGAGCTGACCCTGTGGACTGCAGAGCTGTGTGAGCACAGTTTAGGGAGCCCAGCCCAGCCCCCAGGCCCTGCCTTGCCAGTGCCCGGGCTGGGCTGGCTCCAGTCTTGCTTCCCAGCAGTGCAACATCCAGCACTTGCTGTTGTGGAGATCCCTGCCTCAAAACCAGGATGGTATCTATCACAGAAAGAGCTCTGGGAGAAGAGCCAGGGGTTTGCATTTATCTGGTGATGGGATAGTGTCACCAAGCAGAGATTTACAGATAAAGAAGAGTCTAAGTCTCCATCCCTTCCCTGTCCACAGAGCCACCTAATTTTACTTCTCCATTAGCAATGGCAGCTGCCCACACAGGGCTGGATACAGAGCTGAGGGCAGGGCTGGAAGCAGGGCTGGGGGCAGGGCACTCACTGGCCTCACTGCAGTCTCTCTGCAGCCTGGTCCCAGCCTAGCCTTGCTGGCACCTGCAGCTCCTGCACTCCAAACCCATGACACGTTATATATGCCACTGTATTCAACAGTCCAAACCCCCAAAGCACTTCTTGTTAAACAACATGTTGTTAATGATTAAGCACAACCAAGTCTACATATAAAAATAAGTACATAATTGCCCTATTTTGTAAACTTTAGAAAATGATGTCACACACTTCTCATTCAGTTCAGCTTCTTATGCAATAGAAGCCAAAAAAGAAATCTACTATTTATCTATCAAAATCAAACCAGTTAAACTTTGAAGTGTTGTGGAAATGCTGAGATTTGAAATATTGGCTTCCTTAGAATCTTCACATTTTCCAGCCTCCACTTCTGCTGTATGCTATGATGATTATAAGGGATACAATTAAAGAATA
The DNA here is from genome assembly GCF_965178545.1 of Coloeus monedula. Classification (NCBI taxonomy): domain Eukaryota; kingdom Metazoa; phylum Chordata; class Aves; order Passeriformes; family Corvidae; genus Coloeus; species Coloeus monedula. The sequence continues at coordinate 13,385,711 of NC_138790.1, forward strand.
CCAGCTGAGGAAGACTAGAAGTTAAATTATATATCTTCCTGGAAAGAGATTAGCTAACTATCTTAATTGTTCACAGACCTCATAAGAGAAAAATAATAATGTAAATTTCCACAGCTCTGGAGAGGCAGATCTTGTGCATATTAGCACCACTGCTGCTCAAAAGCCTGCAAATGACCTCCCTCACTTGTCCCAAAAGACATTTCACCCTGTCCTGCTCTCACACACACAAACACAGATTACTCTGCTGGCCTAAGCAAAATGTTCTGGTCTCACATAGAGAGTGGATGACAACAGTAACATACATTCCTATTCCTACAGCAGAAGCTTACATTTTTCCTACAGCTGAAAAAGTTTGGGATCTAGAGAGAGACAGTGAGAATTACAACATATCTTTTTCTCAAAATTTTCTTTCCTTAGTATTTCCCAGTAACTTTCATTTTTAGTAGACCTGATAGAAGGGAACACACTCTGAAAACACAGTTCATCATTGACAAAAGTGGATAAAAATTTTTGAATCACAGAGGCATCGACCTGGGATCAGTTCTAGGTGTCTTTTCTCAGAAAATGTTTAGAGATATATAAACAGGACAAAACTGAAATACTCCTTATGGTAGAAGGAGATTATTTTGACCAGACATGTTCCTAAAAAATAACTTTTGTAAGTTTTCTTATCTTCAGGCAAATCATCAGTTTTACTCACATCAGATTGCTACCAGGACATGTCCAGGTTTCCAGTAATTCTACAGCTGAATTACTCATTTTCTTCTAAGCAAATGTACAGATATATTCTATGTGCAACATTCCAGTCTATTTCCTGAAAGAATCAACAGTGGAAAAATGCATCAGAAATACATACAAAAGAACACAATGAAGAGACCCAGCATGCCACAAACCTCACAACCTGTGGTACTTTCCTCAAGCCTGGCTCTTGGTGTTCAGATGCATGTGGATCTATGTAAGGAGGATCAGGTTTCAACAAAGAAAATAACTTTGTACCTCTTGTTCTAGCAAAAAGAAATATCTTGAAAATGTAAAAAAGCCACAGCCAAAATGTTCAGGTGTGCATAATTCCAAATGTATTACTAAAAAATAAAGGGTTTTAAGGAAAATGTAATTTTGAGTTCCCAATGAAGATTTGTTTTAAACTATTTATTCTCACTAGACTACTAGCGATTTTAATAAATACAGCTATTAGGAGAGCTATTTAGTTGATTTCATAGCAATCAAATTGCTCAGCCCAGTCACCTTCTTAATGACAGCTCTTTGCTCCAATACAAGCAATAGAATGAAACCTGCTCCCTGAAACCCTTTCCACGTTACAGACACCTCAATCAATTCTGGTGGGAAGAAGCCTCTTTATTTACAGCAGTTCAATGAAAACAGGATTCTAGTCATCAAGCCTCTTATTCACTGGATGTTCCTGTAAATCACATTTCTATAGCGAGTGCATATTGCAGTGCTCATCATGTTACAATTCAGTTATCGGGATTCCAGACACAAAACTGCTGGAAGTGAAGAGATTTTCCCAAAATTACATTAAATTACATCTCTTGCTTACATACCCCAAAGATGGACTGAACTCAGCAGAGAGATGCAGACCCAAATTCAATTTTACATGCATCTTTTAAAAAAATAATCCAATTGAAAAAGAAGTTGTGCTTTTTTTCGTTTTATTCTGGTTTAAAATATAGTTATCATCTACTTTTTCCATCCTTTCCTGAAGAGAAGAGATGATGGAATGCAATAAAGAGCACAACTGATCCCAGGCAGTGATTCACACATACAGAGGCATTGTAAAGAGCCAGTGCTTGATGCTGGCACTGGGATTTGGTTTCAGTTCCTTCAGCTCTGTGAGAACTGGAAACCCTGCAAATGCCACCTTATGGAGATCTCCTGCCCACCAGCTCCACCCAGCAGGTTCTCCCAGAGAACCCACTGAGGCAGAAGTGGGCAATAGCTGCCAAATACATTTTTACTCAGTAGAGTTTGGGAATCAGTCACACGTGTACAAAGAATTGTTTGGATAGAAAAAATGTGTCCCATATGTCAAGAGCTCCATGTAACAAAACCAACAGCATACATGGGGATACACAGCACACTGCTGTAGCCAGCTTCAGGTGTTGTACAGGCCTGAATAGTACTCATAGCAAGTGGTTTCTAGTCCCTGTCATGATAAATCTGTAAACATGCACATGGTTCATCATTAGATCTCTCAGCAGGATCTCTCTAGAAAGGAAGCCAATTACAAACTCCCCAAGTGGCAGGAGGGCAGCATGCTGCCATTATAGACTGCTTCAATCCTGGATGCTGTTCTGATGAAAATGCAGATGATTTTTCTTGTCACGACATAAAAAAGATCAGGACAAAAAATTATGTCACAGGTTAATTAGTGCCTCCATGTAACACACTCATCGGCCATCAGACACAGCCTGGAATAACTGAATTTATACTGTGTGCCACAGTTCTGCATTTCTCTCTGATTTCTATCTCTGATTTAACCAACAGATTTTCAAAAACAAATTATAGCCAGACAAGACCTTACTGATTATACATGTGCAGATGCTGAAAAGCAAGTGGTTCTTACTACAGAATCCAAATATTTCCTCTTGATTTGCTTCTCCTACCACTGTAACTAAATAGATTGCAATTATTCTTAGCCACAATGAAGTTACACTGCCAATCTTTGAAGGATATTGCCATCCTAGATCATGTCTTTCTTAAGAGAGCCTTTAAAAATACACTAGATGTATAAAAAGATTAGAAAGCAATCTGCAGTTTTGCAGCTTCCACTGGAAGCTTTAGCTCTGTCCATAACTATGGTGTGATGACTCTAAAATGAAACATAACTTCTGAAATCCTGTTCTTGATGAGCATGACAATCTCAGAAAACCTGCCTTCAAAGTTGTTCCCTGTCCTGTTTACCAGATCAAGAGAGAAACAAACAAGCAAAATCCCTCATATACAAAATCCTTTCTTAAAATGACAGTGAGCAGTGACATGAAAAGTCCTCCTAGAACATGTATTCCAAGGGGTTTTCCTCTGTTTCCACTCCCCTCTACTACCAAATAATAAAGTTTGCCAGATTTATTATGGCAATTATACATTTAACTTCGTTAGTGACGATCAGAACATTTCAGTTGTGCTCACTGGCGACCCGAGGGAGTCCTAGAGAAACTGGGAATGCCTGTACACCACTCGCGACCCCTTCCCCTGGAGTGTGGGGGCAAAAGGAAGGAAGGGGGCCCCCCATGCTCATCCGTCGCCCCATCCCCGCAGCCCGCGCTGCGCTGGCGGCCGCACTTCCCGCAGCGATCCCAGCTCCCCGGGCCGGCTCTGCCCCGTCCTGCCCGGCATCCCGCGGGCACCCCGGCGCTGCCGGCCGGCTCCGCAGCCGCGGCGGGCGGGGACGGGCTGGGAAGGAGGGGAAGTGGGAGGGAGCCGGGTCAGAGGGGTCCGTCCCGGGAGATGGGTGGGGAGAGGCGGCGGGCGAGCGGGGCTGAGCCGCAACGCCCCTCGCTATAAACGGAGCGGCCGCGCACGGAGCCGGAGGAGCGGTGCGGCCGGCAAGGAGCGCTCCCGGAGCCCAGCCCAGCTCGGGGAGGTGCGCTGCGGGCTGAGCCACCCCCGCCCGGACCCAGGTAAGCGCATCCCGGCCGGGCACCTTCGGCCAGGGACAACCAGAGCGTTTGCGAGCGCGGCGCAGCCTCCTGCTGAATTTGTACTCGGTTTAGGCGGAGCTGGCGCAGGAAGGCTCAGTCCCGCACGAAGCGCAGCCACTCAAACCCCTGTGCTCTGGCTTGCCCTGCGAGGCCCGCTCGCTAATCCCGCACCACATAATTATTTTAGAGAGGACTAAGTGCCCCGCAGACTCCCAGCCCTGCCGTGTGTGAGCTCTCGAGTCTTGTCAACAGTTTGCAGAGAAAGCAAAGGCACCCTTTGGCAGCAGGCACAGCCCTCGGAGCGGTAACTCCACCACGCCGTCAAGGCTCATCCCAACATCCTACAAGAGGGAGCCCTGGCACCTCTGCTCAGGATCAGATGAGCAATTAGATTTTTATTGCTGTGCTAAACTCATGATAGAATTAATCAAGCACCAAAAGCGATGCTTATGATTTTTAAGAGTTGTGCAAACAGTTCAGTTTCTCAATCTAGCAGGCAATGTAACTTCCACCAGTTAGCAGCAAGTATTGGTTTAATCAAAAGTTTGTAGCATACAGTCTCCGTACCCAGATCTATTCTTTTTCTACAGAGCAAGAATTGGAGCGATCTACTTTTAGTAAAGTTAAAATGCCACCCTGCCTTTTTTTTTTTTTGCCTGGCCAGTTTCTAAACTTCTCTTGGACTCACACTGGACTAGAGTTCTTCAACAAGTTCAGCTGAAGTCCTGTAATATATTTACTGTTCTTCCCTGCTCCATGCACTAAAACACTTAATGTTACCAGTTACATACAGGTACCAGCCCTATATTCTTCTAAGTCAACTGGTCTATCAGTAACTAAGTCAGTCAGATCATGATGTGTACAAGCAGTAAAATTGCAGTGTTCAGTTACAACTATTTCTGTATTTCTGCAAAACCCCTAGAATTAATGAGATATATGGCAATAAGGGACAGCAGGATTCTGCCCAGAGCATGCTACAGTTCACTGTGAATTTTCATCACTTCCAAAAGTAGCAGTACTCATTTTGATTGCGTTGTGCTGCATAGCATGGGACAAGGTAGTAAATGGGGTCAGTAAAATCACAGGAAGAGGCAATAAAGGGGGATTTTTTTCTATGGGGGAGGCTTCTTCTCTTGTCACTTGCATGAACCCACAGCGCTAACATGATTAGATTTTTGTCTGAATAGGAGGATTAAGTATGGCCTGAAGCAGGTAATTACCATGATGATGTAGAGAGGCTTTTTTAGGTCTATTTCAGTGTCAGACAAATGTTTCATACTCCTGACTATGGCAGTCTGTTTTGCTTGTTGCCACTATAATCTTTTAAATTACAGCACCTTTCAAAAATATTAAGTGCCTACAAATTCAGCTTTTGCTCATGTATTAAGAGTATAAAATATATGCCTTTCCAGTAGGAACTTTTCCTCTCTACAACCTGAACTACATAGCAGAGAAAAATCAGTTGTGATTATTGGGTTCTTTCTAGTTTATGCTTTTGAACTGATAAAGCAAAGTGGTCCTGTACAATAAAGAGAAGTCACATTTATCATTCAATTTTAATATAGCTGGTTTCATTCTCCCCTTACTTTTGTCATAGTAATAAATGGAAACAGTTCATTTTCACACTGCAGGAAAGCAGAGGTGTGCCTATTTTCTACAGTATAAGGTGTCCTGCCTCCTGCTTCAAAACAGTACCTTCTTGAGTTGGACAGCATGTGCAAACTGCTGCTAGAAGTTACTGGTTTAAAAGGCAGCAAATACCATCCTGAAATGCCAGTACCCACAGCACTGCAGAAGTGAGCAGAGTGCTGCCTTTAACTTTCAAATATCACAGCTCAACAGCCTGCTTTTTACAGACATCTTAGAACAAGAAGATGCATGATGGTATTTGTGTTTCCTGAATAATATTATCTTTAATTATATTAAATATTGGAAAATATATTTAATTTCACTATTTGTTGTACTATAAAAACAGAGGCAGATGCAGAATGTAAACATGGTGATTTATTTACACTTTCTACAAATGTACAGACTGACATGGGAATAAGTGTCAGAGTTAATGCCTATTAAAAAAATTCTATTTTGAATAATGGGCACTGACTGCATTTTTCTACTCCTAAGTTTTCTCCTCTGTGGTAATTTTATCCTCCATGTTTGTCAAAGGAGCATATTTAGGTAGTTCTTTTCTCTGGCCTACTGTTGAGCACAGTAATTAATATGGTAATTTGAAGTTACATAAATTACAAACTCTCATTACACCGACCTAGTTAAAATCTTGTTTATGCAAAGGTATAGTGTTAGTTTAAAACATTTTAAGCAGCCACAAATTACTCCTGTTTGCTCACTACCACCCTTTTTTCTCTGGAACTTCTTGCTTTTCAGAAGCTATTAGTCTCACCAGTAGTATTTATGAGCTCACCTGTGGCTATTGCTGCCCAAATTTTTGGAGTCCTAATCACACTCTAAGAAGCATCCAGTTGTCTGAGTGGTTGGCATGTATTTGTTCCCTGCACCTCAAGTATCCTATTCTACCTTGGTGACTTCATAGAAGGTCGGATTCAGTCTTGATGTGGATAGAGAATGTGGATATTTATGCATTACTTTAATTAAGTACTATGTCTGACTTACATGGTTAATCTTGTGCATTTTTTTTTTGACTGAATTTAATGGTTATCTTCTAGGAGACTACCTCAATAAGAGGAAAGATCAACTAAAATTGAATTTAGATATGTTATATCTGAAGTTGAGTTGGGGAGATGGATTATCAATATTCATTGGCCTACAAATAAATCTGCTTGGGCTATACATGAGATGCATGAAGAAAAGGGGCCAAATGGCCAAGTCAGGAAGGGTGGTGGACAGCAAAGCAAAGTACTCCCCTCACCTATTTCTGATAGCAATGCTGGCAGCACAGCAACCACCATCTCTCTCCAGAAAGAGAAGCATAAACTTAGAATCTTTTCAGAGTTGCAAGCATGGTAAGATTGAGAGCTCACAGCTGGGAGGACTGGGTCAGGGCACAGCCACTACAGGCAGCCTGCTTGTATTGTAGGCTCTATTACTTGTTTAGCTAGATCTCTAGCCTTCGGGTAATCTTGGGTCAGTTTTCAAGCCTTATCTAGTTTACTGCTACTGTTTGTTCCTCCTGCCCTCAGCTGTACAACAATTCCATCAGAAATGCAGTGATACAGATATTGTGTTTTACTATGTGTGCCTCTCAAATATTAATTAAGAATTTTTCATTGTTCTTGGATAACAGTTCATATTTTTGGACAGTTAGTCCTAAAGGCGACTATGGTGTTTTTAAGAAGTCAGCCTCTGCATTTTAGGATCAGGTTTGAGAATATAAAATGGCAGAATACTACTAAGAAACATTTTTAGAAATCTCATGGAATTCTGAAAACAGAATAAAAAATGTTGATTACTTTTGAAGAGAGAGGGAAATGGAGGAAAGCCTTACATCATTCTTTTCACTATTGTAGGATTAGTTTCCACACCACCACCAGGAATAAAGAGGTTGATGTTGCTGGGAATTGAACCTCAGCTACTTAACCTGGAATTAACTTTGCATAAAAGTTAAAATTTTTGCATGTAAACACAAGGTGAATTTAAGTGCATTGGACAGTTTGAGCAGGTGGCAGCCTAATGTACACTTTGAGTTTCAAGATGTACAGAACTGATTCACGGGGCCAAAACACTGAGGCCTGAAGAACAGAAAGACTCCAGTGAAACTGTTTCAATGGAATTATGGCTGCGTATAATCACAGTAGCATTTTCTGTCTCTTCCTTCTGATCCCAAACACCCTTGCAGTGAAGAGCAAGCCAGTAATCTTGTGCTAATGACAGTATTTCTTTCAGTTCCCTTTCCATCAACAAATTTGTCTCTTAAGATCACTTTCACCAATAGACAGTCATTCTACACAGAGTGCTCATTCCATGTTCTGTACCGTTTTCTAAAATGTAGCCTTTGCCAACAAAAGAAAACAAAAAACCCCTAAAATTGCAAGATGTACCCTAGAAGAATCTTTGTCATTTTGGAACATCTTGAGGAATTTAACAAATTTGACAAACAAGGGGAGTTATGATACTCAACATTTTTTTACCTCAGCTGTAACAAACAAATGAAAAGAGGTTATCTTGAGTGTAAGTCCCAACAGCTGTGATTGCTTGAAACAAAGCACATATGAAATAGAATTGCTGGTCTAATAATTTTTGGTCCTATCTTCAGATAAATGATGGATTATACTAAAATTACTCTGAGCTTTCAAGTAAATTGCAGCAAAGGACAGGAAAATATCATGTTCCAAATGACATGCTGTTAGTATTCTCTGCTGTACCATCATGTGAAAGAACTACAGATTTTGGCCTTTGGTCAGGTGTCTTTTACAATTTTCATTCCCTTTGTGTTTTGTTTGATAGCAAAACTGTCCAGGTATTCACTATATAACAAGGCTAGCTAGAATGCTTGGTTACTGTTTGTGGTGTTTATCTCCTTTTATTGTAGCTGAGTAGCATTTTTCTTGTAGGCACAGAAAACAGGTAATAACCGAAGACGGCCTCACAGCAGGAAAGTGAGATCAGATTGGCAATGCAGCAGTGAGTGGCATGATTGAAGACAAGACAAAAATCAGGTTGCAGCAAAAGGTAACTGGCAATATCTAAAGAAACTAGTACTGAATTTGGGCAAGGTCAATATTTAGACAGTATTTCACTGCTTGAGGTGAAAGCTATAATTAAATTTACAGCCAGAACAAAGAAGGATTTAACTAAACTCCTAATTTCAGCTAATTCACCTATTCCTTTCTTTACTTCTAGGTCATTCAACTTTGTGAGTTACTGATAGATCCTTGGGTAGTGGAATCTAATACTCAGTAGATGAAGTATAGGAACGGAAACAAAAATTAAAATTCAGTGGATTCCTGAATCCACTCAATTTTCTAAAAACAGAGAGAAGATACTGCAGAAGAGAGCTGTGCCTCCGCATTTCTAGCTTAGAGGGACACACACAAATAAGTGAAACATTCCAGAAAACCACTGAACAGCTGTACTTTCATGATGGGGGGCTTACGCAAGGAGAAAAATGCAGAAGTTGACTTCTCTAAAAAATGTTCTGTTGGCAGTTGGCCTCCGTTTAACTCTGCCTTAGCATCAGCACAGCCTGGCCAGAGCCTTTGCTCAAAGCAGGCAGCACATGATGTACAAAGATGCAGCCTGAGCTTGCTTATTGAGAAACCATTCATGTCCTAAGTTGACAGGATGTATGTTGCCTTATCTTTTTCTTTGTAAACTCTCTATCAGTTTTTATCTTTTCTCCTTTCTCCAATCGTTCTTGTTGCCCAAGCCTAAATTTATACAATTTTACTCTATCCGCCTGCCCAGGGGAGTTAGTCTGCTACCATTGGAGCTGCTCGGGGTTTGTTTTCTCTGTCCTAAGGCTTTTTACTCAATGTACAACAGTCAGAAATGGAAAGCATGGGGCAAGAATCAACATATTTTCAAACTGGAACTCTAGCTGTGCTGTTAGACTTCTGTCTTTATTGTTTTCCTCTTGGTTTGGTATTAGCAGCTTACCATGATTAGACAATTACAGTTTTTGTTGAATCAGGTAAAAATATTTCTTTTCACATGGGCTTCCTAAAAAGCACTTCAAAGATAAAGGGTTCAAAAACATTTTGCCTTCAAATATATTTTACAATGCTGTTCCATGTTCTTAAACATCCCATGAAAAAAAGCGCCATGTCAGTAAACGACAGCCATACACCCAAGGATTTGCACAGTAATTTTCCTAGCACTAAAGTGAGGCTCATGTGGCACCTCTGGGAGAGCACAGCACTACTCTTTCTGGACTTCTATGCAGTTTTGTTTGCTTGAGAACCAAGACTGCACGTCCTTGAGGATGCACTGATTCACAGTATCACAGATTAGCTCACTCCAGCTGTAACAGCTGCCTTTGTTTTGCTACTTCTGTGGCTGGTCCTCAGTATCCACAAGGAACAACTCAGGACAGCAAAGAGAGTTCAGCAATTAATTTTATTTTCAAAATACAGCAATAAATCTTACTTTGGGGGGGAAAAAAAAAACAACAGGAAACAAGCTGTACAAATTTGGCAGAACATCTATTTTGGGATCATTCTATTAAGTGTGCCGCCTTCCAGACAAAGTGCTAAGGATCATAGTAACTTGTTTTTCCATGGGTGTTAATACCTTTCACACTGACATGGATTACAGTGTCTATGTTTGACCTTTCCTTCTCTTTGATTAACCCCTTAGAAACTCACTAGTTCAATTGACTCATACATTCTCAAATTTTCTTCTAGTCCTCATAATGATCTGCCCTTAACAGGAGTTTTGTGCAACTGAAAGCACAATTGGGCCTCTATGCTCTCAGTGTTATACCTACCAACAGTTACAATGATACTAACTTCTCTTGGGCTTAGCTGCATTACCATTTTAAAAGATTTTTTTTGTCTGAATAAACTCTTGTACTTTGCCAGTTACTCATACTGTTTTCTTTCCTGCCTTTGGTTCCCTTTTTCTGACCCTAATGAGCGATTCATTAAGAAGCCTCCATGCTGATCTTTTGCTTTTAATCTTTTAACTTTTCCCTCCAGGCTGTTCCTAACATTCTCATTTAGGGAAGAAAAGTCTTTTCTGAGGGGTATTGCCGTTGTGTGATATTTTCCCACTGTAAGGATGTCTAAATTAATTATGTAATAAGAAAAGTAATCAAGTGTCTCAGTCAGACACAGTGAACCAAATCCTATTACAGATTGCTGAATTACAAGACAAAGCTTCCTCTGAACTAAGGTGTTGAAATCTAACTTCCATTTCCTTGCACAGAAATCCACAATACATTGCCTTTGCTTCTTCAGTAAGACAAACACTGTTTTTCAGCAGGAAGACAAAAGAAAAAAAAGTGTTCAATGCAAGGTTTGCTTTCCTCAGCGCCGTAGCACTGACTAGTGGGAAGTTACATGGAAATCACTAGCCATCGTATTGGATATGTAGTGCTAAAGCTTCCATGCTAGCTGGTTTAGTTATCATGACAGACACTTCAGTGATACTGGTTTGTCTATGTTCACATAGAAATGCTGCATCTGCTCATGTGTTTGTGTTTCAGTTCATGACTTCATTACTCAAAGCAAAAGATTCTGTTACTTTAGCCACATTGGTGAAAGGTAACATGAATGGGATTCATCAGAGGGTTTTAGAGAGCGAAAGCCTTTTTAGGTAACAATATGCAACATGAGCTACTCTCAGTCAATTCAACTAATTTCCATTGGATTAGAAAGTGGAACACCTCTGTATGAAGGAGGTCTCTCCATTTCTGGAGTAGAAGCAGAGAATTTTAAGTGTTTCTTTTCTCTCCTGCTTTTGACAGATTAGCCATCAATGCAGATGAAGATAATTGCTCTTCGCAATGCATTTCTAAAGCTTGTTATTCATTAACTTACATTTGCCTTTTATATTTAGGGGGGAAGCAGGGGGGCTGGGTGGGGAGTGGGATGTAAAAATAATAAGCCCATCCTGCAGAAGGGACTACATATTGAGCCTATTAAACTCGTAGGCACATCATAGCCCCAGCCTGGTGATTTAGCTCAATGGCAGAAAAATGTTCGTTTGAGGATTAACGTACAGGTAAGGCTTCAACACCCATCAGAATGTTGCCATGCACATCAAGACGTTACTGGTTTTTTTTAGAACTTGAAGCAAATCTCTGTATGCTCTCTGGTGGCACCTTTCTTACTGTTTTACAGGAAAGTACAGAAAGGCAGTTCCTTGTACCAGAAAAGTAGAAGTAAAGTTATTTTGCAGAGTTTGCTGCTGATCACATTATTACGTCACCTTTAACTAAGGAAAGTTGTTCAGGAGTGCAAATAAACTGCAAACATAATGTTCATTTTTGCCTCTGTGTCTTCTGGCTTAGCAGAAAAGTTACACAACTCTGGGAGAGGGGCAAATGACACTGTGATCTCTGAATAAAATAAACTACCTGGACAAAGCAAGAAAGCCTCTATTTGGACTAACTGGAAGTTCCACAAAGAAGTGCTATCACCTCCCAACTTTATCTACAAAATTATTAGCTGTGTCCCCTACCCTTCTTCCTAGAAACATCCTTGCCTAGAGGGAGCAACAGAAACCTAATTAAAACATTATTTTGTTACATTTATACTAGTAACACCACTGATTGAGTTGTGTCTTTCACAGTAAAGCTGTAAGCCAGAAAAAGACCAAAGACCAAGAAAAATCCTTTTCTCCCAGAAGTGGGGGATTTGGTTCATGAGAAAGCAATTCAAGTTTTGGCTTTTCCATTCCATTTTCTGTTGTAATCTCTGCCAGCAGCAGCAAAGGTTCTGACAATGATTGCATATTGCTGTGAGCATGCCACTCATGCAATAACCATTTTATAACATTATTATTTCTAATTTAGATGCATTAAATACCTTTTTATGGTAAATTATTAACGGCCACTAATATAACCAAGAGCTTAAACTTATGTAAATCTCACCTGTTTTTACCTAGAGACTGGTAAGCAAGCTCTGTCTTGCAATTATAGCAGTTTGTGGAAGCAGCCTTTGTTCCCCACAAAAGGGCACTCTCCTGGTGATACTTCCCTTCTGCTGGACCAGTGCAACCACTGACTAAGACTAAGATCTGGACAATGAAACTTAAAAGCTTTCAGTGTTGGCTGCATTCCAGCTAACATTCCTTCCAGCAAGAATAGGAGTGATCAGAGACCAGTGACACTCAAAACAGCACATAAAATGTATTGTAACCCTTTATTAAGCTCTACTTGCTTGAAATCACAGTAATATAATAGCATTTCTCCTACAAGTTGGGCAAGAAGAACAGTTGTTACTATTTTTTGCATGTTGAAGAAGGAACCCTCAAGCTTCAGTGAAGAGGGTCATATAACCTTAAGGACAGATTCATAAATATCCAGTAATATCCAGAAATGTCCAGTAAGCCAGTTGTGCTTTATAAATGATCTGAAAGGAGGTGAGATACCCCATTCATTGTACCTGATCTCTGCTATTACAGCTGGCCATGATAAGGTGTGCTGAAACCAGTGCTTTTTATTTCAATAAGGTTTTTTTCTTTCTTACCTCTCCACAGCACTTTTAATATGACTGAAATGCAAATCTGGGTCAAGGCCAGAATTAATGAAAATTCCCTTACTTCTCAGATTGGAAGAGTTCACAATAGAATCTTATGGTGCATTACATATGGAAGCAATGGAGAAGTTTCACGTGTGGGGTTAGGCATCCAGGAGCTACATTTGTGTAGGGTGTGCCATGCAACGTAATTAAAAAAACAAAACAAACAAAAAAAACTTTAAAACTTCTTATTCCATGGAACTAAGCTACCAGGAGAGAAACCTAAAATTCATCAAATGATTTCATTCACATTTTACAAACCTGAATTCGATTTCTGTCTTTTATTAAAAACAATCACATGGGGCACACTATATTTTATATAGGCAATTCCAACTGCAATAAAGGAAATGTGTTAATTCATTCCTTTACTATCACTCAGAGAAAGTAACCATGCAGCATGTAACCTTTCACAGCTCAAACTAATCTCATTTTTATTCGTTCTGGGACTTGATGGCTTAATTCTTGTTAACTATTGAATCGTTCATGTATTTCCAAATACCAAAAGATACTTCATAACCAGGCATCAAATTTGAAGTTAAAAACTTGCAGTAAGATATATATTCATACTAAAATAGCACATTGTGTTGCTATTCAAAAAACTTTTCATGTCAGTGCTGAAAACCCTAGAAATTCTAGTCCTACCTTGTTCTGAAATACTTTGTCTTTCATTTACTTTCATCTAATGTGCTGTAAATGACATTGTTAGCAGTATGAGGAGATGACATGATCTTTAGAAGCAGACATGAGGTTGGCCTACTGATTATTGATCATTTTTTTCTCCCAGAAGGGTACCAATCTTCCTTTTTGGTAAAGTTAATGGCCAGAGCAGAGGTGCAAAGACCCATGCTGGATTGATGATGGTAGTTAATGCACTCATTTCAAAGTCTTAATATGCATGTATCTTCAGCCTCTACTAGAGGAAGAGACAATCCTTTACAATGTGTTATAAACAAGAGCAGTGACTGCCTCTTGCTATAACAACTAATTTGGCTATAGGTTTAATAATCTAGATAAGGAAAAGATGATACTCATTTCTGTCAAGACAGACCAACTAAGGTGATAGGACACAGTGAGATTCCCCTTTCAAACATCTTTTCTGAAGCTTAGCATTGTGATGTTTAGTTTCAGAAGTACTGAAACAGAACTATTGATCTAGAAATATATTTTACTTTGTTTAATTATCTTTTCAGTTTTAAGTTACTGCTCTGGGGATAATTTCATATTCATATCTCTTAAGGATATATAATACCTAAGACATATTAAACACCAGAGAGTTTGCAACACATTTGTGCAGCCTTGGTCAAAGAAAGAAAACAGATTGCTCTGATGGATAAATGGGAAGAAAGAGACAAAAAAACTAGATAGAAAAGTCTAAAATATCTGGTACACTGTCAAGCTAGAGCCAGCAGTGTCTAAAACCACCACCCCACTGATCTTCCACAAGGGATTAAACACACTGAATGTTGACAGTGGTTAATCTTTCAGTGTTTTGGAATCAATTTCTACATGGATTGAACCCAAGAATGTTTTCCTTACTCTTAACAGCAGAGAAAACAAAATTATGTGTGTATAAGAGGAAATCAATGTTTACTTTGAAACTTAAATCTAAAGAATCCTAAAAATGAAACCTATAAACTGAGAGAATTAGACTTACCCTCAACTGAAAGACTTTTGGCTAACTCTAATGAGTTCCCTGTTGATCTGTCAGTCAACAAATTTTGTACAAAAAAATACCCATAATCTTTGCTATGGTAGCATTCACTAAACCACTAAGTTCTGGTGAGGTTGAGAAACTCTAGTGAAGTTGAGCAATCCTTTTTTGGCATTAACATCTACAAGTAAAATTTTATAGAATCAGGGCTTCCCAGATTCTGGGGAAAAAAACCATGTACACAAGTTGGGAATTGGTATAATTAGCTGTGTCCAAAGAGCAAAGTAGTAGGAAGAGATACTTCCAGTGTTTCTGGGCTCTGTGAGTACTGTGAGAGTATATGCAAAAAATAGCCCAAACTTTCCCTGCTACTGCAGCTGCTCTCATTATAACTGGCATTATTACACTGTAGACTGCTAAAAAGAGCAGAAAAATTGTCACATCTTACATTGTAGTATATTAGCATTTAATGTCCAAAAATATACTTGAAAGATTTTATTCATCACTCCACAGCCCTATAAATTAGTGTTTAGAAATGGCCTTTCTCTTACTCCAATTTTTGCCACATCGATTTCTAACAAAGTGTTAAAATAATGGATTAGATTGCTTTATTCTTTATTTTAACTCAAGCCAACTGCTTGCTGCTTTTTTTCTTTATACATCACTTCTATTCTCTCTAAATGCTCCTATTTTTAGCAGCTTAGAGATATAAACATTGTATGCTTGTACCCAAACATCCCCTAAGTGCACAGAGATACACTGACACTGTATAACCCGTTGGACATAAATACAGGACAAGATACTGGTTAGTCCAACTCATCTGGCATAGGACAGTATAGTTTATGTCATTTTTTTGGTTCTAGTTTGCTCATCTACTATTTTCAATAAAATAAATGTCATCGTAACACTAACAACCCTTCTGCTCCATCTGAATTAAAAGCTGCCTGCCCTTACCAGCATTAGGAAACTATTTAGGTTAACATGTAATTTGACACAGAATAACACCATCATGCACTGACGCTGTCCAAAGAGGTAAACCCAAGTATATTAGAAATAGTGGGGGTTAGTAGTAGTGTAAAAAGTGTTAAATATGCTTCTATTTTCAAATTATTACATTTCTTACAATTCATGAAGTATATACATTATTTGGATAACACTGTGTAGGCTTGTGTTTACCTTTCAACTTCTAAAAGTCCCTTAAGTTGCTTTAAAAAAAAAAAAAAAAAAAAGAGTACTTTGAAGTGTCATTTTCAACAGTAAAAATATCTTCCTTCAAAATTGGCTGATATTTGGAAGAAGAGCTGTATGATTAACAACATGTCTAGCTAGTTCTAAAATAACCTTAGTTGAATGAGAAGGTGTCGCTATTTTTCCATCTGCATTGCTAAAGTGAAGTTTCTTTGAAAATATTCTTCTTAATTTGGATCACAGAGAGTTTATGCTGCATATGTCTCTGAAAAAATAAACTATCGAGATCTTATTCTAAGACTTAAAAGTTCAAGAATTGGACTGAAAGTTAGCAAAACTAGTAATGTGCCAGAATACAGGAAATTAGATAGAAGCTAGTAGATGCTAAAATAAAGTGAAAATAATTACCTCAGGTACATTAAATTTAAATAAGTACAGGAATACAAGGATATGTATTTTATTTAACATGAAAATGTAAGGCAATATTGAACAAAGGGGATATTTTGAAAAGTGGTGGCACTTGAGTATAAAACATAGCAAGTCTCTTATTTTAAAGTGGGAAATACAGACCTCTAGTGGTCAAAATCTATATTTTATGAGCTAAACTTCAAAGCAATTTAAATGTCACTGTTTAACTGTGTTACTTACTTTTGCGTTTTCCTCCGCCATAATCATTCAAAATCACACACATCCCCAATTCCACTGTTCAGATATTCCACAATTTTTCCCAGAGGAAAAAAGCCCCTTCATCTGTCCTTTTCCACATAAATTTTATAACCGAAACAGTACTTGAAAGATACTTGGGAAGTAAAGAGAAAATTAATGAGAGTAGTCCATGAGAACAAACAGAAGAGAGATGTTAATTCTTCTCAGAATAAACTATAAAGCCATCCTGCAGAAGGACAGACTCTTTTGAAGTGTGCCAGAGGAAATAAATACAGAGAAGTTCTTACAGAGAAGGTCAGAGTACATAAACAGATCAAATTTGCAAGGTAACAGGAACTGTTCTGGTAGCACAAAAAAAGTAATAAGAAATTTAGGTTTTGATGTTATAGAGAACCAGATCCTAAAAGGATCATGGGCAGTTTATTTTCCAGCTATCTAGAGCCAGCATAAGTGAAGCAGACAAGCTTGAGCTCTTGCAAGGGGAAAGCACAAAGAATCCATATATATACGTTAAACAATTAAAAAGATACATACTTTTAAATAAATAAAGCAAACTTCACAAAATTAACAGCAATTTCAACAGACTGGCAGTTGCCTCAGTTGCACAGTCGTTAAAAGAAAATTCAAAGGCAAGTACAAGGTCCTGCAAGTTCTGTTTGTTCTGATGTCAGACCACCTCCTGATCCAAAATTGCAGAGCAATGGCCAGCTTGACAGCTGCTAACACAGGTCTGCTGAGGTTTGTTTTCTGTTCTTGGTGTTTGTGAGCTGATGTGCAGACAGTGTCTCGTGCTGTACTACCTATCACAGTTTCTCTTCAGTAATATTTTGATTTATTGACATTTAATGCCAACCTCTGTGGAAGGTGATAGCAGTGATGACAAGAGCCCACTGTAATGCTGCCACAGTTTGAATTATATACCCTTGTTTGTAGTTCTCTTTCCCTTCACAATTCATCTATCAACTCTGGTTTAGAGATATTTAGGAAAGCCATAAGTGGGAAATACAGACTGTTAGAACTAGCAGAAGAAATAAGAGCTAGGAGAAAGGTAAATCTACAGCTTCACAATGATACTGCTCAGGAACTCCAGGAACGTGGAGAAGATGCCGTAGTGTGTGTATGAAATAGAAGTAGCTCTATTCACTAAGGCCATGAGAATAGAAAGGGTTACTCTGCTGGGCAGAAAAAAAAACCTTAAAAGCCTGTGCAATAAAGCATGTGTAAGTGTCATTACTTCTCAGCAGTTAGAATAAATTAGGAAAAAGGGGGACTAAACTCTTAAGATAAAGGAAAGTTTATTCCACCAGAAAGAAATAAACATAGCTAATATACTGAACCTATTGTTCCAAACATTTTTCATTCTCTTTACTCCCTCTGCAATAATTTTATATAAAAATAGAATACAGCATCCTCTTAAACATGGAAATATCTTCTCATATGTAAGAAAAGCAAATAACCCGCCTACTGTCAGAAGAAGGGAAGTGCACATTATCTAATGGTAAGGTGGCTGAGCTGTGGCAGGGTTGGTCAGCCTGCATTTATTTAGTCTTTGTCAAAGCAAGTATTAAGTACATTTTTGTTCAAAATCTGACTCGTGACACCTGCTTTCCTATTTATAGCAGATGAAGTTTTCACGGAAAGCCACAGCCAGTGCTGTCTTATCTTTCAGTAGGCAAAGTGCTGTTTACCTTGCATGAGCCCAGCATTTGTTGTTTCCACAGGCAGTTTAATTAGGAGGCATGTTCACCCAACAGAAGCAATGAATGCAGTGGTAAATAATAGTTGGTAGACCAGTCTGAAGCATTTCGTTATCAGTGACTCATTGTAATCATTGTAATTAAAAAAGATAAAAGGTCAAACAGGACAGTACCTCAGAACAGGAGTTTGCTGCTCACCAGATAATTTGTTTGCCATTCACAGTCACATCAATTCAGTCCTCTTAGAAAAAGCTCCTTTTGTATCAGCCTTAAAATGATCCAATTATCATTATGTTAACACAGGTCATTTGAGATGCTTTACATGGAATTATCCATGTGCACAACTTCAATATGTGCATTTAACTGGACAGTGGTTTAACCCACTGTGTTGAATCCTGGCAGCATAGAGCTGTACCAGCCATCTATTTCTTTAACACTTTAAAAGAATCTGCAGTTCCTCCTGTGTAGAAGTATCTACTTTGCATAAATGCGAACAGCCATGATCCTGGGACAAGCAGAGGAACTGTGGCAAGTGAGAATAACAGGAAAAAATGACGGTGGGATGGAAAAGAAATCATTGCCTGTAAGGAATTCACTTTGCCATGGTGGCCCTCTCTCACTACTCAGCACAGCCATGGGCCCATGCCTTCCAAAACAAATTACCTTCTCCGATACTGAAGCTTTTCCTAATGCTCTGAAGTTACAGTTGTGCTCCAGGAAGCAGATCCACCTAAGGCTAGCTCTGAAACTTTAGAATTTTCAGGAAATTTTAAAATTCCATTTGGGATTAGCAGTGCCTTCCTTACTGTGCTTCAAATGTACAGCTCCTATGAGGTTCATTCTCACAGCAACATTCAGACTGTTTTCAGATACACAGATGGCAATCCATATGCATTTACCCAAAAGCAACCACATTACATATTTCTGCTTCCTTTTCATTTACTGAAAATATTGATGGATTTATTTTATTTATTGACTGTAATTGCTTAGTATAATTTAAAACTGATAGCCTATCAGACACATCATTTGCACAATTCCACTGACTTCAGTGTTACAACAAAACATTTAACTCCAGAAGGATTACACATTCTTACAGAGGTAGATTGAGGTATAATATTATTTCTTGACAAAATTCTTGATTCTTCATGAGAATTGGTCTGCCTTTTTTATTTCCCAAGCACTCCAGAATATGCTTAGGGAATTCAATACCTTAGAGTGCCAGACAAGTTTCCCAACTCAATTATTTTTTTGTTCATTTTAACATATTTCTGAAAATGCAATAGAATCACTGTTACTCTTTCTTGAGAGAACAAATGCTATTAATTAGCATCAACTAAAGCTGCTACTGACATGAAACAGTACCCTTTTTTGGGTAGAAAAGGGAAATTGGAGGCAAAACAACACAACACACTACATTGAAGGGGTGTGTGAAGAGACCATGAGAAAATTGCCTTGGCATCTACCATGGCACAGAATCAGCCCCATCAAACAGGGAATATTCACCCTCAGCTGCATTTGCCTTAGACACTAAATCTGTCACTCAGTACACACAGAGCCAAATAGTACCAGGGACTGGTTAATCTTGTCACTGAGAAAGGTCTTGCCCAGCCTTAACTGGGCCTGATTGTCGTTTTCACCCATTGAACTTGCCCAGGTGATCTCCAGAGCAGAAGCTTCACTACAGTTGCTTACTGCAAAGTTCTGGGCTGTAATTTTAGTGGGTTTATAAGGAAGCAAACATTAAAACTGACCACACAACACCAGCATGTAGCTGGGACAGGGTAAACATTGCCAGACCTTGATGTTGTAGAACATATCAGTTACTGTCAAAGTTACTTTCATAACCAAGGGATGAGATAAGAGGACTAATCTTGAAATCTTTTTATTGTGGTTTCCCTGTCCCAGGGATAGGCTGACCTTCCACAGAGCCAAACACCTTGTATTTGAGATTTGGCACAGTTTGAAAGCTAAGTTTTGCTCAGGATGTACTAGAGTGCCACATTCAGAATGGCGAACCTTTCTTTGTGTTATCTCTATTGCTTGACTTTTTAATTTCTTAAACATGGCAAAAATAGCTGCTGTCATTTTGAGACATTTATACCAACTGAAGCAACAATTCACAGAATGAATGGAAGAGTGGGAAGTGTTGCATGGCATGTCTTGACAAAAGGTCTATTAGTTGCATTTTACTAGATATTCTAAACTTGATAGAATTATCAAGAACCTAAATCTTGAAATTACCCGGCTAGCTTTGTAGAAATGAATCAGGTTATTAATGCAAACATATGCTAGAACATGAGCTAAGATAGAGAAATGACTGAGAGCCTAAGGGTGACCTTGCTCACAAGATGCTGCCTGCAGCCCATATTCTGGGTTCAGTTCCTGGCTGCACTTCAGATTTCCTGTGTGGGCTTTGCTGAAACAAATCTGTGCCTCACTTCCCTATTAAAACACAATCCATTTGCAATAAGATTTATCTTCCAACAAAAGCAAGTCAAACACTAAACTCAGTGGCATTCCACACTAACAGGAACATCAGTGCTGAACCACTCAAATAACAAGCATCTGTACACGTCTGTAACAACATAGCTGGTGTGTCTGTAATGATGGGCATCTCTGCTTTCTGAATGCATCTGTACTGCCCAGGGTCTTACATTTATAAAGGATTTCTTTGCTGTTTGGGGTTTGCTCTGTTTTGTTTTTGAAGCCAAAGTATTTCAGTTAATCTTTGTTTTAAGAAGCACAAGTTGGGTTTGGCTTACAGCTGTCAGGATCCTGCAAACAGCAATAAACACTACTGTGCAATAGTAACTATCAATTTTTCTTTTTTTTTTTTAATATCCAATATTTTTCAGGGAAGACTATCTGTTTGTAGACTCGGGAAAGTAACTAGCATCACAGGCACTTAACACTGTATTACCTGCTTTCTAAAGTCATCAGCCATTAATGAGGAAATTATTCTTGTAGAACACACAGTCCCTGGCAAACCAAGCATGTGCCCTGTAAAAGGAGATTTCATATCCTTGCTGTACACTTACTATGGTCCAGAAATACAGCTTCAACTCTTGGATACATAAATTTTGTCAGCAACAGGAAAAATAGTATGTTCCCCTTTGCACCCTTCTTAAACTCTTTGTACAGTTATTAATGTGCAACAGATCAGGACATATATGAATTTTCAGATTCTTTTTCCCTCACTAGTAGTTAAATACCATAGTTCCAAGCCAGATGGGGAGCTAAGTAAACGATGAATATTTAAGGTATTTTTGGTACAACGGAATACAAGGTTGTGTGTTTTCATCTCTCTCTGTGATGTAAAAAATTGTCTCAAAGAATTGAGCTCAATATATAGATAAAAATTTCTAGTGATTCATCTCAGAGATAAAAATGAGTACCTAATCTAAAGTCACTTATTTTCTTAATTCATTGCAGTTTGTATTTACATAATTAATTAGTATTCAGAATGCTTAAGTTTAGTTTCTGAGATATCTGAATAACTTAGCTCATTATATGTGTCACCTATTTATGGAAAGAAAATAATTTAAAGACTCCCCTGAATTTATAGTTATCTGCTATTTTCAGTCTCTCTTATTATTTTTGACATATGTTCACTAACCAGTTTTATTTTAAATTGGAACTTTGTTAATTGAAAGAGGTTTTTTAGATTTCATTTATGTTAAAAGAATCTAAAAATGTTCAGCCAACTCCTAACATTCTTACCTCTACTCTGCAAAGTCTGTATTAAAATGGGAATTGGTTGATAAAACATTTAAAGATGGCTTATTTTAAAATTCAAAGACATTGACACATTGACCACATTAGCCTTGAAAAAAACTTGATATTTAGTTGAGAATTTTTAAAACTTAAATCCCTATCACAAATACTGTTTTCTTCCTCTTTTCCCCTCCTAGGTGTGAGCTTCATATTTTCTCCCTGAAACTACGGTGTAGCTGAAGAGTTCAAGATGATTCCAAATTACTCTTCTGAAGAAGCTGTTAAACGAATCCATGTTGACTGTCCCGTTTCAGGAAGGCACAGCTACATCTACATTATGGTTCCAACCGTTTACAGCATCATCTTTATCATAGGCATATTCGGGAACAGCCTGGTCGTTATTGTCATTTACTGCTACATGAAACTAAAAACAGTAGCCAGCATCTTTCTTCTCAACCTGGCACTGGCTGACTTGTGCTTTTTGATAACTCTGCCCCTCTGGGCGGCCTACACAGCCATGGAGTACCAGTGGCCTTTTGGCAACTGTTTGTGCAAGTTGGCATCGGCGGGGATAAGTTTCAACCTCTACGCCAGCGTGTTCCTGCTCACGTGCCTCAGCATCGACCGCTACCTGGCCATCGTGCACCCGGTGCAGTCGCGGATCCGCCGCACCATGTTTGTAGCCCGAATTACCTGCGTTGCCATCTGGCTTCTCGCCGGTGTGGCCAGCTTGCCCGTCATCATTCACCGCAACATCTTCTTTGCTGAGAACTTGAACATGACAGTCTGTGGGTTTCGCTATGAAAGCAATAACACGACGCTCCGGGTCGGATTAGGTTTATCCAAAAATCTGCTGGGCTTTTTAATTCCTTTTCTGATCATATTAACAAGCTACACCTTAATTTGGAAGACTCTGAAGAAGGCGTATCAAATCCAAAAAAATAAGACTCGAAATGATGATATTTTTAAGATGATTGTGGCAATAGTATTTTTCTTCTTCTTTTCCTGGATTCCTCATCAAGTGTTCACTTTTCTGGATGTGTTGATTCAATTACATGTAATAACAGATTGCAAAATCACCGATATTGTAGATACGGCTATGCCCTTCACCATTTGTATCGCTTACTTTAACAACTGTCTGAATCCTTTTTTCTATGTTTTCTTTGGAAAAAACTTTAAAAAATACTTCCTTCAGCTAATAAAATACATCCCACCGAATGTCAGTGCACATCCAAGCCTAACAACCAAAATGAGCTCCCTGTCCTATCGGCCACCAGAAAATATCTGCTTGCACACTAAAAAGACTGCTGGGCCTTTCGACACCGATTGAGGCATTTCGCAAAGTTCTTCTTTTGAACAACCTTGTGTGCAAAGCAGCAAGAGCAAGATTCATCTGCGGTCCTGAACACCACAGCTCATTACAGCAACACCCTGGATCATCTCAGAGAAATCATACTGTGAAGAGTCAGCAGTGGCCTTTCACCTTACATTGTAAAGAGGACTGCTTGGTTTTAATTTTGTTTTTCTTTACTAAAAGCGGTGTAAGTGTTGGACAGGTGTGTCAGAGTTCCTGCCAGCATCCTGCCGTTTGCTTGGAGCTATGAAAGAAGAGGAGGCAAAACTCCTAACTTACGTTCACAGGTGTTTTAAAAGGAAAAGCTTGTATAAATTACATGTAATATGAAAAACATAATTTGCATACATGTGAGCTTTTCTGTTGAAGGAGTGGAGCTTTGTTGCTTGTTTTGTTGGTGTTTTTCTTAATTACATAAATGTCCTATAATCATATTTATAATATATTTTCAAATATATGCTATATATAGAGGCCAAATTTTAAACTCAAATGGAAATTTAAGGTCCTTGAAATTGGTCTTATTCTGATTTATGCTACTATTTTTTTTAATGGCAACTTTTTCATAATAATATATGCAATAAAATGCAGATTTATTTATTAAATATAGAATAAATATATTTTTAGATTTATATTCCTACTCATACATTTCAAACATTGCTTCAGAAATGTACATTTATATCCCAGTGGGTATTTTTATAGTAGTTTAAAAAAATAACTATATATGTGGACACAAAAATGGGGTTCACTCAGTTTACTCATGATAAGCCACCCTGACTTTGAAGAACTTTACGTACAGAGGGAGTTGACTCCATGCTTTGTATGACTAAAAGTAAAATTCTGTATTTGAAAACATGAGTTCTGGGAAAGAGGTGATCAGAAAACTTCGAACTATTTTTCATAATAACCAGGGCACTCAGTGAGAGAAGTTACCAACTAATCAAATCTTAGTTTTTCAAATTGCTGCACATTTAGTAAACTCATGAACTGATAAGCAAAATTGTGACAATGCTCATGTATCAGTTTAACTAATAATACTTTTAGTCCCATCACGAAACCTCCAAGATCAAACTTTACTCTTGGCTTCTACGGAATTTCTCTCCATTTATATAAAACTATGCCCAGCGTATTTGCTCCCTGTAGAACATTTTTTTTTTTTATTTATATGGAACAAATTCAGATTTATACTAGCATAAATCAGAACTAAAGTCTGGCTCAAACTCTCAGTACAAGTGAAGGGGAAAGGTGATAAGCCCAGTAAGAAGTTTCCACTAATGATATCCTCATATGTGTCCTTTTTACCTCAAAAAATGAGCTTCAGATAATATTCATTCTTGATTCACACCCATTTATTGTCCTCAAAGATAAATGAGTTCATGAATACTTTTTGACATTACAAAACTTAAGAAAAAATCCAAAACTCTACATATATCCTGTAGACAATTACATGACCCTTCAGAATTTGCAGTATCTTTAATCTCCAAAATTTTACATCTAGTGTGGCTTTGTCTCAAGTAATGAGTGGTTGGTTTATCCATATCTTCTGATGATCAAAATCAAAACACAACAAAAAAGTTATTTCTGTAGTTTAGTACTTTTTATGGAGAAAATGGGACAACCAGGTCTAGGAATCTTCCTACTCTTTCATTCACTTATTTTAAGGAAAGTTTTTTTCAGTTTTGCCTTTGTTCTTCCAGCTGCAAAATGGGAGCAATGTCTATTCATACCTGTCACAAGGCACTGTGAGGAGTCACAATTTCTAAAGCTGTATGTTAAAAAAAAGCTCTCCTTCATTAACATTTTAAGTTATTTTAAGTGCAAGCTAGTATCTCAACAGTTGAGGCCTAAATGTCATTTAGCTATGCCATTTAAAGACAAATTTAAATTCTTATACTGAATACTTTCTATTTAGCTTGTATCCTTACATGTGAGACAGCCATTTGCTTAAACTGAACGTGGCAATAACCCCACACATTATCAATAGTGCCCAGAACAGGACCAGTACCCCAGCACTCTGTAAGCTGGCAAAAGACCAGCAGAGATTGCCATTTATCTGTATATTTTGTTCATGGACACACGTGCACATGCTGAGCAGCATCAGGAGCTTCCCCCGGCAGAAGCATCTCTGTTCAGCCAAAATTCAGTGTGCTGTGTTTGCCACCTGCTGGATGCAGCCACAAATTTGCTTACATCTCAAAAGTTGTCACAGGAAAAACCAGCAACATTTCCCTGCCACCTGATGGATCTGAAGATCCTCACCTGTGGCGAAACTCCTATATAAATAAAATACAAACTTGTTCATCTGGGACACCATTAACTTCCTTGATGGGGTCTAAGCAAGCATTGCCTCATCACCTGCTCATCCTTTTTGAAACCCAGTGTCCCCAGTCGCCATAATAGGGAGCTGATTTGCAAAACATTGATTGCATTCCTACAAGAGCTGTCTCAAAGAGAGGATGTAAAAATCAAAGCCTTTGGTTATTGATCCTGATCATTTCATGCCAGATCCTGCATTTTTAAGAGGCTGTGTATCCTAGGCTACCGGTGCCACCTGCGCCTACCTGTGCCATGTGAAAAAGCAGGAGCATGCACATTCAGCTCTGTTACTGAAGGAAAGGTAGGAGGGGATTGCAGCTGGTGTGCTCTGAGGGCAACACTGACCTTGAATCGATAGCAAAGAAAGTGGAAGGCAAAGCTGCTGTTAAATAATGCTGGGAAACTTTTGTTCTGCTAAGGAGTAGGAAAACAAACATCAGTTGCTGAATATGCTAGCTCCTTAAAAGAAAAAAACAAACAAACAAACAAAAAAACCCCAGCAAATCAGCAGATACTGAAGAGAATCTAGAGATAAAACTCTCCAGCAACTCTAACTGGGTAGCAGCAGAAAGCAAACTCTTGGAGCACAGAGTTACTGTCTACAACCAAATCCTGCAGTTTCACAACATCCCAAGCTGACAGCTAAGGGAAGAGCCCACAGGACAGACACCCATGATACTTCAATCATGTATCTGCAACTAAGGCAGGTGCTGAGAAAGGTTACTGCTGATCCTTATGCTCCCCTGCCCACCTATGGGCTGGAGACCTGTGCGTGGGGCAGGCAGAGGTGAGACAAAGGGGACGGTCTGGCCTTTGCTGGGGACCCTTGGCCATGTGGTCCCTACTGAGGAGCAGGTAGGAGAAGGCCAGAATATTCTTTGGTGCAAGGACCTACCCAGTGCCAACAAAGGAGGGAGTAAGATTTGGCTCTGTATGACTTTGCCATCTTTTGGGAACTTTCGGTTGAACCCTCTTAATATCAAAACAAAACTGCCTATAGATGTTTACAAACAAACTCCCAGTACATTAAAGAACACAGAGTTAATTAATATGCAATAGCATGCAGTTATTTTTAAAAGGAGTATCCACAGTGCTTTTCATTCCTGGGATGACCAAAGTAAAATACTCCAAACTCAGTCTATCCTTATACTCTCCTGTTGTGCAGAGCCCAAATCAGTACTAATGGGAACAGCATATAACCCTAAATACAGGCATTACAACTCCTGTTCCACCACAATTGTATTTATTTGAACAAACACCTTTTTTTCTGATGAATAATTACTAAATCACATATTTGACATGTAGATGCATAATATTTATTTCTATTTATTATGCAATAGTACTTTACATGGCTCATGTTTCGTGCTCTACTCTCTGCTTGCTTGCCCATTGTATGCTGATTCTCAATCATACTGTATACTCTGTGCTGGTTAGCCCAAATTCCAACAAAACCATTACAGATACAGTGGGGATTAATGTGGCTTCTTGGCCTAACAATTTCCTTGTGTTTAAGTTGTTAATCAAGACGTTGCAGAGTAAGCACAAGACCAAAAGTCTTTTACCAGCATTACTATTTCTGTGATAGTTTCCACTGTCTACTTGAAACTGTGACAGCAGCAGAGAGTACAGTAATTTTTCCAGGTTTGGTTTAGTTTTGCTTGAATAGCTTCAGCAAAGATTTATTTTTATGAACCTGACCTCCTTTTTAAGTATCCTAAAGTGCAGGTATTCCCAGGGAGATATTTGCCACTGAAAGGGGAAAAATACTTTGGAGAGGGTGGTAGAAGGCCTAAAGCAGGGACTTGCTGAATTTGGAAATATTAAGTGTTAAATGTAAATACTTATTTTTAGTTTTGCAACAGACTGGGGGGGAAAAAGCACACACACACAAAAAGAATAAATCTTTCAGCTTAGTAAAATCTTCCAGAAAGTTTTGAGAGACTCTAAGTTTCTTAATAACATCCTGCTCAGTTTGGAATACGTCAAACCATTCCTGCACTGCTCACAAGGTCAGGGTCTCCAGCCCTGCTCTTCTGCATTGCTTTATAGGCTTGGCCAGACCCTCATCCCAGCAGCTCACGCCAAATGAGGGCTGTTCTATCAGTCACTGAGTGCATCTCAACAGCGACCTCCCAGCCAAGGCTGAACTAACAAATCCTCAATGTTACAGCCCAGCCATCAAGCTCATTGTCACCAGAGAGCTCTACAGATGTGACAGGACACTCGAGGGATTGGGACAGATCAGATCATGTCTGAGAACAGCACTGTGTGATCTTTTCAGTGGACTAGTGCCATGGCCTGCAGCTTTGTACTTGGCAAGTTAGGTAACAAAAACTAGGTATTATTTTCTTTTAAATATTTTTGTGCAGTTGTAATTTGTGAAGTGTGGATGTTAAATGTTTTCTATTTCAATAGAGATAGTTTTATATTGTAGAATTTTACCTCAATTATATAACAACTTTGATTGTCTGAAGTATTACTAAAAACATACAGGTCATCAATAGATGTCTTTGTGAAAGTCCTCTCCACTGCTGTGTTAAGCACCCAAAGCAAAGAGATCTGTTTCTGTGTTGTTGTAAGTACTACACTGTTATCAGTATAACTACAGCTATATCTATATATCTATATATCTATATATCTATATCTCATAGGCAATATCATCCTTAAAGTATTTCCATGTAATGCTGTAACATTTTATACCACTATTCCTCATTCCTTTTAAAGCACATCCTAACCCAGCTCTCCCTTAAATCTTTGAGATGAACAGGTTGTGTCTACAATTCATAATGGAGAAGATACCCAGCTAGCTCCAAAATCACATGTAGAGCAGCAGTTCAGTAATTCATTTCTTTATCCCAGAACAGGCTAAGCTAATAAAGTTTACCTGGAGTGGAGACTTAACAAATTGCTAATTTTCCTATATACAGCTTGGAGTTTGAAGCCAAATTTAGGTTTAACCTTTTAGAAACTAAATTTAATTTTAGGGATAGATTTATATAGAATATTGTGTTAAGTACAGGATCACATTACATTATAATGGCCCTAAAAAGCCAGACTCAGGCTGCCTGTAGCTGAGTATTCAATGCCAATATATCCACTTAGAACATAAACAGTGCTATATCGTACTGTGGCTTCAGTGGAAACACCATCAGGTTCCACCATAATAAGAGAGGACTGGGGAGGGGAGAAGGGGTTGACCCTGAAAAGAATGATAGAATGGATTTTTGCCATTTCCAATTTGTATGAAAATAAATCTCTAGTAAACCCCACTTCATACTGTCCTACAGTGCCACATATTGGGAAAAAAAATAGTAGCAGCCACTTTGCTACTATTGACTTTTCTTTCAGAAAAAAAGTTGAGTTATGCACTTGAAATCCATCAGACTATTATACACCCAGGAAAGGGAAAACAACATACTGCCTGTGGGCTTAGATGACCTTTGCATACCTAGTCTGAATCCTCCTCCTGCTTAGTTTAGCCTGAATTCTCCTCATGCTTAGTTTATCACATCATACACAAGTATA
Source organism: Coloeus monedula (assembly GCF_965178545.1). Taxonomy (NCBI): domain Eukaryota; kingdom Metazoa; phylum Chordata; class Aves; order Passeriformes; family Corvidae; genus Coloeus; species Coloeus monedula. The sequence goes on from NC_138790.1 coordinate 13,414,636, forward strand.
CAAAACAAAACCCCATCAAAACAAGTAAACCAAAAAACAAAACAGAAATAAATTACTTTTGTGAAAATATGTATTACAGTAGTGCTATGCATATTTAATTTTTAAAACACCTATGGAACACTAAAGGATCTAAAATAACTTCAACAAGTTTATAGTCATTTAAGTAATTTTTAAACTTTTATAAGGATTATGTTTTGCACTGTAAAAAGATCTCCAAGCATGAGAAGCAAGATTGCAGACTCAAAGCCCTTTCTATAAAGCAGCACCAATAAAGTGAGGCCACGTGTATGATTTACAGGATACTTTTCAAAGACAGGACATAAATAAGTGCACATGAGATGTAATGTCTCCTACCAGAGCAATGTTAATGTTGAACCTGAGTTTTGTGATAGGATTATTCTAGATATAAATGGAAAGAAGCAGTAGAAAGGCATACTCTGTATACTAGACTGTACTATACAGTGCCATTTTTACATGTGAAATTCTGAAGAATTATATTTCTGGTATTTTTTATTTGATGGGTCTCTATACTGTCGTCTGTAATTTTTACATGAGAGTAGCCAGCAGATAAGCACTGTTCTGTTTAAAAAGAAATTACCACTTTTTTGACAGCTTTCTGTCTAACATGACTGTAAAACCAGTAACCTTTTTCACAGAGCTATCCACATCAGACTGGTTGTATTTTAAAATACTGAAAACATTAAAACAATACAAAATAACTTAAGAAAGTGTCAGTTTAACTTACACTTCACACCATATGTTTAGACTGTTTTTCATTAGCCCTACAAGTAACTGTGTTTTTATCTTTAACTCAGCAACATGGAGCAGAATCATGTACAGAGTCTGGCATGAACACTTGATTCTAAAAGATGCGCATTATCTGTAGAGCTTATACCCCAGAAATTCTAAAGTTGCTCATAATTTTTTTTTGGATCAGCAACATTTGTGATTCAATAGGCTATTAATTAAAGAAAACCTGAAACATTTACTGGAAAAAATACGTTGTACTTACTGCTCAAGCCTAGATAATGTTCTACCAAGGGATACACTCCTACAATTGTTTTCATGAGGCATTCACCACTAATGTGCACATCAAATATGTTTTAAGATCTTGACAGATCAGTACCAAAGTGTCAACATTCAGCACGGTGACCCAGAAATATGCATTTGATTTAAATGTGGAAGTGAATCACAATACTGTCAAGACACTAGAAAAATACACAGTACATAAAGAAAAAAAAAATCTAAAGGCATATTCCAATTTTGATCTCAACTCCAGCCCAAAAGTCAATTGCATCATGCAAGATAAAATTTTCCTTACACTTCACTGTTTATCTTGGAGCTGTTTAAAGGCTAAATTTTCTGCCAAGTTAGTTCAATTATTTTGACAAGGTTTTTCCACAACAGAACATGCCTTTATCACTCCTGGCATATCATTTGATTGATGATCTGGTTATGTCACAGGAGAAGCTGATCCACACTGCAAAGCTCCAGAACTTCCAGCTACAAGGAGATCATCACCCCGGCATTCAAACCTACACAGAATATTGGTGTGCTCAGAGCACAGCCATGGAATCCAGTTTCATTTATTGCAAAATAAAATTTACTCCCTTGGCCCCATACAGCCATGGAGGCAATGACAGCCTGAACAAAAATTACCGTGGGTAGAGATATCCCTGAATTTCACCTACTATGCAATACCTGCAATGCCTACAGTATTTCACTTACTGATAGCATTAACTGATAACTGACTGCCAGCCAGCACATACCATACACATGCCACTGCTGCACTCCAGCATGCTGGAAGTACAGACTAGAACGAACACTAGGGCTTGTTTGTGTTTGGCAAAGCTTTGCATTTAATTCATCATGTCTACACTTAAATTTTGGGCTTTCCACTGTGTTTTTCTCCTAACAGCTAGGCATGAAATACTCTCTGGGGGTTAAGTTCACTATAATAGTGGAGAAAAACACATGGGCAATACTAACAATTTGCTCCAACACACATTGTGTTAATCCCACATTGTTTTTCAATGTGTGTTTTCACAGAAAACAAAGGAATCTAAGACTTTCCCTATATGTTTTTAATTTGGGAAATGTTTGATTTCCCAAAGCACAGAGCAACTCTCAGGAGGCCTCTAACAAATTTGAAAACAAACAAACATTCTTTTGCACAAGCTTTGAATCACAATTTAGACAGTATTTTAAATTTTAACTGCTGACTGTGCATTTGACAGGATTTTGCTGGCAGTCATTCCAGTATTTCTTTCTCCTTCAGAGGGCCTCTCAGTAACAGGACATAAAATATTCTTTTAAACAGAGGGTAAAAATTAAAATATACACTGGATGATAAATATTGGAAGACAGGTCAATGCAGCTGTGGTTCCTAGAGCTGCATTACCCACTATTAATTTCATTGTATTGAAAATGATGATTTCAAACTAAGAGCCTCTCTAAAAGGCTCAGCATTACTTCAGGCTCTTCCAAAGATATAAATCTTCAGGAACTATAGGAATTGAAGTTGCAATCATGTATTTAAACCCCTTGATATTCTACATTTCAACCTTCAATTTGCACCTTGTAATAGCAAGCATTGACATTGATTTAGGGAAGTCAAAGCAGGTCTGTAAACATTGGCCATAAACCTGTCACAGCTGTTCCTATCTGCAATCTAAATAGCCCTTTTAAGATTTCCGTTGGGCAGTGCCAAAATCTGTTTTATTCCCATCTAAAATGTTATTGCTCTATGGACAAGATTATAATTGCTGGTCTGGTAAATGAGACTTTGCATTTTTAAGATTATGGAAAAAAAGAGAAAACTAGGCAATTACCTGTAGTGCACAATATTGAAGTACTTTAAGAATATGCAGAGTGGCACTGTGATGTGGAAAAGAAATTTGTCAAGTAAGCACAAAACACTGACTAAATCCTGTTCACACTGGCGTCAGCTGGAATTTAGTTACAGGCTTCAATGAAGAGACAACATTAAATTCTAAAACATATCACATGCTGCTGTTCACTTTAGAAATGGAGAGAAAAAATAGCATCTGAAAAATCATTTTATCTCCTCTGAGACAGATATGAAAATATAAGATGCATTGTGCTATCATCTGAGTGGCTGAATACAAAACAGATCAAGGCAAAATGATGGAGCCAAGCATTTGATCCATCTGCTTGTAAAGGTTGCTTTAAACACAGCCAAGCCAATCTAGAAAACACTAAGAAGTTAAACACTATTTCCTTATGCTTTGAGGCAGCTTCCTAGCCAGAGAGTTTGAAGTAATTTGCATTAAAACCACGTAAAGTGTCACTTAATAACAGACACAGTGAAATAAAGTCATAAATTGAGAGGAGGAAAGCAGGAGGAAACCATAGCAACATAAAAACTTTTATTGGCACTTAAGAGTATTTTTCCCTGATTGAAGCAGAATTCATGAAAAAACTGCAACCCCATGACAAAGATCAGTAATTAGCCCTTAAGAACCACCGTTGTTTTCTGACAGTTCCGAAGCTGCTTTTGTTTATTTCAGGAAACAAAACATCAAATCTTCTTTAGACTATCCAAAACTGAATACACAGATTAGCACCAGCTAACCATCCAGTGCCAGCATTTTGCTGAAACTCCCACTGTCAAATAGGAGACTAACAAATAATTGTAATTCATTCTTGTCACCCAAGCAGTTTTTAAGGTAACAATATGCACTTCAGTACCTCATGCTTAGATCATGCTGTACAGCAATAGAAAATACACACTCCAATATAGTGAAGGAATTATTGGAGATAAGTTACTGTTAAACAATTTTAATAAATTCAGTCAGAATTATTGTCAGCGAGATGTATGTTACGAAAAGAAAAATCAGTATTGCAATAAAGTCACGTCTACACAGAGTCATCCAGGCACTTCCACAATATTTGTATCATGACAGACCTTTCTCTTTGTAGCTAAAAATTACTTCTACCTCGTCATGAAATGTAAAATGTTTTTAATTTTCAAGTTCATACAACAAGACTTGGATAGAACAGAGAACTTCTACAATTCTTCATAGCAGAGACCATATTCAGACCCATAATCACATTCTTTCCCGGTCACCTATTCAAAAATCAGAAAATAGCCCTGCAGCAACTAAATTGCAATACTGCCTTAAGGGCTTAATGCAGAACAGCATTATTGAGAAATTGTCAGTGAAATGGTAGGAGGGGAATGTGTGTCTGCGTGCTCTGTTGATTTTTACAAGTTTGTTTGGTTTGGGGGCAGGAGTTGTGCATGTAGGGGGTACATTTATTACAATTGCTTTCTCATTTAGAAAAAGCACAGATCTCAGGGTCTGTTTTTCTTCATTTCACATACTCTTCTCTTTATTTAGGTATAGCCCTTTCTATTTTGTTTTGTTTCCCAAACAAGGTTCCCTGTCTTGGTATTCTCTGATGTTATTTTAATTTTGTCTTCGACTTAATCACATTATGTCAATAAACTTGGAAAGGTCCAATGCTAACCCTGTAACTTCAAAAAAATGCTCAAAACTTTAGACACACACAGCTCACTCCAAACACCACTGCAGAGCTCACCATCAGCTTGAAACCATAAAGAAAGGTAAAAATACAGCAGTCCCCATCCCAACAAAGCAAGCAGATGCTTCTATCAAACACATAATTATTACAGACCACTTCCTCTCTCCAAAAGAGGTGAACACCTTCCAGTGCTTATGCCATCAGCTTCTAGAAGTAGCAGGGTTTTCCTGTTCTGCTTTTCCAAGTGAGAGCACAGAGCAGACAGGGAGAGACCCCTTCCATAGCAGAGAGCCCAGACTTCTCTCTTCCATTTCACACATGTACACTGTTTCCCCTGCTTTGTTGTTGACCTCCACATTATGTCTAATCTTAAAATTAAATGTTATGAAGACAAGGAAGACAACAAAGCATTAGAGAAATGCTAAAACTAGACTCTTTAGGCTAGCCCCACTTCTGTTCATACATGTAGTCTGCCATTTGCTAGAACACATTTCCTCTCAGAAAGCTGTTTAAGAATGAAAAAAATGTAATACAATCTTTTGACCACATCCCTTTAAAATAGATACTTAGTTTACTACATCACACTTATCATGTGTATCCACAAAGTTGCAACAAATTTCACTTAAAGTTTCATTGACAAATTATTAAATATTCCCCAGTTTGCCAAATTTTCCAAGGAATACAAATCTTCATGTAAAACTGCTGCTGTGGAAGACAATTCTGTGCAAACTTAGATATATAAATAAAAATAAATCACGCTAAGACATCACCCCATGTGATCTCCTGAGGGCGAAAACCCCATAGGATTTACTGAGCTAGGAACAACATAATAAGAGACAATCTGTGAATTAATACTCAAATCAAAGCATAAGGATTTTATACACTAGAAGATTTACTTTTATCCCCACTAAAACTTTTTTTAAATGTAAGCACTGTTATTTATCAGCTCCCTAGTGAAAAATATTTGTGGTTGTCTTTTAAAAAATGATGAAGCAAAACAGATGCTGCAGAGCAGAGCACAGCGACACAGGGAACAGTTGTTTGCTCACTCTCCAGTGTGCCATGCACATTATTTGCAATCATGCAAGCCCTCATTAGACCAAGTGCTGAGCCAGGATGCAGCCTTGCTGCCTTGGGAGCTGTGCACATGCAATTGAGATCAGGATTTGGCCACATCTGTGCTTTCCTGGCCCAAAAAGCACAACTAGTGCTATATAAATTCTTACAGATGCACCACGACCCAACCACAGCATAACTTCCCTGCTGGCATGCAGCTCACAGAGCTCATGGTTGCCTTTCACCAGGACACTGACCAGCAAAACACAAAGTATGACTGTCTGCTCACTTCATTTATCAGCTGCCACAGGGAACTCACTGTGATTCTGTCATGTGAAAGCCCACTCAACCATCAGCTTACCCCAGAGAACAACACTGTCCTCTCCCCGTGAGGCGTCCGTGGCTGGTGAGGCTGTGGCCTTGGTTCCACTGGAGGGGAAGCATTTTCACCCATCTCTCACTTTCACAGCACAAAGACTTTGTTCCCCATCCAGCACAGGGCTCACAGAGACCCCAGCCCAAACAGGGGTGTCCTGTCACTGGAGAGAGGGTTCCTGGGTGCTGCCCTTCCTGCCCAGCTCCTAGCAGGGCTCACAGCAGGGCTCACACGTTTTCTGCAACACTCCTTCAGGACCCACCCCAGGCTCTGAGGACACTTTTGTGCTTTAAAGAGCCTGACGAGCAGCGCCTGGGGGTTCCCCACCCTGCCCTGGCCCAGCAGCCCATTGCAGCCCAGCCTGGGCTGTGTGTCCCAGCCTAAGTGATGCTGATGGACACTGAGCTCTGGTCCTGTCCCGTCCCAGCCCAGCTCTATCTCCATGGCCCTGCTTGGCCGTCCCATGCTGTGTCCCTCCCAGGTGCCGCTCACCAAGCCCAAAAGAAGAGCACTGAGAGGTTTGAGGTTACTCTGGCAGTGGTCTCTGGGGCTGAAAGGGAGCTGTAGCAGAGACTAGGATGTAAAAGATTTCCACTCAAGCTTACCCAACACTAGCATTGCATCCTCCATAAATCCCACTTCAGAATCCATAATGACTGTTTAGGATTGTCAAAAGAATGTCAGTCTTGTTTTAGCATCTAGCTGCTTTCTAAGACAGTCTCAGCTGGGGACAAGTTTGAGTTTTGTTGGATATTTAAGGTGATTTAAGGGTTTTTCCCAAACCTAGGCAGTCCAACTGACAAGCAGTAAAAAACAGGTAGGAAAGTAATGTGCAATGCAGACAGGTTTGGCCTAGTGATAAAACCCCTTAGAGGAGGAATGTCAAATGGGGCATTGGCAGCCTGAACTTGCAGCTACAGTCCTTCACCATTTTCTTCTTGGCTCATTAGACAGGAATCCAGACTTGGGTTCCACAAAGTTCAACCTGTTTAATCCATTCATAAACAGCCTTTTCCAAATATAACCACTTCTTTTTGCAACACAGATAAGGAGAAATTTTGGCACCTTAGCCCTGGAAAATTTTAAGAACAGATAGTTTGGATCCCTATGAGGAATGACACAGATTACCCTGTTTTGGGACAAAGCCATGGACTAACTAATTGGTCAGAAGTTTCTATGGGTGTAGAAACACTTCTGAGGCAGAGGATGAGCTGATGGAATAATTCAGTTGTTAGACATCAGCTTCCTCAGTCCTTGCTGCAGTTCAAACCAGCAGGCAAATCCCCTGCCATTCACTACAAACAGCGCTGGCCTTGTGCTAAGGTTGCAGTTCATGATACTGACAACACTGATTTATAGCACACAAATACAGCCTGTGATAAGCTTGGAAGAATTAGAAAAGGCCTTGGCAGAGCTTCAGCACAATTTCAGCATAATGTTTTTCGTCTTCTTGTCCCTTGGGATGATATTTCTCCACCACAGGTGCTGTTTCACAGGAAGCCATTTCAGATCAATGCTCTTTAACTACTTTTGACTCTTTCAGAACTTGCAGTCTCTCCCACCAAACAGCTTCCAAACACTGATAGCAGGATATACAGTTCAAAGATGGCAGAAGAGCCTCTGCTTTATGCTGTTATTTTTACATGCTGAAAAAGGCATGAGTGACTTATATTTGTGATGAACCATTTGTATTGTGAACACACGTGTTTTACAAGGTTCATCATTTTCCCTTTGGAAACCTTGATATTTGAGACCTGAAAAAAGTACAAAAATTCTTCAAACCTTACAATGAAACATTGGTTTAGATTATAAAATCTATGAGTTATTTGACTCTACATGTAAAATATAACTCCCTTCTCTCCTCCAGCCTTAAAAAATTGGTCTAGCTGTCAAGCAAGTGAGAAATTACTCCATTCAGGATCCATACAAGAGTTAAAAACAACAGTCCAAGAGAGTTTACTTCTGAATGCTGTTGGAACAAGACTTCATGAGAGCTAAGACAAAAAAAAAGAGTAAAAGTTATCAAGGTTTCACTTCTGTGATTTAGAGAACTTCAATATTTATTTTTAAACAAAAAAAATTTCTTTTTTGTCAGAACTCGGCTGATTCATAACAAAACTATTACATTTTTCTTAAAAGATCATAATCCTTGAACAGCTATTTTATGAATATGCAATTTTTTACAAATGGAAAAAATTAATAAGGGCCTGAAAAAGCATCAATGCAGCTTAAAAACAAAATCAGCTTGTAACATTACACAGCTTCCTGTAATGATCTGCAAAGAGCTCCACATATTTGTATCCTTGTGGCTGTTATTGGAGTGTGGCCTCAGTCAGCACTTCTCAAGAGGGGTCTCTAGGAAGCAGACAGTTTCCTTGCATTAAAAGAAGTATAACATACATTTAAACACTTTATCCAAGTAAGAAATTGGAAAACTACCATTTCTGTAATGCTAAAAAATTATGAAGGGAATGAAGGACAGCACAATTTCTGAGTGGACAGACACAAACTACACAGGGCAATCCTTCTGTAACCATGTGGCCTTAGCCACAAGCTTAAGAACTTGTGGTGTAAGCCTATTTGAAATGCAGGTTTTTGTAGGTTTTTTTAATACTTTGTGCTTGCCAGGTAGTTTATATTTGCTTCCATATATAAGCTTCAATTCTTGCAGTCTCTTAGCCTTCTGACTGACTGCAGTTCCTCAGGGCAGAGTGAATTAAAAAGGAAAAATTGTAGAAATCAAAATTCCTTCTGGATTCTGCTGCAGGAAAAAAAAATAGAGAGAAACACAATACTCTTACTGCCTAACTCTCAATTATAGAAAATAACATCAGTGAGAAAATTACTACCTTCATAATTACTCTTCTCAATAATTGTTTTTCAAAATTCCATGAAAAGCTCTGAGTGCATTTGAAACTTTGAAGCAGTGGATCAAAGCACATCTCTTGCTAAGGAGGACGTACGGTCTTTGACAACTACAAGCAATGTTTTTGTGGAACTTGTAGGATCAAAATGGCAATAAACATAAAGCAGCATGTATCTTGATAGATTTAAATACAAAAATATGCAAGTTATGTTGCCAGTTAAATGGATTGTGGCATTTTTTTCTCCTTCTCAGGACAAACATGCAATGTTTTAGACAAGAATCAAAGCAAAAGAAAATTATATTTCTTCTAGTCATGAAAAGTGTAGCTTTCCTGCATTTCAACTAAACTGTATTTGAAGGGGAAAAAAAAGCTTGAAAAAAAAAGTCTGAATCAAAGAGATAGGAGATAGGACATGGTTAAATGGATTAGATTGCCTCTGGAACACAGAGGTATGTGTATTGCCCCATACACTGTTGCCAGATCTTCAATACAGAATACTTCTATGGGTAGGAATAAATCAGAGACAGGATTAACAAATGACAGTATCTTCTTTAACAGAGAGAACAGTTCCAGAGAGATTAAGAACAGCTTTTCTCTGTCATTCAGTGCCTTGACCAAAGAGTCCACGAGGATCTTTGTTTCTTCTTTCTTTGCTACATTTCCTAGAGCTGTATCTGGAAAGAAAGAAGCCTCTTAGTGTCACTGGCCCAGCCTTTGCAATGAAAAACTCATAGATGAGCAAAATATTGAGGAAGATGTTTTGCCTGGAGGCACAAGTTCATTCTCCCAAGCAACATCAACCCTTCATTTGTCAATTTTCCAACAATAGCTGCTGGTTATCTGTCATATGAATATGCTTTCCATACACTGGGCTTGAAGCAGCTGGACCAATTGAAGCCAATTGAAACCAATTTGAAACCAATTTGAAAAACATGTTTATAGAGAAAGGCAAAGAAAATGACCTGTAACATTGTAGACACAATATGTTCCACATGAGAGCTCCATCAGTTGAATTTTTACCAACTCAGTTATTTTACTATCATTCAAGATCTTCAGTTTTCATTATGCTGCTGTTTGCTAGTAGGTCTGGAATACCTCTGACTTCCAATCTGTGTTCCCACTATTTTCTTTGGTCCCAAAGGAAAAGCGGCAGTAAAACTGCCATTGAAGTGGAAGGCTCTACTACTACACATTCCTGTGCAACTACAGCAAAGTGACTGCATCGATGACTAAAACAGGATTTGCTTACCTAATAGGTGTGTGAGGAGAATTAACAAGCAGGTGCTTCCTTTCTTTTGTGGCTACGAAGATACAAGAATGAGCTTTAAAGGAGAAGTGACACAAAAAGGTTCAAAATGAATGGGTTTTTCTTCCAAGCAATTCCCAAGCAAAATGTGACGAATCTGCCTTGAACAAAGTGATCCACCTTCCACCCACTCACCATTCAAGCCACCAGAATTTAGTGAAATATGACAGTTAGAAAGAACACCAAACTAACTATTGTGAATGTTAGGGTCACATCTTAGAGCATAATGAAGGAGAAAGTTGATGAAGAGAGCATTCTCTCATCTTTCATTCTGTGTAAATCCTTAATTTAATCCAGAATTATTTCCAGTAAGCCAAAGTAGTCACTTTTATTTCACGACAAAATCTCTTAGTTCAAGTTCCAGAAGCTTGTTACTCAGTGAGAGAGAGGTACTGAACACCATGACCTCTTCTCATTTTCATGATTGAATAACAATTACAGTTTCTTCAAACATCAGAGAAGTTCCAGCAATTTACCTAATCCAGAAAATACATTAATGTAGCAAAATATTTAATTAAAAACTGCATGAATCAAAACCAAGCAAAACCCCAAACTTCACATATTCTGTTCTAAGCCTTCCAGTGAGAAAACAAAGTCCAATGTGAGCAACATACTGAACAAACCAAGAGGCAACTTTGCTTAGGTAGGAAAATCTTTGGCAGCAAACCAAGGGAAAAATTCCCCAACCCTTCTAGAGCTGCATAGCAGTAAAAATCAGCTAACCACAACAGGGAAGGAACATCCCCTTTCACTACGAAAATTCTCAAGGTAAGGTAGGAGTATTATGGAGTTTTATGGGGGAGAAAATAGTATTTTTATATCTATATCTGTAAGAGATGGTCTGAAGATCCCTCATCTGCCTCACGATCATCGCCGAGCACAGAGACTGAACACAGATGTCCTAGCCCTGCTGAGGTGGGATGTCTGCCAAGTGTTGCCTGCGGGTGTGCCCACTGGGAACTGGTACCCAATTCCTGAGGAAAATTAGCGCAGGTCCCAATGGACTGCGCCGTTCTTGCTGCCCAGGCGGGAAGGACTGCGCTGAAGCAGAAAGGAATGACCTGTCCTGTACACCTGTCCTGTACGTCTGTCCTGTACCTGCTTCCCAAAGCAACGGGCCCCATAACAATGGCTGTAGATTTCCCCACCTCTTGGCCAGTTGCCCCTCGCTTCTGAAAAGGACTATAAAGGGACCTTCTGAAATAACCAAGTCTGAGGTCTCCCCACGGAAAGAAGACGAATCTATTGGCAGAAGACCACAAGGACTTCGTCTCATCCGTTGGTAGCTATTACCCCCCCTCTTTTTCTTCCTCTCTACTTTGTGTTTCTTTATCTCTCTCTCTCTTTCTCTCTTCTCTTGCATTACTGTGTTGTGGGCACTTAATAAAGGTGCACTGTTTTGATTAAAACTGAAATCTCTTGTGTCCTTTTACACTCTGAGATCGATAAACGAACCATCACGACCCCCGCTTGCATTAGCGGATTGTGACAATATCTAAAGATTCTATATTCCATATTTTAATTATTATTTTATCTGGCCAGGCTCTTGGACCAGATTTCCTGATGACATTTGCACAGAAACAGCAGCTGAGCTGCTCCATGGCTAGATTCCTTAGTCACAGAACATCATGGGTGTGCCATATTGGCTGCAGAATACAGCACTGGGCCTTGGCATGCCTTTTCTACCTTTTCTATGAAGCACTACTACAGAAACATTTCCACATCAAAATACTTTTTTTTTTTTTTTGAGAAAATGTTTTAAATAATTCACAGAAAATGTAAGGATTTCAGGTAGCTATGATGTTTCAGAAGGCAATGGATCAAAGCATGGTCTCTCTCTTTACTCCTCCTTCACCCCTTCCTAGTAGATCTGATTTCAGGGTTGGAAGCTGAGAAGTGCACCAACATATAACTAAGAAGCAGAGATAAATTAGTAGCAAAAAAACCTGTGTCTAAAACTGGACCTGCTCAGTCACAGTATTTGTGTATTACAACCTAGTTTTACAAAATGTTTCCAATCAAGCTCGTATAAAGAATATTCTTTCTCAACTGTGCTTTACCAAGCGAAAAAAAAGGAAATAATTTAAACATCTGGAGTTGCCTGGGTGTAATAGAGAAGAATCTGGACACTGAATTTAAAGCAGCTATCTTATCTGTGATGCCTAACACTTCCATGTGTGCAGGCAAAAGTATTTCCCAAGAATGGTGTTGTTTATGCTCTGCAGCTTGCTTCTCTTTTGCTTCATTGAGGCCCTTTTCATACAAGTTTAACAGACATTTGTCCAACTGAATTTATTTTCAGATAAATTCACGTAAATGAAATTTGACTATGGTGACAAGATTAAATTGTTTGCACTCTGTGTTTTCCTTTGTTCCATGTAACCTACTGTTTACTAAAAACTACCATATCATTAATTTTTTGAAAAGTCCACTTTTATTTTTTGTAGTTGAACTCCTTCTGTGAATAAAAGAAACCTAGAAAAAAATCCATACCTCAGTCAGATTTGGTTCCACACCTCTCAGTACCATGCATTTGATTTGTTGTTGATTTTTGTTCCCATGATGTCTCACAAATAACTAATACACTTGCTTAAGTCAGACAGGTTCTCTGTTCAGTTTGAGTTTTGTTTACTTACATGTTCACAGAGGAACAGAGTGCCAAGATTAATTCTTTCCTCTTAATCTGCTACCCCATACTCTTGTAATGAGTGAGCTTTCATCAGTTTTTGCAATTAGCATGTTTTAATAAGGCTGTCCAAGTATAATTATTAGTCCAATTAATTGCTTTGAGAAGAGTTTTATGAATGCTTCTAATCAATTAATAACTGTTGGTCTGTTTGAGAAGGAATATATTTTTACATGAACAAATTGATGTGCAGAATCTATTTGAGCTTTTTTGTTTGGTATTTTTTACATGCTTCTTTTGGTGTGGGCTTTTTTTTTTCTTTTTTTGCAGTATGTTATATGAAGTCTAACTCCAAACTCCTCTAGAAAGTAAGAAAGGAACTAATTTTATTGATCTTTTCATGCATGTTTTGTTGGGAAGGAAGCCAGAGAATTAGCCAAAGTTTAATTGATTAGTAGAGTTCTACTTTCCTCTGTAGCTTGTGCATTTGGATTATTTCAATAGATGTGAACAGAACACTTTATTAATTTCTAAATAGTCTTGTTTTTCTGACATGGTAGAACTCCCTGACCTTTGCCCAGGTATAACAACCTGCCTCTCAGCGAAGGGCACTGGATTTCAAAATCATCCAGAGTAACTATCCAAGCACTAGGCTTGAGATTTATCAAGCCTGCAGATGAAAAACAAGCTATGCAGGAGAAAAATGTTCATGATTTACATAACCCATGAAGGCCATCACATACAAAAAGCAAAACAGAACAGTAAATTAGCCAGAAATCTGTAAAAAGAAATTTCAGTTAGGCCTAAGGGTGGAATCAAACTTCTCAGTCCAGCCTCTTCCTTGAACCTTTCCTGTTGATGTTTTTTAAATGCATCCTGGACTCTCCCATTAAATATCATGTGCCTTTACTCCCACTCGTGGTGGTCCTGCTGTGCTCTGCTAACATCAATAGAGCATCACTATCTGGATCATATTTAGTGGGATGAAACGGAGATCCATCTGTCTGTCTAAATCCTTCTGTTAAAAATGGAGGTGGATGAGTGCACACTGACAGTCTGATTTACCTTCAGTTCCTGCAGAGCCCAAGATGGGAATTAGGGGAATACTGAGGAAGACAACATGCTAACAATCTGAATTACATACCCTGGAGAGGCCTCAGCAGTGGGCAGACACTCTTGAGTCTTGTTACAGAATAATTCTAGCACTACCTCATAAGCATCTGGTTCTGGCATTGTTGGAGATATTTACAGGTGCAAATGATGTGCTGATCCACCCCAGAAGAGAAACTCCTAGACCCATCAGGTAGAACCTGCACAAAGATGGGAGTTGAAACTGGCTTCTATTAGTAAGAGCACTGAGCACCTCGTTACCTGTGTACTTTTCTAGAGCAGGAACTGTTCGCTGTAGTTATGATCTCACTTCACACCACATGTTGATCTCAGTGCCTTAAATTTGAAACGGGAAGGGCCTTATGCTTTTGTGTGTCTTTGAGCTGCCACTGAGTCCTGCCATGACCCTGCCAGCCTCACAGAGATCATGGCATAGGCTCGAGTACGAGAAGTGACCACAGCCTTCTACAAGACAGAAAGCTCAGCCCAAGGACCAGCTAATTAAGCAGAAGATGTCCATAACCAACTGGTGTGAGGTCAGTCCTTCTCATTGCTTCATTAAACATCTTTTTTCTGTTTAGCACTAAACAGATTCTCAGTGCTTGGTTTCTGGGAATTCTGGCACTGCAAATACCTTTGCTCAATGCTTCTATTTTAGTATACTTCACACCTTTTTTCAAACAAATATGAATTTGAAGGCATATTATATATTCAACTTCTAGCTAGAGTAATAAAATACTTTCTAAATCCTAAGCAAGCTGTGCATGGATCATGCAATACTACACTCTTAATCCTGATTCATAGAGGTCAATAGTAAAAATATGATACTTATTTCACAGGAGATACATTGGCAAGAACCCACTGACTCTGCAAAGGACAAGTTTTGCTGTTTCTCACCTGATGAGTCAATAATAGAGGTACAAACACATCCCAAAGTCATGAGAGCTCCCTCTTTTTTTGCTCCTTACCCTTGATCTCATCACTTCCATTCTTTTCTCTTCTTATCCAGTACCTGTTTACCTATTAAGTAGCATCTGCAAATGTGAAAAAAAAAGATTTTAAAGGAAGATACCTACACATAGCTACCAAAACAGTAGGATATGAGCATGTCCCAGGGCCCTAAAGTTGAAAAAGCCTTTGATGAATTACAAGATGCAATATTAATAATATATAAATAAAGAGAAAATATCAAGAAATCTTGAATCATATGCTGGATAGCAAATTCTGCTGATCCTGACCTCTTCAAAGTACTCTCAAAGGTCTTTGGAATATATTCAATAGTATTATTCTTCAAAACTAAGGTTAGAATATATTACCTTAACAAATAAGAGGGTGCCTGTACATCAAACACATGTGCCTGGTCTGGGGCGCATGCTAGGACTTTGCTACATTACATGCATAAGCAGTGTTAAGATTTGCACATTGCTGATCTTTTGGAACATAATAAATATCAAACAATATTAAGAAGATAAATTTGTCAATCAGAGATTGTAAGAACTGACAATATTTTGTGACTCAAAGATGGTGGACTTTTTTAAAATGTAGATCAACAAACTATTGGATTCAGGAAACCTCTATCTACTGAAACTCCTAGAAAAATAGACATTATTTATCCTCAGACTTTTGGACTCAGTTTGATAACAAATGGGATGAAAGGCTTTGTAGGATAAAGGATGCTTCTGAAATGCTAACATTGATGTGTATTTTTTCCTTTTATCAGTCTGTGGTTAGCCTTCATATGCTTTTCAAAGAGGAGTACCAGATTAATTCTATTCCAAAAACTGAAATAAGAAATTACTACAAAGATGAATTTCAGCTGGAATGTAGCCATTTATTTACAGGGAATAATCTTTGTGAGTGACAACATCATAGGAGACTGTATTTTTAATCATCTAAAAAGCAAACAACTACAACAAAATTGCAATTGCTGACATTGTTTTTAGCTTCAGTTACATTGAGTATAAGACAAAATACAGTCCTGAAGGAAACAAACGGAAACCACACATTCTCCTTTTGGATTTTGTTACTTCCTTGATTACACAAAAATTAATTGTCCTTCTGAATCTATTCAGAGATACAGGTAATGCTCTGCTCTCTGTGATAGGCCAAGGTTTACTCAGCCATGGCCAACTGATGCGATGTTGGCTTGTAATCAGATGCTAAAAAGAACAGATGGCTTAACCAAATCCGATTTGTTATTTCATTTATCCTTATGCTGCCCCTTTATCATACAAGTATTAAACATTTACACTACACAGTTAGAAGAGCAAGACAATGTTTAGAGCTAGTTTATGAGCTAACCTGAAAAACATCCATCCCAAGATGCAAAATAAATCACTTAAGTAGGATTCTAAGTCAGTGTTCATTTCTGATGTAGTCTGGGATGGAAACTGCAAAAACTGCCATTACAAATTCTAGTATTTGGTAATGTTTGCCAACTCAGTAGTAGATGTTGCATCACTGATTGTTTGGAGAAAAAAACCCCAAACAAAAAACCAAAAAAACCCCATCATCTCCAACTGCTTGAATAAGGAAGAAATTTACTAAAAGTAAACTCAGACTTTGAAATCTGGCAATTTCTATTTCCAAAATGCTTCTCAACAGGGAATGATGACATCTGCAAATTGTTTGATTACTTCTCCTGATCATTTATTCATTGTAAGATCTGGTCTTGATCATCTCCACATTATTGTGTTTGCAATTGTCTTTATGGGATCAGACCCTTTTATTTGATACCAATATCTGCAGTGATGATCTCATCATAATAAAACTAAAACTTCTGAAGACTTTGCAGTATTGTTTTGACACAGTCAGAACGGCTCCTGATGTCATCCGTCTTCAGAAACTTGTCTCTAAATAAGATTATTACTGGGCAAGAACTTGCAGTGCTACAAATTAGATCATTAATTGCAACCTAAGTTTAAATGTTATGGTTTGGCAAAGAGTTTTCTGTAAGTAGGCCCAGTAGAGTTTTTGACTCTCCTTTTAGGAAAGTATTAATTATGGGTCATATTGATAAGCATGAACTGCACATTTATTTAAAAATATATTTCTAGCTATTCTGTATCTAAGGCTGCTTTAGGGAGTTGACTCCAGAGAACCTCATAAAAAATTAGGTGTCAAGTCTGATGCCACACTCATTCTTAAAATGCTCAATGACAATTAAAATTTCTGTACCTTTTAACTGTAACTACATCTTTTAATCTGAGATGAATATATATTATTTTTCTAATAAATTTTCACATACTATCTAATACACATATATGTAGAGATTATCTGTGTCTGAACTCCTTTAATTTGCCTGGTTACTTAGGCATAACAGAAGACAGAACTGAGCTCATAAATTCCATTCTTTATTTATTTGTACACTGATTCATTTAGAGGCTCCCTGTCGAAAACATCAGACACATCAGGACACAACATCAACAGATAATTAACATTGTGTTCAATGCCAAGTACTCATTAATGAAAACTAAACAGATGCAAGTGCACTGATGCAAACACGCCATTGTTGCTCAGAGTAGGCATAACATGAAAGTTAAAGCTAAAAATGCTTTTGTATGACTACATTTCATTTGATCTTCTTAGCATATATGTAATGTCTACAGTATTGCTTAACCTGTAAGATAGTTACCTCTCATCCACACATGATGAAATTAGAGAATGTATAAGAATCAGAGGCTGTATTATGTGGAGTAATATGTACAACTCTACTGCTACTAGAAATTTGTATGCTTTCAGTTCTGCAGACACCTGACTCAAGTTCCAGTGAAGTGACCAAAGAACCAGTTCAGTACTTTCCTTCTCTGTTGGGAAAAAAAAAAGCTAATTGGTATGTCCCAATTGGTATATTCCTCTTTGACAATACTACGTCAAAGTCAAACCTATATTATTCAGGAAAAGGAACACTGTGATTAAGACCAGGCACACTGCAACAACATCTGATGGACACCTACCATTACATAAAGTAACAATACAATATTATAAAGTTTGTAATTCAGCAGCCAACTTATTAAAAAAAAAAAATCTAAATTCACATAAACAGAAAATAACAAAGTAAATTAAATTCACTTTCTCATATCAAGAGTTTATCCAGCTCAAATAGCAAGATTCTTTAGCCAGGTCCCTGTGAGACTTTCAGCTGTTTTCACAGGTGTAGAGGAAAACACACACTGTAAATAGTATACAAATAAAACAAGGCCAATGGCATAATCTATCAGTTGATCAGTGGCTTGTTCTTGTGTATAATTGATAAAAAGCAGGACAAAACAAGTTATAAAAGCAGCACAAGAGAACAGAAAACGTGTCTATTTTTCCTTTCTTAGTAAAAATGTGGGCACTCTTGGTTCTCATAGGTGCTGCATCTGCTTCTGCTCACCTGCAGGATCTTTCCTTTGATGGGTAAGAACAGACATCAATTTTTATATTTGTGATTTCTTCTGCATGATCAAAAGGCTTTCAAATGCCTTACCTGTTTTAAATCGAATCCTTTTCTTCCCTTACAGACAGAAGGTGTTTCGTGTGATTCCACAGACTGATGAGCAGGTGGAAATCCTCAATTTCCTTGCCAGCATCATGGAGGTAAAGGACTTGGGGAAGTGGTTAGATTGTACTTGAAAGAAGTATTTGTCCTTTTGCTCAAATAACAGACATATTTTTTTAAAAAAATCTTGCTACTGAATTAAAGACCTAATCTTGATTCCAGTCAAGTCAGCTGGAGTGCTTCTTCGGAAGGAATAGGACAAGTTGATAAAATTACAGCTATACAAAACATTCAAATACCTTCCTAGAAAGTCTGGTTTACCCAGTCTGAATGTCAAAGTGCCCATCAGAATTTATTAATAGAATAAATAAATCTTAAATGCTGTATTCAGTGTGGGGTGCTTTCAAGAATGTATTAGATAAATCATGGAAATTCCAATTACCAAAACTTTTACCATTACAGGTGAAACATTTTTCTCATATAAATAATCTGAAAAATTATATTCCCAGCAAAATGAATTTTCCTTTGGCTTCTAGTCTCTCATGTCATCTTTTCTTCTCTGACTTTCCTTTAAAGCTTCCTTTCTCTCTAAGCTGCATGTTTCTCACTGACCTTGATGTAGATATATGATGACACAATGACACAATGAAAAACAATAAAGACAGCAAATGTGTTTTCAATATTTCTGTTCAGCTTTGATGTTGTAAAATAGCTGTTGGTGAAAAAGACACCATTAGCTGTAGGATGAAAGGATGGTATTTTTAACGAAGTACAGATGTGGAGACCTATCAACAGACTACCACAGCATGCTGAAACAGATTTCTGTAGAAGAACATACTATTGGAATGGTGCTGCCAATATTAAGAAAATTAATATATACCATGCTTGCTTTTAAATGTGAAGTATCAAGGGATTGCTTGGTTTTTTTTTTCTTTTAAGAAAAGATCACTGAAATACCATTGTTATGCAAAGCAGTCAGTCAGGACTGATGTAACTGTATATTCTGGAACAATCACCTCACTTGATCACACATAATTCATTAATAACCAGCCCCAACTTCTTTTACCTTCATGAGATGAAAGGGTGAAAAGGCATCAAGCTGGCAAATCACCTTTGTTTCCATTGGCCTTCAACAGGGCACTAAATCCAGAGGCTTGGATGCTTACTTCAGCAAAAAAAGGTGAAGTAGAAATAACACTTTTGTTTGTTGCCCTCTTGGAATGAAACATCTTAAAAGCACTCATACAGACAACAGTCTTTTTTAGCTGATTTATGTAAAATATTCAGATACTGCATCCCTGATATTGAGTTAATTTCTCTCTAACTTTTGTAGGCAAAAACCTGAGCAAAAAACAAACAAAGCTTTAAGAACGAAAGAAGTTGTAAATATAGTTATAATATTCACAATTCTATATGAATGCAGATGCTGGAGAATACTTGACATTTGTCAATTGTCACTCTCATCTCCAGAATTCTGCCATATAAAATGCGGGGCCTAATAAAATCTTCTTAATCAATTTCCAGTTAAAATTTAGCCTGACACTTGTGGCAAGCAATGCTGAATCAGTGTAACAAGGCAGGCATGAAATTCAGTATATTAATCACAACCTCACCAGCACACATGCACCAACCTAAAAATCACAGCAACATGTAGGTGTTTATTTGTTTATGTATTCATTTGGCCTTCTTTCAGGTTGACTTCTGGCAGCCAGACTCTGTCACACTGGTAAGGCCAAAAATGCAAGTTGATTTCCGAATTGAAGCTGAAAAGTCTTTTGATGTTGAAGATCTTTTGAAAGAAAGTGGAATGGAGTATCAGTAAGTTTGTTCTCACTACTGTACTTTGAAGAGAATGGGACTAAATACCAGGGAGAATGTGTTTGAGCTTTTCATATTGGTCAACTGATTTTGCTGTCACAAACTTCATCCCTCCTGTGTGCCTCTACTGGGTTTAGCTTTCCTATGAGAGTTCAAATGGACTGTAACTACAGTGCATTGAAGGGGTAAGATGAAATGTTGATAGAGGCAAGAGGCAGGAAGCAGAGATGCAGTACCAGAATTTCCCTGAGGTGAAAGCTCACTGCAGTACACAAGGCTGGAGTACAGAGGGGGATAGAAATATTTCCTATTATAGACAAAATGTAGCAAAGGTCTAGAAAGAGCCAGAAAACATACCAGATGAGGGAAATGGACAGGGAACAGAAGCTAGAAAATTAAATGGTGAGTCCCAAGGGCCACCATGAGCAGGTCCCCCCTGAATTGCAGAACAATATCTAGAGGGCCAAAGAATCCAGCAGGTGACAGACAGAAGACAGCTGCCAGGTGAAGGACCAAGGAAGAGTGGAAAGCAAATTCCCAGGACAGCCTTGGGCTGACTGAAGTCACATAGCAGATCCATGGCAAGGATGTTTCCAAAGAGAGAGCTTTTAAGTGTATATTACCTAGAAGTAAAAGGGCCCGAGTTGACTGAATACGACTGCAGCACAAGTGGAGGAAACAGCACACTGCCACATTACACACCACTGGGAACAGAAGAATCGTAGTGAGTAGCACTAACAGAAGAATAAAGAGAATAAGGAGTTGCCTGATCCTGTGCTTCACTTCATATCTTCCAATCACTGTGTAAGCATAAACTGAGGATGTGACTATGAGCTGGAGTGGAGCGGGGTTGTCTGTCTTCATTTCTCCTCTCACTCCATTTAAGCATTGCAAATTGGCTCTGCCCAGCTCCATTATCAGGCTTCTTTGATGTGTAAAGTATAGTCTGTCAACATCATGTACTCTGACACTGAAAGTCAGTATTATTTGATCAAATTTTTATTATTTCATTCCACTGAGTGTGGAGTTTTTGTCTCTCAGCCCCACTGTTGTTGCTATGAGACCCAACTCTTTCATTGGACATCACAGTTCTCAGGACAACTTTCATGATCTGTTAAATCCAAAGGTAATCCGTCCCTAAATTTACTGGCCTCATGTCAATCATGTCTGATTTGGATGCTGCTGCAGAAACAGAATCTAAAAACACTCTAGAATAAATGGTTTTCAATAATCCCACAGTGCACATACAGCACAGGGACCCAGTTTCAGTGGAATTTCCTCTTTAGCAAAGGAGTTACTCTACATGTGTTAGTTTTCCTATAATATTCATGAACTTCCTCAGGTCCATGCACAAATCTTTTGATTGCAACAAAAGGCCAGAATGTCTGGAAGCTGTCCCTGACAAACTTGAGTGGATTGTCCTTGTGACAACCCAAGCTGTTATAATTCCTTTGAAGTGCAGCTGCAGTGACATGACATAATGTCATTTGCACTGTTTGTTCCGAAGGCTGCTGGTGCCTTACAAACTGGACTCCTGTTCCACTATCCAAATCACAAATGATCAAGGACATATCCTGGATGACTAAGATTTGTAAGAGTTTTAAGACGGGCACTGGAAAAACAAGAGGACTTCATTTTTTGATAGCCAAGGTTGAAATATAAGCAAAAGGTCCTCAAGAGCATACTCAGTGATAAGCTGTGCCTTTGTGTCAGCCCCAGGGAAAGATGAACAGGAGAGATCCAACCAATCCAGACAGGATGTTGAGGTTTTTTGCAATTGTGTGTTCTATTTAATAGCTCACCTCACATGCAATAAAGTAGCTTGGAGGATGGATAATGTTGCAATAGAGCTGTCAAACCACATCTAACCTTTGGAAGCTTGGTTTGACATGGAATTTCACCAGGCAAACATCCCTGGATTGCTGCACAGTTTTGAAACATTGCTGCAGTCTAGCTCTCCTTCAGTGCCAAAAGTTCAAGAGGGCCCTTTTCCTATTGAGGCAGAAGCAACTGGCAATGTAAAATCAGCCCAGAGCTCATTTTTAGACGCACTCTATCTCAGCATTGCCATTTTTCTGAAACCAAACTGTTGCTACCCTGGAGGTTTGTTAGTATGGGAGTAAGGCAGGTGCTAGCTGGCAGGAGCCTATAGTTCCCTGGTCCTTCTGGTGGCAAGGTTGAGGCAGGACATAGGTTGAAACTTGAAACTAATATACTTTATTTTCAACCTGCCCACATTTCCTTTCACAATCCATGCAGCCCAAATGCTGGGCGGACCTTGAAATGTCTTACTTTCGTGCTGGATTGTTGTGTGTTTCTCTTCACACTTTTCGTGGTGCCTTCTTGCAGAGTTCTGATTGACAACCTGCAGGCTGCACTGGATGCCCAGTTTGACAGCAAAGCTCGTACTGCCAGGCACAGCTATGAGAAGTACAACAACTGGGACACGGTAAAATCTAGAATTTACCACGTTTTTAGCTTGGTACCTTAGCCTCTGTAGTCAAAGTGCTTCCAGCCTTCTTCCCTTTTCCTCTTCTGCTCCATCTGTTGATATGATAATGCCTCCAAACTCTCCTTCCTCTTTGTTACTGAGCTAGTTCGTATAACCTACACTTATTTCCTCTACTTCTGCTCCCAGTGCTGCAAAGAACCCCTGGCACAAATACAGTGACCAGGCTGAGATGCTTCACTAGTAATTTCCTCTTTTCTTTTCACTACTTCTCCCATGTTCTCTGCCAAACAACTCGATTCCATTCCTTGCCTTAGTTCAAGCTCTTCATCTCCCACCATAAATTCTGCCCCCTTCCTCCTTCTTTCACAGCCATGCTCATTTTTCCTGACATGTAATCGTGGCCATGTTACTCTTCACATCTTTGCACTGGCTCCTTGGAAATCTACAAACTGTATTAAATATTAGGCCACATTAGATGCTCAGAAAGACTGTTCTGGCTTAAAGTCTGCAAATTAATTATTCTGGACCTGAGGAACACAGACATCAATAGATTTAACCTCTTTATTAAACAGATAGCTGCTTGGACTGCTGATATTGCTGCTCAGAACCCAGACCTTGTCTCTCGTAGTATAATTGGGGAAACATACGAAGGACGGCCAATGTACCTTCTCAAAGTAAGTGTCTTGATTTCTCCATGCCAGACTCTTCCCTTACTAACCTCTGCAAGATTATGATGTCTAGTAAAACACCAGTGATGCTAATAAAATGTCTAAAGTAATAGACATTTTGCAGAAAATCTAATATATTTTACTATTACTATGATTTTTTTCCAATTTTATAATTTTTTAAAGTAGCATAATGAATTATTAGAAGTTCAGACATATAAATTCAATCACACTCCTGAGAGTTTTTGAATGATCATCTACCTTTATGTTCTCTCCATCTGTTGTATGTAAATGCATTTGTTCTAAAAGCATCTATAAATGTCAGTCTCTGGCAATAGGAAACAAATTTTTATCTTCACTGTATGTAATTTTGAGGTGGTTTTGATTGGGGTAGAGTTAATTCTGTTTTCAGTAGCTTGTAGGAGGTTGTTTAGGATTTGTGCTGATTTGGAAATGGTGTTGATAATTCAGGGATATTTTAGTTACTGCTGGGCAGTGATTACACAAAGCCAAGGCCTTTTCTGCTTCTCACACCACCAGCCAGGAGAATGGCACCTGGGAAGGGACACAGCTGGAGACAGCTGGCCCCAACTGACCCAGGGGATATGCCAGATCACACGGCTCATGCTTAGTGATAAACTAGGGGGAAGGTGGGTCAGGGTCACTGCACGGGGGCTGGCTGGGCAATTGCTTTCATTTGCATCACTTGTCTTTCTTGGGGTTTATTTCTTTGGTTTTGTTATTTTCCTTTTCATCATCGTCATTATTATTATTATTCATTAAACTGTGCTTATCTCAGCCCACATGTTTGCTCTGAGTGAGCTACTGCATTGTGCTTAGTTGTCAGCTGGGTTTAAACCACAGACTTTTTTTTTCATAACTTTTATGAATTAATAAAACAATAACTTAAATAAAGGTGAAAGGATAAGGAGTACTTGCCCCAAAATGCACAAGTATTTACAATAATATATCATTCAAACATATAAGATGAACTTTTAGATATACTACAGGAAATAAATCAACAGTGCAGAATAATCAAATAATTGGGAGAAGTTTATCTACATTAATAAAAATGAAAATATTAAGAGTATTGTTTTAGCTTGAATACCATGGTCAGCTACAGATGGGAGCACTCCATAGATTTCCATTTAAACAAGGAATGCTATATTTGTATAAAGTTTGATTTTTAGGTCAGCAAGCTGACTGACTTGCTCTGCATACAATTTGTTTTGTTCAAGCCCTGGGGTGGTTCTTTTTGTTGTTTTTTTCCTAGATGGGAAAAAGCGGTCCAAATAAGAAGGCCATCTTTATGGATTGTGGTTTCCATGCAAGAGAGTGGATCAGCCCTGCTTTCTGCCAGTGGTTTGTGAAAGAGGTCAGTAAGCTTAATGATGAAAAAATATTTTACAGAATGCAACTATGTTTAAGAAAATCTTAAAAGAGCAACAAGAGCTCAGGCCACCGCCTTTCTCCCTCTAAATATGTGTCTGTTCATGCGTTCTCTCACCTCAAAGGGTCAGGGTGTAACTACCTAAACTAGATCTTTGTGCTTGGACCTGTAATCTTTCAGCAGCTTAAAACAACCTGAAACATGTCTAAGAGGTACTGGCAACTACTAGGGTTACTCACACAATTTGTAAATTCTTTTTTGCACCTGTAGTCAGAGAAAGGTGAGAGAAAAGCAAACAGCTCTAGTAACATTATAAACATAGCCATGTTCTGTACACAGACATAAGGAATAAGGAAGTTGAAGGGCACATCAGAGGGCACCTGAATGCACTTCAGAACAGCTGACTTGCTGCAGTGCCAGGTGGTGGATTTCTTGCAACCAGCTTTATTCAGTAAGGCAACAGAGAGGATGGAAACCTACCCCCAGCTCAGCACTGAGGAAAGGTACCCAAGAAAGGAGGAAGACTATAAATGAAGCTTCCTAAGCTCCACTCAGGAAGAGGGAAATGCATATACATCCCTTCGAGCTGCCACTTCCAGCTGTACAGAATGGGTGCAAAAATATGAAACCATATTCAAGGAAGAGCTGCACCGGTGAAAATTAGCTTCACTTCAGTCTGGGATACTTTAGGTCTTGAATTAAACAATGTTATGTCCTTCATATTTTCTTTCTCACCACCACTGTAAAGCAGGTGGGGGTTATCAAATGCTGCACAGTCATCTTCACAGAGACAGGTATACTACCCCTCAGATGGGGCAGATCAATCACTTTAGCAGAGCAACTTACTGATTGAATCTCAAATTTTGTAATAAGTTCTGTTGGAAGATTAAAAAAAAACCACCAACAAAACCAACCAAACAAATAAAAACCACACCAGAAGCAGCAGCTGGAATTTAAAACCCAAGAAAAGGAAAGCCAATCCACGTGAACCAGCCATGCTGGCAGAGGCTTTGGTGGCAAGTATAATCTCAGTCTTATCAGACAGGCATGCGGTTTTGTGTAAGGAGCAGTGGAAATTAGAAGTGACATTTCAGTGGAGCCAATGGGAATATGATTTCATTAGTGCCTAATAAGGCTGCAGACAGTATGTGGTACCATTTTTCTCTCAGCAATTCACGTCACTGCAGCTGTCATTTTCACTGTCTGGTCACTTAATTCATGCGTGTACCTGACACCAGCAGTGCCTCTGCTCAGTGTGTCCATAGGCAGAAGTGCTTTAGAAGTGCAGACCTCTGAGCACCATCAGCATTTCACCTGTGATTGCTTCCAGACATAAAAGTAAAAAAAAATAGAGAAAAACACGAGCAAGGTGGATTGTTATATGTATCTCAAAAAAGAAACCCACCCAGAAAAAGACAACAATACCAAAAAACCAAACAAAAAACCAAACAAACGAACAAAAAAAAAAAAAAAAAGGAAAACCCCACCAATAACAAGGGTAAAATAAAACCTGAGAAAAGTAATCTCAAGTGATATGAAACTGCTTTTCTAGATTTTACATCCTACCCTCCTATTTGTGAGTTACAGGAAAAAAAAGCCTTTCTCCATTGCATTTCCCCGTGTTGTCCTTTATGGCTGTGTAAACAAAACATGGGTGCAACACACTTAGAGTAAGTTTCCATGATCATTGTATGGTTTCTCAACATTGATATGACTCTGTGAACAAGCATAGCAAGTGCCAGGCTATAAACAACCAGGATATACAGAATAGGGCAGGAGTTCCTGTTTGTTATTCAATACATGTGTCTGGAAAAGTGCAGGGAAAAATCTGCCTCCCTATGAATAAATGCATCCACAGAATTATGACTGGAAATGAGTTAGGATGCTACTTAGAAATATTGTCTATAATTTTGGTTGTTGATGAAATTTCTGCACAACAGATATAGAAAATGGAAATAATGATTTTTCCTTCTCACATAAATTAAACTCAAACCTGTAAGGTGTTAGGATGCAGGAATATATATGGACAGGAATACTGTTCTGTCTGTACTCAGGAAGCTAGTAAATGGAAGTCTCTTTCCAGTGATTTATCATCCTATTCAAAATCAACATTCCTTCATCTTATAATTTATCTACCAGCATAAGATGGTTTTCTAACACCAGTGTGGTTTGAGTCAGCGCAAAACTAGCACATGTAGTATCACAGAGGTGCCATCTCATGTGCTGGAGTGACCTGGATGACTTTACCTACCACATTCATTGATTCCAGACCCAGGCCCTTACATACACACAGGAGATACACATCTGTGAAGGCATCATCAGCTTTTTCTGCTTTTCTCCAAGTAGGCTGTGGAGACCTATGGAAAAGACACTGTCATGACAACAATTCTTGACAATCTGGACTTCTATGTTCTGCCTGTGCTTAACATTGATGGTTACATTTACACTTGGACAAATGTAAGTACATTCTTCTTATTGTTGGAAGAGCCAACTGTCAGAACTTACTCTTAGTTTTCATCTATGATTCTGTTACAGGACCGCATGTGGAGAAAGACACGCTCTAAAAATGCCAATAGCATTTGCATTGGGACAGATCCCAACAGGAATTTTGATGCTGGCTGGTGCAGTAAGTGTCTTCTAACAAGAGTTGCAAATAATTATATACAAGTGCAATAGCCAATATACTTAATTATGGATTTCCCCTACCTGATGGTACAGCTTCAGCTTGACTGAAGGCCACCATTGGAGCATTGTGGAGTGGATTGTGTTTAATTTTTAGCGCTGTTTTGGGAAAAAAAGCCAAACTTTGACTACTAGCATCATCAGTATGGCTACTTCCATGAACATATCCACACACACGTGTATATATACACCTACACTTACACACATATATACATATACATATAGACACACACACGGCTATGAGCTCAGAACAGAAACCAAAGGAGCTTGCTTTCATGGAAAGAGGTCTCTTTTGAGTGGTTTCCACTTCTCTGTTTCATGGAAGTGCCTTAGAAATTGAGAAGATATGCAAGGAAAGGACTGTAGAGTACTGAAGCAAATCAATATCCCAAATAATTTCCATAATATAGGGCTTTACATCCATATTCATGTCCTTCCACCTATGCACACTCTAAAGGCCATATTTATTCATTGCTATGGGATGTTTCCCAGTGTCTTAACTATGCCATAAAATATTCCCTCCTCTGATATGACATGTGTATTAGCAGGATTTCCAAGGCTTACCTACAAAAGTGGTGTAACATGACTCTCCTAACAACCCACTTTTTCATTAAGTACTCATTAAATTCACCTTTCTTCTCAGCTACTGGGGCCTCAAAATCCCCCTGTGCTGCCACTTACTGTGGCTCTGCACCTGAGTCTGAAAAGGAGACCAAGGCTTTGGCTGACTTTATTCGTGAACATCTTTCTACAATCAAGGCATACTTGACAATTCACTCCTATTCCCAGCTGCTACTGTTTCCTTATTCATACACTTACAATTTGCCACCGGATTACCAGGAACTGGTAAGTCTCTTTGTCATTTTGACTTAATGAAAAGAATAAGCAAAAATTATCACTTGCTACTTAGGTCCCTTTAAGCAGTTTCTTTAACATCTGGAAAGAATCCACACCACCAGTTTTTGAAGATATTTTAGTCTTTCTTAGCAAGAACAAGGGAAACCATGATGGTTTCAAGATAGCTCAAGCACAGGATGAACTTAAGAGCTTTATTTAATTTCCATATACGCAATGAATTTGGTACAGCGTCAGTTTGGTCTTCCAGTCATGCCATCCAGAAATCCCCTCTGCTGTGCAGCACTGCCTCTTCCTGACTCCAGAGGTTGCTGTATGTGTACCTTTAATATTTTACATAAAACCACTATGGTCTGTAAGCCAAGCTAGCAGCTTTGTAGACTGTAATAACTATTAAATAACTCGACTGGTATCAACAGCAGGCAAGGATCTCTGTCTACCACTTTCTACTGAACCTTAGTCCTCACTGAAGTAAAATGATGAAACTCCTGATGGTACAGGGTCAGGACAATGAGGCAGTTCTTGACAAAAGTATAATTGAAAACAGCTACAAAAGATGTGAAAAGTTTCCCTTTTGAGACCCTTTTCAAGGGGCCCTCATTTAAACATAAACATTTTATTTAGAAGAGAGGATGAATGTGGTATTTTATAGGACAATTCATCTTTTATCAATTCTAGAGAAAAGCCACAATATAATGCCACTTAAGAAAGATTTTTTTCTTTTGCTCCTTAAAAACAGATAGAGAGGCTAGGACTATTAAATGTGTATAAAAGCTGTAAACATTTCATAGGCCAAGAATCAACAATCATGAATAATAAAATGACTTCAGTTCTCTGGAATATTAGCAATTAGAATCTGTTGGCAGGGAAAACAACACAGCAAGAGAAAACAAACACATTTTGATTCCCCCTCTTTCCTGGATGCTGCCAAAAGTCCAAGGCAACAACACTGTGTGTTGCTCTGCTGTGCAGGTTTGACAGATTTATGAGTGCTCCCAAATACATGTCTTGATTCTGAACACAAATACAAACCGGGGCCAAGAGTGAACTTTCTTGTTAGATTTTTTACAGCCGAAAAGAGAAGATGAAATTAAAAGGAAGATTTTGTTTTCTTAATTTATATTCCAGGAATTTTGTAATTGAAATTATTCCAGGGAGTGATATATCTTGCCTTCATTTTTTACAAAAGCTTCATAATTCACACATTGCAGTTCAGTCTAAAGTAATAAAACAGCACTAAACACTTGAAGCTGCTTTGTTGTCAAGATCACAAAGTCCCTATTTGTCAAAAATTTGCATGACATTCTCTCCCCATTTTTTGAATGAAGAGCAAATGTGATGAAATGTAACTAAAAGTACAGTGTGTTTCTCAGAGTATTAAATAGAAAAAGTTTACATTGATAACTCATTACTAAAACAATCCTTAGCAGTAAGAAAGAACCTATGTGCTTTGCTAGGTTTTAAAATTGCTAAATTTAAATTTTACATTGTCACTGTTCTATTCTAATATGCAGTAAAATTTAAATTCCCTTTCCTGCCATAGAAGACAATTCTGCTGTTACCATAGAGCATAAAAATTAAATTGCTCAGGAATACAGGACATATATTCCTCTTCAGCCATTTGATTTCACTTTGTATATTAGTCTTTCCAATATCACTTTATCCTATATTTTAAATGAGTCACACTGATACCAGATAGAGTTCCATTATATTCTTCTACAGAGCAACCACAAATCTCACCACCATGACAAGGTGACCTTATGAGTGCTTTTCACATCTTAATTAAGGGAAATTATTTCCTCTGTTGGTGATACCAACAGAGACAGCAGGATCCTAGAGGTGTTCAACTTGTGCAGTATCTGATTTTAACAAGGGAAGACTTGTTGCCAAGAGTCCTTTTGGACAATGAGATCAGAGTATCACCCAATCAACACAGCCTATAGTTGAGATAATTAAACAGAAAGGGCCTTATGCACCCCAATGTCAGTGAATTAAATTGAAAAACTGACTTCCACAGGCTGTGGGTCAGGTTCACAAGTGCTCATTTAAGATGTGACTAAAGAAAATTTAACATTTTCAATCAACAACTGTACTTTCTTGAGACAAGACAGCTACAAAAAGAGGAACTATTTTATATGCCAATTGCTGTGTTTAATGTCTAAAAGTTCTGTCTAAATTTAGAATTTGGAGAAATACTGAAGAATGAGAATCTTGACTTTTAATAGATACTGTTTGGGCAAATAAAATAATCATAAATCATTTTGTAAATGAAGAACCAAAATTTATAGTGCCATTATCTTATCTTAGATGTTATTTTTACCCTGACAGATCTAATAAATTAAAGGAAATATAGCTGCAATTTCTTATCTCTTTCAGTGAGCAACTGGACATATGTTTAAACAAAATCTCACGTCTGCTTATCATTAATAACATTTTGTTCCATTGTATTTAATGAAAGCTAACATAATACCATGGAGCTTATGTTGCATTCCAATGTCTGAGATATAGAAGGGTGCAAAAATTGAGTAATTTGAGATTGAAGGCACTAAGTCTGCAGAAGAGAAAGGCCCAGAGAATACCTGTACCTTCCTTCCCTGAACATGTAGTGAACAGTGTGTCCTTGGGGCTCAAAAGACTTTTTATGTTTACAGCCTCAAGAAATCACCAGAAGGCCTAAAACTGTTTTGGTTTCTCAGGTAGAACAGGGCACTCTGAGAACCCCTTTATATTCCACTACATTGCTACAGCAAATCAGAACACCTCAAAGTTACTGTAACTTACTTAAAGCCAGGGATTAGAATTATCCCTCAACCATGCCTGGCCTTGGGGTGTAAAATGTGATGAAAGTCAAGTATGTCCCTTCCTTCCTACAACTTCCCACTCTTCCCCTGAGATGCAAGAGAATCTGTGAGGTATCAATCCCACAGCTCACAAGGATTTTCCCTAAATTTGTCTCCCTTTATTCAGGGTTGTTGTTTTGCTCCCCACAATGTGGGGAGCTGCACAAAACTTTCACTGTTATCCAAACAACAAAAATAAAAACACACAAGACAGGAAAATCTAGGTCAGGAATTTCTCAGAAGTTACACAATATTCTTGTGATGACACCCTAGAAGAAATATGTCCTCCTTTTGGAGAATCACATTTTGTCTGCCTCACAATCCTCTTAGCTCATTCTTTACTATACCCTGGAGTATTGCTCTGAACACAGAATACACACTAGAATCCCTCTCCTGCAGGCAACAGAAGCATTAGCTTTTCACAATAAGAAAATATGCTTGGCAAGGCCAGTATCTCTCCACACCCCAAAAAGATTATTTTCATCTTTATTTTACTATTCACATTTTTGTCCTCTTGCAATAAAGAACTACATATTTAATCAGACTTTTCACAAACAGTTCAGCCCATATTTTTTAATCAGTTCATATATTTGCCTTAGCTTCCCATTAGGTCACCCTATGTTTTCCTCATTTACAGCAGACAAATCTAGCTTTATCAATTCTTGTTTGTATTTGAATTGGCACTGAACTGTAGTTTGAGAGAGCAGAGGAATGTGCATAGTGCCCTTCCTTCCTTCCCATTTCGATTCCATCTCTCAGTTAAACTCAGCACCAAATATATCTCTGCAGCCAGCCCATACTCACTTACCAGATTAAAGTAGGTGTGTTATTACAGTTTCACAGGCTGCAGAATATTACACTTATTTACAACCCAAGATAATTCCAGTCTGTATTACTTGAATGCATTCTGGCTACATGGGTTGTTGTTTCACCTCATCAAAATTCACCTTCCATATTGGGTCAGTCTAGCATTTCACTTCCTCTTGAGTGCTTAAAATAGGACATTTCTAGGACATAGAAAGCAGAGATATGCCCAGAGTCTGTGCAGCCTGCAAGAGTGAATTTCAAATATTTAGCATGACACTGTGAATATCAGTCTGATTATTTAACTTAGTGCCTGGTTGTAAAGTTCTGAATATGTTTAAGGCATATGAAGATCTGTGGGTAAGAATTGTTGAATAGCAAAAATCCTACATCTAAGAGACTCCGACAAGCCAATGAGCAGTTGCAATCTGCTGCTGTTGTATCTGTGCTATTGCACAGATTGCATTACTGTGATTGTACTACTTGCTACAGTAAATACTGTTAAAGTCAAATGGGAAGCACAACAAACAGGAAAGTGGGCAGCAAAGCAGTATTTGAAATTGGCTTCACAGCTCCTCTGTTGAGTTTACCACAACAGAACTGTTCTGTACTGGCAGTCTTACAATTGTGAAAAGGGTGTGTTTAGTAGCAGCATCTTCCAGTTGACATTCATGGGTGAATCTGGCTGATAGACAAGAGTCTCCAACAGGTGTAGGGCCCATTTACCTTAACTGAGTTGCACTGGAAACCCTCTCACCAGGGACCAATTTCTTTAGTACTGTCACAGAGAAACAGGCTTGTAAAGAAAAGGAATCATTCCACTGAAGTCCTCATTGGCTGGATTCCCTGGGCTCTTGGAGCACATGCTTGACCATGAGCAACAACAGAACAGTGAACTAAATTACACATCATCATGGAGCCTTGAGGAGGGAGTCTGTTTTTATTGGCAAAACAAGAAGGCTCAGAAGTTTAGATTCACTTGGCTAAAGCCAACTGAGAAAATCCACATTTTCAGACTTTCATTACAAAGGAAGTTGAGGGTCATTTTACTTTACAAGTAAAACACACAAGACCAAGGTGAAGGGAAAATACAGCTTGGGCAAATCAGTTTGCAGTCCAGTGAGGGAAGAGAGCAACAGGTCCAGTCAAGCAGTGAAAAGGCTTCTCCAGACCACTCTCAGATTGAGAGGGAAAAGGGAGTTGTTCACAAACAGCAGCTGCATAATCAACATCTGTGGAGTGTTTCTAAATGGTTACAGTTCGCTGGCAAATCCAGCCTGATGATACAAGAATAAAATGAGGGAGATGCTCCCATAAAAATAACCTATTAACACACAAAATATGCTTAGCCTGATAATTTATCTTGTTAGTCCAAACTTCCGGATGTGGTGAGAAAGAAAAGCCAGTACCACATCTTTCATTAAAAGCTAATAACTGAAAACCCTAGGTTTGAAGGTTGTTAATTATGAAAGATAATGACAACTGAGAACACAACTCTGCTGTCTCACTGGCCCACGCACTCTGTACACAAGATCAAGCAAAATATTGGTAATTGCAGTGTAAACACAGATGGGTGATGAGTGCAGGAAATGCCACCTTCTGCTGAAATGACCAGCTCTGAGAGCTCAGCTGGGAGTCAGAAGCTGCAAAGCCATTTCTGCTCCCAGTTACAAGGTATTACCCTGGAGTTATTTCTTTGGCTGCAGGGCGCCACTTGCTTCTCTGCTACTATAAATCTCTCCAAAATTTTCCTTACAAAAGAGGGATTCTTAACAGTATAAAACCCCAAACAAACAAACTCCAAACAAACCACAACAATTCAGTTAAGCCCATTGTGCCAAGAAGTGTAGAAAATCATTGAACAACAAAGAATATCCTCAAAGGTCAAAAGGAAAACAATGTTTCTCCTTGCAGGTGTACTCCAAATACCTTACAAGCTTGAAAACCTAAACCACTTTTCACCCTTTTGGAAAACATTGGGCAATATTTATATACGTCTGCAAAGACCTCCCTATTATTTCCTTCTTATGGACTGTTTTGACTAATTGAGCTATTTTGGAAAAAAATACCAAACAAATTTTCCTCATATTTTGTATTTATACTCACAAGTATTTACTTAATACATATTATTCCTGCTGGTTTATATTATATTATTAAGAAATTACATTAGTTCCTATAAAGTTGAAATTTATTTTTCTACCTTTAGGTTTTGGACTGTAAATCTCCTAGGAAAGTAAATGGTAGAGAGTTACTTAAAGGAAAACAAAAAGATATCAAAACTTCTGATAAAGCTTCATTTCATGATGAAGTCATAATGCTTAGGCATGTTTTTCACTTAGAGAGGGTCATTTAAAACACCCCTTTATCTCACCTGGAGAGCTTGAGGAAGTTGTTTATTTGGATTCTAGGCACCAAACAGCTGGAAATTTCAACTGCTCTTTCTACAAATCTCTGTTTTTACAACTTCCTGGCCAATAATAAAAAAATCCCTCAGGTAAAAAGATTTCCTGACATATTTTTTCCGGTATCTGTTCTGGTATGATTTAAAGCCACCATTTGGCTGCTGGCTGGAAGGAAAGCCTTGGGTGAAACGGCCCCAAAGAGCAGCTCTGCTCTTCTATTGTCCCTACTTTAGTTTACTAAAGAGAGAGCAAATACCAGTTACCAACAGGTCTACATATTGCATCAGACAATCTTTCCACATTTTATTTCCACTTTGCATACCGTTGAAGAGAGGAAGAATCAGTTTACATTTAAAAATTCATTTGCTATTGAGAGAAGATTTGACTCAATCTCAGAGGCTGATTAAACGTATATATTGTAAACAACTGATGGCTGAAGAAAACATGGCATCACTAGCAGATAGCAGACTCCAACCTCTACAATTCCCTCAACATGTGTTAGAAATTACTATGGGTTTAAAAAAAATCAATTTGTTGAGGGATTAAAAAAGAAAGAAAAAACCCAACCCAAACCAAACATAAAGAAGACCACAGGAGAGACCTCAGCTACTCCAATTGCTCTGGATCCAAGATAGTGAAATGCAGAGCAACAACATTCTTCCTGCAATTGCTCATCTTTATGTGATAGAGAGGCCAGAAATCAAACCCCACATTTAAGTACAGCCAGTGTTATAGGTGGAAAGACAAGCTTCAGGTATGCTTTGGTCTGCCTTGTTTAAATATCCTTCAATGCTAAAGGACCACAAATTCCTAGAGCAAACTCCCATAATTCTAAAATGTTCAAAACCAAACATTTGGGAATGGGGCAACTAAAGGGGGAATTCTGCAAGAGAGTAGGCTGCCAGTGATAATGCAAATATGTTGTGATGTTGTTTTTTAGAAGCTAAGAAAGTTCTCTCACTTAACTAAAATTTTCTAAACACATAGCTCAATAGGCCTTTTTGAGTAATTCAGAGGAACACTTGAAGCATAAGGATGAACAGATAATATTTTCCAATATATCTTCCACTGGGAAGTAAGCCAGAGTGTAACCCACAGAGAGGAAAGGGCTTGAGGAAATTCCTGGAATAGTAAGCCATTCAGCTGCAAGCTATAAAGAAATATATGGCAACCCATTGCTTATTCTTACACTGAACATATGCTTTCAAAAATCATTCATATTTATCATCTGTTAGTAATAGTTTTCATGTTTTATTACCAACATGCTGTATAATGAAGAATTGGAAAAGCCACACGTTCCAAAGAAAAGTCTGTAATTTTCCTTAATGCAAACACACAGAGCTTCATAGTACTATTGATGGGCCTGATCCAACCCTCACTGAAATCAGTGGGAGTTGAAAGAGTCCCTCTGTGCACAGGAAATGAATTGAAATTAATGAGACTACATATGGTTTCAGGGTAATTTATGCCTTTTTAGGCTGTTAATATTTATAAGACCTTAATCTGCTTCCACTTGTATCAATGTTCAACTCCCCTGACTGAGGCGACTCTACTCTGAATTTATGGCTGCATGAACAGAAGGAAAAGAAAGGCTATTGTATGTTTGCAATTTACTGTACCAAGTTTTTACCACTCTCCTAAGATTCTCTTATCTCTAAGTAAGGTTCCTTACTTAGTTTTAACCTTGTACAAGCTTCTTCTAAGTCTAGAAAGTGCTGTTACCTCTTGTCCCCTTATCTGTCCAAACCCCACTGGACTGTACACCAGGCTGCAACAGACCATACACAGACTGGAGCACACTCTTAAAGCTTGGAGAACGAGTTCTTTACTGCCAAGCTCTTTTCACAACATCAGGACAAGCTGGGCCTTGTCAGCTACTGACACCTAGTCATACTGAGAGGTGAACAACAGTTTTCACATAAAAACTTCTCCAGCATGGCTTTTCAGTTTATTCAACAACGTAGTTGCTTAGATTCACTCAGAAAGCTTCTGAAAATCTGCATTTGTCATTCTTCTTCTCCTACAGAATTCCATAGCAAGGGCTGCTTCCAAAGAGCTGGCCAGTTTGTACAACACTGAATATACATATGGACCGGGAGCTGAAACAATCTGTAAGTATTGACCTAAATATACTAACAATCTATATTAAGCGCTACTAGGACTACAAAATGCAGTTTTTTAGTGATTTTTGTTCCTCTTTCTAAGTAGTTCCCTTCCTTCTTCACATGCATATACTAGGTATATATGGGATCTGTCATTTCTAAATTCTGGGATAATTTATTCCTTAGGGATCCCAGGAAGTGTGTGACTCCCTGGAAAGCAAAGTGATGTAGTAAAATGGTTATGAATTCATGTGCATAGCATGAATTCCTAAATCATACACAACTTAGATTTAACATAAAAATGTTGACCTGAGATTTTCTGCATTTCCAGTATCTCCAAGTCAAAGATGATGTGAATCCTTTGATTGCACTGTGTGATGTGAATCCTTCAACCACTCTAGCAACACAAATTTCTTTTACTTTGCATAGTATTCTGAGACACATACTAATTGCAATGCTATTTGCAATTTCTATGACTAATTATTCTACCCTTCTTGGGAACTCAGCTGCGGATATGGCCTTTGCAGTGCCAAAAGCCAAGTTGAGGCTGCCAAATCTAGATTTATAGAACTTTAATATCTCCCATATTTAAGATCTCTTAATTTAGTTTAATATGGAAACTAATTTCCTTTGCCTGTTTCTCCTTCCTCAAATAGTTAACCCCTCCCCCAAACATTTAAAAAACCCAGTTTCTTCCAATTTTTATGGAGATTCTTCCTTTAGAAATGTTTTGGTGATGCTTGGCAATTCTGAAGGCTCCTTCCTTAGCAAAGAGATTTTTTATTGTATCAGCTACTGAAAAGGGAGGGTACTATTTGTCCAGCAGAAAAAGATGGAGCTGAAATCCTAGATATGTGTTCTTTCATATCTCTGTGAACCTCAAAAAGTCACACAGAGAGCAAGTATTTGCTTCTGATACCAAGCCTTTCTAAACACCCCCATGCAACCGTGCCATTCTCCTCTTCCTTAGACATTTCTCCCATGGTTTCTCCACAATACTGACAAGGAGGGAGCAGTTCAGCTTGTTTACATTTGCTTGCACAAATCAGCTGGAAAAAAGCTCAAAAATGGCCTGAAAACACAGAAGCTTTCCCATGCACAGGATAAATCAATCAATTCACTGAATATTTCTTTTTATCTGTCCTTTCTGCATTCCTGGCTATGTGACTTGACTCCAAAGTATTTCTCATTTGATGTATAGCCACTCTTTTCCAGTTAAGCTTTATTTCATTTCTTTACCAACAGATCCTGCTGCAGGGGGCTCTGATGACTGGGCTTATGATCAAGGCATCAAGTATGCTTTCACTTTCGAGCTCCGGGACACCGGGAGATATGGTTTTCTTCTCCCTGAATCTCAGATAAAGCCAACCTGTGAAGAGACTTCACTTGCTGTTAAATATATTGCCAACTATGTCCTTGAGCACTTGTATTAGAATAGAGTTCTAAAAACTATTAAAGTAGGCTTTAGAAAAAGCAGCCTTCCTTTTTTTTCTTCCCTAACAATACATTTTTATTTCTCTATACCTAATGTTCTTATTCATATTCTTAGTCCACCACAGGTGACTAGAACTACAAGTTTTTCAAGAGAAATTTTAGAAATTCAAGAGAAATAAAACATTTTTATTAAGGCACTGTCCATAGTCGGGGGGTTGAAAAAGAAAGAGCACAAGAAGATTAATCAAACTAAGGTAAAGGTCGCCTTATTGATTAAAATTATCTTTACACATAGAAGACAGGCTGAGCATTAGAGCTTACACTGCCTGTTAACCAAAAGGAAAACAGCCAGGTGATCCACATAAATGGACTTTCACCCAAACATTCATTGCCTTAATGGCAACAGTAGCAAGGAGAAGCTCACATCACATACTTTTTAAATTATGTTAGCTGTGATGCGCTCTTTAGAATTTTCTCAAAACCTACCTTGGATCTGTCCCATCACTGTAAAATAATTTGGATCTGAGGTCACTGGTAGTCCAATCTGGACTCAGTCATGAAAATTATAATTACTATTAATGGCCAAAACTTGATATAAATCATGCTACCCTGCATCTAAGGTTCTCATACTCACTACAGTAGCATCTCCCAAAATGTTCTCAGAGTCCTGGTACTTCCTGGGGCCCCACATGTTCCTACTGTCATGAGTGGAAGAATCATAAACAGCCATAAAGACTAAGACTGGTGATAAATGAGTAACTGTTTCTTTCATGAAAAGCTGTAGAGAGTTATCCCCTCCCAATCAATTTTCTGTACAGGTAATGTGGGTCTGATTGGGTCAGTGAGTGAAAGTGATAAATTGCTACTCGACATCTTTCCCACAGAGCTGCAGAAAATGTGTTTGGCATCTATTAATGCTGTTTGGAGTTTGCCTAATATGGGACACACTCTGCACAATGATAGGGAAAAACCTTATGTCAACACAGAACCTGGCTGATCTCCCTGCCACTGCTGGAAGCTCTAAACAGAGACTTCCCCTGTCCATTGATGATCCTGGAATTAACCCTATTTCTGGCAGGTCCTTAGTTAATCTAGTCAACAGAAGCCCAGGAATGAATCTTACAGAAAATGGTTGTCCAAAGAAAATAATCAAATTCGAGACCTGTCAAAAACTAGATGTTCTCCCTTTTTGTCCCTTTTCAGTGGAAGAAAAAAGGAAGACAGGGTCCAATTTAAAATTACTCTTTCATTGATGTGTATAAGAAAAAGAAAAGCACACATCCACTAGCCCACTCCAATTAGCCCAGCAGCACTGAGATTAAACTACTCCTCACACACAACTGATCCATCTGGTTTTGATCACTGGTGAAACTGAACCCATGTGTGAAAGTAGCACGTACCAATAAAAAGACATATCATTCTGTTTTGCAATAGAAGTGGGGGGAAGGATAATCAACATTACTAAAAATAGCACAGGATGTGAGCAGAACATACTGTCCAGAGCCAAACATGTCACAAAGGACAGGAAAATAAATTTCTCGGAATATAAAATATTTTGGCTAATTTTAAGTAAGTATTAGCAACCATGCAGGGACTATCCTGACTGTAACTTTGTTATTTGGGAAGATGTCACAGGTTTTACACCAACTGCAATGTGAATTGTTGATACTCAGCACTTAGTACTATGGTGTAATTGACAAGTTCAGTCAGCTTGATGATCTTGGAGATCTTTTCAAACCTTAATGATTCCATTCTATGATTCTATGATCCAGTAACAGGCAGGCACTTGACTGCAGGCAAGCAAACACACAGTTACAAATGCAGTTGAGGGATAGGTCACAGCACCCAGCAGCTCCAACAGCATTAGAGTTACCCCAATTAATTTAAATGTGTGACTCTGAGGCAGAATATGGTACACATTTGGTGGCTCTGACATCCACAAATCAAGTCACAGCAAGGCAGTGATCTGCAGCTTTTCTGTGCCTTCTCCCCAGAAGTTCATATTTTGGCCTTAGCTTCCCATTAGGTGACCTTATGCTTTCCTCATTTTCAGCAGACAAGTCTAGCTTTATCAATTAAATTCTCCCCAGAAGGCACTCACTAGCACTGCTGAGCAAATTATACAGATGCAGAGAAGAGCAATCAAATGTGGTATTATCATCCATGCAGCTTGGAACATAAGCCAAAGAATATATGGGAGAAATTTAAGCAGGAAAGGACATTCTGCTAGCAGGTAAGCTGCTAGTGCAGAGACACTGAAAGAAAACATGGAGAGGAAGCAAAAGTTCATCAAGAAGTCACAATGCTTCAAATTCTAGCATCACTTTCCAAAAACATGTAAATTTCACATGCAAAACTGATTGATTACCTATTCTCAAATTAAAACACATTAAACTCCATGTGAACACAAGAAAATACCTTTTTATCACAGATACCCAAACACTGGAACAGGTTGCCCAGAAATGTTGTGGAGTCTCCCTCCTTGGAGATGTTGTTCAAAACTTGGCTGGACACGGCCCTGGGCAACCAGCTTTGTGCTTTGTGTGATCCTGTTGATGTCTGCTTGATACAGGTCAACCAAGGACTGAGATGAACAATTTCAGCTTTTCCTGTTTGATTTATACTGCTACTTTAATCAGATAAATAGAAAGGGAACATTCTGTTTTCCTGATTAAGAATCACATCACAAAGATGCCATCTTTCTCACATTAAGCTATTGTTTAGTCAAATGCATTCAAACAGCCAATTTATTTCAGTGTTCCCAAACTCAAAAGGGATTAAGACCTGATGAAGTGCTTTAAAGACAATGTACCGTCCCTCTGCCAGGTCTCACAGAAGTGATATTGGAGATACCAGATCACTAGCAGAGATGTCCCTTCAGTACAGATCACAGCTGCAAAGGCCCTTAACAAAGGCAACACTTACAAATTCTTAAGCCTTTAACATATAAAAAGGTAACTCACACACAAAAATGAAATGAAATGAAATGAAATTAAGCCCCAACGGCTGTGTGAGACTTAAAGATGAGCTTCTGGGGAAGGTATTTCCAAGTTCACTCAAAGTTGTCAAGCAACTGCTGACACATAATGGTGATTCAGAGAAGGCAACTTTTGCTCTTAATGATCCAGACACAACTGTGCTTACAGTGCAGCCTTATTAAACCTGTGCTTACAGTGCAGCCTGCTCTGCACTCTGCTTTGCCGACATATGGCCTCAGCATGCTTCCTGTCACTTTGAATTCTTCCAAGGACAGATGTGGGCTGTGCATTGAAGCTGGTTGTCTCTGCGTTCCCTGCTGCACTCAGAACAGCTGCATTACAGCTGCATACAGCATTTACTACAGGAGAAGAGGAAACAGCCAAATGCTTTTGAGAATGGGACTGGGTCCTTGTCCTTTACAGGAAGGATGCCAGGCTACTTGTGGCAAACTTTGCAACCACAGAAAACAGATAATTTGCTATCAGTAAGTGAATATATACAGCTTAGCCAAGAAACAGGGAAATCTAGCCAAGCATCTAAACCTTTTTCTTCAAGACTTTAACGGTTGACAAGCACTGAAATCCTTTCCTGCAGCATTTAGCAGAAGACGTAAGATGCTTAGCTGGAATTTTTCAAGGAAAGTATGAATCACGCTGCTTTAATAAAAAAATCAACTTGCAATTTCCTGGCTTCATGGGGAAAAATCAAATATTCAGGTTTCTTTCTAATACACTGATATATTAGGGTACAATTGGGGGGGGGGGGGGGGAAAGATAACAGTTCAGGAATAATGGCTGTCATTCCCACAGATCCCTGTGTTGCAGCTGCTGACGTAAGAGAGTGAAGCCACTGGGTATGGCTCCATATCGCAGTTCATGTCCAGAAGTGATACAGCTCAGAGCACCTCTGCTCCTACCAGAGTTAGCCCAGAACCTAATCAGCCTTCCACAAAAACCAAGAGATGCTAGTGAATTTTATAAATGGCAAACAGAACTCAAAAGACAAATGTGCTGTCATGCAGCACAGCAATGTCATTGCTGACATGTACGTTGCATCATCATAACTGATCAACATGGCTCCTTCTTCCCCATTGCAGAGGTGCAACACACCCAGATTAGGAAACTGCAAATATAGCAGTAGATGCAAAAAGCTTTTCACTTATAGGTTTATGTCCCTGGTCATAGGATGTTTTCCTTATAAAGAAAATAACCTCACATGTGACGTTTTAGAAGTTCAAGTGCTCAGCACATTTAGCATAATATTCTAATGTGTCTCAAATCTAGACTCTGAGATCCTTTTCTCTTAAAAAAATGTCCCCCATATATGACAAAAAAACCTCTGTCCGCCATTCTCCTCCCTGGCCTATACACAGTAATGCCACAAAGGTCTCTGAACAAATTCTTCACCCACCCTGGAGAAAATCAAAGGAAAAGTAGGTCCTCCTTGTGGTATATTCAACTAACAAGTTCAGGCCTACTGAAATCAACAGTTATTTCACTCAAAAACTAAGCCGTGAATGCTCTAGAAAACATTGGAATTTCACCAAGGGGGTTTTATGTAATTTTACACATAGCTTTTATTAATTCTTCAATGATTTTTTTAAATGAGCCCAGAAATGGAATGAATAAAGGGTTCAAAAGGAACATTCATCTGGTACAGACTTTCAGAGAACTATTCTGAGATTTTTCTCAACAAATGGAAATACTGTTCATGACCTGAGGGCTTTCTTT
Source organism: Coloeus monedula (assembly GCF_965178545.1). Taxonomy (NCBI): domain Eukaryota; kingdom Metazoa; phylum Chordata; class Aves; order Passeriformes; family Corvidae; genus Coloeus; species Coloeus monedula. The sequence continues at coordinate 13,457,122 of NC_138790.1, forward strand.
AAGGATCATAAATAGAGTATTTCCTATTTGAATGGAACTAGAATTCCTAATGACATAATTATGTTTTATACCTTCCCTCTTTCAATACCTATCTTTGAATCATGTCTGAAAAGCAACAATATAATCCTTACAAATGTGGAACACCTTTCCTCCATTTAAAAGGAAGGCTGAATAGAAATTGATGCTTTATTTCTATCTTTTGTCACCACTATTCCTTTGCAGTTTCAGTCTCTCACATCTCTACTGTAAGTTATACTGTCACTGATAGAAGTTCTGGCAACAACATATTCAGCAATAAAAAAATCTTTAAAAATACTGAATTATTTTAAAATGTTAACACAAAATGTATTTTTATTATATGCTTTCTAAACTAGAAAATCAATTATGCCTTGGAATTACAATAAATTAAAAGTTGCTTTTAAAAAAGCCCTATTACACTATACTTACACTTGACTTTGTTCAGATATGGTGTATTTGGAAATCACAAAGAAGCTAATTTCCTAGGATTGTAACGATATGCAGCTAAGAGAGGAGAATTTCCTTGTTAAATTGCATAGCCCAGTATAAACTTCTGGTTAACATGAAAAAGCAGTTCTTGAGAGGCAGTTCTGCATTTTATGTGCCCTAACATATTCACTTAAAATCTATTAAAATGTAAAATATTAAAAACCTGAAATATAGATTCCAGTACTCTCACATGAAGTTCAATCCAGACTAAACTTCATGTGGACGTATCCATATATCCACAAAATAATAAAATTCTCCTAGACTTAATAGTTGCACTGCAGCCCCCTTCCTGAACAGAGCAGGCACCTGCCACAACCATTAAAAAAGGGAAATCAGCTTTGCAGCAGCGCCATGCGTGCAGGGAAAAGCAGCCAGACGTTCTCCACAGAAGGCAGCCACAGTACAGGCTCTGCAGCCTTCACCAGCTGAACACTGACCATCCTTCAGATGAGTCAGTCAGACCCACTCTGCTGCAAACCTCCAGTGCAAACAGGCTCTCTGCAGTGCTACCCATCCAGCTCCACTGCCAGAGCCCACCACAACCCTGAGACCTTGAAAGCTTTGGTACTTGCAGCATTCAGCTTCGCATGGTATGTTTGCTCCTCTCTCAGAACAACTCTGTGTCTGGGAATAGTTAATTACCTTCAAATTTGTCAGAAGTTGGAGCCCTGCCTCATTCTTCAGTTCTCAGTTCCATATTGTCACCAAGGAGGGTGTTGTGCCTGCCCAGGTGTGCACTGCTTAGGGAGAGCTCCAGCCTGCCCAGCACCTGGCCCAGCCAGGAGGACAGTTCACAGAGCATGAGGAACAGCACCACTCCTTCACGGACATCAAAGTGATTTTGATTTCTAACAGGGAATGAGCCATTCTCACACCTGGTTTAGTTCAATTAAACATCTTTAGGGGAAAATTTATGATTAAACACAGAATCAACACCGTGTCCAGGGACTGTTGATGGACACCACATATTTATTCAGGCTTCTGAGCCTCTTTCAATGTTTAATTAATTTTGCCTTGATGACCATTTTGTGTCTAGAATCTGAATTACTGACAAATCAGCTGGAATCTTCCCTCACCTTTCACATCCTTCCAGCAATGTCTTTCCTGTCAAACTCTGTAAACCAAGTAATATTGCTGGCCATCATGGCCTTGGATTCTGAGAAAAATTCTGTCCTGCACGTGATTTTGGACAATTATCCTGAGAAATTTTTAGAATCCCTTTCAAAATGCTCTCATTACTTTTTGTGACACTGTTTTGCTCAGCTTCCCTAACTCACTTTGAGATACAACTCAGGAGTCAATGCTGTTCCCAAAGGCCTTTCAAGAATTTGCCTGGTGTCTCAGCATGTTACATGCTTAGTTTATGGAGAATTAAGTAGACAAAATTCATTAAAACACATCCAGTAATTTAGCACTATGCACACAGATCTCACTGAACTCCATGGGAGATAGAAGTTCCTGACAGGACTGTACCCTATAAAACAATGCATCAAAACATCCACCATGACTCAGGGAGGGGTGTGAGAGATCTGAGTAACTTTAAAATCTCTCCTGAATGTCCCCCTGGCAAGCTCAGATACCAGCACACACCTGCTCCTGGCATCTGTGCAGGATGGAACTTTGTAAGATTGCTGCTTGAAGGCTTTTTCACATTAATATAAAGATTCCAAAGAGCAAATTCAGCTGGGAATTTAAAGTACAAGCAAAAGTGCAGATTTAATGGGAAGAAGTTCTTTCCAGTTTGTGGAAATATTTTCTTCCTCTTACTGGAGTAAATTCAAAGGGGGGAAAACCCCTACAAAACCCAAATCACATGCCAGTCCTTTGCCAGCCTGCACAACCTTTCAGTTCTATGGTGCATGCTGTTGTGAGGCATCCCACACATCAGCAACCTTAAGGGACTCCTAACTCTACTGCTTCAGGACATGTAGAAGACAGTTTAATCAGTCACCAGTCACTTTTGTTTCAAGCAGAATTCTAATATGCAAGAGTTTCTTCAAGAAATGCAGATGCTGCTTTAGCTACACAGTGAGATGAGATGCTTTCAGAACACATCGTTCCTTCCACAACAGCTCCTCAGCTGACTGAGAATCCTGGCAGCCCTGACTCATCCTGGAGCCAGACATGGCTTCTCACGACATCTTGTGGCAGCAGGAGCAGCTGACAGGGCTTTTATTTTCAAAAAAGTAATTTAAGATATGAAACAATATTACAGAAAATCAAACACACAACAAAAAGGACCAACTCATAATCAATTAATTTGAACAGACTAGCAGCACTTTCTCATAACGGGAAGATTCCCCATAAAATGAAGACACAAAGCATAAAAAATAGGAGCATTATTTTACAGTAATAAAGTCAGAAAACTGAAACAAAAACACTCTAATGCAATTCAAAGTGTATGTGAGGTACAGATGTACAACTATAATACAAGTATGTATTATTAGCACTTAACATATTCTTACCTATTCTAACTAGAAAATCGGAATTTTCTTTGCACCTTGTTGCTTCCAGGGAGCGATTGGTACAGAAGGGAAAAGCTTCACTGTTCAGAAATGTAATGACAAGGTGACTCAATTAGACTAATTTATTCTGATATTTATGTTGCATGTAACTGGATAAACAGCAAAATAGCAAATCTTATTTCTCATTTGTTTTCAAATTATGTTATGAGAAAAGATGTCTTTTAATTTTACCTGAAAAAAACAGAAATTGTGGTTCAATACCATTCTACTTGGAAAACATCAGTCCCAGAAAAATTATGAGATGGCCCACCTTGAAATCAGAAACAGCTCCAATTAAATAAATGAAACCCAACAAAATTATTTAATACACAGTCTTCTTTTCACAAACATACTCATCAAGGCACACAAGAAAGATGTCTTCCCAGTCATTAACTGAGTAAACCTTAATTCACATTGGTTTTTGATGGAAGGTATTTCACTTTTTCTCTATGCAACTTGGTGTCAGAAATCCTGACTCAGCCCCTCATACAGGCTCTGGAACAGTGGCAGCTTTTCCTGTCAGGGCAGAAACAACTGGCTTTGTCTAGACTTGGTAGGAGGATAACAGAACAAAATACAAGCAGGTTTTATGTAGTCAGAGATGAGCACTGGAGGACAAAGAGAAAGATTCTGGGAGGAATATTCAAGCAGGACTGCAACTCTTACTGAACAGGTGTGAAAGGGTTTTCAAAAGCATTTGCTGGAGCACCTTCAAAGCAATAAAATCCTACACCAGGAATAACTCGTATTTGTCCAAATGTGAAAAAAAATAATAATCTACATTTCACTCAGGTCATGCACACTGGGATTACTGCACCTACTTGTGTGTCTTCTTTACTCTCACCTGTTACTGTGCTGTGAAACATATTAGTTAGCAAAGACAGCCCTGCCAGCACGAGGACTGAGGAGACCAAGCACCTCATCCACCACAGGCTTGTCATACACAGCATCAGCCTCCTATGAATCAGACAAAAAATTTTTAAGATTAAATAAAAGGGCACTTTGCCATAGGGATACTCAGAAGCAACAGACATTTAAGCCTGCAAAGTCCCTTAAGGACTACTGTGACTCTACAGAGACAAACCAGACATTTAAAACCCTGCCTAACTTCTTGTCAAGCTGCAGACATTTACTTCGTGTGCAATAGAGAACTTCAATTTATAACCTGCTAGAGACCGAAAAACAGACTGTTGGCACAAGATCTGCTGGCACAGTAACACAAACTACAATTAATGTGAGATTGTGAAACACGGATTGGGTATCTTAGAGTCAAGCCCTCCTCCAATATCATGGGTGTGCTTTGGCAAGATCCAAAGAGGTTGCTGGGAGCAGGGAGAGAAGTCACCACACACCACTGCATATCACAATCCAGTGGAAAAGGTAATTAAGCTGTTGCTAAACAGAGATAACAGCAATGGGCTACAAACCTGCAAATCCTGACCTCCGTTTGCCTCCACTCTGAGAAATGGTCTACAGATTAAAATTATCTCCTTGATGAAAATCATGTTTTTAGTCATTTCTACAACCAAATCAAAGTAAAATCTCGACAGCACAACTGCAGCCCCTGCCCCGCGCCGCTCGCCACCAGAGGGGGCCACCGACAGCTCCCGGAGCTGCCCCTCGGGTGCTCCACGCTCAAACTTCATCTTCCTGCTGAAGGAAACATTCACGTCACATCTGAACTCACCAGCCACTCCGAGCTGCAAAGACTACTCCGGCTTCCTATTTATCTTTTTTTTTTTGTTTTCTGGAAAGAACCCAAATAGACACTCAAATGGCCTTCAGGTAGAAGCTAAAATAATCTTGGAAAATATTACTTCAGTGAAGTAAAGCACATCTCAGAAAGCAGGTTGGGAAGCAGAATGGCAGGAAGGTGATCCTCAAAAATTATGGAAGCCTGACACAAGAACTGATCTCTCCTGCTTTCAGAAAGGAGTTTCTCAAGGTCAGCAAACTTTCTTCTCATGCAACTTTGTCCTCTACTGGCAGGGGTGCAAAATACTTCCTACCTTTGTGCAGTTACACAGTCTTAATGTACAAATACTATCATTTTATGGATTCAAAAACACAATGTTTGGAAGCCCAGGACACTCTCTCCACCATCTCTCATTTTTCAGTACACTACCTGCAGTGGGTAAGGCTCCATATTCACCTGAAAGTACCAAATACACTCAGCTAGGAGCAGAAACCTGAAACTGCAAAGAAAAATGTACACCTTAATTTGTCTTCATTTATATGCTCTGGCATAAGGTACAATTTGTGCTTTAGGAACGCTAATAAACAACAGTTTATGAGCAGGTCAGTCCCTGTGGATTGCATTCCTTTGACTAGAATTGTCTTTCATCTAGAGATGAAACCATGTACAAACCATGTCAATTTTAGTAGTTTTCATAAATTTTTACCTTCACAAGAAGCCTAATCCAACAGGATGTGGAAGATGAAGTGCTGGATACTAGCTGAAATCATTTCAATATTTTTTTCAGAACTGTCTGTGTAGAAAGGACTATTAACACCAACAGCTGTTGTGCATGCACCAACCTGAGCAGGAACATGTCTACTGCACCAGGCAGTGAAGTAACCTAACACACAGACCACCTTGGAATGAGCCTGCAGTGAGACACTGCTAATGGGATTATTTTGTCAGTCACTGGAAACAAATGCCTCTAATGCTTTTACACTCCACTCATTTTACCCTGTAATACCAAGATTCAAATGCTGTGAATACAAATCTTACTTGCAGCCATTGCTGCCTAAGAGAGGCATGTAAATCACCCTATGAGCCTGCACCAGTCTGAGGGAGAGACTGAAGCTGTCACTGCTTTAATTTCTAACAGCCTCCCTTCCATCAAGGCATATCTAAGTTTACACTCATATTCTTAGCTGCTGTTTTTCTTTATGGATACAATTCCATAAAAGTAGCTAATTAAGATGAAAAAGTACCTAGAAACACTAACACAGAGCTTGAACTTCCATGAAAGCGCTCTTAATTGTAATGAAGTAGCATGTCCAAGAAGCATGGGAGATTCTGTCCTTCTGAGACAACCTAATCACACTGCACCAGCATGTCAGAAAGCTGTAGAAGTCTCCAGAGGAAGTTTCAAAAACTTGATTCAGTTCCTTTCATTAAACACTAGGTTCAGCAGACCCAGATCTCATTTCAATTAGGGAAGGCAACAATCAAACCATGTTCAATTTCCTCTATATGAGCTTTTGAGATTCTAAGAGTTCACATGACACATCACGTGGTTTTAACTCCCATTTTGATTGGTATCTCTCTCAAAACAGAAAATCTCACTTTAAAACAGACTCTTTCCAGACCCGCTGCATATAAGCAGCAAAGAACAGTAATTGTTGTGACAATCTTATTACCACCTCCATTTCATTTGAGAATTACTGTCTGGCAGTACTTACAATAAAAAACAATTTTAAACCTCATTTTTGTAAGGAAGATCACCTAGAAAATTACTTTTTACACACCAAAGATTTTCACATTTACTTCACTATCAGTACACAATTTCTGTCCTGTAACCCAAAGAAATCCAAACCAGAATGAAGAGCATTAACCAAACACCTTTCAGAATTCCAGTAAGAAATGAATAAGGCTGAAAATCCAGTCAAAGGGAAAGAATATTCATTCTCTCCATCTTAAAAGAGACTAAAACAAAGGATGTGGCCAAGAGTCTGAATACAGCTCCTTTCTGAATACAACTGATTCTGTAAAAAAAAAAAAAGAGTAACAAACCATTTTAATGTTGCAGCTTTATTTTAAAGAAAGTGACTTTAGAGTTTTTGGCAACACATTTTTTATACAAAGTTGATACAATGAAAAATAAACTTCAGCAATGTTCTAGAGCAGATTACAGGCTGTAAACTCAGAATAAAATGTATTGTATTGGAAAAGATAACTTTGTTCCAAGTCTTGTTTGCAGACCAGTGCTAAGTGATCCCAAAAATCTAGCTTTACTCTACATGCCAAAAAACCTCAAAGCCCACCCAAAACCACATTTCCTAAGTAAGCAGTTGTTCAATCTCACTGGTTTTGCAACCTAAAGTAACAGTTGTGACTAACTGTACACAAGAAACACATCAAGATTTCCTAAATACCTTCAGTGAGTAAAAGTCAACTTCCACATACCCTTAAAGGTTTCTAAGGAATCATGGACAACATTTGGACAAACCTTTATGAATGGCCATTCACATGGAACTCAGAAGTCCATGAAGAAATTCCAAAGCCCTGTAACAGTTCCTTTTAAATGATTTCATTTCAGCAGGTCAATTTCATTGATCTTGGGATCACATTTTTTAAACTTATGCCTGCAGTACACCAAAATTCCAACATATCGATAAGCAGTATGAACAGGATCCAGTGGGGAAATAAAAAAACCAAAACCCAACAAGCTACACAATCCTGAAATTTTTTTTTTGCCATTCTTATCACATGCTCAGTAGAAAGTTTTGGGCTCCTCCCAAAACTCTTCTGTTACTATTTTTAATTTGTCTGAAATGAAGTTTCTCAAATAGAAAACCTATTTTGGGAAGAAACTTTCTCATTATAACCCCAGGTCCTCAAACACCCCATTTTGGGGGTGATTTGGCTTCATGCACCCCTTACAGGCACAGGGAAGATATTACCCTCAAACATTAAGGCTGTAGAGAGCTACCAGACAGGGCAAAATACTAATACTCAAACTGTGAAATAACAGCTACTGTAATTCTTATATTTACTGTTTTCTGTCATGCAATCACAATTATACTTCGGAGAAGACTGCAGAGGTGTGTTTCCTGCTCTCTTCTTACTTTGAGTCCTGAACTCAATCTGTTTTATTATGTCTGTTCATTTAATGTTCTAGGAACAGCACCAGTGAAAAAGGATGCTAAACCAGTAGCCCCAGAAAATCTGCAACTTAAAGTCTTCCCTAGAAATTGAAAAATTTCCTTAGAAATTCCACTTCCTTTTCAGGCTCCTTGCCTTTTCTTTCATCTGTGAAACATCCACCAATCATCCTTTAACATTGCTCTCCACCCTGTGATACCAATGTAAACAAAACCCAGTGGCAGAATAATCAAGTTTTGCCAGAGAAGAAAAAAGCACCATAACGTTACATCTTTGTTCCTTTCAGTAAGTTACAGCAGCATGTTGAGACCAAAGCCCCAGACATTCTAATGCTTAAAGCCTTGCTCCCAGGTCCTCTGCAATGCTTTGGACCCTGGTATTAAAACAGAAGAGGTATTGAACATAGGATGTGCTCACAGAAACATGAATAGGAGTTTCTGTGAATACATGTGCCACAGACCTACTTTGTGCCTGGGGACATTCACAATGTAGATTTGGTTCTCTTGTGAGGCTGAGGAGTCACTGGCACTGAACAGTTTTGCCATAGCCACCTCTTCCAGCATCATAGTCTTGCCGATACTCATCTCGGACCTTACGAAGGAGGGAGAAAGGGAAGTCCAGTAAAGACAAGGAAAAACAATTTCTCAAAATTGTTACACCATTAGAATACAGTTATACTGACATCACAACATGTAAGTGGCTACACAGAGCTGATTGACAAAACAGAAGCGCATCACGCAGAAGCCCAGAACAGCATATCCCAACTTGCTCTTTAATTGTGTCTGGGGACACAGTCCAAGCAAGGATAGCCAGCCTCGGGCTTCAGCAGTACAACACTGCCACCTGCTCCACTTGGGGTAAGCCAGCTGCTGTCCTGTGTGTTCCTGACAGCCCCTTACATTTTCTGGGCTTACTTGTAAGTATTATCTCCCCAGGAAGCTAAGAGTTGTTTCTGCAAGTACTTTTAGTGAAATATATGAAAGAGTTATTTATTCTCATTGGATTACACTGCCATTGATCAGATGTGTTCCAGTGTTATCTTAAACAATGACCCCTAAGTTGCTATTTCTGAAATTGTTCTGTGCTCATTCAAAACCAAGAAGTTTGGCAAAGTCATCATTCCCTTAAAACCCCAGGCAGTACAACAACCTACCTGTCCCCCTGATCTTCCACGGCCATACTGCCTACCCTCCTTAAATCCTGCATCCCAGTCTGTCCTTATGATCCTGTCGTCAAGTCTGGTCCCGTTTATGTATCTCATTGCATTTTCAGCATCTCCTCTAGCATAATACCTTAGAATAGGTTAATGAAAAAAATGGACTTCTACTTTCAACACATGGAAAAAAGAACAATATCAAATGAGCTACAAAACCAAGTCTTTGCTTTAACCAGGTTCCTGCTCAGTTACTTCAAAAAGCAATTGCTTTTTTGAAACTACACCAGCTGAGAAAACTGCTAGTGAAAGGCAGGAACGTGCAGGAATTCAAGCATCAAAAATGCATGTATTGGATTAAGTTTGTCAATTACGCTGACATTTAACAACACAAAGTTCTACTGCTAATGAGTGGGAAGCCCCAGGTATGCTCCATTCATGCTGCAAACTTCCACCATTCTGGTGAATTCACTAGAACCAGTAACAGAATGATCCTCAGAAACGTGCACATAATGAAGTCACGTGACAGGCATGAAAGATGCCAACAGAAACTTTACAAGTATGTGTGTACAAAAAGAAAGACCTTTTTACCTCGGCACGGAGAACATGAATTTACTGCAGAGGTCAACTACCTAAGGCATGTCTGTGTTAAAAGTATCAAAGCGAAAGCAATCTGTTAACCCCGCTCGACATGCAGCGCATGTTCGAATCGCAGAATCACGGTTGGAAAAGACCTGTAAGATCATCAAGTCCAACCGTGAGCCCAGCATTGCCCTCTTTCACCAGGGTCTCCCACAGACGCTTTAGCAAACGATTAATTTTATCCTCGGAGAGCTCTCCCGCGACGCAGGGCCCGCAGTGCAGAGCAGTTCACCCACACCCTGACCGCTCCTGCCGCCCCGCACAAGGATACTCCACGAAGCAGAAGCCGCAGGCGGTTTTCTTCACTTTGTCCAGCCCCATGATGACCTTCTTGATGTCGCCGCTTTTCCCGAAGAGCTCGTGGATCTGCTCCTCGGTGGTGTAGAAGGACAGGTTCCCCACGTAAAGCGTGCAGCTCTTCCTCAGGAGGCGCTCCTGGTCGTACCGCGTCCCCTGGGCCGCAAGGACACAGCGTTACTTCACGGCCCGGCCCGGCCGGACCGCGCGGCGCCCGCCCCCGGCCACTGCTCACCCGGAAGTGCTGGTCTCGGTACTGGCTGAGCTCGGCGTACGAGTCGCTGCGCAGGATGCTCAGCGTTCCTCCGGAGCTCATGGCGGCGCCGCCCGATCCGGCCGAGGCCAGCCCAACCCAGCAGGCCCGGCCGGGTCCTACCCAGCCCAGCACCGACCGACGCCCCCCAGCCCGGCCGCCCCTCGGCGCCCTCCCGCGCCCCGCGCACGCGCCGCCGGCCGCGCAGCCAATGGCGAGGCGCTGCGCGGCTCTCGCGAGTGCGGCGGGCGGGGTGCGCGGCACCTCTCGCGAGAGGCGCGGGACGCCCCGTGCGTGGGGACGCTCGGGCGCCGGGTCTCGCGAGAGTGGTGGTCATGGCGCTGCTGCGGGCGCTGTTGCTGCTGCTGTCCAGCCCGCGGCTCGTGGAGCGGCTCTCGGAGTCGCGGCCCATCCGCGCCGCCGCCCGGGTCACCGCCGCCGCCCTCACCCGCGGCCAGCGCGACCTGGCCCCACGCTTGCTTCGCCTGCGCGACGCTTTTCTCGCCGAGCTCAAGGACGGCGCCCGCGCGCGGGGGTGGCCGTGGCCGCGCGGGCCGGGCCGCGGTGGCCGCCCCGGCTCAGCGCCGTGATCGCCGCTTCGAGCGGGAAGCAGCTGCGGACAGCGCCGGGGAGGAGACGGGAACCGCCGCCGCTCTCCTGCGCCGAGCGCACGAGCGCACGCAGTGTGTTGGAGCCGGCGGGTGAAGGGCCCCGGGCGCTGGTGACAGCGGGGCCCCGGCAGCCGCTCCGGACCCCGGCGGTGCCCGGGCTGTGGATGGCGAGCTGCGGACTGGACGGTGCGTTCCACATCGCATGGCCTGAAACGACTCCTCCGGAAAGCATGAACACGGGAAGCTGCTCCTCCATCGGTGTGATGGATTTCCATTTCAAAGACAGTATACACGTTTCACGGTTCTCAGGAACAAGCAGACTCACGTAATAATCATCTACAATGCTGTGAAGATTGTCACTTTCAGGTGCTTGATTAAAAACTTGAAATAAAACCACAATTCTCACGGGAGTACCTGTAACAATGTCTGTGTATACAGCAGTAATACTCTATATTTGATACAATTTTGTTCCCAAAAGGGTTTTAAGTGTTGATGATGATGGACAGGATAATGGACATCTTACAGGGGGGTAAAAGAAATTCAGTAGCTATCCTAAAAGCACACCTCAAGTCTATTGTAGCAAGGGTTTACAGGGAAAATAAATGACCAATAGAGCCACCCTACATATAAAGGGAAATACAGATATGTAATGGAAAAGGATGCATTCATCATGTGTAATGCATTGGGGAGGTTTGCTTAAGATGCTGGATCTGATGACATCTATGACACTACAGCAGTTAACCTTCCTTCAGAGCATGTTTCACGGTTTGATGCAGCTGAGTAGAGGCTCAGTTAACTGGGGAGGGTCACTTCTGTTACTTGTATCATTCCAGGTGAGAACAACCTTGTACATTGTCTGAGATACAGTTTCCTGCACTGCTGGTAAAATTAACTCACCAACAAAGACAGGTGTGCATGGATGGAGAAACTCCATCTACAGTGTAAATTGTAACGGTCTGGGTGGTGAGACAAAAGCAGTATATTGTCAATCTGAGCTGGTACTTTTAGTCCAGGTTCCCTTGCTGGCTCTATGCAGGTTACCTGTGCAGTGGTAGAACAGTCATCATCCTATGGGAATGGTGCTCCATTACATCCCCCAAGAGTTTCAAGATGTTCCCCACTCAGACTGCCAGAATTCTTAAGTTTTATGAAAATAATTATCAAGACTAAGGTTGTTCAAGAAAGCTGAAAATGGGAAGCTGGACATGGAGTACCAGCTGTGGCACACAGTTGTGTCACCCCAGTGTAAGAGAGCAAAAAGAAAATTAACTTTGAAAATACATTAGCTGTCACAATGCTTTCACAACTACTTATACTACTTTGTGAGTCACCAGTACAAACAGACAGGCACCTCCTCTCCCCCTGCCTTCCCCCAAACACACTCCCTTAATTTACAGGCAGGTCAGCAATGAGGAATGAAGGATGTGGGTGAACATACAGGGAATGCAGCACAAAATGCTTTACAAGAGAACAAGAGCTATGTTCCCTAAACATCTAGGTCATACCTATAGGTTGGAAAATACAGGCAAATCCCTCACACATTGATTTTTCCTAGCTTCTCTTTAGAGCCTGGCATCAACCTGTATTATTCTTGTCTCTGTTGAAAACCTGTCTCTTAAGACCTTATGTAAGGTTGAGTGGGTGAAGAACTGCCAAAAGCATTACCACCTTTGTGAGCAGAAATAATTCAGATGTCAGATTTGTTTCAGAGAGAGAGGCTTGATCTACAGTGCATGTGCCAAGTCAGGATGTTTTGGATCCAGAAGTTCACATAGGCAAAACCAAAGATTGTAGGTCATTCTGTGCTATTGAGCATATACACCATGGTCAGCTGAAGCCCAGTTCTTGGTGTCCAGTCTAAAAGGAGACTGCTCTCCAGTGGAAAGCCAGGATATGAGCCGTCATTCCCACTGAGCTGATTTAATGGAGAGCAGTTACTGCAAGGGGAGGGGGCGCAGGGGATGCGGCTCCTCCCTCGGGGCTGCCTTCCCTCCACGGCACCGGAATCGAGGGATTCTGCTCTGTGGTGAGCCCGTTCAGAGATTCTTCTGGTCCAATGTCACGAAGGATTAAATCCCTCCCAGTTACCCGCTTTCTGCCTGTGCAGCTCCTCAATCCAGCTCCCGCAGGACCTCTGCCGGAGTGACAGTCGTGACAGAGCAGCAGGAAGGAGCGCCCGATCTGCAGCCGCGGAACCTCGGACACGCTTGATGCCATCACAGCGCTGTCCTCCCGAGCTGCCCGGGGCGGTACGTGGGTAACACGTTCACGAGGACCGAACTGTGGCAAGGAAGGCTAAACAGGCAAAGCTTGGATTCTGGGATTTAGCACAAGTACTTAGGCTGAAGCATCTTCCATGTTCTAAATCAGATTCTGCCAGATCAGTGCTGGGGATTTTTCAAGATGGACCCACCCAAGACAGTGGTACAGTACTGTGACTGCAGTCTGGTCTAATGAATTTTAAAGAGCATAAAATAAAAGATTACTGAGTCAGACCAGTTTTTTTTCTAGCCCTGTAACCTCTCTCCAGCAGCTGAATTAATACCTATTATCAGTAAACACCCCGCAGTCCCCAAACCCTGTCAGAGATTATAAGAGCTTTCAAAAATAAATCTCACATGGAAACAGCTACACTTCAATCACAGTTTTGGGGGACTCTGATTTCATCCCCTCTCATCAGGAGAATTACAAAAGTTCATATGAAACACCACAGGGCTGAATAAGTCAAATTTAAAGCAGGTTCTGTCCAGAACTGGCTACCCTAAGAGCATGAGGAATGGGAATAAAGAGATGTGGGAGAGCTCCCAGTGCCACTGCTGGTGCTGAAAGGGGGGTGTGTGAAGGAGGAAGGTCTCACAGCACCATCAGACAGCACCCAAATAAAGTAAAAACCTAAAACTTTGTTCTCCTAAAATCTAAAGGCTCTGATGATCTCTGTTTAGCTCAAGGATGTAAAGTCCTAACTGACTCCTCCAATTTCCACTGGATAGGACAGGTATTCGTGGTGGGTCTTCCATTGATAAGTGAGGAAATATCAAAGTCTCATTCCTGAATGAGACACCACACTTTGTAATTGTGGCTCTGACCGTACCAGGGATTATAATAAAGATGTGACAGTCGCTGCAGGTAAAATTGCTTGCTTGCTCCTCTACTGTCTGGCAGAGGGTTTCTTCTCCAGACCCAGCCATGTCAATGACTTCCACATGCATGTCTGTCTTCTTGATATTGAGCAGAGACCTTGGAGGCATGTAGGTGTGCGCAAAGAGCAGAGTGTAGTGCCGTGGATAGCTTGAGGACGCTGGAGAATGGATGAGTTGCTCCAAGTGAAACAAACAGGGAATCAGCCCTCCCTGGTGTAAGCATCCAAACAGAAGGGCCCCCAGAAGATTGAACAGAACAAGGAGGAGTTTCCATTTCACAGCTCTGTTCGGTGATGAGCTGAACAGGACCAACGGCAGGATAAGAGGGATGAGAAACCGAGGCTCCTGGTGACTGAACAGGGAGAGAAATGCCAAAGGAACAAAATAAAACAGCAGCAATGTTGGACTGCCCTCGGAATGCATCAACAGCCCAGGTGGCCCACGGTAACACCATCTGACCGGCATTAATTGATGGACGTATTTCTTTAGCATTTTAAAGCCAGCACCAATGGCCAGAATATGTAAGATCCCAAACAGCATTACTCCATTGACCGTAAAATGTGTAACTCGTGGGTGACTTCCATGCAGTGCAAGATTATGAGGATTAAGATTATAGCTGAGAAAATTGAAGGGGGTTACTACCATTTTCTCATGTAACTGAGCTATTACATCAATTAGGCTGCTCTTGTTAGTGCTGTAGAAGTTGTCTAAGCTCACGGAGGTAAAATAGAAGGTGTCAGCAGTTATGAAAACAATAGCAGTAAAACATGCACATAGGATAAGCTTCAAAAAGTGGTTTATGAGAGTTTTAATGCTCTTTTGAGAGTCAACAATTAAACTGGCCCAGTAAAGCAGGGGCATTAAAGCAAACGCCAGAAAGGTTGGCCTGTTGAAAAACCCAGCAGTTGTTATGACACCTATGAGAGAGCTGCTTGTAGGCTCTGCTGAGCTGCCACTGGACTTTTTTGAAGAAACCAGTACCATGAGAAGAGCAAAGAGGAGTCCTTCAAGTGTGTTGGTAAACGTTCTTGTATAAAACACCAGTGTGACATATGATCCAGCAAGAAGTACCAGTGCTTTCCATGGATCTGCTCCCCAATAAGGAGCTAATCGATAAACACTGTAGTCGAGTATGAAAGAAAAGATTGTAAAGAGCAGGCGAGGAGATACAAGAAGAGTGTAGCTGTTGACGCAACTTGAACATATGTCCAACTGCTGCAAAGACTTGATCACCCAGTATGTAACTCCTGATGTCATTAAAGGGAAAACAACTGTTCTGCAAGGAGAGCTGGAAAGGAACTCCCATGGATAATAGACCTGTAGGTTTAAAATATCTCCTACAAAGGGAGAGAAAAAGAAAAATACATACATAAATAACATTTTATTCAGTAATTCAGCATTAGGGATCCTACTTGGTATAACAGGCATCACAATACAGAGCAATTCCTAAACTTTTAAGACTGGCGTCAATCTTGACATGTCTAGGAGTGTACCATTCATTTCCACAAAGCATCGAGAAGCCTGTCACGGTAATGTAGTTCGAGGCGCCACTCGCTGTGGACAGCACAGAGCAGGAACCCACCCACCCGGCCAGCCCTGCAGATCCTCTCCTGCCCGGCTTGCGGGACGCGCTGTGTCACGGAGCGGGATCCCTCGGGAACACCCGTCCGCCCGGCGATGCGGGACACAGTGCCCGTGGCTGTGCGGCTTCGCGTCCCCTCGAGCCAGCGCGGGACCACCCTTTCCCGGGCGCACGCCTTACCTGCCATGACCTCGGGTGCCTGGAAGAACTCGTCGGGGTGCAGGTACCCGCTCTGCGGCAGGAGGCACCAGCCCGCTCGCAGCGCCGCCAGCAGCGCCCACAGCGCCCGCGCCACCATGGCGGCCCCGGCCCCCTCACACCGCACCGCCAGGGGGCGCGCGGCCCACGGACGAGGCTCCGCAGCGGGAGCCCGGCGCGCATGCGCACGGCCCCCGGCCGGCTGAAAGTCGGGGAATCCGGGGATCAGTGGGCTGGAAACGAGTCGGGGATCATCGGGTGCCACCCCTGACCCAACACCACCGTGTCGACCACACCATGGCACGCAGCGCCACGTCCAGCCTTTCTTTAAACACCCCCAGGGACAGTGACTCCACCGCCTCCCGGGCAATCCGTTCCAGTGTCTAATCACCCTTTCTGTGAAATCCTCCTGATGTCCAACCTGAACTCCCGTGGCACAGTTTGAGAGTTCTAGGAGTGTGTTCTCTCATTCTGTCACTGCCTGGGAGAAGAGCCCGACCCCCACAGGTTACACCCTCCTGTCAGGGAGTTGTAGAGCGGAATAAGGTCACCCTGGAGCCTCCTCCAGGCTGAACACCTCCAGCCTCCTCAGCCGCTTTCTCATGGGACTTGTGCTCCAAACCCTTCTCTGGGTACATCCCAGCACTTCAGTGTCCTTCCTGGATTGAGGAGCCCAGAACTGGAAGCAGCACTGAAGGTGTGGCCTCACCAGTGCCAAGTGCAGGGGACCGTCACTGCCCTGGTCCTGTTGGCCACACTATTCCTGATACAGGCCAGACAGGATGCCATGGGCCGTCCTGGCCAGCTGGGCACACACCGGCTCATGTTCAGGCACTGTTTCATAATTAACCAAAAGCACAAGGAGAAGAAACACAGCAGGGACGCAGCTGGGCACAGCTCGCCAGTGGTCATGGGTTTGAGTGCTGGGCACGGCGTCACTGCTCCTCGCACAGACACACTCACCCCATCAGGCACAGCTGGGGGCTGGGATCAGTCTGTCCCAGTCCAGCCCCAGTAACTGGGAGCAATGGAACAGTGGGCAGTGAAAGGGAAAGGCAAATATTCATGTCCCAGAAAAGCCGTAGTTTAGCTACCAGGCTGGAGTCTCGTTAGTGTGTTTACTTCTGATGTTTATTTGCTATTTTCACTTATTTACATGATTACTATCTGGCTTTACAAGGTTTTTATTACACCAAATGTCTGTTCATCCCAGGATCATGAGGTGGTCTCTACAGTCAAGAGGACAGTGCTTGCCAGCAGCACAGCAACATCTGGTTAGTGCAGCTATGGATAAAAATAAAACCTGAATGCTACAGCCAGTAGAAATGGCTACTCAGAAGTGAAGTACTTTGTTTCACCTACAGCAAATACGAGCTTCATGCACAGACACTCAGGATAGCCCCATGTGGAAGGAGGACAGCCATGAGGCTCTTGATGAAGGCTGCATCAAATTAAAGATCACAGGACATCTCTGTCCAGCCACGAGAGCACTGGGTGTAGAAAGTCAATAAGCTCAGTGGATGCTCACATTTGGCTTTGTTCTTTTCTCTGTCAAAGGGTAGTCCCCCTCCCAGTCTCTCAGGGCTTCCTCTTCATCCAGTGACTTTGGAAATTTCCCCTACTTTCTTCTGCTGGAAGGTAGAAGACTTTGTCCATGGTAGAAGCTGGACTGGTCTCTGTTCACAGCCTGTCCATTCTCTGCGCGCTTACCTCTGTGGCAGCAGAGCTCAGGGGAAACTGGGTGGGATGGGTAAAGCAGGGATGTGGAGTCTGAATATAACCCACCAGGAGGCTGCTAGAGAGAAGATTCACTAGGCAAGAGTTTTGATATTTCCTTCCAAGAAATTCTTCTACAGGTCAGAAACCCAGTATCCATCTAACAGTTCTTGGGAATCCTGGGTGGTTCAATATCAGCAATGATAGCAGAAATGCTCCAGTTTTAGACTAATCTTGTAAACCATGTTGATACTGTATTGCTGGTTTCTGCCCCAAATTCCACCCCATCCACACAGACAGGGGCAGCTTCCAGCCCCATCCCACTCCCTGAGGAGCAGATGCTGTTGGCACTTGCCCTGCAGAGAGGCAGGAAGAGGCATTCACATGGTAGCACAGCACGTTATCCAAACAGCAGCTTTTCTGAAGAGAAGGTGGCAGGGCAGAGGTGGCCTGGAGTTGCCCTTTGGACTGTGCTAGTCCAAGCCTTGTATCTGCCATAAAACAAGCAGGGGAATGACAGTAGCCATGAGTGAGTATTGTGTTATCTTATTACCTGCCCCAGAGCACTGGGGCGTTTGCATCCCTTCAAGGGACTCAATATATTCACTTCCCAGCCATTCTGTGTATGTTCTCCTCTCTTCTACTGGCACAATCTCAACAGTGGAATCCTTAAAAATCAAGTCTTTTCCCTGAAAAGTTGAAGAATCAAACATTTTGAATCCATTTCCATTGCTGCTATTTCCAAAGTAGACCTGAAAATAATAAAAAATTCTTAGTATTTTGCAAGATGAAGTGCCATGTTCCTGTCATACAACATGAAATATGACAGGAACTGTTTTGTAGATGAAAAATTCATACACAATTGCAGAATCTCTTATGCATTCCTTTTAGACGCTCCAGTAGATCAGATACAGAATTCTGCCACTGGCAATTACAAGAACAGCATTTGTGATTTTGTTTTTCTCAGTTACTATCTGGAAAAAGAGCTGTAGTTTTTTAAAAATTCTCCTGCCTAAATATTGTTATGCAATATAGGGTTTGGCTGCCCAGAAGTTACAGACATGACTGAAGCCTACCATGGGGATATTGCTCAGTCGTGATTTTGAACTAATTAACTTCAGGATGGAGAAGAAGGAACCTCGCTGTGGCAGCCAGGCACACTCTGCCTGCATGGTTTACCACGTACATGGCTGTAGCATAAACAAATCCACAAACAAACATTCTATTGCATTCCAAGGAAAATTCCAGCATGGGAAAGCGTTAGCATGTACTCTGTTTCTTGTAGACCTCAAAGTAATGCAGAAACAGAGGAAAGCCATGGGAAATTACTACTGCAACCAGTGGCTGGGCAAAAAGTTGAAATCCCTTGTGCACCAGGGTGGTTTTACTGGGTGAGTTACATGGTTGTATTTTACCTTCTCTGTCACACTCCCAGGGCTGTGCACTGTGCACATGCTGCCAGTGCCATGATGCAGTCCTTATCCTCGGAGTGTGTTAGACCATATGGAACTCCCCCCAAAAATAAATGGATTATTAGTACCTGGGCTCTGTCCAGTAGTCCATATAGAGCAAAAACGTTGACATCTGGGTGAACCATAACAGCCTGAGCTGGCACCTGAGCCAGGTGACAACTGGCAAACTGGCTGACTTCAGCACGGGCACCATTTGGACATAGTAACTGGAAATCAGTGGACTTCAACTTTTGGGCCCAACTAGCAGTGTTTTTACCTGAAAAAAAGAAACTGGTCATTTTCAAGCAATGAATGCTTTAGAGCAAGGAAAAATAATTGGATTATAATAAAGAGACACGTAAAACTAAGTACCATCTGTGTTTTCAAACACCGTTGAGTGCTTCACAAAGGCTACATCCCCAGCATCTTCTGCCAGGCACCTAAAGAAAGTCAAAGATATGAATTCAATTCAAAGCATCTCTATGTGAACCACATTTTTTCAGTAACTCATAGGTTTAGAATGCAATTTTTTTTACAGGCATTCCTTAAACAAATGTACTGGGTCCAAAGTTAGTAAGAAAAACCAGAGAAATTAAGCATCTTGGATGTCGAGAAAGGCAACATCTTTGCAAAATACAAAAAAAAAAAAATATTCTGAATCACAAATTTCAAGAGTGGAATAGAGTAGAAAAAAATTATTAAAAGGAGTGTGAAAAGCAACAGGAAAGACCAGTATTAGGTGAGTAAAGAAACAGAAGATCTATTATGTGATACTCAATGCAGCATTTGCAGCCCTGTATATTGAAGACCTCTAGTTAATCTAACTGCAATTTCTAAGGGTAGTGTTCCAGAACTAAGTTCAGTTTTCTCTAATTTTCTGATGCAGAAGCAGCCCAACATGACAAGGGACCCTAAAACCACCTCCTCTCCTATGTAGCTTATTCTGTAAGTGTTTTCAAGAAGCATTTCCTAAAACAAAATAATTAAACCCACCAATGAAATAGATGTAAAGCTGTAACTGTGCACGGCTTATGCAATACAAAATGCAAGGAAAAGTTATTACTGGTAACAGTTACCAAAAATGCATATGTTTCAATTGCACCTGGTTTAACATCAGCAGTTCTAATCAAAGGTCTTACCACGATGTGGTTGATGCGGTCATGCAGACAACAAGGACTAGTGGGGCTGTTCAGTGCATTTCCCAATCAGAAAAAGCTTTCCTAACAGATTTTTTACTACTCTGGGCAGTTTAATTTGCCCCAGGCAGTTGGAATATACACAAACACTGAATGGCCTCTCACATCACACCTCTAGTAAAGTTAGTCTGAAGACAGAGTTGAAGGAATCTGGAAATCTGAATTTGAAGTCCATCTCAATCACCTTCCACAACCCATTCTTCTTTCAGACAGGATCACCTGAGTGTCACGGATAGACCTACCCTTACCTTGAGGAAGACTGTGATCCTCCATTTTTTCACATTCTACACATTTAAATACTTAAAATGCCCCACATCACTCAATGAATTAAACACCTTCTCTATTAAAACAAAAGTGATCTCCATATAAAGTTTGACTGTATGGGCACTATTATCAAATGCAGAATCTTAGAATTATGAGCAAGGCTCATGCAGCCTGTAACAGCATTTGTTGCTCATTTGTCTGGTGACTGGGAGCTGGCTCTGTTCTCATGAAGTCTATGTTCTGTACTCATGAAGTACAGCAGAGGATCTGAAGTTTGCCTGCAAGGCAAACCCAGCAGAGCAGCTGGACTCAACTAAATAGATTTGCAAAAAGAAGTTACCCAAATCTATCTAACGCTTTAGTATTTACTAGGCAGCTGCTGTGGAAGTCTCCTCCCCTGAAGGAAACAGGTGGCTTTCTGCCAGCTGTTACATGCACCATTACCTTCTGAGGTGACAGTCAGGAAAAGGAAGTGCTTGTTCCATATCTGAGAGTTTCACAGTCTTTGGGTATGGCCCCATGTGTACATGTACGCTGTTACACTAAGTATTCATTCCATTCTATACTATTTTCCCCCCTGTATTTTTAACATACTCTGTTTGGAATAGGTTTTGGTGATTGAACATTGGCCATAGCTGTTTGTGCTGTTCAGAAATCTACCTTCAGATACAGCCACCAATGAATCAGAATAGTGAAGACACATTCCAGGCTCCTCATCACAAGCCTGTCACTCTGCAGGGACTTACAGAAGCCAGATCGTGGCTACTGTGTGTCTGCTTCCCTGCTAGAGCTCCCTATGGATGAGCTGCCCATCCAGAGTGGCAGACTCCCTGTCCCACTGGATTAAAGCAAGACTGCACACCAACAACAATCTACTTGATCCTCATGAGGTGGGTGCTCTGGGCACAGACATGTGGGTTGGGCTGTATGGTCACCTGGCTGGCTGCAAGGACACACATCCCACCTAATTTACAGCACCTGCTGCAGCAACAACAACCTCTGGTTGCTGACTGGGATGGAAACCAGGTGCTCATTGCATTTTGGCAGGCTGACACACAAAATCACAACGGTAGGTATCAGTTACCTGAAGGCTCCACTGTAGCTGTAATAACGTTCTTGGCTACTTGCACTGCATTTGTTTTTTCCACTGTCATCTCCAATACACAGTTGACAGAGCTTTGCTGGGTAATTGTCCTGCTCAGCTGAGGGCACACAGCTGGCAGAGAAAAACTCACTCACAGCTGGGGAAAGACAAAACCAACATAAGGAGTGAAAAGTGTGGGCTCTTCACAAAAAAAGGCAGATACAACATCATGATGCAGGTTTCAGTAGAACACTAGAAATACAAGTTACAGCTGCCTTACTGGAACTCACAAACCAGGACTTCTCAAATATTTTCAGAGCACTCTTTAGTTGACTATGTAAAGTCAATAAAATAGTGGGGGTGTGCTGGGGGAGCAGTCAGGGAAGGTTCTCCTGTGACATCTGTGGCAAGCTCTGAACTCCCAGTGTTAAAAGGACATGGACATTCTAGAGCAAATACAGTGGAAAGACAGTTGGATGCTCAGAGTTGGCTGAAGCACAGCTTGAACTTTCCAGGCTGAGAACTGGGCTTGGTCAGCCTGGAGAGAAGACAACAAACAGTGTATTGCTATCTTAATTTACATAGTGGGGTTTTCAGGAAGACAGAGCCAGGTCCTTCTCAGGGATGCAGAGCAAAAGGATGAGAAACAACAGACCAAAGTTATGAGAAGGAAAATTCTGATTAGATACAAGAAAAGAAATCCTTTGTACCAAGGATGGTCAAATAGTGGGACAGGGTTCAGAGAGGTTGTATGTAATCTGTGTCCTAGGAGTTACTCAGAACCTGCCTGGACATAGCCCTGAGCACTATGAGCTACCAGACCTTTAAGTAGCTGTTTGGACTAGATGACCTCAAACTGTCCCTTCCAACCTAAATTAGCCAATGATTTTGTGATAAAGGAAAGGATACTTTTGTGTTAGATGTAACATTTTCTGTTAGAGATCTCCACTAGTCCACACTGGTGGCAAACTTAAAATTTCAAATCATTGTATTAAAAACACAACACCCCTTCACAAACAGGTATTATTAATATAGAGCTATGAAATATCAAAATTAATTCCCTAATTAAAGTTTATCATTAGACTATTACTATCTTTTTGATATATAATAATGTTGTCTTACCTTGAGGAATATTACAGTCTCTGCTCTTAATAATCCCCCTCTTAATTAGTATGCCAATGGGAATATTCCATCCAGCATTTCTCCCCAGCCCTGTGTGGCAGGACTTCTTCCCTCTCAGGTCACTGATGGTGAATGCATTGGACAGATTTCGTTTCACTACCACCACTGCATAGTATGCATTGCTGCTGTCATCAGCTTGTAGAAAAAAAACAACACATTACAGCTTTCCTTAAGCATTCTCACACCTTAGTGATCATCTGTGGATCCATTACACTTATCTGGTGGCAACCTCAACTGCACCAACAATCTGCTAGTCAGGGAGTAAGGATGTACATGCTGCTGCATTCACCTATGGTCTGTAAGCTGGTACTGCTACACACCTGAGCTGAATAATCTACAGACAAGATGATGAAAGTGTTCTTGTTACCATCAGCTCTTATAAATACATCCCTCTGAAAAACAATGTTTGGGGCATAAGTAACTTAGAAAATCTGCTTCAAGAAGTTGTTTTTATGTGAAAACTTCAAACCTGTATTAAAACTTCAATGAGTTTGGCAGCAAATTTCAGCTCTGCCTTAGTGACACTGTAGACACAAGCCCTCTTTTAATCCGTGACTCTGAAGCAGCCACATTGACAGGAAGAATTTGCTTCTAACTAGAATCTACTGTGCAATTTCTGTATTTTTGCTTCTCTTAAAAATATTTTGACTTTGTGAATACTAGTTTTTTCCACTGAAAATATTTTTTTTTCAGAATTCAAAAAACAAATGAAGAGGTACGAGACTAAAAATTGCCAAAGATTCAACCTGGTCCTGCAGCAGGACAGACAGAAGTTGCCTCACTATAGAAGCTCATCTCATATCCTCCTCTATCCATGATGAGAGGGTCATGATTTTTATTTCCTTTGAAAACAGCTTTCCTAGTAGGGCTGGGAACAAAGGACTGTGCTTTTAGTGCTGTTTTCAAACAACCTGGAAAAATAAGGCCAATATTTATGTTTCTGGACCTTCTTACCAGAATAACTTTCTCCAGCAGCTGGTACAAGGCCATATGTCTTCCCAGCTGTGTAAATATCAGCTCCACCCAGAACTACAACATCACTTTCCTTCTTCTGAAAAATAAAAGAAAATATAGGATTTCTGAAAAAAAACCCAGCAGATACTTTCCTTGCTACAATGACGACACCTTTATGGTCACACCTGTGGCACCCTGAAGGGCAAGGCTGCCAGCAAAAGAGCATCACACTGCTAAAGAAAATCTCCCAAATGTGCATAAAGCATCATCACGGAAACAGAGGCAGGAGATTTCACATACAGAGGCTTGAGTTAGATGGGAAACAGTGTTCTCACAGCCAAAGATCATCAGGGTCCAGGTTCATCCAGACCATCTGAGCTACAGATCATCTTGAAATCCAGTGTTCCTACTGGTCACCAAAGTGAGTGCACATCTCTCTAACCCCACCTACCCAGCAGAGAGCAGCTTCTGTTCATTTGGTTTATGGCACAATGACTGCAGCAGCCTACCTGGATCAGCTCCATGCACTCTTCCTTTGTCTTGGCTGAAACACACTGAATTGCTGGCTTCAGATTCTCTTTCCTAAAGGCAACGGCCATTTCACCACATTTCCAAATCTCCTCAGTGGATAGAACACACCAGTTCAGGCTTTCTGGCATTGCTGCACAAAATTGAAAAGCAGATACTACATTCACTTTCTTTGCACTAGACAAGGAGCCATCACACTGCCCACTGTCACATGTGTCCCATATATGTTATTGAAAATATTTGCCCCTGTGTTGCTCCCCATCCCTCCAGCTCAGAGTTACACCAGACCAGGAACCAGGGCACTCCCTGACGAGCAGTTATGTCCACACTGCAAACCTCTCCATAGCAAAGGAACAACAATTTCTACAATTACTGACCATTAAGCCCAGCCACAATGTGTTAGTTGAGTGCAGCAAAAAGCCACCCTGAACACAAGCTTCCTCACACTGACAGTCATGGAGCAATGCCCAGAAGAGACAAGTCAGGAAGGTGAGGGGCTTTGCCACAGCACAGATCACATCTGGGAGGCTCAGTTGCCAGGATTTTTAAGCTTCTTAAGGCAAAGATTATTGTAATTTGTGTTTCTGACTTTCCCAGAACGTGTATCAAGTAATTTCTACTTTCTTCTAATAGCAAGAAGGACCATAATGCTTCAATAAAGAGCAGCTGAAGGTTTCCTTCAGGTTGTGGAGGAAACCCTCTGCTAGGAGCCCATTCACCATATTTTATAGACTACCTGAGGATTTGCATAGCAGCACATTACTTCTCCTTGTCAGCAGGTAAGAAATTAAGTACCAGGTAGCAGTAGCATCTTACCAGATTAATGTCTCTCATACACTAGCAAGGGTGAAAAATGCCTGCATCTTATAAAAAAGTGGGCCAATTTGCACAGGAAAATGTTCTGCAATGCACTATTGTTTCTAGGTCAAAAAGTGACCTTTGCCCATGCTCAAAAATCAGATTCGCATCTTGCCAGAACCCTCCAAGAGTGGGAAGAAAATAAAGCAGAATCAAGATGATCTGTGTTATCAGCTATCTTTTTTCTTGGTTATAAATAGGAATCTACAGACAACTTACTGTTGGGGTTGCAGCTCAGAGCTTGCATGGCATGAAGATACTCATCACCCAGCCATGCCTGGTAATTCTGAGCTGTGATTTCAACAAGCTCCGTGGTGGCATCTCGGAACAGAAGATTTTGGGCACCGTAGGCTGCAGAGTCAAACATCTGAAACTTGGCATCCACCCCATTAAATCTTTGCTGTAATATTAAAGAAGAAAGAAGCACCTGTCACATATCTCTCTACCTGGAATGTGTGACACCCCATACCACTTCAAACCCCACAGAGCCAAAAGTGCTCAGATATCCTGTTTTCAGTTTGGTTAGACTGGTGGGAGAACCCTTCTGAAATGCAAAGTAGCAATGAAAAAAGAGTCTCCTACTTGTCCCTGGTTTAGGAGCTGGAAGAGAACTGTCCCGTCTGTGTCAGGCCGCACAACCACAGCCCGAGCAGGGACTCGGGCCAGATGGCAGCTTCTCCACTCTGTCACATCAGCTCTTCTGCCATCGCGACACAGCAGCTGGAAGTCCCGGGAGCGGAGCCTCTGGGCCCAGGAAGAAAGGCTTCTCCCTGAAATCAGACAGGATGTGCTTAAGGAACAGACATCAGGTGGGGCTGATGCTTCTGGCTCCAAGCTTCACATGTGGAGCAGAACACTCATCTCCTGAGCATCTCTGAACTGTTCCTGCCTGCACAGGATATCCTGTGCATCTCTGTCGTCCTTCAGTCCTGTAACACTTGTGAGACTGCACTGAGCTGTACTGGTGTCTGCAGCAGTATCAAGAGCATCCCTAGTTTAGGATCATGTACAGCATTTTCTGTTTTTTTTTTCCCCTGGGTCAGACAGGTACAAGATATTAAAACAATGTTAGATTCAAGGAAGTTTTTACACAGTGCCAGATAGGGCATGTTAACTCTCCTAGTCTCCACTGAATCCCTTGGCAGGCTGGAGCAATGTGACAGCCCAGGACTGTATAAAAAAGAGTTTTCTGCTGTTGAAGGCCTCTTTCCAGAAGCAGCTTAGGATTCCACCTTTTACCTTTACCAACACTATCAAACATTTTAAAAATTCTCTATCTCCTGGTGCACACCTCAGAGGGTACATCTGTTTTCAATATTACAGCATATTTTTGCTGATTCCTCAATTCAAAATACATCAAATATTTGATATTACACTGTCATTACAGATACCGTACTTCAGACCTTGCAGCTATTTTTCAACAAGCTTCAGGATTACTCACCATCTGTATATTCAGGCACTGTGCTGTGCTTCACAAAAGCAACCTCTCCAGCATTTTCAGCCAAACACCTAATAAATACAAATCCAACCACAAAAATGCATTATAAAACCCCCGTGCTCTGGCCACTGCCGGCTGACAGCCTGAGGGCTCTGTGCTCCGTTCCATCAGCCACAGACACTGACCTACTTCCTTGTGCTGAGAGTTTTGCTCAAGGCAGAGACTAGTGGCTGTTAGAGCATGAAGTAAACTATCATTGTCATTTGGTGAACATGAACAACATGTTCAGTGCTGCCTGGGACAAACACCATGACCTTCTTTGTCCAATACAGTTCTGTGTCTAAGGCAGGCACATAATCTTTTGGGGAATTCACAGGGAGGAGCAAGTGTTTCTCATAAGCAAATTCTGCCCTCATTAATGCTATGACTCGGGGACCGGGACCTGCAACACAGCACACAGATGGGAAAGAGGAAAATAAAGATTGGTGTGCAAAAATGGAGGGCAGAGCAGCTCGATAATTCAGTGCAGCTGAGGTGGGATGACTGAAATAGCCAAG
This sequence comes from Coloeus monedula, assembly GCF_965178545.1. Lineage (NCBI taxonomy): Eukaryota > Metazoa > Chordata > Aves > Passeriformes > Corvidae > Coloeus > Coloeus monedula. Next base: position 13,484,071 of record NC_138790.1, read on the forward strand.
TAGGGCAGCTGTTCAGCTCTCAGACTCCAAGGATCATCAGGTTTTACTGGGAAAGATAAGTCAGTAAAGCCTGCTGAAACACTCAGATTGTGTCAACAGCTGGAGACAGCAAACAGCAGGGGGCTTTCCCTACCCAGTATATGTGCTAAATATCCATTTGGTTTTAATATTCAGGTATTAATACCTTAAATAATGGGTTAATAATTACTTTTATTCAGTCAAATTAAAAGCATGGCTATCCTAACAAAACTACAAATTTTCTAACAAGATCAACTGGAAGCTCTGTAGCTTCAGTTTCCTGTCAGTGAGGCCTGAACATGATGACTACGGAGAGGGTACAGCAATAAAAAAAATTGACAAAGACACGATTTTTACCTGAAAGCCCCACTGTAGTCATAGTATTGCTCCTGGGAATTTAGTTGACATTTGTTCTGTCCTTCTGAGTCCCCTTTGCAGAGCTGACAGAGGGATTTAGGATAGTTCACACCATTTGCTCCAGGAACACAGCTTGCATTGAAATAGTCACTTACAGCTAAATGCAAAATTAGAATGAGACGTTTTTAGCAATGAATAAACAAGATCCTACAATTTCATTTTAACACATCCACACAGTACATCTCTACAAAGACATAGAAGGCATAAGTTACTTTCTTCTTAAAAGGTAGTTTCCAAGTTTAAAAAAACCAAAACCCTGCAGTCTTCATCAGACCTACATTAGGTCTATTCCATCGTACAAGGAGCACCAAAGTCAAAGAACAAAACAGCAGCTGAATCACATCTCTGGACACACACACAGGGTCCCAAGACCATTGGGAGAGCATTGCTGAGGAGATCTTTGCCCTCTAACTCTTGCCTTTTGGAAGGTCACATCCCATTGCTGCCAGGTGCCCGGTGTGAGTGAGGTAACCCACGGGCACATCCCAGCCTGCAGTCCTGTTGATGCCGGTGTGACAGGAGCGCACACCCTTCAGACTGTTGATGGTGATGTTGGAGCTCTTCTTCACCACAGCCACAGCATAATAGGAAGTTCCAATCTCTGCAGCATAGGAAGAAAGAGAAGCAACCTAAGTAGCCTCACAGCAGCATTACAGTGACATACACTGATTTTTGGCCTCTTGTGACTTCCCTACCCACAAGCAAGTCACTCTGTTCACATCCTTGGTGAGAACCTGCTGCCTGTGTATCAATGTACCCTGTTATTTTTTCAGTGTGAATTGTCTTAGTCCACAGACAATCTGCTCTAACTTTGGAGGTCACTCTGCTTTGAAAGGGAGGTTCCTTGCTGGAGGAAGTTTTCTGACTTTAGATATATTTGGATTGAATTGAAACCGATATAATTTACTCCCCAGTTGGTCTTAATTTTGTTACAGCAGAGTGAACTGTTGTCTCTGGAGCATCACTGCTGATTTCATTCTCTTTGTTTTACAGTTTAATATAACTCAGAGTCAAGAGTTGAGGGTTTGAAGTGATCATAAGGTCATTTAATCTGACTTTATTTAGATCAGAAATCATTAAATTTCTTTCCCTTTTCTCTTATTTCAGCTCGTAGCCTGACTAATGGAGATAGCCAGCTTCTGGGTCCTGAGGCCCATTTGGTTTTAAGAAGCCAAAGCACAGGTCCCTCACCAGAGTCATGATGTGTTTAACAGGGTGGGGGGGCTGCTGCAGATGACCCAAGATCCTATAGACTGAGCCCAACAGCCACTTCTGAGGATGCCTTTGGCCAGGTGACACTGAGACCCAGCTACAAAACAAATCCAGCTCCATCTCACAACAGAGTGATGGGACGGCATTGCCAGCAAACTGCTTCCAGAGCTCTCCCTTCCCTTGTGTCTTAAAGTTATGGGGGGCATCCTCCAGCTCTGAACTACACAAGCACTGAATTATTGTCTCTGCCTTGAAAGGAACTCAAAGCTTAAGGTCACCCAGACAAGAAGCATAATCTAGTACTTCCTTTCTTCCAGCAGGTAATCGTATACACTAGTAAAAACAAAATCTAATTATTCTAATGCATGGGACTGACAGATAAACCTAATAATTCATGCTTTGCAATTCATTAATCTGAAAAGTATGGAACAGAGAACACAGTAAGCAGAGAGACAGTAAATAGAAACAAGAAACAACCCAACAAACTTATTACAGAAACAGCTATTCTGACCCAAATGCTTCAGGACACACTAGCCACAGCCCTGTGTCTCCTGTTTCCCCAGACAGTCTGTTACAGGCAGGAGCAACCAAGAGGGAACCTGAATACTACCTACTGTTTAGAGTCTTCAAGAGGACTCCAAATAAAATGCAAACAGCAAATACTTTTTCTTATGCATTTTAAGTGATCTAAAAGGCATTTGATCAGAACAGACCTTGATCATATACTTCCCCAACCACAGGTTTCAGACCATGCTCCCTTCCAGCCTGGAAAATCAAGCGGCCATCCAGGGTCACTGCATCTGCCAAGTCATCCTGTGCAGACACAAGGGCAGAATGTTTGTTAAAGCTTAATTTCAGTATTTATTAACAACCAGAGTGCCCATGCATTTAGAAGACACCCCTTAATCTGTATTTGTGTTTTCTTTTTTCCAGTTATTTTAAGGGCACACAAATTTCTGAACAACTCTTACCAAGAGGGATTTTAGACCTTCAAAACTGCCTTCCTGCAGAAACAATGCAGAAACCAGCCCTGCACCATGATGGCTTCACTAGTGTTAACAGTTCAGAGGAACCTTAGAAATGGATGCTGCAGCTCTGTGAAGGATCTTAAGGCCCAGTGATTTGAGGTTTCATTCATCTCTGTAGCTAGTACCCTGACTCTTGAAGATTTACATAAAGTAAATACATTTTTAGATCATACAGAGATAGTTCAAAATAGTATCTTTTGGGGCTACAAAATCTGAATGCCAAAGTGCACTCCAAAGCACCCTTAGATCCTGCTGGCTTGTAGCTCAGCACAAGCCAGACACGCATTTTGTCAGCAGGGGAGCAGGTGACAATGGGTTCCCGAGAAGGAGGAAGTATCTAAAAAGACTGTTCAAATTGGGAGAATACAAGTCTGAGGCATCCACTTTGGGGAACGTGTCCAACAGCACAATGTATTTTCTGTTGACTGTAACACCAAGCTGGCTGGGATCCTGCTACAGATGCAGGATTGCTCTGGATAGCACAGGACGGGACTTCCCACAGCAGCAAGGCCAGGAGAACTGCTGTACACACCTCTGGCCAGCAGAGCCAGCTCCCACTGTGTGCTGAACCTATGGGAGCCAGGAGAGGGCATTTCCCAGAGACAAGGTACTGCCAAGAAATAATCAGCAGTGTGACATTTTGCATTTCTAAGCTGATTCCAAGTTTCTTACCAGTTTGCTTAACCTCTGGTTTGGCACTGGAGGGAGTAATTTAGTTTCTCCATCCCTTGGGAGCTTGCAAAGCCCTGGTCAGGGCAGGGCTAGGACTACTCAGCACACCACAGCAAATTCCCACAGGCTGAACAACATACAGAGCTTGAACATTTTTTAAGGGATCATGTGAGAGCACAGGTAATATGTTGATGTTGACATCTAAACCAGATTTGAAGTTGCCATGTAATTTGAAATCTTTTACTTGTTTGGCTTGAAGGAGAAAAAAGATTATATTCATTAATCAGCTGAAACAAGAGATGTCCTGAGAGTTGCTTCTCATGAATAAGAGCTGAATAAATCCAAGGGAACCTAAAGCAGACTTGGTGTTGGAAGATATTTGCATCTTAAAGAACAGACACAATCTTTCTGGAATAACTACATGCGATATTCCACTGGCGAGGGTTAGAGCACAGGACAGTTTAGGAATCAAATACAGCCTGTTGTTTAGGAGGGACACCTGACAGGAGAGGAGGTGGGAGTTAGAGGAGGTGGGAGTTAGAAGGATCTTACCCTGAAGAAGAACAAAATGAGCTTCTAGAATTGGTGGTGGACAGAAAATAGAGCAGATATAATGGAAAGGGTATCACAGAAGTCATGAGGCATATTATATGGCCATATTTTCATAGGAAATTGCACTTTTCTGACCAAAAAGCTGAACTTTCGAGCTCTGTTTAGACACAGAGCCTCTGATCAATAGCTTCTATAAGAATAGCACAAGACAAAACCAGTCTATTGTTGTATTTAACATGAATTAGCTTCCTGGCTACAGACATCTCTTTTAAATACGCACAATTATTGCTGAGGTGTCATATCAACAGCAGTGTGGGTGTATTACTTTTTTTTGCAGCAAGCATTTGCCAATAAATTTAGCAAAAGCATGGGACTCACATACAATTTTTTAATAAGTATACATGTGATGGACATATTCTATTCATTATTTTCAGAGGAAGTTTATCTCTGTATGTCACAACCACAACATTTCAGAATTACCTACATAAGTGTTTCAAAGACCTGCTGAAAATAAGCACTGGTCACATTAAATATTGTCAGGTTCCCTAGTTAAATATTTAGGTATTTCTTAATTTTTACACACCTTCAATCAAAAAGGTTTTTTCCTTTATCCATGTGCTAACACAGTCACAGGTCTAAGTCCAAATTATGCAGTGTTACAAAACAGCACCTGCCTCTTCAGCCACTGTGTCCTGCTCCCTTCTCGGCCTCAAAGATCAGAGTTCAGTGCAGATGCCAACTCAGGGGTTCCACACAGTCCTACACAGAGTAGGTCAGCTTGAATATTTAGTAGATTATTAGCACAAGGGAAAAAAAAAAAAAAAAAAGAGGTCTAAAGGACAAAGTCTTGTCTGAAGCCTTACAGTGAAAATTCATTTCATCAGAAAGCAACTTACTCATGCTGTCTGCCTGCCTGCTACTTCCAATGGCTTGCAAATGCAATTCTGTGAGCTCTGTATTTCAGAAGCAGACAGGCATCAGCCCTTTAAATAATCTGCTTTGCAGAGTCTAACAGGTCCCTCTGTTCAATGCAGCAATCAGCCAAGTGGTTTTGGGAAGACCTGACATTAGAATGCCCTGTCTAATCCCAAGGTAAGATCCACATCTGTATCGGTATCTGCTCTCAGCATTTTTCAATACAGCCTTGACTCCCTTGCTCAAGAACAGTATTTATCAAGAGGCAATGAGGTAGTCTTAGGAGTCAACCATTCTGCTTCATTGACAAAAATTACAAGACATCACTTTTTGAAATCTGTTCCTTTTTTCTGGCCACACAATCATCTGCCTCATCTCCCTTCAACCTATTCTTTCAGATCTCCTTTCCTTGCTCTGAACCTCTTGTCCTTGACAGGCTGCATCTCCTCCACAAAAACCTGATTCTTGGGCATATCTACAGAGAATACACAAAGAGCATTATTGATTAACACAGCCAGCCAACCTTCCCTTCCCCCACACTCTGCCAGTGAAGACAACCATGATTACCTGCCTCCACACTGCTTCTAACATCCACTTTTTACCTTCTACCCCCTCCAAAGGAAGGAATTATCTTGCATACATCATTTTGCAAATTCACATGTTCCCAGTCTGTAAAACCTTTCCCAGAGGCACGCTCTTTTTGGAAACTGAGCATACCCTGGGCAGCTGAATTAATACAGCTTAATACAGAGGTTTGCCCTTTGCTCACCCCACTTGCTACTTTGCCTCTCTCTTGTACTCAGTATTGGGAGATTTGATTTGATTACACTCAGCTCATCTGTTTATACAGCAATTTCCATGACAGGACCCTGAAATGGGAGTTTGATCCAGAGTTTATCAAAATACAATCTACTTAAGAGGCTAAGCAGCATAGCTTTAATTACTGTCTGCATCTTGTAGCTCCATCCCTTCTTAAATGTCTGCTAAATAAATCTGACACAATTTCCAAATCAAAGATTAGTATTTGGGAGGAAATATTTAAGACCTTATCTGTGTTCCTAACGACTGGCCATATGTGAGCAGCCAAAGAGATGACACGGGGCCATTCTGACGTTCAAGTTCGTATGTATACTTTTGTGTCTTTTCTAAAAAAGATATGCCTTGATTTTTCAGAGCCATGAGTGCCAGGAAGCAGAGGGTCAGCTGCCTGGATGGCCAGACACTCACCACAGACCTGTGCACCTCGCCAGAGGATTATTATTAGGCACATGAAGAAATTAAAGCAATGACACTGCTGTCACTCACAACTCACCTTGATCATCTGGGTACAGTTAGCAGCTGACCCCCCTGCTGTACACTCCAGAGGGGGAAGGATGCCAGCCTCACTAAAGGCCTTGCTCATGCCATTACACTTAGAAAGTTCTTCCTCAGAGACTGTGCACCACCGGATACGCTCCAGGCCGAGAGCTGCAAACACAACACCAAGAGAAAATATTACAGAATACATCCGAGCTTTACCATTTAGAAGCAAACTTTTGTTCTGCTTCTCCTCCCTAAACAGAAAAAAATCAGGTCTCACTTTGCAGTGAGTCCTTAGAGATGATTCCCACTTGCATTCCGATTAACATGAATCCTGAAGTTTTTTTGACCTGACCACAAGATCAGACTCAGATACCGAAATCCAATGGCATTTGTTTCTGTCATAAGAAATGTGGATACTGTGGAATAGGTCAGGGCATCCAGACTGTTCTAAACACCTTGCAGAATACATCATCTTAATCAAAGTCAAAAGCATGTGAAATTATTATTTAAAATGATACACTACAAAACCAGAGACTGTCCAAAGACAACTCGTCTCAAGTATTGCTAGTTAGTACCTGGAGTCCTGCCCATATTGGTCTGAATTTAAAAAGCAACCTTAGGTGCTCAAAAGCCTTGCCACTAGGCTTATTATGAAAACTAGAAAAGTAAACTTGGCCCTTCAAAACAGTCTTTCATAAGAGATCATAACTGCAGTCAGGAAAAGAGGAGGGCAGAGCCATAAAGGAAAAGACTCAAGTTTAGTAGTGGAGATTTCCATTAATTAGCAAAGAAAGGTGCCTTTCAGTGGCCCCAAACACCACCCTCCTAAGTGCCAAAGTTACAAACACTTGGTTGCTTTTGTAAGGAGATGTCATCGTGCCCAGACAGTGCGGTGAAATGGAAACGCACCCGTGGGTTACGCTGACAAACAGGCACGGGTCATTTTCGTAAGCAGGGACACAACATTCCACTGTTTGTCTACAATTTCCATTTTTAAGCTGGAGTCTGCTGTAAACCATTTATCATGTGGTTTTCTAATACCTCTAGCTGGCCCTCTACTTCCCCCCCAGTGCCATGCAGCTGAGATGCCACATCTGACGGTGCAAGTTAAAAATTACTCCACTAGTGCCCGATAGTGCTCTGTGCACATTTTCTGACTTAGCGGCTGCAGACTAAACAAGACTGTTGATGCCAAAAGATCCAATACTGAAACAGTGGGTTTGGCTTTCTGTTCCTCTGCAACACAGAGCCAACTCTACTGCTGTCAACAAATATTAAGTCAGACTTGGAAAGCTTACAGGAAGTTTTCATGGCAACATGTGCCAGTAGAGGGAGAAACAACTGCCCATCTCTGAGTTGCAGGAATTCTGAGAACCAAGATGGTTGGGAGAAAGGCATAACAGGTCATGGTAAAAACACACCTCACAGAAACTTAATGTTCGTACTAACTCCTCTGCCGGGGTGAAATTTTCAGCATTAATTCCTTGGGACTGAAAGAAGAATCCTGTTTTTCATTTTGGAGTTTTCTTTTTATAAACATAAGCAAATAGAAATTAAGATGGAGAGCATCTCAGTAGTTATAGATGCTAAGTGCCATTTTTCAGCCTCAGCATTCTGAATTTAGACATAGACATACAGGAGGTAAAACATGAACTGTATGATGAAATCATTAGCCATACACCTGAAACATTAAGTTCATTTAGCTCTATATTTCAGCCAAAATAGTGAAACAGCATGAATCTGTTGGTTTTTTCCTCACTCATCAAAAACCAGGTATCCTTACAAGTTAACCCATCTGAAGTGGGCTTGAGCACAGACAAGGCCTGCAGTTAGCCTCTCTTCCTACTGCCAAGGAAAACCTGCTTAAAACATCAGGTCAATGTCTGAACCCAAGTTTATTCTCAAATCTGGCCCTTCTGTATATCAGTAGATATACTTAAAGCTTGAAATGGCAGAAGCTGGCAACTTCCATTTGAAATATGCTCAGGGTCCTAAGCACACTATAACTATAACTGACAAATACCCCAATGACTCCTCAAAGTAACGGTACTCCATTGTGTAACATCTTGTCAAATGGCTATTTATACAGTTACTACTACACTATCATGGGCTTTCAACAGAAACAATGGGGGGAAAAACAGAATAAACTAGGACCATTTCTTTTTTGAAGAACTGAAGACTGCTTCAGAAACAGCACCTACACCTCTGGTGAAATTAAAAGCACTCACCAATACAATTTAGGAGTGACAGGAGAAAGCCAACATGTTGCACAGAGCATGATAAGTGGAATAAAGCAATTATTTCTATTTTTACAAAGTAAGCGTCATAGAACTGCTCACTGTTGTGAGAAACAGACACCACTGAACAGAAATTGATTGTGCTGAGGAAATACAACATTTGATAACAATGAATCAAGATGCATACATGGTGTTCAATACAGCCTTTCTACTGCTTTTCTATAATTTCCTTTGGTTTATTTTCTGGCCATATGAGACTGGCTCGGAAGTGGTTCTAGTTTCCTTGTGCTCTCTCACATCACACAGAGGTCCCATGCCACAGCAAAAGCTTTTGGACAACTTACCAGCATGAAAGAAGAGAAGATAGAAGATATTTCTGGAGCTCTTCATGGTGAAAATTTTGGAATCTGTGATTTTTTTTCAGCCTTCAGAACTCCCAGATATCAAGGCTTCTGCAAGAGTGCTCTCTCCAGTCTGCTCTTAGGTGAAAATCTGCTGCATTCAATTGCCGATGCACTTTGTTCACCAATATACCTTGCTTACCTTGGAACACGTCACCTTGTAATGACTACTGGAAAAGAAAGCATGCCTCTCTCCACCCTGCCTCTACACTTGGAAAAAAACATCAGACCTGGAAATTGCAAAATATTTGAGGTACCAATGAGGTCGCTTCTGCATTGGCACCACCCACCCACAGACTTCATTCAATAAACGGCTACACACCGGCACACAGGGGTGGGGGCAGGGCTGGGGAACCACGCACTAACCACGTACTCCTGCTGAGGTCTATGTATCCCTTGTACGTGGGGGTAAGGAAGCAGGAGGAGATTCAAGGTAAGCAGTTTATCTGGCAGAGCAGACAGTCACTTGATGCCACATTCTCAGCATTGTCAGAAATTGCATAAAGCCATAACCAGAAGCCCAGGCTCTTACAACAGCAAAGCCTGTACAGGTGGTACAGGACATGCTAAGTGCACATTTCCTGAAATTTAATAGCAAGTCCTATAAAATAGCTGAATTATTCTGACTTTTTTTAAGGTTTAAGAGAAGGCCCAGGAAGGATTCTCTCTCCCAGAAAGAGCCAAAACTGCTGACAGTAGCTCTGTTAAAAGCTTCTCTGAATTTTAGTGTAACTTTCACAGAGCAAGCCTCATTTATGCTGCCCTTTTCTTCATTTCTCATTAGTCAGTGAACTGCAGGTGCCTGTAACACTTTGTTTAGATGAAAGCCATTAAGTGCTGCTTTACTCTGCTGACTGCCATTTCTCAGCTCAGCACCCAGCTCCCAGAAACAGAAGGGCTGTGTCCCGTGAGTCCTCCCACCCAGGGAGAGCATGAGCCACACAGCATTGTGCATCCAACAGCCTGTACAGCAGGGAGTGAGGCAGAATGCTTCCAGCACTCATCAGCTACCTGACTGCAGTTTGGCAGGATGCTCTAACCCTTAGTAGGCACCTGTACAACAACAGCTGAGTCAATTAATTGCTATTTCAAGTTTAGAATTTCAAAAAAAGAGAGAATGATCCCTCCAGGCCTTCTCCCCAAACAAAACCTTATGGCTGAACTCTGATTGTTGGCTGCCTAGACCATCTGGAATTTATTGTCCCTTTTTTGTCTTACATGTTAAAGAATAACCTGGTGCCACTGCAGTATTTCCAAATGCCTTCAAGGACCCATTGCTTGGATCCCTCCTGTGCCCTTTGTACTGGCCAGATTAACATCTGAAGCCCTCTCTCCCTGATGTTTGCAGAAGGGCTTACATTCATATGCAGATAACAAGACTGATGCACAGTCCTAGCACCAGTTGCTTAGGACTGCAAGGGCAGGATTAGTAAGACATGAATATGGTACCAGGGCTCTCCTGTGGCTCTTCTGATCCTCTGTGGTAAAGGTTCAGAAGGAAGAGGAGCAGCCTTTTTGTACAGGAGGTCTATTCCAAACACAACCCCCTCTAAACAATCACACAAGCACAGTTCATCACAATTTAGATAATTTTCCTATTTTATTCTTAACTCTATGAGTACCTTCGCTTTAAGGAGATATTAAATTTCTCCTAGTTTTCACCTTAGCAAAAATGCCCACAAGAAAATAATATAACTTACAGTAATAATAGAGAGTAACAAATACTTCATCGAGCATGTGTCTGTATAGCAATTACAAATAGTTGGGTTATCATCAGGCAGGAAGAAAACCCACGATGCCTTCACTGCGCCAGCAAAAGAGTGGTAATGAATCAGTATGATGCCATTTGGATTTCCTAATTACTCTAGTAGTTAAAGTAGAAGCCTTAAGCAAAGTACATGTATCGTAAAATGTAACTCTAAAATACAGAAAAGTGTACCCAAGAATCAAAGATATATCAGCACCTGATGCTGGAAAAATGAGACCCCCCCCCAGAGAAACATTAAGTAATGCAAAACCCTGACAGTTACACAAGGTAATGCAACAAGGAGCATAAAGGCTTTCAGAATCAACTTTTCTGCCAGTGCTCCAAGGCAACACTGGAAGCAAACAAAACAAAAAAGGCAAAGCAAATACTCCAGAGTCCTTTGGGTTTTCTTGATCCAAAACTTGTTTTCACTCCAGCATGACACCTGTGCAAGGTAATTGCTGTGGACTTCAGTCTGAGTGGAGTATTTGGTGATACCTGGCTAGTTTATGACAAGTGCCTGGGGGTGAAGTTCAGTGACAGTTACTCAGACACTCCAACATATGAAAGAGCAATTCCTCACAGACCTACTCAGCTGAACAGGGCTCTTTCTGATGGGTTAAAAAAAGAGGTAAAAAGAAGTGTTTACAATACAGAGATCTCAGATGTGTTTGCAGATTTAATAAAGACTCATATCCTTCTATTTTTTTTAGAATTGGTCTTTTAAGATGTCTCACAAGACACCTCAAACAATCAGTCACTTTCAAAGAGGGAGACAACAGTACACTTCTAGCTGCCTTAAAATTTTATGACATTATTTATCAAAAGCTGCATCAATCCAGTACACCATGCACTTTCATGGGCAGGAATTCTCAGAAAGGCAGCACACTTGATTTCCCAAATCTTGAAAACCAGAAACTCTTTTGGGCCATGCACCAACAGCTTTAACTTCCTGTAAGCCTCATTAGCATTCCACATAACACCAGCAATAATAGTGTCACAAGTTTAAACCTGCTTTTAATGCAGTAACTTCACAGACCCCAATGTGGTCACTTGTCCAGAAAATCACATATGATTTTCATTTACAGTCTCAGTCAATTATTCCAAAGTGCTATAACACCTGTATTTAGCATAATTAAAAACACACTTGACAAATATATTGTACAATAAAGTTTATTAGCTGTTCTCCTCTTTCTAACAAATGGAATGGATAGTGTTGGTAATTCTTTACAAACCAAAGCTGATTTGGTTGTGTGACTGCCCCATGACTGCCATAAGTACATCCCTCTCAAAAACAATCTGTTGCATACAAGCAATGGCAGGTACCAAGTAATACAGGAATTAGAGAATTTCATTATTGGAGGTTTTGGTACAACGTATTCATAACATTCAGCACAGAATTTTGTGCATTGCAAATGGAAAATCTTGTGACTGTGCAATCCAAGACGAACATGTACAGAAAAAAATATATTGTTGACTCTGAATTCTCCCTTTGGTTAAGACATGCATATTACAAAGGGGACGGGGGAAGAGAAATACCTGGAGTTCCATAGAAAAGAGGAGAACCTGCAAGTATTTTTTTCTTGTACTAATATTCCCTGGACTTCATGCCCAGCCATCACAGCCCATTTGATTTTTCCGTGATTAAGGAAGGTAAATTCTAATTTTTTTTTTTTTTTATTCAAAACAAAAAGCTAGGAGTAGGTGGTAAAAGAAAAATATATATTTTTTATATATATATTTATATGTGTGCGCAACTATGTAAAGAAAATAATTCCCATAGTTACAGAGTTTAGTTAAAGAAAGTTTAATATATATATATTTATTATAACAAAATAGGCAGTTATTGTGGGTAAAATATTCATTAAAATCTGACCCCTAAGAACACACATATCTTTAGGCTATGAATCATTCTTTCATTGCCCTAATGACCATCTCTGCAGCTGTTTTCTGAATTACTGCCAATGGAAATTTGGCATTCCTCTGAAAAATACAAGGTTTCCTAGCACCTAAACATATTTTTAGGCTCAAAAAGTGTGATGATCATTATCTATAAAGAATTTCTGTAACACACTATAAATAGTGTTTCATGAGGAAGATTAAAAACATTACACATCTTTGTCCCTAGCAATTTTATTGGCAAAAAATGAAAAAATAGATTATAAGAATATCCATATGAAATTATGAAAATGAATATCTCTTCAGGAGTAGTAATGGGACTTAATGAAAATGCTAACTCAAAATTTGAAAGTTTCTTTCTAACTGCCTGGAAAGAAAAGAAAATACCGTGACAATAGGATTGAACTCAGAAAATAAAACCTGAAATTGATTGCCCTGACCAAACCATGCTATTAAAGTTAAGCGTGCAAAGTTACTCATAATTTACAACTTCCTTGAATACAACATTTCTTTCAATTGTTATGAAATTTTAAAAGAATGTCTATAAAGCTTTTTGAAAAATCTTTGAAAGTTACTTTCCCTTAAACATTAAGGAATTTTACCAAGCAATTCCCTCCCACCCCCACCCTAAACTAATAGCTGGTCAGGCCATTCCACTGTCATGTTTGAAAAATGGCAAACCAACAACACACAATAATACAAATTATTTAAACTAAGAGAGACACCAAATGTAAAGCATTATGGGAACTGCAGAATGTGATGGTTAGGGTATGAACCACGCTGGAAAGAGCTAGAGGCAGGCTCCACTGGAAGGGCTTAAGAGTTGTCAGATGTAGTAGGTGATGTCAGTTAGAAAATGAAAAATAAAAATCTGTTTTCATAATTTTTCCTTTGCTGGAACCCAGATGTAAGGACCAGACTGTTCCTCTATGATTTGTTTCACTTGGTTGTAGATTTCCTCCAGTGTGTCTCCCTGGACAATAGCTGCAAAACATAATGTGGCAATCAGCAATCATCCCTCCTCGCTCCGTGCAGAAACCAGGCTGCTCCACGCCAAGCTGCTCTTTCCCCTCAGAGTGGCAGGAGGATTTCTGATTGCTGAAGGAACAGACACCCATGGACATTCCTGGTTTCTGTGCTGGAGTGAAGCACAGCCTGGTACTGCAGGACACATACAGAACATCCTTGGGGACATGAAGTGGCTTCCACTGTCTTACCAAGTATATACATACAACCAAGGAGTTTTTTAACTTTTTCCTAGCCACATGTTCCAATTTGCCTGAGTCAATTCACATCCTCCAGTATTGTTTTTGGCCCAGCTTTCATTTGTGTTCCCAACACAAAGCAAGACAGTGCAGGGCTGTGTCCTCACAGGCTGGTGAACTCCTCCGCTCGATCCTGAAGCTGGCACAGCAAGGCTGCCTGACCTTGCGATGTCTACCTGCTAGCTCTACCTTTGCTTTTGGCTAAAAAGAGGAGAAACTCACAGAGTTTGTTGTCCAGACAACAGATTTAAGTTTTATAGACAAGAGGCTTCTTAACAGAGTTAAAAGCACAATCTATACTCATTTCTATGGTGTAAGTTAAGATATATTTTTGCCAAGGCTAGAAAATAATTAGAAATGAGCCAATATGAATGTGTTCTGACATATGAGAATAAAGTATGGTCTGGTGAAAATGAAGATGAAGTTTGAGCTGTTCTTACCAACACTTCAGCCTGGAAGAACAATCACTGTAAGACAGCAACTTCTTTTTAATTAGTGTCACAATCTCAGTGTCAATAATCCAAGAAAGTTTAGCATGAAAGAGTTTTGGAGGCAAGTCAGACTCACTCTTCTGTGCATTAAGAGTACTACAGCTTCCAAGCTTTGCTTTCATGCAAATTAGTTCCATTTTATTCCTACCATTCCATTCTCATCTCTTAAAAACTTTCTCCCTATCTGCAGCCCAATGCTGTACTGCCTGTGGGCAGAGGCTGCTCCATTGCCATAGGCCAAGTGCAATGTTCACAGCACAACAGTGCATTAGGAAGAATTAGAAATGTCTCTGCAATGCAAATAGGCCACAAGCTTCAGCACCTTCTCTCCAGCTAAGTTCAACGACAGCTCTTCCAAACCTCACTAACCTGAAAGTTGCAAAAGATGTGCTTTTCACATGCTTCACGTTAAGCTAAAGTCTGTGGAAACGGAAACTGTTGTTGAAGTTGGTATCAGTTACCACAGGATGTGGTATTTTTTCACAGATTAGGGAATACTCACACTTTCTGTTTTACTACCTGACTCACATGGGTGGCAGCCTCCAAACTGTAGCTGGGATCTATAATGCCTTCAAGTATCTCAGACAGATTCAGAAAAGAATTTCAGGTTGTAACGTGATTATCAAGGAGAGAAGTCTGACCATCTTCCTTTGTCAGCAAGCCTTATACTCTGGAGAAAAATCATGGATCTAAACACTACAGCATTTGAGGTTTTTGAAACATCGTGATTTATGTCCCTTAATTTCTTGGAAAAGTGTCCTATATAATGCCCTGAGACAGCCTGGGATAATACCAGTTACTGACTAAATATGTAATTGATATGTATTAAAATACACTCATTCATTTTCTGAACAACAAACCTAATACACTTGCAAGCTATTTGGTAAGGGACTCTATAATAGGAAGAATTTTCAAGATATGTTCAGAGTCCCGTAACTTTCTGGGTGCAGACAGATAGACAGCTATGGGAAGAGCAAGGTACAGTCTTGGGATAAACTGACAACTGGGTAGCACAAAATGCAGAGAACAAGGCACAGGAAGACTGGGCAGGGAATATGCTGGTTCCTCTGTCTTCCTCCCTGTGAAGCCATCACCACATCCTGTGTCTCTGCCCAGCTGGAGCAGACTGCTGCATTCACAGCTCTGCCCACACAGGATGTGGGGAAAAGAACTGGACAAAGGAGTCATGTCAGAGGAAAGAAGTGAATGGGGCAGCAAACACTAAAACACTGCAAAAGAGAATATAAGGGAAAGGAAAGGTCTGTCAGGGTAGGAACAGGGAAGGTTCATTTCTGGGCTCCTGAAGGTCATGACTTGACCATCCTCCCTGCGTTAGAAGCCACAATGAGAAGAAGAGCACAGTGTGAGTGACTGCAGCCCGTCCCTTGCTGTTACAGTGTGGCCCATGGCATGCACAAATTTGATTCCCTAAGTATCATAATGCTGTAGCGTGTTCAATTTTCAGAGGCTTCATTTACCATTATGCTTGATCATCTTCCCAATTTAAAAGAAAAAAAGGTAATTAACAATCTCCTACAAGCAGCTTTGCTGAGCAATTTCAGGTCTGCAAATAAAAGCTTTATGTGTAAAAGACACCAACAAAACAAACATCTGCATTTCAATACCCAGGAAAATGGTAGAAAGTCTTAAGAGTTTTTAACACCTAAATTAGGTTCCCAGTAAATTTTTGTGTCTATTAAATTAATTAATCAAAGTGAAATCAGTGTAGAGATACTAAGATGACTCTATACCTCAAAGTAATCACAGGTCATCTGAAAAACCAAGCTCACTATCTCAGTGGTTAGGCAAGTACTATTTTTACAGCAAGTAATAAAATTTCAACTCTGGCAAGTGAGCAGTCACAAGCAAAACACACCTGTGAAGTGTTCAGTAAATTCTTGCTCCAGTTTCATGGCTCTCTCAAATGTCTTCCTGGCTTGCTCTTCTGTTAAACGTTTATTCATTTCCCTGAAAGGGAAAACATCATACCTTTTTTAAACTACTGTCAAATACTTGGAGTCTTTAAAGTTTTAAACTGTTTGAGTATTAATCCTAATAAGAGGGTTAACCCTAAAGACACCAAGCAAAGACTGTAGTGGAAATGAGCTGTTCTGGCATTATGTTGCATGGAATTAAACACAATGGCATTTGTTCCCAAGCACTTTAATTTGGATTAGAAGCTCCATCTTAAAGTTCCTAAAAATTAAACTCAGGGAATTAAATATTATTTAAAATGCAAACATTACAATTGTCTGCATATAACTTGCGGTTGGCTTTTCAAATACAACAGTCTCAAACAATTTAGCCTGAGGTACTTTACTTTTACTCACATGATATTTTCCACTGTTTTGGGTTTAATAAAAATGGAGATTGGGTACAGCTGGGCAATCTGCAACCTTTTGATCGCATTACCAGAAACATCAAGAATGCAATGTTTACCCTAAAAAGTGACAGAGAAGGGAAAATGGCACTAAGTAAAGTTTAAGTCAGAAGTAGCATAGCATAATAATTTAGAAGAGAAAACATGTCTCCACTGAAACCAACAAAATTAGATTATTTGCATCAATGATACTGTGATTTCACCACTTTGGCACAAGGTCCCCCAATCTCTTCTGTTAGCTCAGACATCATTTGAGATGTTCCTGACCCTTCTTTCTTCCTTCCTCTCTTCATCACAGGTTGCAGCCCAATCAGCAACGCAGAATCGTACAGAGGAGCAGCTGGACTTCAACCACGCCAACAAATTTTTTATTTTGCTTTGTTTTGGTACTAATTTGAGGATGCTTTAGGGAGGTGGCCATGTCACAGATGCAGTTTAGAGAGGAGCCAGATGACTTAACTGGTATACCTGAGGGAGTGACAACCCTGTTGGCAGGGAAATATGCCACCATAGAACCTTCAGATGGAACTGCACACAAGCCCTCTCCTCCCCCAGGTACCACCCAGCAGAAATACCACATTGGAGATGGTGAATGCAATTTATTTGTGTTGATTTATTGTTCATCTCTTGAGAAACAAATGTAACTTGACCATTCTTTGGGCAGCTGGAAGACAATGTGGTAAGGCTGCTTTCCTACTCCTCTGTATTCTCCCACTATAAAGAATTTTCCAGCTTCCCTTCAAAGGCTCTTCCTGTTCTCAGCTCCTTCCATCTCAGATATGCTCATTTCCACATCATACATTTTTATTTCTTTCCTTTCTGAATAGCAGAGGATTAATTTTGCATACCATCATTTTAGAGGGGTACAGGGGAAGAGGAACAGAAAACCACTCTCAGGTGAATACATTAAGAAAAGCTTTTTCTTTAGCAGGTGACCAATATGAACTGCAGAAATCTGTGAGCCAGGATACAAACCCGCAAGTACCATATAACCAAAGGTTACTCATCCCATACAACAGCATTCCTGGACTCCTGGGAGATCATTCCTGGAGGAATGTCTGAAATTACTGACATGCTCCTGCTTCCTGGCAGAAGAAATAACTAGGATTGTTTACATTTGATCTCTTGCACAACAAAATCAGAATTTTATTTCAGGAATTCTTAAAGAGAAGTGTTCTTCCCACATGAACAATGCATATGTCTGTTTGCTTTCAGCTGATGATAGCTGTTTCCCAGATCCAGTCCATGGGTTTGGATGCCAACTGGTAACATTTAAAAAAGGTGTCTGTATGTCCTAGCAGAGTATTTTACATGTGCTCATCTGTCCACATCTTTAAACGTGGCACATGCTCTGAGAACTGAGAATTAAGAGCATTACTTAGTCCTTTTTTCTTTTTCAAATAAAACACTATTTGCTGTGTTTGGCCCAACAACTTAAGCCAGGAGCCAAAGGATTTGGGGCAAAGGGTGAAGGGCTAGAGAGCCAGCACAGTACCTGTGCTGGACTTTATGGGATATAACTGTGAAACTGTGACAGTTTAATCCAAATCAGCAATGAATGTTCATTAACTGTGGCCTCAAGACACAGAGATTTGCAAACTGCTGATGATTCCAAAGGAAAGAGGATATGAAAATTCTTTTCAAGTGAAAAACAAGGAAAAGAAACACAAGTACATCGTGATACTATCATGTTTTCATCCAGGGAAGCTATTTTACTCTTTGCACAGTGCATTTAGAATAATATTTTACATATTTTAGTTCCTTACTTGCACTGCATCTGATTGAGAAGCACAGCACAGCAGCCAGTGCCCTCTATAACTGAACAATGACATCAGAAAGCATCTTTAGCTGTTACCATTGTGGGTAAGGAAATGAGAGAGACAGGGATCAGCTGGAAGCATGGGCAAATGAACACAACTGAAAGCTATTTTAAGAATACTGTTTCTGGTTCTTTTGGGGTAATAGCAGTCACTTCTGTTCTGTCTTCTCTTAAATTGATCCAAGTAGAAAACCTGGAAATCATCTTTTGTATCCCAGCAATAAAACCCACTGAAAAGACTCATCTTTTCAGCAAGATGGAAAAGAATACAAGGATGGGAGTAGTCCCAGATCAATCAGTTTGCAGCCCTGTCATGATTTTGAAGTAAAGTTCTGAAGGACAGGCCATTGCTTCCCAGAAAAATAAAGTTAGCTGCAACTGAGAAGTCGCTGCATCTACCCAAAGTCCCACAGTGCCTGTGCAAGACATTTAACTGCATGGAGACATTCGGTAATACTTTGTTCTTCATGTCCATCTGTGAAAGATTCACAGCAATTTTGTACCTTACTAATCCCAACAGATGGACAAAAGAACAGAGCCACTTTCAGGTCCAGGATGGAACTGAAGGATTGTATTCGTGCTACCAAGTGAAGCAACTGCCAACAGATTTATGATGTTTAAGCTGTTCAACAGTTTCATCATTTATCCACATATGATAATTTCACAGATTTGTTCAGCCTCCCATACAAAGTACTGTTCATTTACTTGAACAATTCTGTAATTAATATTCTTTCCTTTGCTTTTCTCACTATATCCCACAGGGCCAGGTTCCATTCCCTATGGTGAGAAAGACAGGAGAAGAAAACATCACTTGACCCACAGAATCTCACCGTGTTTGCCCTGGTTTTGCTTCCAGTAAATTCATTTGCCAGAAATAGCAATACTCCCCCATTTGGTCAAAATGGTCTACAGAGTTTTCCAGAGGACTTAACTACACTCCTGTGGCACATGGGTTACCCATACTTACCCTCTGCATGTCCAGACTGACTGTGCCCACACTTGTGAGTTCCCACCTAGAAAATAGCTGGTCCTTCTCTCACAGAGATCAGATAACATTGGCTACTGTAAATGCACTGGATTTGTAAGCAGTAGAGCAACACTCATCAACTCAACATGGAACATTTGCAAAAAATTTTCACCAAAAATTTTTCTTTAGGACGAGCACTCTCAGACATACACTTTCTTTTTCCCACTTTTTTTTCAGACAGATCAAGTCAACTTCAGATTGACTTTAGAAATAAGTAGAATTTGCAAGAAATAGTTAACTCAAATCACTTTGGGATAGAAACAGTAAGGTCAATCTTCAAAATGTAAGTGTAGTTACAGAAAAAAATACTTTCAAAATTAAATTATTTACATTTACTCTTTTCCCTTTGTTAGCTAAAACTATGAGGAGCATAAGGAATAACATTTTTACAAGTTTTCTTCTGCACAGGTCTATGTCAAAGGGATCATCATATTAATTAATTCTACCAGCACTACCTTAATTAGTTAATGATCTATGTATGTGAGCTCAGCTCATTAGCCTATGATTCCAATTATTTCTTCTATATTCTCTTTAAATGAGAGGGCACAATATCATTGCTCTTTTCCTACAATTTAATCATGATGCTTTCATTATTCCAAAGCTTCATTATTTCCTTAAATGCATCTGTGACAATGTGCTTTGTTTCTAGTTTTATACAATTTCCTTTAGAAGTCAGTGTTCCTAATGGCTTCTTGCCATTCTTCTCTTTTTCCCTGTCAGCACAGGCATATAATCACCTCAGTAAATGAAAGTAAGTGGCACTGATTTACCTTTTCTGCTACTTCTCGCACTGATTGGACACTTGTTCCATAAAGATGATTATTGTACTGGCCAGCTTCAATGAATTTGTGATCCTGAATATCCTTCTCCATTTGCTCTCGAGAAGTGACAAAATGGTAATCACGTCCATCCACCTCATAATCTCGTTTTGGTCTAGTAGTATCTTTAAATATAAACCAGTAGTTTTTAAAGGAAAATAAAAAACAGTGACTTTTTTTCCTACAATATCCAAAAAGTCTCCCATTTATACTGCAAAATTTCCACAAACAGATTGACAACATTAAGATAGGTCTGTAAAGTTTAAACAATATATTAACTTTTTTTTAACCCAAGAAACAGAGGATGTCTATTAAAAAATTAAGAGAAAAATATAATTTAAAATTGCCTTAGTGTTTGCTGAAACTTACGTGGAACACATGAGCCAAACTTGTCTGGAAATTCTGAGATCAGGTCATCATTTATTCTATCTTTCATGGGTCCCAAAACAATCACAGGTCGAGTGTAACTGACTATTAAACATAAAGGAATAACATCAGTTATATTTCATATGATTATTAGCTTTTAAGAGTTCATCAAAATAAGCTTTCTCACATAGCAATGATTTTAATACTTAAAAGAATATGTACTTCTAAAGAGAATAAAAACACGTTGAAGACCATAAATCAGTTAATATCATAGTCATAGTAAGATGTTAGACCTTCACTCTCAAATCATCATCCTCAGTGATTGAAAATGAGTCTTAAATTATGAAGCCTTTGGGGAAAAAAAAAACCCTTTTCACAAAGTAACATCCCAAATTTTAATGGAAAAAGGAAAGAGGGGAGGTTTGAAAATCTTTTCAATTCAAAGAGACACCTAAGCAGCAGCACAGTTCATGACATTCTGTGTCTGTTGGAAGAAGCTCCTTTTCCTGTAAGACCACAATTAAGCACTCACATACAAAATGACTCAACTATAAATAGTTTCTGTAACTATTAACACCCTTACAAAATTAAGTGTAGTATCTTTTAAAAGTAGTTTAATTATTTATAATAAAGGGGTTTTAGTTGAAAATTAAGCTTAAGTAGATTATGTCTAATCACACTTTAAGAACCATTAAGACAATAATGCCCAAGTATGTTGTCATGATCATGTAATTTCAGCAGTAAAAATTTTAATTTTAGGTTCAAATCTGTCTGCACAAATGAGTACCAATTAATTAAAGTCTGGCATATTAAACATATTTTAATTTGACTCAGAGCTATTTCCTTTCCACTGCATTACTATATTCATAAGAGGAATGTCTTGAATCCAGTAACTATCAGCTTATTAATTAAATAACAAAAATCTTTGCTTTTTCTCCCATTGTGAGTCCCTCTGGTGAGGGGGCACACACAGACCAGCAGCTGCTCCTGTGAGGGTGACAAAACTCCAGTTTCCTACTTTAGGCATAATTTACTTTATATCAGAGAGGGCTACCATCTCCCAATTTCTAGTAGGGTCTTAATTCAAGCATTTCTCATCCATAACTTTATTTGGCATTTTGCAATAATTCAAATTATATTACATAAATAATATAGTCTATATTAGCCTTGTATAACAATTTTTACTACTTCTGGAAGATTACTGATAAACTGAGGCCTTTGTGCCATGATTATCAAATCAGAGTGGAAAGTCTTTACAGGTGTATGTGTTACAAAAACAACTTGGCCACACCACTCACTGCAGGAAACCAAAAATGAAATCTCGGCACTCAAAATTCCTGTGAATATGTGATGTATATTTACTTTGACTGCCATCTGATTTGATAGGTAACAGATAAGTATTCCCAAAGGACATTCCTTTCATCAGAATAATTTACAAGTACATGAGCTATGTATCAAATAATGTAAAGCACCTGTACCAGTGATTGGGAACACTAAAAATTGTGTCTATATTCACACAGTGAATCACAATCAAGACCAAGGTGAAGAGACACAAAACCATTCCACTGGAAATCAGTGAAAAGCATTTTTTTTTTAAATGCAAGTGTGAGAAAATATTTTCTCCTATTGATTTCCATTTCATTAAATTTTACTTTTTTTCTGGAAAAAATCCCTTGGCAATTGTTAACCAAATTAGCCACGTAAGAAGTCCATACAGAAATGGGAGACTGTTCAGAGACATTTCAATTAAAGTTGGTAAATAGACAAGTGATCTATTCACACACTTTTTGCTGTGACAGAAACAGTGAGAATGCTAAGGCAATATGAAACAGAAGAAAAAGATAATTTCCAAGGTTCTCACTGATGAAACTGTTAAGCATACTACATTTTCCTTCCACAATATAAACCACACAAGAAATTATTGAAGTAGCCCACCTTTGGATTTTGCATTAAATAATTTAGACATTTTATTTAATAATTTATGCCTTTATGATTTATTCATTTGAACAACAGTAAGTTTAAAAGGGTGAAGTTGTTTATAATGGTGCTTAGTACATAAAGGTACATGAAGCATTCTAACAACTCAAATTATTTTTTACTGAGCGAGATCTACAAACCTTCTTGTTGATTGACTGGTTCATATGACAACACATATTCCTCCTGGCCACCTAAAATGTAAAGGCAAAGACATATCAATGTATTTTTTTCCTAAAGCAACATATTTAAGCTGAGTCACTCCATGGACTATACCGATACAGACATTGTTCAGCAATATGCATTACAGTGATACTGATGAGGGACATCTTTCAAGAGCGATGAATTATAAAACTCACAAAGCTAAGCCAAACACCAAGCTTTAAAGCATAAGACACATACAGTGTAAATAACTTCCTGGTGTACGTTGGCATGTCAAGCTGGTGTCAAGCACAAGAAGAACTTTCAAGCATTGCTGAGATGCTGTTCCCCACACGTCCTGGATGCAACGCACGCATGCTGTCATTCACTGCTAGAGCAGTGCCACCCGCATCGGGAGCATTCTCCATCCTCTGAAGCCAGCATTTACAATTACATTTTTCCATATTTATACATGGCTGGTAACCATGTATGTCAAGGTGTACAGATCTTCCATTAACTTTACCATGAACTGGCATTTATATAAACATCTTCAGCCACTCTAATTTTACCAAAAACGCTACAACTGTATATACTAAACAACCACCATTTTATCAATTAATTTTTAAAGACAAAGTTGAAAGCAAGGAATGCTTTGGATTGTTCTCAGCTCCAGGAAGCACATTAGCAGTGAATGAAACTAAAATAACTCAAAAATCTTGAATTTTGACAGCTGTAGGCTTTTTAAATGTTAGTGAAAGCATCTGAAATATACCTCAGTTGCCACGTCTCTAAAAGATTACTTCTAGTCTAACATATCTCTGAGTAAAATTTCTTTCAATGAAATAACTAAAAATTAACTGTGACAGCAGAGAATTTATAATTCTGAAGATACAAGCTCAAATTATATGACATTGCTTTGAACTGAAGAAAATACAGTCCTCCAGTATTTCACTTGTCTAATTTTGGAGCATTCTTTGATGTTCATAAGCCATACTTAAAACAGGCAAAGGAACATACCAAGGCTACACCACAGTTGTGTAGAAACAGATGACAGACAAAGACTTCTATAAATTCATATATTGCTTCTATATATCTATCTCTATTTCAAAGCAAATGCCACTGATATTTTAAATCTAAATTTTACCATTTCATTAACAGAAATATTTCTCTTAGTTTGCAATAAGTTTGCATTCAAACTGTCCTACAGCAATACATGAAGGAAGACTTTAATTTCCTAAATTACTGCAAGTGAGGAATACCTTAAGACAGACACAAAACCATGCAACCTGTACATTTTAATATCTCAAAAAGTTACTCATGCAAATGGATTTTAGAAGGACAGTATATACTTTCAGAACCCTTTTTAGGCTAGGGAGAGGAATAGGGAGTCACCAACTATCAACTCATCTATGAAAGATCCAGCTCACGTATAATTAGATACTTCTTTGGAGAAGTCACATTGCTATAAGGTCAAAGATTAGTTATGCAGACTACTAAAGAGATAAGAACAAGTGAAAAGCATCCCCTGATTGAGGGCAAAAAGTATATATTGTCACTGCTTTTCAATACTTTAGAAAAATTAGTATTAATGGAATGAACCTTTTGAACAACCGTACTCATCTGTAATCAAGATAACTTTCATATTAGACAGCAGTAAGAAGAAATTAAAAGAATATTTTAATAAAAAGTGCTCAGAGTTACACATTGACATAAGCAAATCCATGACATTTACAATAAAATCCTGGCTTCTCAAGTAACAATAGAGTAAAAAACTAACTAGTAGTACCAATAATGAGGTTTAAATGTATATAAAGCAAGCTCTCAGAAAAACCTTGGTAGTGAGGGAAGAGAGCGAAGCAGCAAATTTATGAAGAAATAGTCATGGTTAGATAGTTTTAATGGTGTGTCATTAAAAATGATTAAAATTTCTCCTTGTCAAAGGCAACTTCCATATGTGCTCAAGTTTGTGTTACTCTCAGGGAATACAGATGCCTCCCTCAATTGGTTTCTTTTCAATTACAGTCTGCAACATCATCAGCATTTTGCATATGTGTATATACATTCTCTCCTTCAGTGTAATCATCTGGAAGAAAATATGTGGCTCATCACCTCTGAAAAGATCTACAGCTTCCAAACAAATATATCTGTTAATGAACCACCTTCCTTATTATCCTGACATAAATTACGTATTTCTGCAGTGCCCATTACACAGTTAGCAGGCAGCCAGGAGCTGAGCAGCAAATCATTGCATGACTTCTACTGTTTCTTCTTTTCATGTTTCTCTTCAAATCCTCAGCTTTGCTGTTGTCCTGCTCTGGTCTATCATGGCTTACAGGTCTAGACTGCAACCTCACTGGGAAGCTGTTCACTGGAAATGAGCAGTGGGATTCGAGTTCTTGCTATGGTTTAAGACATGTTAAAGCACAGTAGAGCAGCACCATGCAGCCTATTACCCACCATGAACATGGAGTGCTACTGGGTAATAGTTAACACTACTGAAGCTTATGCTAGTAGAAAAAGCAAACTGAGTGTGGTATTTAGAAGACACTACGTCTTCAGAGAGAGAGAGAGAGAACTAGCATGCTGATTTATCAAAACTGACTCCAGCACTGAATGTGTGTCATATGCTTTGAAGACAGTTCATACTAAGCACCCATGCTTGACAAAATAAATGAGCTGAAAGCAAGGGTAAATACATGTTTGCTTATCTGTACTTTCACTGAAGTATATACATATTAAATCTGACTATCAGTTGTGAAAAACTTTAGATAGTTATGGCGTTATTTGACAGATTACACAGTTTGGTTACACTTCCAGTATTAAGTCTCAGCTACATATAATTATATTTGTCAGTATTAAATTTACATTTAAATTTAACAGGTCTAGCTAGCTTGCATAATTTGAAAAAAAAAATAGGAGCAGATTCAAATTAAACTGAACTAAGAAAATCACAGGCAACAATAAAAATATCCATAAAGGAGGTTTGCAGTGATTCTAGGAAGTTTTTTAAAAACAAAGACATAGAACAATTTGCAGTACTCCACCAAATACACAAACACAGATTTCACCTGAAGGTGATTGGAAGTTCTATTTAACATGTAAATACCCAGAAAAGACAGACAAACAAAACCAAAGAAAGAGCTACAAAACAAAGGTTCTGAATAAACAAAGAACTTAAAAACACTTACGGTAACTACTTTCACTATCGCTGGCATTAGAGGTTACATGCTCTGAAATTGCAACACAATGGGAAAAAAATAAGGAACATACACCAATGGCATGAGTCAAACAGAAAGAAAATCGACAAAAAATAATCCAGATGAAAGACAATACTCATATCAAAGTGCTGAAATCAATACATACTGCATATAAAAGTTTTAAGGTACTTCTCATAGCTCTCAGGATCAAGCTTAATTTCATATGAAAGGAATTGATGTTAATAAAAAGAAAAACATTAAACATCACACAAAATAAGATTGCAAAAAGTACACTAATTCACGATTCACATGTAACCCTGCAATTTTTAGGTTTTCACTTCAGGATGAATTTTTTTGAGTAAAAATCATGGGATTTCATGAGTTGAGTAAAAATGATGGCATTTCAAATTTTATGCAGGCAATTCATTGATTACATTTAGAGTCTTGTAGCAGAAAATAATGGATTAAATTAGAGGAAGTACAGTGTAGCATGTAACACAATTTGCATTAAGTGTGGTAAGGCAGTTTCAAAAAGTCTGTGCTGAAACACAGACTAGAAGCCAATTGTTTACAGAATAGAGTCATCTAGAGATATTTCTGGACCATATTACGTAGTTTAAACTAGGTATGATCATAAGGCCATAAAGGCTGCTTTTGATCTTGTTCTAAACCATAAGGCCATAAAGGTTGCTAAATTCTTCTGGTCTAGACCAATAATTCCTTTGAAAGTAGCCATTTCAGAATTGAAAAATGAATGTTACAGTGACTAGAATTTTTACTTCATGATTGAGGCCAGGTACGGAAGCACACTGGCCTACAAGTAATTTCACGAACACTGAGCCTTACAGTTATGCCTTGGGAAGAAATGCTATCCTTAATGACCCTTAGGCACATCCCTTTAGAGACTACTCTTCCTATTGCATAAGTGCCTGTGTATTTAATACCTGTGATGAAATCATGGTCCTGACTTTTTTTATTTGTCATTTCAATACATTTAGTGGTGAGGTGTGTATACACAAACAGATCTGTTGAGAGTACAGAGCAACTTTTGAATCTTACTGGATTCAAATAGAAATATGACAAATGCTTATAAGTCTCCCCTGTTAGCCCTCCACCTGGTCTAAAAGCATCATGAGCATTCAAGTCAAACAGAAAAATTCTCATGGCATTTGTTAAGGGAAAGTTTTGTTTGCTTTAAGTAGCTGTAAACATCAGTCGCCTAAAGAGAGGAGTGAAAACTGAAACTAGTTAAAGTAGCACGGCAATGGTTGTACTATTACTGTAAAAAGCCATAAGGTTATTTTTAAATAAATAAAAATACAAGGACAAGATATAAATAACATTAAAAAATAATCACCAAATTTAAAAACACAGTACTGTTAAGGACAAACAAGAAAGCACTGGTAAGCTTCTAAAAACAAAACAAATCTAATGTGACAGTCACATAAACTTTGCATGTTCCTGAAAGCAAAAACTCCAAAAGATTACAAACGAGGAAAAGCTTATGAACCATTTTTAGTCAACCTCCTTATGCCAGTAGAGCACCAATCTCAAAGAGATCTGTCAAAAAAAAAAAAGTAGTAATTTTTCAGATGGAGGTTAAAATAACTTGGGAGTATTTTGATCACTTACTCAGGCCTTTTGATCCCATGTCGTCAGGGACCTCCTGCAGAGTAGTCCCCAGAGGGCAAGCAATAAAAAGACAATCACAAAGAAAATAATTGTCAGTAATATATAAAATTGGCGCTACGACAGGAGACAGTTCCTAGAACATCACAGGGAAAATAAGTCTAGAATTTGACTTGACTGGCACATGAAGTGCAATCAGTAATGCAAATGGCAGAGAACAGTGTTTTGAACCTGGTCTAAATTAGCAAATTTATGCAACTACGTTTTGAGAATACACTTTGTTTTTTAGTACTGGCAAGAACAATGAAAATCAAAGTAACCTCTCTTCATTAGCAAAATCAAATTAGAATGAATGACTTTGAAGAACCAGTCTAAAGGGACTGATCTGAGAAGCTGGTAAGCTCCATTATACTTTCATCAATATTGTGCCTTCTCCTCCAAGTCAGAAACAGGGAAGTATCACTGGCAGCACTGGAAGGCAGTTATCTCCTCCAGTTAGTCAACAACATTGCCCAGTTTATTCCAAACTGGGATACTCTTGTTTTAAGTTTTATTTTAGCAGCAAACAAAGGGTTGCACCGGTTTGGTAGACTGGTTTGCCATTGGCACCACAAGCTCTTCAGCCTGTTGCAGCTCATGAAACTGTCTCCATGGTAACACCCTAGTGCAGTCTAGCAGGCCCTTCTACTGTGCTTCGCTCTTCATCGAATGCCACATACTTACGGTCAATATCACTGGTTTCCTGCTCACTCTGGTCCTTGTTCTTGTAGAAGGGAAATTTTCGGGAAAAGAGGTTCTTTTTACGCTTGTCATTGAATGACTGCTGAAGAAGAGAAGGAGGGGCAAAACAAAGGATGTCTAATGTCTGTGTGAACAAAGGCCCAGACCAGCAGCTTTGCGGAAGCTGACTCCTACAACCACATTATGCAGTGCATATCTCAGTTTAACACTTATCTTCTCAGCTCATAAGAAATAGAGACTGGGATCATGACTCTGCTCATATTCTCCATGTTTCACATGCTTAGTACTGAGAAAACTAGTTCATCCTATACAGCCTGACCTGTATTTCACAAATTTAGGCTTACTGTGAGTGTAAAAAAAAAAGTGAAAACTAGGCTGCTGTAAGATGGCCAAACCATAATGACTCAAAGTCAATTAAATCACTGATATTATCTCATTTAGGGGTTACAGTATTTAAAACAAAAAAGCCCAAAAAAAAAAAAAAAAAAAAAGCTGTGGTTTTTGCAAACAGCTGATACTGTAACAGAACATCAGAAGTATTTGGCAGTGTTACCAACCAACTAAAACAAACAACTCCAAAACCTGTATCAATGTTTTACTATTGCAATTCATTGCAAGTTCCCTGAAAGAAATGACTTTGTTCTATGTAAGTCTGCATCCCAATACAAAGATTAACTTTCAAAAGAGACAGACTAATTTCATTGGTTTATTGTGGCAATTATGTTTTTCAAGACTGCATTTATATTTACCACATGAAAAACCCTGTATATCAAGGATCATGTTCAGCAACTTTTGACATTAACTGCTCATGTTGCTGAAGAATTTCTGCATCTCAGTTGCTACAAACATTTCTAGAGTTACTTACATAGACATTTACATCCATATGAATATAAACTATTATTGTGCTCCTTGTCCAAGTGATGGAGAGCATCAATGCATTTTCATTCATATATAGGTATGTCTATAGGTACTTAGCACAGAGTTTAGTAGTATCTGCCATGTCTTCTGCTGAAGGCATCTTGTGACTACAGCACCTTTAATTTGCTGTTCCAAGTCAGTAAAAAACCTCAAAGTATAAATAAGTCAGTAATGTTTTAATTGCAGTTATGCCCAGAACTAGAGCTAATACAGCTAACTTAAAGTCAGCAGAAATTTCCTTCCCTCTTTTGGCATGAGTGACTCATCTGACCAGTTTTGCCAAGACATAAAATTTGCCATGTTTTTGTCATTTGGTTTGCAGAAAAGAACTACAATGGGAAGGATGGCAAAACAGGAAAACACCCAACTTGGTTTTGAGACCCTGTGCTGTAGGGGAACTATTTATTTCTAAGCTACGTGCAGCAGGAAGTAAGAAAAGCACCACAGAAACATCTTTTAAAAGCTATTGTAAAAAAAAAAAAAAAAAAATCATCATGCAATCAAGACTCTATTAACAATTGTTTCTAAAATTTGGAGCATGTTAACTTTCAAGTAATTGTCTTTCTTCAGCCCATGTGAGCTCACATTCTTCTATTATATGCAATACAGTTCCAAAAAGGCATATTATCCTTTCTACCAGCATTAAGTATGGAATGAATTACAGTAACAACTAGGGGTCAAACAGGACAAATTTTTTTTTTAAATGGTGGGCCACATATTTTGGTACCGTTGAAAACTAGCACTTGGCCTTCCTAAAGAGAATGTCTATAGCTGTGCTCTTTTCCTCCAGCGCAACACAAAAGCTGCATCCTGCTACAGGACTAACAATCCTTCTGGCCATCTGTTTTAATACAGATGCTTTTGCTATGCTGGGCAATAGCAGAAAAATCCAGTGATTTTTATTACCAATTTTTTTTTAAAAAATTACTTGAAATCAAAAGGTGTTAAAGAGGCACATGGTACCATGGGAGTACAATCAGTGACATTGAGCTCTGGAAATAACAATACTGTGATAAGGAGGAAATCCATAAAACCTTTAATTGCCTTGCATCTGTGTTCGACTAAAACTGTTATTCCACTGTAAAAATTGGTAAATTATCAAGCTGACACATTGACAAAAGATCAAGTTTCAAGCCAATCATATGCTGGCAGGAACAATACTTGGCACAGGCAAATTTTTACGTTATGGTCCTCCTGACCTTCTCTAACAGAAGTCAAGTCACTGCAAATGATTTCTCACAACCAGGAAGGGTAATGTAATCTACAGAAAAAGGGCAACAAAGAAATATGTCCAGAGGAGATCCTTTCTGAGTATACTGAAAAATACTGTAATGTAAATTCAAAAAGTAGAAGTCTCACATCTATGTAATTGTTTCATTTGGGCAAGTCCCTCAGTTTGGTAAAAGGAGACAAATGTAATAAAGCTAAAATGGTTCAGTTTAGCTGAGGCAGTGAGAATCTGCAATTTCTACAGTTAAAAGGAGTGGCTGATTTATTGGACTTCATGAAACATAATCAGGTTCTTCATTATAGTTTTGAAAATATTTCATAATAATTATTTTAACTTTCTGCACAGTAAGTCTTCCTGAATCAATACGAAAGTTTATATACTGCATGTATAATGGTCAGAGTCAGTTCCACTGCCAAAAAAAAAGAAAAAATAAAAGTAATATTATACTGATTTTGCATAAAAGATTAGCCAAAAGATTACTTTTAAAAGATATCATGATTATAAAAAGCTAGAAGGATTTGCTTATTAGTTGAAAATGCATAGTAATTGCATTAAATTTTTCATAAGCCCACTGGCAATCATTCACAAGCATCATAAGCAGGAATATATTAAATCAGAAGCAGCACAGAAAATGAGATAAATGTGTATATGAAAGGAACGAGCAAGAATAAAATGTAACCATTTCTGCTCCAGACTTTTTAGCTTTCCTTACAATGAAAGGAACATGGATTTCAATGTTAGCCATCACTAGGGTTATTCTTCAAGGAAATAGACATTTTCAAAAACTGTAAAAATGGGTATTTCATCCTGTTCATGGAGTATTAGCATACACAGACACAGGAAGGCACGTGGTCCATGAGAACATGGACAGTGCAGTCAACTTACTGGGAAAAGTATCATCATGACAAATACAGGAGGAATACTTTCAAGAGAAACTCTGATGTTAAAACATTTACAGCTGAAGCAAAAGATTGTGAACAGTGTAAGTGTGTTTGCAAAATGAAATATTACTAAAGAAAGAGAACTGCAGTTCTACATCAATGGCAAGCGTAGTTGCTTTTCCACTCAGTATTCCATGCATTTCTTTGGTGCTCTGTTAGTACACAGGGACTGTGCACCAACTCTGCTGTTGTCAAAATGCTAACTTCAAACACGTCAGTAATTAACTGTTTGCAGTTTATTGGTAGACAAACTACAAAACCATGCAATTATCTTTCAAAGAACATGGTAACATTTGAAAAATTACTTAACGTAATGAAAAGAATCTGAAGTATTTAAGCCACTCTTT
Source organism: Coloeus monedula (assembly GCF_965178545.1). Taxonomy (NCBI): domain Eukaryota; kingdom Metazoa; phylum Chordata; class Aves; order Passeriformes; family Corvidae; genus Coloeus; species Coloeus monedula. Next base: position 13,515,756 of record NC_138790.1, read on the forward strand.
GTATGACTTCTAAAAAGCAAACTCAAATTACCATGTCAGTTGATAACATTTTATTCCAATACCAAATTATGAATGCACCAAAACAGAAAAATACTGCAATTAATCCAGTGAATCTCCAAGGCAGTACCATAATTGTGCATCAGAAAGTAGCTAGAGATACTGATTTCCTTTTAAACAAATACATATGGGGAAAACCATGACATTTTGTTAATAACTGAAACCTTTGCCATATAGCAGAGGGATGTATATATGGATTTTAGAATCTTTATACTTTGCAGTCCTACACTATTGGGACATAATACTGAAGCTTTAATATTTTACAGATGTGATTTCTGAAGTTATGTAAACATTGTAACTGAAATAAATTACTAACAGGCATTTGTAGGATTTACAATAACAACTAACAAATGCTACAGCATTAGTGCAATTAAAAATATAATCACTATTTAAGAAATAGCTTCCTCAGGAGCTTAAAGCATACTTCAGATTTTTTAAAATGGCAATATATTATTACTTTAGAAGACTTACATCTAAAATGCACATGCCTAAGTCTTGAAATTACTAGTCATATACTACTGTAGAAATGGTAAGGTTGTGGAATTGTTTCTCAAATTTCAGAACAAACAAAACATTTCAAAAAAGCCTCACCCTCAAAACAAACAAATTTAACTGTTGTGCCATTATGAAATTGCTATAATTTTGGCTACAAATATTCCTATTACTACTCATAGGCTCACTGCTTTCTCACCACTCATTCCCATCACATGTACTGGGACAGGAACCACACTATTCAATACTTGGTTAGGATATACAGCTCCTACTACATTACAGTATTAACAAGCATATATATTTCTATGCTAATTCTTTAAGCAATTTGCAGTGTTTTGGCAACTGAAGTCTGCTTTGGTGTTCAGAATTATTTTATTTCTGTTTGATAGAATTTAGTCTTTTCACTCAAATCTGAAACTGATTCTCCACACAAAATCACTGAAAAATGTTACCATTCACAATGCCAGCACTTCATTAACTCACCCCTTTATCTCCTCTTGTTTTGGAATTGAATTTCACTGTCTTCAAACGGGCTCGTTCTTTTTTCTCAACTCTGCCACAAAAACACACACAACAATGGCAGAATCAGAACTTCAAGTTACTGCTTGTTACAAAAGAACTATATTGATGTACCTTTCGTACTACACATTTTATTGCTTATGACATATTCAGAAAATGGAAGCCTGCTAATGGAAAACTGTTATTTCTCAAGTGATGAGCTGTGAGAGTACTGGGAGTATTTTGTGGCTATATGTATTCAATAAATCCAGAGGGTGCAAAGAGGAAACATGACACAGTAAGTGAACAGCCTCAATTATCAGTTAACAGCAGATATTAAGATTCAGGGCACCTAAACTCTTATTTGAATCTCCAGTATGCCAACCAAAACCTCATCTCCATTGGCTCTGGCTGCCAAAGGATGATTTTCCAGTTTTCCAGGTTCTGGGTAGAAAGAATTCATGATAGTGTCCTGACTTGAATAAAATTCACTTTGCATCTTTTCATACAAAAATGGTTATTAAACTGTTATTAAACCCACAACTTGCTTACAATGAGAACAGAGACAGTGGATGTGGACTACCTTTATCAACTTCAGCACACAACTCCTAAGGCTAAACAGGGTTTTAATAAACTTCTCATTAAGTAAATGAGAATCCCACTACAGATTACTTGAAAAAAAAAAAAAAAACAAACCAAACCAAACAACCAAAATCAAACAAGTGGCTGATGTGGTACAGAATTAACAACAAAGAGAAAAGCATATACAGTATATGTATTAATCAGATCAGATGTTTAATAGCAGACATCTCAAAGTCAATAAAGTACGACATACCTCCGTTTGCTTGGGATAACTCCAATTTCATCACTTTCTCCATCTGGAGTTACCTGCCGTGCTTGCCACCATTCATCATCAGAAGCATTAATGACGTGGAGAATATCGCCAAATTTGAAGTTTAATCCTTGACTCGGAAGGCCACTGTCTTTAGTCTTGTCATAATCAAAAAGAGCTCTACATTGAAAAGAAAAAATTAAACATAGAAAAAAGCAAGAAAAAAAACAGGAAAGTATGAATAGCACAAAATATGAAGCAAGCTGCCTGTGCTATTCATAAATGATTGCATCATTCTGACAGGTACTTACAGAAGGCTGAATACATTCTCTCATACACACACAGAATATGTAGAACGGTATCCACACACAGTTCTAAGCTTTAATGAATAAGAAAAAACTTCATCCAGAGCAAACCTCTAGTGCTTTACAAAAGCTCTATAGAAGACACCTTCTGCAATTCAATAAGTACTTTGTGCAGAGCAAGTTATGTATCAGCCTAGGATAAAAAAGGCACGCAAGTAGTTAAAGCATACAGCACTGACAAAAGTTCTGTAAAGTACACTGTTTCATATCAAGTTATAAATTGAAATTATTTAGTAATTTTGTACAGTTTAGTACTGTCTTTCAAATAAAAGTCAGTGTCCTGCTCCCAGGAAAAAAAAAAACCAACTTAGAAATATGATCTGATCACCACTTTGCTACTGTAGTACCTAAAGGCAGAGAACCTTATGCATGTTCCTTTGGGAAATTCCTGACCATTTCAAGAGAATCTCATCGTTTTTCCTAAGGTAAGCCTGTTTTCAAATAATAGGCACTCACAATACCTGAATAGCAGCTGCATGACTACAGTTTTATTAACATTCCCTCTGGCAGCAAGAAAGGTTTATGCAAACCACTATTACCCTGCCCACACCCATGCCTGCTTTGTACTGACTCCTGTTCCCCTTCTTGCTTACGAAAGCACAGGTGCCGGAAAAGGCACATGGTTCACCACACTGTGGAACTGATCTGGTTTACAAGTAAAATCTTTTCTCCCTTTTGGATCATTTTATACCTGGACAAGTTCCCTGAGGAAATGAAGATATCCGCAGTATGCTGCTGCCTGGCACAGCTGAGGGTTTAATGAGGACATGGAAATGAAAGATGACAGAAGCTTCGTAGCAAACGGCAAGAAATTACTCCTAAAATTCTGCCTTCTAAACAACTCTTCTTTTATATTTGAAAATAGTTCCTGAACCTCACCTATGTAAAATAAGTGCTTGTATGACACCATCCAAAAAATCCTCAACATCATTTCATCTGCCAGTTTGTACGTTGTCAGTGCTGCAATTTCTGAACAATACCCGAATCCAACTTACTCTATACCAAGCCATCACAAAGTAGTGCCAACAGATTAAATTGTGATGATTTAAAAGGGTGTCATTTTCCTTGTCCAAATTTGGCTTGTCACTTTATCCCAAACACTGGTCTTACATACTTTTTTCTGCTAGATTTTTAATATCACAGAAATTTTTAACCCATGTAAGTCATAACCTGTTTGCTCCAAAATGTACTTCACTTTGTGAATTTTACCTTTCTAAAGCACTGAGTGTATTTCTTTGGGTTTGAACTGCATTTATTCATAACTAATAACAAACTGTTTACAGGGAAAAAATCCAAAATATTTTGTCAGACCAATTCACCTTCAGCATCTATTGCAAAACCAGAGTTGTTTGAGACACCGTGCCTTTCTTGGGTTATAAAATATAACACAACTTTTCCTAAAGGATTGAAGGTTTTAATAAACATTTTAAAAAATATCTAAAAAACCACAGAAATTTTAAAATGGCTTCAAAATATTTACACTTCATATACAAAGAGCCTTATATTTAAGTCTGCAATACCATTAATTTAAGTTTATAACAAAATTTAGGCTTTCAATTTTGAAATAGGTTGGAGGTTGAAATACCACCTTCCTTAGCAGTGCAACCTTCACGATAAGATCTTTTGGGTTAATTCCATAGCATACTTAAGATATCCTGATTATTTTTTAAAAAATCAGAACAATTTTTTTTTTCCTTTGAAACAGCCAAAATACTGCAGGTAAGAAAATTATTCAGATAGGAAGTGGTTATTCCTCCACATTTATTCTGCACATTTCTTCAAGAGACACTCTGGACAAATATCATTTCATATCTCAAAATAAACTGCACATAATCCAGTATGTACTTTCAATGCAGATTTAAGTTATATACATTTTCACTGAATTAATTACATGCACCGTGAAATTTATTTCCTGAGATTTCTTGTTAGCATTCATGTAATGATTTCTACCAGCTCCTCTTTTAACTTCTATTTTTGAGTTTGCATATAAATTTATAAAAGCTGTGAGCTGGGCTTAACAGCATTAACATATATGTTGACTACATGAGAAAAAATACTCAGGAGTGAAATGGAAGCAGAAATGGATAAAGTCATCATTACCAACATGTAATCATCAAACTGTGTAACCATCAGACTAGATAGATGGCTACACAGAACAGTTTTTGCACAATGAAAGGCAGTTTCAATCATTTCTTCTGGGGAAGTCACTCCAAGAAAAATAATTTTATTGGGAAAAAAAGTCAAAGCTGATGAAGATGGTTTTTGAAAAAGATCGTTTCGAATGTCACACAATAGTGACAAAACCATGCAGCTAACATTTATAGGAATACCAGGAACTGCTAATGATTATATATATGACCTCAAAAGCAAATAGAATTAACAAACATTTTTTTTGATTCCACGTAATTAACATGGCTTTTCCTGTATGCCTAACATGTCATCAACCAAGAACTCACTTCACAGCCCAGATGATGCATTTATGTACAGGCTGGTATATAAAACATACTGCTTCTATTAACTCCCTGAATGGAGACTTTTATTACAGATTAAATATGCCATGTATACATTTACCTAGTGTAAGTTATAAACCCAATTTACTTAAAAATAAATTTAGTATTTCTGATCAACTACTGCTTTCAGTGTAGTCCATGATATTTACTGTAAAGCTCTATTTAAATTTAAATGGGAAGTCCTAAAAATTATTTTCTAGAGAAAGCACCAAATCCTCCCTTTTATTTCACTTTGTATTACTCTGGAACCAAAGAGCACTAAAAAAGGTAACTCAGTTCCTTCATCCACAAGTCTAGAGAAACTGAAGTTGGGTTACATATTTCATAAGTGGTTATGCTTCAAAGCCAAAAATTTCATGGCTCTGTAACAGTGCCAAATATTCCATAGTATCTTTTTACCTGCCCCACTCATTACTTCCACTATCATAGGCTGTTGACTGAAGCATTTCTTCAACAAAAAAAAGCAACCAAGAATTCCTGCAGCAAATAAATGAAGGCCAGCCTGTAAATGAGGTTCTCTTTTTCTGAGTTTTTCGTAGTTATTTGAAACTTAATGTCTGAACTCTGAGAATAACATGGAGATGACCCAATTAAACTTCAGGCAAGTACACTTAGCCTGCTGCTAATATCTGATCTTATTTTTCCAAAGGATTTAGTTAAAATATCCTAGTCATTTAAAAACTGTTATGTTTCTTCACCTTGGAGATATAACCATTTTTTTCTCTGATTCAAGCACAAATCTGCACCATTGTTTGAATTTGGAATGTATTATGCTGGTCAGAAGAAGGCACAAATTTAAAAGTAATTTTTGATTTTGAATGCTACACACATTGCAGACTGAGATTTGCCATAGAAGATGAGATAAAATATGGAACAGATTTACTCTCTCTCAACATATTATCACAGAAACTTGATACCATGAAGGTATCTCACATGGGCTTTTTGAAGCTGCAGATGATATGGATATAGCTCAGATGCAGACCCAGAGACATTATTATGAGAGAATCTGTCTTCTCTTAGAACAAAGACCAGAAGAAATATAAAGCAAAATAAGAGAAGGCACATCAGTACATCTGAATATCTGAATTAGCTGGGGACAGGGTGGTGGTGTGGGGGGAGACTTGGATGTGCAAATGAAGAGTCAGCTGCTGCTGAACTGCTGTATTTGTATTGCTCTCCAAGGACTGTTTCCTAGATTGCTATGCATCACTTTTGATATACATACAATTACAAAGAAAAATCTTCCATTTTACTTCAAATTGTATCTTCAGGCAAACACAATTGCCTTTTCCTTAATATTACATAATACCACAAAAATGCTGTTTACAGGTAGACTAGTCTTAAAGATACCATGTTTACAGGGATACAGTGATGTAGCTGATTTTATTTACTAATTTGTTACCATGATCTTGAGAAACCAGCAGAGATGATTTTCAGAGTATTTTTATTTAATAGGTTTTCTGCAATTGTGATTGAATCTATAAACATTTTACTGTTGGATTTACCATTCAATTCAGCATTTTGTTACATAACTGGCATCCTTTAAGGCATATCCAAAACCCAGTACTACTGAAAAAAGATAGCTGAAGTTACTAACATTGGCTTTGAATTGGTACAATTAAAAGTAGAGTATGATTATACCAGAGTGACTTATTATCAGGAATAAAGTGGATAACTAACATGTTCTGTCAGTATCTAGCAATATGTGAAAATATTCATAAAAGTTACTTCAATGTGGTCAAAATTGCATCAGAAACCAGACAGAACAGATGTGAACTCTTTCTGTGCATACAAAGTTGCCTCCCAGTCTTTGGCAACTTTTGGTGCGATGACACGAGCAGATCCCAAAAGCCCTAACAGCACCCTCTGTAAAGAGATGTGGGTAGGAAAGTATTTCTGCAGTGGAATTTTTGCATTTTAGATTTTTGTACTGACTTATACCAACACTGATTATTGAGCCTCAAAAACCTTCAATGAAACCAGTCCTCACAAGGCTTCTGTCAACAACCTGGAGAAGGCTGAAAGTTCTGCAGCAGCTGGCAAAGTCAAAAGCTCAACAACTTCCATCAGTGGAATAAAAGCTACGTAAACATAAAATGCTTGTCAGTGGGTTAAAATATCAGCCCAGAGTGCGAACATGGGCATAAGCGCTTTAGAACCTAATCAGGCTATAGCTAACCAAGCAAAATAAAAGCACTTAGAATTGTTTAGGCTTAGTTATATGATGAGGGCTAAAGCAATAAATCTTAGGATTATGGAAAGGAAGATCTCAGCAAAATATCCATATGTACACCTACCTACCTACCTGTGGAAATTCAAAGATATGGATAACTGCGGTATCAAGCACCTACCCTTAGTATTTACGGCTTTTTTTTTTTAAGAAATTTGTATTTTGACCCCCAAAATATTTAATGCAGACAGAAGTATAAAAAAAAAGTAGGCTCAAATCTAAGAAAATAGAATCCAGCTACTGAAATGATATGTCTAAACATAGGAACTACCTGTTAGAGTCAAGCTAAACAGAAGCCCTATGAGTATTTAGCTACATTTGTGTCAAAGCATTGAGAAATAGGTTACAAAGGACCATGACTTTTCTGACCATCAATGCAATCAGGGAACTGCTTCATCTATGACTTGCTTCCTTTCCCATAGCTCAGTAGATAGAACACACCATTAACAAAACAGTATCTGCTTTGGACGGGAAAAGTCAACAGCAACTGAGCCTGCTTACTTTTAGCAGGTATATCAGTGAGGTCCTACAACATTTTTAACCATGTTTAACCCAAGCACCAGAACTACTTGAAGCCTTACCTACTCTACTGAAACATTCTGGCCCCTACCAAGAGGCTACTGCTGGCCCTGATTCAATCCAGAGATAAGCTGATTTGGGGAACTCAAAAATCAATTTATTTTTAAAAACGCAATCCTTTTACCTACGTTCCATACTTGAAACGTTATGCTTTATCAGTACATGATAACTGATGTAGGAGTTAAATGACACATGAATAAGCTGCACCTTGCCATAATTTCCCTGTGAAACCACCTATATTCTCATCTGCTTCATGCGCTTACATTTCCACTTCCTTGCAGCCTCCTTTACGTTAAACTTGATATGAATAAATTAATGAGGTATGCTCAGTTCATTTGCTTTGCATTTTCTCTCTTGGTTACCATGGAAAAATATTCCATAACAAAATGCGATTGGATAGCGAAATAAGATTTCTTAATAAAGCCAAGAAAACAACTAAAGTAACCTGAAGGAAAGAAGATGGAAATCTGTCAAATCTTAAGAAAAGGAAGACCATAAATTTGAACTCAAGTACTGAGCAAGGAAGAATATGAAGACTTCTGTCACAAAAACACAAACTGAACCAAGCAAGTTGTTAAGACTTCACATACACTGACTTAAAGAAGAAATACATGTTTTTGCTGATGGATTATCATCTTTCTCAAAGCAAAAGACAAAAAGCAAATAATAGCACCACTCTTCAAAGTTCATCTAGGGTTCTCAGGGATATTACTTCATTTTCAGCTATATTACATTAATCAGTCTAAATAAAGTACTTTTAAAATTATACTTGCATATAAGTATCCGTTTATTAATACTTAGTAAATAATTGTAAGAAAATGCAAATGCCAAAATAGTAAGTCTACAGAAAAGCAGAAAAACACAGTAGCAATACTGTGAAAAAGATGATTACCTGACATAGAGGGATCTCTTCTGGCTGGTTCGCAAAGATCCTGATCCTGAACTAATGCTACTGTTCATCATCTGCTCCCGTAAATCATGGATTTTAGCTTCAAAACGACTGTATTCTGTAACAAAGGCATGGCAGTTAATTTCCTGCCAAACTTCAGCTATTAAACTGAAAGAAAATCTGAAATAATTTTGATTAGGTGAAGAAAATACACAAGAATATTATACTTCAAAATTTCTTGATTGGAATCTATAGTACACAGTAACTATTTTTTTCTAATTAAGACAAACATTTCTACTAATAATTATCCATTTCATAGAAATAAAAAGACTCATACAGATAAATTTTAGCCCATGATAGAAAGGAAACTTCAGAACATACATATGAAATACATGTTTATAATCAAGAACTATGTATTTTACATTAAAAATGTAAAAAAATGGGAATGAAAACTGTCTTTACTTCAAAATTACTGGATTTGATTGAGATAAGAATTTAACACTACAAGGTGGGAAATATGCAAAACATCTTCTGAAATAAGACTGTGTTCCTCTGGGAGCTCAGGAAAGGAAAAAAAAAAAAAAATCCAGAATTCTGGCATGAATCTCAATTCACTTGTAAACAGCATTAGAGATTCAAACTGGCCCCACAGAATTATGTACAATGTTAATCCTGGAAAAACGGATTGTGTTCTTAAGCAGCACCATGTACTAATAAAACTATGCTAAATGCATTTGATTTTAGCTACAAAGGCAGGCAGGAAAAAAACAATTGCTTCTTCAGGACAAACATCTCCTGAAGTGAGGTACTTACATGCTGTCAGCATAAAATACGAACTCAGAGCAAGTAAGTTTTTCCTTCAGCTGAATAGTTTGGACTTCAGGATCAACAGATCCACTTGTAAACCCTTCCTAGTCAAACGAAATGTTCTGCAGCCACCACCTTCCCCAGGAGACCACGTGATGCCAGATTATAACAAGCCAACACTGGGAGAGCCAGGGCGTGTGTGCTGCAAGCAGCTGCTGGACTGGCAATGAGCCGCTCTCCTGAGCTGCACCCTCACTCCCTGTGGGCACCACAGTTATTCAGGAAGTGAAAGACTGGGAGAAAGGGCTCTAAAATAAAAAATCTTGAGAAAATCTTTAAACTAAGGCTCCTTCAACATCCATCTAAAAACTGTGAATGTTTTATCATATTATGTTCTGTGACCCTTTCTCCCCACACACTCATCATACAGTGAGCACCAATAGCATCTATAATTAACCCTATCCAGATTATGACAATATGAACAGTCTCTTAAATAACCCTAACTTTTGTCCTCTATAAGCAAAAGCTAGTGGCTTTTAAAGATGTCTTAGTTTTTAAAATAGCACCAAGTGCCTTTTTACAAATAAAGTTCAGATCAAAAACTTTACCAGCACTAAATCAAACTGATGAGGTTGTTTGACAAGAGAATAAAAAACATTATTTCCACGACTACTGATGCTGTCACTAATAACAAAAGAATGTAAGATGACAGGAGAGTAACTGAGGAGGAATGTGAGAAAACGACATTTTTTAGAAAGCAACATTCCTTAGGGGAAGGGCTCAGATGCAGTGAGAGAACAACTCACTCGTGCTGTGCTACTGCTGCCCTGCAGGGCCTTGGGTAAGTCACCTCATTTTACTCATTTATACCCAAGAAACGACAAACCTAAAAGATCTGTGTGCCCCTAAGTGAAAGGAAAGTAAGCACAGAAAAGATCAGATAATCCAAGCATTTTCCTGTGCTACTGCCTGTTCAGTACTAAAAATATCTGCAGCTCTTTGTAATAGCTACTGGAAAAAAATACAAATTTCTGTATCATGTGTCATTTGCTTGAAGAATCAGACTTCCTCCTATGCAGCACACAGATGTAAGAGGGTTACCAGGGAGGCTATTTCCCAGTATTGCTTAACTCTACCCCGTATCTCATCCTCATGTTGCTGGTCTTGCAGCTTCCTGAATTAATTTAATTTTTCTCATCAGGACTCCTGGGAAGTAAGTGCTGAATGAATGACAGGGACATCTGTAGGAGTAAGGAGGAGAATAATTTCACAGAAGCTCCTGCCATATGAATAAGGCAAAAAAAGGAAACTAATGGGCTGGGACTGAGAAGGCTTTATGTTTGAAAAGAAGGAGTGCCAAGAAATTTCATATTTAGAAGAAGCTTAAGCACTGTGCAGTCAGAATCTGGTGAGCTCCCTTGATGTAGAGCTAGCTAAAATTTGGGTTATATTCCTCATAACAGAATGTTTTGTGAGGAACAGGATGGATAGAATTCTCACCATCATTGGGTTTGGAGCTGAAAAGTACACAGGATTTTGGTTTTTAAAAAAAGAAACCTTAGTATTACATACAGTGGTACTGAAACTAATGCTGGAGACAGAAAATAAGACAGCAGCAGGACTCTTGATAGCATCAGAAAAGCAGTATCTGTTTGATACCCAAAGGATCATCACCTGTCCCCTGGTAAGGGTTGACCAAGTAGGGTTGGTTCAACTTCAGCACTATAAAGTGTGAGCTCTGCTAATTAGACTGGAAGAGGCTATATTTCTATCTCTGTGATAGAGCTGGATATTAAGTGTCTTTTGCACCTTCAATCTCTAACTTTCCTTCAGCTTCTCATCTCTAGATTCTCACAAATGCTAGAGAACTATTTCTTTGCAAGTCCTTTCTTTCTTATGGGTATGCATAACAACCATATATAGTGTATGACAAATTTGATATTTGTTCCCCTAAATCACAGTGCACACCACAAAAAACTTCCACATGGCTGTGAAAAAATCATACAATGCATATATAAATACGTAACTTTTTAAAAAAAGTTTTGTCACGTCAACATTCTAGAAATTTGGAGCTGGAACAGGCACAGTGGACAAGATGAAAAGGACACCCTGCTTTCTTGGTCAACAGGAAATGAAGAGAAGGGATGTGTTTGATTTCTGGTGTAGTGTTATCAGGGTAACCGAATAGAAAGGGCGCAAACTATTTAAATGAAAAAGTAAAACTGATTTTAACCCAAATGAAGCAGGCTGGTCATAGGAACTCCACTTACAAATATGCTTCCAATTTGCACAGCCATCACAACACTGAGACTCTGAAATAGTATTTTAATAAAAACTATGGTGGTACAAGAAACACAGACGCCCACCCAAAAAGAAATTCAAAACCAAATGAAAACCACACAATCCAACCTCTCAATCTTTTCAGGAAAGAATTTGATCAGGCTCCAAAATCGGGTGTATATGCAACAGCACTGAATGAAACTTCACTCAGAATCTCTCACAAGGTCTAGATTTTAGGAAAGCTGCTGATGCTATTCATCAAATAAAGGGTAACAGGCAGCAAAACTAACATGAAACAAAATAAAATAAGAACATTAGAATAAGGGCATTTCTACTTGACTAGAATTTTCTCAAAGTTTCCAAGAAGTTTAGAGGCAGGGAGGGAATAGTATCTGCCATCATAACAGAGAGCTCGAGGAAGCACAAGCACCTCCTGCTTCGATTCATGGCATTTATCCAACAGAACCCCACCATCACCAAAGAAAAAAAATCCAAAGCCTACTCAGGTTTACACATAATCAGTTGTTAAGAACATAGGATGAATACATCTGGGCTCAAGTTTAAACTTTAAAATTATACTGGATAACCAGATGGTGCAAAACTCGACTAAATCTGCTCTATTTCATGTCTGCATGCATTCCACAGCAAGAAACAAAAGGAGGGAAGATTAGCAAATCCTAGTAGATTACTCTGATTCCAGGATGCTGAAGTGATTTTACCTAGAAATCTGTAGTGTGTTCAATGTCAATATTTACTTGAACAGAAAACTGGAACTCCAGAAAGGATCTGATCACTGAAACTCTCCTGGACTGCCCATCTGGCAGGCAACAAAACACAGAGATACACAGGAAAGTGGTGAATTGTCTGTGCAGGCAGGGGAAGAGGAAAATGAGGCCACAATGAAAATGCATCTGGTCTGGAACACACTTTCTAGCAAATGGGGCAGGAGAGCAGAAGGCTACACAAGGGATGGGAAATTCAGCAAGCAGCACAGAAGGAACAGCAACTCCAGGAAGCAGGGATGTGCATACAGGGAACAGATGGCAACACAGCGCTGAGCAGCAGAGATTCTTACATATATTGAACCCACGTAGAGCTGAAAAAGTTCGCTTTAATTAAAAAAGTATGCCCCTTGCTTCCCTCTTCCCATCTGTCTATGGAAAGCCCTCTTTAGCAGGACCCATTGGATCTGTCTAAGCAGAACTCTTGTGCTGACAATTTTATATAACTACTGATTTATACTCTTTTCTCAACTCTCAGAATATTCGATTTTCCTTTTCATGGTGCCTCCAAACGGGGAAATGGAGCCTGGTACTTAGGATAGCCACCATCACACTGATCCTGTATTGATCTTCCGTTTGTTTTTCTTTTAAAATTCATGGACCACATTAAAAACATCATAGATCATTTTTGAGGAGATATTATTTTGCTGCAATGCTTGTCATTTGATATTAACATTGCCCGGGAGAGACCACAATGAATTCTATGTGTAATTGGTGACTCTCATGCACTCTAATGTTTAATGAGCTTGTATCTCATTAATCACTTGAAAGACTAGACCAAGGAATTTCAAAAGATTAGAGAAACTGCAGTTGTATTTAGTTAAGAACAGCTCCTACAGAACTGGGAAAACTCAGAAAGAGACTAGGTCCAGTCACTGCTGAAGTGAATCCACTAAAAATGTTGCTGAAGACTTAGCAAGCATGCACAACCAATTTTATTTTGTATATTAAAGAGTAGGAGTGAGGTTTTAAAGGATTAAAACATGTGTAAGCCGATTTACAGCGTCTATCAGGGCTATATATAGCAAAACTCTTTTTCTAATCTTGATGGGTCCAGCTTTGAAGATACTCTAATTGACTAATATAGATTACTTGCAAATGAGTAGAACCAGGTACAAAACAAACAATAACAGAAGCCTGGAAAACCAGGGACCACGTACCCAAAAACAGGGCAAACTTTACTTGAAGTATTTTTTTCAAGAATTTTTCATTTTATGAAATTGGGATGCACTGATCTTTCTAACCACTTTTGTTTAAGACAATCCATGTCATCATCTAGAAAGCAAGGGAAGCTCAGCCTTGATAAAAAACAATTAATGAAAACTAAGTTTTGTACAAGAGTTATTGGCTTCATGCTACCCCAGCTGGACTTTTGCAGACAGAAGATTTACAATATATTTCAAGGCTAATGCTCAGAAAGCAATCTTAGCTTATACATATGAAAATGGTACCATTTCCCAGAGCTTTGTTATTCTCTTTTGAATTCCACTAGAAAACAGTACATAGATGCAGCATTGTAAACAGAAAAATCAGCCACACACTGGCCATTGAGCAGAGAGCTCTAACAAAACATTTTTGTGTTCCCCCCCTTTTTTGTTTTTCTTTTGAGTCTTTTGTTTTAAAGACAAGAGAGAATGAAAAATATAAAGTTTCCATTAACAAAACTGAAACAATGTGTGTTAACTATCTATATGAACAATGTAGGTTCAGAAGCAGATGTTTTACAAAAATACCTTGAAGTCTTCTCTTGATGTTTTGGTTCCACCTTCTCCTAATCTTACACTGATCCACCAGATCACCTAAGAACATGAAGCTAATCTGATCACTTAAACATCTTACCACTCTTTCAGAAAAGAAATTATAATTTTATTTTTGGTATGTCAGGTGAATCCTTGGGAAACAGAAAGGACTGCTACCCTTTTCTGTCATGATAGGCTTATATGAATTTTGCCCTGCTTTCAGGAAAGATGATGTGACCAGTGAATGACTGCTGATGCCAACAGACTTGGCCTGCTTCCTTCTTCAAGGCCCTCCAAGAGCAGCTTCACCGATTATGTAACTGCAGTTAATGTTATCCATATCCTTAACACAGCTCAGTTCTGATCTAGCAGAGTATAACTACACTAGAAAACTTAACTCACTAAATTATTTTCTACCCAATTTCAATCAAATATATATTTAATATATTTTTTGGCTGTTCTATTATTTTTAAACACATAAATGTACTCAAGATATAATACAGTTATGGCAGCCTACTGGCACCTCATACCTTTCTGGAATGGCAAAATCTAACCTTCCAGAAATTCTGAATTTTGAGGCAACATTATTATTACATCTCAGATGGCCTTTTAATTTGAATGAATATAATAATGGATGTCAATGTGAAACAGAGCCCCCAAGAGCTGTAAGCCTCTGCACAGTCCTATACTTCCCCCTTGCTGCTCCTCTCCTCACTACATTCCCTTCAAGCACTCAAGTTCCTGTATCCCTGCAATGCAGCATGATCATAATTCTGACCACTCCGAATCTCCACTCCCAGGACATACACATATATCCAAATTGCTTAGTGCTTCCTCTCATTCCTCCTCACCAGCATGACAATTCCTCCTTGCCATTCTACCTCTACAGGAGACCCAGAGACACAGTAGTGTGGCACTGAGGTGTCTGCAGAACCAGGGAGCAACATGACAATGAAATGGAGCAGAAGCCACTACAAATTAAAACGGTTTATCAAAACAATTTTTTTGTACTGAACCAACAACACCTGCTTTGAAACTGCTCCAGATCACAGTACTTCTTTTCCAGTGGAATTCACAGTAAAGCAAAATCCCTTTTTATTCATGAGTGACATCTTAAAAGCAGGTAGAAATTTGTAGTACAAGTAAGGGAGTAAGGAAAAGCTTCCAAATCAAGGTGAAAATGAGAACAGCATCCTGACTTCCCAACCACATTTCTACAGGATAATTCCTGTTTCACAAATTCTTGCCCATCTCCTATTATAGATCCCTCCTCTACAGCAGCATCCAGCCTCAGCAGGTCCAAACCCACTGATCTGCACAACTAGGGAGATTCTGTATCCACACCCATGTCGTGTATGTACCACAGAAGGATGTACCAGCACAACCCAATAGGTGACCAGTTTCCAACAGTAGCTCCTGGCAAGTTTCAAGATAAAGCCTGGAATCTACAAGGAGAAAGGTCAACTGAGTACAGGTGTGGTCATGCCTGATGCATAAGCCACTTCTGTAAACAGCAGAACACACTCACATTCCATGTTTGACTTTTACCTGTCCCAAAGAGTGCTGGCAAGTTGCTGAAATTTAATTCAGTAGAGTAGAAAAACTTTGTAAGGCATCCCTCAAATTTACTGAACACTCCTAGAAACTAAAGGAATACCCAGAAGGACATTTTAAAGAATGAAATTATATCTGTTTTCACTCAATTCCATAACCAAGGAACTTTGTGGAGATTTAAGGGAAAGAAGTCAGCAGTTACGTAATTTGAGCCCAAATTCAATAAAATCAATTTCATTCAGCCATAGTAGCCTACCCCAAATCCTGTAATTAGAGTTTAGTTACCATGGATTTGAAGCGACAGATACGGAAAATTCAACCCTTTGCACGAAAAGAGTTTTCAGTGATTCATTTTTCTATAGCCTAACTCAGGCTTTCCTATGAGAGAACTGCTTGCAAAAATCCTCTTTTCCCAAAAAGAGGAGGAGAAAGATAAATGGGAAATTTATGATGGGAAAATAGGAAATGTGATAGGATGTAAAAACATAAATTAGCATTCCCCATCACATCTATGAACATACAAACTGTCATATACAATTACAGGGAGTGAAGTGAGCAGGTCCCAAGTGTCTTCCAAATGCTCCTATCATACTGAATCTCTTTACTTGGTTATAATCAATCCTGATGGATGTCTAGAATCTCCTTGATCTGTCCTAGCTGTCAGCATCTTTTACAAAATCCTGCTGGATTCGTAAATATAAATAAAATACATATGCAATACAAGCAGTTATACCTGATGCTCTCCATCTTTATGAAGACATTTGAGAAGTACCAATGATGAACAACTACTTTATGAATATTTTAATACTTGTTAACCTGTTTCCAAATGGCATAAACAAAAAATGAAGATAATTATACACACACACACACGTATATATATATATATATATAAATAAAGTATTCCATGTAAATGACTCTAGTGAGGAGAAAAGACTCCCATGTAAAGATATAATTTAGGAAATATGAAGATGACCAAAAAACATGCACTTTTATAAAGTGCACTCAATCACACGGATGATATTTTCTATTTGGAAAGCCAAATTGCAAACAGACTGCTTTCCTATGTTAACAAACAGTAACCTTTAAGGAAATATTTTTTTTACTAATCTCTGAGGTATAAACAGTGAGTATCTGATTCAATTTTCCTCCCACACCAGACCTGACGAAGCTGACAGCTGGACTTCCATTCAAACTTGCATTACGAGGAGTAAGAACAAGGCAGAGATGTCAGACATCAGTAACTAGAGCTCTCTGAGGTAGGCTGGCCAAGTCAATTCATTCTTTGCCTCCAAAGTACAATGGATCTCAATTTGCTAGTTACACTTTTCCTTCATGGCATACCTCAAAAGGGTAGAGTAAGCCCTAATGTGACTCTAACATCTTCACTCCAAATGGAGATTTTAAGCACTGTTTCAGAAAGAAAGGTGCACAATGCAGACCAAGCATCTTGAGGGGAGGAATCAATCCTTTCTTTGATTAATTTATCAGATGTCTGCCCATAATCTAGGGTAATTTGAGTAACATCTCCCACATGCATCCTCTCAAATGGGCCCTATAAGTCTTTGAGAACTGAATTCTCAATACAGCTCAACTGCACACAGTCTTGTTCGGAATGCCTCAGTAGCCATGAAGGAATAAGAACAGCTCTAGCCTTGAAATCTACAAGTGACAGTCACAGTAATTTCTAAGAGGCAGCGTATGTTGTTCTGAGCAAATCACTGTGCAATGACACAAATCTCAGCAGTCAGTCAAGTACCCCAATACACAGTGCAATAAAATAAATTATCTACTTGGACAAGTAGTAATGAAGAAAGCTGTTATTTCCAATGCAGAAAGAGCAGGAACCATCCAAAATGTTTCCTTCTCTTCTTCTAAAAGGTTCTGACTTTCAAAGTATGAAAGGATTCTTTTCATCTTAAAGCCTGAATCCTAGAAAGAAAGGACCGAAAAACTGCTGATTTTGTACGAAGTCTACATATATCCTTTGGCAAGTGAAAAAGAAGTGTTTGAGTCCTGGAAGCACATATTCTACACCAGAGAAACATTTGTTCTTCTCCTACGGGCCACACCTCACCATGACTTCCTGGCAGAAGAAATAGTGACCATAAATGCCCTCTTTGAACAAAAAAAGTGCTCAGGCGCTCAAAAGGACAACTCAGGGATAAATAAAAGCATACATTTTATTTCTCAATTAGGTGAGGGGCCCCTACCCAAGAAGCAAGAGGGTGCATAAATTTGACCCACTCATGACAGCACTGAAGAGCCAAGAAGAGGATAGGCCAAATGTGTACCAACAGAAATATTTGACAATTCTGACACAAAGCCAAACCAAATATTTCAGAACCAATGCTGACCTTACTATTCTTTTTGAAAGGAAGAGTGAGTGCTCTTAGAAAATGAATCCTGGAACACAGCAACGTACAGATGGAACATGTGACCAGGATACACCCTCCTGAGACAATACAGGCATTGGCAACAAGGGCTGGCTGCAGGGATTTCACCAGGAAGCAGACATATCAATCATTTGGCCTTATTATGAACAGAGTTCCTGGGTCAGGAGAGAGATATGATATTGATGCAGGTGGAGGGGTTGGGGAATGTGAAAGCTAATGTTTCAAACACTTGGGGAGTTCAGGATAGAAGAAAGGTGACAGAAAAGAAATAAAGAATGACTAGAAGCGTGCTGCTATCAGCCACCTAACAGATGAAGGCAGCAATCCTGCTCCACATCCAGTCCTGATGAACACCTACACTTACCCCTTGACAGTACTGCTAAAGGAAGGTTTCAAACAGACAAGTCTCTGCAAGGAAGATTCAGTGGTGGGCCAACCAATTTAGCAAAATTGGAGAAATCTGCTGATCATCACAGTTCATAAAACAAACGTCTTAGTATATATAACACCAATAATAGATAAGTTTGCAGACTCAAGATAAGCATTTCATTTCAGACTATTAAATTTTTAAAATCACAAATAGACAAAGGCATTTGAAATGTGCTGCAGAAATACAAGGGGACAAATACGTGTATGGATGCAGTGCTCTGCAGAACACACAGGGATGGTTAATCAGCATCAGCTGCACTCTAATCTGGACCAGAAGAAACTGCGGGATAAATAGAAATAACAGCTCAGTGTGAAACCGAAGAATGAAAACCTTATGAATGATGGTCATCTGAATCAACACAGCAAAGAAGGAATTAGTGTTCTATCTTCCTACTATTAAAGCATATAAACCCACCATATTAAAGGATAAAGACAACTGGAAATAGAAAAGAACAACAGGGTTTTTCTACTCAGTTCTGGATTTACTAGATTAATTTTCACATTATGACAGTGGCAACATTTACTGAAGAAATTAAAATTCTGAAATGGTGAAAGCAAGAAATGTAGCAAGCCACGGCACCAACACTTGCAGATATTCCTATCTGGTCACTTGCAATTATGCTAACATGTGTGTGACAACATCCATTACATTATTTGTTTCTCCTCTCCTCAGAAGATGTGGTAGGTGGAAGGAGTCTGTAGATTATCTTTCTCTGATTTTCAAGTCATACAAGAGAACTTGAATGTATAAAGCAGCCCTTACCTTCTGGACGGTACTGAGCTACAATAGTCACTGCTTGG
The DNA here is from genome assembly GCF_965178545.1 of Coloeus monedula. NCBI lineage: Eukaryota > Metazoa > Chordata > Aves > Passeriformes > Corvidae > Coloeus > Coloeus monedula. Next base: position 13,534,993 of record NC_138790.1, read on the forward strand.
CCTGCGTTCTTCAGGGCTGCTGCTGCCTGTTCATGGGTTGCTGCTTTTAGATCTACTCCATTTACCTACAAGTAATATAAAAAAAAGCTCTTCATCAAAATTAATGCTTGTATTTATCACCACAGAACACACACCTGTGGAAAAAAATTACCTGGACACAAACTAGTTTCCATACCATGTGAATTTCCCCTGTTCCCAGTATCCTTCCTGAAAGCAAGTGTCAATAAAATCCTCTCTCACACACACCCCTCTTAAGAATTACTGAGACTATCATAGTATATCACTCAGTGAATGGTCAATTTTCTTCTTGTTTAAGTGTGTTTTCTTTCTTTTTAAGGAGACACAGAGAATGTTATTTTTTGTGATGGTTCAGGGACCTTCTTAGCCAAAGAGTGCCTACAGACCATGCTGTCACCACATCTAGTGAGAGACAACACCCTCTGTGAATCTGGCATTGTTTTCAATGCAGCAGATTCAAAAATAGCATCACAAAAAAAATGAAGCAGAAACGTGTGTTCCACGTTTTAGACCAAAAGCACTTTTCATAGTTCAAACTAAAATAAAGATGTGCTTTAATATCAGTTTTAGTAACAGCTGTTAAAAGGACATAATTCCTCTTAAATAACTTCCAAACTACGATGTAATTGTCCAAAGAAATGATTCTCCATGAATTAAGTAATTTCACAAAGAAACACACAAAATATATATGACCTTCAATACTAATATAGAAAAAGCCCTTAGTGAGGTATGAGATGGATCTCTGTAAGACTAACAGGAAGTTCAGCAGTTACTGCAGGAAGTAAAGACCCAGTTTTAGACACTGCTGCCAAGTGTCTCCATCTCATTAGAAGGCTTATTTCTGAAACCAGCATTCTTTCAATTTAGACACACACAGCCCTCAGCTACCAGACTAAGATAAGTTAATGTCTTCACTGAATGCCTCTGAGAGAACGAAGTGCTATTTTAATCAGGTTATAGATGAGAAACAGGCAGACTAAAATCCTCGAAGATACTTTGGAAGTATATTGGCATCTGTTCCATTATCTCAAATTTAGCTCAGTTAATAACATTCTTTGTATCTCATTAATTGGCATTAATATGCAGGGAGGGGGAAACTTTTCTTGCTGTTTAAATAAAAGAAGCAAGGAATCCTACAGAAATTATCCGATCTCCTTTCCTAAGCTCTCCACTCAGGTCAGCTGGCCCTCCTGCAAGGATGAAAGAGATGAAAATTCCTTCTCCGTCTTCTCCTCCAACAATGTTGAAACCAAGACCTGTTGATCCTCGATGTAAGACGACCTTTCTAGGCTCTCTGAAGGAAAAGAAAGGAATGTGAAATCTCGGTCACTAGACATGAGTAAAAGTAAAATAAACAATTAGAAAAGCTTCTAGATGCAAAATAAAATCCCCTCACTGTTGTTAGGTGAACTGAACAAATCTGTATGTATGTATGTATGAATAAATAAATTCCTATTATACTACAATGCTGTTCAGCACTAAATGTCATTACTTAATGTTTTCCATCTTGTTCAAGAACATCAGTATAGGTTGTGACATTCTCAAATACATTTTCAATTTCAGTGAAGCAACTGCAATTGAAAAAGTTAAACTTAACCAAGTTGTTGCAATCTCTTTCATAGGACACCCTCCTAACTTGAATGAGGGGAGGAAAGAAGAAATATTGATAAGACCAGTCAAAATCTAATGCAGAAAGACTCCTTCCAAAAATCTACTAACCTGCTACTCGATCTAATAAAAGTAAAGCATAAGTGATCTCAGAAAAAGACATTTCTAATAAAGCAGAGAAACTGTGCACTGCATTTCAAAAATCACTAGAGAGCACTAAAGAACAATTAATGGACATTAAGTATTTGGAGGCATTAATTATTAATTTACAGGATAAAGTAAGAAGCTGCTTTCTTTTCCAAAACAAAAAGTATCATCTAGTCCAATCTTTAAAAATCACTCAATTTTTGCACTAGCTATTAAATCATCTTAAGGTCGAATTCTTAAATTTCACCTCTATCAACTATTATATTCATTTTTTCAGAGTACTATTCTATTACAAATAAATGACATTGTGAAAAAAATATATATATATTGCTCTGGATCACACCAATACATTAACAAAAACAGAACAGAAGAGAGAACAGAAAGATGCAGTATCTTTTAAAACAACACTCAAAATTTATAAACTTCTTTTTGGGATGGAGAGAATGTAATATGAGAAGGTAATTCAAAGAAAATCTAAACATTTTTCTGAATAGCCCTTGCATATCGGAAGAAATCTAAAACCAGCCTTTTACAGTAATTTTAAAGGAAAGCAGTAAAACCATATTGATATCAACAGGATGGAATAATTTTGGCTTATATGTCTACCTAACCCTCAGTTAAAAATCAGTACAAAGACATATCCTACCTTCCACTACACTAAAATCAATTCTCCAATTCATTATGCCACTTATGTTTCAATCCTGGGTGGACCCTGCCTTGGAATCTGAGTGACATTATCCATATCAGATGGTGGTATAACACAGAATTCAGCAACAGCATACTGAAAACTCAGTATAACATCCCTATACTTGCAGAACAGAAGGGCAACAAAATTACAACAGCTTCCTTTTATCAGCAATGATGAACAAAAGATTAATGCAATCTACTGAATCAGTGAAGGAATGAACAGTCTGTTAATGGGAAAGGATTAAGAGCTCTCCAGTCTTTCTGGGTTTAGAATCCATCAAAACAAACCTTTGTCTGTGGGGGCAGAGAGGATCCAAACATTGTTTGCTTTAAAATAAGAAAATCCCTGGTCTGCTCATACTACCATCCTAAAAATCTCTGTTAACGCAGGCAGCATTCCCAGGGCGTTCTCTTTTTAACGCTATTCCTGGACTGATACATCAACTGTGTGTATAGATACATATAAATATACCTAGTTTTCTCCTTACAACAATGTTCACAAGAGTTAAAAAACTAGCATCTATTTCTTGAAATAAAATATAGCATTCACTAGTATTTTGCCCACAAACACATCTTGGAGCTTCCCTGGTTAATCAATTTGACACTCAGATTTGGTTATTCATTACCTGGTAATCTCATCATCTCCAAGCATTCCCTTGGGAACTGGTGAATATCGCCCTGGTGATGCTGGGGGCAGGGACTGTCCCAGGTAGGCAGATGGAGTGATATGGTTATCCACTGGCTGAGAGTAAGCTTCACAGAGGTGGAAGAAAAACAAGAAAAGACATTAGGATAAGACAGAAAAAGGGCTGGAGGAACTGAAACAAAGGCGTGACCTCTTCTAAAAATGAACTATAGCAGTTCAAATGATATATTATAACTATCATAGCTCTAAAATACTGTCTTAAGTCTGCAAATTCCCAGGTCTCCTCACCAAGTCAGTAAGCAAATTTTTCAGTTTGAAAAAAAGAAAACTTTTTTAGAAACAGTTACTGTGGGTAGTTGAAGCCCATGGGGACAGTCTGGAGATTTATCTGTTTTAAAGCTGTCTTTAACTTGACTGAAGCAAAGTTTTAACTGAACCACAATGCACATACTAGAAGAAATTTAGCATCTTAATGATTACAATTGACGGAAAATATTCTACAACACCAGGAGAATTGTTTCAATAAATAATTAAGAAGGTGCATGACGTTTCCAAGTTAGGCACATCAATTTTAAGTGCTCATTAAGGCACAGTCATACCCACTGTTTGCTATTACAAAGCATGTTCTACAATTGGAAATGTTTTTCCTGGTGTATGTACTTCAAATTTTGAGGCTTAAATATGAAGGGTGGGGACACTTCACAGATTCAATATTATGAAAGTTGCCAGACTCTCTTTGCTCTTACCTTCTGTATCTGATGGGGTACCTGACCTCTGAGGATTTACACTAAACCCAAAGCTCTTTAACTGAACATACATGACACAGATTGCAGAAGCAATCTGCATATTCTCCTTTTTTTTTCTTTTCTTTTTAAACCATTATCAAAAAGTTTCAATCATATACAAACTTATTAAGAGTACTCTCTTGATATCTATCTATATATGTGATTTTATAAATACATATATACACACATATATATACACACAAACACACACAATATATATTTGCTAAATAGGCATCTTTCAAACCACCCAGGTCTGGGCGAGACTGTGCCTGTAGTTCTAGATTCCTAGTAAACCTGTGTGCAATAAATTCTTCACATGGCATATGCATCAGATCAACACTGTCAGCATTTCAGCAAGCACTAAAATCCACTATTAAGAGCTCCAGCAGTTTAAAAGCACTGGGTGATAATTGTGCTATTCAGACACACCAGCCCTCAGTTAGTTGCATGAGACTGTGCAGAATTTTTGGAAATCATAATTCTGGATACACAAGAGGTTTCAGCAAAATTCAGAACTGAAGTACAAGAGGTACCTGGTGCCCTTCTATAACAGACAGATGGAAGCTCCCTCACATTGCTTGGCTTCATGAGGTCTAAAGCAAAGAGAATGCTGCTTTTGCTAAAACCAAATTATCAACATAAGCATTCACATCTGACAATTCCCTAAAATTTAGGAACTGTTCAACATATGTGATTCCTAATACAGTTTTTTAGAACAGCAGTAACACACACATATTGCACCTTCATCCTTCTACTCCCTGCAAGGATTTTATAGATCCCACTGCCTTCCATCTGTCCCAGTACAATATGTAGTTTCTGTGCACTGGTAAGAGATTCGGACACCTAACTGTCAGTTTCAGGACTTGGGGTTTTTAGTCACACAGGAATTTCAGCAACAGATTTTACACAATGATTACCAAACCATATTGCAATATTTGCTTTTCAGTTAAAAGATATGTTTTTTAATACACCATTATTATTTCCACGTCATTGTACACACTACTTGCTTAAAACAAAACCACACATAAATACAGTTCTTTTGCTTTTCTCAGAAAATTTTAAAGCTAAAGCACAAAAAATGAAATGCAAGACATTATGAGCTCTTTTCCAACTACAGGAAAATGGGTTTTGATTAAAAAACCAGAACAACTGTTGCACAGTACAGCAGCTCTGTACATTCTGTTCATGCACTAAATTATCTCATTTCACAAAATGAATTTGAAATTGCTTTTAACAAGCCAATGGCAGCCATAATGATGCATATTTTATAGGAAGTAATTAGATACAAATTCTATGTTCATTGACGTACAGTGCTTCTCCCTTGATTGTTTTTCAAGTTCCTAAAGCTTTTAACTGCACTGTGTTCAGAAACATACACACCAACTACTATATAATCTTATTTTAAACATTTTTTTATCCTTTCACCATGTAACTAAAAGTCAGCTATCAATCAATATAACAGTTTATTATTTCAGACCTGTGGACTGTTCCACAACAGCACTGGCTACATCCTTTATAGGGTTTTACATATGCTACTTGCTTGGAACAGTCTGGTCCTTTCTCAAGGCTGGTGTTCTCAGTGCTATGAAAGAAAACCTACAAGAAACAAAGAGGCTCTCTGTGGAGCTCAGGCACGAAACCATGCCTGTGCCCTTCCTGAAACTGTTTTAGATTGAAATTATAGTTGAAGAATATTCATGATGAACATGATAGAAATAAAAGGCAAGCCATCACTTTTTGAATCCTAAAGGAGGTCTAAACTTCTGTTTCCAGGTAAATATTATTACTGATGGAACTGATAAAGGAACTGTCTTTTGGATGAACAGAAAATTGCATGCATAAAATCAATTTGCTTTGACAGGAAAAGTCAGACTCTTAAGAAGAAATTCCATTTCCAAATCCACCCTCTCCTTCACATAAGACAGTTCTAGACAAAAAGAAAAAATGGAAGATTTCCTATTATTTTCCTATTGTCTGTAAACTGAGGACACCAATCACAAGTACAATCTCTAAAATGGGAAATAAAATTAAAACTTTATTTTCTTTTACTGTTATTACATATTCTTCTCTTCCTGTACTTATGCCATTTAAGAAATGATAAGGGATTCATGTCTAGTGAAGAAACTGATTATTCCATACCTTCCAGTATTTTATTTCTCAATGCAGTGTGGAAATACTGTACCAAGGCACAAAAACACAAAGGAAAAAATACTTTGAAATTAATTAGGAGTCAAAAATGCATCATTAATAATGTCTTCAAAGGAGGCCTGTATAGGAAGCAAGTACTCTCTCTCAAAAACCATTTAGCCACTTTTCTGACTCTGATATTCTACTACATGCACTTCACAGGTAATGTTGGTGTTTTAAACAGCAAGTACTACACCTTCTTAGTAGTATTTCAACTGAATAACTTTAAAAGCATTTATATGAACAAATCACTGGGTATTTGTTCCAGGAACCATTTAATGACCACATTTTACATATAGATTATGGAGGCAGTTTACACTCCTACTGACATATGACCCCCACAGCAGGCTAATAGCTCTGATTATCCCACACATATCAGCTGAGCCGTCAATGCTCAGGCCACAAGACCATCCCACCCGCAGTGCTGTTGTTCCTCTGCACACAGTAAATATAGTGGGGGACTTCTGTTGCATTTCCATGTTTTCTGTACGGGAAGTTTGCATTTTTCAGCCTGATGGAGAGTGGAGAACAGCACTCAGAGGGCAATGTGCTCAGAAACAACAATCTTTCCTAATTTTATTCTTCCTGAGTTAGAAAATGCAGATCACTGTAAAGTAACTCTTTAGACTGGCAATCCACACCCCAAGAGCTAAAAGATAAATCCACAGAAGCAATAGAAACAGGCATAGCAATCAACTATTCCAGGTCTGTGACCAAGCTTTCATCACACATACACATCCCAGTCTCTAGAGCTACAGCACACAGCCATCAGCTACTTTTCCCACATTCATTCTCTGCTGAATCTCTAGTCTCAAACAACCCCAACTCTTCTTGAACAAGATTTTCAACAGTAACTTCCCTCATGGGCAGCTGGAAGCTGTTCACTCACTCTGACAAATATCAAATGACAGAGGTCAATTTTCAGCCCCAGGTGCACAGTGTTGGCACAACATCTGTACTCTTCCCAATAAATACTGCCATAAATCAGAAGCTCAGAAACCTCTTGATGAAATATCCCTTGATTTTAAGGCACTAACCCCAAGGAAACATCAAATGATTTAATTATCTATATAGATACTAACTTATTTGATCCCTTCTTTTGAGCCATCAGACCACCTGACAAGGCCATACTATTGTGTGGCTGATATTCTTACTACAGGAGTTCTAAAAGAAATCAGATTTTGCACAAAACCTAGACACTGAAATTTGTGAACCTTGTTCTCGAACAGTTCTTCAGTATCCTCACCTCTGCATTTTAAATCCCCATCACCACGGTGAGGCAGACCTGAAAAAGACCAGTTCCCGAGGCAAAATCTTAGGAATTAACTACCATGTTTACACAAGTTAGCACAGTGAGCAATCTATTGCATGTTCTGCACAGTACCAAATACTGTGCACTGTGCTTCTAGATGTTTCTGTTAAAATGAGAATTAAAAAAAAAAAAAAGAAATGCAGAAATAAAATAAGCAAACAAAAAACCCTCCCAAGGGGGTTCTGTAAGTGAGCAGTTTACATATAAACTCAAGAGCAGAGTTTCTACCTTGACATCATTTGTAATAGACACGTTCACAGGGAGCTTCTGTGCACGACTTACTTCTTTATGGTAGGACTGAAATCCTAAGAACCTGGACAAAAGGATTCTTATGGACAGAAATGGGAAGGAGGATTGCAAATACATGTCTCAAAACAGCTGCAGGTGAGTAGGTGAAGAAAGAAGCCTGGTAACTGTTTCAACACTGACTCACAATCTAAGTGATCCTAGAAAATACCTCTTTAATATCTGCCATCTGGTGAAAGCTCTTCAGAATCCCTAAGCTAAAGCTCTTGAGCTCTTTACTGCTCTGCTAAATGCAGTATAAAATACTACATGCAGGTGCCACCATTTTTTGGTAAGAGTTCTATCTAATTGAGCAGCTTCTTGCAGAAAGCAGAGGCTTTCTAGTTGCAAAGTTATCAAACTCCTTTATAAAGCAAGAAAGAGCCTTTGAAGAGATTGATATCTCCCTTTGAGATTTCCGTTGTAAATGTGCAAATGCTGAGAGGTACTGGAAAAGCTTTTGTTCTGTCCTGTATTAGAAAAATAGCATTTAGCAGCTCAGATACACACAGTTGTTTCTTATAAGTGAAAGATTGAGTTAAAAAATAAACCGATTTCCTGGAATTAAGTCATTAAACACCTCAGCAAGACCTTTGGGTCTGCTTTGTGTTCAAAATTCTGGCAGTAGGTTCAGTCTCCGCATCAGCGGCAGTAACAGCCAGCTGCACTTTGATTAACAGAGACACAAGCTCATGGAGTCTTAGGTTTCTAGAAAAGTCTTCCCTGTCATAAGGAAAAGAAACAGACAAAAGTTTCATCAAAGAACCCAGCACTTTGCAGAGGAATGTTCTTTGGTCTACCAGAAACAGTGAAAAACAGAGTATCTTCAGATGGAGAACTGAAGGGAACTGTAGCTAAATGAAATGAAACTCAGAAAATCTACTCAAAAGTACAGACAGCCCACAAACCTTGTCAATGGTCACTAACAGACAGACAAGACACCAGAATCTGAGAAAAACTTTTCAGAATGTTTGAGTAGGAGGAGAAATGTTCCCAGAAGCAGCTGCTGGAGCTTGAGGTACATGACAAGGTCAGGAGATTGGCTTTTCACTTCTCAGTAAAAGGACAGAAGTGACACTTCCCACAAAGAATGGGATACTGGGCTCCACAGAATGCCACCATCTCTCAAATCACACTTAGAGGGAGAGCAAATGGAGAGAAACTCTGCAGGAAGGATGGTAATGGGACAAAAGGAGCCTGCATGTGTGACCAGGCCATTAATCTCCAGGTAATGGATGTGACATTGAGTCATGCCCACTGAGAAATTAAGGACTCAAGGCAAGATGGCAGTGGACATCCTCACGGCAGTTATGTGGGATTACCCTTGACAGAACTTTCCTGATCTGTCCAGCCAATGGCCATGGTGAGAAGGTATTCTTGAAGATGTCACTGTCTCTCTTATGGCTCCATGTTATGATGCAATTACCTTCAATGAACTGAGTCTCCAGTTAATCCACCATTTGAGACAAGAGGTCCAACAACCAGTGGCTACTTTGCCAGTGTCATTATTTATTTGGACTAGGCAAATTATCAGGAATCAGCTCCTTCTCTACCTTCCTCCCCTCAAACTTTCTACAGGTTTTGCCTTTGTCCCCACAAAAGATTAACAAAGTAAATATTCCAATGATTGAGTCAGGGTACAGTAGTAAGAGATGAGATACTCCAATGTTTGTCACACCCCAATCCACAGCAGTGTAACTGCATTACTGCAACACTACCAGGAACACTATGTACAAATCAGATTTCTCTGCCTCAAAACATATGAATTCAAGGTGAAATATATGAAAAGATCAGTTATAGGCAAAGAGAAAAGGAAGCCTACTTTCCAAGGAAACAGTGGGAAAGGTTATTGAACAAACTTGATACAGTAAGGGAAAATGGCTGCTCTTTAACCATAATATCTATGAGTAGAACACTGCGGAAGAATCAGTGGAGGCTGAAAATTAGGTATGTCAAAGAATGGAGCCTTCAAGAGCATCCTTCTAATAACACAGTGGAGATAAAACCTAATTACCTCCAAATTGTAATTCAATAAGCTTACAAATAGATATTAAGATACTATAGCTATTGCCAATAAATGATGGGCTTATAAGGTACACTTCAGTCCTCTGTTGCACTGCACTTTTGTTTGCTGTTCTTTACATACTGTTTTCAATTACATCTTCCAGTCCCAAAGTGCTCCTTTTTTTCATATGAAGTAGTATCTAAACAGATCAGTGCTACATATCAATTACACATATCTAATGGCAGGAAACAAAGCAATACCTAAAATAACTCACCATTTCATGTGACAACATGAGTAAAACTGGTCATCCAGAAAAGTCAGTCTGTTTAGTCTTGGGAAGACACAGTCATATCATTCTCTTCCCTTTCTCCAGCCACTAAATGATAATAAACCGTCTCGAAGTATACTCAACTCAAATATTTCTTTACATTGTAGTTCAACCCTGAACTTTCTGGATTTGTATGTGTGACTTTGAAAATACTCTTGTCAGTAGTACCCTTATGTCAACAAGAAATTCTTGTAACTACTTTTGAATACTTTTTTTTCTATTTGAATTGTCAACAATTAAGTCAAAACTGAAGTCAGATTTCAAGTAAGTTAACATGGAATTTTTTAGCATATTCACAGACAGGCACCAGAGCAAGAACTTCCCATCCTCCCAGGTCAGTTTATTCAAGTGTATGCAAGCTCCTGATAAACCAGGAAAACAGGAAAAATGTCAGAGCATCACTATCCTCTAGCTGAAACAGTATTGTCTTTTGCTTAGTTTACAGGATACTGAACATCCTCACAGTGCATTGCTTGCTATTCTTCACAGCCCCCAAGAGCATGAGGCACTTGTTCTCTCTGCTTGTACTCATCAGCAAGTGATGAGCAACACAGCCTCTAGGACTGGGCCATGAAAGTCACAAAAACACACCTGGAGCCCCACTGTTGCTGTCTTTTCGAGATACAAGCTATAGGATGTTGTTCTGTACAGCATATAATTTTCCTCATTTATCAACATATGTCAGATTTTTGCCCCATATAATTTTTAAAACCTTGAAACAGTTAAAATACTAAAAATGAAATATGTTAAAGCCTTAAGGGAAAATTAATTAAATCAGAAAGATAAGATGAACTTACAGTTTGTGATGTCAGGAGGGGCATAGCTGTCATTCATGAACATGCTGGTGGGTTTTGCAACCTTCAGATAAACAAAGTCAGACGTGTTTTTTAAGGCAGTCACTGCTTCTTCATGAGTAACTTCTTCTAAGCAAACACTGTTCACCTAAAGAGAAAAAAAACCCAAATTCTCAACACAGAAAAATGTACTGTTTTCATAGGACACTCACTGAAAGCTGTTGGAGCACTGGCACTGAGAGTCTTTATTAGGATTCATGTGCCATGGACATAATTGGTTACATAAATAGATTTTAATTCCTACCACTCCTGAAGACTAAAAAGTCATTTTGCAGTATTTGGTAATTGTAGTGCAACCTAAACACAGAGAAAGTTACATTCTGCAATATATGGGTGTGTATCTCTACCTTAGTGACTAAAGCTTTGACTAAGTGAAATTCAGCTAATCAGAAGATCATAGAATGGTCTGGGTGAAAGGGACCTCAGAGACCATCTCGTGAGGATACCACACACTAGACCACGTTGCTCAGAGCCTCATCCAGCCTGGCCTTGAACACTTCCAGGGATGGGATACCCACAACTTCTCTGGCAATCTGTTCCAATGCTTCACCACCCTCATAGTGAAGATATCACAGATGACATTTTACTTCTTTCTTGAGTTAATGAACTGAGGGAATGATTACAGCTACCACCAACTAGGACACGGTATTTAGTATATCCAGTAGCAAACTGCCCATGCTCCTTGTATCTCTGAAACAGTACCTGATATTGATCTAAAACTCTTTTATTTAATTTTATCAGCCAAATGTTTTTAATGGATAAAGTAATGCTGGACAAAGTAATTGGTCACAAAAGTTTGGAACTTATAACAAAACTTCCTTTAAGCCTTCCCTATAATTTATGACAGAAGCAAGTTAGCATGGAAATTTTTTGTATAGGTGACAAATTACAACACTGGAATGCAATTCACCATTAGAAGGAAGTTTTCCAGTGCTCTTGCATTCTGAGAAGTCCTATAAATAAAAATACTTCCTATAATGAAGATTGTAAATCTTAAAACCATGAAATATGAAGAGCATTATCATCAAGCAGTTGGACCTTTAGGTTTGTGAACTCGCATGGCATATGAAGACGAATATTTACTGTGCAGCTAATATTGTAAGCATATTTCTCTGTTTTTTCCTCCCAGTTCTCAGGTAAGGATCTGTTCCTGTCTTGAGCTGATTCCACAGAACCATGCATTGTAACACCAAGATCTCATTCCTAATATTTAAAAAGAAGTAGGATTCTTCACATAAAGGGATAATCCCAGTATTATTTAAGTACCTTCATATTCCCTAGCTCTGTGTTTTAAGCGACAAAATTACCCAAAAAGTCTTTTTACAGATGGAAGACTCTGCACTAAACATTTAGAGTTCATTTTCACTGTTGGAAGAGCAGTAGAATACATGTTCTGCTGTTTTGTACTGTGAGTACAGATGTACCCAGGGCTCTTACATAAGGAAATAGTGGTAGAGGAAGGAGTGTAGAGCAATTAACCTTACTAGAGTTAACAATGCAGAAATACATTCAGAAATTTCTGGCTGTGGCTCTCATTTTTCTATCTGGACAACAAATTTCTGGACTGAATTTAAGAAAGTTGAAAGTTATTTTTACTTCGTGCATAGAAAAATTCAACTTTGAAGCTATTTTAAGCTTTTGAAAAAATAAAAATGCCATTCAAAAGCATTACAAACACTGAAATGCAATATAAGCAGCAGTTTTACTAAAGGCTGGCTAGCCACCAGTACAAGGAGTTCCATTCCATTCTTCTCTTTTGAGAAGAGAAACAATCCCATTGTATGTTTGTTTAAAATGCTGTCACTCAGATCCCAGAAAATAATAGCAGGCCTCAGAAATAAACATGCTGATTCATACAGGTTTTGCATGGAACATTGGGCTGAGGAATAGATTTCAGATTTTCTGATGAGATGGCGTTGAATGATGCAGATTTAATTTTATCACTGATTTCCAGGCAGCTTAGCCACAAATTGAATCATACCCCTCTTGAGCCTAAAAGTGAATGGCCATTAAGAAAATGCAGCTCTTACTTACAGCTAAAAGTTTGTCTCCAATCTGAAGTTTGCCATCTTTATGTGCTGCCCCACCTTCGATGATTTTGGTTACATAAATGCTGTTGTCCCCAGGTATATGCTGATTTCCTACACCACCAGCAATACTGAAACCAAGACCTGCTTGAAGATAAAGGCATTACTCAAGAAACCTTTATTGCATTCATTGTATTCAAATTCTTACACAAATAATAACAATCCTTGTATCACACGTAAATATATATAATATCAGGCTCTGGCTGAAGCAATTCTGATGCCTTTTCAAGTGAACTTGAATAATTTTCTAAAAAAATAAAGTTCTAGAAAAGACATAACCTGTACACAAGTTCTGAAAACCAAAAGCTAGACAATTTACTTCATGCCTTGTGAAGTATGGGCACAGCAGAGCTATAGCACCTCCGCTGATATTTATAGAACTTTTTCCCAGAAAGTACTTTCCCTAAATTATTTTTAATCTCTCAAAGATCCTTTTTAGGTAATCCAATGAATTATTTTACTCCAATTTTTAATGTACTTAAAAATTACTAGATATAATCAGACACATTTTTACCATTTAAAAGAAAACACCGCATTCTGCAAGAACACTTTCAATCCTATCCTTATGAAACAGAAGCTTTATATTTCCAGCATACCTTTGGGGCCTTTCACAAGTTTGATTTCCACTATTTTTTCTGTGACTGGTTTTCTTCTTTTGACATACAATCGTACGATTGATCCCGCTTCTTTCAATGCTTCCACTGCTTTGCTGTGTGTCACATCCCGAACATCCACCTCATTTACTCGTAGGATACAATCATTAACCCTGCAGACAGCAACAGTCATGCTCAGCTGTTGTGCTATAGCAGAGTGCACACATTAGGAGCCCAATATTTTATCAAGAATACACTAACATACATGTTAAAACATTAAAATACGAAGATATTTTTTCAAAATTCTACTCATTCAAGACAACGCTCTAAAATTAATTATTATTGCTTGAAAATAAATCAAGGATCACTAGAAAGCATTTAAGAGGAATATTTAGTTCACAGCTGAAGAGGGCACCATATTACATGTTCCTCATTTAGACAGTGTTTTGATCCGATGTTTGTAAAAATTACCTTTTGTTTACAGCTATAAAACAGAATTTAAAAAATCAAAGCCTTGAAGGCACACAATGAAAATGCACCGTTTTTAAGCCATGATAGGAACAAGTCAATCTTGCTTTACACAAGCAGATTAAGTGCTGGCCTTCCAGTCCATTTAACATGTTGCTGCACTAACACTGAGTCCTCATTACACTGAGTGCAATGCCAGGCCCACCTGTCACCATGTCCTGCCAGATGTACCTCTGACAATGGCCAACAAGCTAAAATGAAGCCTTGAAATAACCTCATTAGGACTAAAACCCATAATACATTCAGGTATTTGCACAGGAAATGATGGGGCAAGTTTTTGGTGACACAAGAGAAAAAAAGACAGTCCTACAATCAATGTGGATGGGTACCTGAAAAATTAAGACACTGAATTATTACCAAGCATAAAAAAGGGTTGTTATTAAACTCAACTATCTCTAAGAGTTACCTATTCTACCTGTCTAAGCATTTTCTCAAATTAAGGACTGTGAAACATATGGTATAATAAATTTATACCACACAATAGAAAAAGTTCACCTAATTTCCCTAAACTGTCAATATTATTACTTTGGGAGACACATATTGGACCACTCAAACATTCTTCATTATTTAAAAAACACTTCTGTAAGGAAACCCTATTTAACATCTAATGCAGGATGATAAAACTGTTAAAAGTAACAGAAAATTTTCTATCCACTGTTTAAAATACAATAACAGCACTTAGCAACCCAACACAGAAATTCACCCTACCGTAATCTTCCATCCTGGGCAGCTGCACCCCCGGCTATAATTTTTGTAATGAAAATACTTGCATCATCCCCAATATGTGGGTTGTCTGTACCACCTGCAATGCTAAAGCCAAGTCCTGAATTTCCCTAAAGATAGAAGGGAAAAAAGATTTATACATTTCTTTTCTGGGGAAAAGATATTCTGGTGTATTTGATTCACTGTAGAACCAGATCTACATAATTTTCACTGATAACAAAAATAATAAAAGACAGTTTAAGCAGTATGCTACATATATAACTTATTTCTATGAAAATAAGTATAATTACATCTTAAATATATGTAAGGAGAACATAAGTCACTGTATAACTAAGAGATACATTTCCAGCCCCACAGCTTTCTCATTGAACTTGATAAACTGTAGGAACCCAGAGTGCAGAGAAATATTCTCTGCACTCTGGGTTCCTACAATAAACTACATAAAATCTTCTATCTCTAATGTGCTAGATATTTGAGGTTATTCATACAAATATTTGCTCCTCATTAAATTATTAGTGGCATATTCTTTTTCCCAGAGAAGCCTTTAAATAGCTTGTGTCCTACCTCTAATATATCCCCACAGATGCAGAGATTCAGACTGATATGTTTCTCTTCAAGGATTGCTTGCCCTTACCATCAACTGCAAGACCTCTTCACCCTCTCAGAAACCACCAAAACTGCACAGGTATTAGATACAATAATTTCTTTCTGTCTTTTTGTTAGCAGTGCATCTCAAGTGAACTGAGCTAGAACTCAATGTAGAAAACCTAACAAAGAAATGCATGTGACAAGTGTCACATAATCTCAATATAAAACTCAATGGTATATAAGTAAAAGCCTATGAAAAAAATAGCAATACAGATGAAATCAGAATCTGTGTTGTTAGTCTCTACAAGTCTGGGTAGCAGCATTAAATGCAGGATGTCTTAGAGGAGATCATTCCTCCCATTTTACTCTCAATGATCAAGGATATTAATAAACTTTCAATTCCTGCTTAGCAATTGAATGTACTTTTTTTCTTCAGGTTAAATAATCTACCTAAAA
The DNA here is from genome assembly GCF_965178545.1 of Coloeus monedula. Taxonomy (NCBI): domain Eukaryota; kingdom Metazoa; phylum Chordata; class Aves; order Passeriformes; family Corvidae; genus Coloeus; species Coloeus monedula. Next base: position 13,550,830 of record NC_138790.1, read on the forward strand.
CAAAAAAAAAAAGAGTAAAAATTGGTTTGGATTGCTATTTTTCATATTAAAGTATCATAAATCCCATTTCAAACAGAGTACAGAACGACATTTAGCATGTTACCCTTTCAAGAGTAATTTCTTCATACTCGTAATCTGCATCTGTGCCATTAACCTATAAAAAACAGAAAAGTGAAACTTACAGAGAATCTTATACTTTCCATGACACAGTTTGCTTGGCAGTTCACTCCCATCAAATCTCAGCTAATTCACAGTGACCACTGAGGTCAGAGGGGACATGTGATTTTCACACTACTCTGTATTTATGAATCAGACAATCTTTTTGTACGAGTTTAAAAGTTGCCAGTTCAGAGAACAGACTGTTCTACACAACTACTGTAGGGCACAAGTCCTCTGCTTCTGATTGCCAGAAAGAAAAATGCTCTTGAGATACTCAGATGTTCCTCAGGCTATACAGGAACTTGAAACTGAGAAAAAATAAAGAGAATGTGGGGTAGAGAAGAATTGGAAGGAAGAATAGAGCAGCATTTGCCAATTGTTGTTCCACACTGAGCAGAGAAAATCAAAGACTGATGCTTTACACCACCTTCTCATAAGAAATGCGTAAGACCCTTCCAAAGTAAAATTTAACAACTGTTTATATCATGTTACATACATACTAAAGTTCAACAATTTAAAACAGGGGCAAAAAGAGAAGAAGAGTTTAGAAGAATATTTTATATCTTGATGAAAAAGCAAAATCCTAGAAAGAAGCCTTGACATCCTCAGGTTAGTAAGGATACCCACATTCTTTGCTACCTACAGAAGTAGGACAGAATCAAATACCAGAAGCAACAAATATCAAAACTAAGAAAAATCAATTAAATAACAAATTCTTATTCATATTTAATATTCAAGAGTAAGCTTTATTTTTCCCATTACTGACCTATCTTAGAACTCAAATTCTTTCCTCCACAGCTGCCTGCAGCAGCTACAGACAATTACCTATTTCTAGCCTTTTAGGATGAACTATTTAACAAGGTAAGAAGTAACATTTATACTATTATTTTACAAAGGACCTGGTCTATCCTTAAGATACAGAGTATCTGATAGACTTTGTACTCTTAACATGCTAAAGGTAAAAAACATGCTTAGAAGAAAGCATTTTAAAATCTGACCATTTCCTAGCAGAGAATTTAAAAAGGAAATTTAATTCATCCCCCAAAAAATTAAGATCAAGCTACTTCCTTTCTCCTATGTTTATTTAACATATTTAAATGCTCCAAAAGCTGGTGATGCCATGACTTTTGCAGGCTAACATCAAGCTCATTTATCCCTCACTCTCTAATTATATCTCCCCTTAATACAATAGGAGCCATATCCATTCCACACATAACAGATTATCATCTTTGCAAAGTACCTCAAAAATGATTATGTCCTTAGTAGTTTGCTCAGTGGAAAAGATAAGGTGGTTTTAACACATGATATTTCTCTATTAAAAAGGGATGAGGTCCTGACCTTCTGAATACCTGAAACTGAATCTATTGCTACACCAACACAAAAGAAGACACTGTGATCAAGAAGTTTTATGGTAGCTTAGTCCTTGAGCTATTATCTACAGGAATAACAACATGTGCTAACTGAAGCAGTCATCCAGCATTACAGTACCTGCAAAAGGTTCATGATGATTGATCAGTGTGCAATGGTCTTTTCTTTTTTTTTATTAAATAAATAACAAGGATGATTAATAATTTCCCTATTCATTGCCATTAGACAAAAAAAAAGCTGATCCTAATATATTTAAGCAGTCTCTTATTTCCATGTACAAAACTCTGTAATCCAATTAAAAATATCATCTAGATAAACAGGAGCAAACAAAAACCTCCATCATTTTTATCTTCTCCTTTAGCTCAGCTCTATAGACTCCCTCTTTTTTTGAAAAATTACCTCTGAATTTATTTATCTAACAAACCAAACATTAGTAGAAACAGTAGCAAGGATATATCCCATGATAAAAATCATTGACCTAGTCTATCTTTTCCAAGTTTTAAAGGGATCTCAGACCCACTAAGCTAAGCTTTATTTGCAGGGTCTTCCCCTGAATGAAGGATTTTCTATATAAATGTCATAATTATGCATGACAAACGAAAATCTCAGCCTCCACATAACTACACTTATTACCTTAATGTTTCAAACAGAACCAACTAATTTTTATGAACTTTTAGAATACTAAAACCTTAAGTATAGCCACTGCATGAAGAAATGCTTTTATGAGAAGTGCAATGGAAATGGCATATTAAATATTAAAGCAGCTGCCTGCACAGTTGGACAGATTGCTCTCTGAACACTGAACCTCTGGAACCTCAAACAATTGTGTTTTGTACTGTCACACATTGGTACACAAAAATTCCCACCTGCAATCTGCAACCTTTTTTTTCCATGAAACAGCAATTTAAGGAGTTTAAATAACTGTCATGAGAGCTGACAAAATCAAGCACCATCAGAGACATAAAATAGGTTTTATTAAACAGCAAAAACAGGCCTACACAACTACGTACATAAAACATGATTTAAAGTTATAATTGAAAGCAAGTGTAGACTTACATATGTGGAAGTCTCCAAAGAATCTGTATTCACCAGCACTGGAGGGGGATTTGCCTTTAAAAAAAAAATTACACAGCATAAGAAAATGCAATATTAATGGTAATTTTACAATATTTAACTTGCTGACTTTCTCAGAGTTCTGTTAAAAGGCAGCCTCACCTTGAGAATCTCAAAATTGACCTCCTGAAACACTTGTTACTATCCTGAGCAAACTGCTTCCCTAACACAAAACCACACTGTTAGGGAAGTCTGAGACCATATTTAATATCTAAGTTCTGACATTTATTGTCTTGTTTTTCAAAAGAAAACCTGAGTAATGCTACCATTTGACATGATGCCAATTACCCTAGTACTTGTGGTATGATACACAGAGGTTGTTTTACCAGTCAGTATCTCAAAAACAATTTTTGGTGGATTTGATTTCCGTTTCTTCCCATCAGGAACAGTCACCACCCCCCTTTGCAAGCTGCAAAATGGAAACCTGCAGAATGCAACTTAAGGAAGAAAGGACCTACAAAACTGACTTGCAAAAGCAAACCCACAGCAAACATTGATTTACCACACAGCACCACATGCTTCCATCAGAAAATTGCTAAGGATTAACAGGACATAAGCAGTCAGATTATTGCCACAGAAATCTGAAACAATATTAGCATTTTTACAATTTAGGAACCAGTAGAGTAAGTTTACGCTTCTAGTCTCTCACACCACTGAAAATTTTTCTGTGAAAAATGTGGTTCAACTGAAAGAAAATCCATAGGAACTGATGGGATTTCTCTAAAATATTTCCAAAAAAAGAGATTACTGATTTATCCATCAATTATCTGCCTTTAAAATAGGCAGCATCTAGCCTGCTCTAAGAACATAAAAGAAACAAAGAGTGTGCAGACTCCAAATACTGCTGATTATTAAGTTCAGTGGCACTAAACAAAGTTAATCTCCTTATTGCTTTAATGAATCTGAGAGGGTTTTAATACATATAAAAATACATTCTCTTTAAATTTAAGACATTTAAGGCATTTTTTAATCCCCTAGGTATGTGTGTGTGTGTAAATAAATTTAGGGATAGTTTAAGAGGCTGCAAAAGAAGCAAGTATTAAACTCATTGCACTAACCTATTCATATTCTGCATTTTTGTTTCATTACTATGACAGCAACATACTTCTGAAGATTTTGTGATTTTTAAAAACTCCCAAATCTAGGAAGTGATGACTCAGAAGTGCCTTTCAAAAGGCTGATATGAATAATCTACCATCATTACATAGGAGCCATCAATCTGCTATCAAGTGTCAGAAATTAAGCCTGTGTCATTTAGTAAGTACTAAAATCAGGTGGGATCTACACAAGTTAACAGAGCAGACAATTAAAAGTAAAAGGAAACAAAAAGGATGACACATATGACTGTCAAAATGCCATCAAAAGCCTTTCTCACCCAGCAATTCCCTCAATAGAAGCATGGGTACACTTCATGCAGTAAAGCTATTAAGCACTAGTTATTAATGTCACAATAAAAATCTCTGTCAAAACAACACTATTCCTCACAACCATTTTCTACCATTAAGTTAAATTTCCTTTTCGGCTTCTTATTCAAGTTAAAGTTCTATTACAATAAGAGCAAATTAAAAATAAGAACCTGTACTAGAAAAACCAATCTATTACGCACCACCATAATTTATTAAGGCTACCATAAATATAGTTAAACCATATTTTTTTATGTTTATGCTGAGAAGAATGCAATGATTAATTGCTCAGTCATGGCCTCTTCAGTCCATTTTGGAATGTATTTTTATTTAATATTAGGATTCTGTAATATACAATTATATTCAACAAACACAGTGCCAGTGAAAGCTGGCTCCCCATGATGTTTATCTTTGAGGCAGATACGTGATGTTCTTTCCATGTTTAAAAAAAAACCAAGACTACTAAAAGTAAAATTGATGTTAGTAGGTGAGGTTTGGTGAACAGCGTGTTTGACACACAAATCAGCCAAGCAATGCAAAACCCCTTTGTAAGTTACATGATTGTTCCTAACACTCCTTCTGCATTTATCCAAACTGTCCATCAAGAAGTAGCAATTTACCATCTTTTTCAAACATGAATGAGAAAAGCTGTGCCAGGCATTCCGAAGGTACTGTCTGGACATGGTTGCACTGGCCTGTCCACCTCATATCCTGACGTGGGCAGAAGCCCTCTATAAGATAGGAGTATTTCTAAAACTAATCAAATCTCTGGTTTCTTGATGGAAGAAGTACAGGTGACAGATTCAAATAAACACACCTACTGGAAATTACACTATAAAACAGGCAACTGAAAAAATTTTTGTTAATTATGGATTATGCAAAAATTAAAAACTCAGCAAAGACAATAATTACCTCCTGTTGCAAGTTTAGTCAAGTAGCTTGAAAGTAAAACTTAAGAAAAAAATACTGACGTGTATACTACAAAAACTTACAAGTAATATTCTGGATAGCTTAACTTCCTTTTAAAGTTAATAAATATCTGTCACCAAATGACTCCAAAAACTGACCCATCTTTTCAGAAGGTGTGCACTCATCATTTCAGATTTCTGCTCTGAAAGTTACAGTAAAGTTACAAAAAACTAAAAGCAGAATGCCAATCTATATGCAAAAATGTAATTGCTGCCTATCCTAGATTGCTCCATAGCTTGCCATGCTGTGGTCACGTATTCCAAGTCACTTGGGAGATACTAACATTAACTCATGTTTACTGCCTTCATTTGTCTTGGTAGGGTTTGGTTTTTGTTTTGGGGGGGGTGTGGACATTATGGGACCTAAAGGATAAAGGCCCAGAAGGGAAACACATTTTATGAGTCAAATATGTTAGGAATGGAGAGGTAAAAAGATCCCTTTTGCACTCTAAATGCCCCCTGAAACAGTAATACCAACACATGGGTGGAGAACATGAGAAACACCATGCAAGTGCAACCGAAGAAAGACATGTATTAAGCATTTATAAATAAATCAAGCAATAACACTTTAGTAAGGGTGAAATGGCTCTAAAGTTATTATGTGAACACAAAATATCCTATTGCCTCTTTCCATTCTTTTGGGTGTTTTTTCTTTAGTTCTTTCACAACTTACTAATTACTTCCATATGAAAATATAAATATTTAAATGGACTAAAAGCTGTCATAAAATGAACAAAAGTTAGGGTGAAATTCTAGTGTATTTAACAGCTCGCCTCCAACCTAAGTGTGGAGTAGCAAAAGGCATATTTCAACAAAGCAACAAAATAAAGAAATAAAAGTTGAACAAATTTAACAGAACAAAACAAAACGGAATAAAAACCTGTGGTATGGTGGATGGGATGGTCTCAGCAGGGACTGGTGGGACAGGGATCACAGGGACAATGGGAGAAGAGGAAGGAACAGCTTCTGTGGGCTAAAAATCACCAACAAAATGTCAAAAATAATGAAAACTAGAAAAACAGTTTAAAACAAACAAAATTCAAATTTAACAGCTTAAACAACAATGAACTAGCACATGGATTTGGAGGCTACAACTCAGACAGTCCCCTTGACCCACACTGTACATGGCAGCACATCCCCAGCACTGCAGTGACGGCAAGGAACCCAAAGAAGCTGGACGTGTCCAGGTGGATTATTCACACCAAGGCACTCACTCCTGCAGCACTGAGACTTTGGGGTCTGACAAAAAACCTGCCCAGATCAATGAACAGACTCAGGCTTTTTGTGGGCTGGTTTCACAACAGAATCCCTTCACCAATGTACAACAGAGTGCAAAAGCAGGGAACAGAGGCTGAAGTTAATAGCACTCAGTAAAGTTAATAATCCTCTTTGATAAGGAAAAATCAGAAGTACCTTAAAGTTTCTAAACTTCACAAAAATCAAAGAAAACCTTTTAGTCAAATGGGTGGAAGGTCCTAAAACAGAACCAATTTACCTCTCAAAGATCTTCACACAGGTTTACCAAACATCTGCAGACTAGGAGAATTTCGGTATTAGGAATTTTCATTAAAATAATATCCAGGAAACCTACTGACACTTAAGCTGCTAGGAAATAAGATTCCAAAAAGCATTTTGAGCAAAACGTTGACTCAAATATTTTTGAGATGTTCACATACTGGTTGTCAACATGCTGTCAGCAACATAAACTGCTGGCAACTATCATCAAAATTACAAGCTGAACAGCAGATCAAAGTTCTTGCAATTTAGTTGTTCCAAGATGTTCTTGTGATCTTTAAAAATAATGAGCATAATGACAAAAGAAAATACTAGATCCTGAAAGTGAATAAAACCCCCAGAACATAACAGTATGAAACACGTTTTAAAAGTTTGAGGTATTTTAAAATACAAAGCAGCATACATCAACAGCAGCCACCAAATTAAAGAGCAATAGCAAATAGTGAAGAAACCTGTAGCAGTCCAAGAACAGCAACACATATTAAATGTACAGATGGTATTTCTACAGGGTTGTTTTAGCTCAAAGTCAATCCACCCAAAATGAAAGCTGGTGAAACACATTGCAATTACTGAAAGATGCAAGAACAAAATATATTTGATATCTTGAGAGGCAATCCTAATTAAAGCACTCTTACACATATGGACTAAAGCACAACATATCGAGTGTTTCAAAGATGAAGGTAGGGGAGAATCTAAACTGGTCTAGAAAAATATCAATATGGCTTTTGCAAAGGATGCAGGAAATGCTCAGTGCAATAAACATGTGGCTACTGAAAGAACACCACAGCCTTTAGAGGACAGATCAAAGTAAACAGCTCAAGCAATCACTCAGCACTACTCATGCAAAAAATAAGCCACCCCTTCAAGTCTGCCTTGTTCCAAAGTAAGTGGCTTTCCATGTAGGTACACACTAAAAATCCTATTAACCAAAATTTCAGATATACACATACTACATACCAAAATACAACACAACATTAAGGCTGAAAAGCTAAGCATTGGCTTCACAGTTACACTCCTGCAATACGAAAGGTCAAATGGAAGTTGTTCTGAGATCCTGACCATTTACTTCCTTGACCTTCGACCAGATAAAAAAATTACCATTGTTGCAGTGGATTTCCTTATGGGCCAAACAACCTGCACCCCTCTCTTTGCACCAAACGTCAGCTTTATTTTCCTGCTTCCTTTCTTTCCCCAATTCCTAACTCTTTCCTCTCTATGGGTTTCTCATCCCAAAGTGCTTCAAAAATCCTCCCAACCAGTTCCAGATTTTATCCTTATTATTTTAAAACTGACTTTGTTCATGACTTTTAATTCTTCCAGGGTCCAGCCTCATAAGTTATTCATGCTGTCTTTGTATTTTCCCTGTGTGCTGTTGGTTTAGGATCCACTGCTCCTCCAAGCATCCTGGCAGTGTTCCTGTAAAACCTTCTCCACTAACATGTGGATGAGGAAAGAGGCAGCAACACTGGCGACCACTTTCAAAGGATATGCAAATCTAAATGAAGGCAACACTGTCTTCACTTAAATGTTTCACAGAATACATTAAACTGATGCAGGCACTGTGTCTATCACAAGGAAGGACAATACAAGAAATTAAAAGATTTTCACTCATTAGATAAAGATGACCTGGAACTTCTTTATAACAGAAGAACACTGATTTGATTTTATTAAAATACACAATCAGTCTGCAAATAATTATACAATACAGGTACCTGTGACAGCACCTGAATAAGCTCCCAGAGTATCATCTCAATGCTCTACTTTCCAGGAATTTTCAAGAAGCATTTGTAATTTTTAGGAATTCTCCAAACATACACTGAACTATTCTGACACATAAAAGCTTACTCTCAAAATAACTTTCAATAAAAATGTCTGACTAAAGCATTTGATGATCATGGTTTAAACAGACACAAACCAATATAAAATAGAAAGAAAGTAGCAGGTCAATTAAAACCTTCTTTTTAATATGTTTGAACTGCAGTACACAATTATGATACATTATTACATGTAGGAATGCACAACTTGAACTATAACTCACTTGAACAGATCTGCCAGCCAAAATAAATGTGCTAACACCTACAATGAAAAGTCATTCTGTTACAACAGTATAAAAAAAAGTTACTTGATATTTGTCAAAGTGGTAAATCTTTATTTAAAGATGGACTTTAAAATTTATATTAAAAAATCATTTAAGTGGAATGTTTACAACAGCTACGAAAACAATGCCTTTAAGTGATCAACTGAGTGCCTCCAAATCTAACACTACATCCAGATGTTGTGAAAAGTAATTTCACCCATTTTCTCATGTTTAACCCACACACAGTAAGTCCATCTGTGAGGAAATACCAGCTAATCTGTAACTAAATCAGAGCACCATACACATCCTCAAGGAGACCAACTAAGCCAGCAAATTCTACAACACTGCTCTTAGTAAACTATGAAAAGATGCACTTTGGAGAACAAAAATCAAGCAAACCAAACTTTCCTTGTTTGAAGAAATTACTGTAAACCCCCATGTTGTATACAGTGCAGCGACCTTCACTGGAAAACATAAGAGCATTTATTCTGTTGCTAATCCGATTTCAATAATTGCTACTTTGATTTCTAGCCATAAAATACAAAAGAAAATTAAGTAAGGAAGTCATTAGAAACAGCAGGGATAAAACTACAGAAAGAAAAAAAATGCAACGCATTTCCTACAGTTTTCATCAAAAATGCACATCTCTAAACACGTAGTGCAACACCTACCTTTCCTAAAGAGCAATTAGAGCACGAGCCATCAGACACCCAACCACTAGCAGCTTTTACTTTTGCTGTGCTTTTTGTAGGGCTCTTTTTTACACTGTCACGTAGGTTTACAAATTTCCCTCTGTGTTTGGCAGACACTGGCAGCGTGGAGGAACTGAAAGGTGCCCGAGTGCTCGGTGCCCACTGCGGGTGCCGGAGCAGCTGCTTTGGCTGCATATGAGGATTTTGACGTATTTCCATTCTTGGGTTCCTCGTTAAATCAGAGAGCTTGAGCGTTCCCATTTCACCACCATGAGTAGTCATCAAAGTCGCAACACTAATAGTACTTTTTGGAAAAAAAACCAAACAAACAAAAAAAAACCACAACCAAAAAAACCCACCAAACCAAAACCACCCAACCAAACTATGGAAGAAAAATAAATGAAAATATTTCTTCCTGAGGAAGTTAAAAATACGTTTTCTAGATTATGGTCATAGGAAGAAACCCTACATGCTCTGCATTAGCTAGGTCTGCATGTTGTGTGCTCTCTCACTCTATTTAAAGAGCACCATTGAACCACCACACAACAGTCAATTTGCTGAGCATAAATAATCAATGCAATGCACAAATTATTGAATAGAGGGCAAAAGTCATCTGACTATTATAAAGAAGCTACAAAAGGTTATTTCTCCCATAAGCTCCTACTATCCCTTAATTTTTCTCCATTTTACCACCTCAAAATTTCTTCAAGGTTTACATCTAGAAAATTTTTTAATTCTTCTGCTTTTCTGAATGCTTCATGGGGGCAGAAAATTAATGAATTTACAAGAAGTTCACAATGGAAAGTATATGAATTGCGAATGAGCAGATACATTGTACAAGATTTCAACATTAAAATTTCAAAGAAAATAAATTTGTTAATACCATACTAAGAAGAATTACTTTGTGTTAATAATTTTAAGCGTTGCATTCCCATGAAATACAGCAGCACCATGAAACCACAACTTTAAGGCACACACTGTTTAAAATAAAATATTTTTTAAAAATTTAAGGCATTTAAATTAACATGAGTTTCTTATTATTAATTCAATTTTTAATGCCAAGGATGCATGATCTCTATATTATATTTTTATTCCAATATTCAAAACAAAAAAAGCTCCAAAATGAGTCCTTCCCCCATTCCCCCCCAAAAATACAAAAAGAGGAACTAGCTTGATTTAAAGACATTGTTGAGTATTTAACTTTACCAGCCTATTTTAAATTCTAAAAAAAGGTAAGGGTCAAAGGTCATTTCCCAGCATCTATATGAAAATGGGCAGCTAAATACAGACACCCATATTCCCAGCCTTACAGAGGAAAGAAGTGGGCTCGAATCAGTGGCCAGTGTCTTCTCAGCAGGGACACACAACCAGCATTTGCACAGCGTGCACCATCTGCCTCTTGCCCAGTGGGTCTGTTCTAGGAATATGCTGTGGATGTGAATATCTGGTGCTGGGTATGATGAGAATGAAGGACACCAGCCCCATAGGAAACACAACTTGATTAGGGCAGATGTACTGTATTTAGATAACATGGAGAGATTTCATCAGTTCACAGCATTAAAACATGGTTATTCTCTGTCTCACATTACACCTTCCTACAGCAAATGTGAGTATTTAAATTATGAGTCAGCAGAATTTTTACACACAGAATAAAGGAATAAACATACAGACCTAAGTACAAACATTTCCAGTTATTTATAGCATGAATATTAAGAGATAAATGGGTACTGACAGATGCTCCTCTAATCACCAAGAGCTGCCATGTCTCATCTTCTGTCCAGAATGGATGTAATCAAGAGCTGCAGAACATATCATTAATGCAATATTCATAATGCAGAGACAGAAATGTTTCTGGCCAGTGACAGGAAACCAGAAACGTGTTGGCCATACCAACATTCTCAGACTTCAGCAGGTACATGGCAGGGATGTCTTTGACCTGTGAAGCATTTGGGAGCTGGAGGACTGGGTTCCACTAATACATGTGGGCAGGTGCACCCAGGTTCTTCTGTTCCAGAGAGCCCAAGAACCTCTAGATTTTAACACTCAAGGGCAAAGGCAGAGATGATGATACGCACGTTGTGAATGTGCATGAAGGTAAATAGTTCGAAACCAGCACATCACAACTTTTTCTCCTTTGAGAAACATCCACATTAATACTGAGCAGCTCTAAGGCACATTCTCCAGCCTGCAGGGATTACTTGGATGGAGGCTGTCTTGTGTTGAAGCCCCTATATCAGTATCCTCTTTGGCAACTGTGCTAAATGGCAGCTTTTGTAGACCACAAACATTTCTTTTCCAGAGACATTCAAGATCGCTTGAGGTTTAGCAGGATGCATTTATACCACCCATTTTACTTGCATATCAGTACCCAGCATGACATTGTCTAATTACTAAAATGTAGAAAAGAAGAAACAAAAGGGCTAAGGGTATAAAGCTTTTCTCTTGCATACATAATAAATTCTAAAATACATGATGTTCCAGATTCAAAAGGAACATTTTATTCCTGGAGGCATCAACTTTGCTGAAAACACATAGAACAAGTAGTGTGTTGATTAAAACAAAAATAAATTAGCTTTTAAGAGTGCTAAGTAAAAAAATTGAGGGCAAGGGGACGAGAGGCTGGATATTCCATTCTTGGAAACTCAGCTGTCGGCTTCCTATATTCTCCTCCAAACAGGAAAGGGGAAGACACAATGCAAAAGATGAGACAAAGGAATTCACATATCTCCAGTGTGCTTTCAGACATTTTGACTTCAGTGGCAGAAGAATGAACATGATGCAGCACAAAACTGCTAACAGCGTGATTTTGTTTTCTGGCAGTCATGCCTTTGGTCCCTGAGGTGATATCAGTAAGGTAACAATAATTAAAAGAAAACAAAAACTCGAAGGCAATTGTAGTTCCAAAAGCAACAGTCCAATCATTAAACACAGTCAAGGAACAAGAGGTACAGGCAAAATACCTAACCCCATGCAGGGCTGCATAGTGTGCCACGACAATCTCCAGTGAAAAAGCTCAGGCTGCATTGAAATTTCATGTTATGCAAGTATAGAAAGTGAGTACACATAATCAAAGCAGAGTAATGCTTATATAGAACAATCACAGTATAAACAAAATAAAAACATAACAAAACAAAACAACAAGGAAGAGAAGACAAGAAGAATGTTATTAAAAGAGATTAATCAGATATTTGAGAGGCATAGAGATCAGTCTGCCCAATTATATTCACATGTGAGATAAGGCAGAGCCTGCCTTAGAGTCACACTGGTAGAATAAAAAAACTCTGGCGAAGGAGTGGGACATATGCACAACCCAAAGGAAAAAATGCAGTTGTGTAACTGAAGCTGCACAGGTCTGGCAGATCATCTTTTGACTGCAGAAAGCAAATGTTCTCTGCAGACTACTTTAATTACTAGCATGAGCTGCTCTGCTCTAATATCAAGTGCTAAGTGATTTTTCATAACCAGAGGGGGTTCAGGATCAGGTTGTGCTTTCATATTAAATACCAACTCTGAACAATTTGTTGCTAACACAAAGCTGATTCATCAATATTTTATTCTTTTAAATTACTGCATCAAATATACAGTGCACACTTTGCAGCAATCTGTTAAAGTACCAGTAATCTTCTATAAGTAGTTTTTCTTCAAGAATCATTTTCTTTCCACATTCTCTACCACCCACTCAACAGCTGAATAACAACAATTCTTGTTAAAAGGGAAAATAGTACTAATATTTAACCAACGATGTCTACTGCAAAGGTCTTTTTTAAAGCTTTGATGACCAACTTTCATTACTTCAAAAAGCAATTCTAATAGCTGGAAGAATACTCCAAAAATAATTTTGTACTTTGCCCTTCCCATTGCCTTCGAGCGGATACTACAAAATCAGCAACTTCTGTTAATATGACTTGACCGACGAAAACAAGTCCATATTCATTATCTCTTCTTGAAAGTAGTGCACAAAACTTTAAAAGTGGTAAGAAACAATTTTGATCCAATATCCACTGACAAAGCTGAATTTAAAAGGCATCGATTCTTTCTAGAGATATATAGTTTAAGGCCTGGTAGTGTAGCTTTGTGTCTTTTCTCTGAACTACATCCTAGAACGCCACAGGACATGTCACTAGTGTGTGCGCTATTTTAGGAACTTTGCATCCATCTTCCTCAAAATCACAAAAGTCAATACTCATCTAAAAATACCTACAGGGATTTATAGGCTGTTTAATGGAGTCTGACAGTGATAAGAATAAAGCACAACTGCCACTCATCCTCATTCCTAATCCATGCTATCCATGTATGTTGCCCAGAGGATCTAACTCTGAGCACATAGCCAGCACTAAACTCATGCACCATCTCTGTCCTGTTCCTCTCTAAGTCAGTGCCAGCCTGTGGCTTTGGCAGGTCCTTAGCACCATGATGTTAGTGACTTGTATTGCTAAGCCATAAATTTGAAGACATGCATATTTTTCCTGAGTATATTTCTGCACTACTTTAAACAAAATTCAGCTTTCAGGAGCATCTGAAAACAAAACATAACACAAGCCCTAAAGCCCCAACTGAGTTTCAAAGAAATCAAATCAAAAATTACCAAGTTTCGCAAGAGCTAAAAACATGTAGAACTATCTGAACATAAGTAATCATGTTGCAAGTGAAGTATTGTCTTGACATTTCAAACAACATTCATACGTCAAACCAGTATGTAACACAATCAGGTTAATATGCTGTATGTATCTGAATTTTGAGAGCTGCACAGACACAAGCCCTAGCTCAGGCCAGGCAGGAGTCCTGTCAACACTGGTAAGCCAGTCTAGAGAACAAAATATGCTGAATACACTGAACGGGAAGCAGAACCCACAAATAAGACAATACTGTTAATACAAGAACAACTCACTATTACCTGACCAGGGTAAATTATAAGCTTAACCAGAATGGCCTCAACCTGTAGGTGGTTACAATTAAGCCTTCCTAACATTCTGCACTGATGCAAAGATAACTTTGGGTTTCTGATTTGTGTTTCCAACTCTCCCACCCCTTTCACGGGCTCCTCTTGTACCTTGCCATGATAGAGCAAAGACTGATTATCATGGTGTCCCAAGGATGAAGGAATAAAAACCCCTAGGTCTCCACCTGGATGATATCCAGGTTTCTCCAAAGAGAGTTTGGACAGAAAGCCCAGCAACAAAGAAGCTGAGTTTGAAGCCAGACCTCCAGGTCTGCCTACATGAAGAGGGATGAGTTAGTACACAATGGTTTAACAATGAGAATTTGAGGACAGGCAAGTTCATCTTGGAGCTGTAACATCAGTTCAGGTAAGTTCTGTAACAAAGATATCAAAGTTTTTCTGGATCCCAGAAAGGAAAAGACATACCCAGACAGGGCCTGTGGATTAAAAGGACTAATCTGAGTGCCTGTGACTTTACTTTAGATCTCACCTTTTTCAGAGTGAACCACGGCTATTGAAAATTTTATCTCTGTGAGCACTCTATTTTAAAGACACACCATTAGCATGCAAGATATTCTAAACTGTAGGGGTTATCTGGTTGCTTGATTTTGTGTTGGTTCGTTTTGTTTTTTTTAAACTCAGTCAACAAATTGATTCTCTAACCTAGTTTCCTCCTCAAACCCCACAGCATTTTACAATGAACTCAAATGAACTTAAAACTCTGAACTTAAAATATAAATAAATAGCTTTGAAGGGTAAAATCAAAGACAGCAGAATTTCAGTAAAATCACAGATGGTGAGAATGACCTGAACTGATTTGAAGACAAATAAGAAATTTATTTACTGTTTCAATTCCTTATTGCAATCTTTATCTACAAAAACAGCCTAGTGAGGAACAATTTGCACCACAGTTACCCAAGCCAAAGTAAAGCAGTGAAGGCAGCGACAGAGACTCTTATTGCTGAGGTAGGCTGTAGCAAAACTAGAGTTTTGTGTATGAGATAAATGAACATCGCAGAGCAGAAATGGGGAACCTGGACCTACAAAACTATCATCAATGCTACCACACATTATCTTATGGTTGTTCGATGAGTAAAATTTCCAGGTGCTAAGAATCTCATGCAAATACAAACAACAGCCTCAACAGAATGAAATCTGTTCTCTCTCTGTTAAGACCTAAAACTGGACTCTTGAAGACTTGCCTTACTGTCCACTTCTTATGTGAGGTATTCAGAAAGACTTACTTAGCTCAAATTAATTTGTCCTGTCACATCTCTCAGGAACTGAGTTTAATCTCAGTCATATTCCAGATCCACACACAAAGTTAATAAAAGTTTTAATAAAACTAATTTGTGGCTTCTGTTTTTTAAATACCAAGCAAATGTCCAGTACTGAACTCTTTGCAGCAGGTTAGTCATCCGTATTCACCAAGCAACTCAACACTCTAAGCTCAAAACAGAATTACAAGGCTCCTCATTAAGTTCATAAGTGCTATTGAGTATGAATTTAATGCATTTAATTTGCAACTTAAAGCAAGGCCTAGAAAGCTCCTTTAAAGAAACATCAGTCTTAAGAATAATAGCTTTCATTATAATGCTAATGCATCCACAAAGAAGCCCAAGCAGGGTTTTAGCATCAGAAAGAGCCCAGAAAAAGAAAAAAACATATTCTAAGACTTTATTACAGAAAAATAATGGCAGCTCTTGGGTGTCAATATTTTTGATATTCACAGTAGAAAGGGTCTGCTGTGCTAGGAAACTGAGATGTGATAAACTGTTCACTCCTAGGAATATTATTAAATCAAAATACAACATTAAAGGTTAGGTACTGTTTACATGTTTCTCAGAACATATAATTTGCAATAATTTCTAATTTATTCAGAAAATTATTAAACCTAGACAAAATGCCCATTTTGTTATTTATAATTCATTTAAATATCAAAGAAGTCCTATCTAGCTGTCATACTGAAAAGGGAACTCGCTCAATACTAGAAATGTGGCAATTAATTGTCAAAACTATCTCACTACTCTTCTGTAACAGTTTTTTTTGTTGGGATTTTTTTAATTGAGTGTATCTACAAGAACCATTATTCATAACATATGAAAACTTTGCATGTGAACTTCATCTTACCTAAAGTACAATTAGAGTAAGAAACATTCAGGTTCACTTATAGCACCCCACTGCCCTCGAAGTACTTAAAGGACAGTCTCAAAACAAAGAGTAATGAAGTGATCTGAAGCAAGTCAGTGAATCTGAGCTACAGCTTCCCATTTTAAGAGAAGTATTTATTATTTTACTGACAACTGTATTAAGCTATGAACAATCTATTCTCTGTTGAAAAATATTTTTATAAAATAAATAAATTTGCCATAGAACACTAAACATGAGCAGAACATCATTTACCTCACATTAGTGAACAGCAAACAGAAAACCACACCAGGAAAGTAATCTATAAAAACCCATTAATTAAAATCCATTAGCTTTCAGGACATAAATGTCAGGAAAAAAAGGAAAATTAATTACTTGATTTATGCTTAGATTAGTGTTATACTAAAGCCACTCCTTCATTTACAAAAGGCTTCATTCATATCAGTGGCAGTAGCATTTTATCTTGACACAAGCTGAATTCTTCACAAACATACACTGCTACTTTCACTACGGTCCTGAAGGCTTTATATTGCTACCCACATCTACCAGCTCGGTTCCTCAGCTGATTTCATTCATTCTTGCACCACGGAGACCCTGCAAGCTGGGATGACAAACTCAGCATTTTGTGCTGATATCAAACAGACCAAAACATCCATTTTGTGTGGCACTTCCTTGCCTTATTTACACTGGATAAAAGGAATATTAACTATACTGACCTGAAAAAACCTGGGTAACAATAAATAGTACAAGTAACAGCTTAAGTTTCTCAGACTGTTATAAAATATATGAAACAATGTAAGCTTTTCTTGAGTTATAACTTCACTTCCATTAAGTTTTGGTCTAATTGTGACAGGATACTAGCTTACACAATCATTTCTGCCTATTTCCATTTGGTAAAGGCAATTAAAGTGCCTAATCTATAATATGTTTGAAATTTCAAATCCTTCACTACAAAAAAAGTCTGTAGAAAGGACTAAGACAAGGGCTTTGATTTCTGAATTTATGATTCAGGAAAAGCAAAACAGGATTAATCAGACCCTCAAGAGTCTCAGCTATTTAAGGAAAATTCTGCAGTTTCCTTTTTGTAATCTCTAACCAACAACACTACACAACATATTTCTACTAATGTTTCAAGTCCTAAAACATTGAGAAGCTAAGAGACATTAATTAAATCTTTAAACAGTTTAAAGAAAAAAAGAAGTGAGGTTATGGCCGGCATTTATTTACCTACCTACCACAATTACTGAAAAAGCACTCACTTTTTTCTGTCCTCAGAACAACAAGATACCAGTCTTTAGCCACACTGTTATAACACTGGTGAGGCCATGAATGAAGTTCTGAGTTTCAGGCTGACTTTGACAAGTGAGGTTCCACTTTGGAACCAGTGTCCAGTGTCCAAGTCCAAGCTGCTCCTTTCCCAGACTGCTCTAAGCTGGCCTAGTCCCTGTCTGCCTCTGTAGAGTAATGAACTAAAATAAAATAGAGTCAACAACAGAACAGAAAAGACAAATCTGACTCTTCCATCCAAGAAAAGGCTATTTCCTTAAAAAAATACCCTGAATTCTGTTTCCAACACTGTCTTGCATTTAAAAAAACTTTGAACATAATGCAGAAGAACAGGTCCCATAACCCCAACTCTCCTCCCCCTCATTAGGCTACAAACAAGCAAAAGCAGCTCTTTGACTGTTGAATCCTTGCCACTAAAAGAATACTGGCCAAGTTAATGAAAACTCATGGACTCAGCATTATTAAACACACAAGTCATCTCCAGCCCTTGGAATCCCTCTACTGGAATAGGCAGAAATCTCTGAAAGCTTCACAGGAAGTATCACAGCTCTTTGGCCTGGGATTATACTCTACCCTAACCCTCTGCTCTGGCTGCTGCTGAAACTAGGGCACCAGTGTGACAGACATCCCAATAGTTTTCTTTGGCAGTTCTTCTTTACCAATGAGCAAAAAAGCAAGTAGAAAATTGTATTTTACAGGACATTCTACTTCATCTGATTATGGTTGCTGAAGTTGAAGAACGAAAGTTGATAAAAATTGAGCACTGCAACAAAGGTAAAAATGAGCAGGTGAAGAACAGGGTGAAACAAGTTAAAAATTAACACTGAAAACTATGAAAGAAGGGAGTAGACTAACAGATATGTAAAAACAAGAGATAATGCTATAAACAGATAACTACTTAATTGCTTTAAATTTCAAGAACCAGAAAACAAAATGTATCTTTTTGTGCTGGTTTCTGAGGCTCAAACCCAAATTAGCAACTGTCAATTACGCTTTTCAACTCCTGCATTACTTGAATTTAAGTGACAGCAGTAATGTATGGTGGAAAAATTAACACCAGAAAAAACCCAACCTGCCAGCACTCCTGCCATTTCCCAACTTCATCAGACCACAAAAAGATTCTATGGTTCCCAGATGGGCAGCATTGTATCTACTGTACTTAGGAGATGGTATAGCAAGTAAAACACAAGAATCTTTCTAATTCAGACATGCCTTAGGGCAGCAGCTGGGAATTCACCTGTTACTTGTATCATTAATCACATTCTCTGAGACTATTAATCTAACCACTAGTCCTTTCCAGATACATTTCAAGATTAATTCCTGCCACTCTGATCATCTCATGACTGACACATCACTCAGGGGATGAATCTATCAGATTGTGTTTCCTTGGGAGACTTGGAGATTTCTAGGTCAGGTGATCATCATTGCTGAGCGACACAAAGGCCAGAAACTGAGATTCTATTCCCTGCATTCAACTTGCACTATTGCCAAGCTTCCAAACATCCTCTAGACATTTATTCTGGTTCTTTGGTTTTTTCCTAGTGTAATTTATTAAAAAACCAAAACACAACAACAAAAACAACCAACCATAGTGCACTACAGACAGGGATAAATTATTCAGATAGTTCATGTCCCTCTACACTGGAAGAAAGAGAACTCCACACAACCCACAAATGTTGCCATACTGGATGAGAGCAAAGGCCCAACTGGTCGAGAGTCTTACGAGCAGTAAAAACTGACAGATTGGCAAGTGGGAATTAGACATACACCCATTAATTTTCCCAGAAAGCCATCTCAGAACCTGACAGTCAAGGTCTTCCTGAACCACTCTCTGTAACAGCTTTGTGCCACCTGCTCCTTGCAAATCCACTTAACTCTGCTTTTAAGTCATTGTCTTTTTGAGCCTTCAAAAAGAGAATTTTTTCCAGTGTTTTGTATCAGTGACTTTCACAACTTTAGAAGAAATTTTACAGGACAGTTGTGACAGATTTAGAATTAGATATCTATTACAGAATTTCTAGTTGAGAACCCTCTTCATTTCAGCTTTGTAAGTCTTTATCATATTTTTTCTCAGTTTTTTTTTTTTCTGGTTTAAGTTATCTGTCCTCATAGATAACTAGATTATTCCCCTTGATGCTTTATTATCTTTTTCCTTTTTAGTTATGCTATATCCTTTCTAAGATAAGGAAAACAGAACCTCCACAAAATTCAAATTATACACAATAAATATACTCAGATCATGTTCTGTGTTATTTGCTACTACTTCTTTAATAATACCCAACATTTCATTTACCCTTTTCATTACTGCATGGTACTAAGGTAACATTTTTATATAATCAGTGGCAACTCCAAAGTCTCTTTCTGGAATTGAAATACTTCATTTGTAGTCGATCATATCCCTTTTATCTCATGGCATCATTAATTTTAACAGACTTTGGTGCAAGAACCATAGTTTTTAAAGACTTCTGTATGTATAACAACCTTCTGATGACCACATGTTCCTGTGCAGATTTTGATCTACATGTTCCCTGTTTTCAAAGATGTCTGGATGATCTGCAAGTCTTTATCTTCCCATTACAAAAAGAAGCTGACTTGTCTTAAGAATATCTGTTTATCCATCTACCTGTTAATTCTTTTGTAATAATAAAGAATTTCCCAAAGTTCATACAGTAAGGAAATCAGACCTGCTTAGATGCAGTCTCAGAGAGTACAGCTTTGCTCCTTTTAAAAAGAGCATCATATTTGCCTTTTCAAAATTTTTGTTCTAGGAATACGACGACAGTTTAAACAAAAGGGTCACACACAACATAACAGACAGTTCAGCCATATTAAACACAAATTTCATAAGAAATCCTGAATAAATGTCATCTCCTACTGATCACGTGTGCCTCTTAATATATTAATCTAAATTCTATTGGCACCTGAATCCTATTATTTTTAATACAGTAAAATGACTAGTAGGAAATACTCTGTGCTCAAAGCTGGGACAGCCCTAGCTAGTTTTCTGCTTGGAGATAGGCATCTGCTTTGGCATTCCACACCTATCTGGGAATATAGTTTTAGGTCTCTACTATCACCACCTTCATCAGCAGTATTTCATGGTCAATTTGCATAGCCCTTGATTTAGCATCTAACTACTCAAGTGCTGCTCTGTAACGAGGCTTAATGTGCTCAAAGTCTAAAAAGCTGTACACAGAATTTTCCCCCACTGCATTCATCTTTTTAAATTACAGAGTTAAAAGAAAAATTAAAAGCAGTACTAAATAAGTGCAATAAAAAGAGGGGGTTTTAAAAACATATAAATTGCTTTCCAACAGTTTACAGCTTTCAAAGGGCAGTTTAAAGCCATTATATTAGATGATGGATCAGAGATTGTGATCTGTTTTGACATTCTCAAGTAGAAACTTTATTTGTTATTATATTTTTTTACATAGGAAATACTAATTTATTACCCTGATTTGGCAACTACATAGTGTCCCACTAAGCTTTCTAAATGCTTATTGTATTATTATGATTCCTTAAAATTAAGTTTTCTATCTGACTTGGAATACAGATGCTTTTTTCTACTAAATAAACAAGCTTTCTAGTTTCTGAAATCTATCCCTACGTATTTATAGTCTGTGATAATATCATGTCCTGACTCTCCTTCCGATGCAGAGGTTCTTAAGTTTTCACTATTAAGCAGGTGTTCCTGAATATCATCTACAGTTATAGAACAATTTTCTGAAAACTCCAATAATTTATCATGATTTGAGACTGATTACCCTGCATGCTGCAGACAGAATCCAGAGTTCGTTTTCTCTCCATCCGGAAAGCTGACTCCCTTCTCACCTGCTACATCATACTGGGTATTTACAGCTAGTTATCTAAGAAAAACAACTACAATTTACTTAGTAAATTAAATTTGCTTTGAAGTAGAACTGTACCCCAGAAGCACAAGCAATCCTTACTGCCCTCCCTACTTTGTTATGAAAGCCAAACACTACTACCTGGGAGCAATATAACACAGGCTCCTCAACCGACTTCTGCAGGCATCAGTCTTAGAGAAACATTTTTAAATAAGCAAATGCACACACTGTGAGGCAGCACTGATAAAGAGAATAAAGGAGGAGAAGCCAGAAGACTCATCCAAAACATTCCCACGGTACAGCAGTTTGAGGAAATACCACATAAAGCAGTGGGAAGTGAAGATTCCATCAACAAAAAATCCTGTACTATACCTGAACCCCATAAACGTCTGAAGTCCTATAAGAAGACTTACACAGCTGCATAGATGCTAGTCTCCAATAACAACAACAAACTAACTGCCATACAGTGTAAAAAACATTGGCAGCATACAAAACAACCCAAAACTTTAGCTCTTAAGCTGACTAAAAGGACATAAAAAAAAAAAGATAAGCAATTCTATTTTACCAGTGTTCTGATATACCTTAAACTATTTTATCCTGACATTTTCTTTTTTTCTCCTATGAAAACTATGTATAAGGTGATCTGGTTTTATGGAAATGATTGCTTAAATGTATCATTTCCAAAAAAGACTGTTGCAAGGGACAAGAATATACAAAGGAAACACTTTAACGGAGCAATAGACCGAAAATTCATAAATGCCAAGATCAGCTTACAAGAAACAAAATGAGTCATAAATGTCTGTTATCTGTCTGGAGAACACGTCAGCAGCTCAACTACATCCTAATGTGCAGTTAACACCAACAAAAAGAGAAGGGCAGCAAATGCACAACAGAAACAAGCTGTAGAGCAAGGCTGATGTATTGGACAGGTGCGTTATAGGAAACAAGATGAAATTCGATAGTGACAAGAAGTCACATGGAAGAGCAATAAATGGCACAGAGATACCCTGAGGAATACCAAACTGGAAAACAAGTCCAGAAGTGCTTTGATTGGTGGAAAAGGGTTTTTTAAAATTATACAAGACAGACAGAAGGGAATCCTTGCTCTACTTTCTGAGGATTCTTTCAGTCCTTCCAAGTGTGCTCTTTTGATACTGAACCTGGTGTGTGCGTCCACAAAAACCTGGTACATGGAAAGGAGCTTCAAGTGTTTCAGAAGGCAAGTGACAGAACCACACCAGCTTGGGCATTTTTGACATTTTCTTAGGGAATGAACCATCATGTGGTCATATGCCCATGCTGGTCAAGTGGGGATTAGAACTTTAACAACTTTAGCACCTCCTGTAGCAGCAGCTTCCAGCAGGTAATGTTGGTAAACCTTAATGAGGCACAAGAAAACTTCTGCAGCTCAGGAGAGTCAGGAAGTGCTACTGGTTTGTCTTGGAGTCCAAGCAGTTCCTGGAAGAAACTCAAATAGTAGCAAGAGGTGACCACTTAAGAGGTCAGTGGATGATCCCAAGTAAACAGAGGTACAGTTTAAAAGATATTGCAGCTTTCTGAGTATATCAAGGAGTAGGTGATATTTTTTTTCTGTTTTTTGTCATGACAAACTGCTTTCAGGGAGAATATTGACAAATTAATTTTAACCTATATAGAAATGACTGTTGCTACTGTTATTTTGGGAGAGACCAGAAAAAGCAGATCCTCAAAAGGATTCAGGGACGTCTTGCTAGGTGGTGTGGTATTAACAAGTCGTCAAGTCTCAGTACTAAATTTGGCCTCTGTGTTACATTTTCTGAGCTTCCATGACAGATGGACATGACAGGTTATCAGCCTTTGTTGTGAAACAGGAATGCTCCTATCCATTTTTTAAGGAATAAAATGGAGGAATGCTGCCAACAGATCAGAAGGATTTCTCCTAAATTCTAACTGGAAAAACCTGTAGAGCATTCCTAAAATCATCTATAGAACTATGCAATCTTCACTTGAATTAAATTTGGAAAGACATATTAGAAACAGCATTAAAAGAAGCATCCTTCCTCAACAGAAGAATGCTTCCACTGGGACCCCTCTGCTACAGAGCCATTATACGATAAGCAAAATGTGAGTGATGTGGTTAAACCAATAAACAAGAACGAGGCACTTCATTTCAATTGCTCATGAGAAACACAACATGAGGAGGTTGATGTTTTCCTTGCATTTTCATCTTCTGTGGATCTGTCAAAATAATTCAGAATTGAACTGTACTGGAAATGCTTCACAGTATGATTATGCTTGAAGTTCAGCAAAGAGCAGCATGTTGAAATTAGTTTGAACTCTCTCCCAGGGAGAGGAGTGATGGACACATTCTTCACTCAGACTACCATGCCCATCTTTACAAAAAAAAAAAGGAAAAAAATAAGGGAGTTCAAGAGCCTACATGCTTCACTGAAAATTTTAAAAAGTAATTGTTATTCATCAGGAGAAATTTAAGTTCCTCCTTTGATTTGGAATATAGATAAAAGCAGTGGCCCCAGTAGAGGTCCTAGGAAAATACACCAAATTCTTCTCAAAAGATACTGCATAGCTGCTGTGCACATAAAGATTTCAATTTCTCTTGCTTAACAAAACAATTTCTCTCCTTGAGTTACTATAAATCCCAGAAAGGCTGTGGACACAAAGTTTACCAGGACTCTGAGCTGGATATAAACTAGAAGTCTTAAATTGCACAACATGATACCATGTTAGCTCCCAAACATGGATGCACACATCATTCTAAAAGACAAGGTCATGTTTTCTAAAAGTGTAAGTTTCTGTTGAGCTAAAGTCTTCAAAGTAAAGGAAATATCCTGCCCATTCTTAATCATAATTGAGAGTGCTCTTGATGTTGTGGACCAAAATAGAAGAAGAGGAAGAAGACGGTTTTCATTTTAGATTCAGTGGCTCTATCAGACAGTAATTTAGTTAATAATTGTATTAACTGAAACATGTGCAGCAGCTTTGGCAGCAAAACAGAAATGCTATACTACAGGAGCCATGCTAGAGCTGTTCAGTAATCTGACAGCTGGTAAAAGACAGACTGGCCTGTATTTGACTTTCAAAACACTTTATCAATCAATACAAGCCTCAACCATGAGGGCAACTATCACAGTATAAAATAAATTAGGAAAGTTATATAACAGCCCTAAAGAGTCCTACCTTTTTCACAGGATTCCATGCACCTGGCTTCATGCAGCAAGACTTTGTTAGTCCACCTGAGTTATTAGCTGAAGACAATAGATTAAGAGGGGATCCAGTGTTTGCCTTGCCTGAAGATTCAGACTCTTGGGCACAGTGCAGACAGAAAGCCCCTGTAGTAGCAGCAGCAGCAGAACTCCAAGAGCAAAAAATTCTGTGTCTCTTTCTTTGTTTACCAGATTTCTGACTCATTCTGGAAAATTTTCTTGAAATACAATGCAACAGAAATATGAAGAAATTATGTTACCAGCTCTGAGCAAGAAAGAGCTGTGAGAGAACAGGAGAGAGTAAGTGGAACCTAAACGCCTCTCGCAGGAAGCAGTGCCTGCAGGTAGCTGGAGGTTCAGTTCTTATCACCACTCCTTCAGTTCTTATCAGCACTGCTGTGCTGCAGGTGATTAGCTGAGGTAACACACTGCACATGCCAGCATTGCAGTCACACACACCGCTCAGAAGGAAATAGCACATCCCCATCACTGCACAGGCCTGACCTCAGGAGAGGAGACCATTGCCTACAGCAGGGAACCAGCAGGATGCTAACAAAGTCTACATAGCATTACATGAGTCACGGCAGATATTTTTAAAATTTATTACTACTATTATAATTTTAAAACTGCCTATCTCTAAAATGTCAAGCAAATTTCACAGTCTTGAGAAGTTTTAATCTCTACTGCACACAGAAAATGTTAACAAAATGAACCAAACATTCCAGAGAAAGTCCTTTAATGCTTTGGTTAAACTACCAAGAATTTCCTACTTTTTAGCCTATTGATCGGAACACATATTAACGCATTCCTCTTACAGAATAAACTCATACCATTTTCATCACTGCTACAATGCCACCTTACAGAAAATGCAACCAGTAGCAGAACTAATTTGCAAAATAAACTCACTCTTTTATAAATGTGTGATTTTACATATCTAAAAATCAAGAATAAGAAGGAAACTTAGTACAGTAAAACCCATGTTTCAGTTTCAGAAGGTGCTTTGTTATAGAGAAAATCATCCAAAGCACGTACTATTTAAAGCTGCTTTCTCCTGCATTCATCACGATATTAGCAGTAATAATATATAAATGCTTCAATCGATATCAAAATACAGGAAGGTTGATAAATATTGCCCTAAGAAATCAGATTTTCAAGAAGTACAATAAAAGAGGGATTAGGGTAGAGACCTGACTTTTTTTAATCATTATCTTTTTGACACACCTTACAACACCTCTATGTGGTTGTGTGACTAGACATAGCATTTTACACATGCTAGAACTATATCCATAATATTCCAGTGACTCTGAGAGCAATAGTCTAGGACTAATGACACAGTAAAACTTCTATCAAGATCTTAAAAGGAAGATACACAAATTCGAGAAATGACTGAGCTCAAATAACTCATAAAAGCAGTTGATAAGCTCTGAAATTTGTTTTTGAAAGGGTTAAGTAGATTTAGGATGATTTTTCTGCCCTGCTCCTTCTCATCTTTCCTAAAACGTGTCCCAGAAAATAGAAGTAAAAATTAGCACAGCATATTCAAGGAGCTAAACATTTTTTTAGTATCAAATACTGCAAGTGTATCATGCTCGGTTACGTGCTAAGAACAGCCTCAGTGCAGTGCTGTTAAAAACAGTTTAATGACATGTGGCATTCAGACAAATCCGTTTCTGGATTTGTAGCACAGCACAGGCCAAACACCGAGGGTTAAAATGCCTTCTGAGACATGATGGCTGGATTGACTGGCAAGAATAGGGGCTTCTTAGAGCTCTAGAAAGACTTCAGGGAAAAGCAGTGCTCTGGATACAGCTATCTTCCTTGATGCAAGATGCATACCTCCTGTTAGGACAGCACTTGACATTACCCACTATTTCTCATTTGCATAATATTGCACATTTCCTAAGCTCATGGCACAGTTTTTCACCCTTGTGACAGTATAAATTTGTTGTGTGCTTGGTTTTTTCATTTACCTTCCATTTTATACCACAGATTCGGCTTTTATTAAAGAAATTAATAAATTTGCTGATAAAAATTTATATATCGGCTCCTAATCAAATTCCTTAATTCTTCTAATTGAGTGACTAATACCATATCACAGAGAACAAGCAGGAAGAAAAAATAACGGCCTCGAATTCCTGAGCACATTAAATCTGCTTCCAGGACTCATAAAGAAGTCTGGTGTGGCTACCTGGGCACCATGCATTTGGGCACATGTGAATTCTTCTGGGCATAAACCAAGGGATAACCACAGCAAAAGCAGTGCTACCGTAACCATCATCAACTGAAGCCTTGTTTCTTTAGGATACAAAGACCCTACTCAAAAAATACCCTACCTCAAAATCCAAAGTCCTCTTACCACCTTGCTGGGGTGACAGTAACCCAAGCAGGTCCCAGAGAAGCACAGGCATGTGCTGCCCCTTCTCCAGGATTCATTTCCCTTGCACTGGAGATGGATGGAATGAAGCAAGTATGACCATTTCATGCCATCCAACAAAGCCAAGCAAATGAAGGGACGGCTGAAACTGGGGGCTTCGTAGCAGAGTGACAGAGGAAGCAGGATACAACTACTTTAAAAACCGTCAAATTGATTTTGTATCTGTTAAAAATCATGATGTCACAACAATAAGACTAATTAAAGCCCACGATCACAAGTAAAATTTCTACAGGCCAGGTTAGAGAAGTATATCGCATTTAATTACTTATTTGGACTCTGCAAATGTGATTACATTCAAATGATGGGGACGTATCTCAAATGAACAAATAAAAGGCATCAAGAATGTTCAGAATACTACAACACAGAACACAAACAGAAGAGAACTGAAAAACAAAACTACACCACAATGAACAACCTCCAAATGCCTTTTTCCTCTCCTAAGGTAGAACAGCTGCCATGGGTGGATAAGGTATGAGCACAGTACAGCATCTTTCCAGAGGAACTGGCTTCAACAAGCTCTTATGTTTTTAATGCATTACTTCTGAACATGCTCATTAAGGTTTTTTTAACAACCACTTCAAAATATTTCATGTTTTTTCCCCTCCTTCAGGCCACGAACATGTATAAATAGTTCTTTTTAATGAACTGTCAGAGCTACGAAAAAATTTGGCAGGCTGGCTGAGAGGTAAGCAATCTTTTTCATAGCAGAAAAACAGAACAAACACTGGCATATTCATGGAATCACAGCTTTGGTTTGAAGGGATCTCAGGAACTTTACCTGGTCCAAACCTCACTCAAAGCAGAGGCTATTCCATATTTTATTTATCAGCAGATTTCTAGGCCTGACTAGTCAGTCCAATTGTGAGCTTCAAACATTCCAACATTGCTTCTTCAAGCTTTAAACAAATAAGAGCATCTACAACTTTTATTCGAAAGGTTAATACTGTATATTTTGACTTTAAAAAAATAACACTATTTAAAAGCTATTATGTCTACCTAATGCATCACTTGGATTTGTATAATGACCCATTAGAGAAACTACAGGATCCATCTTCCACATCATGTACAAGATGCAACAAGAAAGTGAAAATTCACCCTAAGCTGTCCTATTCATTTACTCCAAATTCATAAGCAAAAAAACAGGTAACAATAAGCAGATTTCAGAGGAAGTGCCAGCTTACCATCTTTGAAACAATTACTAACAGATAGCAATTATACTAATAAAATTACAGTGTCTGAGGGTAACAAATTTTTCCTTCTTTTATAAGTTTTTGTAGTCTTTCAGGTTAAATCATTCAAGACATCTTGACTAATGATGAATTTTGCTTGACAGTAAGCAAAACAAACCTAATCTCCCATGTTTAAATAATTCTGACATTTCAGCATTGTTCCATAGGTCTTAGTCATATTTTCCAAAGAGATACTAGTTTTGTAATGCAAGTAAGTTTAAACTTCTCTCAGTGTCAACCTTAAGAACTCATCTGAAAGCCACACACTTAAAATTTAGCTTGCTTGCTTTTACCTGACTTTGAATGATGATTAATACAAACATCACATAGAGCAGATGGACAGTGAAGTTGAAAAATGTCATGTTTTTCTTACAGACTGCACTACTGAATACACACCCTGTATGTATGGGAGACATTCCTTCATCTCATTTATGTATTATTAGTAGCCAAAAAACCTAGAAAGCTGTTACAGAATTGAACTTGAGTTACCTCGAGTTAAGGTTTTAAATTATTTAATTCTTTAGATAAAATTCCTTAACCATTAAATACATAGTCTATTTGATTTGATATCTTACTAGAGCTATGGAATTGATAATTCTTAACTACATTATTGCCCTCCAGAGCTACACAGCAGAATGCAAACTACATTTTTCAATATTTCACTGTTTCATTAGAACATCTCATATTTAAAATTGCTGGAGGCTCATCACTTGCAAAATAACTTAAATAAATATCAGACCTCATTTAGTGTTTTCATTTTCATGCTTTAATACTAGAAATTATACAGATCTCTTTAAATTATGAAAATGAAAGCAGACAGAAAATGCCATTCATAAATAAGAGATTATATGAAACCATGCATATATAAACAATTGCTCTTTCTGACTAGCAAGTAACCAGAAAACATGCAGACACAATCACTTTAACAAGTGGCATATTACCTGGGTGGAGCTGGCAGCGACAGAAATGCAGTCAATGAAACCATGTCTCCGAGTGAAAAATGCCACTATCTGCTGCCACCGGGAAGGCTCAGTCCGTAACTCATCTGTTGAGCCTTTCTTTGCCCACTGCTTCTGTTTGGGGCCTACAGAGCTGTGGCTGGAGCCAGTGTTGCCTCGACTGGCACGAGAATAGAGAAGTGTGTTATTTCCGAAAATGTAATTCATCTCTGCAGCTCTGCAGGTGGTTGCCAGGCAGTCTTAATTCCCTACCAGCTGCTGAGTGGTGAATGAGCAGGAGGAAAAAAATGCAGATAGAATTACAGCAGCATCGTTTACAAACCAGGAAAACAAAATTCTTGCTAACTGATGCTATTTTTCTTCCAAGGCTTTCCACCCCTTACATCCCCTTTCTACCTCTGATTACAATGAGGAGTATAATCTTGAGAAATTTCAAATATTAAGGAAAAAAAAAAAAAGCAGCAAGCAAAGGTTTTCCTTATTTTTCCTTTCCGGAATGCACAGGATGAAAACCTTGCTTTCTCTTCCTAGCTGCCAACAGATATTTAAGGGAAGCTGGGTAGCAGGTACAGTACAACGTTACAAATTCACAGCTATGAGGATGGTGGTGGATGATAACAGCTACTGGGTGGAGAAAGCACAGATCAAAAATAACCAAGTTTCAATCACTGCCTGTAGAAATATCCAATAGCATCTTTTCACTTCCTTGCTTGCATAAATTATGAACCTGAAGCAAACAAAACAGGGAATATAAAGCAGAACTGCACTTGTTCACTGATTCTGTCTTTATGAAAACATTCCACAGAGCAAAACTACTTTAACACCATGTTCAAAACAAATATCTAAAAAACAACTGTTTGCTGGTTTCTTCTTGTTTTTCCCTGTTCTTTTGTGCATAAAACAACTATGGAGGGAGTGAATCACAGTGCCACAGAAGAGTCATTTTGTGTTGTGTATCAGAGGATGTCTAGTGAGGTTGTTCTGCTGTGGTTTGGGGATTTTTTTAATTATCAAGAGGATCAGAGAGACTAAGATTAAACACTACAAGTCCACACTCTGTTGTTCTTGTTCTGTGAATAATGTGTCACGTTCATAACACCTATGCCCAAATTTCTGTGGCTACTGTAAGCATATTATGAAAACAATAAATACATATCTTTGTGACACAACATTACTTCTCAAAAGTACAAGAATAATTCAAAACCAAAAAATTCTTACTATTCACTAATGACTTTTCAGTAAGATTATTTTGATCTCCCATGCACACGACAAGCATTACTGTTATAGGTTTTTTCTGCTCTCTTCATAGTAAAAAAGAATTCAGAATAATTATCTGAAAGATTATATGGAACTCAAGTTATCTTACAGAACTCACCATCCAAATTTTTATAGCCGACTATCTTTAAAAAAATCCTCCAGCTCACATCAGAGGGATTATTTAGGAAATCAGTTAAATGTCAAGCTTTCATTACTAGCTCATCTCTGGAAAGCCAAAAGTTATCAAAACCATTTGTGGTATATTTCTACAGTCATAATCATAGCACCAGGGCAAACATTTTTAAAAAGCAGAAAAGTCTCCATATGATAAACAAAGGCAGAAAAATTCCTTACAGACACATAATTCTAAAAATCCACTGATTCATGATGTGCATTTTAGTGGGGTTACCACATTCCCCCACATACTTTTTGGGGTGCAACATAATCTGCTGTTTAACAAATTCTTACTGACAGCAATCCTATTCTGAGTTACAGTTTTTTCCTGCTGGCTTCTATTACAAGCAGAAATAAGAAGTACATTAATTGAAATCTGTCGTAGTGAGATCAATGCACCATTTACTTCTAGTAACTAGTACAGCTCAATAACACACCACATGCCAATATTCTGAGCACACCTTTCAGACAGACTTTATTAATATTTATAAAATACAATGGTTTATCACTGTAAGTCATATGAAACTCGGTCTGACTTGTGCCGTGCCCTTAAAGCTATGAGCATAAGATAAATAATGGAGCTTGAGAAATGCCTGAGACACAGTAGATACAATGATCCTTTCAAATGGACAAGCTATTTATAATGGGAATTTTGTCACAGGAAGGCTGCAGCCCTTCCTGAGCCCTACCTTCTTCCAGACACAGAAGACACACCCAGCCTGAAAAATTCTATGAATTTATTACCGGAGAAATCGATTAATCCCTGGCTATAATTGAAGGTGTTTGGAACAAGGTACAAATGTCATGCTTTGAGTTACAAGTCTTTTTATAAAGAGCCAAGGTGAAAATATTTTTTATATTTTTCTACATTTGGCCTTGAATGTCAACACTGCTATACAGCTTATTAAATATCTTAGAGCACAATAATTTGTCTAACATTCAAAAGAACTTCTTTAAGAATTCATTTCTCTCTCTGTTTTTCCCCCTAGGCTCCAAACAGAGAATCACATGGAAGAGTTTGTTTAAAATTCTGGAAGAAAACATAATACATGGACATGCAATCTATCAAGTACCTGTTTTTTTTACTGTTACATCAATCTGTCTGAAGATAAGAGAGGTTTGCTGTGTTTTAAGGCACTTTCTTTCAAGGATGATTCCCACACAGCCAACAATCCGCTATGGCATCAATGACAAAGTCATTTTAGAAATCAGCACTTCAGGAAAGCATCATACGGACAAAAAGCTTCCTGAAAGTGAAGCAATAATGATTTAATTTCAACTGAGAGAGAAATCCAGAAAAGTACTTAAGGAAGAGGTTATGCAACCCCATTGGTGATGCAAGCCAGCAATCTGTGTCACCTACACTCCATATGGATGCAATGATATCGAGCAAGATTTGCTGACGCCTAAGCAGACACAGTTGCAGTTATTTGTAGAAGGAGCCAGTACTGTGGTGATGATACAAACCCTGATTTTTACATGTTACAAAGCAACCTGAAGATAAAGGCAAGGCATAGCTCTAGAGGTGGCACAAAATCAGGATAGCACAAAGGAGTCCAGATTAGAAGAATGGTCACTTGTACAGTTGAGAAATCAGTGAGAGGCAGTAAAAACAAGGGCTCATTTCAGTCAAAGAGCATTTCAACAGAGGGTCAAACATGTATGAGTAGAAACTGGAAAAAGTTCTACTTGCACAGAAAAGGCAATATCCAGAGAAAGGAAAATCATCAACACAGATGTCGCAGCTGGAATTGCATCTGTGAATGCCTCCAGAGTCAGGAGGCAGAACAGGGAGGCTCATCGGAAAACTGCAGGAAGACCTAAAAGGAGTGGAGAGCTTTCATCACCTCTTTTTCATATTCTGGATATTGAACTGAAGGGCATAAAATTAAAAACAAAGCAAACAAAAAACATCACATACTAAAACAAAACAAAAAACACTATTTACTGTTAGGCAAGAATTAAGAATTCGCAGATTTGAAAAGACTTCTACCCTGAAATAAAACAGCACATAATTAAGATTTCTACAATAGTACACATATCTGTCTACAGATTAAGAAATTTACTGCAAGATTCATCTGCATTTGTTGTGGCAGCAGAGTAACATTATTTGTTCTGTGGCCAATTAACAAGATACAGTAATCGCAGTGGTTATTAAATGTAAAAATCAATATCAAATATATGGGCTAGAATTCCTCTGACTTAGTATCCAAGCAAATGGGTATTATCAGTTTGCTGAGACAAGTAAAAACATAACATAATGCTCTATTTTAATTTCTCAGATAAAGGTTTCCTGGGCATAACTTTACAAGCAGAACGCATACCCAAAAATTAAAAAGGCACAGGAACAAAACTTGTTTGTAAACAGAAACAGCAGTTATACCTCAATTACCCTTTCTGAACAAAAAACAACAATCCCCCTGAAGCATTTGAAAAGTATTTTATATTAGTTTTACTACTATTCTGCTAAACAGAGTATTGGCTAAAATAAGCACAGACCCTAAAGGAAAAAAACCTGACTGAAATAACAGAGAAAATTCAAGAATCACCTAAAACAATGGCAGGGACTTATTTTATTTTCAATATCACTTAGGTTTTGACCAAAAAAAATAAGAGACAAAAGAAATGTGCAGAACTTGGATACTCAAACATAAGACTACGCAACTTAAACTCTTCAGGCATGGGAACAAAAACAATACTGAAAACATAGATACAAACTCATGTTTATTTCTTACACTTTTCAGAATTCTAGATTTAATAAACTTTTACTGGCATAACAAGTCTAAGTCTCATTAACAAGTTTATGCAATATTTTAAGCCAAAGCCCAGGAGTTCAGGACTCAAATACTATGGAGAAAAAAAATTGTTAGCCCTTTTTGCTAAGAGATGCCAGAAAGTCTATTTTAACTATTAGTTCAGATAGGACTGAAGAATAGTTCTTGACCAAGTGTCATACACATAATCAATAAAAAGGACATATCTTACTGCTGGAACTAACTTATAAGTAAACATCCCATCACAATTATACTATAATGATCTATTTTAGTATAAATATTTAATATAAAAGATCATTACCTTATTACTCACAATACACCTCAGACAACCTACCAATCTGGGCAGATTGAATTGCCTGGTCTTCCGCACCCTGCTCATGAACCTCCTGCCCATCTTTTTGGCATGCCAGACTGATAAAAACATCTTGTGTTTAATGCAAGTCTCCTTAGGCTTGCTTCAGTCATCAAAATGAACCCAACTGCACTGAGAGCTCAAGGAAAATCTGGGGCGAAAACAGTGCAACCTGTTACTAGGATGACTTGATGTTGATTACTGTATCTTAGGTTGTTCTAATGTTTGGATTAATCCAGAGTCCATCTGTTACAGTTTTTCTTTCTTGTCTCTGTTGACAAGAATTTATTGAGCAGATCCATATGGAGAACTGGGCAGATTTGGTCAACTGTTTCTTACTATAAAACACAAACTGACACCTTTGTATGTATTTCCACATTCTTTAATTACAGGAAGTTTAAGAGCAATAACCTACCAAGAACTTGGGCAATGCATTTTAATTAAAGACTGCATAACAGCTCCTCTCAAGTGTGACCACCAAAGTACAATACTAGTCTAAAAATAAATATGTCTGAGGGTATGGTCAAGTTTTTCTTTATAATTCCCAGTATTCTAGGTATGCTCCTAACACCAGAAGCACTGCCTTTCTGCTGAAGATGGTAAAGCTTTACAAAGCTCTCAATTTAGAAAAAAGTAACAGATTGCAACCTTCTCACAATCATAACCCATCTTGCAAATTACATGATCTTTGATTTCTAAATGGAAACAGTATTTTCATTTTCAGGATAACCTCCTCACCTACCTGCTCAGACTGGAGCAGGACAAGAAAATCTACTGGGGCAAAGAGGAAGTTAAAATTACTTTGACTGTTGGTTAACCTTGAACCTGCACGGTTCAAATCATGAAGACCACTACCCTTTCCAAGAGCAGAAAAACTCTCCAAATTTACAGAGAAGGCCGCTTTAACAGCAGCTCCACAAGCACTAAAAAGACTTCTGGGGAAGCACTTGAGAGAACAGAGGGGATTAGAGGGAAGACACACCAGGAGATAAAAAGAAGGGAACCTATTGAGACTATCAGCACAAGATTTGGGTTCACATGGAAGGGAGATTGTTGGCATTGAAGGAAGGATGTGTGAATATGCACATTTATATAACTATTATATAATACATATTTATATATAATATAGCTATTTCCATACAGATTAATGGGAAGGAGTTAAATAAAGGTGCTCGTTTGCAGTTGAAGAAAAAGGGCAGAGTAGACAAGCAATGTATGCTGTAATACCTTGATTGGTATAGCCAGAAACCAAAAGGCTATCAGCAGTTGAAAGATTATTTCAAAGTCAGAGGCTGATTATAGATCACTGTGTTTACAGGCTGTAAAACAACTGTCACCTGCTAATCTATTGTTCTGAATACAAATTTTCATTTCTGAAATAACCATTCCCTAGTCATTCTCATCATTTTAGAGACTCAGCATTATTAACTCTAGTTTCATTGGTATCTCCTGAGTCAATTCTTTCCCAAACTGAGGGGTCAAACTAGTTCATTCTTCATTCCACAGTAGCTGCCCTGTCTCTGACCATTCTTGTTGTTCTTCTTTGAGTATCTAAATTTTCCTTCTTAATCTAGATAATGAATGGTGCAGATTTCTAGAGCGATAAGATAACACAGTTATATTCCCATTTGCGTCTCCGATTATTCCTTGTATTCCATTTGCCTTTTTGACTGTAAATTGAGTACTGAGATGATTATTCCATTAATCCGTTATAAACCTCAGCTCTTATTCCCCTGAGATGATGCAATGAGAACACAAGTTCTTCAAAGATTCTTCTGGTAACCTCCATCCATGATTACCGATCTTCTTCCTTAACCTCTACTTTCCTTTTGTTGCTGGTTTGGTTTTGGTGGGGCATTTATGTTTGCTTGGGTTTTTTTAACAACTAAATACCAAAATATTTTTTTCCTTATTTCATGGCAGCTTAAGTTTCTCCATAATCTTTTTTGAGTGCATCTATTGTGTGCATCTAAGAAAACCTAAAAACCTACATCAACAAGATGATCTTTAAGCACATGCTTTAAGGGATTTGTGTAGCAGGAATTCTCTTTGCAATGCATTCACTGCTTTCTCATCTCTAATTTCTCCACATGCTCATTGATTCTGCTCTTTAGAACAGTTTCACCGTGTTTTGCCAGTACAGAAATCAGAGTGAGTTCCAATTTCTCCTCTCCCTTCTGGAAGCTATTTTAAGAACAAGAATCACCTTGCCATATCTCATTCCTGTGATACTACAGTCAGGATAAGTAGGCTGTTACACAGCACTGCAGCACTAATAGATAAGCAGTTTCAAATCAGGGTTAATTTAAAACCATTAAGCTTAAATACCATTAGGTCCTGGAAATACTTTTCCAAAGATGACTAAACATGTGAAAAAAAGCAGGCATACACCGAGTGGGCACAAGATATTTATTTCACAGAGTAAAACTACAGGGCATGTAGTCAGCAGAACTGCTGTGCTAGGATTACAAAGCCTGTCTTGGCAAAGGTTTGGGTACCACTGAGAGACTATTAGACGTTTTTTTGAAACTATGTATCCACTTCACAAAGTGCAGGATATGGGACACAAAAACACAAGCTGCTGCTTCTAAGTAAGAGGAGAAGAAAGGCTGAAGGACATACGTCTCACCCTACAGGCACTCACAGGACTAGGTCAAATAAAATGCCCAACTAACCTACTGCCTCTCTCAGCAGTGAACAGTGTAGGTGTAGAGCGATCCTTCCCTGCTCAATACACCACCACAAGCTCCAACAGAGGTTCACAGAGCCAAAGAAGGTAAACTCTTGTCTTACTGCTTTTATTCTAATACAAGACTACTTGCACTCCAATGCAAACTGAGCCTGAATATTTTCTCCCAGATCTGACATTGCAAGGTGTAAGCAGAGATAAAGCACAGGAGCACTGACACTGGGCACAGCTACTGCTTCAAAGGTATTCACTGGGTGCGTCACTCAGGCAAAAAGATTCCTTTAGTTAAAATTTAGGGGTAAAACTTCCATCTTTTATTCAATGGAGACCAGTTTCACCTCAGTTTGAAGCATTTCATTGTTTATGATGCCTTTTCCTAGTCTTAAAATCAAGAATCAAACACGGTTAGAAGGGAAAAAGGTATCTCACCTCTGTATTTATTTCAAGGATCCTAAGGTGCACCATGTCCAGGTGGAATGTGCCAAAATGCACACTGCAATGCACACCCCCAACAGATCAGGTAGATTCCCCAATGAGAGACTCAAGTGAGCCCCCCTCCCCAAGGAACCTTCCCCTGGATGATCCTATCTCAGTTTACAAAATGTGTTCTGGAAAGGACCTTGGTGTCTGGGGCTTTCTGATCCCTAACTACGAGGCTTCTAAGATGTTTAGTCTCCTAGCTTGACAAATCAGTTTAAGAATGTAGGCTAAAAACCACTAAGAATACAAAAGCTATAAAAAGGTATATCAAAGGGGTATAAAAGAAAAGGCAAAAAAAAAAAAAAATCATGGAATCATTCAGAGACAGGAAAACAGTAACTCATTTGCATTTAATGTCATAATATTATGAAGCCACAGTTTTAGTCACTGAGGTAAGTTTATATAACCACAAAAGAGTCCTCCAATTGCTTTAAATGGGCTAACAACATTAATCCACATGTTCCCTTTGGTAAAGGGAAGTGGGGATTTTCACTGCATCACCTGAAGCACAAGTGCTCTAGCAGAATCCAACAGCCCCAGCCAGAATGACAGGTCTGTGCAGGAGATCAAACAGGCAGCCAGCAATGGGAAGGTAATCCCTGCACTGCCTGACCTGCTCAGCACTGTCTGTCCCCAGCACCCCTAGAACAGGGATGACCATTCCTGTGAACATATGAGGACAGGGAAGTGTCCAACTGTGTGAAAGTGGCCAACATGAAATATGGACATGAGTCCATGATTATGGAACTACAAGTTAAAGACTTCCTCCACCAATCCCAATCTACTCCTCTACAATTCCTAGAGTATGCTGCTACTCCACTGATGATTGCACAAGGCTGTTCTAGAGATACCAAATATTCAACCAGTAGAAAGTCTTTAGCTCCTTACAGATGTACCATTCAGTCAATAATTAACATTTCCATATATAGCATGAATAAGCAATTTTAGGCCCCTTACTAGACTTATAAAACCAGTACAATGTTCCAACTAAAACATTTCTGTTCAGCTGCCCGTATCTGTGACACACGTAAGGAACAAACCGAGTGCAGGCATTTTCCTCACACCCTTTGAAGATTGGTGCTATGGTGAAAATCTCCAGAGACAAATCATCAAAAAAGATTTGATTAAAGACAGAGCTGCAGAGACTTTTCTCAGTCAGTAAATCTAGCCTCCTGTTACCACATGCAGCCACACGATAATATCATTTATAAACTTATCAAATACTTTGAAAAGTTTTTAAGAACTTGTGCAAATTTCAAATGGGAATTACGGCTATAATGGAAATGCACTGAATATTGCAATATTAGGAATTTATTTCAGAGCAAGATATAGATTTATCATACTAATCATGGTATATCTTTCCAGTACAAGTTATGTTTAGCATCTTACAAATTATTACATGTTTCCTTTAGAGCTTCTGTCTTAACAGTGAAATAATAGCTCCAAATACCAACACACAATACACAAATAATACAGAAATATATGGAAGCCCCAATCGAGTTCTACACTTAAATACTGAATTGCCATGCTACATCATATATATATGATAAAGATCTGTCATACATAGGTTGTTCTAAATAAAGATTAGAGTCTGGGTTTTTTTTAGTCTTACTGCACCATGACCTGCTATTTTATAGCATTTTAATAATCTGTTATTCAAAGCTTTTTTCCCTGATAGAAAACTTCAGCTTCCACTCCACAGTTTAAAAACTTGTTTGGTACCATATCATATCAGTGACAGATTGACTTGATTGGAGCTGTTTAATAAAACCAAATTTTAACTCCAAACCCGTCACTCCAAAAGGGCTGTGATCTCACTGTGCTACAGCACTGAATTCAGTGTTACAGTGAAGGAAACCCTGTTGTAGCTCGCCATCTCGTGGCAAATCTGCAGAGCAGATAATTTCAGAACTCTCAGGACCACACATTGGAACCACACGTTTCCAGGTGGAATTTGGAAACCCCATACTGAAGAAATTGCGGTACTCGCTGCCTAGCTACCTGAAAATATTCTTCAAAACCTTTGGGACAGAATATTTGTGAAGGATTTGAAGTTTGACCATTTTCACTATCTCTTCATGGCTCTCTACCATTAAATACTTGTTTTAAAAGCTGTTTTACAGCATTAGCGTTCCATTTCATGCAGTATTAGACCAGAGGACACAAAACCTCCTGGGCCAAGTTTACTTCTTTGTTACTTGAGACACAGGAAGTAAACATTTCTTCTTAAACTGACAAAGCTCCACTCTAACAAGACCAAACCTGTAAGTCTTACTTAAATTTTAAATCAGCACAGCTAGTGCCTCTTATTTCACTCTTACTACAAACATGCAATATTTTAACCCAATCTGAATCTGAGGTAGTTCTCCTGCCAAGAAGATAAACTGCCTTCAATTACTACAGTACTTAACATTTGATAAATAGCAATCACATACTCATCATCTAAAAATTTGGGATACACATTTGTATTTTTGGTCATCAAAAACTGCTCTTTGAAATAGCATCCACCTGTCCAAGCAAGTTATAAAAGCTGTTTTAAGTCATAGAGTATTTGAAAACTTCTCTGAAGAACAATATACAAACTAGTCAGAACCAGGCACCTCCCTTCTCTTCTGTGTCCATATTCTTGCTCCATACTGCAGAGAGCTTGCTGTAACAGAAGGTATACCTCAAAATCCAATTCTACTGCCCTCGGCAGCATTGCTTAAAAAGCATATAATGATAAAACCACTGACTTCTTCAAACTACTAACTTTGTATTTGAAATTTTAAGTGCATTTAACATTTACATTTAAAACAAAAACCAAACTCCTCTTATTATTTTATTCATGTAATGTTTAGTTTCCTTAAGCAATGAACTATTGAAGAAAGCTGATCAGGATCTTGTGTATGAGCCAAGACCTGGTCCTTGCACAGTGCACCAAGCCAAACTACCAAATAAATCACCCAAAGCACTCTTAAATCAGAGCTGTTGTTGCTAAATTGATCTTCAGCATGAGCTATGCCAAAACTATGAATACCTCACAGATCATCAGGCCAAAACCAGAGCAGACCAGCTATGCTAATAATACAATAGCAACCTTGGGTTTTTTCTTCAGTAGAGAAGCAAGCCAGCAGTCAATTAGCATCAGAATTCAAAATTACACAAAACACTGGTAAACAACTGAAACCTGGAGCACCCACCCTAGTTTTAGATGAACAAAGCTTTGAACAATTTCAATTTACCGTACATTGCTTTGATATTAATACAGGGGAGTTACCTGAAAATAATCAGATATATGCTAAAAATGGTAATACAAACTGAGTGATATTTCCCTCCTGCATGATGATTTTCTTCCCTACTGAGTGACGATCTTCCAACATTTACCAATTTGAGAATAACAGCAATCCTCCTCAGAGACCTAAGACACACAGCATTTTGAAAAGGCCTCACCATATTTTGTAACTATACTTAATTCTTAATTCTCCTTAATTCTATTTTGAAAAGTTTTAATTTCTTCCAGGCAGTTTTACAGCTCCTCTCTTTGCCTTTTTGATCCCTTTATGCTTTCTAAAGGCAAGACTAACTGCTCTAGGAATTAGAAAAATCTTGTGAATGAACAGAGTTGACCTTAAGTCCCCAGAGGAAGAGGATTTTTTTTTTTTATTTCTAATAGTTGCACATAAAATGTGTTTCATTACTTTCGGAATATCAGTAAATTTGGAGAATTAGACATACGAAAGTGTATTATTGTGTGCCTAACCTCATAAGCAAGAAAAGTTTGAAGTCCTAGCCATTCCCAAAAATGAAAGCTTTGTCACATTAGTATTCTCAGAAGGCTCTTCAGAGGGCAATACAGCCCACTTCAGAAAGGTTATTTGTTAGGGCTGAACAATTCAGCTTGTCTAGCTGAAGACTGTGGAAAAATACTGAGAGTTCATTTTAGAGATTTAAGTAAAAATAACTGGTTCAGTATCATCATATACATTTTTAAAATTTTAGAAAATCTGGAAAGTAACTACTAAATGCACTCACACACTACAGTTGGTTCTTCTACAGAATCT
The DNA here is from genome assembly GCF_965178545.1 of Coloeus monedula. NCBI lineage: Eukaryota > Metazoa > Chordata > Aves > Passeriformes > Corvidae > Coloeus > Coloeus monedula. The sequence goes on from NC_138790.1 coordinate 13,591,941, forward strand.
TTACAAGTCAATGATAAAGAGTTGATACATTCAAAAAAATTTTTCTTCTTAATTAAAAAAATGGAACTATAACTAGGTTCAAAACATTTTTTTCTTAAAATATCATAGAATGGTCTGGGTTGGAAGGGGCCTTAAAGATCATCAAGTTCAAACTCCCTGCCATGGGCTTAAATACCCTCCACCACACCAGGTTGCTCAAAGCTTCATCCAACCTGGCCTTGAACACTTCAAGGGATGGGGCAGCCACCCCTTCTCTGGGCAACCTGTACCAGCACCTCATCACTCACAGGAAAGAATTTCTTACTAACATCTAACCTAAGTCTACCCTCTTTCAGTTTAAAGCCATTCCCCATCTTGTCCTATCACTACCAAGCAAAAAATTCCCTCTCAGGCTTCCTTGTAGCCCCTTTATGTACTGGAAGGGGCTCTAACATGTCCATGGAGCCTTCTGATCTCCAGGATGAACATCCCCAACTCTCTCAGCCTGTCTTCACAGGAGAAGTGCTCCAGCCCTCTGATCATCTTTGTGCCTTCCTCTGGACCTGCTCCCACTGGTCCATGTCCTCCTTAGGTTGGGGACCCCATAGCTGGGTGGAGTACTGCAGGTGGGGTCTCACCAGAGCAGCACAGAGGGGCAGAATCCCCTCCCTACCCTGCTGTCCACTCTGCTTTGGATGTAGCCCAGAACATGTTTGGCTTTCAAGGCTATGAATGCATGTGGGTGGGTCATGTCCAGACTCTCATCCACCAGCACCCCCAAGTCCTTCTCCCCAGGGCTGCTCTCAATGTGACAGCATTTGTTCTTTGCAGTTACAAAGGACACTATCACACAAACAATGCATGCTAAAAGTATCAGGCTATAAGCCTACCACAATGTAAGCCCATCTCATCACTCTAAAGCCCAAATAGTCCCCAGTATCAAATAATTTCTACACTTTTTCCTCAAAACCAGCCATAAAGACTCAGAGGTGTTATAGAAAACAGCACTTAGTCTAACACACAAAAGCACATTTCATCAGAAAATGATTGAACTACATCTATCTTCTAACATAGTAAATAAAACTGCCTGTTATAACCCCCTCCCAAACCTCACACTCAGTTTGTTGTCTTAATCTTTAAATTTGTCTTCAAGTTCTGGAGCAATCTTGAAAATAATGGTGCTGCATGCTGAAAAACCCCAGAGACATTTATTGCACTTGGCTTATTACATATTGCACATAGATCCTCAATTAAAATACTTACTAGAAACAAACTCAGAATTGACTCTACGGGATTCTGACTGAAAATCCAAAATGTAACTGACAACACAAACTACAGTGCCCCTCAAAAATATATCCAAAATCTTAAGTTACCTATAGTTGTTTTCTGGGCATTTTACCACCATCCATGTCTACTTAGAATCTGTGGAAACTAAGTCAATGCTTTAATGTCTACACAGTAAATTTTACAAATGAGCAGTTCCATAAAAAACAGAAAGAGGTGTTTCACATGCCTTTTTTTTTTTTTTTTTCTCCACAAAATGAAATTCCTAAAGAGCATACCAAAACAGTTCACTCTAACTTTAAAAATGCCTACCTTTACTGGTGAAATATGAGAATGGGAAACAAATCCATGGACATTCTCAATCTGTGACAGGTTCTTCTCTGATACATGAACCAGCTCTGGACCCGTCACCTCACTGGCAATGTGTGGAGAGCTGTGCTCCTGTGGGGGTGTATCTTCATCCTGATAGCGGTATTTCTGAAAAAATAAATTATAGGAAAAGATCAGGCCACCACAGAAATGAGAAAAGATTATCCAGCAAATCTAAGTCAGACAGAAATAGTTATTCTTCTGACCTTGCTGACTTCAAAGTAATAAAATCTATAAATAAAAGTTTTAATTAGCATTTTTAGTTTAAAGACTGGTCCTATCCAAAAATGTTCCAGCCCTTTTAGTCCCACAGCTACATAAACCCCAGCAGGGTTTACTGTGTTCATAAGAAGCATCCCAATATTTTCTAAGCACAATTCACTTTCACACACTACTGCTACACTCCCAAGTACATATATAGTTATTAACAGTTCATAGGGAAAGGATAAACTACAAAGAAACTGCTTGAGATGATCTATCAGTTACCAGCTCCTGTAATGCTTAACACATTCTTGACCCAATTGTAAAGTGGAAGCAATTCAAGTGTATTTTCTCCAAAAACACTACTTAGCAGAGAAGAAGACGACCAACTTCTTGTGGCAGAAGAAATAACTCCAAGGAGGAAAGCAAGAGCATTAAGACTTCTCTTACCACAAGAGCCCAACTCCAAACACTTCCACACTTTCTGCTTAGCTGGATGTATATCAAAGGAGAGATGGTGAGGTCTGACAGTTGTGAAAAATTACAGTGGTTACTCAAAAAGCCCTAATTTTTCAAATTTTTAGTAGACAGGTTTCATGAGATAACCAACTTAATGGCTCACTACTACCAGAAGATAAAAAGTTCTTTTTCTTTCTTTTCCCTGCAGCAGTGAGATACTGGATTGCTCAGCCTCAGACTGCTGCCATTCATCTTTTTTTCTGAGATTGAGTTGTTTTTCACTTATCAAAATAAAACCCTGAAAGGAGTTGACATTAGCTCTCTAGAGCAGCCATATTAAACATTGGAAACAGAGAAGAATTATAAATTAAACAAAGTGTTGGCCAAAAATACAAGGGTACGTTACCAGAGTATAAATTAGACCACATTGGCAATTAGAGAAAATAAACACTGGAGCTTCAAGAAGCAGAGAAAATGTCTTGCAGCATCAGAGAATGTAGGAATTCTGAGAGCTTAAAGCAGCCTGCTCCCCTGATGAAGACTGTATTTGGCTGGACTTGAGATCCAAAATATTCCTAGCAGACCTCAGGCTTTGATTTCATTATGAAAAACAGGAAAATTAATTGAAAGTGGATTTAGTTTCCAGATCATCTCAGACAAGATCCTGAAGAAAGTAAAAGTGGATCATTCCAGTTTTACTGGGGGGCCAGGGCACAGACAACAACATCCACACAAAAAGAAAAACCTGAACAAACTAACTAGTCAAACAATCACAAGTCAAGCAAAACTAATTTCCTTTACAGAACAGGTAATACCTTAGACAAAGCACAGAATTACCTTGCTTTTTTTCCTGAAACCAGACATACTTATTAGAAGCAGATACTTGAACATGACTGAGTGCAAACAGGCTCTAGATTTCACTAATAAATACACGTTTACACTATAGAGTGTATCAGTGCTTCTAATATAATAGTGCATATGCAGTTTTAATAGATCAGTATGTCATTATTTTGATTAAAAATAAGAAAATGTTGTGGTAAAGAATTCTCCCCTAAAAGGCACTGACAGGGCTTACAGTCTTCTCAAAAAAAAAAAAAAAAAAAAAAATTTAGAAGTGAATTGCTAATTAGATTTTGCTGCAGTATTTAAGATTGACTTTACTATTTGAGATGAAGTTGTTTAAGAAAAGACTTAGTGCCATGGTGTGGTTGACAAGGTGGTGTTAGGTCATAGGTTGGACTTGAGGATCTCAAAGGTCTTTTCCAACCTTGTTGATTCTGTGAAGTGCATGAAAACATAATATGCACGCTACTACCTATTCTGAAAGGTACCACAGCCCTTCACAGAAACTACTTTTGAGCAAAGTGCTTTAAGTAAAGCAAACTACTGTATCTTGTAACAGCTAACTCTCCATGGAAGTGTGTTTAGTGCTCTACTACAGAGCACCACCCCTGAATAGTGAGCCTCTTGACTGAGGCAGCACGTTCAAGTGAGCGGGTTGGTCAAACAGCCACCACTCACCACTGCCCCTTCCCTTCCTCTCCCAGGAGCTTCCAGCCCCTGAACAAGAACTCAGTCAGCTGTTTCAGCCATGCCTAGTTAATTACGCTGCTGCATCCAAAGCCCTGTGCAAGTTCCTCTCCGTAGGGGTCTAAAGACACGATTTCACAGTACAGCCCAGCTCACTCCAAGGGCAGCCAGGGTCTGAAGAAGCAGAACCCATTCACTTGCTCTTAGTCAAGCTGTACAACTTCATCTCCCTGCCCCTTGCTGGGAGCATACAGCTGACTTCACACAGTGAGCAAGCTCAGCAAGCTAATCCAGCAGAATGTTTTTTTCCCCTCTTCCAGGAATAACAAATTTTCTGTAGTTCCCTTGTCCTCATGACAAGCTGAGGCACACAGCAATGCTGGCATAACAGGGAGAAAAGCAGGTAAAGAGTAGGACCAACCCACCTCCAGTGCCTAGGAGCAGGTCATTAGTCTGCTTACCAGTAAGAGAATGCAATCCTGCACCCAAATCCAGGCTCCAAGGAGACCCTAATTTACAAGAGCCAGCCGAGCAATGGACACATCAAAAGAAAGAAAAAGGTGTGCCAAAGCAGCTCTGAACTTGCAGACAGTCTCAGCTGCACACCTCCCAGCACTGAATTAGGTAGTGGCCAAGCAGTTTAACTCCTTTTTAAGAAGCTTTATTGCTTTACAATTTATAACCATAATTTTAAGTCCAAAGCAAGCGAGTGCTAAACATTTAACACACAGTTCTGACAGAGATACTGCCCCAAAGGGGCATATACACCTGTTGCACAATACAGATGTGGCAAAATCAATTTAAAACATTTCTCTTCTGATACAACATAGTTAACAGGATATCTTCAGGCTAAATTATACCCTCAATAAGTTTTGAAATGTCACCAAACTCTATGGTCACTGGTGTAAACTACTGAAAAATCCATTTACTTTAATAAACCAGGGCTAGCTTGCATGAGATGAGAAAATGAACCCAATTCACCACAGCAAAATCATTTTTCAGGCCCGCAACATCCTTGCTTCAAGTCTCAGGCCTAGCAAAGTTAGACAGAAATAAGAATGAACAAAGTATCTGCAACAATATGCAGGACAAACAAGGATTTTCTAGACATTTTATAGCACCATTTTTCAGAACAGAGATCCCCTGTTAACAGGAGAAGCAGAGAAAAGTTTTAGGAAACTTATTCTGAGAGGTTCAGTTTAGTCTTCCTAATCTCTTATCTGTATTTTAAAAATAACATATTTCAAACTCCTTTCCCTTCTCCAGACTTTAGCCCACCCACCAGCCGTACAACTCCCAGGTTACTGCTCACTTCCAACAACAAAAACAACAAACCCTGGGAAAGTGCAGTCTGACTTATAGTCTGTCCCTAGATTAGGTTTTCATTTTCACTGTACAGGTCCAACCATGTTTAAAAAGAGGTTAAGAACAAAAGAGGACTTGAGTAAGTATATCTAATAATTTGAATTTGATAAATATACAGAATCTCACAGGGCCAGACCCTTTCTGAGGCAGTATAAACAGGCAGCGTGATAAAACCAAGTAGTTTTACACCATTTGCACAGAATTCCCCAAGTTTAAATACTTGTCCCTTTTTAGTCACTTCTCCATTTTATCCATTAAACTAAATCTGAAAGGACCCTTCCAAAAATAATTCCAGCAAGTGAAGTTATTGTGAAGCACTGTTTGACATGCAATGCATCCACTCATGCATAGAATTACTTGAATGCAACATCAAAAACAAATGGGTAGAGAAGACTAAATACCTACAGCTCTCACATCTCCCCAGCTTTCACAACTCTGTCATCCAGATACTCTTCAGCAGAAAACAACTTCCAACAACTCTAATAACAAGAGCAACAATACAGACAAATTTTGCATACCTTGCTAAAATAAAACTAATCAAAAATGAATAATATAATAAAGATGCTAATGCATTTTATACAAGTCTTTCCTGTAGTCTAGTGCTAAACTAGAAACTAGTGCTTAGGAAAATAACAGTGCCTTCCCCAGAAAGGAAAAAAAAAATGATGTGAAACTGAAGATATGCTCTACTGTTGCAGAACTGAAGTCAACTTTAAAAGTTTTTGTTTGTAAAAACAAGGAAATAAAGAAAGCCAAATAAAAACTCTTTCTAGGTAAACAGCAAATCATACTGGTAAGTTGAAAGGCTGTGAATAACAAAAGAAAAGTAATGTAGGAAAAGATGATAGTGTTCATGTCTTTTTAGAACTTCTTAACTGACCATGGAATAGGACATTCAGTACTATTTTCAACTTAGGCTTCAACATATGATAAGCTGAATGATTGGAAATATTGGAAGAGGGTTTTTGATCTTGGGGTTTGCTTTTTCAAACACAAGTTCAGTACTTCGAGTAACAAACTGCTTCATTCTCAAATAAAAGCACTAAGTTTTTACTAATAACTACAGCTATGACAAAGACATAGCATTTCACCCTTCTTGGATAGTTTCAGTTTGACATTGTATCTTGACTATAACTGCTTATAACATGATTATTTAGGTCACAGTGTTCCATCATATGTCAAAATGCACAGCTAGTGTTAAACTTATTTATGTAATGCTTCATGTCATGGACGTCCACAAACAGTTGAAGATAAGTATATACATTGACAAAAACTCCAGAAATATTTGTAATCAAGTTCACCTGTTCCAGAAGGTCAAGGAAAAGAAAATAAAAAAGGAACACTCAAGATTGTGAGTGTTCTTTTAATGTGGTCTAAAAAAAGACAAAAACTGAAAACACTATTTCATGTGATTACTTGTGTGAGATTAACTGTTTCATTACGTGAAGGACTGGTACAGGTAACCCTGTATTAATGTTTCACATCGTTATTTAAATATTTACTCAGTATTCAAAGGGTGCCTCTTTTCAGATGACAAGAGCATTTTATTTTTAGTGCTATCCAGCCCAACAACTTTTATTCAAAAATTGAGAAGTGCCTGGTGCAAAATCTCTCTGCACTACCAGCAAGTTACCGTTCAAACAGAAATCCTTCAGTTCGTTTGGGATGCAGACAGTAGAGAGGTACAATGTAGGTAGTATGTAGGTAGCATGGAGCACCCACTCGGGATTAACAGCACCCCATGCTTACTCGCAGATAACTCGAGCCTGTGCACAATCAGCCCAAAACATTGTACAGACGGCCCTGGCGAGTGAGCCGCGCTCGGGAGGCCGTGGCTGCCCTGCCCGACGCCGGGCGAGGCCCGGCCCCTGCGCCGGCGGCAGCGCCCCCCGGCGGCGGCGGCAGCGCCCCCCGGCGGCGGCGGCAGCGCCCCCCGGCGGCGGCGGCAGCGCCCCCCGGCGGCGGCGGCAGCGCCCCCCGGCGGCGGCGGCAGCGCCCCCCGGCGGCGGCGGCAGCGCCCCCCGGCGGCGGCGGCAGCGCCCCCCGGCGGCGGCGGCAGCGCCCCCCGGCGGCGGCGGCAGCGCAGGGAACCGCCGCCATCGCTCGGCCCCGCCACAACATGCCCGAAGTGCAGGCTGCGTGTTGGCTGGATATTTTTAGTTTGCCCTTAAAGTGAACAGCATCCCTGCTCTGCAGCTCAACGGGCAAAATCCAGCCCGAGAGTATTTCATTCCACGGCTTTCTTCCCAAGTTCATTGTTTAAACATGAGTATATCTTATAAATAAGGAGTGTGCGGTTCCTTAGAAAAAGAAACAAAAAAGAAGGAAAGAAATCTTAGTGTTATATCAAGTAGTTCCCAAATTGCATCAATAAATAGATACATATTTCCAAGAGAAAAATGCTCTGGACACAGGAAGGATAAGCAGACTCAAAACAAGGCAAAGTCTTCCTCCTGGAAATAAAGCGTTCAACTTCAAGTTTTATAATATTTACACTATCAAAAGAACCATAAAAATTCAGACTCCTCCCTCCCAACCTTGGTGACATTTATTCACCACCAAGATTTTGTGATACATCTATGTGTGTATATATGTATATATAAATGCATCACACATGCATATATGCGAGTATAAATGCACACACACAACTGATCCACCTTTATAAAATAAAATCTAGCTGAAATATTAAAAAAAACCAAAACCAAACACTGACTTGGAAACCTTGAATATATAAAGAAAGTTTTAGAAGGAAAGATTTCCTAATTTCTGCCTGAAAAGTGACTTCATACACATATCCCTTTAATTTTAAAGGCACTTTCCAGTACTTAACATTCTCCTCATATCCTTGACATTGCCTGTTAATTTTACTGAAAAAAATTTTAAAAAAACATTTTTGACACAACACTGAATATATTGTTTACCATTCTGATGATTACCAAATTATATATGTTTTATTCCTCTGAAACCTAAACAGCTGATATAGTCCTAAAATGACTTAATGCCCGAGGGCACTGTTAAACCCAAACCTGCCACTAACAATTGCTTCCATCAAAATGATGTCAGGAGGCATTTCCAGCCCTGTATCTCAGTGCAAGTCTCCTGTGTATTTAATTCTCTACAGCTGAAGAAAATGAAAGCCAAGTGCAATAAACTGATTACATGATGATTAATGCTGATTAATGAAGAATGACGACATTTTACATGCGGCATTCAGTAATTCAAAATGTTGTTCAAAGGGATCTTTAAACAGTAGGCATGACAATTCATTACTTCTGTCACCATCACTAAGAGCTCAGATAATTGAGTAAGGCATGGAACAAAATACACACTTATTTAACCAGAAATTTAAAGTACAGTTACATTATACACAAAGGCAATCATTCATTAAATGCAGCTTACATTTCCAGGAAAGTCCTTTTATAGACCCACCTTACATCCAAACATTAAAGATATTGTGTTGTTGGTACATGCTACTTTACAGTGGCATAGCATCGGAGAAAAACAATCCAAGTTTTTTATGCTAGGAGACATTTTTTCAGACCCTGTGCACTTCAATCGATCCGTGACTGAGATTCCAGAAAAATGCCTCTGTAAGCGCTGCTTGCTGCCTGTCTTTGACATTTAATCTAGGTCCATAGTGTTCAAAAATAAGCCTTTATATAAATAGGTTGAATCCTTCAGGAAAAATGTTGCTTCACGTTAGAAGCCAGATCTTATTAAAAAAGCAAAGAACAAATCCCGTGTCCATTTTTAAAATTTTTGAGTCAGCTCTGTATTTAATTACGTTAGCGCCAGCTTGAAGTGACAACTGTCTCACAGCCCAAAGTAATACTCGGATCCTCTCAGCCAGAAGCCCGGGTTAGATCCAAGGCAGCTCCACCTGCTGCAGTGCAAGGACTGCTATCTCCTCCATGAAAACAGAAGCAACTCCAGCAGAGCCACTGCTCAGTGTGTGCTGCTTGCTTAGGGGAGGGGCGAGATGTTGCAGCAAGGGACTCATTACACGGCCCGATAGAGATAAACCCAACGCTTCCTGCAAGGTGCTTTCGCACTGCACCAATGAGCATGTGAAAACCCATTTTAAAATCAGCTGTGTGTAATTATGAAACCAGGGACGTTGTAAGCTTAACAGCAGGGAATTTGCTGATCTGCAATTTACACTGGCTTTTTCAAGGAAGTGTCAGCAGACCACAAAATGAATGGCTCTGGGATATTTAATCCTCATTTTCGAACATTAAAAATTCAAGGTTATTTGACACGCCAAAAAAATGGTCTTTAATTGCTGAGTAAAATTCCTAATGGTCTACCAAAAGTAATAAAGGAACATCTATAGAAATACATGAATACTCTCCAACTTCAATACAATGAAATCAGAAACTGCTATTTTTCCCCGTTATCACTTATGAACTCATGAACAATCTGGACTATGCATCTATTTGATTAAGAAGAGCTCTTGGTAAAGCATTTCAAACAACCGTACACTTAAAAGAACACTTAAAAGAGTTGAAGAAAAAAAGGCTTTTTTCCTTGGAACTGAGGTAAATACTGTCATAGACTCCTTAGAATTTATTGTTCTTTGTTGTGTGCTAACAAATCTAAGATGCAAAAATTTTAAATGGTTTGTTTGGGGTTTGTTTTTTAATCAAATGCTATAGGATTCAAACTTTATTTCATTTTTTACAAGTCCAGGGGTCTCTGCAGGATTTCAATCTATTTATGTATTTTAATAAATTGCATTACAGAAATTGATCCAAAACATGCCCTCTGCAATTACACTGCTCTTGTACCATAAGCTAACTTGCCTTTGCAAAAAACTTCAATAATGTAACATTAGCCATCATTCCTAATTTTTACTGCATCAAGAGGTATTGTAAAGAAGTCTCTTTAGGACATGACTGTTCACTTAAGTTTACACCTGTAGCAGCCTTTTGTCATCTCCCTTTTACTTCATTTGGTTTACCTGATAAGCACCCCGAGGTTGCAAGTTTAGCGTAGTGTAAAATTGCATCCACACTTCCAGATCAGAAACTAGTAACTTCATGAATTATACTGAGACAGTCATCTCTATATAAATGTGCAGATTGATGAAACCAAAACTAAGGCAAGATGTCTGGAGAAAAATGTGTAACTCAGCCCACAGTAAACCTCAAAATAAACTTCATTTGCATGAGGACCTTGTTCTTGGTAGACTCTCCAAGGATTACCGATGACAGTATTTCCATATTAATAAGCATGGTTTTCTTTCCACCATGTGCTGTGACCTTAGACAGGATTTCCCACAGTAGATCACTTCCACATGCGAGTACAGCAATATGGGCAGGACCAAAGAAAAAAATCTAACACTCAACTTAATTGTCACAGAAAAAGAAACAAAGAGTGTAAAAAAAACCAAAAATGCACCTTCTTTGTCTAGCTAAGTTAGACTATGTTTTGCTTGCAAGAATATCCAAGGGTAACCCTAAGTAGAACACACTGATGGAAGAACCTAAAACCCATTTATGCTCCTTCTGCTGGCTGGGGGGGTCACAGTAAACAGACCCCTGACTGAAGAAGCAGGGCAGAGCACATACTCAAACACCACACATGGCACATTGCACAAGGGGAAGGAACACAGGCACAGAGCGCTCTCTCTTGCCAAACACAGCAATATTCCTATCCCACAAAACAACCTTTTCTATGCACCATGGATTGACAATCCATCTTACTTCCATACTTCTAATCACACTGTAATAACATAATTTCTCACTGAAATAACACAGTCAAATGTGTGGCAATTTCATGACAACAAAGTCAAAGAGCCAAAAGCAGTTCTTGAATGTTGCAGAAATAGCTTTTTGTGATGCAGAAAATATAAACTCTAATGTGCCACAGGCATAGAAGAATCAATAAGAGGAAGATACAGTCTACACATCCACAAAGCATTCCATCAGTGAGATACAATAAAGAAGAGAAAGCTTAAGTAACTTCAGGCAATTACATCTACATTGTTGATGAAGACCACATAAAACATCTGAATCTTTCAGCCATATATTTGCAGCTGTAGATAAATAAATTGGTTACACTATAAAATCGTCTTGACCTTTATACAAAGATGAAACTTTACACATTTGCCTGCCCACAAGCTTAAAAATACAATGTTTAAGCTTATAAAATTAAAATATATTCTTACATATTTTGCTGACTAAATCCTGAGATTTAACTGTAATGAAGGTTTCACTTGTTCAAAACAATTATTTGTGCTCAAAAGGTTTTTTAAAAAAACCAGTTAACATAAATCTTGCTGAAATATGAACATATAGTATGTTCTCATATAGAGAAACATTTGAAACTATTTCCATGTCTACTTTTGAACTCTAAAGAAACATTTCCACACTTAATTATTGCTCTGATTCAAATTGAAGGTTGAATTAACATTTCAAAACACAAAAAATAATGTATTAACACAATGACTAAGCCATTAATTAGAAGAATATGGCTTTAACTACCTATCACTACTCATTCTCAATTTCTTACTCTGTATTTTGTATTATCACATAAAAGCTTGAGCTCCTGGAGTCAGAACTCACCATTTCCATATTTCCTCAAAAGTGTTCTGAGTGAAAATAACTGGTTTCATCCTTACAAAAACACTACATAAAATGAAATGTCTTTATTTCAGCTTTTGTTTGAATGTTTACTTGGCAATAACCCATCTTTATGTATGGCTCCCACATGCGCAATAAAAATACCCACATCATTATGATCTTCAATTAGTGAGCAAGACTAATTTTGTTACCATAAAATAAGAAAGCTCCTACTTCCAAAACTCCCTGAGCACTAAGAATATTGGATAGAGAGAAACAGGAGCCATGCAGCATTAAAAAAAAAAAACATACTGTAAGACTTTCTTAGAAACTTAATGCTTCAGTTCAGCACTTGCCAACTGTTCTTGATTGAACACAAGTAGTACCAATTTCATCGATTCATATATTCCACCTGTATCCTCAATAAAACACAGTTTAAGAAACAGCAATCTCATAAGCTGCAAAACTTGGAGCTTTTAATGAAATGAGTGGTGAAGGTGTAACTTGACAAATGTACCAACTGTTCAGACTGCCAAACCAAAGGGAAAAAGGCTTCATAATTCTTCAGACAGAGTATAGAGTATGTCCCTTGAGTACCACTGCAGGCACCTGTCAAGCTGGTGGGACTCAAGCTTAGGTGTCCCTTCCCCAGAAGCCTGACCTGGTACACTTCTGGGATACGTAATACAATCCAATTAAAAAGAAAAATACACTTTTCAGCATCAGAATTACTTACATCTAATAAACTTATTTTATGCTCTCTTCTGCATAATCGTAGTCTGTAAGGTCTTCAAAGAGTACACAGAATTCCAAAATGATAAAGAGCTCTGCAAAAAAAACTTGGATGCTGGTTTAAGATTACCCCATACTAGCACAGAGCTCTAATGTAATGTCTGTAATGATTTCTTACTCAAGGAGTAGTAATTTTCTAAGCATTTTCTATAAGGCAAATGAAATATGAACACTAGTTTGAGAACAACTGATGTCTGGTGCAAACTGCATCCATCAGCACCCAGGAAGCTCTTTGGCTCTGCAGTTCTTGCTCCCTGAAGTATCAGATGACCATCCAAGCCAATTTTGAGAGAGTAGCCAAAAAATGCACTGCTTGTTTCTGCATTCTCCTAAACAGCCAAAAAAAAATCATTTGCACCGTTCTTTTGGGCAAAGAGGTTTTTATGCTCAAAACAATGTGAGCTGAAATTCCCCTTCTAAAGGGCATCTTTTACAGATCTCCATAGTTTAGAAACATCTTTTTGTGAGCTTGGCAGGTAAATCCTTTTGCAAGAGTTAGACCAGCAGCCACTGCTGCACATCCAGTTCAGAATGCTGATGTGCATCTCTCCTTTGTAAGAAACTTAATACTCTCATATACAAAATTTGCAAAATACAGTTGTCTGTGTCTTAAGTTTCCAAAACCCTGAAGAATACCACAGCCTCATTAACTTAAGAAGGAACATAAAATGTTACTTTGGAAAGAGGAAGCTGATTAATAGTTGCCTTTTTTGTTTTTGTAAACTTGCCCTGCAACAGCATTTAAGCCCAGAACAGGTCCTATGAATAGAAACTTTTCAGTGGGTGTTTGTGATTTTTCTCCCAGTTTATTCCAAGTCTTAAATTGTTACATCTAAGACAGATCTGGGACATCACTCCGATGAGGTCCTTCATAAGCCTTGATAAGTCAAGACAAAAAAAAGACAAGATTGTTTCCCTTCCCAACTGAGTGACCATCACTATGGGCATTTGTACAAGCTTGCTTTAGGAGTTCTTTCAGTCCAAAACAGAGGAGGAAAATATAATGCCATATTGAAGAAAAACCCAGAGGTGTCTGCATTGTCATGTCCTCTAAACGCAAAAATAATCAGACTCCAAAATATGTGGTGACAGACTGAAGAGTGTTCCGAAGCAAAACTTCATGAAAAACAGACTTTCCTGACAATTACCACTGCATAGAGGTCCTACATATTCCAAGTGTCATTTCAAAGATATTTTGCCTCTTAGTAATTCTAACACTACAGCTTAACTTCAGCCAAACTGACTGGAGGGATAGAGGTCTCTGAGGATATCAATCATGTGCAAGTTTGTCAGTAGGTAGCAAGCATAGGAATAAACACCAAAAAAACCCCACCAAAGGAAGGGGAAACAAGTGAGAGGGTAAGGCTGCCTAAGCAACAACAAGCAGAATTTATACAAGACAGATTATCAAAGGGGGGAAAGTCTAGCAAAATGCTGTGTAGGAGCTTATATTAAAACAGTCGCACACCTTGACAAAAAGTTATAGGCAGTCATGTTTTCTAAGACAAGCATGAGGACATTGTATGTTTTGGAATTAAAAATGCCCTGAGTGAAATATCTTCCTTTTCTTAGATGTTTTGAAAGTATTTTAGCACAACTGGAGCATGATTTACGTCTTTAGTTTTCACACAAGGAGTTCCCTAGAATGAGAGAGGTCACAGAATTGGCTAGTATGACTACTATGAAAGCCAAAACTCAACATTATTTTTCCCTAGCTGGAAACCACCAGTCAGGAGAACATCTTCAATACAGACTAGGAAATGACTGAAAATAAGTGGTTCCCTTTTGCAATACTTGAAGTTTGATCCAATAAAGGCATTGTATTTGCAGCAGATATGTGTCTATCTGACCGTCTGCTAAATTCACTGTGGAAAATTATATTAGCAACATCTAAGTGAGGAAAAAAAAGAATGTTACTGTATTTTGACTAGACTATACTGTGATTAGAATACAACTCAACCAGAAAATTCCTAAAATCAAAATGTAATACATTGCTTCAAATATATTTAGCATGTCCAGAGACAGTCCATGGTAGGTTGAACCTGGATGACAGGTAAGCGTCTAACCAGCCACTCACTCACTCCCTCCCAGAGGAATGAGGGAGAGAATCAGAAAGGCAAAATCAAGAGGAGAAGCCTCATAGGACGAGATAAATAAGTGAAAGGGGAAATTAAAAAAATAAATAAAAAACGCCAAAACCCAACCAACCACACATACAAGTGAGGCAAGCCAAATCACTAACCACCAGCAGGTCAATGGCCAACCTCAGCAACACCCACTTCCTCCTAAATTATTGCTGAGCAAGATATTAAAGTATGTGGAGTATCTTTTCAGTCAGTTTGGGTCAGAGGCTCCAGCTGTATCCCCTCACAACCTCTTGCCCACCCCCAGCCTACTTGCCAGGGCAGTAGAGTGAGAAAATAAGAGGCCCTGACACGGTGTGAGTGCTATTCAGCAACAGCTAAAACACTGGCGTGTTCATCAACAGTTTGTCACAATCTCAAACACAGCACCATATGGGCTGCTGAGAGGAAAATTAACTCCATCCCAGCCAAACCTGGTACCAGTCTGACCTGAAAAGTCCTTTAGTATTAAAAACTATGAGATATTTGCATTCAAAAAACATTCCTGAAATCATTCAGAGTAAAAGTATGTGATTAATCTAAAGTTGCCTTTGATGTGTTGCCTCCATCTGTCCACACAGGAGAAAAAAAAGTATTCATATTTAGCCCTAAATGGTTCCATGGAACTCTCAAAAAGATTTCTAGTGAACAACAGACACCGAATCACAAAGATAAAACTGATAAACTATAAAAAGCCCTCCTGAAAGACCCAAAAGCTTTACAGCCTTGTCTCGTCCCTTCCCCACACCTTCAGTGAAGCTTTCACCCAATCTGTATTTGATGGATGGACTCTAATCTCAAGTGGTAATTACCAGCCAAACAAGGTTATACTCTCAAGGCTATACTCAGTGGGAAAAATTAATTCCAGCAGAGTGTGATTAGCTGGAACTGCTCTCCACAGTGACAAGACCAGGCTGGAGCAAGGATGTCATTTCACTCTGGATTGTTCTCTGTAGGACCCAGGCTGACTAGGCTAAGCACATCCTCCAAAACATAGTTTTCCTTATGCACCTGTTGGGCTTAAACGGAAGGCTAGTTTGATTAAGACTTTAATGCAGAAACTTTTGGAGGGGGAGTGTGATGGGAGGAAAGAGGGACAACACCTTTGAGGTTTATTCCAGATGGATAACATATGAAGATCCTTCAAATATTGTAGAATTGCTCAGAATCCAAGTCATCCTATCCTATCTTTTTGAAAGAGCACCTTTAGGAGAAGCAGTTTTCAGTAGTGGAAAACCTTCTAAATGGTCCGTGCAAAGTAGCCACAAAAAGTAGACCTGCTGCTGAATAATTCACAAATAATTAATAAAGCATCTGTGCCTCCCTTGAAAAAATAAGGACAGACTGGTAAAAAAACAAGTGAAAATGAGTAAGAGAAAATATATTAATAATACATGTCTTTTATCTGGTAAAGCCTCAAACTACTCCAGATTCATCTCAATAGCTGTTCATGCTTGTTTAACACCACGTCAAGAAGAGACTGCAATTTGACATATTTGGTGCTACATCAAAGCAGCAGAGCAGAAAAGAGTTGAGGCTAACAACCTCTCATAGCCAGGAGATGAGGTGCTTGCACAATACTAATAACAGTGGGGGTTTTTCCCTCGCCTGCAGACAGTGAGGTTGTTCCCAGAGATAAACGCAACTCAGTCCTCCAGTCCTGCTGTTTTAAAAACAGAAAACCGATCACATCTCAATTATAAAACAGTCTGCTGAGATCAGGACAGAATCTAGATGACAGTGCTGTTCTGTGGATGCTCAAATACTTTCTAAATACACACAGGACTGTCACTCTCTAGCTTCTATAACAATTGTTTTCAAAAAGACAACTGTCCAAAATAGAATATTTCTTCTTAGTATATTTTAGCAAGATGCTACAGAAAATAGCACCCTACTTCAGCTTTGAAATTACTTCAGTTAGGACCCAAATACCTGAGTGAATGTGACGGTATGTTATAGCTAATATAGGTCATTCTCCACTTCTTCCTCCCCTCTGCTGCCTTTAAAACACCTGGAAAATAGTGCCTCAACTAAAATTATAGAGGGGTTTTAAACCACCAAGTGGAGCAAAACTATTAGCTCCAGAAAAAAAAAGAAACTCAGAGAAAACCAGAAAGTATTTCTTTTCTGTATAACTTTGAGAGAATCATAAGTCTTGCCTATTGGAAACTTTTCTGATCATCTCATCTGATAAAAGCCAGAAAAATAAAAAAAATTACAGGGAATAACATCAAGGATAAAGATACTCAGTGGCTTCTATTGAGAAGCTTAACTGACAAAGCTCTTCATCTTATAAAAAGCAAGCAGCTGAGTTGGAAATATGACACTCAATCTTTGAAGAGATGAATGGCATAGAAAAGACATAAAAACCAGCTAACTATTTAGGACAACACAGGCATTAGCAGACAATTAAATTGCCCAGCAGATGTTTGAAAGCAAACAAAAGAAAGTACCACAGAGCTCATTGCCCAGGATATCAAATTAAAAAGGAAAAGAGCAAATCAACAAACCAGGGTCTAATAAAAATGTGTAATCACTATCTCAGGAAACCTTTCACATGCTGTGTGATGGACTGGGACAGCAACTGAAGTGGGCACTTGTCCTTCATTTACAATCATCAAATAGAATCACTAGGGCTGCAAAAGACCTCAAGAGATCATCAGGTACAACCATTAGCCAGGCCCTACCATGTTCACTACTAAACAATATCCCCAAATGAAATGTGACTTTTGAACACTTCTGGGGACGGTGATTACACCACTTCCCTGGGCACTCTATTCCAATGCCCAACCATCCTTTCAGTTAAGAAGTTTTTCCTAATATCTAACCTAAGCCTCATCTTAAGATGAATTACCAGTCACAGTTGGAAGAGATCCACAAAGCTTACCCACAAGTCCTACTCCATTTTTAAGGAGTACCTGTACACTGAAGAATTCCATTTGCATCACCAGAGCATCAGAGACTGATCAACTCAAGGCTTCCCCTGGGCATCTTAACTATTGGTTAAAGAAATGCTGATGTAACAACAAACAGGAACAACAGAAAGGGGACAAGCAAAGGGAATGAAAATTACAAAAAGCTTAATGCACTTGTGAACTGCAGTGCTATGCAGTGTCTAACAAAGCCAACAACACAGAATGCAAGCAGGAAAGTTTTCACATTCCTTGTATGTTTATTTGATGCTGTAAGAGAAGTCATCACACAGAGCTGAAGTCACTTTCATAGCACTTGGATTGCTGATGACACACAAGCTTAAGTTAAGAAAGGAAGAGATAAAAGCAATACTTGCCAGAGTCTTCAAAAGTCCTTTGAGACATTCCAGTAAAAAAAGCAGAGATGACCAAAATAAAAATGGTTTAGTGTTGCCCATTCTCATATTATAGAAAATCATTACCTAGGCTAATGAGGGCTGGGATAATCCAATTTTAATGAAAATTACCACATGTATATATTTATATGAGGGTGGTGGATGAATATTAACTGTATATAGGAATTTCCAAAATAATACAGGGATATAAAAAAAATATGTAGTATCAACAAGATTCTACAGCTTCATGATCAGCAAGTCAACAAATTAATATCAGTTCTGTAACCTGTAAGTTAACACTTCATTTCTTTCTACCGTTCAAAAGAACTTCCTCACATACTTCACATGTCGGAGGGATAAGGAAGCTTTGCAAATTCTGGGAAGCAGATCCCGCACTGTCCCGGTTTCTTAACCTGAACAAAGCACATTGAACACAGCAGAGGGCAGCAGTTCTCCACTGCCACTCGACAGCATTTCCCTGATTGCAACAGCAGCCTTTAAAGGGAAGGATGCAAACCGCTAAAGACGAGAGTATATTCCTGCTTCCAAAGTCTTCGTTTAACAGAAGCACACTTCACTCTCTACAAAGACAAAAAAAAAATTCACTATGATCCAAGCATCAGATCTGAATTCAAAACAAAACCAGAGAAGAAACAAGTTGATTCTATCAGAAAGGTTTTAATTTCCTTTGTTACAGTCACAATCTGGTGCCCAAATTGTTTCAACGTGCTGTTTATAAATTGCAGTACACTGGTGAGCCGATGCACAGAACCTAAATTTTATTTGAGCACCTGAATGAACAAATGAAGAAATATTTTCATTAGTGGTAGAAAAAGTAAAGGTTTTCAAGTTGCCAGTTAGCAGTCACAGAGTTGAAACAATTCTATTTTGAAATTAACTTCCCTGTTTAGAGTTATCAGATATGTACTTTTACAATTCCTGTGACAGCAGAGATACATTAGAACATGCTACAAATGGTGCTTAAAGAATTTGAGATGACTAAAAATTCTCATTTTTGGATCCAACCCAATCTGATGCTTTTCATTCAAAATGCAAAGTGAGACAGATTTTTCTGCTAGGTCACTCACACAACCTAAACACATAATAAACAACTTAATATGATCTTTAAAATCATCTAGCTACATTATAATGAGCTTGTGTTATCTACATTATTGTTATAAAAGTCTTTTATTAAGTAATTACTTTAGCAGCGAGGATCATTTTGATTTCCAGCTTTAATTTATTTTGGCTTAATTCTTATTGTTCCCATTCCAGCATCATCTCATTTGAAAAATCACTACCATCTTTTGAGTTTGGAAACATGTTCCCTAACACGTTCCCATCAAGGCAAACTATTTCAGCTTTTTTTTTCTTGCCCCTCCTTCCCAGACAGCACTTCCCTCACCACTCTAATAGTACTTTCAGCTGTCTATGTGCAATTTGCAGTAGCCCTTATATAACACACTGTAAAACAGAACTTTTCCATCTCCTCAGAATAACCTGATGGCCTCCAAAGAGTTTCAATCAATCAAAATAAGATCAGGAACAGAGCTATAAAGACCATGCATCTTCTAGCCCAACTACAGACTTCTTTCCAGTCACCTGAACTATAGTTCCTGGCCTAAAACCAGCTGTGTACATGAGATCCAGTAAACAACCTATTAGGAAGTTAGTAAATAAAAAAATGGATCCATTTCTCACCATACAAGTGACATTTATTTCCACAAAATTCTCTGCAAACAGCTTTTAAAATGCATTTATTAATAACAGATCACTAAGTTAACTAAGTATTCATTATCCATTTCCTTAGCCTGAAGGAAGATGAAACCCAGCAGGTAAGAAGGATTTCATGTAATAAAATAGTGCTCCTTTTGCCTTCTTGAGTAACTGTCAAATTATTATGGAATTTAATTACAAATAGCAGCAGAAAGGTGGTTTGGTTGGGAGTTCTTTTTAAAATGAACTGCAACAGCATCAGCATTTCAGACTGCAGAATTATGACAGAAATTTCTTCTTCATTTTGAGTCCGGAGTTTTTTTGAGGAGAACTGTACCTGAACTAACTAAACTAAAGCTAAAGCAACCAAAGTAGATTTTTCAGACTCAGTCAGTCATGTGATAAATAGTTGCATTTTACCACATATGAATGGCTTGGGTTTGGGTTTTCTTTCCAAATAGAAAAATAGCAGAATGAAGAGTAAGAAAGAAGTCTCCTTCTGGACAAAACATTTACAAAAACATACAGGAATATACTACAAGTCAAATGTACACAGTTTTGAATTACTACATATTTTCAAAGGAATAATGAGCATACCAGTGAAAGGCCATCTTTTAATTACAGCAGAAAAATGGACCGAGTTCATCATTATAACACTCTAAGGACTTCAGAGCTATTCTACAGATAAATAAAGTCCAAGAATCTTGCAAGAATGCAAGAAGTGACTGTTCAGTTCCAGATTCAGTGCTACTACATTTGGCCAACCCACCACCACAGCAGCTGGAAAGCCCAAGTCAGAAGAGCCTTTGGAGTCTGCTTAAGAGAAAAGCTCTGGAGCTTGGGGTACAAGATGTGCAACTGGTGTGTCACCTGCACAACATGCAAACAAAGCCCTCCTCAGCAATGGTGTCTTCACCAGGTAATAAAGGCCCCCCAAATGCAGGTGCCTAAATGCAACTATAACACACTTTTTCCAGCAGGCAAGAAAGAACAGTCGCAGAGGAGTGAGAATTTCCTGCATAAGTGCTCCATCTCAGTGGCACATTTGAGAGAACTGTGAATGATGGCTGGCACACACAGCCCCACCAAGACAAGGAAAGAGCAAAAATGTCCTCAACCAATATTATTTGTGGCAGAAGTAAACTCACTGTTGGAGCACAAAGATTGAAAGAAGGAATTAATTATTGTTCTAATGTTTTCACAGCGTGGAGGGTAGGGAATCATTCCTCCAGGCAATATGGGTTTGTCTCTAAAACCCCCTAAGGCCTGTTCATTCTTTGCTGGGCATTTAGATGAATTCAGAAAATGCTGATGATTCCTGCCCACACTGACCTTTAAGACAGCAGCTCTCAGTTATACTTTAAGCATGCATTAGAATTTCATTAAACAATGTCCTTCCCTCCTCCAAACCAAGACATGCCAGTGTATGGTCTTCAAAGAAACGCACCTTAAAAACACACAAGCATAACTAGGCTGAATATCCCTTAGATAATCATGGTCTCCACTTGAATATGTTTTCAATGTTTTACTTTTTTTGGTCTGGTAAATACCAGTCCTAGGAATGAGATTCAAGTAATGATATTCCCACTTATGAAAGTATGAGTAATACCCCCTGACAAAACATCAGACTATGATTAAGCCTCAAAGAAAGTGTAAAAACACCCCTCATGTTAACAAAGCCCTGGTGCAATGCACTGCATTGACAAAAGAAATGATCAAGCACAGTGCTGGCTAGTAAAACAAATCTGACTAGCAGCATACCAGATAATCAGCCAGTGAGCTCAGACGTCCTGAAATCTCACTTCAAATAACAGAGGAAGTCTTTTGGGGTTTTCGCCATCAAGAAATCTAAATAGCTCTGTCTACACTGAAGGAATCGTGTTGGAGACCATATGCCCAACTATGAACAACCCTACATTTATTCACCCACTGTTTTCTCCCACTGTTTTCATTACAACAGGAAACTATGCCAAAGTTGTTCACGCAAAGGGTCCAGTTCCAAACTGAGCAGTTTGATTCTGCTGCAGAGAGAATCACTGCTCTTCTCACCTTCTCCTTCCAAAAGTGTTGAGCTGTTAAGTCTTATCATTTTACCTGCCTTTTCCAGGCACCTGAGTGACTTTAGCTACTCAACAGTTAACAACTCTCCATCCCAGCAGCTATCTTTCAAAAGGTCTAGTGCTTGTTTGACTTTTCCGTGAGCTGTTTTCACTCAGTAGCTAGCAGAAAAGCATACAGAGTTCTACCAGGTTCCTAGCAGGTGAGCAGTGAACAAAAAGGGGCAGAAGCATTCTCAGTAGCACCAACTGGGTTTCATTGTCACTCATGAAGCAATAGATTGAATTCTTCTCCTGTAGTAAACAAGGACAGCAAAGCAAAAGGGATCAGGAATGAACGCTTCACCACTCTGCTGCCATTAATACCTGGAAAATTACTCAGGTTATGATCATCAGCTCCTCTGAAACCCACACAGTTCCACGTAGGCAATGGAGTTGAGAAAATACTTTGAAGGGCTTTATTTGTAGGATTGATTTTTTGCTACTGTATTCAGCATCTCCTGTCTAAACATATTCCACACCCTGTTCTCAGAGTCAGTCCAACTCCCAGAACTAGTGCAATAGCCAAATATAACAATTTATCACTTATTTCTAGTATTAATTAGCAGCTTTTACATTTAAAACAGAGGGAGAAATAAGTACAAACACACACAATGACACAAGATCTTCATGTAAGATTCATCAGCTTCATATAAACATCTCGGGTGCATGGCATCCAGTTTCTTGGAGCACACAAACTAACAAATATAAACATCACTGCTGCCTGCCTGAATAACTACACAGTCCTAATAACTTCCAGGTTATCAATTACACAACCCTGTATACCTGCAGCCATTTAGAAAGAGCAAGCAAGCACAAGTAAACAAAGATTATCTTAGAAGATGCTCTGTATAAGAAGAAAACACCACAGATTTATACCTTCGTTTTATATTCTATGTGCATTTTGATGAGACTAGAAAATCCACGTAAGGGAAAGCCAAAGAATACTACAGAACAGGTGCTTCTGGCTCAGGAAGTTCTTGAGTCTTAAACTGCTGTTGTTTGGGAGAATACCAAAAACCATGTTAACAGAAAGAGAACTCTGAAATCCAGAGAACTCCCTTAGAAAGAAGTTAAATGCAGAAAGTTTATTATGTCCTTGTAATCAATACACAGTAAGAATGTAAATTTGTACTAATGATTTGCCTTAAGTAAGTCTATTTTCTCATACTTCTTCATACAGCTTTTCAGATTTTGCATATCAGGTCCCTTCATCATTTCCTCCATCATCACTCTGCCACCTGCATCGCTCTTGGTGCCATCAGTTATCACCTTCAAACACATTCATCTTCAAAACTCAGAGAAGCCACTTTCAGTTCCATCCACAGAATCCAAAATATAGTATTTGTTAATTTCTTTAGCTACAACCTCTAGAATTACCCACCAGCTATCTGATGTTGCACTGGGCTTCTTTATTTGCCATGTAGAGATTAGAAGCATGACCCTCTGCAAAAGTTCATTCTGTATATTAAAACTTCAAACTTTTTAAAGGGCTGTTCACAACCACAAATAACAAGCAGTTGGGACATTGTTTCTCCTGGCATGACCATAAGGTCAGTATTCTTGGCTTGTATTCCTCATTGCTCTTGTCAAATACCCTTTAAACCCAATACAGCAAACATACTTCACACACTTGGTCTCCTATTCCACATGAAAGCTGGCCAATCCTTTAGAATATAGGCAACCATCCTTGATTTTGACACTTCTCAACTATCTAGTAGGCAGCTGTTTCTTTGGCATTGCATTATACGTCAAGCTCACATGCAAGAGCAATATCATACCATCTGCTGATGCTGCCAACATTAGAGCTGCACCATTTTTTTCACTTCCCAAAGCTTTTGTGACTGATTCTGCATCCTTTTCTTCAACACTGTAACCAGATAACATAGCAAAGTCAGGTGATTTACTAATAGCACTACTCAACTGGCTCACCAGATATCTGTGATTTATCCAATCAAATATGTTTGGAAAGCAACTAGCTTTTTAGTGAGGACATGGAATGTTGGCAAAATGAAGTCCTTGGCCAAACCCCATTACGACACACCATTCACATGTGCCAACTTGGAAGAGCTGTTGTGTACTATTAAGTACTGAAAGTATTTCTTAAGCTTTCAGTGTAATAATTTCCCATATAACTCATTTACATCTCATCTACAACATTAAATTCAAAATTCTGTATTTTGTTCCTTCACTTAAGAAAGCAAATTCCTTTGGCCCCACCAAATAATTTTTCCATCAAGTTTATACATAAAAGCTTAGCTTTTAATTGTTTCAGTTTTCACACAAGTGTCTCTCACATTTTACTTCCTACCAACATCGAAGCTTTCAGGTTTTATGCACACAGTACATAACACAGAAGGTTAAAACTTGCATTGCAACCTCTCTTTATGTTTCTTGAAACACTTGTTGGACCTGGAATATAGGATCAAGTACAGTGGAAAACCACCGAGATGGTCACTTGGCTGAAGCACAATGAAGAAAGGTTCAGGGGACTGGGCTTGTTCAACCCAGAGAAAGGCACTGGGCAGGAGCTGATAACAGCCTTCTAATGTCTAAGAGGAGACACCAAGAAAACAAAACTGGGCCCTTGTTGTGCACAGCATGAGGAGAGAACTTTAAACTGAGTGGCTTACAAAAATGCTGAGGGGGCTTACAAAACCTAATCAAAGCCCTAAGTGACCTGGTTGAGTTGATGCTGCCCCTTCTTTAAGCAGATGGTTGGACAAGATCACTTTCAGCACAAAAAAATTCAATTATGCACAATTCATTTAAGCTGAGGCAAATTCCAAAAACTTTCTATAACAATGGGACTCTGAATTACAGTGAAATGCACAACCAAGTGAGAAAAGCTGCAGGAATCACACAAACTCACTGTCACCTTTCCCACTTCATCCATGCCAGCTGTAGCTGTGCTCCTGTGGTCAGGCACCTTGCAGCCACACCACTGAACTCACTTAGAATTTATGAGGTCTCACGGCTTAAGTTGTACAACTTAGGAAAAAACCCTTCATCTTTCTCCCTTAGTAACAGGTTGATGCATTATACATTTCCCCTCTCCCGAAATACTGGAGTTTGGCTTCTGTCAGAAACAAGGACTGGACCACACTGATACTGCTCTGATGCAGTCCAGGCAGGATGCTTCTTAGTATTTTGAAATAAAAATGGTACAAAAGCATTGTTTTTTCACACTTGTCAGGCTAGACATATTATTTAAAGCTATTTTAGATCACTGTCATTTTAAATTCTACTGCTTTACTGAAAGTATACTATGGAACAAAGTTAAGAATGACTGCTAAAAATGGCTTTTTCTGGAAAAATCAAAGGCTTTTCATATTCTGTATTTTTAAGTGCCATGAACTCATTTAAAACTGTGACTTAAATAAAAATCATTACTGTAAGCTCAGCCCACGTGCCTGCTCTTAATAGTATCCATGGTTGCAGTGATGCAAATTTGCCTACCTACATCAAACCAATGTGCCCACATAAGGAGGAAAAAATACTGTATTAATCAGTATTCTTTGCACTAGATTTGGGCAAAGTAAACCAGTTAGACCTTTAAAGACAGGACAGGAATGAGTTTAAGGACTTGTTCACCTATTGTAATTAGATCTGAATTCTGAATTAAGCAGAATAATAAAACAGAAATATCAAAGATCAGATTACAAAAGATTTCTCAAATTCATGAGAAAATTCATCTCACTGGCCAAATTCTTCTTTTCCCTAGTCAGAAATAAAGGGTAACAATGAATTGTTTCAAATACTCCTCTGCTCAAGGTAGAAAAAGGGGAAGCATTTAACATTTTTACTAATCCTATCATACATTACATTAATGCTGATTGCAAAATTGCCTTACTTACATGCATTGATTTTCCTTGAGATTTGAAATACAGGTTTATGCACAAAACCAAGGAATGTTCTTCTCATTAGACTACAACTTCTGAGTAATCAGATATACACGGGTACACAGGGAAGCAAACAGTTCTTTCCTAAGCCCCACTTTAAATAAACACCTTTAGCTGAAGCTGCAAGGTACTACAGCATTTCATTAAATGAGGCCAAAACTTCACAAGAAGCAGGCAGGAAGGATTAAGTTCTGATAACTCCAGGTGGAAATGCACCATCAGTCTTAGCCCATGTAAGTCTGTGCTGTGCAGAGATGATCTCTCCCTCTCCCAAGCAACATTTCTGTGAGCAGTCTTACTTTCTTAGCACCCACAGAGCCAGGCTAATCATACTAAAAAACAACTTTTTTTTCACAGAATATGTTTTCTGTTGGCTTAACTTTCCATGTAAATTGTCTTTCTGCTCTTAGTCAAGTAGATATGTGAAGGTGAACAAATGCACAAAATAAAACTGAAGTCGAGCATTTTAGTTATAAAAATGACAGCTCTACCTCTCCCCTACTTTTTTTAAATTAGTACAATAAAATTAAGGTACATATCAATATAACTGAAGCGAAGCAATTGACACCCAATCCCAATCTCACCATAATAAAAGAGAATATTCTAAAATAAATAAAGCCAAAATGCCACAAATTAATATCAGTCAGACATGATTTAAAGGGGTTTGTTTCACTTCTAAAAAAACTGTGACAGTTCAGACACCAGAAATACTCCTTTGCTGGTGAGAGACAAAGTAATTCACTCATTCCAGTCAGCCTTTGCTTCCTTGTGTCAAACAACCTGGTAAGAATCTTGATGTTTTCTTTTATAAAAGCTATCATTAAATCCACCTAACAGTCTCAAAGATGTTCAATTTTATTCTACTTCTTGAGACGTGTGTTTGTATAAGCAAGTTTTATGGTTTAAAATTATCCAGAAGAATGCTAGAACTTAAATCAGTTTGTCAAAAAAAATTAAACTATTAAACAAAAAAATTAAATTATTCCAACATCCAGGGAAAGGGGAGCAATACGGAACAATTTTACTACTTGAAGGAAAATAAAGCCTCCAAAAAATCAAACTCACCAAGTCAATATTTCACAAGCACAGTACTAATATATTACGTTTATGCATCAGATTTTATCTTTAGCAGTTACAGGTGGACTGCATTAAAGAAAAACTTAAATAAAACTTTATCCTAGCACAGAAGTAATGACACTAAGTTATCTGGGTGTCTTCATCTCAAAGCAGCAAGATGTCAAAATAATAAAGCATTTTGAAATATATCCATCCCTAACATGACTTGCCAGATTCATCTTCTTCTCTTTGACCATTATTTTAAACATGTCCTGATAAAGGTTATGTAAAATATCATTTGGAATTCCTTATTCTGGAATAAAAAGCAAACTACTATTTTAGCACATTTAAAGAGAGTGAGTTTTTACAAAAGGGTGTCTTACTGCAGAATGAAGGAAAAAAAATCATTCTACTACACTTCTCAATATGTGCATAATTAGCTCTTCAAAGCATTAACATCTATAATTGTTCTTAGCAACAACTACGGAATTTATTTTGACGATCTGTGCAGTTTAAAGATTTTTTAAAAATCAACACTAGAAAACCATCAAGGCATTTTCATTACAGGTAGTAAAAACTGGAAGAAAGATTCAACAAGAACTTCCAAGATTGTAGGCATTAATCAAAAGCTTTATCGTCTTACCTTTGTTGTTACAATGCATAAGCAATCCATCGTTTCAGCATAGCAGGTATATTTCCAAACATTTAAAAGGTTTATTTTCAGTCACAGCTAAACACCATCTCAACAGAATGAGAAAAAGCCCACTTGTTTAATAGTCAAAACAGTTGAGTAAGTGCCAGCTTTCCCTTTGGATTCATTCAGAGGTAGAAACACCGTGGAGAAAAAGCAGCAGGCTAAAATACAGATGCTTTAAGTTTCATGAAAAATTCTTAACCTATTTTGGTTATCTATGTCTGAAAAACTTAAATGTATCCTTGAAAATATTCTACAAAAGATGTCAAATCCTATTCCATACCAGTTAAGTACCTCCTCGTATTCTATTTCATATACTCCTCTGTCAGGATTACCTAACACATGAGCATCACAGGGAATCATTTGATGAAATGCAATACAAAATTATTTTACAGCAAAAAATCTCAATTCAGCTTTTCTTAGCTGGTTACAATTTCTAAAATGAAGCATTTGTTCAAAAATAGTTTTGGTTGCAAACAAGTATTTCTCCTCTAACGTCATTTCAGCATTTGCAGACTGCAAAATAACTGATTTCCTAAGCAGTAATGAATGGAATATTCCATGTAGATCAGGGAGAGAAGAAAGTGGCAAGGAAAGAGTAATGCATATTGCAGGAGAAATGCTATTTTGAGCCTTGAATTAACCTAGAATTTCATTTCCTTTTCTAAGGCTGTAATGCAGTGACAAGGCAAAGTTTGTATGCGCAGGCATTGTCTTCTTAGCCTAATTAGCACGGCTGGGAAAAGTCTAACACTTGGGCACAAAACAACATCCTGTGTACTCTGAAACACTAACCTGACAGTTCCATACATTGGTAAGAACCTTAGTACATTAGTTTCCCACAAGAAGCATTGAAAGCAGCTCATAAACTCAGTTTTCACTATCTTGTCCTATTAGGTGCCCCACTAACACTTTGCTGCAAACAAAATGAAGTATATTGAAAAAATTCAATGAGTAATTTCAAGCTATTAAATCTTATCTGCATCATTTTGCTTTTAACCCAATATGTACAACTGACTGTATTTTGCATCAAAACAACTCTAGAATACACTGTGTATCTACAACACTCCCTTTAAGCTTTCTGCAACTTTGCTCCACTTGATTCCCCAGCTTTTCCATATATACTGGGAGAAGTGGTCTGGTGTGGGGGGCTGCTAGAGGCAGGGAAGGGGGTGACCTACTATATAAGGAAACTAATCTTTCCAAAATCATGCATTTTATTTTGTGGGCAGGTGATATCTTTATGGGACAAACTTGAATGGAATTTTAAGATAAATCTTACACCATTTAACCACTAAGACTATGATTTTTACCTTGTATGTCCAAGTCAAGCCAGAGATATTTTTCATTTTTACACTGTCTATAAAACCTGTGAAGAATTTCTGCTGTGAACACCTAGGTGAAGTTCTCACTGCTTCAAAGCATCAGTGGGAAAACTATGCATCTTTCAGACTGCTGAAACTGGCTGAACTCAAGTCAGAAGGCTAAAAGTTCTAACTCGAAAAAACAAAAAAGCCCAAGTTAAGCTGATGAAACATTCCTGTGTCAGAAAAGGGAGGGAGGGATTACTTTCATAGCTGAATGCACACAAGGTACCTCACGAAGAAATTATTCTTGCATTTCCCAAGTCTTCTTTTGGGAAAACTGTATGGTTCTGAGAAATTAACAAAGTGTTAGTATTCAAAAAGGTAAGGAAAACTAAGGAAATGCATTTTTAGGTAACTTGGCACATATCCAGTGTCCAGGCCAGAAACATCTTCAATGACTAATACAAGACATGCAGTCAGTCCAAATGTACATTTCTTGCACAAACAGCTCTAGGAATCCCAATAGCACATGGAAACCTGGCATGAAACTGCATGCTCTGTCCATGAAGGGCAAAGATTAACGATCCTGCTCATCACTGAAATTTCTATCAGCCACCTTGGTTCAAGATTAAGCTTCTGCAGACTAATCCTGGCTACAATTAGCTTATGTTCAGAATCAATCACTTTTATTCTCAGTTTTCCATTCTCTTGCCTTCTTCGGGACGCTTTCAGAACTAAGGATCATTATCATATCATTTCTCTCCTCTCGCACTCACCACCATCCTTCCAACAAGACCCATTACTCCTGTCATAACAAGCACGGAACATCCTTCAAGTTGCCGATGCAGACCATGAGACGTAGAAGAGACCTATCCAGAGAGGTAAGGAAAAAGCATTTCTTTGCTGAGGATTTGTGGATCAGGCTGCTCACCTTGAACAAGGACCCTAAACACTTCAGGGCAGACAGAAAGTCATCTCATAACAAGTGTGCTTGAAAAGTAGTAAAGCATACACTGCACAAATTGGAGCAGGATGTACAGCCAAGCTACATTAGAGCCCTTTACCAAGCACTGCACCACTACAATGGATTAAAAGTCCTTCTGGTAACTGCACATGGTTCTCCCAAGATCCATCTTCAGCTAACAATGTCCACACACAGAGGAAAAAATTCCATACCAGTACACCAAAAAGTTTTGTGGCAAACACCAATACACATTTTCATAAATATAGTGCACAGAGAGAGAAGGACTCAAAAATAAGAGTACTATGGATAAAATAAGTATTTCCTAGCCCTAAAGCAGTTTCTGCAGACTTTTCACTGGAAATACTGTATGTAGAAGAAATAAACATTCAAAAAATATTGACCAAGGCTCAAATATTCAGGAGGTTTAGCATTCTCATACAAAAAAATAATACAGCTTTTTGAAAACAAATTATAAAACTCCTTGAATGAGCAAGCATGTGTTAAATTTTGGAGAGCAGAAGAAAGTTTTTCAAAATGAGAAATAGGTAAAAAATTCAGAAGTAAAACTACTGTAATTAAACAATTTAATAAAATAACTTAGAACCTTCTTTCCTTTGAACCATATTGTGAGAAGGAAAAGAAAGATATTAAAGAACACACCAAAACTTGAATCAAAATAATGAAATGCATGAAAAGTCATCCTTTCATGCACTGAAGAGTAAGACATTTTCACATAGTGCTGTTAGTCATTAAAAAAACTATTATTCTACTGAATTTGTGAGAAACATTGTGATCTCTTCAATGTCATTCATCCTTATTAAAAATAAATCCTTCTGTCCCGTCAGCTCCAAGTGATCTCAGTAACAACCAGTAACAACTATTCTATACAGCTTGGCCAGAAGGAAAAAGTGCATTTCCATTCACCACTATTCATGGCATTAATATTAAAAACCAAAGGATGATTCTCAAGTGAGAAACACAAAGTAAGAGATTAATTCAAGACAAGAAAAATTACTTATAAATTCTTTTAGGTTATGTTTGGCAGTCACTCTTTGTACCTTCACAGGCTTATTCTTTTTCCAGTGTGGAAGATTCTATCTACAAAGCCACCAGATAACTAAATAAAGGAAAATTCATGCACAGATGAACTACACATAGAAATAAATCATGCAAATTAAAACAATGCTTTGGAAAATACTGATTTTGCAGATAAATAATTTCTTAATCTATTCACAAATCTAAAAGTGCATGTGGTTATTTAAATGCTAATTTGCTCTTGGATTCTATGAGAAAAGCCACATAACACAAAGCTGTCACAGGTGTAACCAGAGAAGCAGGCTCAGCTCAGCTTCGCAAGGGGATGTCAAATGCCCAACCTCAGCATATTTGAGGAGACATATCAAAGACTCAGTAAACATCAAGCACTATCATCACTGCAAGCATTTTCTCAGCTACTTTAGTAAAGAAAGCACTAAAAGTGTAAGATGTCATAAATTAATTTATATAGCTATCTTTGAACCTGGCTGCAAGATGTAATTATTAGATTTTTTTAAAAAGTGAATTTGTAAGTTGTCTATTTACTCCTAAACTGAGAAATTTAGAAATAATAGGGTTTTATTGCTCGTATACACACCCCGAACAGAGCATGGGGATTTTGTTTATTTGCTTTTGCATTCACTTTCACCAGAAGCCTGCCCCTGGAAGACTTTTTCAGCTTTCATTCAAGACTTACATTCTTTTCTTTGTACAAACAGCCTGGACTTCAAGTATTGAAAGCAAAATACATAGCAAACCAAATATCATTTCCTCATTGTAAAGTTAACACAGAGAAAGCAAAGCTTCTGAGTAACCCAGGACTATATTGGTGCTGAAACAAAACAAGCACATCATGTGTGCAGCAAAGGAGATTATATAAATAATGGGCAATACACACATACAGATACAGGCATAAAGGACCAGTACAATAACAAGGAGCACAGCAATCAGATATAGCATATTATCAAGCTAAAAAACTGAATCTGTATAAATATTAAAGCAAAGAAGGTATTTGAACATAGTACAATAGGTTGGGGACTTTCACAGGAACAGCTTGTTAATACAACAGGTAAGAATGACTTTGTAAAATCCAGATGAAGATATTGCAGTTAAAATTCAGAAACAGAAAAACAGAACTAGAGCATCCTGCACTTTAATAATGTACTCTACATTTGCAGGTATCTCCTCACAAGGCTTCCTCTGAGATTCTGATTAACTGCTTGATGTACCATTCCATCCTGAATACAAACTGCTACTGATTAAACATAGACTTTTTCATTGCACTAGAAACTAGACATCCCAAATTCCTTCCTCCAGACTACATTAGCTTATCTTATTAAGAAGTTATACAGAACTGTCACATTTTTAGAAAGGTTAAGAAGACGTTACTGGTTGCTTTGTAAACAAAGCCAATTCCCATATTGGAGGTGAAAATGATGTTAGCTTAACTTTATCCCTTTCCAAAATATTCATGTTGACAGATACTGAGCAAAGCGAACACAAGCCCGCAGCAGGCCTTAACAGCAAAGGAGAACAGGAGCTGCATTAACAGAAACACAACCAGTAGTAACATAAAACTCTATTATTCCCCTTTGCTTGGCACTTCCACTAGGGGCATTTGGAATACTGCATTCCATTTTAGGGCCCCAATACAAGGATTTTGACAATGTGGAGCAAGTTCTGCCGAGGGCCATTAAGACATTGAGAGGGTTTTTGGAAGACTTGA
Source organism: Coloeus monedula (assembly GCF_965178545.1). Lineage (NCBI taxonomy): Eukaryota > Metazoa > Chordata > Aves > Passeriformes > Corvidae > Coloeus > Coloeus monedula. Next base: position 13,624,409 of record NC_138790.1, read on the forward strand.
CCCTTAAAGAGAGGATGAGGATACAGGGCTTGTTTAAGCTTGGAGAAAGAGTTCAGCAGAACCTAAAAGCAGCCCTCCAGTACCTACAGTGGGATGTCAGAAGACAAACTCAAGTCCATGTTGTATGATGGAAAAACCCTAGAAACTACAAATAAATTGAAACAGGAATTTCAATCAAAAATAGGGTGAAGCTTTTTCACCATGAGGATAGTCAAGCATTGGAAAAGACTGACAGAAAAGTTTTGCATTTCCAGTTCTTGAGATTTTCAAGACTTAGCTAGTCAAAATCCTTCACAATATAACTGACCTCCTAGGTGATACTGAGTTATTTTGTAATTGCAAGATGTTTAGCGAGTTTCCTGTCCACTCTGCCTTGGCATCAAATTTTAGCTGAAATTGCAGACTTATCAGCTGTTTCCTTACTTCCTCTTTTGCTTTCTTTGTATAAAAAAAGAATTTGGCAAAAGGCCCTAGAAGAGGGTGAGCTAGCCAGTCTCTACATGCCAGACACTAAACACATTGGCAAGTGCAGATAGATGGGAAAACCACAGATCAGAACAAAGTCCTTCAGACACCATTACTCACTAAATACAAAGGTATCCTCATGCAACTGTAAGAGACTCCATATTGAGTTCCACGTCCTAAGGCAAAAAAATTTCCTTTGAGACATTGTTCAGTGGTGGTTTTTTTCAACATGTAAAATCAAATGATTGTGGCTACTTTTAAATTCAAGCTAAACAGCAAACATCTTAACTTCTCTGATTTAAAACAATCAAAATACTAAAACAAATCCTACAGATTTAAAGAGAAAAAGGAATGTCACAAGACTACTATTTCCTTAGCAATACACTACTCAATTAGGTCAGAGATTTCTTCCAGTGATTTAAGTTTCACCGCGTATTTGTCAAACACCAAGTGTCCCACCTGCAGATGGCACCACAGATCACAGCAAACAGCTCCCGAAGCCGCTCCCTCCCGCACACGCTCTGCTCTCACACAGCGCCGAGATCTTGTTTCAGATTTGTTCGCTTTGCCAGGCACACTTGAGCTCAGCATTTAATGCACACAAGGAAAAGGCATGAACCATTCGTCCTTTTCAGATTGCATATATTTCTTTTTTAAACTAGCTCCTGGTACTGAAAGGATTAACATTCCTTTCCTGCTTTATCACTTTCTTGAATCACTTTTTTTTTTAGTGTTTTTTTTTCCCCATAATTTTGTACTGGAGATTGAAACAAATAAAACTGTTAAATAACGTTCCAGGAAATATAGAGCATGGAAAAGAAAACAGATTGCTGTGAGCAGGAAAACTTGCAATCTGGCTTTCTCTAATACACGACCTATGGGGAATACAAACTCCAGTCTTTGGATTCAGAGGTAGGAAGGGAAAAACAGAAGTAGGCTACGTGCCATTAGAAGTCCTCAGGCAACCTAAGCTTGTATACCACTATTCTATGTATATACACAACCACACATTGCTAAAAAGTCATTCCCAAAGTCAGCTGTGTAGAAAGTTCTTGTAATTCAATCCTTAATCTCTTTAGGGGAGCATTACATTCCCACTCTCACAACAACTCTCACATATACCATCAAAGTGTCAGCTGGAAGAATATTATTTTGGTCCACAGTAACTACAGCAAAAAATTATCAGCAAGGTAAAAGAAACAGGGTTGAAATACATTACTTCAAAGGCTAACAATGTCCAAGCAAGAAGAAAAACATCCCATTCTTATCACCTGCAAACTCACCAGCCTGGCAAGGCACAGGATAGAGTTAAAATAATCTCAAAGTGCATGGAGTGCTCCAATCTGCTTGAGTCTGGTTAATGAACTAATACTGAACTGGACAGCAGCCTTGAAAAGTCTGAAAAGTGAGAATTTATAATTTAAAAGCTAGCTTAAATACATACCAGAATTATTACTCCCTTGGGTTTATTAAAGCCAAATATAAAAGAACTTTTTAAAAAAACCCTAAGTAGCTAAAAAAAGCATTACCGAAACCAAAAATGCATTGAGCATTAAAACATAAATTTTCACATACTACATATAGCAAGCATGCTAAATTTCTCCTCATAATTTTTATTAAATTTTAAAATATTGAAGGAAAAGTATTGCCAAGCAGGTATATAAAGATAAAAAAACCAGTCGCTGAAGAAGAAAGAATTAAGGTCAATAAAAAGGTATAAGATTATATGTTTATGTAACAGTTTTCGTATATATTTGAATTATATATATATTTATTGGATTATATATATATATTTGGACATTTGGATATATTAGAGAAAAGAAAAAGAAACCAACACCAAACTACCACTTTTCAAAATTGTTCACCTTACAATTTAACATGGAAACAGTACTCTAACTAATGAAATACAAGGTAACATTTACTGTAAGTGACAGAGACTGCGAGAAAAGCTTGCTTTCAGTTTCACATGAACTGGGATCAACACCAGTATATGCAAATGGTTTTAAATACTGGAAGTACAAATACAGTGGTTTTAAATACTGGAAGTAAAACTAAAACCTGACCTTCATATACTGAAGGTCAAACAATAGTGACTTTCACATGATACTCAAGACAAAAAATATGAAGGAAGATGGGTAGCTTTGTCATAAATGTTCAAATCTGGGCCACTTAGAAAAATAACAAAGTAATCCACACCATATCAGGTTCTGTTAGGTAACACTAGCATGGCCACCAGACTATAGTGGAGAAGCAAACAGTGTATCTGAGAACAGACACGTCTCTGGTAAGCCTTTCCAAATCAGGCAGTTCTTTCAATGCATTAGTGACCTTGCCATGACAATGTGCCTGGTGTCATTGGTGCAGTGTCAAGGACAAGTCCTGCCAGTCCAACTGCACATGAGAATAAAAACACACCTTCATGTACAACATAGAAAGATACAGGGACAACACTACCCTTGTATAGGGCTGCAAACCGTTTCTGCAGGGGCAGGGAGTGAATAATCACAAAGCATGGATTTAACACCACAAACTATTCCCCACTTCGGACATCTGCTTCTCCTATAGGGGAAGCACAAAACGTCCTACAGTGGCAACATCATAAGACAAATCTCATAGCAGCAAATACATGCTTCAAGTCCAGGCTGCTAGAATTTGAAGCATGTTTACTAATAACAAAATGGTTTGGTAGGGACATGAATCCTCAAGTCTATTACACTGTTCCCAGGTGCATTACAGGGATTAAAAAACAAAACAAAACAAAAACATTTATGACCTTTAAGACCATCATGCTGCCTCAAAAGACCTTCAATAAGGGAAACTGGCCATGTACTATGCTATTCTGGTGCTCAGAAAAACATTTTAAATGCTTTTGTAAGTCTATTTCTATAGTGTAAGCCTAGCACATCTTGTATAAAAACAAAATATTATCTTTCTTTTTCACATTCTATAAATACAGGAAATTTCTCTTCCCAATTAAGTGTCCAATTCTTTCAAGCAACACCAAACCATCCCAGTCTTCACTTCTTTCCAAGATGACATCTTCCATGTCACTCTCTTCTAAGCACTGAAATCAAACATCTTTTTCACACCATGATACCTCAAATTTGACAATATCTCCAGCAAAGCCTTATGCAGACCAAGTAGAATAGAATAGTTTTACACCATACCTATGTCAATAAGGTGTTCTTTTCATCTATTAACATGCCATGGTTGACTCACCTTAAGATTCAAAAATTACCCAGACCTTTTCTGAGAAACCAATTCTTAGCTATTCAACTTCTATTAGTTCAGCCAAAATGTAGGACATTAATTACGTCAACTGCCCAAGGCTTCATTCTAGTCTTAGCTGATGAAGCAGTAACATACCATTCTCTTCCCATGGTTCAATTTCTAATTTAATAAGGATGTTTTCACTAAAAACCCAACCCTAGGATGCATTTTTTGAGAAACTTTAACTGATACATTATCTCAAAAGATAGCCTGTTAAACCATGCCAAAAGTTCTACTCAAGTCAGAATTTATCACATTTAGGGTTTCTTCCTACCACAAGAATGATTACCACAATAGAAAGAAACTGTTTGACAAAACTGTCATCAACAACTATGAGAGCTATTATTTGGCTCCTTTATCACTTTCAAGGAGCTACTAAAAAACTGTGGAATCATTCACTGTACCTGTTAAACCTAAATCCTCCTCTCCTGCCTTACTCCTATGTATTCCCTTTTTAAAAGATGGCATTTGTCCATCTGCCATTTTTGGGAACTTCATGCATCCTCCATGACTAAGGGCAACTGCAATGACTCCCAAATTGTCTCATTAAGTTCTCTGCACATGCAAACATGAAATAGAACCAGCTTATTTCAAAACATCTTAGTAGACAAAATAAGCCTTGCCTCTCCTTGACTACATCTCCTTTTGCTCTTGCTTTTAAGAGGCACCATTCCCACCATACCTTCAAAAAGGGATGTTCTACAGCTCTAAGCCTCAGATTTAGATGATGGCATACAGGTAAATAGCACAATAGCCTTTTCCATGCTATTTCTCATATACTCCAGCATTACCCCATTTCCTCCAATGACAATTCATTAGGGTGACTACAATGACAGTGGCCTTCTCTATGCAATTTCAGGTAGTAGATTCCACAGACATATAAAATTTAAATTTTAATAATAATCTTGTGTAACCAAGATTCACAAACAAGAAAATAATCTATTCCCACATTGCAAGTTCAACTAGAATTTCAATTCCTCAGTGTTCAATTACTTACAAACCTGAAAAAGACAGTATGCCTAGGCTGCTCAGTTTTTCATGTAAAGATATTTTAATGGCTGTTCTTGGCATATATAACTCTTGCCCCTGGCTTGGCTGACCTTTTTACCTACTCACCATTTTTTACTTTCCAAAAGAATACAAGTTTTGGATTTCCTCTATAGCTTCTTTTAAAGCATTCCTGATGTATTTCATACTAGCTTCAATATGACAGATTTGAAAAAAGCTACAATGAGCACAAGCATTTTTTTTTAACTGTACAAACTCATTAGCACATCACACACTAATGATCTGCAGCTAAGTGAACCTTCTTACACAGTCCCAACAGCCCCTGATAAAGGTTCACTCACTAAGACATCCCAACCACTTTATCTTGCTGAGTAGTACAAGTTCCCAAGCTTCTCTACAGGCTGCAGCACCAGTCCTTTGGCTGATCTCTCCCAGGGCTCCTCCTGAGCTCCACAATCATTTCATGAAAATGGACCAGCACCAGTGCACTGGCTTCAGTTACTGAGAAACTCACACACTTTTTCCAGTGGTGTCAGTTTCCAGGGCACACTTCAAGGGTTCACCTCTTTGAGGACAAATAATAGCTCTGATGTGAAAATAGTCAACATTTTAAGTTTAAACTGATCAGGGAGATTTTGCTTTAGTGAAAAATGTACAACAGTGAGCATTTTCCTGCTCATTTTTCTCACCACTCACTAGTGACGAATGGCTGCATATTGTTTTCAAAAACAAGTCCTTCCAGAACACAGATATAGAAGTAGCAGAGAATTTCTTATGATCAGACTGAAAAGGTTACTAATCAGAAAGACAACAGTCTCAGATTTCCCAAATAATTAATGAAGGAATGACTCAAGAGTCATGAGCATGGATGAGTATAAGCATACTAAACCTGTCAGTGAGGTTCCAAAATCAAAGCATAAATCCAATTTAATGGTCACTTAATGGTACATTTGACAAATGAGTTTATAAATTTTTGACTAAGCAAAATGCATACATGTTATTAAACATTTCAATAATTAAATCCCCTATGACTATTGATCTTAATAATGTACATTTTCTTTGAAAATTAATATTTTATAAAATGAAGGAAACTTAGAGAACAATGTTGAACTAATAGTCTCAACAAGAAAAATAAAACCGATTTCTATATCATACCTCTACACTGGGGCTAAGGCTGCTCGGCAATGTTTCTGATGTCACTGTTGTGCTTGGAAGGCTGGAGAAGTCCCAGGTATTCACAGGCTGGATTGGTTCAGATGGCTGAGAGTGATCAATGCATTTTGGATTGTCCAATAAGGTCACTTCATAAAATTCTTGAATATCTAAACATGTAAAAAAAATTGCAGTTAGGCTTGATAGTTCCTCTAATATTCCGATTTTAACTACATCTTCCTCCTGCAAAACGGATTAGATATGGCTTCATCTGTCATGGGTAAATTCATAGGGATCAGCACGATCACATGAACCTCCCCCACCACACACACAACTTGTTCTCTGTGCCCCTGTCTCAGAGCCTCCATTACCCACTCACTCTGGGCTTCTGCCACCAACCCCAGGAGCACAAGCTGCAGCAGGAACAGCAGAAGCACATGAAATAACTGCAGTGGAATAGTGGAAGGGATGAGTGTCCATGTTTCAACTTCTGGTAAACATAATTTCAACTAATGTAGCCTTTGGTTAGCTGAAATCTACTGTTCAAGGGCAATATTAGAAGGTTGTTTTGTACATGTTTCAACTAAATGATCACAGAAGTAGAAGAATAGAAGCATACTGATGAAATCAGCAAGAGAGAAGCTGCTAGAAGTTGGGAAAGTGAAGATTGATGAGGATAGGTCATCATCTGCTTTTTCAGTCTAAGTAACAGAAATAGGTTGAAACTTAACAGTATGAATTACCCATCATGAACTAGTTAACAGCTTATTCCATAACCCTGAAGACTCAGCTGGAAACATCTGAGAAACAAAAAATTTGGCTGTCTTGCGTTTTTTATTGACATCCTACTCACTACATGAAGGATCAATAAAAAATGCAACATAAAGAAGCACCAAAGGTGTTCCTATGAAGTGTAGGTGTATGAAACCTGCTATCACAACTGCAATCAGATCCATAAACACACACATTTAAAAAAAAAAAAGTCAGAGAAGCTATAGGCTAAGGGAAGGGCAAACTAAGAAGTTGCCCTGTAAAGGTTTTAGTCTCTTATTCAAAGTAAAAATCAAGAGTTGCAAACTCTTGATTTTTAATCACACCAACTTCATAGAAGACAAACATACAAACACAGTAAGCCAAAGGAAAGAGGACCCAGCCATGAGTGAGGAGTCTAAGCTGCAGTTTTGTAGCTTTCTAGCAACAGCCCAGAATCAGTAACAGAGGCACAATAACCAATTCCTTTATAGAGCCACCCCCACAAAACAAAGACCACACAACTAAGAGTTGCAAATACTGTTGCTGGCACTCCAGTCTTACGTGTTTTTATAGACATTGCACTTTTGCTCTCTACCAGTTCAGAAAACTGAAATTTTCAAATTGCATTTGTATCTTTCCTCTGAACAAGAGTCAAATTCCTACCAACAGCTTACATTAATTTTTAAAGTTATACTTGCTCTTGGCGCTGCTGATTGGAAGAAATAGCAGTGAGGGTTGCAGAAGACATTAAGTGACCTAGATATACAGGAGCAAAGCAGCCTAAGAGATACAAATTGCCTTTAAATCTCTTTCACATTAGCTCCCTCAGTTGCAAATTTGTCTTGCAGCTGCATTAACATCAATACATCAATCAAGCACACCCAGCAAAGATTTTTTTCCCCCGACAGAGAGTACTTTGTACATTAAAATAGGCAGTGGTTTAAGTTGATTCTATAGCTGCAATCCACAGCAACCAAGCCAGGAAGATCACTACATTATTTATGGGAAGGGGTTATTTGTGCAACTGTTTTGCAACAGAAATCTAGGACACCGATTTTCAATTCTGCTACTATTCTTTTTAAGTCCCTGCCAGCGGAGGTAGCCATTTATTCCTCCTGCAGAACGACTCATTTCAAAAAGCACAGCATTTCCCATACCTCACCTCCACTTCTCTATGCAGGACACCACAATAGACTTGCTATTGAAAGATGGCAAAACATATATGCACCACTTAATGAGGGGATTAGTTTCTGTTTATCCTGGACTTGCTCCAAATCCACAAAGTTTCTAGAAACTTGGTACTATATGATAATATCTACCTTCTTAAAAAAAGTTTCCATTTTTACTATTCAGAATGCAAACATTAAGTGTGTACAAGTATAGGCAAGCCACCTATGAACCCTGAACGCATTAGGTCCACAAGAATGCAAGTTGACAATTACACTTTTATAAAGCAAGAAACTTAAACCATACTAAATTAAATCTAAAAATTCCTTCTTCTTTTCTACAGCTATATATCAGCTCACAAAAATATTTCATCACCTCAACACATTTGAATATGTACTGAACACATTAATGATGTGTGGATACATTAGCATATGAAAAGTTCTAACGTTTTCCTAATTATTACAAATAGCAGGTAGTAAAATACTAAGTTTTAGTTATATTTATGGTCAGATTCCTTCTTCAAGCTAGGATGTGCCATTTCTTGTTACAGCACTTTTCTCCCATATTAACTGCAAGAGAGATTATATCTCAAACTAAGTTACAGAAAACTAAGCTACAGAAAACTGTTTCAAACCAGGTATCACAAATCAGCAAAAGAAAACACCGATGGGGAACATTTCAAAACTAGAGGGGAACATTAAAGGAACAGCTGAAACTTGAAAAATAGGAGCACAGAGTTTTAGGAATCCAAAGTGACAAAAAGTGATGAATGGTGGGCAACACATAAAACCATCCTGAAATTTGGTCTGCCTATAAGTAAAACCACATTAAGTAGCCAAATCAGAAATACGGTTGACAGCAAAAAGGACAAAAGCCTATACAAAGTGACAGACCACCAGTTCTGCAATGAGCACTCTTATGAAAAGGAAAATTGTATTCTTAGCCTATTAGTAGTGTGAAAAGATAAGCAACGGTGACAAACTGGGGTTTTTTACTCTAAAAGCCATTTGCTGGTGTATTGCTCACCCCCTTTTCATATTCTCCACTCATCTTAGTTTTGTTCTTTGAACAGGCTTGTTCACCAGTAACATGATATGCCAGAAGCTAAAACTGCTCACTTTTAAAGCAAACAAGAGTTATCTGCCAAATACAAACTGAAACCCAAATCGACTTTACAAGGGAGATCCAGCTTCACTAAAAACCACAACACAGTAATTAAAAGAACAGCAGAACTGCAGAAACAAATTCTTTTCTTTCCTAAAGTGCATTTGAGGGCAGTTCAAGAGACTACATCAATTCTGTCTAAAGAATCTGCCTCCACAGACAAGGATTCCAACCAGCAACATGACACCATTCCTCAAGATCAATTTCTTCCCCGCTCCTTAGAAATCAAACATAAGGCCTCTGCTTACCATTTGTACAGGTATGTGCAGTGTCTGCTACTTTTTGCTATATATTCAACAGAGGGTACACTTGTAATCAAGATAACTTAAGGTCAGTGCATGTTCTAAAAAATCTCATTGCCAAGCCAAGTTCTCCACATGCACCTACAGAAAGGAATATTTAATTTTAGTATAGTCAGCTAGGACAATTAAGCTGATCAGAATTATTCCCTGCATCCACTTACATGTGAACCTTTTGATAACTTCTAACTTTGCAAGTGAAAGACGGGATACCTATAATAGCATTTTCTTAAGGGAATGGTGCAACCCTATATACAAGGTGTTGGCATTACTCATAACAGTCCATGGGCCTTGTGTTAAGTGAATAACCAGGCCTCTGCACTTGTCCTGGCCTGCCCAGAGCTTTGTTTTAGTTTGTCCAACTCTACCACCAACTATCTAAAGACCAGGCGACTCATCTAACTTGCATGGCTTTTACTTATCTTCAGACAACTGTGTGAGCCAACACCTATTTCTATAAATATTTTTATAAATAATACACACAGCTTATACATAAATAAATACTTGCTACATATATTCCATAAATAGTATACAAAAATATGTGAAATCATTCAGTGTTACATCACACAGTTGTCCAAAGCTAACTAAAACCTGTACATAAATACAAGTACATGCACACACGCAGACTGAATGTACAAATTTACATCTGTGTGTGTGTAACAGCTAACACATGCCAATAAAAATGGGTTATTCCATAGGGAATGGATTACCTATGACCTCATGAAAAAAAAGCTGCATAGAAGAGCAAAGGCATAGCATGACAGCAGAGGCCTTGAAAACAAAGACACAGGATGGTATCAGAGGCCTCAAGTCTACAAGCAATTCAGCAACCGCTAATTACTGGTCAAAGGAAGCCAACCTTGAGAACTGGGCAAAAAAATTTCAGGGGGTAACAGAACAAAGAACATCCAGCATATATAAAATACACAGTACATACAAGAAATTCAAATGCAACTGCAAAGTAGAGAAGAAAGAGTGAAGCATAGAATATGTCAGCAAACAACAATAACCTCAACAAAACAGTGAGGAGGAAGAAACATTCAACACTGTGCACCTCCATGGGAAAGATTCCCTTTACTCAGTCTCCCATTCCGTTCCTCTCTGACCATCTTTTGATATGTTCTGGTTTTCAAACAAGCATCAAGCAACTCCCTGTAATTTTTTTACATGATGTTGGTTTCTGATATTGAACCTCTGTATTATGGTATGGAGGGAACCAATTAAATTTCATTGGCATTTACTATTTATCGACCTGAAACAGAGTTGTAGTTGAGGTGAGTGCCGGTCTCAAAGTAACAAGGGATAGGACAAGAGGAAATGACCTCAAGTGGTGCCAGGGGAGATTTAGATTGGAAATTAGGAAAAATTTCTTCTCTGAAAGGGTTGTCAAGCATTGGAAAAGGCTGTCCAGGAGAATGGTTGAGTCACAAGAGGTGTTTAAAAGACTTGCAGATGTGGTGCTTAGGGATGTGGTTTAGTGGTAGACTTCGCAATGCTGTGTTAAAGGTTGGACTCAATGACCATAAAAGTCCTTTGCACCTTAAATGATTCTGTGATTTATTTTTTTTTTAATTGAAACCATTCCTCTAATGGTCAGAGTAACCTACTGTTTTTAGGCTTTGCATTTTTACACTTTAAGCATCTTGACCATTTGTGGGTTATAGATGATTTTTCTTAAATAAATGCCAGGAAATTCCACACAAGCTCAGCATTTCATGACCTTAAACAGTTACACGTTTACTACAACAGACTGCTCTGGATACTGTCCATGTAAACCAGTGAACTGTTGTCCTTACATCATGTAATACACAAGGGTATAAACTGCTACCACAATATATGTGAATTTAACAATCACATTTGTGTATGCTGTATTAATTGTATCCCCATATGAAGGTTTTCAGTTTTAATGTAGTTAACAGCTTTGCACATGAGCAAGAATTAATTTAGGAAGCTCATGCTTCTTTTTTGTTTGTTCATTTTTTTTATAAAATCTCAATTCATGTTTTGCATTCTAAAATGCGAAGGGAAGGGTTTACCTGCTGGCAATTCTAATGCTGGCTGTCTAATGCAGCCCAAGAGACTATTTTACCACCTTTTGCTTCAAAGCACGCTGATTGTTCACGTTCAGCTTTTTGTCACCAGGACCCCCACATCGCTATTTGCAATATTTTTTTCCAGCTGGGTGACACACAGTATATATTGGTACATAGAATTGTTTCTCCCCAGGTGCTGGACTCTACATTTCTACTTGTTGAGCTCCATGAGGTTCCTGTCAGCCCATTTCCTCAGCTTGTCGAGGTCCTTCTGCATGGCAGCATGACCAGGATTTACGTGCTTCAGCTACTTAGTTAATCCTGCACTGACATTGACAGGTGCTCCTTTCTGATAGGTCTTCAACAGCAGAACAAACCAATTTCAGCCAAAGCCAACAAGACAGCAAAACACTAGATAACTTTGCATCACCATACAGACTTTACCACACAAAGCTTTTCAATACCAGCTTTGTTCAGGAGAACCTCTCAGAGACACCACCCTCCCTCAGACCTGCAAGCAACCAAGGAGTTTATGAATTCCATCAGAAATTGACTTATTTCAGTTTAGTCCGTGTAAGCAATTCCTTTGTCATCTCTCATTGGTCTGCCTCTTCTCAGACATTTGTTGATCTAAATAGAGCACATGCAAATGCCTGCTTTTGTTTATGACATTACCCATATTTGAAAAAACAGGTTTGTTAAGAATTTGACTACCTGTGTGTTGTCCAGGAAGAGGTGCTATCCCATTATAAATTAAGTACTTCTCTAAATCAAGGAGGAGAGGGAACGACAGCTTTATTTCTTAGGGCTTCCTGCCAAAGCACCCAAAGCACTTGAAAACTTAAGCCTTAAAACTACTAGAAAGGAAAACAAAGGTCAACATGCTATTTCAGTTCAGAGCAATTTGAGATATACGGTATCTGCCAAATTCTTAACAGCCCAACATAACAAACGTATAGACAAAACAGAGTCATGATCACTGTCAGAACAGGCAAAAGAGTCTGCCAACACTACAGCCTTTCATTCTTCAGTCATAAAGCAGCTCCTAGTAACTCCAAGGAAGGCTCAATCATGCATGCTTACTTCACCTGCTACATCAAGCTAGGAATATCCATTTAATATAAGTAAAGCACAACCTGAAAAGAGCATGATTAGTGATGAACAAAAAAATACAAACATCAAGAAAAGCTTCATGTCCATTTACCAAGCCAATGACCAGAGTTAAGTAACCACTCTCTTTGTGTATTTAATGGTTGTGTTGTCATGGTGTGCATGTCTGATCAAAAATCAGTGTACGCATTTTTACTATGAGAAGTGAAAACCAGCCTCATCACAACCTCTGTAAAGCCCCTTTCAGGGTTGGCTGTTTGGGGAACTATTTCTTCTTTAAAACTGCTGCACACAATCAAGATGTCTTAAAAATTTAAGGAGCAACTTGTGGTGCAGCTTTCTCACTACACGTTCTGTTCTACAAGATCCTTTGCTGCAAGCTGCAGCATCCAGCTACTGATCCCCAGCTCTTCCACTTGTTCCAGTAACTGTGTCCCACCCTTTGAACATCCTTTCTGCACACACTTCTTTGCTTAATTCAAATTCCAGGAGATGTTATTTTCCATTTTTCACTTCCAGTTCTCATGAATTGGTGCTTAACTGAAACTGCCCTCATCTAACCTCAGATCTAATTGTTTGCTTTTATTCCTCTAGCTGCTTTTCACACTCAGACAAATTCAACTCCTTACCAACCTGACCACTTACACTTTCCAAACTATTCATTCATATTTTCCTCTTTGCTTACTAACCCCTCCTTCACCACATCTTCACAGAATCAATTAGGTTGGTAAAAAGAACTCCAAGATCGAGTCCAACCTATGACCTAACACCACCATGTCAACTACACCAAGTGTCATGGCCAGTCTTTCCTTAAAAAGTGCTTCCCATTGTCTCTATCCAATTTTCCTTCAGAAACCCACAGGGTCTTCTATGTCCAGAATTAAGATAGGAAAAACTGTCACACCCTGATGAAAACTGACACAACAATATTCTGTTGTCTAAACTTTCTGATTTAATATCACCTCATGCACACTTAGTCATCAGCCTAAGCCTAAAAAACCCAAAGAACCACCCAACTTCCCCCCAAACACACAACAAATATGCAACTAAAAATGAACTCCCAGCTATCCACCCTCCCCAAATATCTCAACACCAGTTGCAAACCAGTAGCCACTACAAAAATGTACTATTTTCTTAAAGGGATATATTTACTACTGTCCTTAGTAGCAACAAAAACCTTACTATCAAGTTTTATTTGTAGTATGTCCCATAGATAATGTTAGTTAGTTAGGGCTGATGAGGTTTCTCACCAGACAAATGCATTCAAAAAATCAAACTAGTTTTGGGATGCGTTCACTCAACCCTCCAAGTAGAGCTTCCATATCAGTGCACAGCTTTGCTTAGATGAGACAGTGCAAGCATTGGTTTCCTCTACCTACAGGAAGCTCCAAGTGACAGCAGTGGCAACACAAGACTGGGTGTGCCACAGAGTAGTATCTCCTCCAGCACTAACACTTGTGTGTTTCCTGCAGCCAAATTTTAACACAAGTTTCAGAAAACCACTTAAAGTTGCAGTGCTTTTACAATTTGCCCACAAGTTCTTCTTGCTGCTCCTCTGTCTTAGGCTGAGTTTTTAATTTCAAGCCAAAATAAGTCAGCTGTTTTGAGGGCATGGCTGGGAAGATATTTGCACATGACAAGATTCCTATAAAAGCTTTACCAGAGAGCTCTAGAACCTCCCCTAACTTGGAGAAAGGACATGAAGCTAAGGAGGTTATTCTAGCGTCAGCCCTACACCTTCTGCAGTCTCTTAACAATCTTGCAAATTTGGCCTAGTTATAATTCAGGAAACCATCTGTGCAAGGAGACTCCTAGTCAGCTGCTACAGTTCGGTTTCTTTGAAGTTTCCTTCCCCCTGCACCAAAACAAGCTCTCTCTCTCAATATACAGGCAAACAGATGCACAGGGGGCACAGGGCATTCCGGCTGCAGGGCTGAACAAGATGTTCTGCCCTTGCTGCTAGGACCACCATGGAAGCAGGACTAAGATCAGGACAAATATCCTCTCTCATGCTTTCCCCCTTCCTCTACACTGTACCCAGCACTGAATCAAATGTTGAGGGAGATGAGGAGCAAATCCAGGAACACAGAAGTATGAAAGGAGACAGGCAGCACAACTAGAGAAAAGAGGTAAAAGAACAGAGGAAATAAAGCAAGGACAGGCCAGAGGGCAAACTTTCCCAGAACCTGGAAACTATACCAATTATTCAAAATTTTGACTGTCTTTTCAGCCCCTGGATGAACAGCAAACTTATTGACAAGGTTTTTTTGTCAGCAGACCCTTTCAATGGTAACCCTGGGAAGAGAACACTGCAACTGATACATTCTACAGTGCAGCTATTCAACACTGAATACACAGTCAATGCAACACCACAAGGATAAACTTTTGCCACAATACTATTTATCTGCATACCAGTAGCTACTCAACTTACTAATTACTTGCTATTTTAGGCTACCAAAAGCAGCACCTAATCCCAAAAATTCAATACATTGCCCTGCCACACGCACATGCAAGATGGTGGAAAACACTTTAAAAAAGCAAGCTATCAAATTACACTACATACATACAAAATAGTAAGTAACTCTTTAAAAAAGAGGAGCATTGAGACTATTTCACTTATTATTAGGTTTCTTGAAGAGGAAGACATGAAGTTCTTCCAAAGACTGGGACAGTTGGACAAACTGCACAGCAGAAACATACTTACAATGACTAAATTAACATTCCAATCATTTGGACACCAAGTAAAATGTTTATCCTCCTTCCATCTGGATGAAGGTAATCAAGTACTTAACTACCTTTGTAAACACAGCCCTAAGTCAAATTTCTCTAAAACTGACCAGCTTTTGTGTATTCGAAGGAGACCATAGCAAGCATAACCACAGTACATCTTTAGGAAACTTATCTGGAAAGTCAATAAACACCTGAACGTTGCAAGAATTATATTGCATGGATGTTTCAGCCTCAAACATGAGCAAAGGTACTGACTCACAAAAGCTGCAGTCTGGGGAAAAAGTCACAAAAATGCAGCAAGGATTAGATTTCAATGCAAATATAACCTATTTAGCACCTGCAACAATTTCAGTACTATCCAATGTTACAGAAGATGCCATTCTCCATAAACCTTCCTCTAATAAAAGCATAATAATAACAAACCCCAGCAATATTCATTGACTATCTAACAAGATCCTCAGCTTATTGACAATAATTTCTGGATTCTTAATGTAAATATTATTCAGCTGAGTCTGAAAGAATGTGCACTAAGGCTTCAGTAACCTTTGAAAATGGAAAGGCTCGAGCTGATTTGCAGTTAACTGTGTCATCATGGCATATGGTCTATTAACTGTACTGCTGAAATAAAAGTTGATACTGAGGTTTCCCCAAGAGCAAGTATTTTTGGTTTCATTTCAGAAGAGGAACTTGTGTTTAACTTTGTTTAATTTCCAGTTAGCCAGCAAGTATAGGAAATATTCCCAAGGTGACTAAGTGCGAAGGAGCGAGAAGAGCTCCAGAGCTGCCACACACAGCTCAGAGCTGAAATCACACACCAGGTAGCAGGAATGTGGTCAGTCCACTCCAAAGTGGACCATCTTTGGGGAGTGCTGACCCAGTCCAGTCTACTTCAGTCTAAAATCTAGGCGTATTTTCCTAATTTAATTCAGAAAGCCACTATGGACAGAGATGAGACTAGGTTTTATATTCCTAAAATTTTCAGTCCCAATCACCCTGCTGATAAACCTGAAAAAAGAATTTACTTTATGTAATCATCAATTTTTTCAAAATTTTCAGAGACAGGACATCCTTTTCTGGGGTGTAAAAATGTATTAACAGCATTTGTAATATGTTCTGTTCAATCAATAAAGCTCATCCAAACTATGGTTAAAAGCACCTTCAAGTTTATGAGGGGAAGCTGTTCTTTGGTTTAGTAAGGATTACTGAAACAACTACATTTTTTTATTCAAAATTTCCTACACTGGATGTCTAGTGCTAGGGAGTGCCAGTGCATAAGCACAATTTTCAAGGCAGGTCTCCACACAAAAGGACTCCAAGTGAAACAAAGGAGATTGCTTACACAATGAAATTCAACACATTGAATCTTCCCTAGTCAGATTTGCTATTTTATACTAAAAAGCCTGTATATGCATAGCTACAAAGTTATATATATATATGTGTATAGATATATATACAAAAACACCCCACTTCAGGCAAGAAGGGTAACACAGCCAACTGCATTGCCAGTGTATGTAGCGACTCTGCTAGAACTCCCTTTTTCAGACACCAGTGCACAGGGAGTTAGTTATTGTCAGGAAAATGAATGCTTTTAAAGTAGCAAACTAACTCATGTTTCTAGCTATAGCTATAATATTTTTAATTTTAGAAGTCTATTTAAATATGGTAAACCTCAACATGACACCCATTACAAGCAGATCTTAATTAAACAAAAATATTATGTGTATAAACAGAAGTCTGCTCCACATGTTTTCTGTCAGAAGTGTTACTTTTGCATGCAAGTGTTTTTCTTTTTATATTTTCAAAAAGATAAATATATCTGTACCTTTTCAAGAACCTGTAGCTTCTGAAAAGGTAAAAGAATGCCTAAGCTAAGAACAGAACTTACCTGCAGAATTATTATCTCACTATTTGAAGATAAAAGCAAATACTTTACCAAAGTGAAAATAAGTCTAGCCCATTTTCTATATATGGATATTTTCCTTTGGTCTCGTAATAAATTGGCTCACCAATGATGAGAATATCAGTAACAAGTCATTTTAACTGGAAGTAAGAAATCATAAGCTAGAAAAGATACCACACATTTTTGAGCCTTTACAAAAGGAAATTGACTTAAAACTGAGACTATTCTCGGGTTGATTTTAATTACAGGCCCTTGGTATTCATTTAATTAAAGTACTAGAAATTATTATACATAGCTGGTTGAAGCAATGGAAAATACCACATTACAGAAGGCAAAAAATATAAAAATGGGCTTTTTCAGAGACTGTTTTATGGAGGTCATATTTGGTTACCACTTTTGTTACAGATACAAAGTTCTTACAGTTACCTCACTTAAAATGTAACACTGTTGCAATGTCGATCTTGTGACACTGGCTGTTCACACTGACTAGTTACTAGTCTAATTCAAATGATTCCAAGCCGTAATTCAAGAACAAGGTCAAGCTTGTAGATTGCTGAACTAAAATTTTATTGAGAGAACTAAAAGGAGAGGACAACATATAAAAGGCTCAAATAAAAAATTAATACTACTTATTCTTCAGCATCCAAATGGAAATTACAAAAAAAAACCCCTTTCAATTTCTAAAACATCTTTAGTTTCTAAAACCTTTTAATATCTAAAAACATGAAACACCGTTGAAATTGTAGTTTTTAGTAACATTTAATTTCCTCCATTATAAAGCCAAAGATGTATTTCTGTGCATAATGCTATTTATTGCTTGAAGGAACAGCATTTGATTGCCAAGTCAAAAATTATACTAAAAAAGATACATGAAGTTGACAGCAGATCCTGACTACAACCTTCGCAAACCTACCTACTATGGGCAAGCAAGTCTTGGATATAGTGCAGTAACTTGGCAGAAAAAGCAAAAAATAAATGGATGAAGTTTGATGGGGATTTTTTTTGCATTGTTTTTTGGTTTAAAATTAAAAAAAAAAAAAAACCAAACCAAAAAAAAACCAACACCCTACCCAAACCAGAAACTAAAAGTAGCACACTTTCTGGAAGAAGTATCTCTAAGAGAAATAACTTGGTATAGTTGAGCCTGAAACTTGCTGTCAGAACAGCACTGGTTATTTCAGTTGGGAACACATCACAACTTCTATGAAAGGCACACTTAAAATTCAGCCATAAAGTAATGAGCAATGGCGTATTCCAGGTAAGTCTAACTCCCAGCAAAACTGAATACTTCATCCAGCCTGCTCCCAGATCTTCATGGAGAAAAAAGACAAGCAGGAGCCAACTCAAGGCCTTCCCAGTAACTGCGGCCATCTTCCAGATCACATCCTTTCCTGGGAGCCTCCCCACTCTTTATCCCATCATGCAGTAATCACACCATAAAGGTAGGTGTTTCCAAGAAAACAACAGCCAGGAGCAGCCTGCTAGGAACAAGAACTCCCCTGATGTATTTCCACAGAAGCAAGCAGGTTAAAGGAGAAAGACCCAAAGACCCAAGCTGACAGCATAAATTGCTTGGCAAGTACCAGCCTTCTGCCAGATGGTTTGGGAATGTATGTATGAAATTTAGTAAACAATCATACAGGGACCCAGGATGTGCAAAGTTAATGCAAGAGGCCCAAGAAGCACCTGCTGTGTGTGCACAGATGAACTGAACAAGAACTAGGGTCCTGTGGTTGCAACGTGCAGCTTCTTACAAGTCCAGAAAACAGGCCACACAGCCCACCCAGGCAACAACACATTCCTCTTTTCTGCTCTTGCAGAACAAAGCCAGCAGACATGAGATTGCCTGCTCTTTCAAGTCTACTACTTGGTGTAGACTTACAATACTACAACTAGGTGTAGACTTATACAATGGAGATTCATAAGTGGGTATGAGAAGAAACTACATCTTGCAGGTTTTAGTATCAAAGGCTAACAGACAGGTATCTTTTCAATGAAGGGAAGAAAACAGAGTACTGCATGGACCTTCAAGAGTTTTAAAATAAAAAGCCCTCACACATACACACACAGAGAACAAGAAAACTGGAAGTCGACATTGAAATTTTTTGACACAAGAATCCAGCATTCTGAACTGCCAATGAGTGAATCTGTTCATATGCGTCCCACAAGGATCATATTTAGCTCTTCACTGTGGAGGTGATTAGCATCAACTGTGTAGTGAAGAGAAATGCAGAGTTCCTATACGGAAAAGATTCTTGTAACTGACCTATTCTCACAGTTACCCTTTGTGAACTTACATGATAAGAAAAAAAACCCAGCACAATTACTATCTTCTGAAAATCTACACAAGATTAAATAAATGCTCCAGAAGAAAGCATTCAGCAGCAATGCATGTTTATGTTTTGCCTGTCCCTATGCTTTCACCACAACACAGGTTCAAAGAAGCTGCAGCCCTGTGAAGGAAGATGTGTACCCCTAGGACAGTAACCATGTAGAAAGTCAAGTAACAAATATAGCTACAATGTTTGTCTCAGTCCAATTCAGGCACTGGTTACTGTTAAAAGACAAGGATGGAGAACAAACTTTATTCTTGAGGATAAACTAACATTAGCTGCCATAAAGATAGTGACAATCAATCAAGAAGAAACCACTCCTCACTGCTTCCCTGCAGAAGTTTCCAAATAAAGACAGGATTCTGCAAGTTCTATTTATGCTCAGGTTTTTTTTCCAAACAGGCAGGAAATTCAAAATTACATGCAAGTGCTTCTAAGAACTTATGGGAACATTTTAAGTCAAGCACTATAAGGACTTTAAACTAAGAATTAGTAGTGCTTTCACTAGACTTTAGTATGCAACAAAGGAGAAGAGATGACTAGTACTCCCTGAAGCATTAGAGGTTTCTTCCCATTTACTTTAGGTTAAATTTGCACTTCAGTTATACACTCTGTGATGTTTTTAGAGACTCTTCAGCAGGACCTGCTTGATTCCTTAAACTAAAAACATTTCAATTCATTCACTAACCTGTTACATACAGACAGAAATAAAAACCCCACCCTCCTTAGAAATCTATCAGGTGAGCAAAGATGCATGGAAAAACAATCTAAAGAAATCTAGGATAACATACCACAGAATTAAAAACTACTCCACAGTTTTAAGCAGTTTGGATCAGTCAAAAGCCTCAAATAAAGAAAGTACGTGTAACAAGTGAACTGTTGATCTGTAACAACACGTGTGTTACTACGCTGAACAAAAACACAACGACAAGAAGCACATGGCTTCTAATTTAAGGGTAAACCACCTTTTGTTCTTAACACCACAAGTGACAGCATCAGCAAGAACCAACCGGCTTACGCACAAACTGAAAGAAGTCAACCTTTACCTATCAACGCCTGGAAAAGGTTACTTTGGAAGATGCTGATGACACGCTCGATGGAGTTCCGCAGCTGCCGGTCCTCCGTCTGGCTCAGCTTGGAGCGGTATTCCTCCAGGAGGCGCAGGGCTCGCTGGGTATCTGCAAGCAGAGACCAGACACACGGCTGACCGGGGCGCACCGGGCAGGAGCACCGGGGATGCAACAAGCCCCCGCGGCCGGGACCGCCCCAGCCCGGCGCGGCAGCTCCTTTGTTCGCAGCCGGGAGAGAGCGGGCGGGACGCTGCCCTCGGCGTGCTCGCACCGCCCGCAGCCCCGCGGCTCCCGCCAGCCGCCCCCCCCGCCCGTCCCGCCGCGGCAGCAGCTGTCAGCCGGCGGCTCCGGCGGCTCCGGCCCCGGGCGTGCGGCGCTCACCTTGTTTCCTGACGGGCATCGCGCCCCGCGCCCGGGGCTGCCCCGGGGCTCCGCCGCGCGGACTCGGAGCGCGGCCCGGGGCGGCGCGGGGGGCGGCGCCCCCTGCCGGCCGGGTGCGGGGGGCGGCGGCCGCCCCGCCTGACCGGCCCCGCCGCCCGGCGAGCGAGCGGCTCCGCGCGGGGCTCCCGCCGGCGCCGCCGCGGCGCCTCGGCGCGACACGGGGCAAGCCCGGCCGAGCCACGCCGGGCCGGGCCGGGCGGGACGGCGCGGTGCAGGCGGCGCGGCGGGCCGGGGCCGGGACGGGCAGGGCTGGGGCGCTCCCGCCGCCTCCCGCGCGCGCTGCTCGGAAATTCCAAACTTTCCAGCCAAAATGGCGGCCTGGAGGCTGGGGGAGCGCGCCCCCCCCACGTGACCGGGCCCGGCGGGCGCCCAATCAGGGCCCGGCGCGGGGCCGGTACCTTGGCGGCGGGCGGGGGAGGAGGCAGGTGAGCGCTCCCCCTGCCTTAAAGGGGCCGCCCCGCCCCGCCCGGCCCCGGCGGCGCCGGCTGCCAGCGCCGGGCACGGCGGGACGGGCACCGGCACCGGCACGGAAACGGGCCCCCGGCGAAACCCGCCCTGAGCGTCCCCGGCGCGCCGCTGGTGGTGCCCGGCGTGGGCTGCGGGAGGGCGGAACAGCTCCAGGTGTGCGCCGGGTACCTGCTGTATCGCTTGTCCGTGTTTAACTGCGGGAGCTTCTGGGCAACACGGACCAAACGACTGTGCTGGTGCTCCGGGAGTGCCGGGCACGGACCGGCTCCTGCGGCGAGGAAGCGCAGGTAGAGCTGTGCCTGGCTGCGGGGAGCCCAGAGCCGCTTTACCTGCAGGAGGTCAAGGGACAGGCAGGAGGACAAAGATACCTCACAGACCTTGCCGGCCTACACAATAAGCAATACACGGAGCACTGGCATCCAGCTGTTGCTGGGGTTTTTCCTTCAGTCATCCTGGTGAAGACCAGGATGAGGAGCAAGGACTCCCTTAAAGCAGGATAAAGAAATAGCTTTGTTGCAGTTAACGGAGAGCAGAAGGTTAGCTTAAGGATATCATGGGAGAAAGCATGAAAAGCCTTGCTTCCTGGAAAGTTTAAGAAATGAGCTCTACAGGCTGACATTGGGGACTGGTCAGAATCATGACCTTTCTCAAAACTGGCATGGAAATGGTGAGGAGTTACCTTCAAAGGCAGACCAGCTTGCTTTTTTGCAAGATAGCAAAGAGGTGACAGAGCATAGAAATGGCTGCCTTGGATAGAAACGTGTGAGTTAATGGTCTTTGCAGCACATTCTATACACCCATTAAAAGGAAATGTACATAAAAGCTGGTGAATCTAGGCATAACTCTTGTTCTGAGGGGGAATGTTAACTTATTTCTCAATCAGATGGACAGTCAACCAGAGCCCCATATCTGATACACTTCAAACCCTGTATCTATGCACATATGAGGGGCAGAAAGAGACTAGAAAGTTCAAAACAAATACTGATGATGTGATTTGGGTTTTTTTGATCCAAGTTTGCATCTCCATTTACACTTTTTAGATTTAAGCACACCTGAAAATGTTCAAGAGCTTAGCCAAAGAACCTAAAAAAGAGTCTCCTGGGCAACTCTCACAAATTTCAAGTCTAAAAATCAGAACTAGATTTCTCTTTGCAAAAGACCTAACCTTAAGGAAACTGACGCTGTGACAGATCTAACCCAGATCTAGAAAAGGCCTCTCTTTTCCCTCCCCAATACTCCTATATTTTGTTCTTTGATTTGTGCCAGGAGTTTCTCCTCCTCCCACAGCTGTGTACTGTGAAAGTATTCACGCATCTCCTTGAAGCAAGCAGAACATGCATTTAGTGCTAACTGACACACATTGTCCATTTTCTTCCTTTCTAGCTGTATATTCATACCTCAGAATTTTGGCACCAGCTGGTATCAGTTCTGGTACTTTGAAATGAAGGCAGGCTAAGAATGGACATTGGCAGAAGGCTCCATCATCTGGCCTCATCAGTTTTCAGTGTTTACACCAGCAATAAATGTACTCCAAGGGGGCAATAGCCCTTTAGATGTTAGAGGAATATATATACAGAAGGAGAGGAAGAACAAGCTAAATTTAGCTAGCAGAAAGGAGACTTCTGCAGCATTTGGGTTTGTTTTGCTGACTGACATAAATGTATTATTACAAAGCAAAAAAAAAGAATTTTTTTTTACAAGTAAAGGAACCACCATAAAGAAACTACTTTTTATACACAGGATTTGATGTTTCCAAGTCTTTTTTATTTTAAATAAGAGATAATCCCATTACATACGGTCACTGTGCTGGGGATAGAGGAATAATCCCATATATAACACCCTGAGACAGCATTTCTCACTTGTTACTAATGCTCAAGGAAAAATAAAGGAAGAAAACATCAAAGAGGGGGTCAGGATGATGGATCAGCAAGTCAGGAAGCAATTAGGTGAGCCTTATTGTACCTCAGAGAGCGGTGTTGGTTCCCGGCACTTCTGTTTCTGTTCTGGGAGTGTATCTGCTGATTGAAAGCAGTTGAACCAGAAAGCACAGTCTTAAAACTTCAGTATGAAAAGTGGGTTTGAAATTCCAGCACATACAGAAAATATCCCATGAAAGCAAATGACATTTTTACAAGCAACATTGCAGCTAGAGCCGGTGTTGCAAAACTGTCCTGTATTGCACATTGTCTTTTTCAGGCTCCAGCTTTCAGGACATTTTGTAGTGCCCTTGGAGAAGGAAAAAACTGAGTATGAACCAGAGCATCATTTGTGCCACAACTTAAGCAATATCATTTAAATCAAACCACTGCATGCAGCATACAGAAAAGCTTGTACTTAAATTATGACTAGTTTGGTCAGTATAGAAGTCAACATTATGCTGTGCTTAACACACCCTGGCTGTGCTCCAAAATGACCCTTGGAATAGGAACTCCAGGACAATTACACAAAGCAGCAGCCCATTGCTACTGTAGTCCTCTTGGCCTCAGAAGCATCTGAGGATGTGACCAATGGCCCTTTCTCCCTGCCCTCAGATTTCCCCATTAAAATCCCTTGTTTTGCAACTGCTGCCAGGAGCACGTCTGGGATGTTCTGCCTGGGACGACCACTGGCAGGGACAGGCAGCTTGTTACAGCACATGTACTGCTCTGCCTGTTGAGGACATGGTGCTTAGGGGGGATGTGTGATACAGGACCAGGCAACTTCTGGCAGAAGGGAGGCCAGCACAGCACAAGCTTTTTTTCCCCTGGAAAACCTGCTGTAACAGTCACCTAATCCTAGCCCGTGCCATTTGTACATGGGGAAAAAGCAGCCCTGTGTCAGAGCCTAATAGGCCCAGTTTCATAAGCTATAGTGAAACAGAGACAAGGCTTTCCCACTTTGAGAAACTACGCCAGAGCTTGCTGGCAGCTGCCTGCTCTGGCAAGTGATCATAGTAGTGAGCCCTGCCACAGATTTGTACCTGATCCTACACCAGCTCCTACTCCTCAAGGCAGTCCAGCTGCCACTTTAAAAATGACTCTACTTTAGAAACCTCACCTGTTCAGCTGGCACCACACCAAAGGGAAAAAGAATGTTGTCAGGCTTCTTATGGTTTGAGGCAGCCACACTTTGGCCACAAACAGGGTAGCAGGAGATGGAGGGGTCTGACTTTGTGCCAGCTACCTGGTGAACCCCTTTAAGTCCCACTGGAGCCAGTTGACAATGTAGACTTCACAAACTGGCAATGGCAGTAGATGTGTTGCAGCTGGTGTCCCACACAGTAACTGGAGAAGTATAATGAACTCAGAACAGGAGACTTCAAAAAACTTTCCCTAGATCCACACATAATGACAATCAACACAAGAACACCAAGAAAAAAAAGACTGCAGACATCATCACATTGCAAGAATTTACAGTTATTAGTATGGCCAAAAAAAATACAGTAGTAACTAGCTGAGACAAACTCTGTTACAGCAGAAGGTGGGGTACATCTAATGATAAATACATAATAAATATATAAAAAATAAATGCAGGTACATCTGTTCATATTTAAAGTTGGACACTGGTGTATAAGGTGAAATATTTCTAGACTAATATAATTATAGTATTAATTCTAATAAAAGAAATGCTGACTGTTGAAGAATAATGAGTAAAACTCAAGATTTTTTTTATATTGGGCTTACTAATGAAAGAAAACACAAGAACAATAAAATTGGTCCTCCCTTGATTTTGTCACGTAAGTGTCCAAGGCCACCATATGTAGTACTAGCAGTCACCTTATAGTATACAAAGCAGATGATTTCCCTTATTCATTCAGAACTGGGAGTTGTTGCTCATGAAAGGATCTCTGACAGCTGCAGCAAAGCTTTCACTTCACTTCCCCTGCAAACTCAGTGCAATGCTTCACAGCCAACTGGGGAAGCAGTGAAACTAATGGAGCCTCATTTCCCCTGCCTAACAAGGACTGAAGCCTGAGTGAAGTTACTTTGCTCATTATGCCTCCACTCATCTGGATTCTCTGATATCTGATAAGATTGGATCGTGTGCCACAGCATTACCTTCCAGGAGATGTCTTTTCAGAAGAGCACCTTTTCCTGACCATCTGTAATTTTGCAGGTTATAAGAGATGCAAAATACTTCTTGTAGAAACATTCTACTTGAATCAAAACATGGAATTGTAACGTGTCTTTTTTTTCCCTGCAAAAACTACTACATACGGAAAATTTTCACGAGGCCACTAAAAACTAAAGCTACTCTTTTCAACACAGTCTGCAGTTACTCTGTGACACAACACAATGAGTCATGTGCCCATCATAGATACCATTAACAGTTGAAATACCAGCTCACTTTTGTCTGTCATCTTCATTCTTGTGGGTAAAATAAGTTGCTGCCTATTACATGGGGAAGGATCTGATCTTCAGTTGTTAAAATCAAAGTTTTATTTTTAAAAATCACAGTTAAGCAAATTTTATTAAGCCTACTCAATGGAATTCTTGTGGGATCCTCTTACACATCTCTGCTTATTTAATTTTAATCTTTTTTTTTATATACAAAGAAGAGAGTTTCCCCAGTAATACAATCTTCATAATTTTCATTTTTGAAGTGCATATCCAGTTTGTCCTCATAACTGAAACTTGTCTCTAGGTTAATCCCATCTCCATCAGAATACAAGGATGTCTTTATTCTTAGCATTAGAGTGTTCAGCTGGGCATGGCTAGTAGAAGAACGTGTTCCTGTTTACAGGGAGAGTAAGAGAAAACTGGACTTCTTTTTGTCTAAAAAACCTTTTTTTTTTCCTATCACTGTGCAGTTTGTGTGTATTGAAGTTGTTTGAGCTCTTGTTCAGTTAGGGATTGTATGCTATGTGTATACAGCAAACTCATCTTTCTTTTGCTCTTGTAATAAGGTTTATCTACTGGGTTTGGGACAGTTTACAATCCTACAAAAGAGTCAGTTTTATTACTCCAGCAACCTCAGGAACTAGAGCATTATAGGAAATATGTGACTTCTATTTCATTATTTAGAATGTTTTGTTTAAATATATGTATCTAATGTACAGAAGAGTGCAATTAGAATTTTTATAAACAATTAACATTCAGTGCTTGGCTGCTAATGCTCCAACATCTTCTGGAAGGCTGCAAAACATCAAAAACAAAAGCATATGAAACAATATTAATTATAATTGTTAACAATTACTGCCAATATGACATGCATAAACCTAGACCATCTTCCTCCACACTTTCTATAATCAGGGCTGTGTTATATAATATCAGCTTAACAGCTTCTTAGTTGACTTCCTGATGTAAAGATAAACATCATTATATAACCTGCCTATTTTAACTTTCCCAGTCAAATTAAGCAGAGAGGTTGGTGTGTTGTATGAAGTGACTTTGTCTGTGTGAAAACCTGATGCAAGAAATAAACCTTCAAAGAGCACGTTAGAGCCTCTTGAGCAGTGTTTTCCTGGGAGGAAGGCAGCAGTTGCTTTGGGGTGTGCCTGCCCAAATGCTAACGGGAGTGTTTAGAAAGTAAATTCATGGATTTTTGTATGATCACGTTACCCAGTTAAAACAACATCTATTAAAAATAAATTAAACTCTTCACATCCTATGAAAATGTAACAAATGCCCCCAAAATAGCAAGGTACTCTAGTTCAGACAAAGCACAAGTAAAGGCTGTTAAACCTCACAGTGGGATTCAGACACAGGCTATGCAAAGTAGCACCTTCTCCTAGAAAGGACAGAAGTCACCCTTACTCGATGGAAATAAAGTAAATAACATGGAAGTGCTTTTTCTTTGTTTCTGTGGCACAGTTCACAGCATGCCTTGAAACAGAGCTGCTATCCATTGCTCAGTTTACTCTGTGCTGATTTTCACGACCCCTGGAGTACAGAAAATGCTGTGCCTGAGCCACACGATCCAGCAGCACACAGCAAAATGACATCACAGCATATCGCATCAAGACACCTTTGTTTTCCCAACCCAAACAATGTAGTATTTGTAGTAGAAAGCATGGGATTGTGCCCAGCCTTGTGCCTCTTGCACAAGGGTGAGAGATACATACTCTGCTACCACCACACTGTCCATCATGTGCATCTGAAAAGACAAAAAGTCTTTGTATTTTGGGATTAGAGACGTGTACCTAGATTAGGTGAGTGGGAAAATAAAGGGAGTTTGGCAGTGATCTTTTTAGGAATCAAAATCACACTTTTCAGAAAGTACCTTGTTTCAAAATTAAGAGTTACTCTCCAAATAAACTGTTTTGTTGCAACGTATTAAGATGTTCTACTTCACACCAAACACTGAGCATTTCTAAACATTGCAGGAACACACTGAGCATGTGGAGCTCTTATAGTAACCCCTCTCTCTCCTGGAATGACAGGCAGCTAAACTTGTTTAAAATTCCTTCCTCCTGTGCTAACACCTACCTTTTGAGTTCACCCAATAACTATAGAAATACATATCTGAGGACAATTAGCAGGAGCACCATCAGCACACTGCTGGATTGCCCTTCACAAATCGCGGCTCCATCTGTACCATTGTGCCTGTTACTGGCTACAGGCTGGGCTATGGGTACACAGGGCCCAAGCTTCCCATCTCCTGCCCCACCACACTCCCTGCTCCTTGAGATTGTAGAAGTTTTCTGCAGAGATCACCTGAGAGGATGAGTTGCTGGAGCCAGCATGATAAATTGGCCCCGGTGGCTCACTGGTGGTGAGCAGGTAATTGAATTATCAGGCACACCTTCCCTTTAATGGGTTTTCCTCCTCCTTGTTTGTGTAGAAGCTTTGGGAGGATAAAAGCAAGTATGTACCACAGATATGTGAAGGAAAAGAGCAGTGTTAAAATGGAATGCAGCTGGAGAGTACAAGAAAAGATTTAGTCTCATTTGGAATTTTATGCATAATTAAAGGGAGAGGCTGCCAGTGACTGATGCTGAGGGGTGAGTCCTCCAGTGTCCCACTGAACAACTACAGAGCTGGAACAATGAAGAAACTTGGGACACTGTCCAGCTTGCAGGGATCTACTGATAAAGATGACCTAGGGCCTGCAGGAATTGCCCACAGTTAATGCATCCCACCCTTCACTCCAGGAGCAAGCACTCAGTGGTGCTGAGATCCTCCAGGGTCCACACAGCTTTTCTGTTATATTTTGATATGTGTTTAGGTGCAGAAAATCCTTGCAAACCTGCCCATTTTTCACAAAAGTCCTCTGCAGAGAGCCTTCGTGTGGGTTTTGTAAAAACCACTCTTTAAATCCTAGTGGTATTGTGCCTACTCTTACTGACTATAAAAGGCGTGATCAGAGTCCAAAGTCCTGTCACTGACTCAAATGCAGATTCTTGTTTGTCCTTTCAGTAAATCCTCTGCTATAGATAACTCATTTAAGCGTTGTTACTTCTATATTACTTTTCTTGCCCTGATTGCTTCATCAAATACTGTTGCATGTTTAGGTCAACAAAAATTTTAACATCTTCTGGCTGTAAGTTCCCAAAGAGCTCACACCAGGCTTCCAGAATCAGAATTACTTCTGAATACACTGACCTAAGCATTCTGCTGCTGTTGGCAAAGTTGCACAGACAGCTACCTTCTCCAGATGGGTTCAAGAGTCCAGCTAGATGTTCCAGAAATGTACAGGGAAGCTGGCTGCAATAATCAAACATGCACACTCAAAGACAACATGTACTGTAAGGCTATTTACTATTGATATTCTAGTGCTTCTATTCGTTCTATTTGCTTTTTGTCCTCAAAATACAGCATTTCTGGAAGTAATCTATCAACCTTCCTTTTTTTTTCAGATTTTCATTACTGGGGGAAAAAAATCTTCCGCTAACAACAGCTGTGTTTTTTGCAAGGTAAAAAGTGGTATCACCAGAGGCTGTACCACATTCCTTCTCAGAACTGCACTACTGCAACAGCAGAGAACGTTGAGTAACAAGTTTGTCTGATACCAGGACTGACTCATAAAGACAAGAAATGTTGGAAGACAGGTGTATGCTTGCAATTCTTGTCCCATTTTCCTGATAATTTGGAAATGTGGCCAAATAAAACATTAACTTGGTGGTGTGCAGGCCTCTCTCCTGGAATGGTTTGCACTTATGTATTTGCTAAATGCTGAAATCAGCAAAGTTTCTTTAAATGGATGCAGAGACTACATGGACTAAGAGGTAAAATATTTTTCTTTCATCAGTAAATATTTTATACTTCACAGAGACAAGCTTATAGAAGAGGCATGGGGTGATGTGTAAAGATACAGCAAAAGGAAATGCTGTGAAGTTGGAATAGTGTAGAGATCAAAGTCATACCAGGCTAGAAACAGAAACAGTCAACAAAGGATGACTGTGAGCCCTTACTAAGGCCATGAAAGGGGAAGATAATTGACAGAGGCCTCAGGAGTGAGATTTACAGATAGGGCTATACTAACGGTCCTGCACAAAACACTTGTGAGACCTCACCTAGAGTTATACATAACCATGGCCATCTGTGTTCAACTAAGCTGAATTTGCACTAGAAGGTGGCAGAGCAGGAAGTCTGGGATGGTGACCAGAGCAGAGGACCTCACAGGGTACCTTCAGATCAGCAAGGCTATTGGGCAAAAAAGAACAAGGGTCCCACAGAAAGCTTCCTGGGACACGAGCAGTGAGGTTTTGAGCTGCTTCCAAACTAGAAGAGTGGAGACAAGTCTCTCAGCTGGTTTCAAGGTGCAACTTGATGCAGTCACACATCACTATAGACTGAACACAGAAAAATGTTCCTCTCAAAGCATGTAGTGTCCTTTTCCATCTCCTGGAGGCTTGGTGCCTTTCACCTCAAGTACTCACTGACTAGACTATTTTTTTAAATAGAAAAGTAATTTTCTCAGCCAGATTTGGGCTGCATCTACACTGAAATTGATCTATACTGAGGAGAAACAGTTTACAAAGACTTAGATTTTGGGTTTGCTTCATTCCAGCAAAATGTTTTTCATATAGAGTTCATCTTGTGCCTTCACTCTTGACGTTTCTGGGGTCCTCTGGTAGGTGGTTTGGACAGTGTTGTAGTGTACAGCAGCTTCAAGATAACTTGTTCAAAGTCAGGGATCCCAAGGATTATTCTGATAGCTGAGGACATCTCTAGCATAGTAAAACACTAGGTAAGCTCTCTAAGTTCAGTGGGAGGGGACAGGATAAAGCTGTGATAGCTTTGGGTTTGGTTTTTTACTGCTTTGTGTTTAATCTTTTCAAGAATGGAACAGAAATCAGCTAATGAGAAAGAATAATATTCTGCTCACCGAAGCTGCACTGAATTTACATTTCTGCCTTAGGATAGCTGAGAAATTCCAGGCCTGAGCACTAAGGGTGGGCTTAAGAGAAGAGCTCAGTCCACCATCACTGGTCTGGATTCAAGGATGACTTCTCAGCTTCCTAATCAGAAACAGCTCAGTGTTCTCACAGATCTCCTGACACCACGCAGATATAGAGCATGCCTCCTATTTCAGAAACTCACTAAGGATTTATTCAATTATTAATTAAAACCTATTTGGTTATGATTATTACATGCTGGAGGAAGCATCCAGTTTCATTGCAAACACTTCATTTAGACCCTCTGAAGACATTCCATCATGGAAAACAAAACTAGCAGTCCAAAGAAAGAAAACCATATCATTATGTATGGCATTACATTACAATTCAGAAGGGATTATCTCTGTTTCTATTCTCTTTAACAATACGATGAGGCATGCTGGCTGTGTTAATTATTGTTTGCTAAGGCTATTTGTGCAGGGTACAACTTCAGTGTAGTTCCAGTGAATTTCTGATGCATCTTTGCCTCTGCAGATTTTATTTTTGTCTGCTTTGGCTTAATGTAACTAAAAATGAAAATTTTGTGGCAAGTCTCTGCACAGCAAGCCACATGCTCATATTTACATCAGAAGCAGCTCATACCTTCAAGGAATTAGCAACTGAGCTGTGCTAGTTTTTACATCTGTGGCTAGAATTAGCTGCTAGATACCCATTGTGTTTGTTTTATATATAGGCCCACAGAACTGAAAGCATCAAAGTAATCTTGTATGAGTATAAAGCAACCTCAGCTCTTGCTTAATTCCTCATGTGAACTTCTTGGAGCTTCTGCAATTAGTCAGGAAGAGTTCCCTGCTGCTCCGCTGCTTCTCACTGCCCAGATTTCGTAGCACTGTGCTATCCATGCTGGGCCACAGCACCCTGCTGGCTGCAGCCACACCAGTGAGGGGACCGAAGGAGATTCAGCCCTCAGCCCTTGTTTCAGAAATTTCCTTACCCATGCAGTATAATAAGAAAACTATGTGGTCTAGCCCCCAGTAAGTTTAACTTTTCTACACAATACAAACACTTGCTGCTTTTTTAAATTTTGCAGTAGGTTATTTCTGTAAACTCTTTGGATGGGTGAAAAGTACTTTTGAAAATGTGGAAAACATAACACTCCCCTGCAGATTTTACCATCCCACACATGGACCAACTCCATTTCATTGCTGGTGGCTGCAGGGGAAAACAGACTTTAAGCCCAGGCAGTGAGAGTCCAATCCTCACAAAAGCATCTCTGCTAAAGCCAGGGAGATCACTCCACAATCACCACAGTCAGAGTGAAACCATCAGCCTTGTTCCATGACAGTTTCAGCAGTGATAGATATTGAAAGCAGGACACTGGTTTTCATTCTACAGACCCCTAAAATCTTTTCAATATCTGTGCAGACCTGGGGAGTCATCTCTAGGCTCATTAAACAATATGTTTGATATCTCAGTGCACTTTTACAATGTAAACAATTTACAAAAACAGCCCATCCTACAGAGATCCATAGTCCATTTGAGGAAAAGCACTCAGCTAGAAGGAAAGATGAGGTGGCATATGGGAAGTGCAAAATGAGCCCCTGCTAGTCCGTTGATGGAGTAGCACAAGCCAGCAGGGGTCCAGGGTGCCCAGCCTTATTATTTCTATCTAAAACTCACTGCTCCTGGTGGCCTCTTCATCCTGGAAAACTGTAAGGAGACACCACCATTCCCTAGGAGTTACTGAGAGGCTCAGCTGGAGACCAAGCTCCCCTCAAGAGCCAAGATCTGTTAAGCTCTCTGAGGCTGAACAAGACACAGCTTCAGAAGTGCCCCTCAGGAATGGGAACAGCTGGGACAGGGCTGCAGGTAGTGTGACAGTGCTGTCCTACAGAGAGCTGCCCCCGGGGCTGACAGGGCAACAAGGGCCCTTGGGAACTGCCAGAGGCTTCCTGAAGCACAGGCATCCACCAGAGCATTCCTTTTGCTGTGAGCAAAAACAGACTCTGCCAGAAGCAACCTCTCAACTTTCTCCTTCTCACTAAAGAGTGCATTACGTGGGCTCGGATCTCTTGTACTGATCCCTCCAGCAGCACTTGCGGAACAAACCTTCCTAAAAACAGCCACTCAGCTCCTTTCTGTCACTTGTGCAAAAGCATACATTCAGACAGGATATTTTATCTCTACTTATTCAACCTCTTATTCCTCTTCTTATTAGCAAGCACATTGCTGCCAGTATTCAAGCAGCTGCCTATTCAGTGGTGAGGTACCATCTGCAGGCAGAACAGCTCCCCAGCAGAGCTGTGTCAGGGGTTCACCACTCCAGACCCCTCTGCACTGAAGTAGCTTTGAGTGAAGCCTTCTGTTAAAGCTCTCCTGTCCTCTCATGCACCCACATTCCTTTAGCTCTGCTCTTCATTGCTGATCTATTTATATGGAACATACCTCATACATTTTGCATACATACTCATGTGCATACGTATACATGCTGCATGCAGTATACACCAGTATATATACCTTGTAGCCCACTGAAACAAGATTAAAACTCATATTTTACCAATATTGTTTGACTAAATATTATACAGCAAGTTATCCAGGTTTGCTATCACATTCTGAAAATATCATGGGTTTGTTGGTTGAGGTTCTTTGTTATTCTGCAGAGCGAATTTTTTGAAACAGTACCAGTCAGAATGAAGGGTGGGAGGGGTCTAAATTAGCAATGCTTTTGTGTGCCCATTTGCAGCTTTCCAGGTCACACACATGCTTCACAATCTGTACAGTATCAGTAAAAAATCTGTGCCTGTACTGAGCAGCATTCTGGAGCAGGTGAATAAAGCAGCACACTCTCTCACAGAGGGGAAAGTGACCTGATTGTTTTCCCTAACGAACATTATTGGCAATTTTACTAAGCTGAGTTACAACAAGAAGCTCTCTACAAACTCACTGCTGCTTCCAGGTGTACAAAACACTCATCTGTACCTCTGACAATTTTTCTGGCTCTATAAGGCCACAGAATCACCATTTGGCTGCAGAATGCTTATGAGGAGACATTGATGTTTTTAATGCAGTCACCTCACACACTCCACAGCAGAACAGTCTATCTACACATTCCTTCTCCCTCAACTGCTTGTGAGATTATTCTGCTGAACACCCAACACTGCCTGCATTAGGGGTACAGCTGCAAAAGTAGCTGTTTCTGGCAGGCTGGTTACATCACTCCATGCTGCTGCAGCAAACCTTGGGGCTGCTGTTTTTAATTCGGGCTCTAATGCATCTTCAGTGCTGGCCTATCATAGAGGAAGGAGAAAGACTGTCTTTTCTCATCTTTCATCAGCAAAAGCAACAGGCAAAGCTTACACATCACCTGTGCTGTCCTGAGGCAGCAAAATTATCTTGTCAAGACAGTGATAAAGGGCAAATAGACTTGTCTGAGGCTGGAGTCCCTGCAGCTGAGGAGCTGACAGCATGAAGACAGACATCTGCCCCAAGCCCTGCTGTCCTGGATCAGTCCCCAGAATGCCCTGAGTGACCCAAGTGTGATCCCTCTGTGCCATTCTTTAGTACAGCAAAGTTTCATCAAGGACTCCCAAAATACTCACATCCCACTGAAGGCAGCACTGCAGCTGCCTTTGGGCACAGAAACACACCAAGGGTCAGGAGTGATCAGGTATGGCCCTGTCAGAGCAGATAGAAAGGCTGAAAGCCCAAGTGTGTTGTTCTTCTTGCTCCTTCTTTCAAAAGGGTCTCACCTTTTCAATTGAATATCATCCTCAGACAGCTGCAGCCAATGCTCTGCTCTCATCAAGATTCAACTTCCTTAAAAATAAGAAGTGCCAGCGTATTACCACCCATGAAACTTAGAATAGAAAAAAAGGATACATATGTAAGTGCTTATACATAACTGTCTAAAGTTCTTAAGAGATTGCATGGAAAAGAGACATGGAAATTTCACAGATTTTCAGATGACTCAGGGGGCATCCAAACAGTAAATGTGACTCATGGACTGTGTAGGCATGTACAGGTATGTGGGTAGGCTTCTGGAAGCCATATGGTTTCCTGCAGGAGCTGAATATCAGCACAAGCAGCACTGGGGAGAAGAAATGTGATGTTTTATCACATAACAAGCTACTTAGGCACTGTCTGTCCAAGAATTGCTAGTGCAGGGGAGCCTGGTGAGGGCTGGCTCCCACCAGCACTGCAGAATAGCATGGTTCCCCTAAAGAGTGGGATCTATTTACAGGAAACCCTTTGGAACACAATGAAATTTAGTGGGGTGAGAGGTAATTACATTCAAAAATAATTTGATTTTGTTGAGACTGGTCTTTGAAGACCTCTCTATAGGAGGCCACAGTCTGGCAGAAAAGGAACATTATTGGGACCCTGGAAATATACAGGCTTTGTGAAAGCAGCTGGAAGCAATTTCATCTGAACTCTAATAATGTTTAAAAATACACAGCCAAGCTTGGAACCAGAGCAAGAGACCTGCCCCACAGAGCCAAAGGAGCTGTACCTGCTTAGCTGTGAAATACTATAATGAACTATTCAGGTGAACTCCTCCAGTCCAAGAAGTGACATGCTGCAGTTGTCACTTCCTGGCACTAGACAGTGCAGACCCACTGTCTGCTGGGGATGAGGCAAGTATGAAAAGCAGCTACACCACCAGGGAAGTCAACAGCCACCTCCCACCTCTCCCAAGAGCCACAAGAAATTACAAGGTTGTTTTCCTTCAGGGGAAAGGAACAAGGAGGTAAAAGAGAGACTTTGCGGATTTTGTGACTTTACACAAGTAGTATGAGCCTGGGCAGACCCTTGTCAACCAAAGGTGTGAGTGTGAGTAAGAGTGCAAGTGAGTGTGTCTGAGTGTGTGGGAGTGTGTAAGAGTGTGACTAAGAGTGTGACTAAGAGTGTGTGTGGTTGTGTAAAAGTGTGTAAGAGTGTGTGTGAGTGTCATATTGACAGCTCCAGCAAGGCAAAAGAAAATTGA
Source organism: Coloeus monedula (assembly GCF_965178545.1). Lineage (NCBI taxonomy): Eukaryota > Metazoa > Chordata > Aves > Passeriformes > Corvidae > Coloeus > Coloeus monedula. Next base: position 13,660,015 of record NC_138790.1, read on the forward strand.
AGGAAGAGTGGATATTTTCCCCAATATTCCTCCTACAGCAAATTCTTCCCCCCTCTCTGGAGCCCAAAAAGAAACCAAAAAGGAGAGGTTAAATAGCAGCTACAGTTCTGACACTCCAAAGGAGATTATTTTTAGTTAAAAGTCAGTATCAGTGCAACATAGAATCTGGTGGACATGGTGCATTTTGGTCATACAGCTTCAGACTCAATTCTGACACGAGCAGGAGAGAGGTGAGAAAACCAGAATGAATTCATGTTTATTTTGTCAGCCAAAGGTACCTAGGGACAGGAGGCTTGCATCCTGCTTTGGATCTAATAATATTGAGTGCCAGGAGATGGGACATACTTACTTATGCTCACAACAAACCTGATCTGCTGCAGAGCTGGGGTCACACCTTCTCTGCACAGCACAGGTCCTTGGACTCCCTCTCCAAAGAAAACTCCCACAAAAAATGGGCCCTGTTCTGCCTGAAAGTATGAAAAGCCTAGAGAAAGCCTGTGTAGTGGGATGCAAATCTCCTTTTGAGATCTGTGCTTAAAGAGATAATCACTCTGTGGCATTTGACCCAGGGCCAAATCACTGTGGCTTTCAAAGTGATGGAAAACCCCTTCTCACCAAAGCAGAGAAAACACAGATAGCATAAAATTATACTCTGTTTTGGGGGAGAGAATTTTGCTGATAAACACTTGTAGATGAGGTAAGTGCTGCTTTTACATTATAGCAGATTCAGTGAAGTAGAAGAGACAGAGACAACCATCTTGACCTAATAATACACGAGAAAAACTGGAATGACAGAAATAAAACACTAGTCTCTAGGTTGTCAGAGTGTCTGTGCTGATATGGGAAGAGGCAGGAAGACAGCAGAGAGAGAACAGGCTACAAAAACTGTGATCAACATGAAAATTTACTTCCAAAAGCTATTTGAAAAGTATGGACACTGAATAGGGAGCCCCACGTTCAGAAGCTCATTAGGATGCCTATCCACTATGTCCTGTTGGCTTCTGAAGGAGCAGCCTTAACTGCTTTGAAATCTATTGCTGATACTAAGTTAGCAGGAGTCTTTCAGAATATTGCTGCTCCATCTTTTAATTAGTGGATATAGAGAATATGGATTAGAGGGTGTCTCTTCCAGCTACCTGGAAAACTATGACACCTTAAGACCTTAAAATTTCAAGACAATTAAGGTAAAAATGGAGATATTTTCTCGCCTTCAAGAAATCTGCCAGATCTGCTTGGACATGACCTGTCTCCCAGCAGTGGGCAGGGAGGCGTGAGGGAAGTACTCAGTGGCAGAAGTACTTCTGCTGTGGGAAAGAGATGCTGGAACTGCCCCTGTGCCATGTATTACCCCTTGCCATGTCCCAAAAGGAACTGCCTCCTGGCTGCCCTTCTCAGGCACATCACAGATGTCCTTGTCATCGGCCATCTGAGCCAGTTTATATCTAGGACACTTCAGACACACCAGCAAAAACAAAGCAGGCAATTACTAGCAATGTGTGAAGTGAGTACAAACTCAGGTGCTACGCCTAGTTCACTTGTAATTAATGCACTTCATGTTTCATTCTTGACTTGGCAAGATCAAGCCTTGTAGAAGCAAGTCAAGCACTACTAAATAGACAAGTTCTGAAAGTCTTATGTAGCTTTTAGATGTTAATCTTTTCCCAGAATAAGCAATTAATTAATTTTAATTTAACATAGTAAAAATGTCTCTGTAAGGCTTGAACAAAACTGATCATGAAATAAACATAATCTAATTCTATCTCACTGATAGTGCAATTATCTGCACAAGCAGCTGGCTAGTCAGCTGGATCCCTGCCTCCACTGGAAGGGCAGAGCACTGAGCTCTGCTCCAGGGATGGCACATTCCCTAAGCAACAACCTGGCATGCCATGTCATCCCTGGAGCCAGAGACCTCCTCAGTCCAACGTGGATCTACTGGAAGGGTTTCGCTACAGCAGCACAGCTCAGGAAGGGCAGGTGGCGGGTCAGAAGGGATGTCAGGCCTTTTTAAAAGAAAATTCCACTGAAGTTTAGTAGGTCCCTGGATGGAGGCTCAGGTCCAGGTCATACTTCTAGGTGCCCCTTCCATCATGAGGAAAAGTGAGAGAAATGCCAAGCTGAGGTATAAAGGCAGTGAGCATGCTGTGATCCTCCCTGTGGGATCTGTGGGGACTTCAGGCTGCACCTCACTGCTACTGGGAGCAGTCCAGTGGGCACTTATCTACCAGCTGGTCAGGCTGGAATGGGCACCATGCATGCACGGATGGCAGGGCATGGAACAGGTTTCTGTGGGACACCAGTAACTCTGGGCTGCTCCCGCCTGCACTCCCCAGTGGTGACTCTGGCTTGGGGGACAGAGCCCTGCAGACTCCCCAAGCCCTGCTGCTGTACAGAAAGAGCTGTGTGTACCTGTGCAAGACATTGGTACTCTGACTTTGGGTGCTGTGAAAGAGATCAGAGGAGCCTGTGATGTGGGGAAAAGATTTCTCTTGCAACCTCTGTGGTGAGTTAATTGCTGTTGATTACAAACCTAGTGCAATCTTGTTAATTTGCAACACAGGACAACAGCCATTTAAGAGCAGTGCTGCATCCAGCTCCTCAAGCACAAAATTCTCACGTTATTGAACAGCATGGGGCTGTTTAGGAAACAAATAGTATGCACTCCTGGTAAGGGTCAGGAGGATCTGAGAGACAGATAACAGCTACTTGATTAGTAACGTGACCTTGCCACTCAGGTCACCTCTTTCCTGCTCCGTGCTCTCACAAAGGCCAGGTCCCTGCTGCTCTGGGCAGTGCAGGCAGAAGAGCTGCTGTACAGTGCCCTGCTCCTGGCTAAGGAGCCCATGGTGCAGCTGAACCTCTGGATTCTCTCTCATCCATACTGCAGGAGCAGTCCTGTCCCTGTACATTGGCAGGGCGAGGAGCAGGAAAGAGGTGACCTGAGTGGCAAGGTCACTTGAGCAAGGCCACCCAGCAGGCCAGCAGCACAGCCACGTGCAAGGCTCCGTTGAATGCGTGACCAAGATCTGGACACAGTGCCCCAAGTTTTCTCCAGGGCAGGGAGAAAATGAACTGATTTGCAGCTGGACACAAGTTTCCAGCCTTTCTGCTAAACAGCCCTTCAGGTGACACCCTCCGATATTCTGGCAGAGAAAGAGAAAGAACTGCTACTCCTCACTTAGAGACTTCAGTTGCCCTGCCAGAAGAACAAAAAGGGGGAATGGGATAAGGCCAGGCTGCACCAAAGCAGGGCAGGAGATATTCACTGTCTGTGGATGTGCGCTCCGGCAAGATTGACAATGTTCTCTTTCACCTCATCCTGTGAACAAAGACATTTCCTACTGCTGAGAGAAAAACCATCACATCTGTACATGATGCTTGACAACTTTTTATTCTAACACCACAGTAAGTGATTGCTTTATATAACACATACTGAAAGGTGGGGTTTGTAGCAAATTAGTTTTACCTTATTTTCTTTCATTCAAATGTCATAATGTCACAGATGCAGCTCTGCAGCATGCCTGCCTTCTCCCTAAGCTTACATTGTCCCTTCCCAGAGGAATGGGAGCAAGAGCAGCTCTACTGAGCTGCAGATTTCTTTGTGTCTGTCCCTGATGGATGATGGTGACATAAGCTGGCTGTCTTGGGGATTTCACATAAGCTGAAGCTTGGAAGGCTGAGCTACAGGAGAAGCGTCAAAGCACTCAGAAGCCCAAAATAGGAAGGAGAAGGAGGCGTGTGGACTGAAGTGGCTCAAAAGGACTAGATCTGGACAGCAGATTAAATATAAATTGCCGTGAATGTAGGGTGGGTCTAAACCATCTCCAGCAAGACAGGAATGAGGTATCCTGCAGGCACAGAGAGTAGAGTGCTCATAAATAAAAATACCTCCCCTCTTTTCCCTGCAACCAAAGCAAGAAATCCCAAATCAAAGTCTTGTTCAGTTAAAAGCTATTAGTACTGAAAATATTTTGGATCAATTGGAAAAGATAAGTTTTGAAGCAGTAAAATACAGGTAACAGTGACCAGAAAGGAAAGAAGCCAAGTGAGTATGGAGGCTCCTGATGTAGTCTGAAAGCACTGGTTGCTACCTTCTACACCATCAGAGGCATCTGGAGTGACACCCAGATACAAACAAGGCTTTCACAGCTCATGTGGGAATTAAAGTACGGTTTCAGCCTCAGTTGTTGCTAACATTACTGCAGCTGGGAGTGAAGGTGTGCAGCTGCAGAACCTCTTTAGGGATGGATCATCAACCTGTGCAGGCTGACACTCAGAAAAAAACAGAAATATAAAAATACCCCAGAACACCGAGATATGAAACTTCAAGCTTTGACTTGCTAATATATTCTCACAGAGTGTGAAGTTGGGGCAATAGCACGCAGCTGTGTTTTATGGATGTGTGTGAAAAGGGCAGGGATGAAATCACTGAACTGCTGTTGTCACGTTCAGGGATGACTGGTAGAGTTCAGGAAGGGGAAGTGTTCATCATCCCTGACGAGCTGTATGTGAACAGCGATGAGAAATGCTGTCATTCCAATGCTAAATCCAAATCAACACATTCACCTTTAATCTAGTGCATTTTAAAAAGCATTAGTCAGATTGGCACATGACGCTGGTTACCCCAGAAGGAATAGTAAGTAAAGCTTAGAGGCTTCTAAGCAGTTTATAGGCTGTACATTATGCTTGAGTGCCTCCTCTAAGTAAAAACCCACAAAATCCTTCATCTCCAACACCTTCAGGAGCAGCAGAACTGACAAGAAGCCACGTAAGGAGCTGACACAAGTCACAGGGTCAGCCCCCAACACAGAGGTACTGCCTCGCAGCAGAGCAGATGTCCCTGCAGGGCTGTCCCACCACCACCACAGGCACCGAGGCACTTCAACATCTTGCTTGCTGACTCTGCATCAGCATGTGACACCTCCCAGACCTCCAGGATTATACATCTATCCCTGTTCTACGTACCACAGTCACTCTGGACTCTGTGGTTCACTGCCCCCAAGATCAAGGGAGTTCATATCTGTGTGGGATCCTATGTGAGTAAGTAGAAGTACACAGTCATGAAAGCATGGTGGAGAAAATAATCCTAATAGGAACTGGGGGAGAACTCCCAGCAAGGAACCAGATCCTGCCTGGCGCCTCTGTAGGGGATGACTGGACACAATTCCCTTTGCAGGTCAACGTTATTCATATGTAAATCAAAAGCTGGTTCAAAGGGTTCTGTTGAATTCTTGATTCCCCCTGACTCCGGCTTTCACTTTTTCCTCTCTATGCCAAGAGCTTAGTCAGAAGTCTTTTAATCACTGGAAACATCTCAATTATATTATTGACCAGAATGCGAGTATCTGCAAACTGCAACAGGGGAAAGCTTTGGCTGTCCAAGTTTGAGGGTATGGAGGAAGCTTGTGTGCTATTAATTTTTAGCTAAAGCTGACAGAGAGGAGGCTAAAACCAGCTGTGATCTTCTCTGCCAGTTCCTTCAAGGGCACAGCAGCCACGAAGGTTGCATTGTGCCCACATAATCACAGGCACCTCATGGCTGTGTGTGAAGTTTTGAATTCCCTCTGTTAAGGGAAGGAATTGCACAGGAGGTGGTTTTTGCATCCTTAGAGGCAACTTGGCAAGCCCCAAAAATGCTTTGTTCCAAAGGCGAGGCTTTGTAGGAGTGCCCCATCACCTGATCCGCATGAATAAGCCTTTTCCTATTTAAGCTTCACTCCCAGCTGGTGGACCATGAACTGCTGAGCCCGGACTGAAAGGCAGGGCTGATGGAGGCAAGAGAGCCAAGGAGTTAAGCAGTCACCAGCCAGTGAACAGGAGAGCAGAGATTTAGCTGTGTGTGGAGCAGAGACAAAGGTGAGGCCGATTACAGAGGCAGAGTGAAGGGAGAGCATAGGCACAGGAGACTGCAGTGCCACAGGATGTATGGAACCCACCAGAGAGACACACGGTGATGGGAGCTCCAGTGTATACTGGCAGAGCTTGTGAAAAGGGAATGGATAAGAATACATTACTGTCAATCAAGAGCATACTAATTTACAACAAACCTCTAAGAAACCTCTCTCTGATCCCAAATTCCCAGTTCCAAAAGGCAAATTGATCATCTCTAGGAAATGAGAAATTTGCTAAGCTGAGGAATTCAAGACCAAAAGTGGAAGAAAAGCTATTAAGCTGCTGTGGTACTTGTATCTCATGCAAAAGAGGTAAGGTCTGAAGGAGCACAGCAGCCAAAGGCACACTTAACCACCTTAGAAGAGTAGTTGGAGCATGCAGAAATTCTCAGTGGAATGGAATAGGGAATAAAAGCAAAGGCACCAATACACATGGGTCAAAAGCATCTGGTTATCACCTCTGGCAATCCTCAGACCAAATGACACCTCACAGGAGGTGTTACACAAACAGACAAGTTTAGTCAGCTACATGAGAAAAAGTAGATCAAAGGAAGGAGAAGAGAGGGTCTTTCTACAGAGAAAATGGGTAAATGCTAATCTCAGGATGGCCCCAAGCCAAATTAACTCTTTGCCTAACTTTTCAATATAAAACCAATAATGTTGGACATGATGTAAGAAGCAAGATAGATAATGCAATAAATAAATACTAATTTACCATTTTTTCAGTGCAGAGATGGAGGAAATAACCATTATTTTGCATATTGGAGTGGACTGACATAAGAGGCTGCAGAAACAGCAGGATTTGAGCACATCTGGGGCATTAGGATGTGACTAGGGAAATGCAAAACAGTATCTGTTCTTAAGAAGGGAGAAGTGATAAGGAAAGGTTGAGGCTTGGTAGTTTAACTGCAGTAGGAAGCCAGATCTTAAAACAAATTTTGAAATAGTGCAAGATAATGAAGAATAAAATAACAATAAATGTGGACTTTGCAAAGAGGAATGTTGTCAGACTTTGTTCTTTCTTCCTTTGAAAGTCAAATGAAGACTTGGAGCTCATCCCTTCGAACTTCAGAGAAGTGGCTGACACGCCATCAAAGGGGGATTAACAAACTGAAGATGCTTCTTCTAAAAGACAAGGAACAAAAGGAACAGGCTGCAAGGGAGGAAACAGAAACAAACACTGGGAGAGGCAGGATGAGCCTGAGGAGGAATCACTATCACAGGTCCACAAGGGTCTGCCATCAAGTCTGATATGTGGTTTGAATCTCAGGCACAAAAGCAGAAGCTTGCTCTTGCAGCAGGAGAGCTGGATTAATTTCAACAGACATGAAAGAGCACACCAGCAGGAAACCAGCCTGCTCCAGCAAGGACTAAATGCCTGGATAGTTCTGCAAAACACAACAGGGAGACCTTGTTCCTCTGTAGAAGACACTAGAGAACAGGCACAAGAGAGGAAACAGTTATTTCAGCCACTAAGAGCAGCAGCAGCCCTCCCACCACTGGAACAGTGGAACAAGAAGCCAAACACATTTCCAGATCAAAAGGGATTCACTTGTGAAGGGCAGCAGACAGGGCAGGATAATGGGTGCAGTTAGAGACACCAACACCAGCGAAGTCCTCCCCTTCCCTAGAAACACCACTCCTCTTTTGCAGCCTGCTTCTCTCTACCCATGGAGCTTCACTTCAGACTGTGCCAAAGTGCTTGTATGGCCACAGTACCTGCAGCGCTGCCAGGAAGAGCTGGGAGCTGGCAGAGGTGCTCTGGTGCTGCCAGGACAGACCCCTTGGTGACAGCAGGTGCTCCAGGAGCTCCAGCTTATGAGTAATTCAGGAGCATTTCTAGCAGCATTAGTCACCACCCTTGTCCGGACATATTCTGGCTGTCTGGCCAAGCTAATGACACAGACATTGCTTCATGGTGGTCAAATCTCTTGGCTCATAAAATAGTAGTTGGAGAGTTGGAGTTTCCTGCCTTTCATAAAAGCCAGGAGCCCTTCACTCTCCAGCTCATTCATGGAAGATAAAAATCTCTTGGCACAAATCCTTGCCTCACTTGGAGGGTAATTACATTGTTCAGGCTCTGCAGAGCACTTAATACATCTCTGCCCTGTTAATCTCCAGCAAAGGTTGTGACTGACATAGCTGAGTACCAGCCAGGTACTGCCAGTGAAAGTGTAGAGGAGGCTCTTTACCCATGCATTCCTGTTCTCTCCCATCTCCACAACCAGCAACAAGCTGTGGGATTGCACAAACCCAGCTTGTCATTCTGCCCCTTGCATCTCTAACCTGTCTCCTCACCACTGGGGACATGTCCAGAGTTCTGCAGCACTGAGGAAATCCATGACTTGTTCAGCAAGGGTGGAAAAAGACATGCAACCCAAAGGCATCTTGGCTGGGTGCAGAAGGTGGAAATGACCCTGTACTGGGGAAATGTTCCCAGAAATACCATGTGCCTGTAAGCACTAAAAGTGCCTGGACCTCCTGGTTCTCCTTAGGACCTGCATACAGCGACGGTGAGAGCCAGCCAGCATCAGGTGTGTCCTTCTGTTCTGTTAGATAATGGCACCACGCCACTGAAGTCAGTACAGTTCAAAGAAATTAAGCAGCACAATTTTAATTAAAATTGTAAACTAATGAAGCAGGTTCCCAGGGGACATGGTAAAATATCCATTGCTGAGGCTTCACAGCAAGGCTAATTGCATAGCCAGAAAATTAAAAAACCTTGGTTTGAAACAACTGTGGGAACTGTGCAGAGATGTCTGCACCTCCTTCAGAGACCAGACTTCCCAACACATTTATCCACCTAGTCCTTGCCTCATGGCTTGTTGCAGATATTCACCAGCCATTTCCCATCACTATTTAACTAATGTGTTCATACAGACTGTCCAGCCCTCATCCTAAAGCTGTATCACCTTTGGAGCCATTATCTTATCCCTGCGAGTCTGGAGAGCTCATTTAAAGCTGCTGCTGCCTGCTAGTGGTGCAGTGCTTTGTGTCAGGCCAGCAGCAGAAAAGGCTTTTACTATCACCATATTTAAAAGTGTAGTCAGTCATGGCTCTGCCTTTGCAATTCAGAACTACAGAACTGAGCAAAAAAGCACAGTTCTACAAAAGATAATATTCAGAAAGGGATTTGATCTAAGCAGGGCCATTCCGGGTGTTCCCACAGGGCCCTACAGACCCGTTCCAGCAGTGCCACAGTGAGAGCAGGAGCACTAATCCCTTGGGTTTTTGCTCCACCAATACTAGTACTTTTAGAGGCTGAGCACTATAATTCACTGCTAATAGTAATAACAACAACAAATCAGCACTTCTGCTCTATTAGACAGCTATAGGGCACCACATACTGCTCAGCCAGTGTGGTTTTTGTCAAGGTGGCAAAGAGCTCTTGCACTGCTCCTACAGCTATGGGTTCTCAGTGTCTGCAGCTCAGCAAGCTCTCAGCAAAGCCTGGGTAGCAATACTGGGACCACCACCATGCTCAGAGGCAGGAGAGCTGAGCTTTCCCCAGCCTTCCCTTGTGCTGCCCACACTAGGTTTCTTCAGCTCTTGATGGCACAGGGCATAAATAGAGAGGATGCATTCACTTTATGAAGCTGATGAGAGATTATCCACAGGGTCTGAGCACCAGGACATTTTGCTATTGCAGTGGGGCAGCTCACCAGAGGAAGCTCTGGTCACCAGCTGTGTATGCCTGTAGGACTTGACCCTCAGTTACTGCACACCTTCAAGCCCTTAAATTCAAGCATGAGCCCCAAGCTGCATCCCCCCAAAGCCTCTCCACATCTGCCAGAGCTGTCTATGCCTGTGATATCACACAGCTTCAGCTCTCCCAGACAAAAGAATGGAGCCACAGTGAAATCCACAGATGAATCCCGTTCCCAGTCTATAAACCCAGCAATCCAGGATAACTTTTCTACCTCCCAAATCCAGTCTTTAGTAATGCCCCAGTTCCTGCAGGTTAGCAGTCTCCATCCCTCATGGTCACAGTGAACAGCTGGGAAAACAACAATTTTGGAAAGGATGCAGCAGTGATCAGAAGAACCTGACAGGGACACTACAACCAGTGTTGATAAAGTGTTAGCTGTACTGCCAGGGACACATCAGAGGAGAGACACCACTGTCCCACCCATTGCTGCGGAGCAGCACCCATCCTTCAGGAGCAGTCCTTGGACTCAAAGGCAGAGGGGAGCTCAGGAATGCCAAAAGGCTTCCACAGGGAAAAAACCACAAACTATCTGCATTTCTGTAGTGTACTTGTTGCTGCCTGTCATGGATCAAGGAGGGTCCCACCTGCTCCATCTGGCCTCCCTGGGGACAAGATTGGAGGAGGGGAAGATGAGCACTATTGCAGCAAGAGCCAGCAACCAAAGCTATCTGGCCCCCTGCTCCCCAAACAGGCCTGAACCTTTCTCAAAAGCTAGGGCAGGGAGAAACTGGAAATTACAGTTCTGGTTCTAAATCCATGATGAGGTTTCTTTCACTTAGAATAGCAATCACATACACACTTCTCAGAAGAGAATAATTTGCTATTCTTTTCAAGAGCCAGTAGGGAGATGCACGTGCAGCATTTGGGGCACAGCAAGGGTTTGTCCTGGGTCATCATCCTCCCCCTGCAAGCACTGCAGCATTTCTCTGTTCTGCTGCCCATTAATTCCCTGCATCACTTGCCTTGCACTCCGGAGAAATGACCTCAACAGAGGCCTCTGGAAACATCTGGGTGGCAAACTGATACATGTTTGTTCTTTTTGGTAAAAGAACAATCTTGAGCAATAATAAACACTCATTCTAATAGAGAAGTTTAGTTTTATATTCATGTCTCCTCTAGTAATTGTATTCACAGAATTGCATATTTCAAAGCATCTCTGTTCTATTTCCCTTCTTGTGTACTTACTTCAACAGTGGTTATAACTCACTGCAGTGCCAGCTGAATTAACATCGCAATATTTGCACAGAGTCAAAATACCAAGTCTCCTGGAGAACCAGAAAAATATTCAAATAGGTGATTTTGTCAAGTGACCTACTTCTCTAGTGAGAAATTTTCGTGATGCAGAAAGTTATTAAAAACAAGTTTTCATATGTAAATTCACATTAGTAACTCTGAGTTGTACCCCCAATTCTCTTTTTAATTTTTGTCTGAAGCAGCAATTCCTTGGCATAATCAGTACAACTTGATTCTGCTCTGTCATCTATGTGAGAAGGGAACAGGTAGAGAAACAGCTTTGAATTGAATCACCAAAAGCTTCCTGATTTACTTCCTACCAGAAACACAAAGCAAAACCAAGGACCACATGAGGACATGCAATAGCTTTTCTACCAGTTGACTTCAAAAAACACAACAGGATCATATTGGTTCAGTGGGACAACTCTTAAAAGTAGCACCTAGAAAATACACTTTAAGTACATCGTAATAATACCTGAAACATGAGTCAGTGTACCAAGCAGTAAAAAAACCTCAAAACAACCAGCTTTAAAGCCAACAGGAGCTAAGGGGCTCATCATCTCTGAAGATGGATGCTTTTTGAGACCACCAAGCGGGTATACAAAGCTAGTTGGAGACCCAGCTTAGGAGATTGTGCCAATTGGCACAGTCTCTAACCAGATAAATCTGAGTCAAGACTTTGCTTCACCCATTAGTCAACTTAACCTAGTCTTTTTTCAGGATAAAACATCTCCCCCATCCAGCCTTGTCTCTTCAGGGCCAGCAGCAGCAGCAGATTTTACACCTGCATTCCTACAGCACCATAATTTCTATCTTTACTTCCCACCTCAGCCCCCTTCCCCTCTGACTTCCAGGTTAGAGGGGTTTCTTCTAAATTCAGAGCATCTAACAAGGGTTTCCTTTATTGTAAATCCATAAGTATCACATCTCTTCTCTGGAAGCAAAGAGGTGGGGACAGATTGTCCAACAAAATATCCGGGTACAAGACCATCAGCATTCCTGCTCCTGCAATCTGGCCTTCTGATCCTGTGTCTTAAAACTGTTTTCTAGATGACATGCATTTGCTGAACTGCTGTACATCATAAGTAAAACAGCCTTATTCAGCTGTTCTGAGCACAGAAAGTAGATGTAGCATTATCTATTAGAAATCTCTGCCATGGATTCTCCATGGAAAACGACTTTATGCAATCCACAGTAAGGGCTTTTTTCTGGGTTGCCCAATCCATAGCCCATAGTATAACCCCCTGGCTGAAAAATAAAGTCAGCAAAAGTTCACATATACAATATTATCCTATTCTTACTCATACTGAAATTTGTTTGGTGCTATACCTGTGCATATTTGTGCAGATACCAACACATTCCTATGGGTATTAACACACAGCAGAGCAACTGGGGTGTTGTAAAGAATTTTCACAAAGGTGAGTCTGTGTTGGAGTCAGAAGGGTTTTCCAGGGTTAGGTTTGAATAGAATCTTCCAGACTGCAAGTCAGTTACCTTTATTTTCTGCCTGTCTATGGCCATACAGCTGTGCTGCCTGCAGGACACTCAGCAATGCCCCGGGCACAGCAGCAATTGCTGTGCTGATGGAAGGACAGATCTTGCTGCTCATCAGTGCCTGTGGTCATGCAGCAGGTCAGGACAGCCCCTGGATTATGGCATGCTGTCCCCAGGTGCCCAGCAGGACAGGGCTCCCTCCATCAGCTGTGGCAGGAGACTGATGTCAGTACTCTGAGCCTGGCACCACGAATGGGGGGAATAAGGAGTATCATCACAGGAACTAGAAGTAGGTAGAAAGAGAAGCTTTGTGTGGGTGGTGAGAGAGAAAAGAGGCAGATTAAGGAGACAAGGATCAGAATCTGCAAATCACGCAAAACCAGTTCTGTGTCAAGCAGGGAATAATTAACTTGCTCTTTTTTTACTCCAGACAAGCAGCACTGGTGTTGATTTGGAAAATCCCTTTCCAACACCAGGTGAAACTGGACACCCTTCAGGATGTTTTGCTTTGAATTTTCAGTGCTTTTAATGCATAGTTTTGCTACTCACTGTATATTAATATGGCACTGCAGAGGGATGGTAGGTGCTGCCTCCATAGCAAATCCAAACCTGCTGGCAAAGACACAAGGCCTTGGAGAGGGTCAGTGCCTGGGGACATGGTTCAAGTCAGTTCTAGAGACAGACACTGGCCCCAATGACTTCCAGGGCTGTTCTGTGAGTTTAAGAATGCAAGGGAGTTATTCCCAAGAAAATTTTTAGTATAAAGATTTAGAATTCTTGCTACCTTATTCATTCCTTGGACTTTTCTTCCGCACAAATCTTTTGAACTATTACATCTGTGCAACTTTGAGGTGGAATCCAGGAACCAGACATGAGGGAGGGAAATATCAAGAGCAAACACCTCCCATGGCAAAGCACAAACTAAACCCAGCCTGTTGGCAGGTGAGGTCCCCTTTTATGGATCAATACAGACCTGTTATTTCTGCATTACTGCCAAGGGCTCTTTCTTGGTAAGATGAGGCATTCTCTGAAGCTGTAGTTACACCCCCCAAGAACACTGTCAGTGCAGGCTGGAGTGTTGTGCAAACCATACCTGCCCTTTATGAGCTTGGCCCCGTGAGGCCATGGCCAGGCTGCATCCATCTGTGTTCTGCTGGCTACAGCACTGAGGAGGAGAGTTAGCTTTGTTCATCAAGTTGTAAAACAAGATTTCAGTGTTAGGAAGCAGAAGTCCCAGGCTTGCACCTTACAGTGCACATTGCCAGCATCAGATCTGAGCACACCACTTGGCTGCTGGGGCAGCCCCATCCTGCCTGGGCACTGCGCCTGCTCCCACACCACCACGACAAGCAAGCAGCAGCTGTTTGCTCTTTATACCTGCAGCACAAGGATCCCAGTTTCTGCAGGGCTTCTTTTCAGGGCATGTGGAAAGTAAGAAAGTGTCCCAGGCATAAATAGGCACAAAAAGGATTAGAGGACTTGACTATGTGATCTCTGCAGAAGGCAAAATCCAGGAGCCTTTCCACTCTGCCCTGTGGGCTAGGAGTGGAGGTGGAATGACTCTTTGCATGTTGTTACACACCAGAGGGGACAGAATCATCCTGCATTTATAAAAGGCAAAGACATTCAGAGCTGTTTTGAGAACTAAATTGTTCCAACTCAGGGAAGGAAAGAAAAAAAAAGCCAAACCAGAAAAACTCCACAGGCAGCCATTATTCTGTCTGCACAGGACTTATTTAATACTCCAGTGTCTGCAAACCATAAGTTGAAAATTTTCCCTGTCACACAGCATGCCAGACCACAGCTGCATAAAACAGAGAAAACCTGTTATAAGTGGCCGGAGACATTGGAAAACTGTGGAAATATTGCCTCAGGCTGCACAGCCCTTTCCTGTGGAAAGAATATTTTGCAATTGTCTGTTCCTTGCTGACAACTAGCACTCATACATTCTGGATTTCATCAAAACTCTGATTTACAAGTAGAGAAAATTTTCTTGCTCATTATTCTGATTTATTCATCTCTCCCCCTTCTCTCCTACATGACACATCAGACACTGAAGAGAATGAAAACTCAAAAGCATGGAAAAAAAAAAGAGTGTGCAGGAAGAGGCATGTCACGGAGGCACTATCACTGGATTCTCCACATAATAGATTTTGACTAGCATATGTCAGCTGATGCTAGAACAATTTTGTCACTATTACATCAATACTTATTCTTTAAGCAAAGAGGCACTCCATATAATATTTTTTCTCTCAATAGCTTCGAAGACATCAAGAATGAGCGCTTTTATGTAACTAAGTGTCAGAGTGCAAAATCCTAAAAAATCTGCCAAGTTTAGGCCTCCATGCAGTGCTCTGCTCAGCCCTCCCTCCTTCCCAGGCCGCTCCTTTTGCGGCTTTAACCCAGCAGCTCCTCCAGTGAAGCTGCCCCTCTCCTGCCTCACAGCCCCACCTGTGATGATCTGTCACACCCAGTCTCTGCTCTGGTCATAAGCTGATGTTTGCCAGCTCCTTCTGAATTTTGAGCTGCCAGCAAGGGTGCTGAGGAGCTCCTGGGCACACATGGCACAAGATTGCCTTGCAGTAAAAAATCCCCCCTGCACCTTGACTGCAGTCAAAATAAGTGCAGTTTTCCCCCTGGGTTGCCAAGACACACCGAGGAGGATGTAAGCGCCAATGGTTTTCATGAGAAGGCTTCTGGTGGCAGGTTACAGTGGTCAATATGGAAAGACTTCAGGACCAAAGAGAAAAAAAAACTACCAAGGGCTTTAAAGGGCAGAACTATTTCCAGAGCATATCCTAGCCACTCTTTCCATGTGCTTTGCTTGTCAGATCAGAGCAAGATTAAAGCAGCAGAGTAGGAAAAAGCAGCAGGGGACCAGAGCTAATGAGAGTCTGATTAACTGAGCTGGGAGGTTATGGCTAACCTGAAAGTAAGAGAGCATTTTGAAGGGTGAGAGCTGTAGCAAAGACAAAACAGTAACAGGACACGTGGGAGTCTTCAGCAGGGCAGGAAAAAGAATGAAACAAAAAACTGTGCAGAAGGTAACACCTGTGACACCTCATGGTGGTTGCACAACAAGCCACCCACTACAATATACCCTCAGGAGAGCTCTTATGCTGCCATCAGGGACAGGTTCTCCTGCTTGCAGGACAGCATCTACAGCAACGTAGGACTACGGAGACAAAGAGCAAGGTCATTTGACAGCAACTTAGGTCAGCAAAATCTGAATAAAGTTGCTGTTTTCACAAGTCCATTGCTATACAGTGTAGATTTGCAGAACTACTAATTTTGCCATTATGTTGAACCCCAGTTCTGTTCTCCCATCCTTCTTGCTATCAGCCTAGCATGCTCCTTTGAGCCAGACTTCTGATGGAGCCACAGTGGAGCCCCAGACCTGGGGCATTGCCCCCCATCACTAACACAGACCAGTGCTTCACACCTGGGCAGCAGCAGCATTTGCAACGTCTGAGAGCTTTCAAACACTTCAGCAAAAAACAGCCTTATACAACTCATCAGAAATTGAAACATAAGTCCACAGAGTGCAGAGGAATCACAAAGACCTAGAGATTTTGATTAAAAGGTTTGAAAAAGGGAACACTTGCTAGTGTGGGCTGCCAAAGGGGTGAGCTCCTGCTCGGTTCAGGAGCTGCCAGGACCAGCCTGGCTATTGCCCAGCAATAAAACACAGCATAGCCCAGACCCCTTCCTACAGCTTCTCACTTTATCTCTGCCCAGCAAACATCCACCCACAGACCTGCCCTTATCCAGCTAATTCACAGGTCACAGTCAGTCCACGGCCAAGCCAGCCCCAGCACAGAGCTGGGCCACCACTGTCCTGCTCCCCAGGACAAGAGGGGAACCTCTTGCTTTCTCAGGCAAGGCAGGCTCCTGGCGAAGCAACAGGAGCAGGGAAAAATCAGAGTAACACAGATGTGAGGAAACCTCTTACACAGCAGAATCGCAAGCAGCTCCAGACCACAGAGACAGTTCGCAGCACCACCAGCAGCCAAGCAGCCCTGTGCTGCACAGCCCAGGGAAGGCTGAACCTAAACACAGAGAAAAACAGACTTGCTGGTAGCACAAGAAAATCCACACAGCCTCTTCCAGCTCATGGCGGGGGAGGGAGCCCTGAGAAGCTGCACAGCCCAGGGCCAGATGGAGAAGTGGAGCAGTGGGGAGTGACAGTTAATCAGTAAATAACACCAGGATTTTTGGCCGTGAAAATGAATGAGAGCAAGGAAAAAAGTGAGGCTATGCCACACTGATGCTGGGGCAGAACCAGAAGTCTTCCAAGGCCACAAGAAGGAAGCAGTTTAAATTACTTTTCTCTAAAACAATAGTGGTATATGTAGGAAACAGCACTGGCTGCTGGGAATAAGCAGTTAAGCAAGGAGATGATCACACTAGAGGCAAAAGGAATGTACAGTCTCCCAGCTCATAGCTTAGTTTAGGAGACCCTGAGGAAGCAGGTAACAGAGCACAAAACAGCCAAACTCCTCCCTAAATATAGAGCAGGGGAAATACTTTCTAGAGAGACAGAAATCTTATTTCAGAGTTTTTGCAACATCAGAGGACAAACCAAAATCTGCTGAATTTGAAAGCAAAACTGGGGTTTAAGTGCCTTTTACAATCATCCAGGACACAAGAGGAGATAAATCAAATAACAAGGTCTAAAATGAATTTGCTCATGCAGGAGGTCTGTACTGATAGTGTTTGAAGGACAACCTTACATTAGTTGCACAAAAGCACTGGTTCTGCGGTCCGAAAGTTTTTGCCACATCTCCATTACAGAAAGATGAGGCAGCTCCCCCTCCAGCTGTTGCAGAACCCTCTCTCCCATGGTACTGACAGCACAGCATGATGCTGCTGCCAATCCACCACACAGGCACACAAACAGCAAACCAGGAGTCCAGATGAAGCCCCATTAATCTCATATCCTCACTTATAAAAAAGCAGATCTGAGCAGAAGTGATTATATATTAAGGGTAACCTGAGGAGCTGGGAGTGAGAGCAGCTGCCTAAGCTGGTGCTGCCACAGGAATAAATTGATATCAGCTGGCCACAATTAAAGTTTGGGCTGTGATACTTTTCTTCTAAAACAAGGTTTCTATCCATCAGAACCGTGGGTGTCTGCAGCAGCTTCCACATGGGAAGAGTGCAGTCCCACTGTTTATGACGGTGATTACATCAGCTGGTTGCTTGAGATAATAAGCAATCAGATTTGAAGATCCATGAATTTCCTTCTGACCTATTTTCTGTGATCCAAGGAGAGGGTGATTTTGCCTTCCCATTCAGAACTGCCTAATTCAGAGAACACCTGCAAAGAGACCAAAGCAACCTCCCCATCTGCAAAGGCACTTCTGCAGGCTCCTAGACTGGAACAAGGGTTGTGCAAAAGTGGTGCAGAAAGTCCTGAGCAGCACCGGGCAGGTGCCAGGTACGTAGGAAGGGAGACTTCTATCCTTCCCATGGTTTCTGCTCATGGAAAGCATAAAAACCTCATGCTCAGTGTGAATCACTTATTACTGATGCTGCAGAGCCCTAGACAAAACAGAAGAAATTAGCTGGCAGTGGACAAGACAACCAAACATCTGCTTGTACCCATGGGATATGTGACACCAGGGCTGCGTGTTCTAACATCTTAATGGTGTGAAACCAGAGCAAAACCACATGGTGAACAGTTAAAAGGTATTTTTATCTTGTGAAGAAATTTAAATGTATCCATGGCTCTTGCTGTGTACAGGAGGAATCTGTAAGTCCCTAGCAATTAAGGAAAACACACTTGAATTAAAGAGACATTTTGGTTTTAATTTTTAGATTTCAGGTTTAATTGAGAGATAAGTGTTGACCTTCGGTGCACTCTGCATCTCACTGTGGCTGTTGGACCTGACAATGAGCCTGATGCTTTATTTCATACTCATACACAGTCATGGCCAAGGCAAACTTGGGGTGCTGCTGTCCCTGGGCTGAACCAGGTGGTCAGGAGGGGAAAAGATTCCATGGTGGGGTCTCAGCACTGCCCAAAATAGTTCACCTCTCCTCCTTGCCCAGACAGATGACAGGGACTGCCTTCCTCGTGGTTGTTTTGATATGGACAGGCAACAAATTTTTTTTTTTTTACCAAAATAAAACCTCTTCCTTGAAGCTATTGTAAGGATGGCTGCGATCAAAGGTGACTGCGAATGCTGCTGGTGGAAACAGCCATCAGCAGTTTGCGTGACCCAGGGATGGTGTAGACTAGGGAGAAGATTAAGGTCCCGTAGCACCTCCTGTGGTCTATTGTTCAGGACTTCAAAGAGCCCAGGATCTGTAGCCACAGCTAATAGCTGTTATCTTCCAGCAGCAGTAATTAGGAACTAAAGGAGACTCTGAGACACTGACTATAAAGAACCAATAAAGCTACACCTTTTCTGCTTCATTTACTTGATTACTCCTGTTTTCATTATATCCACTCCTCTAGGATGTGGCTTTTAATCCTCCAAGCTGATCTATCTCTATGAATATTCACTGTCAATGATACACATATTGCTGCTGTCTGAATATCCTGAAGCTGCTATCAGTCACGCATTAATCTGACACACAGGTCCTTGGGCTTCATCTAAATTGCAAGTGCAAAATGAGCAAAATGTAAATAACTGGGAGAAGAAAATGCTAAAGTCAGTAAAAGATGATTTATGGTTTGTCAGTTCAGCTTCATACTAATTTTGCCATGCTGGATTTTGGAGTAATAACTCATCAAGGCAGCATTTGTTTTAAGTCCACATATTACTTACTGAAGAACCTATAAATGTCACGTGTATGTTAAGCAAAGGGGTGTGGAAACAGTGAGCCGGACTGGCAGTGCATCTCCCCAGGGTGTGCCAAGGGGAGGGTAAATGTCCAGCAGAGCTTGCAAACATGCCGCCTGCATATCCTCCCCACATTTACTGACACTTGGTTCAAGGAATTCCTAATGCTGGGGTTGTATTTGAATTAGTGACCATCAGGTATTGTCTTCTGTTAATACAATGAATCATTTTTTGAATCCTTGTAAAATTTCCATAGCCCTCCGCCGTGCAACAGACAACAACTTAACTACAAATTTTGCAAAGGAGTTTTTCCTCATTTGTTGTGGTGAACATATTTCTGCTAGTTTCACTGATGCCCCCAAACCTCGTTTGACAAGAGGCAGAGGATAATCACTCCGTGTTTGTCACAGCACTCAGGCCCTAGCAGACTTCATTGATTTTGCAGCCCGTCGAACTGCCCAAACCCCAGGTCCCACTCCCAGCGTGAGTCTGTGCCGTGGCCCAGTAAATCCCTGCATGAAGGGGATCTGGTGCGTGTCTCCAGGCTGCTGGGTGACACACACAGCTCCAGGAACCTGCTGATGGCTCCGCAGGAGCTGTGCCTGGCCTGGCGTGGCAGTCCCGGGCTGCCTCAGCACAGCGCTCCTCGGTCTGCCCGCGCTGACCGAGCCGGCCCCGTCCCTTCTAAGAGCTGGGCCTTAGCGTGCTCTTGAGCTGCTCCTGGGACTGGCAGTGCAGCAACAGCGTCCCTGAGCAGGAGAGGGGCTGGCTGTTCGCACAGCAAGGTGCCCGGCGTGCAGGGCAGGCTGAGAACCAGAGGGTGTTCCTGGAGCACGAACATCACTCATCACTATTTTACACAACATTGTTCATATTTCTTCTTCTACAATGAGAAGGGCAAGAACACTTTTGTCATCAGCTGGTGGGGAGAAACAATAACTCTGCTCGAGCTGTCACCACCCCGCAGGGGCTGAATCACCGTCACAAGGCGAATCAGCCTCTCGCCTGTTGCTCGGCTCCTTCATCGCGGTGACTCATTCTGGAACAGGGACGGGAGCGAAAGGCGGATGCTTGCAACCTCCTCCCCCTACACCAAACCGTGAACCAAACAGGAATCTGTAGCTGGGATCATCTCGGGACAGGCGAGGAGGGCCGGGAAGCAGCGAGGGGCTCGGAGGGCAAAGGCAGAGCCGGCGCAGGGCGAAGAACGCAGCAGCCGCTGCCCTCGCCCCGGGCACGCAGATTTCTGCTGCTTCTGCAGCCCCTCGGGGGCTGCCTTCCTCCTTGCTAAGTCCATCAGCCCATACAAGTATGAGATCCTGTCTTTCCTTGCTCAGCAAAGGTTCCTCATAAGCAGCAACATTTCTTCTTTTCTTCTGCCTTCCCTCGGTGAAGAGAGGGAGATTGATTGGTTTCCTGTAGCCGGGGTCAGCAGGGCACCCGAGCCTGAGGAATGCTCCGCTGCGCAGACCAAATAGATTTAAACGGGCGCCACAAGGAGAAGACCTATCCTGGTGTAACACAGCTCATTCTGGAGGGCAGACATGTCAGTCTCTGACCTGAAGGGAGGCAAGCCCCGTGTGTACCTCTGGGCTGTTGGCGCCCGGGCTGAACCCCGAACTCAGCCTCGCACGTCATCCCTGGGCACATCCATCCACCCACAGAGCCGGAGAGGCGGCATCTCACCTGCCGCGTGGTGCATTGTAAAACGAGTGCTGCTGATTTCAAGTTAGGAGAGCTCAAAACAGCCTGGAAACGCGTCTCCAGGAAAAGGGTACCATATGCGCCTGCCAAGCGGGGCGGCTCTCGCCGCCGCAGTGAGGCTCCTCTCGTTACTCATCGGCAGTGAAACGCACTGCCAGGCGGGTGGCGAAGAGACGACGCGTTACCAAGATTAGACACAAAATGTATTTTACAGGAGAGCTAAAACTAGTCTGAGGGTAATGAATTTTACAGCATGCTGCCTTTTGGAACATGCTAGAGGGCAATTCCTCCTTCCTCTGGCTTTGCCGTTCCAACGAGCCCCGAGATCGAGTTGCTGCAGGGACTGTGTGAGCACCTGGTCATCCCCAGGGTTCAGGTGAGCAAAAGCACCTCTTGCAACAGGGTGAGGAGGATGCAGCCCTCTCTGCCCTGTGTTGAGGGGCAGCAGTACCTCCTCCCCCTGCCTGCCCCTGGCACTCTGGCAGGGAACCTCTAAAACCAGCCCATGGGCTGTTTATCACTCACTGAGTGGATCACCCTGGCAGACGAATTCACTCTGGCTTAACTCTTCCTGTTTGTGTCTCTCCTGTGTTGCTGCTTGCTTTCCCGGTCTCCACAGCCACTCTTCCCCCGGGTTTCCTCACCTCCACCACCACCCACAGCACAGCTCTGCAATCCATGCCATGCCTTGTGGAGGCTCACAGGACGGTCGGCAAATGCCCTTTCCTGAGCACACGTAGCTGATGGAGGCAGCAGGTACCATAAGCTGCTATGGGATAATTAATTGTTGAGGCAAGAATTATCTCACTGCTAACAAAAATGTTCAGGCAATTAAGCTTTAAGACATATTGGAGATACTGGCAGTGATTATAATTGTCAGACAAATATTTTGTAGCAATAAATAACACATGAACACGGATTTTTACCAGGTGTTTTAAGCTTGGGCAAAAAGAAGGTATATTTGTTTACCTACAAGCCTACCCTCTGCAAAGACAGTCAGCAAAGCCCATGGACAAGCATTTGCTGGGAAGGAAAATCTCTTCAGCTTGCAGCCCCCGTGTAAGTTCCTCTGTGTATCACCCTGTCTTTAACCATGCCTTTTGTGCCTAGAAATCACCTATGTTGTCATACAAACCATATAATGTAAGGCACAGGGGTTTCAGGTGTTACTGAGGAGCAGAGGGAGCCCTGCAGGCAGCATTTCCATTACAAACTGACTGTTCCGTGGCTCATGCCATGTGCTGTGTGTGTCGGACCAGCTGGTGCAGAACCATGCAGGACCCGGCTGCCAAAGCCAGGACACCCCATGGGTGCAAGGGCAGAGAGGAGCATCCCCAGTGGCCCAGCTGTTCCCCTGGCAGAGCTCAGGAGCTGGCACAGGGGCTGCAACACAGGCAGTGCTGCTGGGAGGGGAGAGCTCAATGTGCTTCATCCAGGAAGGTTAGCTGTCATCACCCCTGTGGGGAAGCAGAGAGGGTCTAGGAGCTCCCTGAACACCTATAGGGTGAATGAATATGGTGAGCTTTTCACCTGACTCTGCACAGCACAGCTGCTGCTGCAGGGAAAAGCTCAACAGCAAAGACCCTGCCAGGCAAGCAAGGATTCCCACTGCAGGATGGCAGATATCACTGGAAAAGCCCGCAGCATGGCCCATGGTCACGTGCCATGAGCTATAGAGCAGTCCTGCACCCTCTCAGAGTATTTTCTGAGGCACCCAGAGCAGTGGGAACCTCTCTGTGGCATTGTCAGCATCGTTGCAATGCTCCATCAGGGACTAGCACATTTATGAGGCCACCTGGCCCCGCTCCCTTGGGGATTAATGGCACCCACAGAGGCTGGTGAATCATTAAGCTCAGGAGAAGCAGTTCTCCCACAGTAATTGCCTTCCCCTTGCACAGTAATATCTGCAGATAGTACTGACAGCCTTCACTGTGGGGAGCCTCACAGTGTCAGAGTTAGAAAATGGTGTTTGTCTTCCTCCTGACCCCGGGCAGCCTTCAGATGCTCTGGGTTGCCAATTTTATCCCAATAAATAATGGGCTTGATTAGAGATGTTATAGACAGACTGATAAATAAGCACAAATGACAGGGCTGTTATACCAGAGGGTTATGTTGATGTTATAAACTGATGCTGAAACTGGGACATGGTGATGGAGACAGTGGGTTCCCAGGCAGGACATTGGTGGTGCCCTTTGTGGATATGCACCCTGAGATACCTCATGTTGTTTTGGGATGTTTTTCCAAAGCTATTCATTGACAGTTCTTCCAACCTATTTCTAGTACAAACAAAATAAAATATGTTCTACACAAAAGACAGCTGCCACTGTTTACAGCTACTGCAAGGCTCTGTGAGCCTTTGAGTACTAAGTGGGGCATTATCAGCATTTCTGAAAGTTAGAAACAGTCTTGGATGGTGTAGAAGGTGGCAGGAGTCTGAGCAGGGAGCTCAGAAGAGCCCAAGATGCCTGAGCTGCAGCCCAGGGAGGAGGGTCACAGCAGGGGAGGGCCAGAGGGAAGACCAGGAGGGTTACAAATCAGAGGATGAGGGACGTCTGGGGCCCTGCACAGCCACTGCCTGCTGCAGAGCTGGAAGGTGCTGCAAATCCTGTGGGGCCCAGACACAGTCACATCTGAGCAAACTCCCGGTGAGAGCCTGTCTGGAGCAGCTGGCTCTGGAAGCACCAGGATCCATCACAGCCCTGAGACCCTCAGTGCCCAAACATATGTCTGTCATGGCTCAGAAGACTGGGGTGCAGAGGACATGTCTGATGGCAGTGCCTGTTTCTGGAGGCTGAGCTGTGGGTTCCCACCTTGGCACAGCTCTGTGCCCTCCCCAACACAGCACATCAAATAAAAGGCAGCAGTGTGTGTCACACAGATGAGACATTCCCTCTCTGAAATGCTCCATGACTGCAGCCCAGTCAGGCTTCCCCTCACCTCCTAGATGTTACATGACCTCTAGAGCAACACTGTGCACCAAAACTGGTGCTTCTGTTCCCACCTGACAGGGAAGGGTTCTCCTATCTGGCACTTGTCTGTGTCCCCCAGCTGTAGCAGTTTAATTAAAAACCCACCTCTCCCTGCAAACCAGGCACATCAGGAACTCCTGCTGGCAGAAGGGAGCAAGTTGGGCAGGTCTCTGTGCTCCCCAGGAAAGACAAGAAGCTCTGCTTGCCTCAGGGATGGGAAAGGGAGCATGGTAGGCACCAAATCCAGGCTCATGGGAGCAGACCCCCCCACACTGGGTAGCTCTGGGAAGTCTGGGGTTACTTTTCCACAGAAAGATGAAAGATCTCCAGAATAATACTTGGGACTCTTAGTTGCTTCCCCTGTGCCTGCTCAGGACTCATACAGACCTCTCTCCACAAGTAAAGGGCTGCAGATCTGCTCCTTGGGGCCAGGAGCTGATGCTGACAGCTGACCGCTTTGGCCGGAGAGCCTGGAGCTGCAAGGAGGGAAAAGCCACCAAACCCTCTGTGACTCACACCAAAACCATGCTGTCTGCATTACCAGCCAGGCCTGTAATCAGGCTGCAAAAAGGCTGATCCTGAAGGGGTAGGAGGGTGACACATGGTGGTCATGGTGTTAGAGGGGTCACAGCCCAAGCTGGGGGGCCCACAGGTTGTTCCCGAGTGTGCAGACCCCCAGGCTGGGAGGAGCATCTCCAAGCAGCCATGCTTGCCTTTCCCCCTGGATGCTCAGGGACTGCTGCAGATGCTTCAGTAGGTGTTGCCACTGCCAGCACTCATACTTCCTCCAAAATTAGGTCTTTTAAGGAATGTGATGTTTTAAAAATTCTGCTGCGTGGCTGCAATGTGTACTGGTACAGTTACAGCTGAAGACACATCCACCACCTGGTTACCAGCTGGCTAAAATCCAGCCCTGCCTTTTTGCTGTCAGAAATCCTCCAAAACAGTTTGTGGCCGAGCTAACAGCAGCATTGCCAAAGCAAAATCCCTGTCTGCCCTCTGCTCACTGCTGCAGTGCCTCAGGAGCTCCCATGTGCTCCCCGACCACTCGTGGGATCAAAGCTGCCAGCTCAGCTCAAAGCGCTGCCGAGAGTGGAGCCTAAAGAATGTTTCAGCCAAGCCCTAAAAAAATTTCATCTGCTTTCATCCTCACTGCAGTCTAACAGACATCCACAGGGCGCTGGGTAATTCCTGGTGGATTCCCTTTCTCTCTGTGGTATCAAACCACAATGAATCCTGTCAAAAAGCATATTGAAAGATCTCAGTGATCCTGGCAGTCCCATCTCCATGGCCAGGAGCTGGATGGCTGGGAGGGAGGCAGCGCCAGACCGGTGCTTGTCAGGAGCAGGAGCTCAGCCTGGTGGGCAACCCCTGGAGATGCCAGGCTGTATCATGTGTCCCACCTCCTCAGAGACCCGGCTATCAGCTGGGCTGAGAATTCAGGTGCATTTTTTCCATTTCTGGGATGGAGTTAGCATGCCTGGATGTGTTTTCTAAAGAATTACACAAGAGGGGGAGCAGCAGTCAGAAGATGCAGTCCTCTAGGGACCCAACATTTCCTTGGAAGGGGAAAGAAAAAGGCCTGATATTATTTTCAGACACCTGGACATTCTCCCACTCCTGCCTCTCCTGTGTGACCCCCTGTACGTGCCAGGCCACACCACTGAGCCCAGCCCACAGACATGTTTGCTCACAAGGAGCAGCATTAGCAGCAAACTCTCCATTCCAGGAAGAGAGCAGCAAAGCAAAGCCTCAGGTGCTGCTGGGCAGAGCTGTGTGTAAGTGGGCACCCAGGGCCAGGTCAGCTCCTGCACACAGACCTCGGGGCAATGTGAGAAGCTCTGGCATGGACCTTTGCTGGGAACAGAGCTGGTGATGCTCAGTGCCATGTGGGACATGTGACATTTGGATGGGATGCATGTCGTGGGAGGGCATCACAGCCCAGACACTGGCACCTGAGCCCTTCTGCTCAGCACAGCTTGAGAGTGGCCACAGCTAGAGAAAACCCCCAAAAATTCATGTTGCTGCTGCTTCACGCTCCACTTAGAGGAATTTCTGAAGGATTTTGGCCTGGGTTTCTGTTATGTTACAAACCAGAGCACAAATGCAGTGGGTCAGAAAGCCACAAAGGCATCTGTGTGCAGGATGCTGCCATGAGTTAGAGGCTGGGAGTGAAGATTGTGGCACAGGGCCTGGGTGCAGCAGCCAGGGCCACAAAGGGCCTTTCAGGGTGGTGGCTGGGCTCAGCCCCAGGGTGTGGTACCAGCCTGTGCCTGGCCAGCAGCACCGGTACATGGCTCAGCTCTGTCTGTGCTTTGTGCCAACACTGAATCGTCTCTGGTGGATGTGTCACCCCTTGTTCTCATCTGCCAGGGCTGAAAGGGAACTTTTCAAGGCCTGGGGATGATTGTTCACCTCCACCCAGCACTCAGGACACCCAGCTGGGCCACAGCACCTATGCAGGGGGCTGAAAGGACTCCAGAGAGTTCAATTCAGGGCAGGAACCTTGGGGACAGCCTGTCCTCCCAACCACCCTCCAGTGGCAGCCAGAGCAGGACACACACCCATCTGATGGTAGGATCCCTGTAACGTCCTCCAGATGCCACACTGTCCCCCACTGGCTACCCTGCCACATCCCTGTGTGCCCATCTCACCCTGCAGCATCCCTGCACCCTGCTGCCCCACGAAACACTCACCCACACCTCCCAACAGCACTGAGTCTGCACGGGAAACTTGCTTTTAGAAACAATAGGAGAAAATAAAAGTCTACCAAGCTCCTGAGAGCCCAGGAGCGTCTTGCTGCCCCTCCACCCCAACTCACCCTGCCAAGCCACTCACTCATTAGTGCTACAACACAGCTGGAAGTGCATTGATCTGGATGATAATTAGCCCAAGGGATCTCCCAGGAGCTGAGAAACAAGGGAGGAGTTCAGAAGGACTCGAAGGATGAGGAGGAAGGGTTGCATCCCTGGGAATGCTGTCCAGGCAGTATCAACCCAAGCAGGGCTGGGCTGGGTTGTGCCAGCGTTTGGCCCCCTCTTTCCTGTGCAGAACCCAGGTTTCCAGGCAGGCCAGTGGTGCTCCTGGTGGGAAGTGCTGCTCCACAGCAGGTGAGCTCCTTGCTGAGGCATGCAGTGCTACAGGAAACTCCTGCAGACAGCACAGAGAGGTAGGGCTGTCCCAAAACATCAGCAAATCCCTGTCTCCATGGGGTGGAAGGTGATTCCCTCATCTGCAAATATTTCTGCCAAGCATAGCTAATCCCCACAGAGCAGGCTCGGAGACGCAAGGAGCAGGGTGGCATCCAGAGGAGCTTCAGGGAAAGCATTGCCAGCCAGAGGAAAGCAGCTCGCTCTGCTCCTGCTGATCCAGCACCCTCTGCTGTGTGCCAGCACCCAGCCACAGTCACACCCACTACAGCCACATCCACAGGCTACAGAGGGACAGCAGGGACCTCTGCACAGGGAGAAGCAGCAGGAGGGTCAAGAAGCAGAGGCAGGACAAAGAGGGAGCCTGTGACCCCCTGGTGCCACCAGGACCATTCCCAAGTGCAGCAGGCTGAGTGTGAGCAGTGTCAGCATGCCAGGAGCATCCCCATCAGAGCAGATCTCCCCTTGCCCCTGAGTGCTGCTCTTGCCCTGAGCAGGATCATGGGCTCTGTCCATTGCAGAGAGGGGTCAGACTGGCATTGCAGGGATGAATCCAGACCAGTGGGGCTGAAGAGCAGCATCCGCCATCCCCACTCCAGATGGAATGCACAGCCATAGGCAGGGCTGAAATGGGGTCCTGAGCCATGGTCAGCATGGGGAACCCCAGCTGGCACTGGCAAGGTCCTACTGACCCATCAGGGAGTAAGATCTTTCTCTGGTTTTAAACTTATGGCAGATTCAGAGATGAGACATCAAGAATAACCCAAACCTTTTACTTAACTAGTCTATAATTTTTCTGGTCTCTCCTTCAGCCCAGTTGCACTTTGATTCTCATGACAACAAATAGCCCAGTTTCACTGTGTGGTAGATTGGATCCTGATAAAGTTTCCCACAATACCTCCAAGATCTCAGATAGGAGAGGCACCAAATACTCACCCTGTTTTCATGGATACAACAGAAAGCTGCTGCTTTCTGTGCTAGTAATACCCATCTCTGGGTGGGCTGGCTCCGATGCTCTGGCAGCATTAAGACTCCTAAGGCCTGAAAAACTGGCTGGAAGTCTCTGTGGCAATGTGTTATCTCACAAGATTTATGGTTCATTCTGCTCCAGGCAAAGTCAGAAATATCACCACAGTGATCACTCTGGATATTACTGCATTTTTAGGGTACTGCTCTGACATTCACAGCAGGGGAAGAAATGAGCATTTACACTTTCACCTCCAGCTCCAGCAAGGACCTTTCTGGGGGTTTGAGATGTGGTTATTCAGAGACGAGGTGAGCAGGCTCTGGTTGCTTCCCAACTTGCAATTCTGGCTAGAAAATAAAGTAAGCTTGTGCTCAAAGATGAATGCCTGCACAAGACCAGGAGGGGGATTTTAGTTTTGGACATAAAAGACTAAACTCATAGGACTAGACTGTTGGGAAAGACAAAACCTTTCTGCAGTGCCCCATTTGCTGATGGAGAGGTAAGCAGTGAGGGGAGCAAACACCCCAGGCACCAGCACACTGAAGCCTGTCAGACAAGCAAAGGGAGGACAGCCCAAAGTCCCTGGTGAGGCCTGCACCTGTCTAGGATGGCTGCAGGGAGGCTGCAATTCCCAGAGGGCACAGTTCCTCAGCACCACAGATCCCAACTGGTTTGTGGGTGGGCTGACCCGCTTGCTGCCCAGCTGAGAAACCAGAGCACCCCTGCTTTGGGAGAGTTCTGTTTCCCCAGGACTCATGTGGGTGGTGAGAACAGGTCTCCCAAGCTTTTCTGCTGAAGATGTCCCACATCACACAAGTAATTGCACAACCTTGTGCTAGGGAAGGGAGGGATAGGATGACTGGAAGAGGCTGTAGCCAGGTCCACTCCCTCTTCCACTTCATTATGGTGGCAGAGCCCCAGAAAGTCAGAAACACTCATATGTGATCAGGGACAGATGCTGACAAAAAAGCATCTTCAAATAACCACAAACAAAACACTATGTTAGCAAAAATTATTTTCAGATAACAACCTACATCTTAGTCAGACTCCTCACCCCTACGCTCCCCACAGACTGCAGGGAGCTGCCTGCTGGCTGTGGAAGCAGAACAGCCTGATTTGTGGTTTTCAGGCAGCCCTGAGGTCCTGAGACCCTTTGGAAGACAGAAAATGGTAGCCAGCTACCTCCACTGTCCCTCACTGGTTGCAGGAGAGCTGCAGGATGGCATCTGTGCCACTGCATGTCCCTTTCTGCATGGTGGGCATGGCAGTCCCCAGAAACACAGGCCAAGCTGACACCCCCGTGTTTGCCATCACCACCCTCCGTGCTGGCAGGGGTGGTGCTGAGCCTGCTCCAGGCAGTCTGTCCCTGCAGCTGACAGTGGAGATGTGCTGCCCCATCTGACTGCCAGCATTGGGGCATATTCACAGCGCCCCTTTCACCCACCACCCAGCAAGGGTCGTGATGCTCAGGTGATGGCTGGTGATAAGCAAGGGGTGGCCATCCGTGCGACTGGTGCACAGGCTGCTCCTGGCCTTGGCATCTCCTGCTTCTTGCACTCCTGCTCAGTGAGGAAGAATTCCCTGCTTGCTGCTTTGGTGGTACCAGGCCAGCACTTCCTCTTCTACAGGGAAGCGTCAGTTTAAGCCCACAGTACCCCAAGGCTGCACAGCTACATCGCTGTTGGGAAAGAGGGGAGAGAAACCAGTGCTGTGATCCTGAGCGGTACCTTCCCAGGGAGTGTCATCAGATCTGTGAGTTATGCTTATGATTCCCTTCTTGCTTTCTGGAAAGATACTTTCTTTCCAGAGCCACAGCCCCTGGAGTACCAGCAGCTGCACACATGCCTTGAAGCAAGGCCCCCTTGGCTTCAGTCCAACCTCAGAACAGACAGGGATTTGACTTTGTAGCTCAGTGACTGAGCCACTTTTATGTTTAGTTGAGGACATATTTAATTGTTATATTTAATTCAGTTGGGGAAGACATCCTGTGCTCTGCTGTTTAACAATGCCTGAACATGAGTGGTCCTTTCTGCTTTTCTGTTTCCAGAGCAGTCCTGTTTCCAAACTGCCACTCCAGGACCAGCCAGACCCACAGGGCTGAGACCCAGGAGGGAGCCTGGGCCAGACTCTGCCGGGATGTGGGAGCTGAGACATGGGGCTGGGAGCAGATCTCTTGAAGGTGTGCGAATTTCTGGTTGTGAGATGAACTCCTGGTTAACTGGGAAATCCCTGCACTTCATCCTGATAAGGTGGCAGTAAGGAGTCACTAAATGCTGGTACTCACCACCCCCATCATTAGGAGCAAAAAGTAGGTAGGACTTCTGAAGTGGATAGGACTTCATGATTTCCATATTATGGCTCAGAACAAGATGTAACAGCTGTAGTTAAAATTACTCCATCTCTGCTACTTCCCACCACCCAAGGGAAAGTTATTTTTAATTCCAGGTTGCCTAAGGGATACTGCACAGTGAGATCTTTTGCATCATTGCCAAGGGTCTTTGCCTGGCAAGAAATCTGGGAAGAGAGAGCCCTTCCTGCAGCCAGCTGGGACCAGACTGGAGCCCAGGTGTGGGCATGCCTACGGAATGACCTCTCCAGGCTCCCCAGCTCCTCCTGAGCAAGCAGAAGCTGCCACTGAGGCAGCCTTGAGAGTGCAGAGGACCAGGTGTCTGGCCAAGTCCTCTTTCATTCTTCTCAGTTTTCAAATAAACTTGGGCTGAAGCTATTCCAGAAGCTGCAGTGGCACTGTGCAGGCAGGACCTTGAGTGCTCTGAGTCAAAAGGACAGTCATGCAAACCCAGAGGGGATTAGCTTTTAATGCGCTTCTCAGGGCAAACCCTGAAATCGGGGGATTGCCAAGATCCCAGCAGGAAAACTAGCCAGCTTGCTGCCCTCCTGACCACAGATCCGCTACCAAACTCTCCCAGTGTCAGGAAAACTCACACAGAAATGTTGGAACAGCCATGGATGCACAGCAGCACCCCAGCCATTGCCTCCCCATCATATGAAACCACACAGCTCCATTACTTGCACAGCAGGGTAGCAGGACAGTCACACCTTGTCCGACCCTGGTGCGGTGGCACAGCTCCAGTTCCCTGAGGCCACCTCATGGGAGAGTTCAGGAGCCTCCAGAAGAGATGCTGTGTAGACATCAGAGCAGTTATCCCTGCTCAGCTTTATCCTTCTGGCTGGGAATGAACACGGTGCTGTTGGAACACCTGCTAGGTTTGCTCCCAGGGGTCTCTGAGCTAAACTGAGATATCCTGGCTGTGCACTCAGTTTCCTCTTCACTGATGTCTGTATTAAAACCCAGCAGCAAAATTGGGAGGTAGCATCCCAGCTGGAATTACACAATTTTTTATGCTACTTAGCATTTTAAGAGCTAAATTTTAGACTACAAGAACTTTCCTTGTAAAGGCTTTTCTCTCTCTGCTGTGTCACCTGCAGCAGACAGTGTTATCCAGGTGTTTTGCTCTGCTTTGCAATGAAGTCCTTATGCCTGCTGGGTAGTTCATACTCATGCTTTGTCCCAGAGAAGAGTCCTTGTGTTGGAAAACAAGGCAATAAGCCCTGTACTCAAGATACAGCTACCACTGCTGGGATTTTGGAGAAAATCAGGAAGGTCTGGAAACCAGCCTGTCTCTCCCTGGAATTTATTTGGAATCTGACAGTGACCTGTGGTGTGCTTCCCTGCTGAATCACTGCCAAAACCCTCCCTCTTCAGAGCTCAGTTTCCTTTCCTGATCCCTTAGGAATAATCCATAATAATCCTTTGTAATCTGCAAGAGTCCACTACAAATGCAGGTTTAAGAGCTGTGAATACCCAGAGTCCAGGGGTTATGCATCTCTGTCACGAGATGCAGGACACAGCTGGTACTCCTACAAGTCTTGCAGTATCCAGTGCAGCCATGTAAGGCTCAAGACTGCAAATGAGCCTGTGAATGATGTGTGCGTGTGTGTGTGTGTGTGTGTAACAGGCATGAACCTGACCACTATAGAATATGAGCCTTCACCTTACATATTTCAAAAATGAAGAGAGGGAGCCTCTGAATTTTGTTACCATTCATGTATACATTTATTAAGTCAAAGGAGTTTGATCATGTCACAGTATGTTACTAGAGCACATGAGATCTTTTCTTTTTAACTTCACTAACAATGGTTATTAATTATTTTTGCTTTTCAAACTTTAAAAAATTTACTCTTCCTGAATTCCCCATGAAAGGGTCTTTTTTTTTTTTCCTTTTCTTTTCTTAAAGTACAAAACAAATGTTTCTCAGACATGTAAACAACCATTATGGAAATGAGACTGCTCCTAAAGTTAACTTTATTGTTATGGATGTTCTGACAGATCTACATCATGTTGCATGTATTTCAGCTCAGTGACTCCTTCAATGGAGGTTATTATTGTTATTGTCACCTGTGCTGCTGTACTGGAGGCCTGGTCAGGGTTAAGGCCCTTCTGTGCAAGGTGCTGTACAAATACTTGGCTGTAACTGAGGTCCCTGGCAAGAAGGGTATTCACTGATGTGACTATAACCCACACGTAGCCCACTGGAGCTCCATCTGCTCCACAGCGTTCCACACAAATCACAGAAGCTCAAGGAAAATTCTTCTCCAAGCTAACTCTGGAGTTCATGTTCAGATCCCAGTGAAGAGAAGGGAAATGTCACTGCAGGCCAATCCTGACACCTGCAGTCCTGTGCGTAAAGCTGCTCACAGTCATGGGAATGCTCATAAGAGTAAGAAACTCCTGCGGGGAAAGTCTACAAGGTTGAGTCCCTGGGTCATTGAACTCCTTTGCAAGACAGCATGTGGGAAAAGCAGATTGGTTCCTTTTCTCTAATGTTTCATCAGTATAATTCTAAGAGAGAAAGGGACAGGGTCAGTTGCTCAGTTTCAGCACCTTGAGCATTTTGAGTTCTGATCCCCAAATTAAAGAGGTCTCTGCTCCGCCTTGGGCTACTGTGACCAGGCCTGGAAAAGTCAGCTGGACATTCTTTGTCATGAGGAAGCAGTGGTTTGCCATTTGAGCATGGAGGGAGTCTGTTTTATGGTGTGAAGGCTGCATCCTAGGCAGGAATTGTGAAGATTGTGTTCAGCCATCAGCACAAATTATTCTGAAAACACTTCAGAGCAATTGCAGTCTAAATAATGATTATAGCTTCATATTTGAGGTGAAAAAAGAAAGAATTACATGAAATAAACAGCAAAGAATCATTGTCCCTGCACAGACATAACATATTCCTGCCTATGAAACATCCCTTACAAATTACTGCCCTTTAGGTTATGTCAGATATTTAAATGAACCCTTTAGAGCTAAAATACAGTACTTTGAAATGAGGTTAGAAAAATTTAAGAAGGACTAATGGGAAGTGTGTACAAAGCTCTCCTTAAAACGAATTTCCCACCTGGGTAGCTTATGAGTGTGAGGCCTCAGTAGACGTAGAGCCGGTCTGCGATGGCAGCGGGCATGTGGGTCATGATCTGCATGCGCAGCCACCAGTAGTAATCCATGGGGTGGTAGCGGGTGTAGGGGGCCGTGGCGGTGAGCGCGTGCGCCACGCTCTCGATGACCGGCGAGGTGTCCCTCGAGCCACTGTTGCAGTATGACTCCATCTTGCTGACCTGCTCGTCGAAGTACTTCCTGCCGTAGTCCTTGCGCACGATCTCGGGGAGCTCATCCCACATTTTGTCGGCGATGGCTTTGATCCGCTCGGGGCTGTAGAGGTTGGTGCCGGCGATGAAGTTGCCGGGCTCCACAATGCTGACCATGACGCCCTGGGGCTGCATCTCATAGCGCAGGCAGTCGGAGAAGGCTTCCACACCGAACTTGGTGATGCAGTACGGTGACCGGGCAGGGCTGCCCATCCGCCCCATCATGCTACTGATGTTCACCACACGACCTAGGCAGAGGCCGGGCAGAGCGCAGCTGAGCCGTGGTACCTGACTTGGAGCGGGTACCTGGCACACACCACCCCACACATTCCTGAACGTGCATCCACCCACCCACCCACTAAGGGCTGCCTGGCAGAACTGCTCACGGCTCTGCCTGAGCAGTGCTGTCCTAGGCAATGGCCTTCAGGCAGAAGAACAAGCCCACTGCTTATGCTCCTTGGTTCATTCTACCTGAGGGAACAAGCACATGTGACACACAAAGCTCAGTGCTATGGGGAACACAGGAGAGGCTGGACACAGCCTGCAAGGGGTGAAACAGGATTGCTCTGCAACAATTTGGACTGAGCCCAGACATGTGAAAGTAGGAGCAAGGTAAGCTTCTGGCACCAAAGCTGAGCTTGTTTACTTGCAAATCAAAGGCCACTGGTGGCTCAGTGTCTGCTTCCCAAAAGGGAATGGATTGCTCCTGCCCCACCAATGGGCAGAGCAGCTTAAATCCACTGCACTCTTTTTCATGAGACAGCTGGGTTATGGCTCCAGGCAGAGAAGTCTTTCTCCCCTCCGGAAGCTATCCATTTGGGCTGGGGAAAATGCTGGTAAGAGGCCGTGGACGCTGTAGTCTAGGCAGAGGTTGGAGTTCTCTGCACTTTCTTTCAGGGCTCATTGCTAAGTTGTGTCAGAAAGAGAAACTCTGACCTCAGGACAACCTTCCATGGCTGCCCAGGCCACATCCAGCCCAGGTCTGCAGCACAGGGCAACATTGTTAATTCCTGTGGATGCCTCAAGAGTGAAAAATACCTTCATTTAGTCAGGTAGCAGGCCCTAGCACAGGAAAACTTTTGCCCCTTGATGCTGAGACCCCTGCAAGCTCCAGGTCTGCATGCCTTTGTTGTACAACCCCCTCTTCTCCTACATCACAGCTCCCAGAGCAACAGTGCAAAACGACAACTTCCCTGCAAGAAGCTTTTTACACTGCTGCTGCCCACCCTGCCACAGCTGGTTTTCATACAGCAGGCAGGAATGCTCCTGGCACTGTAATTTAGTGTGAGCTGCAGCTTCTGAACAGGTAAAAGACGGTATAATGGATGTGTGGGATGTTGCAGGAGAAGGCAGCATATATGGGAAAGAGAAATAATAACTGGTTTTCAGGCCTGCTGCCTTGCTGTGTAACTCAAAGAGGTGAGGCAATCTGTGTGTCTGCTGGGGGCCACATTCAGTCTGTAAAGGTAGGAAGGTGGCCAATGGCACAGAGAGAAGTGCCATAGACCTTCTGGCCCCTAACACAGCCAGATGTGGCAGGATGAGGGACCTGCTACAGGGAGAGCCAGTCAGGAACTCTGCCACTCACCCTTTGACCTCCGGATGAGCGGGAGGAAAGCCTTGGTGGTTCGCACGGTCCCCCACAGGTTCACTTCAGCTACCTCCATGTAGGTGTCCATGCTGGTGAATTCAACTTCCCCAAATGTGGAGATCCCGGCATTGTTTACCAGCCCCCAGAGCCCTACAAGACAAAAAATCACACACCATTACTTGTGCTAATAGATTATTGAACTACACAAGGGAGCTTTTCATTATAACTTGTGATGGTAAAGACCAGATAGAAAAGAGTCCAGAGCACACTTTAGTCTCCTGAGCAAATATAACCCATGGGGATCTGCCTGTGTCACCCAAATCTGCAGGCACAAAGTACTGTGAATGAGGCTTCCCAGGAAGTTCTGAGCCAGCAGAGAACTTTAACCTTGTCTAAGCTGTTCTCCTTGCCACTCTCTTTTTATCCATAGTGATTTTTTAAAAGAAGCAAAGTATACAATGCAAATAACAAGAACAGGAATGACCTTGTAAGAAACAAAAGAGTAATTCTTTCAAAGTAAAATCCCTTCTGTCACCATAAGAACTAGAGTGTCTGCAGTGCTAGGAAGGAGGGTGTAGGCATGGGCGAGCATGCATGCCATGGCCTCTCCCTTTTACTCTGCTGCAACCAAAATGGCAATAATTGAAGCTACCTACTTACGTGGCAATAAAAAGAAAGATTAAAAAGGAATTTTGAAAAAAATGCACTCACTTCATCTAGTATTCTAATTGTATAGGAAACATGATGAGAAGAGTCTGAGAAGGGCTTCTATCAGGCTGTTTAGAAAACTCACTGTTATCTGTTGAATGTGTCCAGATCTGTTATCAGAAAAAGCCCAGAAAAGGCAACTTCATCCTGGCCTGTTCTTGAGAACACAGAGCTAGAAAACTTAATTTATACAGAAGATCCATTCAAAAAAATTAAATACAAAGAAAATCAAAAGAACTAGGTTTGCAAAATCCGAACCAGAACATTACTGGTTGTTCTGCTTTAAAACAACCTTGTGTTGAATGTGGATATCCTGTAGGAGAAAAATGTACTTCACCAAAGGGTGGAAAGGTTTCAGAAATGTATGAGCAAAGGCAATTTTCACAGTACTGGAGCAGAATTTGCTGTCATCACCTCAGTGGAACGAAGTGGGCAGGCTAAGAAAATCAGTACAGCTACCCCCTGCACTCTAAAGGGTAGTATCTACAATAACATTAATGATACCCAGCTGGCTTCACAGGAAATTCTTTGGAAAACCTCTCCATTTCCTTTCCCTTTTGAAAGAGTGGGGGAGAAACTTCCATTGTTAATTCCCAATCTTTGGGCACTGGGCAGGTTTTACAACAGAAAGGGAGTCACAATAAACTTCAGTTCACGGGAACAAAGCACTAATCCTAGAGCCTTGAATACCACTCTGTTTTTGCCAATGTCCCTACAGGAGCTAGTGGAGAACAAAGCAGGTTCCTTTGTAGACGCTGTGTGAAGTGGGAAGCTCCTTTCTGATTTGGCACAATATCCAAACAGGCCAATTGCTCTGCCCTCCTGCCCCTCGAAGATTTGTGTCCTTCAGTCACATGCTCAGCTTTGGAAATATGCCCTGACAATGCTCTTGGAGCCCAGCCGAGGGAGCTCCTGCCCCCTCTGTCACCTCAGAGCCCACTGCATGCACCCACCTTTCTCTGGGTCCTCGAGGCTGTTTTGCACATGCTCCACTGCCCGATCCATTTCTTTGCTGTCACAGACATTGAGCTGGACAGTTCTCATTCGATCACTCTTCATGTCATCCAGTTCCTTGGAGCCACCCTCTCCCTTGTCCTAGAGGGGAAGAAAGTGCTGCTTTGAATCTGGCCAAAGAGTCTGTGCAGAATATCAAATACAAAGCAACCAAGCCAAAGAGTGCACAGGGCAGTCACAGAATAATCAGGACAGTCCTGCAGCTCTAGGAGAAAGGGGAGTAGACAGGGCTGGTCCTGCAGAATACTATTCCTCAAGCATCTGGTACAAGTCAGCTGGTACAAACTGTTTCAACTACCAAGAAAGCAGCCAGAACTTGATCTGCCCCAGCAAGGCAATCAGCAAGCACCCCTTGCCCAGTACATGCTCCTGAGGCCAAGCTATGTCCCACTGCTGCAGCAGTGGGAATGTGGTGCCATTCACACGGGGCAACTCGATTGGGGGGGTATGGCGTAAAACGGCCACTGAGGAGCTGCACACTTAAATTGCATGTGCTTGTTGGTCACAGTGCCAGCTTTGGGAGCAACAGTCTGAGAAGAGGGACTGCTGCCCACTGCTCTCTCCCTTCAGCTGGTCTATACACGGGTTTCCAGGCAGTGGGAGCCATAACTACTGCTTCCAAAGCACTGCTACAGAGTCCGATCATCGAGAGTCTGGCCAGCCTGTTTGCTAGCAATTCACCCTGGCATCTTCTCCAGCATCTTGCTCTCTTCTCTGCCTCCCCCTGTCAACTTTTTCTCACTCTCATTTCCCGTCTCCACTCCTTTTTTTCTCAGCTCAGAACAACAGTTTCCCCCAGTACACATTCCCTCACAGCCCAGCAAGTTTACTGCAGCCAACCCTTGAGATACTTTCACATGGGCCAGACATTGCTAGCAACAAGGCTGCCATGCGCAGAGCTCATCCCTTTGCAGTGGTGAAGCCTAGCCATGGTGCTTCCAGAACACAGAAACAGGATGTTAGGATGAGATTGGGACTATACCTGAATCATTCCCATGGTTATAAGTTACTGGACTGTGCTGGCCAATCCAGAGTACTTTTGTAGAGGATGGTGAGATATACATCTGAAAATGATCAGATTTTGGGAACATTCCTGTCTTTACTGTAAGAAGCTCCTTCAGTATAATCCCTCATTAGAAGACTGTTAAGTCCCCTTTAAGAGGCTAAACATGGAATATTTCCACAGGATCATCTGCTCAGCTCTTCCTCCCCCACTGCTCAACTTTCCAGGTAGCCTCGCTCACTGTGTCTGCATCAGCAGGCAAGCATCAGAGTGCACTTCACTCCTGACAAATAAGGGCTTTGGGCTAGATAGCTGTTTTCCTCTGAGCCAGAACAGGCCAGGACTTCATGGCAGGCCTGTTTCCTGATTGCTGAATGACTTTAGTTTGCCCTGGGCAACTCAAGTCACAGGTGCTCCCTGTCAGATGCCAGCAGGCAGTTGTCAATGAGACAGAGCTTGTCTGCAGTCTGAGCCCAGGCTGCCCACCTGTCCCTCAAGTTAGAGTTCCCTTCTGAGACCACACCTTAGATACCACATGAGGGTGGCCATACAACCCTGTCTCTGTGCCACCTGTCTTCCAAAAATCCTTCTCCTGACTCCTCTCACTCCTGTGCTTATATACTGTGCTCACAGACATTTCACTCATATAACTACCTAACATGTCCTCTGTCTTCTTCTCCATGCTTCCATATTCCATCACAGACTGTTAACACCAGTTAGTGTTTGTCCTTAAGAGAGGCTATCTACTGATTCTCTCTTCCTAGGGAAGCACACTGCATACAGAAAGGAGGTTAAAAGTCTCATGTGCAGTTTAATGGCGGTGTGACTGAAGAGTTTGGTGCTAAGTTCACTGCTCACTCAAAAGCACTGCAGTGCCAAAGCAGTCTATATGGCAAAGCACTGGAAAGTACAAGTGGCAAATCTGGGAATGCCAACAGGGAATCAGCAAACGCAAACATGCAAGTCTCTTGAAAACAGCATATATCACTAAAGCAAAGAAGGAAAATGAGGCCAAGGTCCTTCTTTCCCTGATTGCAATTCTATGAGGTGCTACAAAATCTCTGGGCTACACCAGCCTTAGAGGTCTCATAGCTCTGCTGGGACCTTTACAGCATCCTCTTCCTCAGCGCTTACAGGGTTGGCTCTGCAAGCCAACTCCCTCCTGCCCTTCCACCCACGTGCAGCTGGATGCTTGGAAGGGACTCCTGGGGCTGGGATCCTGGCCAAGAATTGGACTCTGGGTGTTAGCCCACACCCACAAGGCCATTTCCCTGGCTTTCAGCAAGGGCAGATGGGAGATGTTTAAGTCAGGCACTTGGTGACTGTGTCTCCTGGCAGGGGATGCAGCCTGTCCCACAATCCCCAGGCCCATACACAGCAGTGAAAGGATCTTCTCAAGCTACAGCAGGACACCAGTGCATCTCTGCTGCCAGCCCCAGGGCACACTGTCCCCATGGCAAGAGGGGCCAGCTTCTGCACATTGAAAAAGCACATTGTTGCCTTGCCCTCCTCTTTCCATGGTACTCTCTGGGGCTCCTGAGCTTCAGCTTGTATCTATATCAGTGTGTCCTTGGTCTCTAACATCCTGTGGCTCTGAGCACTCCTGTGAAGCTCTGCACAGAGAACCTCTGCCTTCTCATTCCCCTGCAAGCCACAACAGGCCTGAGCACACACAGCAAAGCAAACAGGGGTTCCACCACACTCCTGACAAGAGAGACAAACATCACATATGTCTACTGGTAACAGATACTGATGGAAAAATACCTTCTTCATCTTGCGTCAGCTGGCTTCTCCATATATTAACCAAAGAGGAAAAAATCAGACAGCTGCAGCATGAGTGTTCATTGGATCCAGTCTACCACTGTCTTTTGGCAATGCACCATCAACACAACTCTCACATGAGTATATTTGCCACTGAAAACATTAGGAAGTAACTGTGTGTGAAATAGCACACTGTTAGCACAGATCCATCCTTGGGCTCCCCTCAGTCATGACTCTTCACTCCTCTCTCACATTTCCATCAGTAAAATTAGTGAGGTGCTCAGGATCTGGCCACTCTAGGAAACCTTTCCTAATAAAGAGGCAGCACTGCACATATTTTTAATCTGCAGTAAGGATGTGGCATTCCTAAGAACAGTGCATGCCCTGAGGACACAGTGGCTCCCCAAGCTGCAGTCTGCTTCTGATGTGCAGGTGTGCTGTGAAAAACAAACCCACGGAAGTGGCACTGAAGTTTCAGAGTCATTTCCTCTGCCTCGGGGCTAGGTCAAATATATCCAAGCCAAAGATTATGTTGCTTATTTCTACCTCCACTTTTATCTAGCATCTAAAAACACAAAAGTTTTTCTGCTGCTAAAATCAGCACCAGCAATGATTATACTCTGATAAGAATTCTGCTTACAGTTGTGCTAGAAAAACCTGTGGCACAGTGAGAAATCAGCTCAGTCTCCTGGAGCTGTTTTTGTTCTACATAAAGTATAATGGCCTGAAGACACACAGGAGGCCATGCAGCTAACTAAGGAGCTTTGGCATTTTCCAGTGTTTTCTGATGACAACTGCTACCATTCTTGGTATGGCCACACAGATTTTGGAACATGGGGTGTGAGTTCAGCTAAATTGCAGAGTGATACTGCAAAGCTTTCTGCTGTTTTTTTCTGTGAGGAAGTAAATCTTGATCAAAGTCAAAAAGATTTCTGGCATGCTGCTACATGTCAGCTTATGTTGAAATTGTCAGAGGCCAAGATGTTCCACTAACAGGCATTCAGTAGAACAAGTACTTCAGACACCAAAAATAGAAGGGAGATTTCAGTAACAGATATGTCCACTGACAATTGTGCCTTTTTAGCAGCTCAGACAGAAGAAACGAAACCCATAAGTAACTTTGCAACTCTGAAATTTTTCACTTCTGTCAACATAGAGGGAGACTATTACTCTAAACAGTGTTTTTTAAGTCTGCAGTGTTCTTACATTCTCTAATGTTGATCTTCAGTTAGAAAAGCTGAGTAGAAACATCAAAAAAGGACTCATCTACCCTCTCTCTTGAGCCCTTTCGAAAGGCAGCAGTTTGTACCAAGTGTCCTGTTCCACTGTGACGCCTGTAGAGGGAGCCCACGTTAACAAATGAATCCTTGGCCCAACACTGAGACTCAAGACCCAGCGTTATCGAGACAAACACATATTTTGAAAAAATGTAGCAGAAACAAGCTACCAATTTAAGCAAAACTTAGTAATAATGCAAAAAAAAAAAAAAAAGAGTGGAAAATCGGATAATATTAAAAAATACCTGGCAAATTCTCTTTAAATAAAAGATATGTTTATAGTTATGAGTGAGCTAAAAGATTAGATCCAAATAACTGACCCATCCCAGGATATCCTGAGGAGTAAGTTTGTTTCTGTTGGGAAATGGCCACGCAGCTAAAAAAAGTGCAGTGCTTCGTAAGGAAAGAGAGACTAAAACTCTCTCCAGTTCTCCATGACCATCAATGCTTTGCCCCACCAAGTTCTCCTTCAGAGAGTATCAAGGCTGTGTCACTAAGATGTTTGTGGCCTGATTCTTCTCTCACTTGCACTAGTGGGACTCCATCACCTACCCAACTATTTCAGGAGACCCCCAATACACACATGGCATGGCTGTACTCATGAATATAGAAAAACATGCTCACACCACATGCCATAAAATTGCTGGTGGCTTGGTGTATGTCAAAATTAATCAAAATAAGCCCTGAATAAATATATACGGTCTGAGAGAGGGGCCAAAGGCCCAGACACAGCCTGACCCCAAACTTTGCTTATGGTTAAGCCTATAAAATCAGATTTGGGGTTCCAGCTCATCAGACATGGAACAGACCACAATGTTGTGATTTAAGTAAGAACCTTCCCTATATACCATTCAGTCCTGGTTCCTCTCCGTGAAATTCAGGCACCCATGTCTTTCCCTTTGGGCTACCAACCACTCTCCCTCTCCTTGGCAGAAAGCTGTGCAGCGCTGAGAGGGAAGACTGGATTTGTTATGTGGCAGTGCACACGCCCCAGGTGAAGAACAGTTTTTGTTTTCCCTACCTTTTGCAGGCAGCCAGCATAAATAATGAAACCTTTGTCATGCAGGTGCTTGGCCAAGGCAAATCCAAATCCTGAGTCACAGCCTGTTATAAGCACAGCTCTGCTGCCAATCTGCAAAACAAAACAGAACAAAATGCACTGGAATTGAGTATTTGAAATCAGTGATTTGCAGTACACAGAACAAATCACATCCTTGGCTAGAAGCAGTCTGTTCCAGGGATGTTCTCTACACTCACTGCCAGCTACTGCCACCCAGTGCCTCCTGAACACAAGAAGCGATGGTTTCATACCAATTTCATCCAGTGAGGCAGGATCACTGTCCTCCCAACACAGAGGAGTTCAGCACCTCTGGCAACAGGCTTCCAAGGCAAACAGACCAAGCAAACCACCATGCTCTGGCAGTTCATACCCATCTTGAAATCTGAAAATATATCAGACAGTTCCCAAGACATGTTTTCCCTTCATCAGGAACTGTTCCTATATGCTCAAAGCAGGCAGGAGTCCACTCTTCTGTGCACGCAGCCCACAGGGCATGGAGAAGACAGTTTGACTGAAGAAAGGATATGGTTTAATCTTACTGACTGCTCACTCATCTTTCTCTCTCTAGCACCTATCTAGAGCCGGGTTCTAAAACCTAAGAAGAATCAATTGGGGTTAATATATGAAATTAAGACAAGTTGGTCATCACTATTTTTGTCTGGTTGGGTTTTTTTGGTCTTCCTATTTTTCCAACTTACAATTTAAATGGAAGTTTACCACCTTCCCTCTCCAAAATTTTTTCTAACCCAAAGACAGGCAGCAGTTAAATAACAAGCTAAAAACTGCATGGCGCATCAGACAGTCCAACGGCAACAATTGTACCTCCAAGGTGCTGCTGTGGGTGGGATTAGGTAATAATTGCCTGCAATTCACTCTGACTCATCTCCTTTAACAAACTATAAATTTGGCTTTCCCCAGCATATGCAAGGACAGATCAGCGTGGAAGCTGGGTGGAAGTAGGGTGGAAGCAGCAAAGGCCGCTCATGCTGGAAGCCCAGCAGTGATGCAAGGATCATGACTGAGTTCCTCCAAAACTCTGTTCCAGAGTTACGGAGCAAGCTGTGTGTGCTCTAGCACTGCTGCAGTGCTGAACTCTGTATCACAAGACAAGATGACAAAACACTCCTCTCCTTTCCTTTTGCCTGGCACTGTTTCTGGTAAGTCAGTAACTTCAAGGAGAGGGCTGCCAAAAAGGGCCACTCTCCAGATCAAGTGGTGAGGACATACTAATTTATTTACATGTTTTTAAACCATACTGCAGAAAGAGTGCTTTATTAAGAATTTGTCATGCAGATTCCCCCACTCTAAAGTGGAACATTTCATCTGCTGAGTGAGTTCCAAAAATAGAAAAAACCCACTTGTATGATTGTTTATTTCCATCCTTAGCAGCACATACCGTGCTACGTCAATGGAAGCTCGGTGCTAGGAAAGAATGTGGAGTATGCTCAGGAGGTCCAGCTTGGAGTCTTTCTGGCAAATTGGAAAGACAAGTTTGGTCACCAGGCTTCAGGGAGCTTAAAACCCCAGCTCAGCAGAATCAGTTCCTGGAAGGCACAGTCACACTCACCTGATCGACTTCATTTGCATAAGAGCGGCTGCCACATGGGGATAAGAGAGGGAAGGAAAATCTTTTCATGGGCCTGTTAGAAAAACCCAAAACAACAGAACAGTCAGATGTGGAATATCTTGTCCATACCCTGCTGCAGTAACAAATACATGAAAAATGCAGTTCTGCCTACATACATGATGTAGACTGTCATTTGGGAAGACAGAATCTAGTCTACAGGTCTCCTTAGTCTGAGCCTGTGTTTCCTACAGTATGAAACATTTGTTTTTCTAAAGACCTTGATGCTATTTCCAGCCGCAGAAGCTGTCTGGGTATTACAAAGTATTCTAAAATAGCTCCTGGTCTGGAGGCACAGAGCTACTTGCACCCACAAAATGGGCAGTGCAGTGTTTGCATTTTCAAAAGCAACAACACCCTCACTTAAGAGTTGCACAAACTTGGGGTATGGGAAGTTATTCATTTGCCTGCTGAAAGTATTCTGCTGTGGCTTTGTCTCTGATACCCAGCCTGAGCCTGAATTTGATTGGATTTGTCTCACTCCTCATCCTTATTTCATCCTGGATGACACCTCTTCCCCTGCAGTGTCTACCCATTAGATACTCTTAGATTTTACATCCCCTTTTTGCAACTGTTTAAGCTAAGAAACACTCTGAGCAATACCTGCCATGCAGATCTGAAGCTCCTCCGCATAGTATGTCTGACTCCCAGAAGACAAAACATGCTCACAAAGACAGACCAGAGCAAAGCCACAATGCCTTCCAGGAAATAAGATTCCATTTAGAAAAGCTATGTTACACAGTATCATCATGCTGTCATGAGTCTTGCCATCATTCATCAAAACTGAGCCTGAATAACAAATCAGTGACCCCAAGCTCTGTCCTTGTCAGCCACCTCTCTGACTTTATCAGCTTTTTCATTTTGCTTTGGGCACTGACATTGCCCTCCTGGAGTTTCCCTTAGACTTGCTGTACTTCACCTACCCTCTGGCTCCTCTAACAGCATCTATTCTTCCCAGAGCTTATCTTGCAGGCTGCTTTTCTGCCTTCTAAGTAAAT
The DNA here is from genome assembly GCF_965178545.1 of Coloeus monedula. Taxonomy (NCBI): domain Eukaryota; kingdom Metazoa; phylum Chordata; class Aves; order Passeriformes; family Corvidae; genus Coloeus; species Coloeus monedula. The sequence continues at coordinate 13,704,613 of NC_138790.1, forward strand.
TTGCATAATCATTCACAATTATCTCCAGCTCAGACATCACAGGCTCTCCTAGGGTGACCTGTGTTACACCGCACAGCACCTTGCAGACACTCTGGCCTCTGAGCCATATTTCAGGAAATCAAGGGATCTGTGAAGGCAGAAGCTTTGAACTAGATGGGAAAGGAGATGACATATTCAGGCAGTGGTGTTCACTCACCTTCCTGCAACAGTTAGTTTTTCTAACTTAAGAGTGTCACAAGCCAAATCAGCTCTTCAAACAGCTATAGCAAACTTAATTGCTGCAAAGGTCAGACCCCAGGCCAAGTGTGTGTGTTAACATCACTGACCTGCAATCCTGGATTGAAACCTTTACCTTGACAATAAGCTTCTTAAAGTGCCCAGAAATGTTCATAACATTTCTTTTAGCTGAATGAACTGTTTTTATTTTTCAGTGTCATGTTTGGTCCTGTTATTTCACTGCGGAGCACTGATTTGCTGCACTCAATTCACAATAAACTGTAGAGAATACCCACTTGATGTTCTGCCTACCTCGACCTGAAGGCAAGGGCAAAAGAAAAAAGGATGCTGGCTGCTGATGAGCAGGAATGTCATCAGCAGAAACAGCCAGGAAGCAATGTGAGCCCCCACATGGTACACTAACGTACCACAAGCCAATTTTGTCATTCTGCATCAATGAATTCCAGAGACCACAACATAGACTTTCAGAATGCACAGATGGTCCTCAAATTGAATCTGTGCTTGTAACCATGCACTGGCTTTTGTTCAGTTCCATGAAAAAAAGGAGTCCTCAGTTTGAAGAGTCAAGTACACAAATGGTAGTTCAGTGCATTAAGACACTGGCACAGTGGCAGCACTGCCTTTCAATGAACAGCTGGATTTCCACTGCAGGTTTAGCAACTTGTGGGGACTTGCAAACACAACACGGTTTTGCCCTGAGTACAAGACACACAAAGCACAAATACACAGTAGGCAAAACAGACGACAGAAGAAAAAAAAAACAAGAATATGCTGAAAATTCTTTCCTTAAGTTAATAAAACATTAGTTCATATTTTTAAGGCCACAGCAGATTCCTGCAGGTGAACTCTGGTGTATGTGGAGCAAACAGAAGATAAAAGACCTACATCTGTTTGCACAGGAAATCTCTAACAGCTTAGCTATCTACAACACCCTGTTCCCAGAACCACCCTTGACCATGATGATGCTGGACATCACTATCAGCAGCAGTAGAACACTGGAGGTGACAGTTCTTGTTAAACAGGCCATGAGCCACTTTTAAATGCCTTATGTACAATTAGTGGCACACACAGCTGTTTAGAACCTCGCTCTAAAGCAAAGCCAGGGAAAGCACTCAATTCGCTCTGAATTTGGACTAATAGGGTTCCAATCAAACAGTAATATAAATGCTGGGGTTTTTTCACAGCTAGAAATTAGAATTACATAGACAATTTTCTGTTCATTTGCAGAAAAAAACAGCTTAATTACTCAGGCCACCTCCATTTCTGACTAAAACCCTCCCTCTCAACTTTCTCATTTCATGTGATTCACTGCCTCTTTAATGAAGTCACAGAAATATGTGACAGTTTCTTGCACTGAAGCAAGGCCTACTTGCTGATATTAAAAAAAAAAAACCTTGATGGACACTGAATTAATGCTCTACTCTGAAACTTTTTGACTGAAGTGTGAAAAAAAAAAAAACATGTTGCCAACCCCTCCTTGCATATAGAGTCCATCTCTGCTGTGCTCAGCTCAGTGACTGAACCCTGGCACAGGCTGTCCAGGCAGGTTCTAGAGTACCCATCCTTGGAGATACTTAAAAGCCACCTGGACCCAGTTCTGGGCAACCAGCTTGAGGAGGCCCTGTTGTAGCAGGCGGGTTGGACCACATGACCTTCAGAAGTCCCTTCCAACCTCAACCACCTTGTGACTCTGTAAATAAACTGTCCCATTGAAGTCAAGTGAGTCTGTGACATGTGCTTTACGTAAGATGTCACTTCTTCTTTTCCACCAAGTTACTTACCTAAAGCCATTCCCTGGGTCCTTGAAATTCAGTGCTTTCACAGAGAAGTTCAAGAGAGGGCGGGACAGCTTGGTGGCCAACATGTTTTCAACTAGCACACTCTACCAACAGCAAAACTGTTCTTCCTTAGCTGCAACACAAGATAGCACCTCTGTTTTCGTTGCTCAATTATTTTGTAAGACGTGCTGACTCCATGTATTTCAACAAGAAAAAGTCCAAAGGAACTCATCTTTTCCCCTTGCAGTCCCTCACACAAACAGCTCAACATTCAGCAGCCCGAGATGCTTTTAAATATGGAAAAGCATTTTAAGTAAACTACCAAGCAGTGAGCCATTTAAAGAAAATGTCAGTTTCTCCTTTTTAATGCATCTTTAACTGATTTCTCTGAAACAGGTAAAAATTAAGGTACACATATGGAATATATTATTTCAAGTGAGCTGTATGAAATAACTCTAAACAAAAATAAAACTTCAAGTCACAGGTGATGTTATGTTACATGTTTAAAAAGCAATCCTTAGCTTTACAGCTAGTACAACCACGCAGTTAAAAATACATTTTTTTGTAATTAAGTAGCTGGTGGTGCTGGACTAAGCCGAGGGAACCAACAATAAACTCATTACAGGGTGAAAACAGCTCAAGAACAAGACTTAGGCATGGAAAGTCAACTTCAATCATATTTATCTTGGATAAAACTAATCCAAGGCACAAAAAAACCATCTCCCAGCCCCCTTTACTGAAGCTGAGAAACGGTATTTAATTGTTAGGGGTGGTTTGCATCTCTGCCGGAGGCTGGGCCGCCGCCGCGGCAGCTTCGGGGCCTGCTGGGAACCAGGCCTGGGTCGAAAAACAGTGAAATTACTGCAGAAAGAACAGCGGTGGGCACCAAGCTGGGGAGGGAGGGAGTGGACAGGGCTCAGGAAGCTCGCTGGCCCGGCTAATCCTCAGAAATCCCGGTGGTTTGACCAAATTCGGGAGCACCGTTGGTGTCCCCGCAGGTTTTTGTGAGGTTTGCAGTGACGGGGCGAGGCCTCAGGTCCGTTGCAGGTTCCGTCGGCCCGGCCCGGCCCAGCCCTCTCCGGGACGCGGCTGCCGCGGTCCCAAACGCGCTCACGGCCCGGCCGAGACACCGCGGCCGCCCAGGCTTGCGGCGGCTGCGGGAGGGGCCGCGCAGAGGAGATGCCCGCAACCCCCCGCCCGCCGCGGGAAAGGTCACCGTGCGACCCGGCTGCCAGAGCTCCGCGGGGGCCGCCGCGACCCACCCCGGCCCGCCCCGCGGTCACCCGAGCGTTACCTGGAGCCGGCGGGCGCCGGGCGCTGCAGCCGTTTGAATGAGGCTGGGCTGGGGCCGCGGTGCCGGGCGCGGCGGGGGGCGGGCCGGGGGCAGGGCCGGGGCGGCAGCGGCGATAGGCTGCGGCCATGCGGAGTGGCGCGGGGCTGCTGCTGGCGCTGGGCGCCGCGGGGGTGCTGCTCCTCCGCTTCCTCGTCCTCCTGCCGCGGCGGGCCCGCCGCGCCCTGCCCGTGAGTACCGCGGCGAGGGGCCGGAGCTCGCCGGCACAGCCCGCGGGAGGCGCCCCCGGGGCCCAAAATGGCGCCGGGCCGTGTGGCCGGGCCGGGCCGGGCCGGGCTGAGGTGCCGCAGGTGTCGAGGCTGGAACGGCGCTGCCCGGCCCGGGCCGGGCTGGTGCAGCCGGACAGATGCTGTGAGGGGGGCGAAGCGCCGAGCAGGGCACGGCCCGGGGCGATGAGGCCCCCGCCGCGAGGATCGGCCGGGCCGGGCCGCGGTGCGGCGGGCGCTGCCCTCGCATCCCGCGGTGCGGAGACTGCAAGTGGGAACACGTTCATATAATCGTAGAACGGCTTGCGCTGGAAGGGACCTGAAGGGTCATGCAGTTCCAACCCCTTGCCATGTGCAGGGACACCTTCCACTAGACCGGGTTGCTCAGAGCCCTGTCCACCCTGGCCTTGAACACTTCCAGAGATGGGGGATCCACAGCTTCTCTGGGCAACCTGTGCCAGTGCCTCACCACCCTCACAGTTAAGATTTTTTTTTCTAATATCTAATCTAAACCTACTCTCAATTTGAACCCATTCCCCCTTGTCCTGTCACTACGTGCACTTGTAAATAGTCTCCCCACAGGAAGTAGAAGGCCACAATTAGGTCACCCCAAAGCCTTTTCCAGGCTGAACAATCTAAATTCTCTCAGCCTTGTCTCATATGAGAGGTTCTCCATCCTTCCGATCATCTTGGTGGCCTCCCCTGAACTCACTCCAACAGGTTCATGTCCTTCCTGTTCTGGGACCCCGGAGCTCAATGCAGCACTGCAGAGTGGAGAGACAGAAGCATCTCCCTTGTCCATGCTGCTTTGGATGCAGCCCGGGATACGATTTGCTCTCTAAGCCAGTGTCTTTGCTTCAGGACCTCTAGCTCAGTCCTGCCCCCCAGAATGGCCAGATAACAGCTGCAGCCTGATGGCAGCCTTCCACTTCACTCTTCCATCCTCTCTCCACTCTGCTTCTCTTACTTTCCCCCATCCATCTTCCACTTGAGAAAGTACCTTCTATGTAGTGAATACTTTCAGTTCTTTTTCTTGGGATTAAAAACGTCAACTTTCCCAATCCTGGAGAAAGAAACAAGTCAAGTTTACTTTGTAGCTGCACTTATCTTAAAATCAATCTGTTTGATAACATCGGGGGATGGTTGGGGAGAGCATAAAAGGGAACAGGATCAAAAAAAACAAGTGGCACATTAGAAAAAGAAAGTCTAGGTAAACATGGCATATTCCCACATTGTCTAGAGAGATAGGCTGAAAAAGTAGCTTTGATTTCTTCAGTCTGTTTTGCAGTAAATGTATAATTCTGATAGATCATCTGTATTAGTAAAATAAATTACACTGCTTAATAAACTGGTCATATCCCAGTAGGAAGAGCTGTGTGCATCTGAGCTGGCTGCAGGTTGAAATGAGGCTGCCCCAGTAGGCTGCCTGAACTGCAAGGAATGTGTATCAGTGTTGTAGATCACACAGCAAGCACAGAGTATTGCTCTGCCCACATGCCACAGTAGCACCTCTAGTGCAGTAAGTTATTCTGTGCTCTTAGCAGATCCCAGGCACCCTGTCCTAGGCACCCTGTCAGCACTGCACATGAGTGCTGTCTCCCGTGCAGTGTTTCCCGGGAACACTGTATGACCCCGAGTGAGGGAGGCACCTGAACTTCCTCTGAATGCTCATTAAGGTCACTGTGCTGATAACTGGTCCTCTCTGACTGTCCCAGCACTGAGTCAAATTAAGCTGCAGATTGGCCTTACCAAACTTCAGGAACAGGCCCATAAGCCTTATCTCAGGACTTTCAAAAGATAAGGGCGATTGGGCTTTTATGTGTACAGAAGTTTTTCTGGGATAGGATCCTTTTGGCTGGGAATGGGGTTGATGCTTGCTGTCAGCCCTGGGAGCTCTTGGTCCATCAGGCATTGCACAAACAGGCAGAGGCACAGAAGTGAGATCCAGTACATCCCTTGGGTTTTGCACGCTCCTTGGTGCTGCTGGGGCCTCAGGCTGTTATGAGCCATGATGCTGTAGTCATGTATTTTATCACCAGCAGTTAGGGCTATAGCAAATAACAATCACAGGATCCTTCTTTTACTGTAAGTTGTCCCTCACTTTCCTTGCTATTATAGGCAAGTGAAAGGATTTTTAAACCTCATTTCTGTCTAAGCTTTGGTTGTTTGTTTGGGGACTTTCTTTTAAGGAGCTAGTGATGGTTGATGTTTGGGTATCTTCTTTGATTGTCTGTCCTATGTTCTGGAACAGCTGCTTATTTCCTGCACACTTCCTGCTCTTTTGGGAAGTCCTCTGCCTTCAAGATTCAGAGGCAAAGAGTCTAGGGAGGTGAGAGAGAGAAAAAAAGTCAAATCCTTTCTTTCTCCATGGGCCAGTTTGTTGAGTTATTGTGGGAGGTGACCTTGACAACTTCTGTGACCTGGTTCATTTTGATTTTCATCTCTCTTGGAGTTGTGTCACTCTAAATTAAATTCAGACTGAGCACTGTATATTTAATTCTCGCTTATCTTTTCTCCTTTAGCTGTAGCTATCTTTAGAGCTTCAATAGAGCTAGTCTGTACCTGGGTGCTCTTTGTCTGAGTATAGGTTATAGTGTAATATTATTGTGGGTATTTGTATTATAACTTCAGGATAGACTTTTGAGCAGTTCTTGTTTCAGCTTCAGATCACAACTCCCCTTTGAGAGCAGTTACTTCAACATGAGCTATAGGATAGGGTGTAGCTTATTTGCTTATTGTTCTCACCCCGAGTTTGTGCAGTAATGCTCTGATTGCTATCACCCTGCAATCATCCCTTATTGCTGCTTCCCTACACCACATCAGCCAATCAAGAGATGAGAGAGCACTGGTGATTGACCCATTTCTCTCTGAAAATGTGGCTGCACCAGCCAGTGCAATTCATACATAAGTATGTTCATATTCCAGCCACTGTGAATTCAGTAACAGGCAATATTAGTTGCAGATATCTCCAGAGAGATGGAACTGACCTCACTTCCTTATTGCAATCTCTTGATTTTTATTGTTTTATCACATTATTGCCTCATGGATATGGTTCCAATTTGGAGCATTGTGCAGCACTGCAGCTAGCAGCCTTCTAGCTGGGTTAAGTGCTAGTTCATTGCTTCACACCTGTCGTGAGGAGATGGCTTTCAAGCAAAGACAGAGGGTGAATGGGCAGTGTTTTGCTACAGGCTTCTCTTCAGGATTTGGGATTCTGCTTTCATATATATCTCAAGCCTGTTGTGTCACACCAGATAGAATATCAAATCTTCTTTCTCAATTTATCTGTCAGTCAAAAGATAGTAATAATGTAGGAGCAAACCGTAGGATTTGATAAGTTGTTCCTCTTAAGACTGCAGAGTTTCAGAAGGAAGCTCTAACCTGTAGTCACATTCTTGCATACTAAAATACAGGATGGAAAGTGCCGCATCGAGTGGGAGTAGGTGGGGAACAGGCAGTAGTCACTCAGCAGCTAAAAGAGCTGCTGTACAGTTCAAGCCAGTGACATCCTGCCATTTGGATGTTTTTTATGCTGCTTTTTCTTATTAATGGCTATGAACCGGTAGATCATTAACTTCTGTTGAGGTGTTTCTGTTCTGCTTTGGCCACTGATACTTGAAAGAAAGAGTTACTGTTCCAGCTCAGGTATCAAGGCAACACAAATTGTTACAGACCAGCAACTGAATAAATTTACGATTTCACAGCAGTTGGGAGCTGGTTGTGTTTGCACAGACAGGTGCCACTTGTCACTTGCATCTGGAATTGTACCTGCCCTGGCTGCAGGACTGCAGGTGGCTCCTGTGCTATGGGGCAGAGTGCTGGTGGTGCCTACATTGCAATGTCTGATGGTATCCTATGTCTTTCCCCACACAGGCTGAAGGGAAGGCGGTGCTAATAACAGGCTGTGACAAAGGTTTTGGACATGCCTTGGCAAAATGCCTTCATGCAAAGGGATTTACTGTTTTTGCTGGATGCTTGCTCATGGTGAGTAGTGAAATTGATCAAAATTTTTCTCTGATTAGAGAAAAATGCTTCTCAAGTGAAAGCATCTTCATTGGCAGCCTCCATTTACCCCGATTTAGGACCTGAGAGAGGTGCAGTGGGTGGGGATCGTTACATCTTCCATTGCTTCATCTTCCTATTGCATCTTGTCGTTCCTGTAATTGTGAGCTCTTTAGGGCAGGGTTGGTCTGTCAACTGCATGTCTGTACAGTAGCTTGTACAGTATGGTACTGTTCACTGCTGGAAGCCTCTCAGCAATACCACAGCACACTCAATAAATGTGATAGGCCAAGATTGCTATGGCGCTATGGCTTTCTGTCTTCCCTGGCATCCCTGTTGCTGTCTTTCACACTGTCATTTTTTGTGGACACTCTCCCTATACTCATCTCCAAGCTGCCTCTCTTGCATTATTAAGGCTCTGTTTCCAAAATGTCTTGGAACTGTGCTTCTGCAGCTTCTGTACAAGCTATTCAGTTTATGGATAGCTGAATAAACAAATTTACCATACATTTCTGACATCTTTAGGTCTCACTTCCTGTCACATGTGTTTGGCAGGTGGTATCACTTGTAAGAGATAAGTTTAGACACACTGAATCCAAAGGGGTTTCAGACCCCTTATTGTGAAACCTGTTTTATAAACTGGGCCAGCTCCACTTCCATGTCAGCTGGGATTTTACCTTTACAATGCATTTTTGCTGTTTTGCTAGTCAAAACTCGTGTAATTTCTGACCTGAATTGTTCAAAATCAATTCATGGTCACTCATTTCTCCATTTGAAGATGACCATTTCCACACAGGTACTCAGGGCATGATGATCACAGATTTTTGAGTGCTGTGGACGGTGAGAACAAACAAAGGTGACCTTCTCTGCCTATGTGATCACAGCAGAGGTTACGTTCTTCCACCACACCAGAAGGGAAAGTTATTATCAGCTGACATATTGTGTAACTTGAGAACAAGAGTGTCCTGTTGGATAATTGCCACTGTTCGGAAATTTCCATACGGAGCCTCTGTAATTCCTTCAGTAATCATGTCATTTGCTGCTTTGGGATGCCTGTCTCAGTGCTGATAGCAAGTCAGGCACTCTGCAGAGCAGCAGATGTAGGGAACAGAAAGGAGAGGGAAGATAGGGTGGGCTGAGGGGGCTGTTTGGAAGGCACGTGCTAGTGTGGAGCAGAGGTGGAAAGGCTCCATTGGAAACCCCATAAAGAAATGTAATGCTCCTGAAGTGAGACCTGTTTGTTTGCTGGCTTCATTGCTTTTGAGCTGCAGTAGGTTCCCAGCAGGGTCAGAGCAGGTATGGGGGCAGCTGTCATAAAGCAGGTGCCAGCCTCTTAGTTCACACCCGGTTAGTCCGTCACCACTTAACATGCTTTTATACAGAGAATTAAAGAATCCCTGATGTACTACATCACCACAGAAATACAGGATAATAGACTCTGAGGTGCATCAGGAGCTTCTCAATGATCAGACAGTCAAATATAAAGTTACAGGAATAAAAAGAACATGGCAGGCAGGCTGGGAAGAACTGGAAATAATCAAATGCAAAAAGGATTGCATTTAGCAAGGGCAAGTAACTCCACTGAGAGAGTTTCTGTTAATATATTAGGATTGAGACAGAAAACCATACAGAAATAGGTTATAAAATAACCTTAAAAGTAGAAAGTACAAGAAAAGTTGAAATAATCAGGTTTATTTTCTTTGATCTTACTGAAAAAGGAATAAATTGTTTTCAGATGCTTACTGCCAGCAGTTGTCATGAGGACTGTAGTCAAGAAAAGGTAAAGAACAAGGGATGTTTATATTAATTAATGTGCTTAAGTTCACCAGGCCTGATGAAATATACTGAAGAGGATTTAGAGGACGAGCCATTGTGATTTCTGCCCCTTGGGTGATATTTTGAAAAGGCCAGGGGATTTCCAGAAGGCTGGAAGAGGGCAGATATTGTACTTCCCTTCCCAAAGGAGATAGACCTCTGGAACTGCCAACCCGGTAGCTCACCTCCAGTGCACTGGATGCAGTTGCCACACACTGCCCTGTCAGTTTTACAAATTACTGGGTCATAGTGTGATGCACCCTGCGTGTATAATTTTACTGGGAACAGACTGTGCTGTGTCAGTCCAATCTCATTCTGGCTAAGCAGCAGAGTGGCTAAAGGGGAAGGAATAAATGTATCCTGAGTAAGGGTTTTGTTACAGTTTGTTACAGTTCCTCATGATAGTCTCATGAGCAAACTCATGTTCTAAGTGACTGCTGTTCAGTCCCAGGACCATTTTCTTGGAAGTACCCCCTGGAAGAGAGTTTTCACTTGGAAAAAAATACGCACAGAACCAGACAGAGAAGATTATTGGCCTTTTGGGAAACAGGGTTCAAAATGATCCTGACAGATTGGATGGAGTCTGAAATCAATTACGTGACATCCAGTAATGACAAGCATGAGGTGTTCCGCTCAGGAAACACAGGAAGGGAGCGGGTGGATGGCAGCAGCAGGGTGGGGAGGAACTGGTGCACATGGAGCAAGCTGGCTGGATCCATGGGAGTTCAGCATTGTGTTCGTGGCTTCCTGATTCTCCTGACATCTCATTGCAGGTACCCAAGTGCTTGCCAGGACCTAATCCTGAATCCTAGGAGCTTCCCTGGGAAAAAGTCATGGCTGTGTCTGTAACAGGAGGGCTCTCCACTAACGAACATCTGTGTGTTCTCCCTATTCTCAGCACCACTGCACTGGGATCCTCCAAACCAGAACAGGGGACAGGAGTGAGGAGGGGAAGGGGAGGCAGCCAAAAGCTGGAGCAAGTTTCCTCAGCTGGGTAGAGAGGGTTTGTGGAGCTGCTGGGCTCCCCAGCCAGGAGCAGCCCCTGCTAGGCACAGGGTGGGGTGGGCAGGCAGAGCCTGCAGGGCTGTGAGGGCAGGATAACCAGCTGATAGGAGACAGCTGGGAGGAAATGGCACAGTGCCACTGAAGGCCTGCAGAGAGTACTTGGGCAGCAGGATGGCTTTCAACTCTGATGGAACTGGAAAGTGGAAGCTGGGAGATTCTCTGAGAGGACAAAGACAGCAAAGGGAGGTGGAGAGAGGCTTTGCAGGAGCAGTTGGGCCACTGCTGCCAGCACCTCACTTGATTCGGCTGCTGTGTGGCTCCTGTTGGTGAAGGTCATGAAGGTTATCCCTGGGAGGACAGTCTTGCTGTCCCCATGGGAACTGTTGCAGGTGTTATCCCAGCCAGCAAATCTACCATTTGAAAATAAGGAGAAAGTACCATGTGGTACCTAACAAGGATGTGCTTACAGCCCCTGGAGAGACCACAGAACATATGATGATGCTCTCTTGCTTCTATAAAAATCTGTACCTGCTTCATTTGTGAAGAGGTTTTCTGGGCAAAAGAGTTAAGCACTTTGTTTTACAGTTAAATAGTGTCTAAGGTGGTGTCTGCAACTATGAAAAGTGGTCCCAATTGATTCTGCATGTTGAAGTCAGTCTTCCAAAATCAATACATTTTGTCAATAATGAGTAAATTGTGGCTGGGGAGATAACTTTGCAGATAAAGTTGCATTGGTGATAGGGGAAAATTCATTTCTGTATGAACAGTACAAACCATTTTTACTAAATTTGTAAGTTGCCAGCCTATGACTTGGTTTCTCAAAAAGCAATTTATAAGTGTTATGCAAGATTAAAGAAAAAAAGTGAAGGGAAAGGTCTTTTCAGTGCTCAAAAAACAATTGGCACTTGAATGCAGATATAGTTATGTTTTGGTTTTGTACAGATACAGTAAATCTTTCTCTTTACAAGCTGAATTAACTCATCTTTATTCATTGTTAAGGAGCGGAAATTTGCTTTATATAACTCAGTGAGATGCAAGAGCATCTTCCAGAAATACAGTAAGGCATCATACAACCCTCATCTGTTTCAAAGGGAATATAATATTTTGGTGACTATGTTGTTGACTACTTGTAACTCCACTTTGAGATTGTTTTCGTGGCTGGATAAGAGGGCCAACACAGCATGTCAGTGTGTTTGATGTGCATTAGAAAAGCTTCAAACTTTATTTGCTGTTGTTCTTGTACTGGGAAATAAGTCAGTTGTGAAATGACATGCAGCCGTGGGGCCAATAACTCATTCCTACTATTGTCATGTTGCCAATGTAACTATATATTGATTTTTAAGAGAACTGCCCTGTTTTGCTCACGTTTGTGATGGACATTTCAGCTCTTTTCCTTCATTACATGTCATTGTTCACTGAACTGAAGGTGGAGATGAGATGTTATATACTATATTAATTAAATAGCCTGAGATATTTATAAAAAACTAGCAGTTACATATTTTTTATATCTGCCTGGCTGCAGAGGCTGTTGGGCAGATGACTGTGGGCGGGTTGCTCGCCTTATTTGCCCTTGTGCTGTGGGAGCTGGTATCAAGTGCTAAAGGAAGAGTGGCAGCCAGGCATGGTGACTCACCAATTCATAACTTCTTCCTCCCAAATGAGGCAGAGCTTGCGATTCAGGGAATAGGTTTTTTTTGTGAATTAAGTATCAAGCCTGCTGTGAAACTATGTGGCTACTCTGTACTCTTTTCACTTTTATTTGTTATTTACCACCTGAGCTAGGCTGTAAGGCTTAGGCAGCAATCCTACCTGGAAGTGAGCAGGTAAAATTTGGAATTTTAACTGTGTTTATGTTTGACTAAATAAGAAAACCCACAGTAGTAATAGAGTCTCTTATGACAGCAGTGGCATGGGGAGGAAAGGAAGGAAAAGGGTGGAAAGGAATCAGAGCCATGAAGTTCTTATTGCCTATAGAGTAAAAAAATAAGTTCATTCTTCCTTAGCCGGAATCTTCTTTCATGCCTCATGTCTGTAATTGTGCCACTGTGTAGCAGATCTCAACTGAGCTTGTATTCCTGAACCTCTGACTGCAATTTCTGTACAAGTTATGTTACCTGTAGAGCACAGAGACTGAGGCAGTGGGGAGTCACCCATGGTTCTCCCTGGCTGGCACAGTATTTCAGCATGTTAAAGATTTGAAACCCATTGTGTGAGGAGCCAAGAGCAGGGTGGGCTTCATGGTGCTTCAGGGCAGTGGGTCACTGATGCAGTTCTGGAAGTGGTGCTGGAGGGAACAGGAGGATGGCACACTGGTTTGTGCATATTTGTGCACCAAGTTCACACCTGTGTGTGCAATGTCAGTAGCTTCTATTTCCTGTCCATGTGAACATGCCTGGCCCCAAGCTGCATTGCAATTCTTGGTCCATCTTAGTGGGACACCTTTCTGTTCTGCTGAACAGGAGGAGAATGGAGATGGAGCCAGGGAGCTGAAGAACATGAAGTCAGACCGGATGAAAGTGCTACAGATGGATGTGTGCAGTGATCAGGAAGTGGCTCAGGCTGTTGATTTTGTGAAGAGGACCCTGAAGGAGCCAGAGGAAGGTATGTAGGGATCATTTGCTCACAGAATCCTTTCTACAGAGCAGACTATGCATTGACCAGGTCTTTCTCTCTGTGCACCACCAAAAGAGGGTTAACAAGCCTGAAGGCCTGTGACAGTGGCTGGCAGTGAGGCTGTGCTGTACCCGGGTCAGTGAGGACAATTGTCTTGCTATTGATGTGGCAGCCACATGGAAAGAGACCAAGACTGACTGGAGGATTAGGCTTTAACTCTACATCCCAAAAAAGCAATGAGTGGCAGCAAGCCCACAAGTGTCTGTGTCTTTGTCCTTGAATGTCTGTGGAGGGCATAGAATGGCCAGAGCTTGATCCCTTCCTTGTGCTCCTGCCACATGTGCTCCTAGCTCATGTAGACCTTGCAAGTGACCCTGCTAATGAAGAGATGATGGGCCCTGGCTGCTTACTGCTGCTGTTCGCTCTGCTGTGTGGGTACAACTGAGTGCTCATTTGGAGCAGATTTGAACCGCCCCCAAACCTGGATTAATCTTCAGCCAGAACAATCCATGTTTTCAGTTTGCCATGCAATATCCCAGAGGTTCTGTGAAGTGGAATCCAGGGTAGGCTTGGCATAGATGACCTTAATCCACATGTCACCTTAAGCATGAGTCCAACTCATGGATACTGAAAGCATGTCAAGGGAGATAGGAGTCCCATCTTTCCTTCTTGGAAGTGCTTTGGCAGTGGGATGTGAGTTTACAGTCAGAGCCTGATGTGACACCACCTGACCTCTTCCCATGTGATGAATTTGTGAGGCTTCTTGCCCTGCATAGGCTCCTCTGCAGCCTCTATGCCAGTAGCAAGCTGGACAGCAGCTGTAGACACAGGCTGAGGGTGAACTGAAGTTTGACATCTGTGGCATCAGGACTTCAGGGTTGTGACTTGAAGTTGGTTGCTCCTCTTGAAGCTCAGATGAGTCTGCCATGGCCCTGTTTTTGTTCACAACAAGTATTAAGCTAGTAAATAACAATAGCTCTAATCTTCATGCAAATTACATGAGCACACCTTTTCTTCTAAAACAAGCATATGAAATCTAACTGAGTACTGTACAAGCTCTGATCCCACACATGTTCTCTCTGCACGATTTTTCTTCCTACACAATCACCCAGCCCTCCTCATGCTTTTCACAGCTTCTTAAGCTTTTCCTGAAGAGCCCAGCAACAGCAGTGGTGGCACAGAGCCTTGTCCCAGTGAGTGAAAGCTTGGAAGGGAACAGTTCTGTTGCTTCTATAAATGCAGCAGTGTTTGCCAAACTGTGTGTGTAGCAGGGACAGAGAAGTCTTGCATCCCTGATCAGCAAGTTGGACCGGTTCCTCCTGTAGCTGTTTGCCCGAGTGCAGTGTGTAAAGCAACAAAGGCTTCTCTTTAGGCCCATTGGTGTGACTGAGGTTTGAGGCTTCCTGATAAATAGTGCTCAATAAATAAGGGCTGGAATATAAAGGCTATTGAGACTGAGGTGCCTTGAGCAGAGGTGTTGTTGCACACTGAATGTGGCCCCAGAGGAGCTAGTGCAGAACAGTTCTTGGGCTGTACAGTTCTTTATACCTCTTCTCCCTGTGCTGTGTACATAAGGCTGAACTCATTTGATAGGAGTGCCCGTTTGTTTTTGGTCTCATGCAGTTCCCACTGTATTGTTGACTCTAGAGATGTAATAGTGATAAGGTTCTGCTCAATAAACACACCGCTGTCCAGCAAACAGCCCTGTGACTGGACTCCCCTCAGCACTTTGTTCTGTTTGTAACGTGCCCTGATCCGTGAGTAATGGAATTCCAGCAACAAACTATTGTAAACAATGATTCAGGGACATTCATGAGGATTAACATCACAACCCAGGCAATGGGAAATTGTTGTACAGAGATTTACGGGAATTTGTAAGGAATACTCTGCAGAGGTCAGTTTGTGACCGACAGTTTAAGTCTTTGGTAAATCCCTGCCAAATTTTCTCTGCATTTTTTTTTGTTGCTGGTGAAATTACTCCATCAGGTGCCCTTGTTTCCATGGTCCTCCTGCTAGCAGTTAGACCTTGCTTTGCAGCACAAAAGGAACCCCATTCAGGCTGAGATGCTGTGCTGGATGCAGATCAGTGTGAATTTCAGTCATCTTGACCCACTAAAACTGGGAGCTTCAGTAAGTGAAGCAGCAGCAGGCTGCTGTACACAGCTGGTCAACAGCCTTCAGGGAGAACAACCTTAGCTGGGAATGGGACAGGGTTACTGGGGCCCATGTGAGAGCACAGAGTCAGCCTGACAAGGGCATATTGGTGTTTTTAAGTGAAACAGGAGGATAAATTCCATTGCACAATGGCAGAATATTGCAATTTGCTTAGAGGACTATGTTTGGTAAAATAAATGGTTACTATCTGAATCAATACAGGGAAGAAGTTAAAAGGCTTTCATACATCAGAGTAGGGAAGCTATGGAGCAGAGGCAGGGCAAATAGCCCAAAAAACTTTTGAGAACTTGATAACTTTTATCAACAGAACGGCATGACGTTGGTGCTTTTGATAGCAATGTTGGAGCTCCCTGGACAGGAAGACTCCTTCTCAGCCCTGTGTTAGTTCTTGGTGGTAAAAGGAAGGTCCTGGAGTAGAAAGGGACCCCAACTTCAACTGAGTCCAATGCAGCCCTGATTGTCCAGCCCCAACTTCAACACAGTGAAAAATAACCATGGTGAATGGCAGGACATTGAATGAGGAGCAACTCTGTTGTCTTGTTCCAGCTTCTCTGCTTGTTCCTTGTGCAGTTTATGGCTGCACAGTCCCATATTTCAATAAATCCATGAAGTATGGATTCAGCCCTACAAATGTTTGCCACTGGGACTCCTGCAGTAATTGCTTTGAAGGGTCACGTCCTTGCTGACCCGCTAAGTCCTGACATGTAAGGAGTTCATCACGGAAGCTCTTGGGAAGTGCAGTCAATTTAATTTTGACAGGACTGCATTCAAAAAAGACTTTAATTTTTACATTCTAGTGGTTGTAAGGGTTGGTTGGAAGTTTGCTAACTCCTGATAAAGTTAGGTTGAGGAAAATCAAATACTTGGACTAAAACACAGCAGCTGTTAACCAGGTCATGAATATGCAGATCAATACCATGCACCCTCCAAAACAGTGAGCCAGAGTTGTGAAGGGGATTTAGAAACCCAAAATACTTGTTTTCTTTCCTTTTATTTTTTTTTTCTCCTAATTGCAGGAAAGTCCAGACCCTTCCGAATTGCAAAATCCATTATAAAGTCACTGAGTAGAGACAAACCTGGGATCAACAGGTTTAAAAGAGGCTTAAAAGAGAGTCAGCCAGAGTCAGCCTTTTAAAGCCCCAGAACAGCATTTGGCAGTACAGGAGATATTCAGGGAGGCAATACTTGTGCGGCCCCATCACTTTCCTTGGTGTTCCAAACAAGTCCCTGGTATAGCAAGACCGTATTTCATCTCCTTGCTGGGTTTTCTCTACAACTTTTTCTACGAAAGTGCCCAGTTCTTTGTTAAGGTTTTAGGTTACTGTGAACAACAAGAACAGTGGCTTCTCTGTGACACTCTTCCTTGTCCTGCTCTTTAATCATATTTTTTTCACAGGTCTGTGGGGCCTTGTGAACAATGCTGGCATCTCAACCTTCGGAGAGGTGGAATTTGCAAGTTTAGACAACTACAAGATGGTGGCAGAGGTCAACCTATGGGGCACTGTGAGGGTGACAAAGGCTTTCCTGCCCCTCATTCGCAGAGCTAAAGGTACATGGTGGGCAGTGTGGTAAGGCTCAGAGGTTTTGTAGCACAGCAAAGAGATGTAGCTAGAAATCCAGGCTGTACTTGGGGGAATGCCTGTGCAGTCCAAGGAGGGTTTCTGAGGATGCCATGTAAGCATTTGGTAGTACAGGTTCTTCTTGGGGCAGTCCAGGCACCTACACAGTAGGTGCTATCTTAAACATCCAAACTATCAGAGACCGTTTTGCTGTGTTGGCAGATATCACACAGACAAGATAATACAGAGTCCAAAGAGTGGTCCTGTTTGGAAAACTGAATCCTATTCCATTCACAGGTGACTTCAGGTAGTGACAGAATAAATGAGAGTGAATTACAGCCATTTTAGATATCTTACAAGACAATGGTATTATCAAAACTCTTTGTTTTATATTGAAAAAAGATATGTATGAGCAGAACTCTGAGGAGCTTCTTTACTTAGCATGTGTGGGAACGCTGGTACAGGTGTGTTCTGTGAGGACAAAAAGGGGCTATATTAAGAAGATTGCTCAGATGCCATTCCCAGACAGCAGTTAACCACTAAACAAGCTCCATCTCCCTACAAAAAGTATCTTACCCATCAGGTCAGCAAGTGGTTCTCACAGTGCCTCTAAGTTACACTTAGGTCTGGAATGAGACAGCAGAGCTGCCCACTTGTTTCTCAGCTGAAATTTCGAGCTGCAGAAGGGTGTTGTGTTCCATGGCTGTGAAAATTCTCTCTGCAAAAATAGCTGGTGGAATTTCAAGGGCCTGTTTGCAAGTGTATCTGAAACCATAGTGCACACGTCTTGTCTTGGATAAAGGCTGAGACACACAGAGGAGTGACCACAGCTGTCACTGCCCTGAGGCAGTGCCCAAGGGCTGTCATGGGCTGTTGGCAGGAATTAGGACAATTGCTCTCCACTGCCCCATGGATGGCAGCACATCAACTCTCCTCTTGTTTGTCCCACAAATGGCCATTGTAGAGACTTATGGCTGACCAGCTGGGTGAGTGGGTTGTGCTGCAGGTGCAGAGAAATCTCTACTCATTCTCTGCCATCCAGCTCGGGTCTAAAAGTACACAGGTGTGTTAGGGAGATGCTTACAGAAAAAACCTTGTTCACAGAGTTGTGAGCTTTGCAGCTTGTGACACTCCAGGCTGGGAGCTTAAGCCCTTCTCTAGCAAGACACACGAGGTGGGGCACACTCCTAAGAACACACAGCTAGCAGTCTCAGAAGATCTCATTTCCCTACTTGGAAATTAGGAGGGAAATATCTTGAATCCTTTGTAAATTCTTTGATGCAGAGATGGACATATGCACCATCCCTGGAGGAGGTCAGAACAGGGGTTAGCCTTGCTTGAGGCAGGAGAGAAAAGCTCTGTGAGAGGGGATGCATATTCAGGATTCAGACTTTAGAAATCAGCATCATCCAACTAAGTACCCTTTTATTGGGATGTTCTGGCTGCTGCTTCTGCAGCCCATCGTCTCTCCCTGACCTTTTCTCTCTAGGCCGTGTGGTGAATATCACGAGCATGTTGGGACGCATGGTGAGTCCATCTCGCTCGTGCTACTGCATTTCCAAGTTTGGGGTGGCAGCCTTCTCCGACTGCCTGAGGCAGGAGATGTACCGCTGGGGGGTCCACGTCATCCTCATCGAGCCCAGTAACTTCGTGGCAGCCACCGGCATCCTGACGGCAGCTGGCATCGACCGGCAGGCCGAGGCTCTGTGGAGTGGGGCCACGGACACGGTGCGGGAGGACTACGGCAGCGAGTATTTCACTCGCCACGTGGCCATGATGAAGTCCTTCGTGAACAGTGGCCTGAAGGACATGTCTCTGGTCTTGAATGACATCACCGAAGCGCTGACGTCCCCGTGCCCGAAGAACCGTTATAACCCCATGGAGACCTACTGGTGGGTGAGGCTGCAGGTCATGACCCACCTGCCCACGGCCATTGCCGACTGGCTTTACATCCCCGGAGCCACCCTGTAGACAGGCATCCTTCAGGCATCCCTCCAGGGCTCCTACTCGCACACAGGTTAGGGCTGACCTCTGCGCTCCTTGCTGCTGTGTCTCCCCTGGAGATGCACATGCTTCCACTTTGAGCAATGGCTTCAAGTCATGTGTTGTGGGATACTAGAACAGCATAGCTTTTTTGGATTTTTTTTTCCCCCCTCATTCTTGTTGTTTGTATTCCTTGCTGTGCTGATTAAAGTTGAAAGGCGTTTTCCTTTTAACTATGGAGGAGGCAGAGGAAGGTAAATATAATATGTCAAATATGTGTCAAATATGTGGCTAGTGTAATTAGGTCAGCAGAGTTCCCCCAGTGATAAATTTGGCTTATTAATGGGCTCTTGCTTTTCCTTACAAGGACAAACTGCTAATAGCAGGGCAAAGCTGTTGCTATGAGATGGCTTGAAGGGAGAATCTAAAATGGGAAACAAAATCAGAGTTTTCCATTTGGCTGGAAATGGGTCAGTCACAGTCTTCTACTGTTTTCCTGACACTGCCAGGAAGCTCTGCTGTGCTGTGACTGTCTGCTCTTTCCAGGGAAACAGCAACACTGCCTCTAAACAGCCTCATTACCTAGCTGCAAAGAAGAGTTCTTCCCTCCCTGCACTGTGGCTGGGAGGTGCCAGAGCAAACAACTGGGCACAGGGTGGGCAGGGAAAAGCCCTTCTAATGAGGTCTGAGCCATCTCTCAACAGTCCCTGTGGATGCTGGGATTTGCAGCCTCTCTCCACCTGCTGCTGCTGAGCTTTGTGGGACAGGGTTTAAGCTGATGTAGCAAACAAATTTGGCTCCTATGACTGCTACCTTAGGTGCCTGAACTACTCAGCTATGGTACAGACACTGTCCAACCATCCCCCTGCTTCCCTCTTGCTGGTAAGGGAGCTGCTGTTGGCATTTCCAAATCAGTTTTTTCGTTTATCTTCTGCATTTGAACAGTGATGGGGCACTCTGCAGCCACAGTGTGGCCTGACTATGAGCTCTGGAAGGATGCTTTAAGGGACACATTTCTTATTTTTATTATTGCACAATGAAATCTCCATGTCACACAATCATCTTCTCTGAGAACCTCCTGATAACTGATACAAGCTAGTCTTGCCAGTAGAGTATCACCAAGGGTCTCTTCTGTTGGCCACATGCAGGATTTCAACAATATTTTCCAAGTGCTGGGGCTGCCTGGCTTCTTGCCCCATTCCCTGTGTTCCAGTGGTGACCACTGGTGGAGCAGCCTGGTGGCCAGGCTGGGACCTGAGCCTCTTACTCTAGGGACCAGCTTTTCCTTCCATTGCTTTGCCTTATGTGAGATTAAGTGCCTGTGAAAAGAGCTTATTGATTGCTCTTTCTTCATCTGTCTCTGCTACCTCTGACTTGGAAACTGTGCCTTAAACTTTTGTATGCCGCTGGCTGCAAATTCTTGGAGTCTGCATGCAGCCATGAATGCTGTGATGCCTTCAGGAGGAAAGCAGGTTTCCCTTGGAGATGCTGTCAAGGCAGCTTGTCTTACAAGTAGCAACGGCTAGAAATACTGCTGTGCAGTTTGTGTCTTTTCCAGATCATCTGCACAAGGAGATTTCCTAGGATTCAGGACCCAGAAGGATCCCACTGAACTGCAGCTTAAACAGTAATCACTTCTGCCCCCTGCACTGTGAACTGTGATTAATGTTAAAGAGCTCTGATTTGCACAGAGAGAAAAATAAACTGTGAGATTTGTAAAGCATATGTCTCTGGCTCCAGTGCTCATTTCTACACTTGTTTTCCCACCTCTTTTGAATCTGAGGTTGGGATTTAATTAGGTTCAGTAATTAAGGAGGTGGCTTAATAATAACAATTAATGGTGTTTCAGTGGGACTGTGGAGGCTCAGTGAGAACTGCCTGAAGCAGAACGGGCAGCATGGCCCATTTCCTCAGCAGAAGGCAGTTAGAGAGGCCTGTCTGTAAACACAGGCACCATCAGTGTTTGTATTTTGTGTGGTTTCCCTCGAAGGAGATCGTTTAGAGCAGTGCTGTGCATTATTCATTGCCTCAGCACTCTGTGTGTAACTAATCCAAGGCCTACAGCTGCCTGGTAATAAGGATTAGCTCTTCTCACAGACAGAACGGAGACTGGCAAGCCAAGAAGTGTCCGAGGCCATGCGAGGACTCTGTGGTTGAGCCAGGGTTAGGATTTCACAGCATGTGAGCCCCAGTCCCCTCCTCTGCCCTCTGAGAAGTGCTCAGGAGGAGTGTTAGTGCTTGATCTGGTTTCTGCCGGGTGGGGAGCTCTGGGTGTCTGGGGGCGAGAGGAGAAGAGTACATGTTTCACACCACAGAGTTGCACTAATATGGCATTGGGGGCAGATTTTTGTTCTGCTGGTGAGTAACAGAGGGAAGAAAACTCAATTCCAGTTGGCAGTGGACAGAGGACAAAAGAGGCAGAAGTTCAGTGAAATCGCATGGAAGTCCATGGTCATTGCTGCTGTGGTATCCCACAAGGAATTATGCTGCCAAAGCTGGCCATGCCTTTTTTATTCAAGGGCCAGCTGCTGAGGCTGTGGCACTGTCCTACCTTTTTCTGTATGTTTCTCACAATGCTTTGGAAGGCAGTGATGGTCCAGCTCCTTGATGCACCCGTCAGCCTTTGTAAAGTGATCCTGGTTTTCCTTTCAGATTGACAGGTTCTCTGTGATGGCACTAGGAACCAAGTGGTGTTCAGTCCTCTGCATGCCACATTTGCTCTCGTTCATCTTAGCAAGGGGCCTCCTGGGGTTTCGCAAGCAATCACTGCAAGTTTACATACTGCAGATCATTTCAGATTCTTTGTGTCTTGACCAAAACCCAAGCCCTAAACCAGTGGCAAGTCTCAGTGTGTGTTGCAGACCTCAAGGCATCTGTGGTTCCTAGTTTAGCTCCAACATGAAACCTTCACTAGCAGCAATGACAAAGAGTTTATTGTGGGTGAAGGGAATAAAGATCATCTCTAAAAGCCAAGAGAAACCAAGTGTCTCTTCTGAATGGCAAGAGCTGCAGAAGAAGTGGTTCCTTTTAGGCAGAGGCAAGGCAAGACAAGAGGCAGCAAGTTCCTATGGAGATCCTTCACTGACAGTCCTGTGTTTACCTCTTGAAGGAGCTACACAGAGGATGGGAATCTAAACTTCTTCTTCTGGCTTCACAAGTCTTTACCACTGTCAAGGGTGGCTGATGTCCTAGGTTTGCTGTTCTGATGTGGCTGAAGATCTCAAGCAGCCATGGAGCTGGCCAGGGGGCTGCTGTACCAAGTGCCAGCTGTGCAGTATTCCTGGGAACTACACTTGACACTCTGATGGGCAAGACCCAGCATTGGCACAAATATGTGGGCAGTGGGATGTGATTTCTCCTAGAAAATATTGCATCAGGATATTTCTGTGTGCCACATTCCTCCCCAGTAGTAGCCCTGTAGGTGCTGTCTGGTTACAGAGCACTAGTGAAAAACCACAGCACAAGGGATGCCAGAATCTTAGCAAAGTGAGTGCTCTCCTTTGCCTAATGGGCCCAAGCTTATGAATACTCCTGTTTCTGGACAGCTGATGCCTGTGACTGACTTGTGGTGCATTGGCATTGTCTGCTAGGTAACCTGTTGCTATAACACCTGAGATGGAGTTGATAAGTGTTAAAGGAAGTTTAGAATTTGAGAACTTCTTGCACATCTGGCTTTGAACTTGTAGCTGAGAAACTGCCCACTGCCAGAAATGTTCTTGGGAAAAGGAGGCCAGTGATGGCAGTGCTTTCACACACAGCGGTGCCCTGAAACCAGGATGGGAGATTATTCAGCACAGCTCTCCTCTGCCCCAGGTCAGGGCATTACTTCTGCTTCTGGTGGTCTTTCCCCTGCTCCAAAAAGTCTCCTTGTGGGATCACTGTGTCTCCCAGGCAAACTGCTTCCCCAAGGGCTTCTCCTCTTCCTTGAGGAAAAAAAAAAATCAAAGAAAAACATCAACACTATCAGTTTGAAAAACATGCCAAGTGGAGACTAGGATGCTGTGCTAAAGCTCTTCACAACAGCCACAAAAGGTGAGAAAGGTTGCTGAGGTCCTGCCTTGCACAGGAAGGTGCTGGCTCAGCCCTCTGCCAGTGGTCAGGGCAGTGCCTGGGAGTGGGACCTTTGCAGGCTTGGGGCTGGTGTAGGGAGCTCTGCTCGGCAGCACCCAGCTCTGCAACAGTGCCACCCAGTGCACCCACACATGGGAGCCTTGCTCAGCCTTTTGGAAACTTGACCTCAGAAACCCGGGATGGGTTTATCTTCCTAGCTTAAAGACCCTCCTGAATATGCTGGTGCTGCATAAATAGCAACAGCAGCACCTGTGTTCTGGCTGGGGTTTTGAAACACAAGTTGTCAGCTTCTTCTGTAACCACAATGCTGAAAAACGTCTTAGAAACAAACCCAAACCAAAACCAGCAGGTTTCTCAGCCAGCAGCCTGAGCCCTGGGGGTTGGAGAGATGCTACAAATAGAGAATTTGTAAGAGAGCCAGCTCCACCTCTGGGGCCTGGCCTGGAGCCAGATACAGTTAATTCATTCTCAGCAGTGCTGGAAGGGCCACAGGGATGCTACTGATACAGCCCTATCATCCTCTCCCCTGGTGCTCTTTGAGGCAAGAGCAGACCTGTGTTTTCACCTCAAAACACTGATAAATAATACCTTTGCCCTGACAGCAGCTTATCAGAAGGCATAAAGCAGCCATATGTGCAGGTCTCCTGCAGCATCCAATACCTTCTCCTCCTGTGGTGTCTTGAAGGGAAGAGCTCTTCAGAGCACTTGGCAGGATGGCATCGTCCCGCTGGTGCCAAAGGCAGCTCCAGGCACAGTGCTTGGCTGAGCCAGCGTTCAGTGCCCTGATCACGGCACGGTGCAGTGAACGTGCCGTAATTCACTGCCTGCAGGGCAGCTTCATCTGGTTCCCTGAGGGTGCTTTGTCTCACAGCACTTTTTGCCAACAGAGCAGTGACAGAGGGAGTCCCTGCCCACCCCCTTGGTGTGGGTGTGCAGTATTGCTTTCCTCTGCTCTTAGCAGAGAAGCTGATTGTGTTTTGCCCTATAAATGGCCATATATGGTCAGGGAGGCATTTTTCTGGTATCTTCTGATGAAGCACATCATTATCAGGTTATCCTTAATGAAGGAACCCCCTCCATCAGAGAGCCTCAACCCTGAAGGAATCAGTATGGAGAAAGAATCTGAAGTTTTCTGGCTTTTTGGAACAATAACTGTATTTTTAAGAGTGAGGGTTTCTAAGACTCGATGGTACTGCCATAGCATTGGCAGCTTTGCACTTTCATTGCCATAGCATCATGACACTGGTCCCAATACCATGAGTTTTATGGGTTTGCTCTGAAGAGCACATGCAGGTATTTGGTCAGCCTACTAGTTCCTGGCTCTTGCCTTCCCCTGTGCCTGCCTCTTCCCAGCCAGCATGGCACAAGGTTGTCCATCCCCCTGAGCAGGGCCCCTGGTATGAAAGCTCTTCCTTGTGCAGAACGTGGCAGATGATGTTGTGAAGGGCAGTAGCGTTTCTCAGTTGTTTCCAGCTCCAGCACACAGACAGAACAGATCTGGTCACCTGAGATCTTCCTTCACTGTGTTTGTCAAGACATTAATAAAAGTAGAAACAGGAAAAATGAAAGAATTCTTGCTTTGGTTGTAGAAAGGGTGTTCAGCAGAGGAACCAGGTAAGAGCTGGTCTGTTTTAATGGTTTAAGGGAAAGACTTCTGCCTGGGACTGAGATGAAGCACTTCTGGCCCTGGCACTGCTACAGGTTGGCTAAATGTTCTGAAAAAATCGTTCTACCTGCACCAAGCTCCCTTGCTATCCCAGCTGCATATTTTCATGCTGGAAAGCAGAAAACCACTGCAATGTAATAATGCATGTTGTTTGACTCGTTGTTATAACTGATGCCAGAACAGGTATTATCCCCCTTCCCATAGGCTGAATTACTTTTTGTGGCAGAATAATAAAT
Source organism: Coloeus monedula (assembly GCF_965178545.1). Taxonomy (NCBI): domain Eukaryota; kingdom Metazoa; phylum Chordata; class Aves; order Passeriformes; family Corvidae; genus Coloeus; species Coloeus monedula. The sequence goes on from NC_138790.1 coordinate 13,729,310, forward strand.
GTGGTGTCTCCAGTCTTCTGCGCGAAAGCTGCTACAAGTGGCTTATAAAGTCCTCTGAATTGTTCGAGCTGCAGGGAGGAAGGTGCCAGGGCTGAGGGCAGGCATTAACACCACTGTGCTGCTCTTAAACGGGCACCAAGGTTAACAATCACCCCACAGGCACCTTGCCCGGGGACCTTGAACTGCAACTTAGGGAAAAGCTCTGCATGGTCTGTTACTGCACAGCTCCAGGGCCTCCCTGCCAGAGCAATTGTGCTCCCAGGGGTGTGGGTGGTACCTGTCACCTTGTGGGGTCAAGTGCTGTAGAAGTCGTTTTCCTGGTGAGACTTTAACCAGGGTTACTATGACAATCGGTCAGCAGGCTGGCCTTGTGTCTCCTTCCTGGTTTCTGCCTGCTCGGAGGTGTTGAAGCACTCAGAGCGCAGCAAAGCACCTTCCCTTTCCAGCTCTAATGAGAGGCAACCATTGCTCCCGGAAGCATGACTAAGGTGGGAGCTGTTGGGAGAAGGAATGCACCCTGGTAAGGCCCCATGGCTCCATCACTTGCTGCAGGGAGGGATGTGTCAGTCCCTGTGTCTCACTGGAGACATCCAGCGGGTGTCTGGAGTATGGCTGGACAGCTTCCCTCCCTTTGGAAAGCTTGTGCAGGTGCTTACCCTGGCAGCCCTCCAAAGAAGAGATGAGGATCAAGTACTCCAATACAGCTGATGTCCACTTTGATAATGAGAAAGTGCCTGCAGAAAATTTGCCTGAAGACTCAGAAAAGGCTTCGAGATGGCAATGGCCATCTTTAAAGAGGGTGAAATGCTGTGGTGGCTTGGCTGTTGGCGTGAGGTGGCTCTGAGGAGGTGCAGGACGCAGACATTCAGTGGGTGCAGTGGTCTGTCCATCCCAGCAAGGGACTCCAGCACTGGGTTTTCTCAACACCAGCACTGGTGTGGGGATGAAGCCAGTGCTTTTACTGGGAGCTGCTGCCACACCATTTGTACACGCAGGAAACACTTCTCTCCCCATCTTCCTCATATACCCTTGGCCCCCACACTAAGTCCCAACCTCACCCCCTCCCTGCACATGTTTTTTTGCTGCACACATTTATGAACATTTGAGTCCCTAAGACTCTGTAGCCCAAGAGCACATCTGGACCTTCTTTTTGCATCACTGTCACTTTTACAGCCCTGAACCACACATAAGCTGCCTGGTTCCCTCAGGCTTTGGGGACATCTCTACCGAGTGGCTGCTCCCTTCCTGCAGCACTAACAGGCTCTAACAGGGGCAGGAAGCCCCCAGCTCCCTGTGGGCAGGGATGGCACTTGGCCCAGCCAGCCCAGCTCCTGCTTCAGGCAGCTTTCCCTCCTGCAGGCACAACCCAGGAGATGGCTTCCAGCTCTGTGCATGGGCACTTACAGACTCAAAATCAGTCCCAGGTTGATCCATTGCATCCCAAGGAAGCTCCTACACTCCTGTGCATCTGTCCTGATGTAAGAAGATTTTGTTCTAGTCCATGGGTAACAACCATTTGTCAAGAATAATTATGTCAGGGAATGCAAGGTGTGACATGTGGATAATGCATGTCCTCACTGCAGGTCTCTTTACACTGAAATACTCACCTGACTAGTATTCCTGGGGTGTAGCACAGATAAAAGCATTTTTAATACTGTCTAAACTAATCATTCCTAAAATCCCCCTACTTGTTTGAATGAAACTCACCATGAATGGTATCTCTGTGCCATTTCGTACTGTAACCAGGTATTTCACCGAAGTCAGAGCACTGACCACTAAATTTATGTTACTTATTTTCTGTACAATGTAAATTCCAGTCTAGCAAACACTTAGGGCTGTGTTTCAATGCAAGCTGTGTGTGCTCGAGCTCAGTGGCCTCAATGCAGCTATTCACAGGCAAAGCCAAACACATATGCCAGTGTCTTTGTGCCCTCAGCCTGTGTGGAGGGATGAGACTTGCTCTTTCAGAAAGGGTATTCTTAAAATTCTCCTCTGTCCTGTGGTGTGGGATTGGGGAACTCAGAGATATGGGATGGAAATGCTGTGCTGACTGGTCAAGAAGTCCATCAGGGCCAAGGTGCCCTAGGGTCTTCCTGGTGCATATATAAAACATATATAAACAGCCCTGAGGCCTATGAGTGGGGTATATCGGAGAGTTTGATGCCTGTGTCATTCCTGTGCTCCTTGTAGCTGATTCAAGGTGCTGACTTGAAGCTGGCTCCAAAGTGTTCTGGCAGCAGGAGAGCCCATGTCCCTGCCAAAGGGCTTCTTGCTTGGCTGGCAGGGCAGCATAATCTGCAGGAGATTTCTTAATTGCATTTCTTAATGTAATAGAGGCTGTTCTCTCTTTCCGTGAGCAGAACTGCAATTACCCACACACTATAAATCTATGCCGTGAGGAAGAGGTAGGTTGTATATAGGTCATAGAAAATATAATTGTGTAACTGCATTAATGCATGCCTGAGCTAAGGGCTGAAATATGGTTTAACTGCAGAAAATAGGGCTATGGGCTTTAAATAGCCTTACTTGGGCATCTCTTGGACAGAGCTGGTGATGCTGTGAGCAGATCACTGTGCTTCCTCCTTGAGAACAGAAAACCCCTTTGCAGAAAACACTCTCTAAACATGCTTAATGACATTTTTTAGATCATTTAAAGTATGTTTCAGTAGGCCAGACGTTGCTGGTTGAGAAAAAAGCACAATGAATCCACTGGGGAATGTGGGAGCTCTCTTCTGAGAAGGGTATGCAGAGCAGGGCAGCTGGGGTGCTCTTTGGGCTGGGCCCAGCAGGGCACAGAGGATAGGAGCAGCACCCTGTGCTGAGCTGAGTCACACAGCCAGGGCCCTGCAGTTCCCACAACACTCAGATCTGAGTGGGCATTCCCAGACAGAGCCCACAGGGGTCTGGTAAATGCCCATGGGACCTGCTCCCACATCCATTGGAGAAGTCCTACTCTGTCCCCTTCTTCTGTGCACTCCTTGCTCCTCCCCAAGAGGACAAGACCTGGCCGAATGCCTGCTCTGCCCGTACCCAGGGTCTGCTGTGAGAACCCAGCAGCAAATGCATCAACAAAACTTTTTTTACCTTATTTAGCAGCATAAGGCAGCCTTTTATGTGGGGCACTGGAACGTAGTAAAACCTCAGGATTATGGGCACTGCTGAAACTCTGTTTTTTATGGTGAGCACATCCACAGGGGTGAGGTGGCACTGGGCCGAAGCTTTGTCACTGGTCCAGATCTGCAATGTATTTCTGTATACAGACACCTTGTTTTCCTTCTCTCTGTTTTGTTTTCTTCTACTTTCTGAAGAATAATTATCCCTCTGGCTCCCCTCTCTGCAGGGATTCGGACCTTGGCAGCAATGACAGGCAGGTTGAGGAGTCTTCCTCAGCACAGCCAGAAACACTGCTGGTCCTGCATGATAGGGTTTGTCCCTTAAATAATAATACCTCTTTAGTTTTCTAACTTCCTAAAATCTATCTCTTTGGTTTCTTGTGTTTTGAATACATAATTGGATAAATTCCAAGGTGGAGAGCTACTCACTAATTGTATATAGATGAATCACAACATATTTTGTGCACTTGCATGGGACCAAGTTCCCATATCCCAGAGACCAGTTCATGCTTCCAGAGTCTGTTTACTTCCTTTGCTGTCGTAAACGTAATTAAAAATTTTACACCATTTTGCATAAACAGATTTCAAGGCACTTTTTGCCACTCCTAGAAGTAGAGGAAATTCCCACCTGCTTTTCTTTTCTCTTTCTTGTCTCCTACATGTTGATTTTTGTTTCTACATACATGTTGCAACTTGTTGGCCAACCCAAAGCCCCATTTCCTGGAGAGGAGGAAGAAAAACCAAAAAGGAAGGGAAGGCACTGCCTGAGCTAGGAAGAGCTGTCCATGCAAACGATGTTGTCTCCATGGTGGGACTCTCAGCACTCCCAGGTTATCCCGGTTCTCAACCTGCTGGGGGCTTCTCTGCAGCTGCTGAAATCCCAGCTGGAGACCCAGTGTGCTACGACAGGTCCCCACCAGGCCTGGTTGGCTGAAGCTGCTCTGTTTCATAGGTACCAAGCGCTGATATCTGGGGGGTGCAACAGGACAATCTCACTCCTGCGCTAAGCCAGGTTGGCTACACGTAGAATGTCACAGGTGGAGTGGCACTGCCCTGTCCCAGCCCTCTGCTGGCTGAACTTCGTCTGCACCTCCGGCTTGTTCTAACAAAGGGGTTTTCTTTGCTGGCAGCACTCAGTGCTGTTGCACGCTCTCATGGGAGCCAGATGAGCCTTGTCTATGAAATGGACAACTGAAAACCTAAGAATATCCTAGCAATGTAACCTTTCTGAGATACCTCCCCTGTCACCCCTGGACGTGCTATGTGGCTCAAGCCACCTCACTCCATGTATGCTTTGCACCCACTCCTGCCCACCCCAACCCACCATAGCCCCCCCTGCCCTGCAGGCAGCACTGCCCTGTCCTCCTGCAGCCCCTGTGGTACCTCCCTGTCCATGTCCTGCGCACAAGCCCTGCAGCCTGCCCTGCAGCTGCCTCATCACCCAGAAATGTGGGGGAGGTTTCATTCTTGCATGAAGCATTCCGAGCGTTTCTGGTGCCCCCCCCCCCCCCCCCCCCCCCCCTTTTTGCCCTGGTTTCTCCTCAGCTTTCCTCCTTCCTGTCCTCCCTCCCCTGCTCCAGCTTCCTGCCCTTTGATGTGTCCCCTCCTCTGCTCCAGGGTAGGAACTGCTTACCAGGTGGAGATGGCTGCTCCCACCCCACAATTAGGTGCAATTATAAGTTTATGCTTTTCCCCAACCCTTGCTCTGGAATGGCTCAGAGCAGACTCCCGCTGTGGGCTAATGACAGGTGGGACACGGAGCAGGCTCTGGTCTGTGCAGGCAAATGGTGCTGGTGATGCTGGAGGTGGAATGACAGGAGGGTCCTGGGGTGGCCACTGAACACATCCTAGCCAGTTGGCCCTGAGCAGGGACAAAGCTGCATCATCCCAAACCTGCTCCACTCCAAGAGAGGAGCAGCAGATACCTGGGTGCTTCCTGCTGTGCTCAGGCAGAGCCCAGAAATGTGCCCCTGGGAAGGCATAGCCAGTGCTTGTGTGGAGACATCCCAGAAGTGGCAGCGAGCTCGGCTGTCGGCTCTCATCATCTGCGCTTTGAGCTGTGCAGTGCCTTGGCACCCATGGGATGCTCCTTAGCCGGTAGTGGCCAGTGGAGAAACAGGGCTCCACAGCAGCCCCTGCACTTCTGAGGGTGCTGCCTTTGGCTGGACATGAAATTTCCTGCAAACATGGGTTTTCCTGCAAAGAAGGGTTTTCTTCTTTTTTCTTATTGGTGCTGGCTGCAAGGGGAGTGATGGCTATAGCCAAGCCCACCCCACCTGTCATCTCCACTCTCAGTGGGGCTCAAGGAGTGTCAGCTCCTGCTGGCTCCTGGCTTCTCAGCCTCCTGGGCACAGCCCACTCCTGCACACTCCTGCACACTCCTGCAGCAGGAGTTCCATGGAGTGTGGCTGGGTGAACGTCTCGCTGCTCTGCTGTGACTCTGGCTGCAGCGTGCCAGGAGCCAAAATGGCAGTGCCCAGCCACCCAGATATGTCCCTGGCAGGGCTGGCACTGCAGGGCAGACCTTGGATGCTGCACAGCGCCTGCAGGCCAGGGCAAGCAGGAGCCCCTCCTGCTGCAGCAGTGTAAAAGGCTTCCTCAGAACCCTTCTACCCAAGGGCACATTGCTGCCACAACAGCCAAGGAGCCCTTGCTCCATCCCATAGGAGAAAGCTCCATGTGCAGATGTGGATATGCACACAGACACACCTCCACATGCACATGTTCTACTGTGGCCAAGCTGGCCCTTTTGCAGGACTTTCTCCTCTGATTACACTGCAGGATGTGGGCAGCTAAGCTCAGGAGAAAAACTGTGCTTGCTGGTGTGAAGTGCATGGGGAATTCCACCTCCACAGTGCACTGCAGCACGGCAGCACTTGAACCATTCAGGTCAGGGTCTGTCCAGGGACTTCCTGACTTCCAACCTGTTTGCATTGCAAGAGGTGCAGGTGAATGTGGGGCTTGCAAGAAGTCTGCAGGATACCTCTGACTTTGACATGGGCAGCCAGAGCAACCCCCATCAGGGACATGGGTGGCTGCCAAAGCACTAATGGAGTTGTGTAGAGGCAGAGAGAGCCCTGCGTGCTCCTCTGCCCAGTGCCAAGTGCCATGGCAGACCATGGGCCATGTGCTCCCCTGAGCCATTCACCCCCAGCTGGTGCTGCTGGCTCTGCGTTGGATAAGCCAGGCACAGCTCTGGTGGTCGTTGAGGTCTTAGGAGCACCTTGGTTGTGGCTGTGTTTCAGGGCACACCTCAGATACACGGCCCCAGAAAGGGACAGGACTGAGCTATCTGTGGCTCTTGGGGTGCCATTTGGGTAGTCAGGAGCTCATGTGTGTGTGTTTGTGTGTATGAGTGAGGCATGCAGTGCAGCATGAAAGAACACACCTAGAGAGAAAGTCTCAACAGAGATTAGATTAAAATAAAATGTAATTAAACACAGACAGCTTCCTGTCAATTACTCAGCTCTTCTTGCATAACTTTTGGGACCGGCTGCCTTCACAGATGGCTGCTCTGCTGTCAAAGGCATTTGCTGGGCACCTGTTGGAAAAAGTGCCAGGTCAGCATGGAATTAATTGCACTGGCATCTTTCCTTGTAGTAAGATTTAAAAGTCTAGAGGAAAACTGCTGAAAGGTCTTACAGCTCCTCAGACAAACCTGTGATGCCTCCCACTGCTTCATCCTCCTCATGTACTCCTGCAAGTGATTATGATGGGGCAAGGACACTGCAGTGGCATGGAAGATCTCCAGGGCTCAAGTAGGAGGCAGAGGAGGCTGCATGTCTCCCTATGGAAGCGTGGTAATGGCTGCTGCTGGACCAGAGGGAGCAGGATGGGAGCTGCTGCTGTCCCCAGCCCCTCTCAAAGGCTGTGGCACTTCTCCCCTTCCCCTGCCATTTGCACCCAGGCCTGAGGCTTTGGTGAGCGGCTGCAAGGCAGAGCTCTGCAGCTGCAGGGCGATATCCAGACACGTGGGGTGCCTTTGTTTGCCTGGGTGAGCAGCCAAGTTGCAGCCCATCTCCAGCTTCGTACCAGCTGCAGATCTAAGGCAGCTGACTAGCCTGGCACAAAACCTAAACACGTTGAGGACCAGGGAGTGGCTTGTGCCAGAGCTGAATAATGATGATCCCAGCACTCTTATAAAGAGAAGCGGAGAGCTCACCACAGAGCTGTTCCTTGCTGCCCTGGCCCTCTGCGGAGCATCACTGCGCCACATCCACCAAGGTATGTCTCAACTGAGAGATTCAACATGGGAACTGTCTGGGTCTGCAGCGGGGCCTGTGCCCGCAGCTGGAGACAGACTAGGCTTTTCTTTTAAACTTGGGGAAAATGTTACCACTGCTCCTGTAGAGGAGTTTCTAGCCAGAGATGCAGAGCCACACAGTGCTGCAGGGTTTGTACATGCCAACCTGCCCAAGCAGAGCCCAAAGAATGTGGGCAGCATCCTGGCTCCAGCAACCACTTGGGTGCAAGCAGCACAGCTCCTGCTTCTGCTCTGCAGGAAAACCTGTCCTTTCCTCCCCATTCCATGCTTTTGGGGGTTGGTTCATGTTGTATTTGGTGCTGATTTGAATCTCTACCAACTTCCCCACCTTGCAGTGCTGTGTATATCCTGGCACACAAAGACCCCTCCAGAGGCAGCTGCACTGTCTCTCCCACCATGTTACAGCGTCAGGCAGCCCTGGCATACCTGAGGATGTCCCTCCTGGCATGCAGATGTACACTGCAGGTTTACACCGCTCACTTCCATGTCCCAGGGCCCCAGCTCTGCCCTGGCTCTGGAGTATCTTCCTTGTGCTCCACCATTTTAAAGCAAACATCCCTGCCTTTCCCCTTGCCTCAGCTTTGGACAAACAGTGATGCTCCTGTGGGTCCTTGGACATGTGTCACCCCTGCATCTTGCTGGGTGCCAGATGTGGGTGATGAGTACAAGTGTTCTCACCAGGCATTGCCTGGCTTTTTGTGGAGCTGCTTGGCACAGCCTGAGCACAGGCAGGGCTTATGGCTGTTTTGGGCTTGGGACTTCTTTGGCACTGTGCCTTTGTGCTCTTCTCATGATCCTTTCCTCCTTGTTGTGCCCCTGAGGTGCCCTGCTGCACATCCTATCCCATGTGCTGTATTTCACACAAAGCTCTGCTCCAGGGAGGCCCCAGCTCAGCTATTTTCCTTCTCCCCAGGTCCATTTCCCGCCTGCATCCCAGTGCAGCCATGCTGGGCACAGCAGTGCGGCTCTCGGTCCTGCTCAGCCTCTTCAACATTGGGAAAGGCCAGATATTTCATGTGGGACCATGCCCAGATCCATCAGTTCAAGAAGAATTTGATATCAACAAGGTGTGAAAAGTTTTCTAAAATTCTCATAGGAGGTAGCGAGTTAAGCTAAGGGGGCATGGGACTGACAGCAAACTGCCTGGGTGCAGGGGGTGGTGGCAGGTCTGGTCACACCTTGTGCCACAGCTGCCAGCTGGGTCTGTAGCTCTGCTTACCCCCCAGTCCCAACCACTGAGGGGCAAAAACTGTACTGACAAAGGAGCCAGGCTGCTCTGCCTCAGCCCACTCATGTTAAAAACACGTCTTTAAACTTTCTTCTGTCAGTATTTGGGGAAATGGTACGAGATAGAGAAGCTGCCCTCAACTTTTGAGAAAGGAAGCTGCGTCCAGGCAAATTACTCATTGAAGGAGAACGGGAAGTTCAAGGTGATCAACAAGGAGATGCTGTAAGTGTTTGTGTTTGGACCATGTGCTCACTGTGGCAGTGGCACTCCTGTCACCTCTCTTGCTGTGCTGGGGGTTCATTTTTCTCTAAATTGCCTGTCTGGGGGCTGTGGGTGCTGTGGTTGTGGTAGCTCTTCTGAGAGATTTGGGTCTCTGATTCCTGCTAGTAACCTGACGATCACCAGGTCTCTGTCTCATTGTCCAAGGTGAGTGATAAGAAAATAGATCAAATTTACATGGTGACTTCAGTATAAAATTGCCTGGATTTCCCCCCTGACAGATTTGTCAGCCCCAGAGATGGCTGAGAAGTTGGATGTCCTGGGTCCCGTTCTGGGGGAGATCATGGGGCTGGTCATGGGTTGGCAGCTACCTCCTTGTGCTCCTCCATGCTCAGAAGTGTCTGTGCCCTGTGCTCCTCTCTGCTTCAGAGAAAAGAGACACAGGGAAAAGGGGCAGGGAAGGTGAAGCACCTGAGTAATTTTTGCTTAAATATTTGTCAGCCTATTTCTGGAGCATTTACCTTGCACATGTAGTAACTGCTATGCAAGGGGATCAGAAATCATTGTCAGTTTAAATCAGTGGTAAAGTGAATGCTTTTCCCTTTATTAGGAAATTAGGGTGTTTTGCAATTATCCTGAGGCCTTCTTGATTTCTGCATGGACAGATGCCAGTGTTAATTCATCTGTTTCCATCACCAGCCTGAGCTGTTGTGGGCTGCTGCTGTGAGGGGCTGAATGGATGAGAGGGAGCGAGCAGCGAACGCAGCGCTGTCCCCTGTGCTCCTGCCATGGCATGGGGACTTTGTTCTGGCTCACAATAACAACAGTGTAGGAACACATCCCTTGTGTCTGGAGCAGAGCAGCATCCCTGCCGTTCACTGGGTGCCCAGCACTGTCTCAGCAGCTCCAGTGCTTGGGCTGTGCCTGGCAAACAGCTGGACATTCATTTGTGCCTGCATTAATCTGTGTGAGATTAATCCAACCATTGCTGCCACTACTGCAGCAGCTCAGGACCCTGAAACATCGGGGATATTTTGGGTCAGGTGTGCACTGTGCGTGGCTCCAGCATCAGCCCCTTGACCTCTGTTGCTGGCAGCATTCGCTTCTGCCTTCTTGGCTGTTCCTGTTTTTCAGGGAAGCATGGAACTTTCCTGCCTGATAGGCAGCTTCCAGGTCTTGAGGCATCCGTGCAAAAACGCAATTATAAGATGGGCAGGTCAAGTCTTAGGGCTTGCTGCCAGCAGGGCAGTGCTCTGAACCAGCAGCCAAAGAAACCCTGGCTCACCATACTGGTACAGGTAATTTGTATGCAGAGGAATGTGCAGTGAGCTGGAAAAAACACAGGTGAATAAACAGACATGAATATGTGCCTTCTACAACTACCAGGAGCTGAGCTGCTCCCTGGCACATCCAAGATTGTGGATGGGATCCTCCCATCCTCCCATGCTGGGTTCCTCCCATCCAGTGCAGAGTGGTCTTGCTCTCCTTCTTCTCTGTTATTGTCACCCTGGAACCAAAGAACTTCCTGCTGGCAGGGACGCTTGGAGACCTGCTGGGGTGGTTTAACCTTGGAGACCATCTTTCCAGCTGTGCCTGGCCCAGGACCTGCTGTGCCCTGGGTGCTGCTGAAACCATCCTCAGGGATGCTGCGCTTTACTAGTACCTATTTCAGCCACCTCTTGACAGGTAGTTGTGTCAGGAGGGATGATTTAGTGGAAGTGAAAAAAAAATGATCTCCACTTCTTTCCTGGCTTTATTTCTCACCTTTGTCATTCTCCCCTTAGTGCCAATGGCAAAATCAATGAAGCTGAAGGAGAAATCATGCACATGGATGTAAAGCAGCCGGCCAAGCTGGGTGTCCGCTTTAACTGGTGTAAGTGTGTGTGGGGAGGCTCCCCAGTGTCCATGGCCTTGGCAGTGCTGTTGTCTGAGCATTGTGCCACGGCACCAGGGGTCAGAGACAGCAAAGCAATGGGTACAGCTCCCCTGGTGACTTCAGCACAGCAGCAAAGGGTTAAAAGAGACACTGTGACCAGCAGGCAGTGTTTTGGTGACACTGATATGCCATTTACAGCAACAGCCCCCTCAGTGGTGAAGCACTCTTCACCAGCTGATTTCAAAGCAAGAAAGATCAGCAGCCTTGCCATCCCTCCAGGTCATTTCACAGACGGGGATGGGGAGGTGGGGAGGTGGGGAGGTGGGGGAGGCAACCCCACAGTGCTGCATGAACCAAGAATAAGCTTGTTTCTCTGCACACAGCAGTACAGCTACTTGCCCACGCTGCCTCTACGTACAAATGGCTTTTAATAAGCATTAATAATATGGTGTTGTTTGCTTGTTCCTTCCCTTGTCACTGTAACACTCAACAGGGGCCAGCTGAGGTGCAGTGCCACATTGCACAGTGCTTTCCTCTGTCTGCAGCAACACCAGAAAGTGAGCTGCAGTCTCCCCTTGGATCACTTTTTATTCTGCTCCGTCACACCTTTTCTTTGGCAGTTTCATAGCTCTCTTTCACAGAGGGATTACTTGGAGAAATGGCTGGAGGAGGGGTACTTGCAAAGGAGGTAAAATGACTGTTCACGAGCACAGTCAGACTTAATTCTGTGCTGGTACAGCAACACCAGCAGCCGTTTCCCTGCAGCATGTGCAGCCCCAACCACCTTCACCAGGTACGAGCCCCAGAGAACAGCGCTGGGCTCGGTTGGCTCCCCAGGGCAGGGTTCCCCATGGCAGCAGATGGTGGTTTGTGCTCATCCTATCACCAGTGTCAGCTCCCAGTCCTACAGCTCCTTCCCGGCAGCCTGCACCCTCACCTGGTGAGGCTGGGCTGGCTTTCATCAGCCCAGGTGAGCTGTTCAGGTCATCGCGTTAACTTCCCAGCAAGACCTTCCTAGTCAGGGCTTTGTGTCTTTTTCGAGTTCCTCTGGGCAGAACAAGGAGTCCTGGAAAGCTTTTATAAATTATAGCTCCCTGTACTGACCACAAGTATGCAGCAGCCAAAGTGGGAACAGTCCCAAGAACTGTGGCTGTGGTGCTGCAGAGCTGTCCAGAGATGGTTACACACGGAACTCATGGTGCCCTCCTCTCTCCTAGTTATGCCTGCTGCCCCTTACTGGGTCATTTCCACCGACTATGAAAACTACTCCCTGGTTTACTCCTGCACTAACATCCTCTGGCTCTTCCACATGGACTATGCCTGGATTCTGTCAAGAGCTCCTGAAATGCACCCAGAAACCGTGGAGCACCTGAAGAGTGTTCTCCAGTCCTACAAGATTGACACCGAGAAAATGATGACCACTGATCAAGCCAACTGCCCTGCTGAGATGTAACTCCTGGCTTGTAGTGACACAGCACTAGACCAGAGATAAACTTTGTTGCTTGCTTTATTAGCCATTAGAATTTCTCTATGTACCTGAGAAATTTAATAACCTCTTTGCTTGCTAATAGTAGTTTGCCAGCCCAGAGTCACTCCTTGCTGTCGTTCCCTCTATTGCTCTTCCCCCTCTTTTTGTCTCACTCTGACTTTTGCAGTGTGACTGAATCAGTCTTAATGGGTGAAAGAAAGAAACCCTGAAGTGCAGATGTGAAACTCTGCTGTTGCTGTGAGTCCTCCAGCATGTGGATGGGAAAGGGTATGAGTCATGATGTGCAAGTATTAGTCCTGGGGAAAAATCATTCATTACACAGCCCCATGTTTGTTACCAAATTTTGTCTTGACGCTTCTGGTCCTGTCAGGAATCTACAGTGTCTGAGCTACACTGTGGGCACTGCCTTAGCATCAGCAACATCCAGATCATCCTGCAGCCTGGGAACTGAGGCTGGGGGTCTTGAAAGTTTTCTGATGCAGGGATGTAGGCATATGTTGCTGCTAAGTCAGCAGACCTCCTTGCTAGAAATCAGATCTTGCCCTTTGTATTTTAAATCTAAAAATGTCCAGAGATTCAGCATCACTCCATCCCCAGTGTCTATATGTGTCCTTCTCTTGCCTCTAATGAGATTGGTCCTGCACTCCCAAGGGACCAGCTCTGACTGTACTTGTAAGCAGACATAAAGAGATGGGGCTGCTCCCTTGTTCTCTCTTCCAGAGGCTTTTCCCTGAACACCAGGAGACAGCAGGCTCTGGCTGACATCCTGCCCACTGCTGTTGCACGTGCCGAGTGCCCGCGGGTGCTGCATCTGCCCTGGCAGGGGTTCAGCAGGCACCGCAACAACTCTGTTTGAATAGCATTCATGCAACTCATTAAAAATGAAATAAAAATACCTACTTCGGGCCTTTTGTACCTTCCCAGCTGCACAGCCTTTGCACAGCAGGCTGGGGGGCTCAGTGTGTGGGGCCTGCCCCTCCTCTGAGGCCACAGCACTGCCAGAACAAGACTGCAATGAATGTAACAACCACAGCTGAAGGGAAATGATTTGTTCCAGGAGCCTGGAGCTCTTTCCAGCTCTCCAGGGTTGGATGTATGGGCACCCTCCACCATCTGAGCCATGCCAGCAAATTTGTGTTGTGGCTTTGGCTGACAGTGACCCCCACCTCCTGCTGCTTTTATTGACATGAAGAAACACTGATGTGAATGTAGAATGCTGTAAATATGCAGGAAACATTCTACACTTATTTTGGTGGGACCCTGGTGATATGGGTGTGCTGCAGAGCACTTTCTTGCACTGGAAGAGCTACAGGAGCTGAGCAGAGAGCCAGTATGTCACTAATCTTTGCCAGTCAGAGGAGGCCAGGATGGGAGGGACCAGAAACAACTGCTATGTTTAAGTCATTATCCCTTTAAACTTTCAAATCCTAATGCCACAGTTCCTGTGACACAGAATTAAGCATTCCACACGATTTTTAAGGCTCTAAGGATGATGGACATCCTAGGATACAAACAAACGCATGGTGGCTCCCAAGTGTGTCAGAGTTTGGGTGTAATCATTTCATCACTGCTTCACTGGGCTCCTATTTTTCTTCTCACACGGATGGTGCTGCTGTAGCCCTCATTCCCTGTGCTGCAATGCCACGGCACAGTGGCTGTGCAGGCACTGAGCCCTAGGGGTGGGAACCTGCAGCCCCATCAGCTGGGCAGCCACTGCCCCTGGATCTCGCAGAGAAATGGGATCTCCAGGTGCTGCTGAGAAATAGGAGTGTTTCACTCAGAGACAAAACCCTGAGATGCCTGGTCACTCTGGAGACCATGCTGGCTCCTTTGTTGGGCCACAGAGACTGTGACAAACCTGAGCTGCTCTGGCAAACACATTGTGCCAGGGGCATCTCTGCATGGCGGCACAGAGAGCTCGGGGACACCACGGCACAGCTGCAGCCTGTCCTGCCACGTGCAGAGGATGTCCCCAGCACAACAGCACACACATGGGACACCCTGCACATGCGAAACTCTCGAGTGCGTGCGGGAGTGCCACACGGGCTCAAACCCCACTCAGTCCCAAGAGCTCCACAGATGTGCAGACACCCCCAGGGCAGCACGCAGCTCCCGGTGCGCAGGCTCCATGTGTGGGCACCGGCCCTCTGCACACGCCAGACCTCCGTGCCCATGTGTCCTCATCAAAGTATGTACGTATCTGAGGGGAAGATGCCAAGAAGATGGAGCCAGGCTCTTCTCAGCAGTGCCAGCCACTAGGATGAGAGACAATAAGCAGATACTGATGCACAGGAAGTTCCACCTGAATATGAGGAAGAACTCCTTTACTGTGCGGGTTACGGAGCACTAGAACAGATTACCCAGAGAGGGTGTGAAATCTCCCTCACTGGACATATTCAAGCACAATCTGGACACAATCCTGTGCAGTGTGACCCCTTCCAACCTGTCCGATTCAGTGATTGTGTCCATGTTCCCGTGTCCCTGTGTGTCTGTGTGTCCGTGTATTTCTGTGCCTGCGTGTCCTTGTGTCACTGTGTCTGTATGTCCATGTATTCATGTCCGTGTGTCCATCTGTCCGCGTGTCCATCTGTCCGCGTGGCCATCTGTCCGCGTGTCCATCTGTCCGGGCCGGCACTCCCCGCGCGTGCAGAGCGCCCCCTGGCGGTCGCGCGGGAGCACGGCGGGGGGCGCTGTGGGTCCGCCGGCCGCCAGGGGGCGCGGGCGCGCGGGGCTGAGGCGGCGGCGCCGGCGCGGGGCGGGCCCGGCCGGGGCGGTGGCGGCGGCGGCGGAACCGGGCGGGCGGCGCGGCCATGGAGGCGCCCTCGGTACCGGACGCCTCGGCGACGGGGCGGGGGCCCATCAAGGGCATCTTGAAGAAGAGCGGCAGCAAGGCATCGTCGGGGGCTCCCGTTGGGGCGCGGCGGACCAACCAGGCCTGCGACGAGGACGAGCACGGGTGAGGCCCCGGCGGTGGTGGGCGGTGGCGGCGGCGGCGGTGGTGGTGGTGGTCGTGGTCCCCGCGGGGCCTCCCTCCGGCCGTCCCGCTCCTCCGAGGGGCCCGCGGAGCGGGATCAGCCGGGAGGCGTCTCCGCCCGGGGCTGCTGCCGTGCCCCGTGCCCGGCGGGATGCTGCGCGGGCGGGGCGGGGGGTCCGTGCCGTGCCCCCCGTGCGGCGGCGGGCCCGGAGCTCGGCTGCGCTCGGCCGTGGGGGTCAGGCGGTGGGAGCTCCTGCCGAGGCTGGAGCACCGCTGGGAGCAGAGGGATGCCGGCTGTGCGCCTGGGCGGAGGCGGGGAGCGCTGCCCGCATGAGGCCGGCGGGAGCTGTTGCCGTGGCTCCTGCCGAGGAGTGGCTGTCACCTGCCAAGTGTGGCAGCTCACGAAGGGTTTTATAGATGCTACGGGGATAGATCACAGTGTGGGAAATGCGCTTGATTTATTCTCAGCCTTCTCATAGGCAGCTCATTTCTTGTAATCAGAAGCGTGTCCCTGGAGAGGGGACCGCTCCTGGCCTGAAACATCATCAAGATATATTCTCTGCTGGGCAGGATCCATCCGTAAAGATCTCACACTTGAGAATGTGCACAGGCAGAAACAGGAGAATGTGTGGTTTGTGATTTGAATGACGTGAAAATCTTGGTTTAATTGTAACATGCCGAGTTAGTCCAGATATGCAAGAAGTGGTCTTTAGCTGGCCAGCGCCTGTCCTTGATGGGTAAGAGTCCTACACTTTTCTTGATGCACCTGGCATGTACTGCCTGCTGGTGCTCTGATTCTTCATCAAGGTATGATGAGCGAGGTCTGACCTGAACTGTGTGTTCACAAATGTGCTTTGGACAGTTTTCTTTTTTTGACACCTCACTCGGTATTGCAAGGAGAGAAATAATGATAAAATAAAATGGTCATGCTGTTGGGGGTTTTTTTTTGTTATTATGGTAATATTCCTTTCATCGTTGCCTAGTTAAGTCATGAATATAGTCTAAAGTCAGCAAGGTAAGAAAGAAGAGGTTTTGGGTTGCAGTGTTGCTTGTATTAGCTGCTCCTTTTTTGAGAGAAAACTTTCAACTGAATGAATGAGATTATGTTTTTGAAGCAGGTGACTGTAAGTAGCAATATGTTACACAAATGTGATTTTTTCTTTTCTTTTTCTCTAGTTTTAATATTGTGTAGCTTGATGTGTTTAGTACCACACCAGACATAATTTACAACTGGCTGTTGGTTGCCTGTGTTTCATTTTCTGCAGTTTCTTTTGTACCATCTTTAAAACTGAGTAGAAATTGGAGTATGAACTGATGAGTGTATGGTATATTGGTTATT
The DNA here is from genome assembly GCF_965178545.1 of Coloeus monedula. Classification (NCBI taxonomy): domain Eukaryota; kingdom Metazoa; phylum Chordata; class Aves; order Passeriformes; family Corvidae; genus Coloeus; species Coloeus monedula. The sequence goes on from NC_138790.1 coordinate 13,745,812, forward strand.
GCATGCAGTAATTTCCTGGGAAGCAGTTAGTGGGCTAGAGTCCAGCTTCTATTTCCTGTTTACTAATGTCAGCCAATAAAGTCAGTTAGATTAATACTGAAATTGCCTTGCAAGTTAGAAGATATTGGCTAAACCTGGCAGGCTGCATTAGAAGATTTCCTGGAAAGATCAGTACAGGGTATTTAAAGCTGGTTTCTGTGCAGGCATTATTTTTGGTTGGCAGTGTATCAATATAACAGTGTTATTTTTGATTTCAGCAAAACAATTTTGTTTTTTGAAGAATGATAAGTAGTACAGTTGTGATTTTCCTTTGAGATTAAAGACTAGTTAATAAATTAAGGTATCTGTTTTTGTAACTCTACTTTTTTCTAATATTGAAATTCAGGTCTGAATATCTTTAAAAATACCTGTAGATGAAAGAGCTTACTGTGTCAGCTGTCTTCTTTTAAAGCACCATGTTCAGTAGAGCTCTCATATACTTGCATCATTACTGACCTTGTGCTGCTGTTAGTGGTGGTAACATTGTTTGGAAAACTTCCTTAATGAAAATATGATGCAAGAGGGAAGCTTGAGAAATTTGGATGCCACTGGAACTGCATCCTAAGAGCTGAGATGGTGGCTTAATGGCAGATGCGTTCTTGGCATTCCTGGGGTACACTATTTTTTGCCTTCAGACCCCTGTAAGAGCCTGTGAGCGACTGGATGTGATATTTTACAAAGGAATTATGGAAGTGTGTGCGTGTGCACAAGCAGCTGTGGTGGAAGAGGTGAGTCTGCTATGCTAGGAGCAAGTGAGGTGTGAGAGGTGTTCCTTGGCTATTACTGTAGCTAAAATTTCTTGCCTGCCCGCACAGGGGTGGTGTCTAATGAAGTTATTGTGTATTTTTAGAAATGTGAGAAAATACACATGATAATTTCTGAGATTTTTAAAATCTCATTTTCCTAAGGAAGATTAGATTTCCTGTTTCTATGTTTGAAGGGGTGTCAGGATGCATTTCCCTGTGACGATCCTAAGGTATGTCATTAGTGCTGTGCTGTGCAGACATGCCTAAGCATGCAAAACAGGAGACAAGCGAGGGAGGTGTGAGTTTTCAGAGCACTTAGTCATTCTCCTGTGATGGCTTTTTCCAAGCAGAGGTAAAATAACATGTTTGTCTCTTTGCCACTAATGACTTTTTTTTCCTCAGGTGGACTTTAAGTTATGCTTTGGGAAGTACTCCACAGCCAAGGCTTTTAGTGTTGGAATCTGAGTTTTAAAAAATGAGTGTGAAAAACTAAGACACTAAAAACCTGTTCGGTCTTTTATTTATGACTCACTGACTTGCTTACTGTGGGCTGTCTCATTTCCAGCACGGTGCATGCCAAAGGGATTGTTCCAAGACTGGCAGTATTATTATTAGGTGGAGTTGTGAGCCTGGGCTATAAACCTGTATGTGCTCTGGACAAGTGAACACAAAGCATGTGATGGGAATTTCTCCCATCTGTCGTATTTCCTCGTCAGCTGAGCTCTGTCTCTTTACAGGGGCCGTGTACCCTATCTATGTACCATTGTCCAAGTGCTCTGGCTGGGAAAATCCTCACTGTGCGACCGAGTGAGCATCTTGTGTTGATCATGGATGAACTTTAGGCTGTGTTTAACCGGGAATTTTTCGACTCCTAACCAGACAGCTTTGAATGAGTGGCGTTCCTAGACTGGAGTTCTTGCTTTGTCATCACGAAGCTCATGACTCCCCGCCCTGCCAGAGCCACGATTTGACTCACGTGTTGTCCGCTTATGCTGCAATCCTTGTGTTTGCACAAAATGATTAAATGGACCTGAAGCCTCGAACATGAGACCTTGGCACTGGCTACTGTATGCTGAGGGGATTAAGATCACTCAATTTGTATTAATTTCTGGAGTGTAAGCCTGTGGCATGTAGGATTCAGCATCAACCCCCACTTTTTTTTTCTTTGTTTTTTTTCCCCCCACATTGTATTATGTAGTGATCCTGTAAACGTAGAATGTAGTTTGTGCTTGGAATTTTGCTTTATCAAGTTTGTTTTACAGATAATATTCTGCTCAAGAGCACTTTTGTTATTGAGATTGAGTGTCTTTCAGAACTGTTACTGGAGTGGTCTGTGTTTAAACAAAAGCAGTTAAGTGGAAGTCTTCCAGCCAACTGCCCCGCCCTCCCTGAAAAAACCCAAACAACAACCACCCCAAACCAGACAAAAACCCCCACAAAACCCACGAAGTCCTGTAATGTTTGCTTCCTTAACTAATATTTTGCAACAAGAATATATTAATTTGTAAAGTAATACTAAATCGTGGAATTACTGTATTATTCCAAAATTAAATTTATTGGCTTAATCTAAGGGAAAGACTACCTTATATGAAGGTTGCAATAACCTTTATAGAGAAAATCTGTAACATGGTGGTATGTGTTGATTAAACATTTTTTTGTGGCTTTTAGACCAGTGGAGACATGGCTCTTCCTCTGGCCACAAGACAGTTGCTTTCCTTGTGGCTTATATATTTTGTCAGTGAGCAATCAGTGTGGGTGAGCTTAAGTTTCTTCAAATTTACATAAAATGGTACATTTTCTGGTTGACTGAGAAAATTTAAATAATGTAGCATCACTGGTGCCTGTCTGAATAAAATGTGAAGCTACCTCAGCTTAATTATAGCAGTGAATCAGTTAGCTTATGATTCCAATTTAGGATGACAAAAGCAGTATTAATAGCCAGCTTGTTCTGTGCTACTTATTTCACTGCAGGAGGGGATTTGTTGGTTGCTATTGTTTATGTAACAGTTTTGCTAATAATCATTCCAGTTCCCTCAGCAGAGGTGAACTGAAAGGCATGGGGTTCTGTTGAAGTCTTGTGGGTTGTAGTAAGGGGAAGAATTCTCTTTTTATAAGCTGCTGTAAAATCAAACCATTCACAAGATAGTCATTGAACAAGAACAGGAGTCTCTGAATTATATGAATAAGAATATGTTTATAGATCACTGAGTTTTATTTAGCTATTGTGACTTGTTAGGGAAATTAAGTTGCACTGATAATTTGTCATGACTTAAGTATGTATAGAACAGTATTTAGTAGTCATACTTTGAACATGTCTGTGTGTCATAAGAATATGTTTTGTGCTTAGTATGTAGTAGAGATCAGATGATGTTTAAAAAATTCCTTCTCTGGTAAAGCAGAACTAATTGTTTTAGGATATAAGAAAATTTAACTTTCTTTTCTTATTTCAGTAAAAAATCCCAGAAGTGGGATGAAATGAACATCATAGCTACATACCACCCTGCAGGCAAAGATTATGGCTTGATGAAAATTGATGAGCCAAGTACTCCTTACCACAGGTATGCGTGCTAAAGTGTTGTCCTGCATTCTGCCAGGTGGAATTGTGGATTTAGAGCAAGACTTACTTTGTGGGTGATGTAGTATTACTGGGTGTATGCAACATACTCAGATCTACAAAGCTTCTAAATAAGGAGAACAGTCTAAAAGGACAAAGTGTAAAGGACAATGTTTAGCAGGTTTGTTCTAGCAGACTTTGAATGGAATAAATAAGTCTGACTTGTATTGATTTTATTTTTTTCAGTACTAGAATATAATGCTGTTATATCCATATTTAAAGTAGATTTGGAAAGCTTTTAAAGCATTAAAGGAGTCTTTTAATTGAGTGTTGTAATTAATTGAATGTTGTAAGGTTTTGACTGTTTTCTTGAGCAAACTACAAACTTGAGCAAATTACTAAAAAAAGCTTTTTGTTTGCCCTCCCAGCATGGTAGGAGAAGATGATGAGGATGCAGTGAGTGATTCAGAATATGAGCCCTTAAGAGCAGATGTGTTGAGTAAAAAGTAAGTATTGTAATAAAAAAATTGTCTAAATGTTAAGGTAATCTGCTCTTTCCTGGGGTAGACTTTCTTTATGGAAAGTTGTTGCTGGTTTCTCTAGAAGCTGCATTTTTGGTATTGTCAAATTAAGTCGATTTCAGGGTTTGATAGTGCTACTGGTAATTTAAACCTCTTGCAGGTTGTTACTGCATATAAATACGGCAAAAATAATGAACAAAGCTATTTGTATGAGTGTTCTGAAATATGTATTTTAAATAGTGAAAAACTTGCTGTTTCAGCATTTTGTATTGCATGATTTATGTAGACTGGCAGCTGCAGCTGAAGGTAGAGGACCCAAGATTATAGCAAGGCAAGAAGAAAGCAGTGAGGAGGAGGAAGATGATGAAGAATTAACACCTGAAGAACAGGGTAGGCATAAGTTGTTTTCTTTCTTTTGTTTAGGCTCTTTTCCTACAATAGTTTCAGATTTTCAGTAAGAAATATTTGGGAAGAAGAAGTACTACCAGAGAAATGTCGTGATTTTAAAATAGGGATAGATAGTGTTTGAACAAATATGGTGCTTGTTTCTAATCAGGAATGTTTGGTTTGGGATATACATATAAACAGGAATTTGCTGCTGTTGGCTGCCTCCCTGTATACAAGCTTAAGGTGTGGGAATTCCTGCTAAGACACCTCAAATAAGAAGTTCTGGTTTGGGGATGAAGGAGTAGTTCTTAATCTGAACATATTTCAGGTAGACTTAATTCAATGAGTATCATTGCAAATAAAATGCTGTTAATTGCTTGCAAATGTACAGATGATATTTCTGTTGTTCTCAAAGCAATTGGTGGATGGATGTAGTAGGAAGTCTACAGTTATTCCAAAGCAAATAGCATCTTTAACATGGATGTTGTTTCATGTTAACTTGGACTAGAATGTTTTGAGGGAACAGTCAAATGGTACTTCTAAGGTTTCAGGGCTGTATTATCTAGTTGGTGCTTCTCAAATTTCCTGGCCTCAACTTTGGGTGTGTAACCTTTCTATACTAAAGGAAGGAAAAAATGAAGTGTTGGGGCTGTCAGTAAGCAAAGTTTATTTTAATTATAATGCATTACTGGTGGAAATGCTAATGTTTAATATATGGAGCAGAGTTGGCTTCAGGCCATGGGGAAAGTGGAAAATATTTTCTTCTACACATGTGGTAAATATATTTCTCATAACTGACCTTTGGTGGCTAGCCAGGAGTCAAGCCACACATCTGCAAAAGTTCATCTTCTATCCCAGCAGTATGTCTCAATTTGTCCTTGAGTTTAGTTAGAAACAAGGCTTGTGAAACCTTGGAGTTTTGTGTACTTTTACCAGATGCTTCTCGTGGTTCAGACTTGCTCTTAGTTTCAAACAGGTCCTTTTAAAAGTGCTTCAGAGGTTCCAGTCCATCAATTACTATCCTTTTTGTAAGTCAGACTCATCTTAAAAGAACACTCCACTGCTTGAAGACAATAATTTTAATTCAGTGAGTTCCTCCATGAAGAAGATATGAGTTGTTTTTTTTTTTTTAAGGGAAGAAATAAATACTTCCATTTATTTGTCCACAGAGAAAAAGAAACAGTTTGAAATGAAGAGGAAAATGCACTACAATGAAGGAAGAAACATCAAACTGGCAAGGCAGCTCATTGCAAAAGAACTACATGGTGAAGAAGAGGAAGACGATGAGGATGAAGAGATGCGTGATGCTGCAGAGGTAGAAACAATGAGTACAGAAGCTACCGAACATGGTGAGCTACTGATTAATTAAACAGCACCTGTAAGTACTGGTGGCCCTTTGAGCTGTTGGGAAATGAATATACTCAAGTGTGAGAATGACTAGGAGGAGTACAGTATGTATGTAACACTCAATGAACAATGTTGCACACTGTCTTGATAGGTAGATTTGTAGCATGGAAAAAAAACTATCAGTGTTGATAAATAGCATGTAGGCTTTTGTTTGTTGTGACATAACAGAAAAACAAACACCTCCTGCTTCTTACCATTTTCCCAACATAACTGACTTTGGCTAGTGAAGTTGCCAGCACCCTTTTTAAAGGAGGAGCAGTCTTGTACTGAACACTTTAGCAGCCACATGGGAGAGCCTGGCTTTTTGTTGTGGGTCATTTCCCATTCTGTTCCCAATCCATCATGTAGCCAGCAATGGGAAATTACCATCAGTGTTTCCTCCCCATTGAGAGGACTATATCTATCTTCCTGAGGAAGAACACTGTAATGTAAAACTGCTGTTAGGCCTTCAATATAAACTTGTCCTTGAGCAGAAATGTTCATTTCTGTAGTATGGGATAAGACTCTAAACTGTGCTTTTAGTGCAGCTACTGGAAGTCTGGAATGTTTAGGTGGGAGCTGTTGCTGGAACCTGTTTCAGGGCTGTCTCTTCATAGGAAACTCCTAAAACTGTAGAGGCTGACACCTTCTCCTTCATCTTTAAACTCCTCTCTGGGTGAAAAGTCTTAGACTTTTGGAGTGGTATTCTGGTGAATAATTACAGTTCACTCCCCACCTCTTTATGTAACAGCACTTCGAGTAAGTTTTTGGCATTAAAAAACTGCACATCTGTTGTTCATGAGACTGGTGGCAGTGAAGTCTGTAAGCCTTGTTCATCTGTGATTGGCAAAGCTATGAGATATTAGCATGGTCTGCAGACTTGGGAAGATGCTGCATGGGTTTAACTTGGTTCACATCTGCTTTTCACAACCATGTGAACTAGGAACTCTTCTAAAATTCATTTAAATCCCACGCAATAAAACAGTGATTTGCAAAGTTGCATGTTTAAGTTCTGTGGATTGCACCTTTGCGTCCTGTTATTTATTACAGGAGGACTTATTCCTTCACAATTATTCTGAAAGGGTCATTTGGTATGTGTCTGAGACCCATTACTGGACTGACTTTATCCAGTAACTTAACACAGGCCTTATAATGGCTATTTACTAGAACTTCACTCTCCAGGGGAAAGGAGGGCTCCAGTAGCCAACCGTATGACCCTTCTGCATGGCCTGAAGCTGCCATCTCTCTGCACTCTGCTGTAAAACAGAGGCAACTCCGCTCCCCAGCTGCATTCGCCAGTGGAAAGAAGGCAGACCTTTGCAGCATTTTTCCATCTCTATTGTTGAAGTCCATTCCACCTTCCTCATAACCAGCTTCAGAGCCACAACTGGTAATTATCAATTTTAGACTGCTCATGGCTAATAGATTCCATAAATGTAACTGTCTACCAGTATAGCAACCCGTTTACTAACTGGTTCACCTCCACACCGTAGCATGTAGAAATACTTTTCCATTAACCTGATGTAGTTCTCAATTCTTCACTTTTCTATCATTCTGCTTAAACCTTCATGTTTTGCTGTCTCCTAATCTCTATATCAGCTATCACAGCCTTTAATCCCTGTCCTTGATCAGTTCTTCTGAGGTTAAGTACTGGTCTCACTTTTGTAGCAGCTGGTGAATTGAATGTCCTCAGATGGATTATGTGACAGGGTTGGGCAAAGGATGATGGGATATGGACAAAACTGTTAATAAACCAGTCTTCTGCCACTGCCCACATTTTAAGAAATTCCTACACTGAGATGAGAAATGTTCAGCACATAGCTGTGTTAATGTCAAAGTTTTACTGAAATAACTTTTTTGAAATTATATTATTTATTGCTCTCTCATCTGTATTCTGAGGGTACAGAAGAATCTTCTTATTCATAAGTGTTAATTAGAGCTACAGAACATTTCTCAAATAGATGGCTTTAACACTTGTTGCTTGGGTTTTTTTGTCATTGTACTTTTTGGTCATGCTGTGCTTTTGGTTACATTAAGCACTTGAGCATTTAAAAATTAGGCTGTTTCCTTTGTGCAAGGTAATCAAAATACTATTAATATTCATGTTCCTGAGAACAGTGTATGGAAAGATTATTCACCTGGATAGCTTTCAAAGAGCTCTTTGACTTGAAATTGTATTTTAAAGTGCTTTTGTCTAGAGCACAAAAGGGAGGGTTTCCTTACTCTTGTACTGGGTGATGCAGGAGTTGATTTTTGCAATGGCTTGTTTTGCCTTCACTCTGTTAAACTGACTAACAGTCCTGATGCTTTTAACTGCAAAGAAAATCTCCTGGGTTTTCTGCATGTTGTATTGTAGCTGTATTTTTCTATATTCTTCCATGACTTGAGTTCTTGGGAAGTTGTAGAGATCATGAGGTGATGTGGCTGCCACTCAGCTATTACACCAGTCACTCTATGTGAGTGAGAGCTGCTATGCAATGTCTTTTTGTTCCAATGGAATAACATGACTGCAGTACTGACAATTGTTGCAGTTAAGATGTGACATAAGAGGCATTTCCTAGTGGTCTGTTGTGACTCTGGGGTTCTACTGGCTCCTGAGTTGTTTTTCAGGCAATTTGAGAATCTCTTCTCACTTGGAATTTTTTTATCCGTGAAGATCCCTTAAAGATTCTGTGCTTCTCTTATCTGATGTTCCTTTCTACCCTCTAATTCTGTCTGGTTTGTATTTGAGTAAAACTAACAGTACTCTTCTAATCTCTACACTCTGCTTTCAAAGAAGGGGCTAAAGACTCAGGGCAGGCTTAAGGAGGCTCCTGTCTGATACCACTAGGTCCACTAACACAACTTGCACTTCTTGGTTACAGACTGAGATTTCCTGCTGATTGAAATGAAGATGGCCAGTCCAGTCAGTGATGGTGAGGACTCTTTGTATATTTTTGCTCCTGTCTTCTTTGTGGCTACGAAGTGTTTTAAATGGATGGATCATTCCTTTCTAGCCTCAAGTAGCCATACCTTACCATGCATATGGATTCCGGCAGCCAAGCTCTTTTGTAGAAAAGAAAGTAGAAGTTGTAACAGACTGCATATGGCAGGGGGGTTGGAGCTGGATGTCCTGTAAGGTGCCTTCCAGCTCAAACCATTCTGTAATTCTATATTTGCTTGCTTCAGCATTTCAGCTTCTCTGGCTACTTGCTATTTATGACTCCATGAATAACATAAATAGACTTTGCCAGCAGAAGTGACCTTTGTTTCTCTCCATAAAAACCTTCCCTTTAGAAATTCTCTTTTAAATCACTGAAGGAAATATTCCTGATGTAGGTAAATTTAAGCATGATGATTTCAGTTCAGACCTATCTTCTGCTACACGAAAGTATCAGCCAGAGGGTGTTGTCTGTAGCAGTTCAGTTGACAAGCAGTAAGACTTTTGTTCTCTCTTTCTGGTTCATTTAGCTGCATTGCTCTGCTAACCCTGCTCAGATGGCACCCAGCAGCTGAGCTGTCACTGACTGGGTGTGCCCTTTGGCCTTCGGTAGATACAGAATATGTTGTGTTTTCTTAACCAGGGCAACCATCACCCTAAAGATGAATTAAGTGAGAAGGCTGGGAGCGCACAGCAATCAGTTCTGCTGGTTATCTGTGCTGTTTGCTTGTTAAACTGCATGTTACCAAATCTAACTCATGCCCAAGCCTAACTGGCCTTCTAAAAAGAATATCATCATTTTGATGAGGTATTCTTTGATCAGCACTAAAGACAAGTTTCCTCTGATTTATTGCTGTGCATTTGCTCAAAGCAATGAGTTAACAACTTCCTGAAAACACAACTGACTGTACTCCTTCACATATAAACTTGGGGGTTTTTATTTCAAGTGTCTCATATGGAACTGAAATTTGACCTGGGAAATACTATGTTTGCTGGTGTTTCAGGAACCTCATGTGTTAGTTCTAAATGCCTGAGTTAAATCCTCCCAGTTCCAGGGGTGGTGAGCACTCAGTGCTTGGTGTGCTGAACAGTGGTGTTGGCCATCTGTTTAGAGCATGAAGATGAAATAACTATTTTAGAAGTTTCTGCACTCTCCAACTAGAAGCTTATACATTGCTAAGATGGGTTGGCAAACATTGTCTTTGGAGAAGCAAAGATGATTTCAGGAGGATATTTGTGTGTGTTGTGAAAATATTCAACGGGTGTGAAGAATTATCTATTTTTTGTAATCTTTCTTACGCAGCACATGTTACTCGTGACCAGCTGGAAAGTAGAACACACAGCATAGAAGAAATCTGTCCAGAACTGTAACTGCTTGTCAAAGACACAAATATAAACATCGCTTCATGATTTTTGCAATTAAGGCTCTTAAGAAGCATATCAGTTGCAATGTTGTATTGCCAAGAATGTTAATTTTAGACTTGTCCATTGGGCAGAAAAAGCTGTCTAATTGATTTATTCTTGTGCCTAGTATTTCATGGAGAATACTGCTTCATAATCTGTTCAACCAGAATGGCATTCCCTGTATGTATAGCGCTGATTATCTTGCGTGATGTACTGTTACTCTTGCTTTGAAACACACTCTTTTGGTTTTTCACTATTTATTTGAGAGTGTTCTAGATGTGGTGTCTCATATGGAAAGTTTTGGGATTCAAGAGCCAGATGGTACAGCATATATCAGATTGACATGCAAGCTATTTATCAGATATGTTAAGCAGTTTAAAAAGGGATTATTCAAGTCCTACAACTTTTTTTTGTAAAGTGTTGACCTGTTAATCTAGATTTCAGTACGTTTTTACCTGCACTTTCCCAGTCTTTAGAACAAGAGCTGTGTTATTTCTTAAGAGCAGTGTTTGGAATTGGTTGTTAGTTTCTGACTAAAGCAGTACTAACATTTGGTGGAGGGAATGTTTTTACACTGGAAACGGCTAACTTGAACTTTGCATTTAACTGTCATAACCTCTTCCATCGGGACTGGTTGTTTTGTGGAGCTCACCCTGGTTTATTGTGAGAACATGCAAGTTTCCTCCAGCTTTTCTCTTAAAAATCACATCCACTGTTACTCTTCTGGCTCTTGTTTCAAATGTTTGGTTCTTTCCAGTTGCATGAACAGTGTTTGTGCTGTTAGCACCTGAGGAAAAACACCCAGCCACGAAGAAATACACATCAGGACTGTGAAGATGTGCTGAGCTTAGGATCTGGCTGTTCTTTATTAAAGATAACTGCTGTTGATCTACTCGTTTGGGGTTGGCAACTTCCATACTGAAAACCACTGGTCTAAATCTTCCTGTGTCCATTGCAACTCACAGCAACTGCTTTTGTAAAATGAAGGCTTTTTGGAAGCTAGAAGGGAAACTGCCTAATTCAAATACTTGTTTACAGTGTGGTTATATAGCCGTAAAGAGGGATTTTTCACCTCCAAATTGCTGTAAAAACTTCTCAGTGGGTGGATTTTGACTGGTGAATGTTCCAGTATTCAGAATAGTTCCTGGGTTTTATTATACAAATGAAGAATACACTTAAGCTTTAGCTTGGTTATGAAATACAGTGTATATCTTAATTTTGATCTGAATTTGATATGTTGCAAAAATCCATATAATTATATGGATCTATTTTAAAATGTCTTTTTCTCCACTGTATATGTGAAGTTTGAATAAAGGAATGAAAGTTATTTTACAGTTATATGCATTCTCAAGTGTGAGCTTTCCTGGAGTCCCAGAAAAATTGAGAGTGAATAAGGCGATAGGATGCTGTCCTTTGAAAGATTTTTACAGGAGTGATTCATTAGACTGGATGCACTGCCAAAGCTACCTGTGAGTTGTGCTAACTGGGTTTTGTAGTGTGCCATTCCCAACTATCTCCTCTCCTTAGTGGGTAACAGGGTAGTCAATTGTGGGTTAGTTAATCTTCTAAGGTCCTGAATCAAGATTAATAGCATCTTTTCACAAGAGCTGAACTCTTGATTCTGGCCAGTGTGGTGATGCTAATTTTTCAACAATGGAGAATGCTATTTCTTCTTCTATCAGAAGTGGTCACTTCTATAGAGTAAACGAGGGCAAAGAGTAAGCATTTAGATACTTCTGACTCCTCAAGTCATTTACTGAAGCTTTCAATTTGGCTCCCAAGAATAGGATTTCAAAACTTTAGGTTTGTACCCTTTATATACCAGCTTGCAGTGTTCAGAGTGTTGGCCTGTGTGCACTGAGCTGTATTTCAGAGTAAGCAGCTGCTGGCCTGGCCTGCCACAGCTGGGCACTGAAGTCCTGCCAAGAGCACAGCAGCACTCAGCAAAGCCGTGTCACTTTCAGACTGAGCATGGATGTGTTGACCAATGTGTGCAGGTAGCACCAATGTGTTCTGTGAGGCTGTGGAACTTATCACTTGTACTTTGTGCTAAGTACACATGGGTACTTCATACCTGTAGTTAAGGTAGAATCCAGCAGCAGCAGCTCTTACCTGAGTGAATGTCCTGCCCTCCTTGACCCCCTACTTTCTTGTGTCCAAGGCCATTTTGGTGCTCAGCAGGGTTTCTTTGTACCTTACAAGGTCTAACCAACAAGCTTTGCTAACTTCCAATAAAGACCTTTCCTGTAATGGCTTCCAAAATCCTAAATGAAATGAGTATGTAGCTTTGAGGGAGGTACAGTACACAAATGCATGAAGATGGTTTTGAATGACCAGCATAATGTATAGCAGGTCCCTTCATCACTCAGGTGATTTTGAGCTGTCTGGGAGATGTCTCTTTTTCTTTGCCACCAAGCACCTAAGTTCCAAGTTTGATGCCATTTTGAAACTTGATTTAGTTTGGGGTTTTATTAAACGCTTTGTTCTCTTCATTCTTCTCAGTGCTCGCAAAAATTCTGTTCACGGTGCTTCTTCATCTTCCTCAGCAGGAGTGGAACCCAGTGTCCCGACACTGCCTCTAATTGAAAGGCTGGTTTACTTGCTTTTCTCTGCTTATACCTTGATGCATTTTAAAAGCTACATCTGGCAAGTTTTACTTTGCAGTGGCTCCAGAAACTCCATATAGCTTTTTTTACAAAGGGATGTCTGATTTCCCTCTGCTAGAGAAGTATCAGTTAGAATTCCCTGCTGAATGGAAACAAGAGAACAAATGCTTTTTCTCTTTTTACGTTTGATGGGGACTTAGCTTGCATGCACATCCTTATCTTTAGGTGAATATGGTAAAGACTCATTTGTACAATACAGAGTGGTATAAAGAGGAAACAAACACAGCTCTTACTTACGTGGACAGTGAGCTCCACAGCACCATTAATTGTGAAGCTTCTTGCACAGGTTTAAGTCCTCAAGCTGCATCCTGTTTAGAGAAAGCATTTTCAGTATGCTTCCAATAGGAAGATCACTTGCAAATAAGAGCCTTAACTCATGTGTATAGATTTTTTCTTTTCTGTCTAGTTTCTTTCCCACCAGCTTGTACATAATTCATAGAAACTGCAGATACTTTTTCCACAGCTCACTCTCTCATGTGAAACTTGGACATCTTACCAGAACTCTTTGTTTCTGTAACATGCTTTTTTGTGGTATTATGATGCCATCTCACAAATGTAATTACTCTGTTTGAAACCAGTATTAAGTGTCACAACATAAATAAAACCATTGTTTTCTTTACTGCCTTATGGCACTAATACTAATGTAATGTTTGGCTTCTTGGAGTTCTTCAGAAGAAACTGACAGCTAAAATTTGCAGGTGTGTTCATAGATAAATTCTTAAACCAGTATTGCAATTTCCTCATGACTCCTATTTAGTGTAACTTTGATGTAAATCGGTTTGTTCACACAGTCAGATTTGCTGGCTTGCCTAGACCTGAGGGTAGATCTGGTAACCTGAGTCATGAACTTAAGATAGCAGCACCACAGAAAAAGTTGCATTTTTCAAGGTATTTTTCTTTGTGTGTTGTAGGATTTAAGCACAGCTGGTCTGTCTCTTCATGGTCAACACTGAGTCATCACTTGCTAGCATGGAGTAATGGAAAATGACTAACACTGACTACTCCTTAGGAAGTAAAACTGTTCTTCAAAACAGAGCTGGGCTCTTTTCAATTGCATACTTTAGTTGAAAAGGGATTTCACAACATAATTGCAGCGTTAGTGTTACAAATATTTCTTAACATGCTGCTTGTCCTGAGTAGGTGTGACTTGAATCCCTAATGAAAATAGTAGTAGTTTGGCTAGTTTTGGTGAGGGACAGCTCACAAAAATATACAGTTGTTACATCTGTGTAACTTGTAGTTTGGTTCTGACATTTCACCAGTCTTAGAAAAAGAAAAAAACCTGACACCCTAAACCACAACTGACTGAACCAAAAAGTGTGTCCCTCTGCTTCTGTGAAAGGACACCTTAACTGAGGGAGGGACAGTAAGGGTACACAGGCATTCAGCTTCTTGGAACGAAGTCTTATGTTCCCCTCCATCCTTCTGTATTGACTGTTTCTTCTAGTAATACTGAAAGGAAGTGGAGGAGAGAGAATGGGAAGAATATGGAAAAAGGAAAGAGAGAAAAAAAGAAGTGAAACTTAGTGCATATGCTGGGGTGAGGTGTGAAAGCTGCAGGGGATACGTGGGCTTGCTGGAAGCAGGTATGGCAGCTCCTCAAGCTCCTGGAGAAGCCAAGAGTGAACATCATCTTCTTGTGTCAGCTTCCCAGCACGGCGTCCTTGTGACTGCAGGATGGAGCCTGTGAGGTGTGACTGCTTCATCTTTGACAAGTTTAACTTGGATAGCAACTTTTACTTCTCTGTCGCTGCTTTTGAGGAGGAGCGGGGATGGCTGGTGCTCCTTTGTCTGTCAGTTTTACATCTGGGAACAATAAGCAGCGCCTAACTGGTTAAAGATCTTTTTCTGTATTCTTATGAACGATCAGAAATCTACAGTGTTCTGCTGTCCTTCACTGCAAACTGGAGAGAACGAACATGGTCCTGTTCACTTTGATTCACTCTACTTCAAAATATGATGCATCCTAGTTCAGAAAGTATTCTCGGACAAAGGTTCGGTAAGAAACCCAAACATGCACACTTGATAGTCCTTGACAGGAAAATCCGCGGTTTGCATTTCTCCGTCAAAAACTCCTTTTGAGTCTCCCCCAGGAGTTACTTCCTCGATTTAGAAGTGAATCACACTGAAAGGCACCCGGAGCTGGAGCTTTCTTCCCGCTGGTGGCACCCTCAGCAGGGACACTGGCTGCCCACGGGAGCGCGTTTACCCGCGTGACCGTGTCCCTGTGAGCCGGTGCGAGCCCATGTCAGCCACTGTGTGTCCCTCCGAGCCCGAGGAGCGCTCCTACCGCAGTGCCCGCCCCACCGTCCGCTGCACCGCGGCCCGGTGGGGCAAGGGGCGGGGCCAAGGCTGGGGGCGGGGCCCGGCTGAGGGACGCGGGTCGCTCCTGACTGGGTACAGCTGCTCAGGGGCCCGGCCGGGCCTTCCCGTGCGTGTCTCAACCCCGAGGGAGAGGTTCCCCGGTTTAATGAAGAGCTTTAATTTTAAAAAAATCAAAATACCAACAACCGGCTGAGCAGGACCCGGTGCCACACGGCCCGTCCCGCCCCCGGCAGCGTCACGGCGGCGAGCGCCGGGCGGGCCGGGCTGTGGCGTCTGCTGCGGAAGCAGCGGCGATGGAGCTGCCGATTGGCGGGAGGCGCGGCTGTCACTCTGAGCACGCCGGGGCGGGAGCAATCGCTGCGGTGCCGGCGGTTGGCTGCCCCTCCCGAGCGGCCGCGCTTATTGGCTGCTCTCCCCACTGGGCCCTCCCTTCTCGCGTTGTGATTGGCCAGTGCGCCCCTCGGTCTCGCGGGCGGTCGCTGCTGGCTGCCCCGAGCCGTCAATCGCGCCCGGGCGGGGCGGGCACAGGGCGCTCCCGCCACGGTTCCCGGCCCGAGCACCGCCCCCGCCCCGAGCACCGCCCCCGCCCCGCCCCGCCCGCCGGCCCTGGCCCGGCCTCGCCTCGCCCCGGGTTCACCGCGCCAACACCGCCAGCAGCCGCAGCAGCGGAGGCAGCGGCGTGCCCCGCCACCATGAAGGTGACCGTGGACTTCGAGGAGTGTCTGAAGGACTCGCCGCGCTTCAGGTGCCGCGGAGAAGGGGCCGGGCCGGGGTCGTGCCGGGGGACAGGAAGCGGGGCCGGGTGTGTGCGGAGCGGGCCGGGCTGTGGGGGCCCTAGGGGTGACAGGTGTTGGTGAGCTGTGGCCAGCCGGCTTTGCGTTGAGGAGCAGGCAGGGGCTGTTGTGGGTCCTGCTGGGGTGTGGGGGTCCTAAGGTGGAAGGGGAGTGGGGATATGGGAAGTGCAAGGAAAAGGGGCAGCGTGTGTGGTAGGTGGGACTGGGTGGGCAGTGTGCAGTGTCCGGGGCTCGTGTGGAGGTAGCGCAGTGTGAAGTGAGCACTACTGGGGTCGCCCGCCTTTGAGGAGATGGGGGTGAATGGTGGCGGGCGGCTGGTGCAGGGAATGCTCGTCAGCCGAAGCAATGTCAGCTGAGGCTCAGGAGGGTGTACTCTGTGGTGGACTATCTTCCGTTCTTCAGAGCTGTGCTCACACTTCAGCTCCCAGTGTCTCGTGCCTGCGTCTGCTGCATGGTCCGTATTCGGTGTGGCCTCTGTTGGGGTGCCAGTAGCAAACAAGCTCAGTATCATCTTACTTCCTGTTGTCAGGGCAAGGCATGCACTTTTGTTTTTCCCCACTCGAGTGATCAGTTGTCTATCATTGCTGTAGGGTTACTTCTGCTTATGTCAGGCAACTTTCCCTTAGTCTTTCCTTACGTTTTCACCCATTCTGTATATATATATATATATATATATATATACACATATATTACACCATTGTATCTACTCAACATAATTGTGCCTCTCTGTGGGATGTGTGGCTGGTCTGTGCCTACGTACACCCGCTTTCTTCTGTGCCTGGTATTACGCTGCTAGTTGGTGGAGTCGCAAACAGCTCCATGACGTGATGTGTCACTGCTGTGCCCCTCCTGTCCCATGCCGAGCCTATCTCTCGAGTGTCTGTGGCTCTGTGGTAAGTTCTGGCTGTAGGCGGAAATCGTACTGCTCTTTCTCTGCTCTCTGGCCGTATGTTCACACCTCCTCTTTGTGTCAGCTTTTGCAATCCTGTGGTTTCTGGGATGTAGAGGAAGTTGGAGAAGGAAGGTTGGTTGGTTGAATGGCTTACCCTTGGCAGAAGTTGGAGTTCCTGTTCTTCCCTCCTTTGCTCCTGTCTCTGCTGCCAGTTTGTTGCTGGCTGCTTCTCCCACGGGTTTTTTGGTGGCTGTGACGTGTGTTGTTGGATCCTTCAATGAGCTGGGTGCCCTGGCAGAAGAGACTGGATGGCTTTCTGCCAGGTTAGTGCGTTGTGTCAGCATCTCAGTCGGTGTGAAACCTACTAAAGCTTATGGGGAGTAGAGAGAGGAAACTTCACTGCCAGAAGCAAAGCTAGAGGAAGGTAGTGGAAAGTGAGACCTCCCTTAGAGCATCAGGGAACTTTTACATTGGGTTAGCTGTTTCACAAAACTTTGTCCTGAGCTGGACATGCTTGCTAGTGTGTGCACTTTCTAAGACAACTGTATTTAGTGTTGGTCCATCCCATTTGGTGACAATGCAGTTGTAGACTGGCGTAATTTAACCACAGAACTGTATCAGTACTTGCATTTTTTAATCACTGATACCTGCTGAAGTATTAAATACACTCAAGAAAACAAGAAGTTGTGACTAAAATTTGTGAGCAGAAGTATGTTGCTGTTTTCTTCAAGGTAAGGCATACTAGTTCATTTGAGTTCACTTTGTACCATTCTCCTTATGCCCCTCTTGGTTCCTTTCCTTCATGGAAAAGAGCTGGAGAAAATCCTTTGTTAGGGTCTTCTAGTACCTCATGGTCTTTTTCCCAGTCTGATACTGCTACCTTCGAAGAAGTTGCAGAAAACCTCATGGTGTAATCACTTGATGCCAGCAAAACATCCTTCCAACCTTTAACTGATAGGAAATGGTTAAAATCGCGAGGCAAAATTCCTGCAGTATTTCTGAAAAAAGTCATTAATATTTGCTGTTATAATTTTGGTTATTCTTAGTGTTTGTATGAATTACCCAACCCAAACACTAGGAACCTTATGAATGAAGGTTACTGCAGTGGTTTTATTGAGGGATGAATAGTGACACTAATGTAGAGCAAGGTCTTGACAAAGTCCTATATTCTTGCAGGGAGTAGTGTGGACATAAAGCACTTCCTTGCTCTGTGTTCCTTGTAGCAAAGCCGAGCTGCAGCTTTCTCCTGACCTTGCTGAGCAGGAGGGTGTAGCCTCTGTCCTTCTCATCAGTATACTTGTCAGAGCTGTTAAATAAACCTGTTGGGAGGTATGTAGTGAATAGAAATGTTACAGGTTACTTTCTTATGGTCGTGAACTGGGAGTACATGGATGAATCAGAGTTCCTGAGTCACTGAATCCCTGTTTTCAAGGGGACTTATTTAAATCTTTCAAAACGTGCTACTACAGGCGGCTTCAACCACATGGCTTCCTTGCTTGTCTATTTCTTGTGAAGTTCATGTTGATATTTCTTGGCTTTGAGATTTAATTGGGACCCAAATCACAGAACCTAAGGCCTCTTTCCTTGCTTAAAGTGCTCGTGAAGGGACCATGGATTGTAGCTGTTGAAGTGCTGATATATGATTAGATAATAATGGCTCTAAAGGTTCACATCAGAAGTGTGATGTGATCAGAAGTGTGATTATTTCATAGCAAGACATACTTTTTTTTTTTCCTCCCTCCAGTAGATGATAAAGAAATCTTTGAATTATAAAACTTGAAGCAATAATGGCTTATTGCATCACTAGATTTGTAAACTTACAACATGCCAAAGTTTGGAGTTGGAGACTTGACTGATTTTTAAGATGGTGGGAAATGCTGTGAGTTCAGGCAAACTTTTGCAAATGTGTAGTCATGATTTTTTTTTTCCTAAATCTGCCTTGAAAATCATCTTGCTGAAATCACATGCTTTTCTGTCACAATCCCCTCTCCTAAAACATGGACAGATCAAAGATCTAGCAAGGAAATGCATGTGCAGCTCTTCCACAATGTGTCAATGGCTTCCCATCAAATGAAGAAGTTGCCTGAGGAGGGGCCTTGGAGCAGTCCTTGAACAATAAGAACTGAGCTGTGCTGGCAAGTTCTGTGTATATAATCAGGCATTCCTACAGTCGTTTTTTTTATATGCAAGTAGCATTGTGAAATAATTCTTTCTCCTTTAAACAATGAGAGTTTAATTTTCAGAGTTTAATGGAACAGGCTTTTACATTGCTGTTTCATTGTCATTTTTTCTTCTTCTGCCTTTAGAATGTTTTTTTCTCAATGAGGTATCACTGTAGCAACCACACGAATCACTGGAGCTAAATTACTAGAAAGGAGAACCAATTTTAACTGATGTGGAAATACAGCTGCTCTAAGTAGCAGTTAACAATTTTGATAAACAAAAATAATAGAAAAAGCAAAATTCAATTGCTCGCAACATGTGCAGTTGTAGAGCTCTCTTCAAAAACTTTCAGGCTGATCCAGTCTTTAAAAATGCTTTAGTAAAAAGCTCTGTGTTTTCGACATAATTTCTTTGTCCTTATCTGTCACTGTTGCCGAAGTTTAAATTTTTTTTGCATTTAAATTTCTATTCATTTCCTGAGACGCCAGCTGCAGATCAGATGATGGGTGAATGAGGTAGATCTTGTCCATTACCATTCTTAGTAAAATTGTTTCTGGGTAGAACTGCTGGTTACAGTGTATTCCCTTCAAAGGGACTCATCTGAGGAGTCCTCCATTTAGGCTGAGCTAAAGCATGGCTCTGTTGGGCCGGCCTGTGGTATAAGCCCAGCCTGTCGCTGGAGTTCCCTGCTATGTGCTGGCTTTCTTCTTCTGTGGCTTTGGCCCTGCTCTGTCTACATGGGGCCAGCTGAGGTGCACCTCATGCTTATCGAGGGGATGCAGGTTGAAGAGGTTACTTGTGCCACTTTCTGGATTTATGATGTATTTTTTTCTCTCTTCTTTTGCACTGCGTAACCAAAGGTTTGTTACTAAGCATCTGTTTCCCAAATAATAGTAAACCTTTTTCACTTAAACTAAGAGGAATATAAGAAAGTGACTTATTTAACCTATTTGGAATATGTTGTGTTTAGTAGTCAGAGAAATTATCAAAAGTACCTAACCTGTACACTTTGATCTACTTATTACCTTCTGGAGAAAACGTAGAAATAGGAGCCTCAATAGAGTTGTCCCTTCAGTGCTGAGTTCCAGTGGGAAGGGTGTTGTGGGGCAGCTGCTTCCCAACCCGCTGTGAGTGGCAACAAACCCCTTGTGTTCAGCCTGGGTTTGTAGCTCAGCCCATATGTGTGGATGTGGCTCCACTGAAATCTCCGAGGCTGCTCCTGGGGCTGAACTCAGCCTCATTTCAAGTGTGAAGAGGGATGTGACCAAGAACTCTGCATACAAAATCTGTTAGTTTTGCTCAGACTTACCTAGCTGCTTTAGAACAAATTTCCAAAGAAATATTTTGTCTGGGCTTTCTGCCCTTGCTGTTTGGGACTGAAAAGCAAACTTGCAACGTACTTGGCAGGGGAGGGTGGAAAGTATTGCAGAAGAATAGGAAAAAAGATACAGTAAGTCAAAAGAAAAAGCTGCCAAGCATTTGCTTGTGAGTTTGCATTTAGCATTTTTCATACTTTTGTGGTTGTTAACGTTTATGATTTCCTGTATGAGACTCTAGAAGTGCACTTTTTGTAGCTGAAGTGACGTGGAGGACAATCTTGGTGGGCTGTCAGTAAGTTACACGTGTACAACATCCTTGTCCACACTGCTGGGAGTCTAGTGGAGTTAAACTTAGTTAAACTGATTCTAGATTTCTAATTCTGTGCTTTTGTGGAGATTGCAGTGACTGTCCTGGTCTACTCAGGCTCTAGTCAATGATTGGTTTATCTTTAAATCTGTAACTATGCCTTTCAAATGTACATTAAGAAAATGATTGACCTAAAGAAAGGAGGATGTATTTGAACATAGCATGCAATGTTAGAGCATTTTTTTGAGGGAAATCACTCAAGAATAAAGAAGGTTCATTGAAGATCCCTCTCAAATACATCTCTGAAAAATCTCACACTCTGAAATATTTTAAATCTGAAAAAACTTAGTACTAAATTTTTAACAATCCTTCCTAATGGAGATTAGAGAAATGTGTCCTGAAATCAAGACATCTTCTTTAGGTTAGTGCACCTAAATTTTTAAAATAATAGTAAAAAAAATGTTGGCTAGCACAGTTATGAATAACAAAGGATAGGGTTATAATGGTGATTCTGTTTCTTTGTTGTTTGATTATGATTTACATTAACAGGAGCAAACTTAAAATTCTTAGCTATATCTTAAATTGCTAATAGGAATTTAGAATGTTATTTCCTCAGTTTTAGTCTTTTTACATTTTTATCTGGAAGTGTTTAAAAAAAATCCACAGTGAGAAGGGAGCTTGTAGTGGAAGTAGTGATAAAATCTGCAAGTTATCATAACATTTCTATAGCATGGCTGCAGGATGGTTGCTGAAGAACTGATGTTAATTAAGCCTGTACAACTGATCTTTAATGAGTACTTGCAGAATTAGAAGGACAGCTTATTTATGTGTGTGTGCAATGGAACTGTAATTATACAAGTCCTTACAGTCATTCAGGTTTTAAATATAGATTTGAAGAGGTTTGGTTCTTTAGCCTGGAGTGTCTCATTTATGTTGGCTAAGCACATCTCACGTAATTACATTATGGAAGTATGAAGTTATGGAGATAGTAGTTTTGTATTTTTTGGGAGGGGAGGAATAGCAATGTTAAAATCTCTGGAAAACAGTGTCAGTAAATAGAGTATTCATTGGGAAGGTGGCAACTACAAAATAGAAACGTGTCTTGGGCTAGGTGGACTTTTTTGGTGGCTTTATTTTTTCACTGTACATATCTGTGAAATTGTTGGCCTCTGAATAGCAAATGTGCTGAATTCAGCAATGTTTGCAGCATCCTGTGATCTTTTTTCAGCCTTAGCTTCTTGACAATCTTGTACTCAGAACCACATTCTTTAGTCAGCATTTTTCCTGTTCTTACTTCGTGCAGTGAACAATATGGCTTAAATTATTGCTAACTTTTTACTAGAGTAAATAATTCTAAAATTTTCCAAAGCAAACTCTTTTCCTATAACCTGTTTTGGGGAAAAAAAAGGAAAGGAAAATATCTAATTTACATTGGTACAGAAATTACTGTTTACAGAGCCAAGAGCCCTTTGCCTTAGTCTGGATTCAGGCCTTGCTGCCTGAATCAGTTTAGTATCTCAAGGTGATGCAAATGCAGAAGTGTCATGTTTACATAGGCAGGAAATAGAAGAATAAATTCTGAGTAATTTAATTACTTTTTTTCCCCTCTCACTTGTATATGCAGAATTCAGTTCAAGAACATGTGTAGAAGTTTAAACTGTGTAAATGCATCTGTGAGCAGATACTGTGCTGTTTTGAGATTTAGATACTCTTGTGAGTTTAGGTAGTGGTTTAAGTGCTTTGCTATTTGCTAGTGGCAGATTTGTAACAAAAGTAACAGCTAAAGTGTCTGCAATGGAAGACCATGAGGGTGACATGCAGATTAGTGTGTAGACTGTAATGTTATTTTAATACATGCAGGAGTTTTCCATACTCCTCTGTATGGAAGTGGGGCAATGTAAATCCTGATTTTGTTGCCACTCTTTCACATGACGAAAAGATCAGATCAAGAACATGAGAAATAGTAGGTATTATTGTGATCATAAACTGGATAATTTTAAGCAGTCCAGTAGGCTCAAACATTGTTTTGCCTTCCTGATAACCTTTTCAAGAGGATTCCTTGTGTATGTGGCAGAGTAATGATGTTATGGTGAATGTTTATGAATATTAGAAGTAGCCAGGCCTCAGACCTAGAGTAAATCAGTTGTGTTATGTGATGCACTGCAAAGAACTCATGTCTGTGTGGAGGAAAAATCTAATTTATGGAGTGATGTTATGTATACATTTTGACACAGTGATAGACTAAGAAAATGACAAGACACAGTGATAGACTAAGAAAATAATTTGTTGCAAAATAGTTCATTCAAGTTCCTTTTATGAATGAGAGGAGATTTTGAATGAGAAGATGCCTGTCAGATGGCTGGTAAACTTACTAGTGTGGTGTGAGTCTTTCTGTGAATCAGGCTTCCTTTTTGATGTTCTAAATTTTCTATTTGATATTTTAAGACTCTGCATTATTCAGGCACAATGCCCTTGGATAATTTTTGTAGTTCGTATTTCAATAGTAATGGGCATTGTAGTAGTTGTATTGTGGTTTTGGACAAGAATCTGACAGTAGGTGCACACGCACAAACTTTCATTTCATGAGTTTTTGATCTACCTTCAGCAAGTTGTTAAAGGAAGGCCTCTGCTTACAGTTTTGTCTGGATGAACAGAGCTAGTGAGAATTTACATGATGTGATTTTGAAGTTTCTAAGTTGGATATAATGCAAGGAAATTGGAGAAGCCGTATGTAGTAAAATGTATTTAGTCTGATAAAATTTAAAAAAACATATTCTATGCAAGACAATTGCAGATTTCCATCTTCCTGTGTGCCAGATGTTAATTTAAGTAGGAACACGTGGATATCAAACACACATTTCTGGGCATTTGAAATATCCCAGTCTTCAATTTTTCGTGATCTTGTAGTTATTGTTAAAAATATGTATAACTTATGTAATGCTGGAGATCAGGCATCAGATTTTAGAGCACTGATATTTAGAATGAGATGTTGTAGATGGAAATTTGAGTTCAATCCTTTGGAACAAAGGAAAAGTGTGTTGTATTCAGAGTTCTGGCCATGAATGTTATCCTTTCAGCCTGTCAAAAAGGAGATGTGGAGTATGATCTGGGAGATGGGGTTTGGGTTTCTGCTCTGTGGACTCTACCTATGGAGGCACAGAGCCTCTTCTGTCCCTGTGGTCTGAGCTGGGATCCCTCTCCACTTGGCACAGAGGTGGTGGCTGGTGTGAGTCTGTGCTGGAAGTCCTGTCCCACCCTCTGATGCCTTCCTAGATTCCAGCTCTCCAATGACTCCCTTGGTGCTCAGGCTGCTGGTGAGTGGGCACTAATGGGTGCAGGTAATTACCAACGGATGTTGGTAATTTTTTTCATAGAAAGATGTAGCTTGTGTGGGGTTTGGCAGGTTTTGTTTCAAGTACTTTATATAAGTAATCAGACTCAGTGTTTGCTGGATTCTTGTGATGAACTTCAATGTAAAGAACATGTGGTATTTTAACAATGCTATTGGTTTTATATAACATGCTGTTGTTATTATACTTTTGGTTTAAGACAACCCAAATAAGAACTAGGTGGATGAAGAAGAAAAATAATGTATGTGCAGCAGTGTTAGACCTTGTGATTTTAACTGGCACTAGCAAAAGGTGTTGTAAAGACTCATGGCTCAACTGGAAATGCAGCTTATATCTTGTCTTTCCTAGACTTGTACCATTCAGAGTTCCTGTCTCTAGAAAGTGTTTAGTAAATAATGACCTAGGCCCCTTCTTTCTTAACTTCTTTAAACAGGAAAGGGAGAATTCATCTCATCTGCTGTGTACCATCCCTCTTCTTAAGCCAGATCTTAGGCTTAGGCTCCTTACAACTATTAATCTTCATTAAGATTGGATCCCAAGTGCCTCTTGATTTGTTTTAGCCGTATGTGTCAGGATAAGGTGAACTGCACCCTGGAAATCACATGCTTCTGCTCTATCATTTCCAAAGGTGCTTTAGCTGACTAACTCGGGTATCTGTGCATCCATACAAATATGTGATCAGATAAGGCACATTGCAACAATAGAACAATTGCATTGGCTTTGCCAGCCAGGGCTGTTATTGAGGATAAAAACTGTTCAGGATGACTGAGGAATCTGATGTTTCATTGAGGATGCAGCTTCTGGCTGAATTTGTGTGTTGCTAAATTAGACTCTGTTTAAAAAGACTACACACATTTACACACCTTCTCTACAGGATTATTGTTTAAAAGAATCTACAGGATTATTCTTTAGAAGAATCTCCAATTTGCAGAGAAAGATTTTGAAAAGTATTCATTTACTTCATTTCTTTTGTCAAATGTCTGATTTTGAAGAGTGTATCTGCCTGTTTATTCTATCCTACTTGATTTATCCCCAAAAGATTGATGAAAATGACAAGGGGAAGCATTAATATGCCTACTATTGCAAAATATCCACTATATTGTAAATATCAATCTTGGAAGATTTTGTTTGAAAATTTTCAGTTGATTTGAGATGAAAAACCTTTAACATGTAATAATTAAAGGATATGTAAGCTTCTGTTTGGTTGAAAAACAGCTTACCTGCAGTTAGCTTTGATAGATGAATGACATCCCGGGGTCTTTAAAATCTCTTGATGACTAAAAGTAGTGGGAGAAAAGATACTAAATGTACCCAAAGAAGTTCCAGAGCTGTGGGTGTACTGCATGCATTTTGTAGTTTTTATGCTATAAAGTTCCAAATGCTTATTTTTTTAATAGTTTATCATTATCATTTGAAAGGGATGAGGAGGGAAGATGGCTGGCCTTTCCGAATTTGAAAATAGTAAATTTGAGGAAAACACGAATACACCGTATTTCTGTATTGTCCTACTCTAATGTTTGTGCACGCTCTTGGTTTGATATTAGATTCATTTGACTGGCTGCTTTAGTGCAAAGGCATAATGGGCAAACAAACAGCTTTTTGCAGTATGAGGGAACGATAAAACTGCACAATAAAACTGATAATTTGCATGTAAAGTGCACTTTAGGTAACTGAGTGTGAGATACACCTCACACTCATATGTGTGTTCACCTAAATAATAAAATTCATGTTCAGGTTTGTTACAACAAAGCTGCAGCTTCCTCTCTGTCAAATAGAGCATTCTGGTTTTGTGAAAGTGTATTACCAAAATATTCAACCTCTGGAGTGGACAAAAAGGGTGCATACTTGCTGAGGACTCAGTGTTCATAGCAAATCTGAAACTTCCCTCAGGTTTCAGTAAAGAAGATCCACCTGATAAAACTGGAATTGTAGACAGCTAATGGTTCTCAGCTCCTCTGAAATGTGGTGAGCTCTTGTTACAAAGGCTTTGCCAGCTTACGGTGGTTTGTACACAGCAGTGCTCCTCTAACTATGGTGTAAGGTTTAAATTAGCAACTAAGGGAGTTACAAAAAGAAAGGGACAGATATTACCTTATTTTTCTGAAATGAAAGCAAACACAAGATTCATATTAAGATTATATATATCTTGTTTAATTACATGGTACTCAGACCTTTAGTTGCCTCTACTTTACATGAGGTTTCCTGTGTAGGTGGTGAAGTCTTGCTGTATCAGTTCTGAGCATATTGATCCTTAGAATCCTGTGCTGGGGCTGTGTAGTGATATTTATTCTTTCTGCATTGGCTGCGGCTGAGGTACGTAAGGGGTATCTTTCCAAATCGGGGATTAATACCTTCATTCTTCTTGAGACTGTTATTACTTACAGCTTTTAAAAGCAAAGTTGACAGGACTTCTTAGCATCTGACTGGTAACTCCAGATCTTGAGGCTAACAGGGTGTATTCTTTAGATGTCCTATCTTGTATCTTTTGCAGTTGGTCACTTGATGGTTGTATTTATGCTTCCACTTCCTGACCTGACTACATACTTGAGTGTTCAAATGTTGAAATCCCTCATTCCATCTGCTGCTTCTGTGTTCAAGATCCTGGGTAGTTGCTGAGATTTAAAAGATTAAAGCAGCTCTGTGATGTTGGCAAATTTTCAGCAACAAGGTTTTTGCACACCACCATCAGTTCCTTGAGCTCCTTTCTGCTGTCCTTTTTTTGTTGCAAGATCTTGATACTGTAGTTCTACTTCCTTATCTGATAGTAAGTCCTCCTAAAAAGCTTTTGACCCAATCTCAGATGTTGGAATCACTAGTCAGAGTTGTGCAGGACATGTATTGTGATGTGTTGCATTCTTATCAACTTGCAGTGTAATCCACTTCTTTTCTGTGAAGCTTTCATGGTCACCATTGTGTCCCTATCTTGTTAACAGCAGTCTTCTGATGAATAAAACACTAAAGTTGAAAGATGAAGAAAATCCTGCTTCTCAGACTCTTTGTGGAGGAAATGGGTTGCCGATTTCCTGCTTAGGCTTACTGTCAGGCTCTCCTGGGATAAAAAAAGCTTAGGAGAAAAATATTAGGCAAAACTACTGGGAAAATAGCACTGTTAGGCATTTCTGGCAATTTACTGCAAAAGAGTAGTGAAAGAAAAAAATTAAAGATTTCGATCCAGCAGGTAGCACAGTAGTCCTTATAGTCTGTGTGATACAGACTGTTAAATGCTAGTGCAAGCTTAGTGGTAATGAGTTTCCAGACACGTCTGTTAAGGCCATAGAACTTGTTCCTTTTGAAGACTGATTTGTATTTAATGTTCATTATCTTTGAGCTATGTGTAGTCTAGCAGTAAAGAACAAATTAAGTGAAGTGTACCTCTTAAAAGGATTTGTCCTATTACTTTGTTATATCAGACCATATGAATTATTGAGGGGAAACGAAACCTTGTAGGTGCAGACAACCTTAAAAAGTGATACCTACAAGCAAACCTTTGCTTTAATAATTTTACGAATTCAGTAAATACCCGTGCTTTATTTCACTTGAATATTTTCTGCGAGGAGATGTCTGACTTGGGAGGAGTAGAGGAATGTTCTTTTTAACATTGAAGACTTGATTCCTGTTTCTCCAGGGAAATTTGAAATGCAGATAGTGCATGCTATGGACCTGAAAACTGGGCTTATTCATCAACATGATAATCTTCTGTTCAGGAAATGTGTTTCCATATTTCAATCCCCCAAACTCATACAAAATTTCTAGGATTTCGGGGGGGGGGGGGGGGGGGGTCAACATTCTGATTAAAAGCTCTACTCTTCATGTAGGGCACGTAGAATTTTTTCCAATCTATTGGTGAAACGTTTTGTGACAATGACCGAAGAATTAATAATGTAAGGAGTACTAGCATGCATGAGGAATTTCATCTTAGCGTGTCAGGGAGAGTTCATCATCTGTTCCTCCGTCTGGAGGGGCTCTGGGCCAGCAGGGAAAAAACTCTGCAGTCCCAAACCAGGACTTCAATGGGCTCTATGACAGGCTGCAACAGTGTTCTTTCTTCAGATCATATTGATGGTTGTGATACATCTCATAAGTTGTAAAACTCTTCTTGTATCTGTCTATGCTGTTATCCAAAGTTATTAGGCCTTAGTGTTCCATGTATGCGTCCTTTGTCCCTCAGTATGTCATGCTTCTCTTTTAATCTCTGGTTTTCTGATGCCATTACTCGTGTACCAACTGTATTCCTTCTTGGCATGCTGGTTAACATGCCTCTAGACACCTTTGTATATCTCACTATACATGAAGGAAATCAAATTAAGTATACAGTGATTGGAGGGAACCCTGAGAAGCCGGAGGGAGGTCTGCCATCCAGCAGGACCTCAGCAAGGTAGGGGAAAGCAAAAATGGGAGGACTTTGTCTGAAAAGTAACAACCCTGTACATCTGTGCTGGTGGACAGGGACCTTTGCAAGCTGGTGACCAGCAAATGGCCCTTGGTCAGCAGTGAAAAGTGGAAGTGTCCAGTGGCATCAGTCACAGTGGTGTGTGTGTTCCCCTGGCCTGAGGCTGCCCTCAGCAGCCAGTCTGTCTGTTTCTAAACTCATCTGTGAGTAATTACTTTGCACCTGAATGGTGATCCCAAGGTGCAACTGCGATGGGAGGAAAGGGAAGTGGAGGCAGAGGAAGAGACAAAGCAGACCAAATAGGTGACCAAGTGTAATATCTTCGGTGGTACACCTGCATTTTAATTTGCCTTTACATGACACTTACAGGTCATAGTCTATCCTCTGATTAATGTCTGCTGTCCATTTTGCTATCTGTCACCTTATAGGCTCTGACATAGAGGAGGGGACATTCCTGTAAATCATCAGGTCCATATTCTTATCTTGCACTTACATATCTCATTTCCAGGTTTTCACATTCAGTAGTAACTTTTTTTTTCAAGCTGTCTTTAAGGTGTAGTGGATGTTGGCTGAAAGGACGTCAGCTCTAGTGAAGTCTAAATTGTGCATTAAGGAGCTGTTCTGCACAGAATATGTGCAAGTAAGAGACCTGTGTCTTTCTAAGATTTGAGGACAAGACTTCAGCAATAATGCCATTGAAATTGCAGTGGCAAAAAGCCATTATTTCCATTTCATGAGTTCATATATATGAATATATTCAAAAGCCCCAGAATGAATAGCAATTGATTTTCTGACTTGTTCCTGTTCTTCTGCAAGTATATTCAAGAAATGAATCAAAACTTTTCTTAATTAAAAGAAAAAAAAAAAACCAAACATACACTATTGGAAAATACTTTACTATTGGCTTTTATTATTCTGAATGTTTTTTATAGTGATGTATTAATTCTAGAATTAATAATTATTAGTTAGTTGCCCATAGCACCTTTGACCTCTCCAATTTGTTGTTCATCAGCATCTGATTTGTAGTGACTACTGATTCCAGCCTCCTCACTTTCAGGAACACAATCTAAAAATGCAAGCTAGAATATGATGAATGAATGAGCAAAAGACTAAAGGTAGGATGTGGCTTCAATAGCAGTTAGATTTTGTTTGAAGAGGAGATGACTTTAAAAGCACTGGCGATCGCCACTCTTCTGTGAGAGCAAACAGGCCCTGCAGACCCCTGTCCGTGGCCACGGTGTGTGTGGTGTTATGGTCAGCAGTGTGTAGTGGATTACTCCAGGATAAATTGTTTCCTTAGCTTGTGTCTGCATCTTCTGATCTAAGAGTGACCCATTCCTTTTTTAGAGGAGAGTTTATCCATCATCATTCTGTTTTGTTCCTGGGATTCTTGAAGTACCTTCATGTGGAAGAAAGTCTTTTACTGGTCACT
Source organism: Coloeus monedula (assembly GCF_965178545.1). NCBI lineage: Eukaryota > Metazoa > Chordata > Aves > Passeriformes > Corvidae > Coloeus > Coloeus monedula. Next base: position 13,775,407 of record NC_138790.1, read on the forward strand.
TAATGGAGTGCCATGATGGACGTCAGAGTTCAGCTGTGCTTCGCGTATGCCAGGCTGGGTGACTGGTGACATTATCCTCATTGAAAAGAGCTGCAAGGCAGGTCTTGAGTTTTGTTCCATCATCTCCTATATTCCTCCTGCACTGCAGCTGTGCAGGAAGCTGTATCTCGCATACTGAACTGTGTTTTAGGGGGGTGGTGGAGGAGCACAGCAGAGGAAAGAAGTACATTCCGGAGAGTCCTCATTACAGAGCATGAAGAGTATGGGAGACTGCTCATTTATAAAAGCTGTCCTCCACCCTTAAGCAGCTGTTCTGGTTTTGTGCACTGCCATGCAGTATTTGAACATCTTGGGAAGCCACAGATGTTTGACTCATACACTGGACCTGATTTGATCCTTATTCCTAACGCTGGAGCCTTCTGGTTGAGATCATTCTTACGCAAAACTTGCTCCCAGCTCCCACTTCACTAAGGAGCAACAGTTTTGTCACGTGTCAGGTCTGGCACTTGGTCCTCAGCTGTTTCACCGCTGCTTCCTGTGTTTATAGCTAGACAGTGGGTCTTGGCTGTGGACGTGACATTTACTCAGAATTATGACAGTTTTCTGTGAACTTTATGCCTGACATGGATGTTTCAGAGAGAAATGCACCTTTGTATTCTGTGGCTTCAAAAAGTATTAAATTAAGGAAAACAAGGGTAGCATTAACATAGCACAGCTCAGATCAGCTGTTTTTAATGTATTGCTAGCCCAGGATGAAAACATGAAGAAAATTTTTGTGACTAGGTGGTACATAGTTGGATCTGTATTCTGATAGTCTGAGGGTATCTTCTCCATTGTTTTTATGCTTGTAATCCAGTATTGGAGTAATACTTGTGAATATGTTTGTGTGATTATAACTTCTACTGGTTTTTATGTGATAGAAACAGTGAAAGTAGTCATTTCTATGCAAAGAACCATAGAATTAAAGTGGGGTTTGGCTGGAACCCAACAGCTGTTTGATCCATATCCAGCTGTAGGGCCCAGATATGCCATCCCTCCATCACATGGCAGTGGTGGGAAATAGCCCAGAGCACCAGCTTGGTGCCTCAGGGGCCTGTGGCATTTCAAAGATCTGCAATGAATTGGGTGATAATGAGGTGTATCTCTTCTTTCTCCCATGATACCTCTATCTGCTTCTTTTTGCTTGACCTACCCTTTCAGTTTTTTGATGTTCTGTTGTTGCTTCTTCCAGTTGAGCTTATTCTGTCTTACAATTTTCCTCTTGGAATAGAGGTTTAATTACTTAACAGATGTGTTGTCTTCTTTTCTGCCTGCTCTAACTCCCTTTATCTCTGTTCTTCATTTTGAATCTTAGACTTCTATCTCCACAGGACTTAATGAGCTAAAACTCTTTGCTAGTTAAAGACACTAAAAAAAAATTCTTATCAGATCTTGCTGCAGTTCTGTAAACAAGCTACTTAATCATGCTTTTATGTTAATGCCAAAGAAACAAATAAAAATTTGTTTCACTGTGATTATAAACAAACAAATACAAAATTGCAGTCTAAATATTGAGATGCTTTTCCTTCCTTTGGGTTTTGGGGTTTTTTTAATTCTCCTTAATGCTTTCTGAAACAAGATTAGCTGGAGACTTAAATGGAAATGAATCCTTTATGGAAGAAAATAAAGAAAGTAAAAGAGAAGTTGATGTTGCCTGAAATCCTTCATGGTCTGAAGCTAGAGAAGAGGGAGAAGCCAAAATGTAGCTGCAGGGATTGCTTAGATATAAAACCTAGGACATAACTGTGGGAATGCATTGAGGTACAAGAACTGGAATGCAACTATGTGTAGTGAAATCTGCAAAAGCTGGGAATGTCATGCTCAGTGTTTGAGATCTGCAAGCAATTGGCAGCGTTTTTCAGAACTGTTCTTGTAAAAAAACTGCTTTTCCTGAGCTTGGGGCCTGATCCAGTCTTTTTTTTTTTGTGCGTGTGTGTGTCCTTGGCTTGTACTTATGTGAACTAGAATGGAATTAGCAAGAGACAGTAAAGCTGTGGTTGTGTGTAGTCTCTCCTCAGTGGTATAAAGTTGGCTTAAGAAATTCCTGCTCCATATCTTTCTTCCCTGCCTGTATAACTTTTTCCAGGAAGAGTTGAGTTTTTTTTGTAGGACTGAAATATGAAATGTCTGATCCAATTTTCCAAAAAGCATTACAGAAAACTTCCTATTACTTTTTTTTTTTCCCTAAGGCAGGCTACTACTGGTAAACAGTGTGGCTTCATGAACATTCCAGTTATACTGGAATGATTGAAAGAAGGGGCACCCTGTGATGGGAGCAAGGGCACTCCTTGTCAGAAATGAGTCCATTCAACTCTCAAGGCAATAGTCTGATGAAGCAGCAATGTTCATGGACTCTGAATAAGTGTCATCCATCCTCAGTCTTCTGTTTTTTCAGGTAGCAATAAGGAAGGAGGTGTCCCAAGAAACAAGAGCTTTCAAGCAAAAAAAAAAAAAAAGCAGTGTTTTAGCAATGCTCCATGAAAGCAGCTTTTACTGGCAAGTTAAATTTGACTGGCCTGGAAGATTCAACCAGTCTAGACTAGAGGTAAATGATCCAATCAGCTGTGCCATCTGAACTTCCTGCAGGTTAATTGACACATGGCAAGTGCTGTATTTTTTCCTAATCTCATTGCAAGGTTATTCATGAAGTAGCTGCAACATTTGCAGGTTTGAGCGAGGAGGTCACCAAAAGAGTAAAGAAATTTCCCTCAGACTTTTAGTTTCTTTCCTTTGTTGTTAGCTTCAAATGTATAGACTATTGTCTATAGGAGAATAGAAGAAACCTATTTTGGTGTGACAAATATTAGGATTGATAAAATTTGATCTCAAATCTTTATCAATAAACAATTTTTTGTCAGTGATGTAGTTTTTCTTTTTACCATCGAATTTCCTGCAATTCTTGTGGTTCTTTAAAATCTATGCTGTTTTATAGCTGAAATTTAAGAAAAACTGTCACGGCAATAAATGAGTTAAATGAATGAGTGTCTGCCCCTTCTCCCCAGATTCACAGTATTTCTGTGTTAAATTTTAAAGGAAAACCTCTTTTATGCTTGCAGGGCAGCTTTAGAAGAGGTAGAAGGAGATGTGACAGAGCTGGAACTGAAACTTGACAAGGTAAGCTTTTAATTCAACAAGGTTTGTTCTTAAAAACATCAGAAGATACGTTTCGGTTTTGTTTTAAAATTCACAGCTGGGAAGTGTCAGTGGCCGACCAAACACTCTGCTCGTGCAGAGGAAAGGGATCCAGGTCGAGCTCCCAGCTGGGGCTTGGAAGCCAAGCTGGAGCAAAGCAGCACCGGGCAGCTGAAATCGCGGCGTGAGCTCGCTGCTTCCCCCGGCTGAGGCTTCGGCTTGTGCAATTCCCTCCTGACCCGGCCCCTCACTGCACCCCTGTGACAGCCCCGGGGGAGCTGCGAGCAAACTCCTTCAGCTTTCACGGGACGCAAAAGCCGGGCCTTGGTCATCGCTGCACCGAGAGCCTGTTTTACCGCAGCGGCATGCTGTGGGGACGCCTGGATACTCTTTGTTTTAGAGGTTTAAAATCCAATCTTTCTGTCTTTGGTAATCTGAGGCACAGCAGCCAGGTATATATATCCTTCACTGTTGTGTGGAGGACCTGACTACTGTAAAATTCATCCTGCTTTTTGTCATACTTTGTGCATGTATGTAAAATATTCTATGTAACATCTTTTCAACTCCTTACTATCTGTTTATTGGTTTCCTCACTTTTGGAAGCTTTTGTTATTTCTTTGTTAGTATTTTGAGAGTGGCTTATTTTTGGTTTTCATCTCTATAAAGTCTTCTTTCCTTTGCATTTATACTAAATGTTTTAAATTATTTTTATCTATGTTTTTACATGGCAGGCAGATGTCATTTGTTTACCTCCTTAACTGCTTTTTGAATGCAACCTTTTTTTCCTGCAGCTGTGAGCTGGCTGCAGAGAGCTAGAAACAAATAAAGATGGTGTCCAACCTGAAGACTTATTGTTTACTACTTGTAATAATATTTCTAGGTTTTTGTAGTTAATAATCTAACAATTTGCTCTTGCAAAATAAATTCAAGATCCTTAATTTTGATTTGATGTGCATCTTGGTGAAACTGATGGGTATAACACACATTTTTACTGTAGGGGTGTTGAATCTGTTTTGGTAGATCAAACAGAGTAAGTATTTAAAGGATCTGAAAAATGTATCTTGTAAGTTTGGCTTTTCCACCAGTCTGAAAGGATTGTTTTTGGGAAAAAGAATTTTCAAATTCCTTAAATGGCATTATTCAGGGCCTTGTAGTACAACACTACAGTTGAAAGCCAAGCTTTTTGGGTGAGCTGAAGCAACGCCTGAGGGTGATAATTTGTCTAGGCTTGGTTGGTAACTTTTTCTGCTCAGTTGTTCACAGTAAACTTGGTTTTATTGTCCCACAGTTTTGACTTTGGGCTATGTTGTCTGCAGTTTTTTCCTCTCTGGAAGAAAGCAAGCTGGGTTCAGGCTTGTGAACTATAATCAAAGGTGAAGGAAAAAGGTTAATGTTGATAGTGACTTTTGTTTTTCTGTCCATTGTTCAAGCAACTTGGACATTCATCAGAATCTGGGACATCATGCTCAGCTTTCCATTTTTCCTAAGGATCTGAGTCAGCATAAAAATTACTGGGTAACTAAGGCAGGAAGGATGCTTGAGTGGTTTCTTTGCCCCAACATAGGATCAAGTACTTCTACGTTGCTTTTCATGAAAAATTTGTTTACCATCCTTGAAAAATCTTTCAGAGATGAAGGTTCAATCTCTGATTTTATTCTTAGCTTGGCTTAGGGTGAGAGAACTCAATCATAATACGGCCCTTCTCAAGAGAGCATCTTGACCATTGCAGTAATCACTCTTTCTTTCATTAATGGCCCAGTGCATAAAAGGTTCAAGAAGTGGGAAAACATCAATCAGAAGATACTGAGGACCTTCCTATCAGACTCTGCAGTACCATGAGAGCTAAAGTGCTGACTGAAGCAGTGAGTGGTAGGGATGGAAAGCCATCAGAGATTAGTCTGTGAGTGAAAACATGATTGATTTCACCTTCTGAGGTGTAACCATGCTCTTCAGCCGTGCTTTGTGCACAGAGCCTTTTGCTTTCCTGTGCCTATATTCTGAGTGTCTTAGAATGAAACAAATGGTGTGGGTTTCTTTTTTGTTTGTTCTGTGGTGATTTTCCTCAGAAACCACAATACCCTCATCATTTGCTTGGGTTCTAACCAGTTATGTTTTAGTTGCTGTACTTTTTGCCCCTGTAAAACTCTCTCTTGAAGTATGTGCAAAATCTCAGTTAACAATGAATCAAGTAAAAAATAATTAAAAAATTTATAGAGTGGTAACTTTCCCAATGGCATATCAGTTGACCTAGATTAGTATTTTTATAGCTGTAACTCTACAGTAGAAAGCTTTTCATAGAATCTGAGGCTGAGAATTTAACTTTTGAAATCTTTATTTCATAGCCTTAACTAAGCTCCGTGTATTCATGTTTATATGATGGTGTAAAAACCAAACAAAAATAAGCCTTCCACTTTCTCTTTTTTCATACTCATTTTAGCTGGTGAAGCTTTGTATTGCAATGATTGATACTGGAAAAGCATTTTGTACAGCCAACAAGCAGTTCATGAATGGAATTCGAGACCTTGCACAATATTCCTGTAAAGATACATTGGTTGAGGTAAGTTCTTTGAGGTGAAAGTGGAGGGAGAGAAACACAGCATAAAAAGGGTAAAATGTAACAGTTGGCAAGAGAATTAGTTGAAGTTTATAGTATTATTTGCCTTTTAGCTCCTTCTTCTGTGGTATCTCTTTAAGTGTGAGGTTTTTTCGGCTGTGGTTCACTGCAGGTGTCTGTGCTGTTTAGTTTCAGCAGTGACAGGGGTCTCCCAAATTTCAGAAAATATGTATTAGATTAGTGTGTGTGCTGATGATTACAATGTTAACCAGGTTTTTTGGGTACGAGTATTAAACATGAAAAATATTAAGAAGTGTCATATTAAATATTGTAAGTTAATGTTTTAGATTATGTGAGCTTTCCAGATCTTTAGTTAATTTTTAGTTTTTCCTGCTTTCCCTCAGTTTGGTACTTTTTATACAAGTAGGTAAAAACATTTTTGTTGCTTGTATCTTTAATAGATTTATTTGATATTACAGCCATGTTATCCTTCTAGCATTATGGTTTTAGTCTCATAATCATGCTATAAAGAAAATGAATTTCTGAGTTCTTTACTGAAAAGGTGTAAACCTCTGAAATGTTGCTTTTGTGCTGTGTGTTTAGTTGGGCTTAACTTAAACCACTTTTATTTTCTCTTTACAGACCAGTTTGACGAAGTTCTCTGACACCTTACAGGAAATGATCAATTATCATAATGTGAGTATTTCTAGCTGAAATAGATAGCTCACCTCCAGTTACATTTCATAGTAGATTAATGGTAAAGCTTTTCTTGTTGATAGTGTTTGCAAAGTAGTGGTTTAAATGGTGTTCAATAACTCTGGTTTTATACTTATAAATACTTTATGGCTGTTTTGTTTACAAAGTATTTATGAATATCCCCTTTTCTATAGATTTCTATCTTGGTTTATTTTTCATTTGGAATTTGTAAGCTTTGGTGCTGTAAGACAGTAAATACTGAATAGTTCCATCTTTTTGAATCAAACTGATGGTAACAGTTACAGACTATGAGCTTATACCTTTGCTGGTCTGAAATAATGATTGCCTTTTCCATAATTGCTACTTTTTTCCCCTATCCTTTATAATACACAAAGTGAAATACCTCTGATTTGCATATAGTTTTCTTTTTAGAAGTATAGCAGATTTAGACAAGTGTGGAGAAAGGAGAAAATGCTAGGATTTAAGACTAATAGTCATTTTTAGCATGTCAGAGTTAGTCAGAAACTTCAGTTTTCCCTGTGTTGAAAACAAATTGGTTTTTTTCCTCTAAAGAGTTTAGTCTTGTATTCTGAAAGCCAAAAGGATGTGTTTGTTCTTCTGTTTTCTTCCTCTTCCATTGGCCCAACTGCTCTTCGTTAATTTCCCAGTAAATTTCTGGAAACCGGTTGAAGTGTCTCCAAAGTGCTGAAAATATGCAGGACACTTAAAATGTGGGTTTTTCATCCACTAGGAGCTTTAAATTTGACAAGGTACAGAGAATGCAACACAAGTTTGTTAGCATTAACTTAGCTTTCCAGAAGTGTCTGATTAGGCTGGGTTTTTTTAAATGCATGCTTTTAAAAAGGAAGCAAAGCAGGTTGACAGCATTGTGTTTGATTTTCTTTCCATTATACAAAGTGTACATATCTGCACCTGATCTAATGAAAGCTGTAAAGAAGGGAGTAAGTGAACTGTGGCTATTGCATTTTAGAGAGAAGGGAGTGGAAAGGTTCAAAGCAGCAGGAGTGGGACCAAGTATTACTTTCATGTCAGCAATTTCTGCAGATTAGATGGGGCAGATGAACCCAGGCTGTCCCTGTTTGACACTCTTCATCACACAACTTGCTGCTGGTTACCCTCTTAATCATGTCTTTTGTCTATGGTTTGCTCTTTTGGACACCTCTGACATAGGTCCTATATTGTTGGTGCTGTTACTTTATGTGCTCATGGCTTGCACAGCTTTGGTAAAATTTGGCACAGCACAGCTCTCCCGTTTGGGCATTTTGAAGGCAGAAAGTAAAGAACAAACCATATTAAAAAAGATTTCTTTTGAGATCTAAATAGGATCTGAGTTCTGTCCTGCTTTTTTTTTCCCCATCCATGCTCTTGCTGTGCTCAGGCAGAGTGAGAACAAAGTGGCTTTTACCAGAGGCACAAACATCAGTAGTGAGGCACAATTGCTTTGCCAGACTTGTTGTGGTCCTGCATTGCTTTTTGTGAATCTACTTAGTTCAACAGGGCTTCCTGGCTCAGAGTGACAGGTCTGTTGCTGACCAAGTTGACAGAGCCATCAGGAGGGAGAAGAAGCTAGAGGAAGAAAGAGGAAAGAAAGGATGGCAGGGGTAGGAGATGCTCCCATTGAGTTCTGGATGACTGTCAGTTTTTTCATGTGAGGCTTTGCTACAAATAAGGCCAGGGACCAGACTAATGCAGCATCTTCACTGATTCAGCAGTGGGGGAGTAGCTGTGACAGCTTATGGCAAAGAGCAGCTTTCTTAGACTTTGAGTGTATGAAAGGTAATGTGTTGACAAGGCTGTAAATGTGATCAGATCGTGGTCTGGACACTTCTTTCTGTTCTTTATGGGGAAATTATGTGTATGTATTTTTCTGCCCAGCACATTTTTTTCTCTTCGTTACTGTAAGCAGAATGCAAGGCTCATATTTCTGGGAGTCCTCTAATCATTTGAGTTCCCATCTGGTTTTATCTTTTGGTATTGATCTTGACTGGTGCATTCCCCAGGCGCTGGCAAGCTTAAATGTCAGCAGTGGGAGTAGTCCCAGCATGACTTCCAGTTTGTCAAGAAGTTCTTTATTCTAGTTGTCTGCTTTTCTGGTTTCCCAAAGTGGGAATTCAAACAGGATCTTCCATGTGTTACTGGTAGATACAGGACAATTCTGGTTGGTAGGGGCCTCAGGAGTTGTGAGTGGTTTGACTGCCTGCCTAAATCAGGGTCAGATCTGAGGTTGGAGCAGGTTCCTTAGGGTTTATCTTATTTGGTCTTGAAGACCTCCAAGCATGGAGACTGGATGCAAGGTGCAGTACCACTGTTAATGAGTGACTTAAACTCAGTCATGATTTCCTTCAGTGTCTCTAGAAAAGAGAGATGAACTGGTAAAGGTTTAGCTGTCGGTACATGGCATTACATAGCTTCTCATTTCCAAATCTTAATAAAGAATCTAAGACTGAGAACATTTAAAGAAAACACTTTAGGCCTTAAACTTTGAGTTTTTGACTTGCTTTTTCAATAAAATTATTTAATACTTCAAGATCTTTACTTTTTGTGAGAGATTCTGTTCAACTGGGCCAGCTACAACTTTCTTTTGTTCTTTCACATCTTCATTTTTGTGATGGTGCCTTGTGTATTTTTGTTATACAGAATGGGAGGTGTAGAAGGGTTGGGAATTGGGGCAACATTTGTTGTCTGCACAATGAGAAGTGACAAAAGGATTTGTCCAGTAGCCATTGACCTGTTCCATTCCATCCTAAAGCTCAGAGGGCAGATGTGAAGCTGAAGGAATGTGTGTTTTCATTTTCCAGGTAGAATTTTTTGGGTCATAGGGGAAAATACAAATTGTCTCACATCCAGGTGTGATTTGGCCTTAAAGAATTAACAGATATCTTAAACTTTAGAATTTGAATGAGTTGATTATGTGCCCACCAGCCCCCAGCCTCCCCAAATCATAAGAAATTTTGGAAGCATTGCTTAGATTACTTATTCTTAAAAAGAAGAATCAACCATTCCTTTTAGTAGTCCAACAGTGGGTGGTTTTTTACAAACATAATATGTAAAGGAGCTGGTACTAGATACTCATGTATGTTACATTTTCAGCAATAATTTCAATCCATGGGTTTGGGGTTTTTGCCAGAAGTTAAGAGCGTGTTCTTTCTATGGTTTCATTTGTCTTTACTTGTTGATAAATTGTGAAAGTCTAAGAACTAAAAAAAAATGTTCCTTAACATTCAAAGTTGTTTCTTTGGGAATATTACTGTACAATTAACATAAATAAATTTCTTCTATGAAACTAGGCGTGTCTCATATCATCAGGATGAGAGAATAAGATGCCAGGAGCTCTTATCTCTCTTTAGAACCACAGTCTTTAGGAAAAGAACAGCAAAAGATGTTTGGTTTGTGTTATTTTCCTTATTTTCTTCCTTATCTTTTATTTATTTCAGAACTACTGTGAAGGGTTTTATATTTTGATATTAGAGACACAGTGGTTTAATAATAATTCTTATTTAATTCTGTGTAATTGCCATTTGTATTTCTGAAATCAGAAGGTGTGAGTACCTCTAAGTTACTGACCTACATAATAATGCTTTTCTTTCAGATTCTGTTTGACCAAATCCAAAGATCAATTAAAACACAGCTTCAGACTTTCGTTAAAGAGTAAGTTAATTTGCAGTTGTAATGGGAAAATTATGCATAAAATGGAATTTAAAACATCTGATTTGAATGGGTTGGTGAAACATCCTTCCTGTAAATAGCCACTCATAAATTGAGAAGTGTGTTTGTCAAAATTTGGAAGGTTTTGTCAAAAATCACCCCAAATCACGGAGGTTTTAGATCCAGCTACAGAAATGTTGCAATAGGATAAGTTACTGATCCAATTACATGTTGTAGTTGTTTAAGCTTGAGGGACAAAAGCTTTTCCCCAGTAAGCATGTGTTCAGTTACATTTCAATTTTGCCCTTTCGTTGGAAAAGAAGGACAAGAAGCTTCTGTGATAATTTGTGGATTTCCATTTGACCCAAGTATGTATTGGAGAACATAAAATATGAAAAAGAAACCAGCTATAGCAGTCATGAGCTTGGTCTGACTGGTGTAGCTTTAAATGCTTTTTCATGCTCTGAATTCATTTGTTATCCATATTTCCTTTTTCCATAGAGATATTAGGAAATTTAAAGATGCAAAGAAACAGTTTGAAAAAGTGAGTGAAGAGAAAGAAAATGCTCTGGTGAAAAATGCCCAAGTTCAAAGAAATAAGCAACACGAGGTAGAGGAAGCAACCAATATTTTGACTGCAACACGGAAGTGTTTTCGACACATAGCTCTGGATTATGTTCTTCAGGTAAGGGCAGCAATAAAAGTTACTTTTCAAAACCTTTTGTTACATGTAGTCAGAGACACGTGCTTTACAACTGTAGGAGTTCTTTTTGTAAGCTTATTGGAAGCTGTGAAGATTCATGGAAAAATCAAGACCTTTATCTGCAAGTAATTTCTTCTTTAATAAAAACTGAGTAAAATTAGTTGATGCGTTCTTATTGCTTTAATGCTCTGGTATTTAGTGCCCTTGCTGCAATGACACAGTTTAATTTTCAAGTTGAACATTAATTTTGAAGAAAAACCAGTATTTGCCTGATACTTACCTAAATGTTTCTTGAGTTGGATATGCTGCAATTTCTTATATATTTAAAGTAAAAACTGTAACCTAGCCTAGGAAATACAAATTACCTGAATAATTCTGATCTAGGGTGTTGGGTGCTACTGCAGTTTCAGCTGCATGGTTTGGGTTGTATCCCGCTTATCTAGATGCCTCGGAGTTTGGCATTGTGCTGTAAGGGGAGTCAAGAACTTAACTGTCCTTTACCTTTTTTGTGAAGATCTCCCACAGGGTGTTGAGAGGTGTTCTTTGTCATACTACTTTGAATCCTGTAATACAGTAATAAATGTTCTCTTGATAGTTAAAATTCATCTGCTTCATACTTGCCCTCAACTACAGCAAAACAGCATTATTGCACCTCAGATGGTATGAGAGGTTGGAGGCTCCCAAATGGGTCTGAGCTTCTCCTGTGATCAAACACAGAGCAGTTCTTTACAGTTAAGCTGGTTTTATATTAGACATTATCATCTTGATTTGTGACAGTTTGGTCAGTTATTTAAATCTTAACTGACTTTTCTGTAAATTGCACTATGAGCTGTAAAATGAAGTGGAGCCTATCAGCCAGGGCATGTTCACAGGCGTGGTGGTCAGTGGTCAACTCTGAGCTCCTGCTTTTTGAACACTGAGGTCATTTTTGCATTTAAAAAGTCATGTGAATTATGCCCCACAGGACTATTTGTAGTAACACTGAATGGTGTGGGGGAAGCTGGCAGTCACCACTGTAGTAGGTCAGTTCCTTGCGTGCACACTGAACTGCAGGTTGTTTGCCTCCTAGAATTTGTATGCTCAAAGTATGAGCAGTTCCTGGGATAAAGATGCATTCAGGGAAGAGTTTCAGCATCTCTTAACATGGACAAAAATGAATTCAGCTTTAGGAATTCTTTCTACTTGCATGATTCTTTTGGGAAAATGGCTTCACAACTATGGTCTCCTTGTAGATAGATTGGCTTTAAACTGTAACTCAAAACCTTTGCTTTCCTTTTATTTTTATTTTTCTTTGCCTCACAGGCTGAGGGTTTATTCTATAAAAACAAATCTTAATTATTTTTGCTGCAGAAGGTTTTCCAAAATAATGACCACTTAAGTATAGAAGTACAATCTGGTTTTGATTATAGCTTCAGCAAGTTTATTTCTTTTGCTGAAATTCTGAACTGACATAGAGGTGTTAAATTACAAAATCATGCCTGTTTCTGCTAAGTGGGTCTTTTAAAGTAAAATCTGTAGTTCTGAATGGCAACCTTTAAAGATTAGGGAACAAAAAAGATAGGGGAACCAGGTGACTGTGAAAAATCAGGGGTTTTTTCTATATAATGTGAAATTCCTCAAGTTCTAGGGCAACACCATTAGTCAGTGACTTCACGTGTGTGCATGGAAAGTTACTTACTGAAATTAATTGTGTTCTTGCTTGCCTGGAACTACTTTTGGGACACTTAAATAGTGTGAGTCTGAGGGGAAAAGTAACCCTGCCCCCATCCTTCCCTCTGCCCTGGCAGCAGAGAGCAGCGCTGCTGAGAGCAGCTTCTGTAAGGAGTTGGTGGGCTGGCTTAGCTCACATGGTTTGAAACATCTTGAATTCAGTCTCTTGAAAACGGGTACCAATTTTCCTTGCTTGCAAGGTGTATTATATTCATTCTAGCTAGCATGAGGTGTCTTGTATTTTCCTTTCTGGTGTGAGATAATTGTGACTATCACCATGAAGCTGAAGCTTTGCAAGTGTTGTCCGATTACATCACTGTGATATCATGACAGAACTAGAATGCATCTTCTTTTAAAAGTACTTTGGGAAGTCTGATATTGAGCTATCTTCTTCCAATGTTTTTAGCTTGGATATTTGGGGATTACTGGGGGAAAAATTGCAAATAAAATAGGAAGTTTAGAATAAAAGGAATTGCTTGTTTGTTCTTTTTTCTTAGATCAATGTTCTTCAATCTAAAAGGAGAGCAGAAATCTTAAAATCGGTAAGATATACTTTATCCTCTATATATCAAGTATTTTAAGCCATCTGAAATTAAAAATATGGCCACAAAGCAGTATGTTAAAAATGTAGTTCTTTTATTAATCAAAATGTTATCAGTACATTTGGCAATTTGGTGACTGTCGGTTTGGCCTTTACTGTAACTGGACATACATATTTAACTGTTTTTGACTATCCTTTTGGTTCAGATTTGAACACTTACATGTTTTCACTACTGTTGATCCCTTGGTATATGTTTCATGGTTAAAATCAAACTCTGCCAAGTATTCTGCTGTTTAGGTCTGGTTTATTACTTTGTAAACAGTAAGTGCTACTTACTTCTAAGATGACTTCTGCTATTTCTAAGAAGAGGGCAAATTTTAATATGAATAGTATATCTGCTAAATTAATATAAAGCTATATTTGCGTGCCAATTTTCTTCACATTGTATTCCCTTTTTTACTTTACATTATCTCTGTTAAAAGTTTATCGAGGTAGAGAGTGACAAATTAAATAGTGCTTTCAAATGTCTGAAGTTGCTCTCCCATAATTTTCTTAATTCTTTAAAAAGTAGAAACTTCAGTTGGGCTGACTTATAACTGCTTGCTATTCTGCTCTGCACCGAAGTTGTTTTCTATTTTAAGGCTAGACAGTCTTCTCAGCTATGTTTATAAAGGTTATGGGTTTGGATCATCAGTAAAATATTCTGTAGCTTTCTCTAGCTTACATGTCCCAGTTAAACAGGAGATAACAAAAATTTCAGGTGACATTAATTAGAGGTAGTTTTCTGCCCATTAAGTAGATTTCTTTTGTTTTCCTCATGGGGTTAATCCTATCAACTGATTTCTGAGGTTTTTGGCTTGGTTCTTTGCTTCCTTTACCTTGCATGTTTATTTTACAACATTGGAAGCTCTATGAGGTATTGATGTAAAACTGTCAGGACACGAGAGGAGAAATTAAACCTGAAATTGTAGGTGATTTATGTGAATTAAGTGACATATTTAGGTGATATGTGATATAACTTTCAGGAGAATAAATATTTACTTTGTTCCTTCTAGATGTTATCGTTTATGTATGCACATCTGGCTTTTTTCCATCAAGGCTATGATCTGTTTAGTGAACTTGAGCCCTACATGAAAGATCTTGGTGCACAGGTAAGAATTTTTTTTTTTAAATTCATAACTATACACTGAAATGGAGGAAATCTTGATATATGCCTACATATCAGGTACTTCATAGATTTATTCAACAAAAAGGGAATTGTAGTATGATAAAGGCAAAGCATAAAGAATATACTGTAATGAGAGGGATGAAAATAGTTGCAAACTGAAAGTTGTCTGTTTACTAAAGTTAATACTACCTTTAGGATTTACATACTTTAGCATAGCCATGTACTGCTCTGTGAGGTACATTGTGATATTCAGGACACAGGATTATGTGGATTTCAAAATTTTTATATATGACCCAAGTTTATAAGTATATCTAATAATAAAAAATAAATTAGGCTGGTTTTCCATCTACTCATACGCTTTATTTACTGTATAAATTATGCAGTCTGCATAATTAAACTTTGGTGTTTGCAAATATAACTTTGATGTTAGCAAGTTAGACCATAAAACAGAAGTATGATTTTAATAAGTAGTGCAAAACTGAGTTCCTACATGGACTCCTTCTTGCCCAGTTTTGTTGTTTAAGAACACACAATTGTCGTTTTTGGGTTTTCAGTGAGGGACTCATGAAAAACTTAGATGGACTACTGCCAGCTGCACACAGGAGACACTGAAAATGGTTATGGAAATAGAATAGAACATACAGTATTCAAATGAAGATCTGTCTGTGGTGCAGGAAGAAGACTCAGCAATGTCTTGACTTGTTCTTCAGTGCAAGTTATATGAGCACATCTTACTTGCCTCTATCTGAGGACTTGCAACAAGTGCTCTGATACAGACCCCTCTATTGCCACTTCCCAAACAAATCCACAAAGCAGCCAACCAAATTTTTAAGTGTCTGTCCAGGTAAAAAAAGCAAATAAATGACAGCAAACTTCTACATTCATCTTGAGTAGATGTCATTGAATGTCTAAGAGATGAAATTGTTCTGAGCTGGTTATTCCTGCCACCACGCTGTTGTCATCTGTGCCCCTCAACCTCCTTCTGCATCTGTGCAGTGAAGCAGATTGGGAACTGTAGAAAATAACTCCAACATCCAATGGCTGAATAGTTATTTTTCTGCTAGACTAGGCCCCAGTTGGGTTACTGTGGGTCTTAATTACGTGTAGAAACATGTCAGGTCTTGGTGTAATAGGGACACTTGAACAGTTCAGGTGGATGTTGCTTTTCCATAGTAGTGCCCTTTATTCTTTCACACCCTTCCGGTCTGGGTTGTAACTGTTGAACTGTAGTGTCTGGTAGTATAATGTGTGTGTCCTGTACTTCTGTGGAAGAGGGGACAGGGAAAGGAGACAAAAACTATGGAGTTGATAGTGGAGTTGATAGTTATGCTGTCAGCCAGGCTTCAATGTTTCCATTTCATTGACATGAGTCGAGCAAGAAAACACAAGGTTATTTTTGAATGTCTGGTCATGCTTTTGCTTGATCTGGTGAGGAGCACTGTGTAGCATTCATTTTGGTGCTGGTATCATAGCAACTGAAGGAGTTAAATTTAGAAAATCCATAGCTAAGAATGTTTTAAATATATCGCAGATGGAGCAAGGATAGAATGAAGACCCTAAAGTTGTACAACTTGCGGAATTGTTCTTTTGTAGCTGACCTTGGCATTTAAGTAATGGATATTTTTCATGACCGAAGAAGATTTGTAAATAATTGTTGAAAGTTTTAACAGTTGATGGCTTTGCAGCTTGTACTGGTTGAAGCTTCTGCCTTTAGCAAAGTATGTTGTGACATAACAAGGATTTGCTGGATTTTTGTGAAAATGCTGTTAGATTCCTTCTGTTGGTGAGTTTTCATTCCTAGGTAAATTTTATGTATGATCTTAATTACAAGGGTTAACAGCATCTGAAGTAAAAAAATTGATCTTAAATAATATAGCTATAATTTTGAATTATTTTTATTTGTATTTTCAAAAGAACTGTTTTACTGTGATGGAATAGGATTAAGCAATTTTGCTTTCTGTATACTTCAGGTCAGGGTAGGATCCCTTGGTAATCAGATCACTGAAGGGGAATCTTTAGTGTGCAAACATGATACGAGCTTTTGCGTGGAAACTATGGTATTTGGTACTTTTCATATGAAGTATGTTATTAGCTTAAAAAGAAAACATTTACATTTTCATTGAGACGACTATTCAAAAAGCTAAATATTTTAGTCTGACTTAATTCTCCTCAGAATAGAATCCTCCTCAGTTAGAGCATTATGTTTATAAAAATACATTTACCAGTGAATGCAATAGTATGAAAAACCTAATGTTCTGAAAATTTTCCAGTAATGCTATAATGACTGGGATTTTGATAGTTTAGTTGTGATTTGCTACATGTGTTGATAGTTGTATGCTGCTGGTCTCTTTTAAGAAATTGACGTGCTGCTCACCTGAGTGGAAAGGAAGAAACTGGTTTGAGCTTGCAGACAGGAACGGTGCAATGCTGTCTTCATAGTAAAAAAAGTAACTGATGGAATGAGCTGCTGTTAAGAACTTTGTTTTGGCTGTGGTAAATGTATCCTCAAACACTTGTATTCAAGATAAATTAGAAGTAATTGCCCTACCCTGAGTGACTGCCTTCTGTTTCATCTAATGGGGTAGAAGGAAGAATTTCTTGGGGGCCATGCGCAGTTTCCTGAATCTGAAATTTTAGCAAGGAACTTGATTCCTATAAAGCTTTGAACAGCGCTTGACCCAGTTCTCGTCTTTATCACAAAAGAAAGGGTTTCCCAAGGATTCTTGGTGCAAAAAAGCCTTTGAGCCCATTTAGAGGCTCTTGCGTCATTTTTAAGTCCTATGGCTACATAAATGTGGCATCTGGTCACTTCAGTATGTTCATGTTCACAAATACCTGTAAAGGTATGAAAGTGCTGATATGGTTTTTTGAGCCAGAGGGGAAGACAGGAAGAGAAGAGTTTAAAAAAGTAACAGAGTATGGAATTGAATCCAGATGTTTCAGCTTTCTGATGGCTCCATAATTGTTGGAGACTGTCTAGCACAAGGGTGTAAGAGCCTGTTATTGTCCCTTTTTTTCTCATTTATATCATGTCAAGCAGGGGAAGTAAAAGACTGGGGAAATGGCCAGAGTTGGCAGGGCCTGTCACTTGTGGTTCTGAGAGGGGGTGGAGGGGATCCTATTTGTGTGAGGATCAGAGGATCTGTTAGTCATCTCTGCTGTCTGCCAAGTGAGTGACCCAGCTGGGAGCTGGTGCTGCTGCACACTGCTCGTGGTGTTCTTGTTGTGGGCCTGGAGCAGAGACAGCTCTGTCCCACAGACTGAGAGCTGCAGGCTGAGCCCTGTGCTCGGTGCTGCGTCTGCATCGCTGCTCACTGAGATGCTGGGGCTGGGTTAATGGCAGGCTGGTGTTACAGGCTGCAGAATGGAGGGGCTCATCGGGTTCCATGGCCTGGCACATAAGTACCAAACCAACTGGTATTTCAGGCAACATCTGCTTCCCTTCTGCGTTTCTTATTTAAACATGAAGGCCTGTATAAAACAAACAAACAACAAAACCTAAAGAACCAAAACTATAAAACAAAAACAACAACAAAACCCCAAAGCAACCAACCAACCACAGAAATTTCCTACTCCTTTTTTTTTCTTCTTTTTTTTTTGTGATTGTAAGAACAAGAAGTTTATGTGGTAGTGCTAGAGACATGTTTATAGCAAGTTTTTGGGTAGTGTCTTTTTTATTATCACAGACTCTGTAAGTAAGTTAACTTAAATATTCTCTGTGACAACCTCTGTTATTTTCAGAACCATGTTTTTATTTCCAAAATTGGTTTGAATGTCTCTCCCTAAGATTTCAAGTAATTTTGCTCAAGTACTGCTGGTCAGCTGATCAAAGCTATTAACACAAAATCCTGGTTGAGACAGTTCTCCCACTTTATGGGGGGAACAATCTGTAGCATTTGCTCCTTCTAGTTTTTGCTGCTTCTGCCAGTGCTGCTGCATAGGCCAGCAAGAGCAGCTAAAGCATGAGTCATCCTCTTGGGAGACTGAGCACCAATGCGGTACAGAGTCGCATATGCTTGGCACCATGCTGTTCTTTGAAACAGTTCTTCTAATGCTTACAAGAAATGTACACCTTTGTAGAGGTTAATTCAGGGTGGCAGAGCAGTTCGTTAAACGAGGCTTCAGTGGTTATTCAAGGTAAACAATTTGTGACAAAGAAGTAATTACACTATGCAAATAAAATAAAAGTCTTGCAATGTCTAGACATAATGTGTTCCTTTTTTTTTTTTTTGTCAGCATTATGAAATCTACTGAGCCAAATTTCTCATGATAATCTAAAGATCCAATTTTCTCTTTCTCTTTACAGCTGGATCAGTTGGCTGTAGATGCTGCGAAGGAGAAGAGAGATATGGAGCTAAAGCACTCCACTATTCAACAAAAGGTACTTGACAGAATGTGAAAGGCAGGCTGCACACACATTTTTTTATCTGTAGCATCTCTGCCCAGCATCTCTGCATCAGAACTACAAGGGATGGTATTTTTAGTGCAGGGAGACAGACTGACACGTCATTAGGTGTTGAGTTGGATTGCAGATATTAATTTTGTATTACTGAACAAAATATTATGCTTAGATTTTACTGAAACATAAATAGAACAGTAGAATTTATTTGAATGCTGAGATTCTAGCATTTCAGTAGAACTCTTAGTTCCTATTACATCTTGGATTCAATAAATTGTACAGGTTTCTGTGTTTCTCTGCTGTGTGTTTTGTACAAGAGGTGTATGTGCTGCACAGCCCTACAGCCATGGGATTTGGACTGTGCCAAATCCATGTGCAACACTTGGAGCTTGTGTGGCAGCTGCTGTTGCATATGAAGAGCAAAAGTAAACTTTTGTAAAGAGTGTCTAATGTACTGGTTCAACTGTGCACAGATGAAATTGAGAACATTTAGTTGCTGTTTTGGGAAGATTGGTGCAATAATTCTTTTTACTTGAGAAATATTTAGGCAATTCATGTTGGGGAATGACTTCTGTTGTTTGGATGTTTCAGAAGCTCTAGATCAGTATTGGTTTTGCAGGTATAATGCTAGAAGTTAAAAATATCTCCAATGAACTCTCTGGTAGTGAGCTAATACTGCAGGCACTTTTGAAAGGGATTAGATACCAGTTTAAAGGTAATGCTACACTTCTTACTCTCATTCAAATACATTTTGTATCTGTTCAGGTAGCATAAATTAAAAAAAACCCACCCAATGTAAATGAAATCTGGTAACTAAATTCAAGAATGAAAACATGCTGAGCTTATAAGTTGGGTAGCCTTAGTAGGAGCCAATATTAATACTAATGGGAAAAGATAACACTTGTCATTGCTGAAAACATTTTTATTGGTGCATCCTATCATCCCTTTAGGAGTTGGTGAGAAGCATTGGGTTTGCTGTGAAATTGAGCAGATGTGATGATGAGGGCAGAGCTGACGTGCTGTGCTTGGAGTCAGGAGATAACTACAGGCAAGGAAGGGGAAGAAAGCGGGGAAGTGGGAAAGATGGAACTTGAGAATTAACGCT
Source organism: Coloeus monedula (assembly GCF_965178545.1). Taxonomy (NCBI): domain Eukaryota; kingdom Metazoa; phylum Chordata; class Aves; order Passeriformes; family Corvidae; genus Coloeus; species Coloeus monedula. The sequence continues at coordinate 13,795,120 of NC_138790.1, forward strand.
GAAGGTCAAATTTTAAGGGTTTTGGGTTTAAAGGCCTAGTTTCAGGAATGGACAGTAGTTGAGAGGTTTACTGTTAAGAGAACAGTGGTGCTTCGTGAAGGATGTAAGTTATGAGCAATTATCTTTTAACTGGCCATAGAAATAATAACTTGTCACCATGAATTATGGTTATTGCTGTTGCCAATGGTGTTTACAGTCTTTGTTTTTTCTTCAAATGCTGCTTAAGGCTGCTTTACAGGTAAACTGCTTCTACTAGTTTTAATTACTACTGAAACTTTAAGCTTCACGAAACTTGATGAGCCATATCTGTGTGTAATGTAAATGTTCTTGGTTTCTAGTAGCAGTGACGATCACAATGATGTTACTTTTATTGTTGCTTACTTTAATTGACATTTTAATGCTGTCTCTAGAATATAATCAGGGCAGTCAGAATGTACTGTATGTTGTCCTCTTAAGTTCTGTGTTTTGAGTTGTAAATGTTGTCTCCTGTCCTTATCAGTGAAGTCACTGTCGCATTTTTGTGCTGTTAATGCCTAGACTGTGTTTTATTGGAGATTCCTCTTACAGCTTGTCCAATCATTTTCTTAGTTTCTTATTCAAATCATGTTGTCTGTTTTTGTCTCCTCCTACTTGCTTTTCCCAGCCTGCACACCAAGTTAGCTTTCAGCTCATCAGGATTTCAGAACTGCCTTAGACTTTGGATCTTGTTCTTTTTATCATTACTTGTCATCTGGTCATCCTGTCCCAGATGGCAGCTTTATTCCCTGTTCTCTTCACATGTCTTGTCATGTTGCTTTCCACTGTGTTGCCTCTTAGGCATATGTTCCCAAATCTTCCAATGCCAAATCCTTCCATGTTTTATAACAACTGAAGCTTCTAAAGCTTACTGTGTTGAATATTCCGTGAGGTATATATGCATTTAATATACTGAAGTTCTAATCCAATGCTTCAGAATGATGCCTTTCCTTCATTGTGTGGATAAAGAACAGTTCCTTTTCTGAAATGTATAGGTAAGTGCATACGTGCACACACCTACCCACCCACTACCTGTGTTTGCATATATGTGCATATGCATGCAGAATAGTTGCACTAATTAAATAACCCATCTCACTTTTCTGTATAATCATTGTCCTACTTAATTAGGCTGTTGATGGAGAGGCTATTATAAGTGTCATGGAAGGGCTTGGTCACCAATACAGTGTGATTTCTTTTTTAACAGAGTTGATATCTGATTTACTTTTTTAAATTACTTTTAAGTTTTGTAGTCTATTCACTCAGAAAATATGCAGGAAAGTTTTTGGGTTTTTTTTTTCAGTGTTAGAAATTAATTTTTCTGTATTAAACTGGAGCAACACATACTATGAATTAATCTAGAAATTTCATGATCATTCTTGGAAAATTTTGCAATACATTTTTATAGGGAAAGATTCATATTAAAAGAGTGGTGTCACAGTGTCAATACATCAGACATGACTCATGTTTTCTGAGCTGTTTGCAGCCCACTGCTGTAGCAACACGGTGAATTAAGAAATTCTTGAAAAATTAGTTGCACCTGTGAGCAGCTTCATGGCTTTTTGGTTTTGTGTCAGAGCTAATATTATGTTCTAAAATGAGGGAGATGATACAGGAAAAGTATTTGCGTTGAACTTCAGATAGTTTTTGTTGTATTCAAATCCCTTTTTCATTACAGTAAAATCTTCTTCTGAAGCTGGAGTGAGAATGATTTGAAAATTTTTAACATCTTGAGTAAACAAGGTGATAGGAAACCAGATGCTACCACAGTCACAAAGCAGGCGTAAACCAGAGCTGCCATTGAGAAGTTGTGCAGAATAATTCCCATCTCCAAAACTAAAGATGTGCTTGTATTTCAAGTGACTTGTTTGCTCGATGACACTCTTGCATTCTCTCACTCTGTCCTGGACTGTAAACCTTGTCGCTTGTGGTGTCTGGTGTTTTAAGCATTTCCTCAAGGGACTTTTCAGCTTAAGCATGTCAAACATCTCTTGCCAATGGGAAGGGAATGGAAGCAACTTTCTAAGTGGGGGGTTTGCACAGTTAGTGTCTCTTGTTTAGTATATGCTGGCCTAACTTTTCAGGTTAGTCTTTTCTTTAGTAGTTATGCTCTCCCGTGTGCTGCTTTAAAAAAAAAAACCTTGAAAAATGCTACTTCTCTAAAGTAAAAAATCATTTGGGTTACGCATTCACTGTTAAAATACAGTTCCTAAGATTTACTGGTAAAATGGTTTGAATAGCTTTCATGGCCTGATAGCAATTTTGAAAGCAATTCAAAAGCTCTGCTGCTGAAAATTATGGGGGGTTTTGTTTTGGTAACAAGAAAATTATACGTAGAGAAACAAAAAACATGCAAGCTCTGAAATAAATCAAGTATGTGTGATGAATTGATACATTCATATGAAAGTGCATTCACTGCAACACTGTCAAGAATATTAAGTGTTCTGTGACACACCAGATTAGTATTATTTCTGGAGATGAAAGTTGTTTCTCCATTGCCAGCTGGTTTGCTGTACCTCATGGACATTTAAAGAAAAAGGGGAAAAAAAAGGCACGAAAGCATGCTGTGTGCTTCACTTATATAACCCATTTCTACATGTTTCTCTTCCAGTAGCAGCCAACCGTGAAAAATGAGTGTCAGAATAGAAGCCATAGATGTTTCTTCTTTCAAATCCAAATGAAATGTGCGATGTAGCGCTTCAGTGAAAATTACATAATACTGGCTAAATTTTCTTGGTTCTGGTTAGGTGAAATGTACTTTAGTCCTAATTGACACCTAATTAGTTTAATTATGTTTAAAATGAAATCTTTACCAGTTGTGTGCCTGCTGGCAGAATACAAAATTCCGAATCACATACAGTGACTGAGTTTATTAACATGTGATTCTCTTATGCGGGACACTGGAAAGATATGGGTGGATTTCTCTCCACCCCTGATTATTTTTCATGATTCACTGAACTTTTCCATGCACTAAGATAAAAATAAACTATAATGTGACTGCTTTGCTCCTATTTTTTAATTATAAAATAGTAGAGACTGTAAGATCAGAACACAGCTTATTTAGTTTCTTTTTCTACTTTTATCTATGTAATTGAAATGGAGCATGTTTTTTTTCTGATTGTTTGGCCATCTTTTTCTTGACTGCAACTTTATCAATGAAGTTTTATGGGTAAAGCACATGGAAGCCTTACTCCCTCCCCCCTCAAGCTGGTAGTCTGCCATGTACAGTTAAGGAGATATTTGACATTTTTCTCTATACTCTGGTGTTTTTTTCTGCTCTGTAAAAGTGGAATTCAATCAGGAAAGTAGTTAAAAATTATGCTAAATGCACTTCATGAGAAGGGTCAGTATTTTAGACAATTTGGGCTGAGAGTGTGGCATGATAAATGATCCAAAAGGTTTTCTGTCATACTTGTATACATCTTCAAAGCATAGTTCTGGACTCACTGGAAAAAGACAGCTGCATTTTCTGCAGCAGTTCTCCAAACCCAGAGGAAAATGTGATTACGTATTTTGGACAGAAAAGACTGAGGGAATGTATGTTATCTTTAACTAGACAAGGAGTTGCAGACATCACTGAGGCAGGAAGATGCAAATCTTTAGCAGGTTTCATTATGTTTGGGAGCTGGTAAGTTAGAGTAATTTATCAATTTTTGGGGAAGGTAGGGAATGTGACATCAGCATGTCTAAGTTTGTGCACAGTGGTTTTCTCTTCTTTTTATTTTGAGAGCTTAATTGAAGCCTTTTATGTTCAGCGTGTTCTGATCTAGGAAACAGGCAGAAAATCAAAGTTGTTAAATGCTGAATAATAAATACAAAATTTGATTTTCTTTTGGTGAAACTTTCATTTGTAACTTGTATGTTTATTCAGATTGGTATATGGTAGTGATATGATAGTTCCATTTTCTTTCAGAACTCTTGCATTGATCATCTGTCAAATAATAAAAATCTAGATTTAACATTTCAACATTAGTTAATCTATTCAGATTAGTAACAGCTTAAAACAGTGAGTAATTTTAAGGAGTTTGTGCTGTGCTGACTGGGGAGCTTAAAGGGCCTATTTTAATATTTGTCACCATTTCACTATCATGTGTAATTAACCTTGGATTGGACCAAACCATCTGCATGTATAAGAGTAAACATCATGTGTAGCACGAAAGTTGTGTGCATCCTGGACTGTTACATAGGGCTAATGACTATGTTGGTTTTAAAGCTACTTTTTGTAATAAATATTTGTTGCCTCTTTTCCTTTATGTATAGACAAATTTCTAAGGAACAAACTACAAAACAGAGACTTTTAGGTATACTTTTCACACAAAGCTGTTGTTTGCAATTTACATAAAGTAACTACTGAAGATTCAGGAGAGTGATATTACAAAGTGTTCTCTCTTTTCAGTATTTAACTTGTTTGGGTTTTTTATTCTGAAACTTAATTTTCAGTAACATGTCTCTTACACCCTTGTTAAGGGGAAGAAGCCATATGTTGCTAGTTTACTTTAACGATATATTTTAATAACAATTAAATGAAATTATAGCATGTATATTATTTTCTTCTCTCGACAAAGTTGTGATAAATTATGTCATTCCATGTGTGCTTTTTCATGCACCCCTAGTAGTTGTTAGTCTCCCACTCACTGAATATCTGAACTCTACCTCCCTGGGAAGAGTCCATGCTATTCTCAATGAAATGTGAAAGCCAATGATCACCACATGTATTATTACTTAGTCTAACCTACCTTTGCTAAAGATGTGAAGCAGTCAGCCTTTCTAAAACTTGGAAAGCTGCTATTAATTGTTATTAGCTGGTTTTAGTTGTTATTAGGTTGATGGGAATGTATATTCCTTTGTCCTACTTGTAATTTTGTAATCTTATCCAAGATCATAAAGAAAAAAATACTGCTAAGATCTTGTCGTCATTGCCAGCACCATGATTACTTTACTTTAGAGTTAACTGATAGCATCATCTTTATTTGATTACTTGTCTTCTAAGTTCCTATGCAGCTCAGCTGTCAACATGACAGAACTGAAGAAAGTGCTAAAGCACGACTGGTTTTATACAGGTGTCTGCAACAGGCTGCAACTGTTTTTCAGTTTTGACTCGTAACTTTCATTATTTCTTTTCCTCTGCTTTTCTGTCCCCCTTCTTGGGAATATATGGGAGACCATTTGAGCAGACAGTTGAAGCATCAGATGCTCTGTCAACAATTTTTGTCCTCTACTTGGCTGTAGAGGTCACCAATACCTGAACAAGAAATTCCCCTTGTTGCAGGTAAAGTAAAAATCTTCAGCATTCTCATTGCCTGAAATTGCTTTTTTAAAAAAAGCCATCGGGGCTGAGAGTCATGGTTTGGCTTATAAGTGTTGCAAGCAAAACATTATTCCTAGATATTTACTCCTTGACAATAGTACTGCTCATATTTGAAGTTTCATTTTAACTGCAGTGTGTTTTTCTTGTCTTGTTCCTTTGTACTAGGATTACTCCAGCGATGATACTAAACTAGAATACAATGTAGATGCAGCCAATGGCATCGTTATGGAAGGTTATTTATTCAAGCGAGCCAGCAATGCCTTCAAGACTTGGAACAGGTAATTATTCAGAACCTCTATTTTCTGCTTATAAAATTACTGCTTTTTCACCTGAATTCTGATCTCATTCATGATCTCTGTAACCCACTGACCCCATAGTTTGGACAGAGCACTGGGGTCACTGTTAGTTAACGCAGAGATGACACTTCAAAGCCATTTTTCCTTGTTTTCTGTCCTAGTTGTTCACAAACCTTTCTCTTGTGAAAGCATGTGCTAGGAAAGTGTTAGAAGACAGAGTAGAATGGAAGTTGTATAGCCATTGGAAGCAGAGAAAAACAGTCAAGGACTCATGTTATTTTTCCTGAAAGATAAGCAATGTAATTGTTATCCTTTAGAATTCCTGTCCTGTGAAGTGACTTTTGCTTAGTAGTTTTGATGGCCCTTTTGGGAATTCAAAATATATTGTTAGTCATGTATCTTTAACAATATATTTTTCTGCTATTTACAGTAGAAAACTCTATTTACTATATTTAACAGTATATGTTACTATATTTAACAGTATATTTTTCTACTATTTAAATATTTTTATTCCTGAGTAGGAATTCTTTTGCATTTTGAAGGGTGTGTGCTTTTTTCAAGGAAATATATATGCTGGAGCATTTACAGCACAATTGGATACAGGTCTTGAATTTTAAATGCAATTTGTTGAGATATAGAGCTCTCTTTACTGTCCATGTTCTGCTATTTTTTCAGCAGTGCTTCTGTTAAACTATTTGCTGTGTTTCAAAGAATGTGCATCTGAGTGTGTGGTCCCTTACAATCTTAATTATTCTATACTTCCCTGAGCATATCAGCACACCACAAGCGTGTAAGAAATTGGGATTGCTTCAGTTAAATCTGTAGACTGATGCAAGGGCCACTGCTGTCAGTAAGAATGTATCTATATTAGCTAGTCATGGGCAACTAGTACAAAGGATTTTGCTTTGGACTGCTTCTGGTCTGGTTCTTTGGCCTGATTATTCATCTGTAGTTGTAATGTACCTTCTGGGTTAGTTTCATGCAAGCAGAATTCAGAGTTCTCCAAGACAAATCTGTGAAGTATCAAAGGATGGCAAAGGGAGAAAACTGGGAGATGTGCATCAAAAGCACATTCCTGGTGTGAAGTAAAATGTTAGTGTAAACATACTGAGAAAAATCTGCAGTAAGAGAGCAGGAGACTGTCCTTCATTGGATTCCCAAGGGGCTGAAAGGGTCCTTTTTGCCAAGGTGGTTTGCAGGATTGACTGAAGGCAAAACTCTGACCCTGTCTCTGGGTTCCTCTTTTGAATAGCAGGAAGGCCTTGCTCTGCAGGAAGGTGACAGGAGGGAGCAGGACAGGAGTGTCTTCTTCCACATGGCTTCATTCCTAGTAATACTGTACATGTGTCTCATCTTAAAGTGGTTAGAGAGTAGGATTCAGTTAAAACTAACTTCTGTATTTTGGTAATTTAAATGGATGCCAAGTAAATAAGGAGAAGTTGTAATTAAATCAAGGTACACAATGACATTCCTTCAGATTAAGTTACAGATTTGAACATACCTAATAAAAGCATATCCAAGCAATAATTTATTTAAGAGAGCAAAGATAAATGGCTCATTAATGAGTCAGAGCTGCCTACTTTATTACATAATTGATATGTACTTAGAGATTTTTCTTCTGTTTATCACAGGAGCATTCAATAAACCTTTAACCTTTTTAATATTAGATTCTTGATAATTTATCTCACTGTGATAGAGTAGTTGGATGCTTTTAGGCAAAAAATAGGATTGGATATACTATCTATAAACAGTTCTGAAATTGATCAATCATTTAAATTTTGTATTCCACATATTCACAAACCATTACTACTTGTTATTAAACTACTGTTATCATACATAAAATATACATTTAAGACCTTCATAATGAAGACAATTTTTAATTTCTGAATCTAGCCCCCCATTTTTGCTATGTTTTAATAAAAATAAAGAAGTATTTTTGTTATTTTTATTTCTGAATACATTTGTAATTGCTTGCTATGCTGTAGGCACAGAAGGGGTTGCTGCCATTTTCCACTGCCTGTTTCACTTGATGGAATGATCATGCTAATTCTTTTCTTATTTTGCTCATTTTGCATTTTTCATTCCTTTTCCTCCTTTCCCTTATGTTTTAATCCTACCCCATTTTTTCACATGACAGGAAAAAGCCAGATCACATCAGGTACCAACCAGCTTCTTTTATACCTTCCCAATGTTTCCTTGGCACGCAAAAAGCTCTTCATTAACCCTGCATTTAATTTTGATTACTTGCAATGGATGTATAAGTGGCTCAGTCTAAGAAAATAACAGAAGGATTCTGCCTGGGATGCCAGTATACCTGCTGCTCAACTCCTTTAAAAGACTTAGAAAGATTGAGCTAGTTTTCAGCTAAAAAGAAAGCCAAGTTTCTGCACTCAAACTTCTGAGCATACAAGATCAATGTCTTGACTTTTTCCAATTGAAGTTGATGAGATTTTTTTTTCTTATCAGCTGCATTGGGAATAGATGTGCTTTTAAATGTTGTGCATTCTTAATCACTCTGTTTTAATTATGTGCTGCTAGAGAAGAAAATTGTTTCTTTCTGAGAATCACAAAGCACAATTCATTGTTTTATGTAAAATTCAAAATAAATTTTATATTTCTTTTCAGTATTACTCTCAGTTCTCAGAAATTGGAATTTTTTTCCTATAGATTTTGTGTGTTTTCCTATTTAACAAATACTGTTTTGAATTGTGTAGGTATAAATGATGGAAAACATTCAGTTTCTAAACAGCAACAACTGTATTTAAGCACTACGAAGTGAGACAGTGTAAATTACTTTAATATTCCCAAGAATGTTTTCTCCTTCACCATGCTTCTCTCTTGCTTCTGACAGAATGACATGTTTAAAGAAACTTTGGTAATAATCAGTACTTACTTCATCCATGATGCCTAAAGATTTATGAAATTATTCTTAGAACCTGATAGATGTGGGTTACCCTGTAGCAGCACCTTCAGTACAGAGATTGTACCTCGGAAGTTCCTGGCTGATGCTGGTGTAGACCCCCAGCAGTCTGTTTGCTACACCAGAGTGTAGATTTCATTGATGGTATTTGGTTAACGTAGAATAACTCCAAGTTTTTGGCCTAAATAAAACTGCTGTGGTGCTGACACCTTGGAGGGCAGCCTGACACTTTCATCTTGTTAAGCATAAAAAAAAATGTATTAACTCTGACATCTACTTCAAAAGTGTGATCTATAAGTTATCCTACATTCTAAATTGTTGATCTTGTTTGGTAAAAGTTTCTTTTAGCAAAGTGCCAAAACATGCACCCTTTTTGGCTGGACTGAAAAATTTTTTTAACAGATTTAATTACTAGTAAAAAAAGGGACTGAAATACTTCCCAAACTTCTAGACTAGGTTTTAAAGATGGCACAAATTTGTGTTACAATTTTTGTGTTCACTTATATCCAATTGATAAGATTAGAGCTGGTTTACTAGAGTAATTCATTAAATATTTAGCTGTAGAACAAATAAAGCATTGCATTAATGAAGTTAATTGCACTACCTAAGACTGTTATTAGAGGTTTGCTCCATTGCTCTTTGTCTTGGGTCAAGGCTGCTTTTTTTTCTCTTTATCACTCCATTTATTACTTAGGCACTGCTTTTCATGTTGTTCTATTTTGTGTTACATTCAAAAAAAGCACATGAAAAAAAGACTGAGTTTATTTCCTTTTCAAGTCTGTTTTTTTGTTGAGTTTCCTATATAAATATTAGCAATAACCTGCCTTATATTTGAGGCATACTTACTGCATCTGTAAATAGATGGTAAAGATGATACCTTTTCAATAGCAGTGACCAAAATGACTGCTGTTAATAAATTGAAAAAGTCAAGGATGACAGGACATCCTGTTGTTGCTTTTTAAATTAAATGTATCTGCACAACATTTGAAAAGATTAACTGTTAAAAGGTAGAATCTCATCTGTCTACTAAGCACTAACTTTTCTAACAAATACTAGATTTTCTGTTTTGAATCTAACATTTTTTGTATATATTAATTTTTTTAATCATCTTCGTGTGCTTTTTTCTGTGAATGGCTTGTGGTGGTTGAATATATACATGGGGCCCTCTTGTTACTAATTGTAGTAAACTGTAGCTTGAAGCTCAACAACTGGTGGAGAATAACAAGATCTGTTGCAACACAATATTTTGTGTACTGTTACCATTCAAACTAACTGGCAATGCAGGAAAAAGTGGTGTGTGGTAAAGGTGGGGTATCGGAAATAATTGAGGAATGATGCTGTGGTAAACACAGGTTTGCCTTATAAGCCTAAACAAAACACAAGGTGTAAATTTCACTGAATTGTTTTTTTACATTCCCTTCATTTGTCAGTATGAAACAATGCTAATTGGTTAGCTTTTATTTTGTGCATCCGCAAAAGAGCAAGAAAGGTGTGGTTATGTCTGCTGGGTTTTTTTTTTTCATTCAGTGGTCTGATAAAACATCATTGTTAGAGATCTGAGGCACATAGAGATCTGAGGTAATTTTTTCCAAAATGTGAGTGCTTTTTCCATTCTCTGAGTTGTGTCCTATGTGAACAGTGAGTTTGACAAAGAAGGATACAGTTCAGAGGAATTTTTAAACATTATATCTTTTGGATTGGATAGGATGCCTTCATTAAATCTTGTATTTGATACTTTCCTTCAAGGCTGAGGCTTAAGTTAGGATCCTACTTTAAACATTTTTGTTGGGGTTTTTTTTAGTTTTTATATTCAGTCTTTTTATTTCAGGATCAAAAACTTTAAGACGTGCCCAATATAGATAGATATTAAACCTGCTTGGGGTAGCAACACCGAAGTATTTTTAGTGCCTTAGTAAGTTATTTCTTAGTTCTACTCTTAAAAATATTTCACTATTAGTTTACATGGGCTTAAGTATTTTTATTATTCATACTATCTGAGTTTGTGTTATCAAACAACTACTTAAAATTGTAGCTTGCTGCTAAAATACAGAAGGAAATGTTCTTTGAATTGAAAATGTTGTGTGATAGCTTAACTAATGTTGTCATAACATGAATGTGTTTGTTTAGGACTCAAATTATTTGAACCTTGCTTTCTTTTCTGTTTTGTCTCTGCCTTCCCTTTTTTCATTAGTTTCACAAAATATTTGCCAAAACTGACTGCAACATTACTTTTGTGAATTTTTTAATGCAGTCTATCTGTAGACTGTATGTTAGCACATCTCAGGCAAATAAGCACTGTAAAATCAGTTATGTATTCTCTGGATGTCTCTTCATTTGAATAGGCGCTGGTTCTCAATACAAAATAACCAACTTGTGTACCAGAAGAAATTTAAGGTAAGAATCAAAAACTGACTTGGGATAGTTCGGGGTTTGGGTGATGATTTTCCTGATTGATTGGAGAAACTGCTGACATGGCATCCTGTGTGATCTTCAATAACCTACTGCTTTTTTCTAAATTAGTTTCACCCATTGTAAAATGAGACTAATTGCTACACTGACAGATTCTGAGATTCCTGTGCAGTGACTTGTAAGCACATACTTTATTTGCTGTGGGTTTTGTAACCTAGTTAGAGCTTTAAAAGTTGTTGGTCCCAAAAGGCTTGTGCTCACTTGCTGGCAGTCAAATATTCCATGCTGTTCTCTGAGCAGTTGTGTTTAACTCTTTCAGGACTTGCTCCCTCTAGTTACTTACTGGCTCACATACCCAATTCAGCAATTGGGGAAAAAAAGCATGAAAGCTTTTGTTACAAAGCAGTCAGGGTTGCAATATACGTGTACTTACTATTGAAAAGGCACAGTGGTTCAGCAGTCAGTACCTGCCTTGTTGCTTGTGGGAAGTGCAGTAGTTGTATGTTAAAGCAGCAAGTCCAGCTCTGCCCTGAGCCATAGAAGCCTTTTCAGTCGGGTCTTGGGCCCCTGCTCCTTTGTTTGCTGTTCTAGAATCTGCTTTTGCACCATGGAGCTGTAGCTGTTCTTCAGGTTGGAAAAAAATAGAGACTGTATGGAGACGGTGGGGGGAAAAAAAGAGGAAAGAGCTTATAGCAATTAATTCCTCTTCGCTGCAAACAGACCAGATTCAGAGGCTGTTCTTGTTGTCTGATCTCTTATCTGTTAGATCAAGGGGCTTCATTTCTGTGGTTAGAAAGGAAACACGCAGTCGAGCACATTTGGTTGGGCATTTTATGTTTGTGAATTCTCATTGTTTGGTTTTTTTTAACTGCGCCTTTAAAATGCTGATAGCTCAGAATGGAATTCTTATGAATTGAATGAAATTTTAAAACCCACTGCCTTCAGCTTCTGGTGTTTTTTTTTTTTTTATTTGACACTTACAATACTGCTGATTTAGGTATAACTTTTCTGATTTAAATGTGAGTTAATTGCATCTCTTAGAGTATCTTTGTAGTTTGAATACTGTTGTTTAAATTTAAGGTGTTGATTACTCAGTAAACTGGATTGTAGGTAAAAAGAAATTCTCCGAAGTTTGTATTACATTTTAATTGAATATAACTAAACATTAAAATTTATCTAAATATATCCTGCTAAGTATCTCCAGATCCACTTAGTTCAAATTTTATTTTTGGAGGAAAATATTAGTGTAAACAGGCAAATAGAATTAAATTATTAATAATTCAGGATTGAATTCTCATCTTAGTATCAACTATATTATTTTTTCTCTGTGACTTTTTTGTTAACTTTCGTCTCTTAGGATAATCCCACAGTAGTTGTTGAAGACTTGCGGCTCTGCACAGTTAAACACTGTGAAGACATAGAAAGACGTTTCTGTTTTGAGGTGGTTTCTCCAACAAAGTAAGGAGAAGTGATGGAGTATGTTTATTTAAAAATAAAAATCATTACATTTAGTTGTTTTAAAATGCAAGATGAACATTTCTCTTGGGATAGATCAAAACAGGAAAAGTATCTGAAAAATTCTGTTCTCTGAAATTTTGGCGGGGAGTAAGTGATGCTGTGAGAAGTGTTCCTGGTATTTAGTTTACTTTTGGCATTAAAATAAACATGCATTCTTGTGCTTTTTGCATAAATGGCTTATGGTGCAGAGCTCTGCTGTGGCTTAGTAGTAGCTGATACTATCAGCTGCTTGGTAATGTAGAAAATAGGTCTCAGTTTCTCCACATTTCTGATTGGTGCAGTGAGAGAGAAACACATGAATATGCTGTTGTCTCGGTGATGTTAAATTATACTTCAGAGTGCACTAAATGAAACTACCAATTAAAATTATTTTTCATCTCCAGCAGTGCAGTGCATTTGTTGTACTTGGGGAAGTTTGGCATCCTGCCACAGCAAGGGCAGGACACAGATTCCTCATTAGTGATTTTGAGATGTGACCATATCTAAGTTTTTGATATGAGGTCAACCTGCTTTTAGGTTTGGATGCTATCTACACTCCCCACTCCTCCTTACATTTCTCTTCTGAACAGATTGCTGTCCATCCTGATGTTTGCATCCCCAGTTGTGGTTCACTATAACATGCATTTTGCTCTTCCTTGCCTGTGCTTTTTCAACCCATAAGTGTTGGAACAGTTTTGTACTTCATGACCTGTTTCTTTTACTGTTGTTGAGAAAAGTACTGTTTGTCAGAGAGCTTTAAAATTATTCTCTCTTGATCTCAGTGAATGAAAGTGTGTTTTCAAGGACTGATATATGTGTCTTGTATCATGGGGATAAAACGCATTTGAGGATATAAAAAAAAAATTTGGAATAAGGAAAGGAATAGGAAGCTAAGCCATTCTCAGGGGTTTTGGAAGAGTAATTTCTGTATCTATTATCATTACCTGCAAATAATTTTGAAATAAGGAATTTGCAACTGACAGAGGCTCAGCTGCTTTGTTATCTTAAAGTAAATGGATTTATTAGATGATGCCTACTAAACAATATACTTGTGGTGATAGCAAGAAACTTGCTCCATAAAAACAGACCCCCAAGGAAATGTGTTGCTGGATTTCAGCTGCTTGGCAACTCTCTCTGAGTACTTTGATTTGTCACAGGAGCTGCATGCTTCAGGCTGACTCGGAAAAGCTGCGGCAGGCGTGGATTAAGGCTGTTCAGACCAGTATTGCCACAGCATATAGAGAGAAAGGGGATGAATCTGAGGTGAGTTTAAAAATCCACCAAACAGCAACCCCCCCTTTAGATCCTGAAAATTTTACATATGTAAAACCTCTTTTAATGAGAGGGAGGGAAAAAAAGAATCCATTGTTTGTCTTTCAGTGGAAATGCAATGAAATTTTGAAGGCTGTGAATTATATCTAATCTGTCTTTCACTTCATCATCTTAAAATTACTATGGCCTATATGTTTTTTTTTGAGATTGTTCTGTAATGTGATTAAAATTCATAGGATATTCTTATATTCAGTTTTATATATCTTCTAAAAGCCTAAACATTTTTTTAGTTCTGTGGCTTGCCTTGGCAGAAGAGACTTTTCGTGGATTTCAGTGCACAGTCAGTATCTGTGGGACTTTTAATTTCTTTGATTTAGCATGTGTCTCTTTTTTGGTTTGTTTGTTTCTTTTCTCTTTTAGAAACAGGAAAAGAAATCATCCCCTTCTACTGGGAGCCTAGAATCTGGGAATGAGACAAAAGAGAAGTTGTTGAAAGGAGAGAGTGCTCTGCAGAGAGTTCAGTGTATTCCTGGCAATGCTGCCTGCTGTGACTGTGGTTTGGCAGATCCTCGCTGGGCCAGTATCAACCTGGGAATCACATTGTGCATTGAGTGCTCTGGGATACACAGGTTGGGGAACTCCTCACAATTGCATTTGGTTTGTGCATTGACTTAGTTAGGAAGGGTGGTGTTTGCCTCTTCAAAGGTATATTGAAAGAAAATTAGAGACCCTTGTTCGTAAACAGAATTAAGGTAACTGCTTTATTTGCATAAATTAATGGTAAATCTGTCTGAGGTAAGATATAACATATAGTTACAGGTTAATGTGGTTTTTTTCCATGCTGTTTAGGAGCTTGGGAGTCCACTTCTCAAAAGTAAGATCTTTAACATTGGATTCATGGGAACCTGAACTCCTAAAGGTATGATAGTATTTTTGAAACAGGTTTCTATTTGGTACTTTGATTGTTGTTTTAAAGCCTCTGCATCAGAAAGTTCAGTGCAGGAAACATATTTGTACCCAGTGTATGTCTTGCAGTTTTGAGCAGAAAATGTTTATAGTTGTGTGTTGGTTTATTTTAATTCACACTTTCTTACAATTCATGATCATTTGTGCTACAAATTTGCAATTGAGAACAACTTAAAATGCCTTCAGCTTCACAAGTGCACTCTGAGTAGCAAGTTTCATCTGATCCTTTCAACATATGAAAAGGCAAATCTGTTTACAAACTAATAATGTCTTTCAGTGGGCTGAAAATTTTGAAAGCAATATATCAGCCTAAAGCATGATCATACTCAAAAATTTGAATGTCAACTCTGAGCAGTTAGATGCTTCTGGCTTATAGGAGAATACTCATGCAACTGCTCTTGTGTGCTATTTGTGTTCCAAATTTCTAGCTTGAACCATGGTTATAAAAATCATGCGACACTGAAATCCTGAAATAGGAACTCATGCATGGATGCATGCATGCAACTGGATAGCTCTGCAAAGCATTTGTTTCTAGCTGTGATGTTCTGGCACTTAGGTATTGCTTCTCTATGCTGAACAATCAAAAGACAGGGTGCTTTTTTTGTGGTTAAATAATTTTAATATCAATGTGTTCATACTGAGAAAGCAAGCAACCAACCTCCCCCCCTGCCCTCACCAAAAAAGCTGTTCCTCTTGTACTATTCATGTAAATACCTGAATTCTGCCTGGTATTAGAAACCAGAAATCTGTTTGCAATCCATAGGGCCAGATTCTCCTGTAAGTATTATCTCCAGGCTGGTTTTTGTCTTTGTTCTTTTTCTATAGTTGTATCAGATTATGATTTAGCAAAAATGTCCAGTGGGTAATTGATTGAATTATCTCTTGCTGATGGGGTAAGAACAGCTCCTGGCAAAGCTGCTGGAAAGAGCACCTTTGTTAATGAGGCCTGCAGGTGTCATTCTGGTGGTTGTTTTTTCAGGCACTTTAAAAGTGACTATATTTTTTTTGTTATTTTACTCAGAATTTTATCTCTCACTGATTGTTTCATTATTATCATATAAACTCATGCTTATTTCTGTAAGTGTACTTTAACTAGTGAAAACCCTAAGTTGTAGATATAGGCTGAGTGAGGCTAAACACAACTGAATAGCTACCTATTTGCAACTATATTTGAATTTATTTATTTTGCTTTATAGCTTATGTGTGAATTGGGAAATGATGTTATAAATAGAATATATGAAGCGAAGTTGGAAAAAGTGGGAGTAAAGAAGCCACAATCTGGAAGTCAAAGGTAGTATTTTACTAGCAATGCCTGTTGCTTCCTCTTATTGTTGCTTCCTTCAGCCTCCAGCTGTAAAAGATGCTGCCACTTCACTGAGTTACACTCCTTTAGTGTACTTGTTTCCCTGTATCACCAGTATGTCTTGCTCTCTCCTTTTTCTCACTCTCTCTTTATTGGATATTCTTCTGTTGGTCCCTTCCTGCTTCTCCTGTTCATTTCTTCTTTTTGTGATCTCACTCCCTGCTTTTGATGACAGCTCTAGAGCATCATTGTGGATGTGTGGATTTTGTTTCCTCTCTGCTTGGTACCAGCTCAGCCAGCTGTACTCAGTGTGTGAGTGCTCCTGGAAGGAGCCTGTTGCTGTGCCTTTTGTTTACAGTGACTTTGCTCTTCCATTTGACTTTTGTTCCCTGATGCTCAGAATGTTCTCATCTTCCTGCCTACATTGTACATGAGCTCTGCTGCTTTACAGCAGCCTTTAAATCATTGTACTGCTGTCTTCTATTTCTCTCATGCTGATCTGTGTTTGAAGATGGATTCCTCATGTTTTATGCCGCTGCATAGGATATCTCTTAAAACTTGCTTTTTTACTACCTTTCCAGTTCTGTGCTGCTTGCTGCCCAGCAGTTTTATAGTATAGAAAACTGCATTTTGTGAAGTGTTGGCAATTTGGAGAAAGTGGTAGGAGATTTGCTAGATATTCCTTCTAGTGGTAACTGCTTTTCAGCAGTTTCAATGCAATAATTACAGCCCCTTTTATCAGTTTGGCACAACTGCTGTTGTGTCTTAAGATGATAACCTCAGGTTACAAGAAAAAATACTTCAGTATGTGATATGGAACTGATGGCTGTGCCTACCTAAGGCTTGTTACTGTTTTCTTGTGTAATCTTAATGTTCCTGTAACAAATGTTGCAATTTATATTTACATAAGAAACTAATTATATTTATTAATAGGTTATTAACATGTATAAAGGTTTAATACAGGTAACATAGAGTAACTAATGCTTATTTCTTCCACATACCACTTTCCAAAGTTGCTGTCTGAAAGAAAATACATGTATATGAACTTAACAAAATTACTTTCTTTTGAGCCTTGTGTAAAATTTAATCAAGAACCCAGAAAGTGACAGTGTGCTTTGCATCTTTCTGAAAATGTGCTATAGGTGTGTCTTATGTGCAATGCCAAGCTACAATTTTGGTTACTTACTTTAGTACAAACTAGACATTCTTTTAATACATGAAAATACTAAAATACTAGCTTACTAACTCCAGGGATTTTGTATATGACAGGCAGGAGAAGGAGGCATACATCAGAGCAAAATATGTGGAAAGAAAGTTTGTAGAGAAGCAAGCTGCATCAGTACCTCTGCCTGAGTCTGGAACAAAAGTTTTGCCTCCAAGTCAGGAAGAGAAAAGGCACAGTGGCCCTGAAAAGTCCCTTTTGTCAGGGGAACAAGGTGCAGCATCCCAAAAAGGTATTTACACACTTCTCTCCTTAGCTGTATTACCTATCTTCTTTTTACGGTAGCATATTTTTATATTAATTGACTTCTGCCTCATGCAGAGAATTTGGAATCTGTTTTTTAATGTGCTGTAGCCTAGTGTAGTGTAGGGGAGAAAAGACTTCTCCAGAGATGTGCATTTTTACATGGGGAAGGATTTGGAATGGGGATGCTTATAATTCAGAAACATATTAACCACCTTCTTTCCTCCGTATTTTCATCCTTCTTGATTTTTCCAATAACGTTCTTTCCTGCCCTATCCTTTCCTTACTGCCTGCTTTGTGCTTTGCTAACCTGCATGTCCCAGCGGTTGCTGTAAGTAGCGACGAGGCGAGGCGGGAGTCTCTGTTCTGTCCTGATGAACTTGATTCACTCTTCTCCTACTTTGATACCTCTTCAAAACTCCGTAGTAGTAAGTACTACAGCTGTGGCGTGTTCAGTATTTGCACTAGTGATGCATTGTGTTGTGGCCATCTCCCTGCTTCAATCTATTGTCTCCAGGCTGTTGCATTGCTTAGTATTTTCATGAAATAATTTAAGCTTTTTTACTTATCCTGATTTTTTTTTTCATTTCTAGTTATCTTTGACATTTATTATTATTATTATTATTATTATTATTATTATTATTGTAAATGTTATGGTTACAAAATGTGACTTCATATTTTTCTATGGATGCATTAAGAATAATGAATAATAACTAGCCATTTTTTTAAAATTGTGTTCAGGACCAAGTATAAAAGCTTGCTTTATTATCATGGTATCTGTGAAGAGCAGGTAGCTTCAGCTCTGCATAGTAATTGTAGTTTCTCCCCAAAACAGTCCGAAGCAGTGACAGTGGGATCCAGCCGAGTGCTGAGGACAGCAGAGAACACCTTGCCTCTACTATATCAGCCAACAGTTTGTATGAACCAGGTGTGTTAGGCTTTGCACTTTAAGATGAAAGTTTAATCACTTGGTAATTTTTTTGTTTTTGTAAAAAAGATCAGTGCTTGGTGATACAATTCATGTCTGCTCTCCTGGTTGAAATGCTTTTAGCAAGGGTAAAATTTGCCTGAGTGATCTTTCCTTTGGGCTTGCTACCAAAAATGACATTTAATCCTTCTAAATGGGTTCAAAGAGCTATGGTTTTTTCCAGTCAGATGAGACCGATCCCGAAACACTGATTTTTTTTTTGCAGATAGAGAAATGCTGTATTTTGAGAAAGACAAGTCTCCATACAAATGCATTATCCTTTTATAAATGCATAAATCCATGGAGATACAATTCCTGTTGAGTCACAGATAATAGGCTTTTATGTGTTATTTGTGCATTCTTGCTTAATTTTTCTATTTATGTGGAATTGACCAAGTCTTTAAACATTACTCCCTCTACTCAGAAGTTCCATAAGTTGATGAATGAAATTATTTGCTAATGTTAGCATGCTGTTCTTACAGATGTATTGAGTATGGCTTCTCAAAATTTCCAAAAGATTTATTTATAAAGCAAACCTATTCTTCTACATCAAAGCACTCTTCTAAGGTGTATTTTAAATCCAGTAGTTCACAGCTGTTATTGCAAGCATATGGCTTGGATCTTTTTTGTCTGTGCTGTAGAAATATTTATGATGCTGTAACTCACAAAAGGTTTCATGTAACAACATCTTTATTTCTCAGACTTCACTCTGTATAACTGTTATTGAGATGAAGAGTATGCTTTAGTCCAAAAGATTATAGCCACAGCAAGTAATTGGTAAATGGCAGTGGTATCTATTAACAAAAATTAGGTCATAACAGCATTAGCCTTGTATTCAGGTGTAGTAAGCTGTTGCAGATAAAAGATATACTTGTATGACTACATAGAAAATTAGTTTCTTGCACTTTAGAGTAAAACACACTCCAAACCTTAAACAACTTCTTAGAAATTACATGGAATATATAAATTGAAGGATATACACATGTGCCAGTAATGTGGAGAGAATGTTTTCTGTGCAGTAGTAGTTCTGTGAAGAGACTGTGCCTGAATGCTGGAGCTAAAGGCATTTGTGACTTCCCCTGGCAGAACAGGGCAGCAATACATAGCATTCTGTGAAAGCTGAGCTACCTATTGCCAGACACATGATGTTTTGATCAGAATTCCAAGAAGTACCTTGTAAAAACACGGATTATGTAAGCAATTTTTTTTTCTTTTTAGAAGGAGACAAGCAAGAGTCTCCAGTGTTCTGTGACTCCAAGCAGCCTAGTCCAGGATTGCAGCTATATCAAGCTGCCTTTGAGAAAAATCTTCCTCACATGGCAGAAGCATTGGCCCATGGAGCTGAAGTAAACTGGGTCAATGTGGAAGAAAACAAAGCAACACCACTCATTCAGGCAGTGCGAGGGGTATGTGATATGCAGCTCTGGTGATGGGGGAGGAGGGCAAGGGAAATAGTGATATTTCTGTGTCACTGTTCCATTTGTGCTGCTTGCTTGTAATGAATATGATAATGTGATGCTGAAGTTGTGTTTACAGTGTTCTTTCAAATTTGTTTCTGAATTTTTTTTTTCCTGTTAATGCTTTGTTTGGAATTCTATATCCTAGTAGTGTTTAAAGTTGATATGAAAGCAACTCACTTTTTGTTTCCTTTGCCATGTGGCTCAGTGGTGAGAAGGCAGAAGAGGTTTGGTTTGATTCTAGGAATCTGGTGCTGAGTTGTTTCTTTGTTTTGATTCCAT
This sequence comes from Coloeus monedula, assembly GCF_965178545.1. Taxonomy (NCBI): domain Eukaryota; kingdom Metazoa; phylum Chordata; class Aves; order Passeriformes; family Corvidae; genus Coloeus; species Coloeus monedula. Next base: position 13,815,274 of record NC_138790.1, read on the forward strand.
AGGGTTCATTGGTTACTTGTGAATTTTTGCTGCAGAATGGGGCCAATGTGAACATCCGAGACATGAAAGGAAGAGGGCCCCTGCACCATGCCACAGTTCTAGGACATACTGGGTAACTCACTGCCCCACAGTTTGTATATGGCCATCCTTTACTGTATCTGTTCATGTGAAGCTTCTTCATTGCCCCAGATATTCTGACATTTTAATAGTATTTCTTAAGCTCTGGATGTGAGAGGGCAAATAATATTTTGATTCAGCAGTCTCATCCACTAGAAAAACACACGTGTTTTCTAATGTGGATTAAATAAAGGGTTTGTTTACTAGTCTGTTAACATGTTCTAGATGAACTGCACTATTTTGATATATATGAGACTTTTGGTGATTTAATTTAAATACATTGTATCTAGCTTGACTTTATTAGCTTTTTTCCTTTATTGTCAAAAATATTCTTCAATGGTTTTTTTCTAAACAGACAAGTGTGTTTATTCCTAAAACGAGGAGCAAACCAGCATGCCACTGATGAAGATGGGAAAGATCCATTGAGTATAGCAGTGGAAGCTGCAAATGCAGATATTGTAACACTGTAAGTTGTACATTCTGTTTTCTGACTAGAAACTTAGATTTTGCTATTCTGTTTCAAGTTAAAAATACAAGAAATGTCAAAATACTTTAACATAAAAACAGGGGGAGCAAAAGAAAAATCAAATGCACTGTCTGTAGGTGACTTCTTTGATGTGAGATTCAGAAGAGCTTTGTAGGTCTTGCATTGTAGTCTTTTTTGTGCTTTAAAGATGACATTGCTCTTTTTGTTTTCTGAATGGCAGGTTGCGTTTAGCGAGGATGAATGAAGAAATGCGTGAATCAGAAGGACTCTATGGGCAGCCAGGTCAATACTCTACTAATAACCACACTGAAATGCAGTATAAGAAGTGTATACAGGAATTTATCAGTTTACAATTAGATTCTTAGTGTCTGAGGGAAATTAAAGATTGCTTCATACAATAATTTTTTTTATAAACCAACACATTCTAAAGCTTCGTTGAAATTCAGTGGTGTGACTTTGTCAGAGTATTTAGGGAACCTAAAAGGAGACTGTTTAAAGAGTGTCATTATAGCAGTGTGTTACTACAGCCATGACCACCCTATTCTGCTAGTAGTTGTCCACAGTTTTCTCCTATTGCTGTTCCATTGATATCTGTGTAATGTTAGGATTTACCTGACATTATTTAGTAGCAGCTTTCTGAATCAGCTTGCTCAGAGACAGTTGAAGAGTTCATCTTATTCCAGGACACCATTCTTCTTCCTGTGGAATGGTCCACTTTTTCTTTTTTAAGAAAAAAATGCTTGCACACCAATGTAAAAAATGTACATCAGATATTTCAAACTAACTCCAGACAGAAATAGGAAAGTATTATTTCCTTAAATTTTATTTTTAAATATTTTTATTTGTTAAGATACTAATAAGAAACAGAACAGTCATTCTTAAGTATGTATTTTTGTATGCATAGTATCTTTCCATTTGGTTAAAAAAACAAATAGAAGCTGGCAGATACTTGAGCCAACTCCAACAAGAAAGTAACAAATTATATTTAATGAATATGTGCAACTTTATTCTCAGGCACTCAGTCCAAATTTACACAATGTTGTGATGTGATACTTGCTTCCATAGGAAGGTAATTTAATATCCTGCAAATATCAATAATGAAGGCACACTTGGTTGTGAAGTTAGACAGCTAAAAACACCCTGCTATCCCTGGCAGAAGTGAAAGGGGAACCTTATTTTTAAGGCTGAGTGCTGACTACTCTCAGTTCATTCTTATAAAGCCCTTACGTGTTTCCCATTGATTCGTAAGGATTGGGCAGGGTGGGTGTTCCCAGACTGGAGCTGGAATATAGCCAAGGGGCAACACTGAGTCTCATGTTGAAATCCTAGATGAACTCTATTAAATAAACCAAATTTATTTCGTTTCTCCTTAAGAACAGGGGTTTTTAAAATTTATTTTTGAAATATAAAATTCAAATTAAAGCAGTAAAAGTACTATAGATGCTCAGGCATTCAAATGCTTTCTTTGACAGAGCTACAACTAATTTAAAACCATTTACTTGATTATGAGCTCAAGTGAGCTCAGAAAACATACAAAAAAACCTCTATTGCCAGTGTAGCCAAGTTTGATGTAAAGCTGGTTTTGGATACAGTGCCTACTACTTCACTGATAGTCTGACAGTAACAAATACTGAAGTATTTTTGAGTTTCCTCATTTTTATTTTAAGAGGTAAAAATAATTATTATCAGTTTCAAATAGTAAAATGCCTTTAAGAGGTATGTATTTTGGCTCAAAAGCTCTGTGCTATATCATAAATGAATATTTTAGATCATTTAATTGACCTGTCACAAATCCAAAATTATTATAAACCAGAAAATGTTTCTATAGTTTGTACAAAAAGCCTCAGTTGGTTACTAAACATTAAAAAATGGTAATTTGAATGCTTCACTCATAACAAATACAGGCACTACGTACATGAAAATGTGAAGTAGTTGGGGAGACTCTTTTCCCTGATAATTTATTTAAAATAGTATTTAGACACATTCTTCAGTTAGGTTGATGAAATAAAAAGCTGGCAAAGTCTTTAATGGAAAATGTTGTGACCTTTTTATCAGTTTGTATTGCAGTAGAATTTAGAGACTGCAGCTGGTAACAATCTGATCCAGATACTTTACAGCTGGTAAGGTGAGATTGACAGTGAAGAGCAGATTTGCCACAACAGGCAGAGATTGCCCAAAATCATGGGGAGGCTTTCATTAGAATAACTTCTGAAATTAAGGCCACAAGCTGTAACACAGAGTTGCAGCCAGGCAAACTTACTGTATCTTTGGATACCACAGGTCTTCCCCCTTCACTTTGTTAGTTATTGAAGTCTCTTTTAAAAGCTGAAGTCAGTATTTCAGTGTTTTGAATGTTTGTGTCTGCTATAGAAGGGTTGTGTCAGTGTAAGCACAAAACCTGTCTGCTGTCATGAGGTATCACACCTTTATGTGGTTTTAAGGGATGCAGGTCTTTTTCACTGCATATACATGTTAAATTATCTGCACTGCCCTTACTTTAGAACTCCAATGTTCCAAAATTATGATTCTAGGATCATAATAATCAAAATAAGGATTTTCAAGGCAATTGTGTATTCGCTGGGAGCTATGTGAGGGAAAATATCATTTTAGGAGTTTGCTGTCATCAGAATGAAGCCAACTGCCTACTTGTCAGCTCTAGCAATGCAGCTGATAATTGCTCATGTAGCTAATGGCATCAAAATTTCTAATTTAAATATATTTGGCTGGTTTGAACTACTGAGAGAATGAATATATTGCTTTGCAAGGTGCAGTTGGTCTTCCAAAATATTCCTTGAATGGGTACTAGCTGAAACCAGCTTTAAATGTTAATTTCTGGTGGTAAAGCCATATGTACCGTGGTACTGTTTCTGTATAATACTTGAGTGCTCACCTCCTGGTGCTACAGTACGTCTTGCTAACTCTTTGATATTAGCATTGCTACTTTTTCTTCCTACCTTTTCTTGAATGTATGATGTGTGCCTTTTGAGTTACTCCAGTGTTAAATGGTAAAGCAGTGTTACAGTATTTTTGTACATAGAATCTGCACTTTAGGGAAAACATTGCTTGGAAAGGGAATTTCCAGAATTCAGTTTTAAAGTAGAATTTTAAAATAATTATAAGGTTTACAGTACTAAGTATTTTAATGCAACATACAAACTAAAGGGGCACTTTATTTTAGTCTATTTTTGTATGTAATATTTTTGTTATGTAATAGAGTCAAAACTAGAGCCACAATGTATCTTGCAAAAATACCTTTTTTTTTCTTTCAAGTTCATTTGAAAGAACCAAGTATGGCAACTTGAACTGCAGTACCTGTTCACCAGTGGAACCCACTTCTGTATTAAAAGCATAATTGCTTTTGTCACAGAAGCCTAATTCTGCTTTGTGCCCTTCATAGCTGTTCCTTTGGTGAATGTTGCAGCTCCGTTCTGTGCTGGTCTCCCAGAGCAAGCAGTTCTCACAAGCTGTTTCAATAAAACCTGTCCTGTGCCTGCTCCATCTCTAGAACACAGAATCACAGAATTGACCTTTAAGGTTGGAAGGGACCTTAAAGATCATCTAGTTCCAACCTCCCTGCCATGGGCAGGGACACCATACTTGAAATTAAATCTGAAAACCAAAAGGGAATTTCTCTAGAAGTGACTTTTCCTAGTAGAGCAGTTTTGAATGTATTAATCTTTTAAAGTTTGGGAAGAATTGTGTCACTGCACTGTTAAATATTCCTGGAAGGTCAGTTATTATTTGTGAAAGTGTTTTTAAAAGACTGGAGTCTCATCTCCAAAAGAACAATAGTTTTGACATTGGAAATGTGCATTAAAAAATGGAAAAACAAAACAATGTAACTTTTCCCAGTAGTGCAAACTTTTAAGCACAAAAACATGCTTTTCTTCCACAATCATGTTAGAAAAAAAAAATCTTCATATTCAACATACATGATGAGATTTTGGGTTGATTTCTTTGTCATGCTATTAATCAAGCTGTCAGCAAGAAACAGTAGTGCTGGGATCTTGTGTCCTGTGTGGCCGTCTGTGTTGGGAAGACTGTAAAATTTGGATGGCTGCATAGTTCCTGACCCAACCAAATGTTTGATGCATTTAATTCCTTTTGAAGACAAAAGGGTATGGTTAGTGTTTTAAAACAGAACTTTAACTCAAGGTCCAAAATGCTCCAACAGATGAAAGAATGTGAAAATGAATGTAAAAATGTCCATTTTAAAGTGGTAAAAAAATGACTTGGCAATGACTCAAGAAGTAATCACTCCTGAATGTGTTTTCCTGTGTAGACAGGGAGAGGGAGGGAACACTTTTTGGAATATGTTCTAGTAGTAGAGCTGTGTTTAAGCACAAAGGGTGAAGATTTAAAAAAAAAAAAAAGATTTTTAAGGGAAGTATCATTGTTCTTATAGCTCAAACTGAAAAATGTAATGAAAGATGTAGATGAAATGAATGTAGAAATTTTATATTTGCTGAATACACCAAAATAATTTATGAACAATAGTTTATCTTCTTAAGATTGCTTATATATACATATATATTATTGCTTGCTGATTATTTCTTTCCTGGAGAGTTCTGTTTGGCTGTAAGAATTCTGATCTCTGTTTCCGAGTAAATCTTTATTTATGCCATAATTCTATTTTTCTGTAGAGAATCTTGGTTAACAGTTCCTTGCAAAAACAAGGATTTTATTCTTTAATGGCTAATAAATATTTTTTTCTTTTTAAGTTGCTTTAAAGTGCTTTACTTTTCCTTTCTAACTCTGAACTTTCCTCTGTGTGGCTGCCTGTGAGGTACTATTTCAGGTATAGTTTGGCTTTGTTTGATTTGCTTCTACAGAGCATGCATGCAATTAACCAGTCCCTCAGAGTTCACATCAGCATCACTCCATCTAGAAGCAGTCTTCATACATGAATAAGTGTTACACAGTAATTGTTAGCACAATAGGACACTTGTGCAATGGTGGGTGATGTTGATTATCACAAATGTTTAAAATTGTTTCCTTTTTCTTTTCTACCTAGGAGATGAAATTTATCAGGACATTTTTCGTGACTTTTCTCAAATGGCATCAAATAATCCAGAGAAGTTAAACCGCTTCCAGCAGTCAGATTCCCAGAAGTCTTAAGTATCAAGAAGGAAAAGAACCTGAAGCTTATAGTGCAAGTCTTTTTTCATTATAACAGAATGAATTGTATGCATTTTGTTAGATAGTTTGGATAAAATGACCACTCCAATGTAGCTTTAGATTGTGGTAGCTGGGGAAATGTATGAGTTGGTTTATGTTGTACAGTACATATACCTCAGCAGCTGAAGATGTTTAAAACCCCTGAGTACCTGCTAGCTCAGTGTAAAGCAGCCTGTTACACGTCCAGCGTTTGCAGCTCGCACTCGGAGGTGGCAGAGCGCGGCTGGAGCGCTGCGGGCTCCGACTGCAGGATGGTCACAGCAGCTTTGCTACCCAGTATCATCTACTGTCATCTGTCCCCCTGTTGCCATAGAGAATGTGCCTCTGACAAGAAGGTCTGGGTTGCATTTTCTGGGACTGTTTGGAAGGGAAATTGGGTAATGACTTACTGAGTTGTCCTTCCATTTGTGGGGCTGCAGCTCAAGAGATTCTCTTGTTCCTATGCTGACTCTGGTTAGAGGTAGGCTGTTCATAGCAGATGTGATAACTCCTGCCCTTTTGCAAGCTCTTTCACAGTGGAAGCTCTAGCACCAGGCTGGCCTTTATGCTGGTGACTGCAGGTCAGTCACAAAGGGATATATCCTGGGGACCAAACTCCTAAGAGCAGTCCATTTTCCTTTTATTTTTTGTTTTTCTTCTCCTCTTAAATTAAACTTTCAGTGCAGCAAGTATCCTTCTAAATGAGCATGTGGAACCTTTCATGAAAAATAAACTTAATCCTTTTGGACATGATGTGGGGTTTGTTTGTAGTATTTTGACATGAAAACTTGAAACTTGAGACATGAAAGTAAATATTGAGCCAAGGAAGTTTGTGTAGAATATTTATAAAAAGGCTGTTTCTACTTTTTGCTGTTCTCACTACTAGCCGTAAGCTCAGTATAAGTCTCATGTCTTGCAGCCACCCTAAATTTAGGCCAATCAATCCTTTATATGAGGAAGCAGTAGCCCTTGTATAATCTGCAGTGATGACAATTTGCTTTATTCAGTGGTGAGCCCCACTCCGCCCATGTGCATGTATAAAAGGCATCTCTAGATATATGCTTTTATATCAGGTTATTTATACCTAGATGATAATCCCCCTAAACCCCAAACCAACAGATGCAATTCTTTATTCTCTATTTGTCTGCCCTGTGGAGACGACTTAAGCAGAGTTTTTAGCTGGCATAGTATCAATGTGAGTTGTCAGTGATCCTAATAGCTGTGGCATTATGTTAACCTGCTGTTTAAGTGTATTTAGGAAACGAATTGGCTTTTCTCCAAGGAAAGATAAGCAAAACTGGGATAAACCAAATTGAAATCTGTAAACTATGGTAAATTTTCTGGCATGTTAAATTTTAAGAAGGTATTTCAAACATTTGTAATTTTGCATCAAATGTGTAATAATGTATCAAATCTGCATATTGTTACTGCTACAGAATTAGTAGTGTTGTAGAATTGTCCAATGGATTTTGTTTCCAAGCAGAAGAATCTTACAAGACAGTTCTTGCTTTGTATGTGGTCTAATTATGGTAGGAAAAGCAGATTCTGCCCATATAAAGTGTGCATTTAGTCTGAATAATAAGAAACTTAAGGATATCACCGGTAAGCAGTAATTTTTAGTAAGCTAGTTTTTAAATAGCTATGAAATTATAATATACTTCCTAATCAGCAGTATTTACCAGCAAATGGGTATTTTAGTAGATCTTAGAGAAAGTAAGATTCCTGGTGTACAGATGGGACAATGTAAGATATGACTGCATAATATACACCGTAGACATAGGCTTTTCTAAATGTTTGTCTTTCCCAGCCTGGCTGGCAGGCAGTGTATAGTGTGATTGGCTGGAATGTAAAGCTGCCTGAAGCTTAGTGGCATAATTGCTGTCTCAGTCCAGGCTGCTGGAAAAAAAGTCTGAGACATTTACTTCAAATCTCCACTGGTGACTTCTTCCCTAGCCACAAAATCTCTCTGACAAATTTTGCGGGATGACTTCTCTAGACTAAGAAGTTGCTTCCCTGTAGCTCTACAGATCCGTGTGTTGCATTCCTGAGTTTCATCTCTCTGGGAAACAGTATCAGTCCGTCTATGCTAAGGGATGAATCACACACCTGATTGACAGGTTGTGAGACTTGTCAGGAGCGCTGGAGTTTTAATGGCTCAGGGAGTAGGTGTGTCACTTGTGATTCTGCAGCCTTGTTCCCTTGTCCTTTCAGGTATGGTAGGATGTCCAGTATAAACTGCACTCAGTTAGAGCCTTTTTCAGGTCAGGTGCAATGGTGACATGTTGCTCATCAGCAGAAATTAAAATACCATTGAGTTACATGGAATGTGTTGATGGCTCGGTCTCACCAGGCTCTGGCAGGCTCCATGTTCCATCCAGAGCCTCTGTGACTCACAGGATTCAGCCCCCAGTAGTGTGATTATCACCATGGCTCTGAAGATCTGGATTCCATATTGAGTTTTGACTCATGTTAATCTTCTGCTCAGTAATATTAAGAAATTCCATTTCTATTACAAAGTGAATCTGAGCAGAATAGTAGGCAGTAAGGTTCCATTGTGGGTTAACATCTTGTACTTTGTACCAGGCAATGGAAAGGTTCAATTCCAGTTCATGTTTCTCTGTAGGTATGAATATAGTAGGTTTTAATTTGTGAGGGACAAAGCAGAATATTCCTAACACATTTTAAAACCATCTTTCACCTGGATTTTTAGTAATTTTCTACATTAGCCTGTTGAACCATAGTATAATATCTTTCCTATTTATAGATCATGTGTTCCAAGCCTCTTGAAACAACAAATGTTGAGGAAGTCAACATGCATTCTAATGCATCTTGATTTCAGAGGTGTAACTTACGTCCATTGCATGTTGATTAAAATAGTGTCTGTGGTGGCTCATTAGTGGTATCAATTGTTCTGACTGGTCATAAGGTTTCATGTTTTCTATTAATGTCAGTACAGTCCATATAAACTTAAATTTATGAATTATCATACTGAGTTGTGCCACTACTTGTGTTAGCTGGAATTTGTTCACGTGAATTTGGGTGAAAGCAGTAGATGGTAGAGGTATTTTTTTGCTTTCACAAACAGCCCACATTGCAATCTGATGGATGCATGTTCCAGGTGCTCATTAGTACATTGTGGACTTCAGGCTCTCTGCCCACTAGAACCTAATCCAGGAAGTCACTGATACCAGTAGCAGTCTTTCCACTGATTTTGGAGATTTTGGATTGTACCATTCATGGCTTTTAATGTTAGAGTGCTAAAGGATCCTGTATTAATACTACATTTTTCACTCTGTGGGGTTTTATATTTTACCTGTTTTTATACTGAGCTGAAATAGTTTTAGAAAATGCAACCAGACCTTCCAACTGCTGTCAGCAAATCCCCTATACAAGAGGAAGTTTCTCTTGTTTTGCATTATGACATCAGTACACGTGTGTTGTCCAAATGACTAGCTCTCCTGGACAGAGAAAAAACTTTGTAGCACTAAACTAAAAAGGTGAGAACTAGAACAAGCAGAGGGTTGATGCCATGTTTCCAGGACTTCGGTGCTTCTCTGCAGCCATCTGTTTTAAATTGTGGATGTTACTTCTGTTGCTTCATCTTGAGAATCTCAAATAACGCAGTGACTATGAAACGACCCTTTGATGAAACTGCAAATAATATGTAAGTACAAAGGATGTGATATTTTCACAGTGTCAAAAGGACTGAGCTGATTATTCTGATTCTTTATTACACAAAGTATTATGAGAATTGATTTTTCAGGCTACAATCTCTGCCCATTTGTTATAGACACTTTTTCCCAAGTTAAGAGTTTATGGCTTGTGCAGCCTGACAGCCAACATGCCTTGCTGCTGTGCTTACACAAAGGCACAGTTTTAAAACAGGGACAACTCTGGAAAGGCACTACTGGGGAAAAGGATGAGTGTACCACTTTGGTATATCCCCTTTCATATGCTTGCTTTATCTTTCTGTGTACAGTATTTTCTTGTTTCTCTTCCCATGGAAGGAGATGATAGAGGAGGAAAATTCCACTCACTTTTCTGTTAGGATCCTGAGTTTTCCATGTTTTGACAGAAATCGCCAAGAAATCATTGTTTCCTCAAGCAGAGACATTACACTCTCCGAAATAATGAACTTTTGTTTTTCTCTCTGCGCGTTCCTCTGTACTCGGTGTTTTTTAAGCATTCCAGCAGTAAAATGTAAAGAACCCTTCCCCCTCTAAGCTGTAACTGTACGGATTGTATACCCCGCCCTCCTTCGCGTTATGTACGGCTGTAGACTTTGTATCTAAAACTTGACTGTAGTTTCTGTAGTCTGTCGTTGTGCAGGGGCGGCCCGGCCGCGTCCCCGCCCTGCAGTTGGGCCGGGCCGTTGCCGGGGGCGGGGCCGTTGCCGGGGGCGGGGCCGTTGCCGGGGGCGGGGCCGTTGCCGGGGGCGGGGCCGTTGCCGGGGGCGGGGCCGTTGCCGGGGGCGGGGCCGTTGCCGGGGGCGGGGCCGTTGCCGGGGGCGGGGCCGTTGCCGGGGGCGGGGCCGTTGCCGGGGGCGGGGCCGTTGCCGGGGGCGGGGCCGTTGCCGGGGGCGGGGCCGTTGCCGGGGGCGGGGCCGGGGCCGCCCCGCCATGGCGGCGCTGCGGGGCTCGGCGCGCCGGGGCTGGGTGCGCTGCCCGCAGCCCGCGGCCCTGGCGGCGGCCGCGGCCGTGGCCGTCTGCGCCTTCTACTACCTGGGCGGCGGCGGCGAGACCTTCTCCAGCGCCACCCGCCGCCTGCGCGCCACGCCGCCCGCCCCGGCCGGCCCGGGGCCCCGCGGGCTGCACCTCCTCTTCATGTTCACCAAGGCGGAGCGCAGCCCCGCGCTCCGCGACAAGGCGCAAGCGGCGCTGCGCTCGCTGCTGCGGCACGGCCGCCTGGGCGCCGCCGATGTGCTGCACCTCCACCTCGTCACCGAGGGCGCCAGCCGGGACATCGGCCTCGGGCTGCTGCGGGACCTGCTGCGCGGCGCCGCCTTCCGCCACCAGGTGCGCGGGGGGCCGAGGGGCGGGCCGGGCCCGCGGGGAGCGAGCGGGGGGCTCGGCCGGGGCGTCCTGGGTGGTCTTCCCGCGGGACACTGGGAACAGCAGTCCAGCGGGAAGGAGCTCCCTCAACTAACAGCCCGTGTGCCAGCTCCCATTGCTCCCTAGTCTCGGGAATCTTGAGGGGCTTGTTCTGCATCCCCGCGGCTGCTGCCTGAGGGTAGGGAGGTGTCCTGGTGCAGCTCAGTGATTCTCAAGTGGGACTGGGCAGCAGCGTGGCCTGGGAACACCTCGGGCACTCCGCCTGTGCTGGAGAGGAGCCGTTACTCTAAGCAATGCTGCTCTCCTACAGACCCTGTTGCTAGTCCTGCTTCAGCATCTCGACACGAGGACCACGTGTGCTTATATCTCGATGGCTTCCCGATCAGAAGAGGAGGTTGTCCTGCTGGTAGTGGCTCTTGAGAGTGGGAGTGGAGAGCCTGCAGGGGCTGGAGAGCATCTACGTGTGAATGTTCCTACTGCCAGGGAAACGGTTCTGCCTCCCAAAACCAGCCAGTGCAGTTCGTGTAAAATCAGGCTTTTCTCGCATTAAACGGGTTTCTGAAAACTGGAGGGTTATTAAGTTCAGAGATTCCAGGTAACCTGGACTCCCCTGTCCTGAGGTGCTGCTGCAGAACATTGCTTGAAAGTGTCCCCTAGTCCTGCTGTAACTTTTATTGCTCATATTTCCTGTATTTCATATTAGCTGAACTCTGCCAAGATGTAACTCGAAGTGTAACCTTAACATTGTTCATACAGACACTTTCCTGGTAAATAATCTTACCACTCGTTTTCTTTAAACAAGCCCTTTCCTAGTGCTGGCCCTCAGTCAGGTCATGTACCCATGATGGGACACCCACACCATGCAGCAGTGCTTGGCTGTCTGGAGAGCGTGCACAGCTCCCTCAGGAGGATTCCTGCACTCCACAGCGGGGTGGACTGACTGCCCCATGATGGTGCAGTGCTGATGTGGCGCAACAGTGCAGCTCAGGTTTGTGGTATTATGCCCCCTGGAGTGGGAGGACTCCCAGGCCACCATGGTGTCTCCATCCCTTGCTGTCACGCCTTAATGTGTGGCTGCCTTACTGCCATCTGCTCCTCTGGGAAAGAAGCTTCCCTTCGGGCAGCCTTGCCAGCCTCACTTCTCCAGGGCAACATGGGCTGGGAGTTGGAGTTAGAGGCATAAAGTGATTTGTCTGTTATGGATGAGCCCCTGTCTGTAGGTGCCTGTGGAGTCACAGTGAAACCTGGAGTGTGTCTGGTACCAGAACTGATTTCCTGGGTCTAAGCAGGCAGCATGATCTGGAGGACTCAGGTGAGATCTCACTGAGATCTGCTCAGTGGGACAGCTTCTTCCCTCTTTCCTGGCAGACCCCGATGTATCCTGATTTCACTGGCTAGCCTATGGTTGGCACTATGATTTGGATCAGTCGTTTCTCTGCTTTTAGGTACAGAGCAGAAGCTGTTCTGCTTCTCAAGCATGCAGCCTTGCCCCTAATCCTGTGCCAGTTTCTGGAATACCAGCAGATGACAGCACCTCTTTATTCTTGCTGTAGCCTACCCCATTCCTCTTCTTTACCAGGAGGGAACTTCTGCCTACCTTGGACTTTCGGTACCGCTGTTAATTGTTGAAGGTGATTGATACTGATGTTCAAGTAGCTCCAGCAGTAACCCCTCTCCACCCTGAGACCTCTTGTTTACTGCTTTTCTTGGTGTGTGCTGAGCACTCTCCTGGTTCTTACGCTGTCTTCCTAGCACAGGCCCAGAGATAATGCTTGATAAAGTGCTCAGGGGGCACTGAGACAGGACTGATAAAACCCCCTGAACTTTTTCTTCATGAGGAAGCGATTCAGGCCCCGCTTCTGAAACTGCCCTTGCCCTCACATCCTGGCAAAGCTGGGATCAGTTGGTTCCTCTGTTAGAGTGAAGCCCAGAGTCAGACATGGATCGTAACCTTTGGGGAAGGTTGTGGGCAGCTTTTCTCTCTCCCTAGGCAGATTCGGTAACTTTCAAAGTCTCCTGGAGACTGAAGCAGCCGGCTGGAGCCCAGGGCCAGTGTGCAGAGAGTGAGCGCAGAGGGGCTGTGGGGTGCAGGCAGTGGGTGCGTGGCAGCAGCGTAGGCACCGGACCCTCCCGGCAGGGCAGGGCTGTCCGGGCGTGGGCAGTCGCTGCGTGGCGTCACCCCTGCCGCTGGCTGTGCAGATGTGTCCCGGCTGTGCAGATGTGTCCCAGCTGTGCCGCCGGGGTCGCGGCCGGGCGGCGGCAGCAGAGGGAGCTCGTGCTCCGCGTGTGAGGCCGGGAGGCGGAGGGAGGAGCCAGCCCGCGGCCGTGCTGCCCGTGCGGGGCCTCGTGGGGGCTCTTACCGGGGCTTTGTGGCAGCAGTCGCAGAGACCGTGTCCCGCACGCGGGTGGCAGGGGCATCTCTGCAGCCTCTCCCGCCCCCTGGCCAGCGGGAGGTGCCCGGCAGCGAGCCTGGGCCGGCCTCGGCCGACACTGCTTACAGAGAGCCCCCGCTCGCCCCGTTTCCTGCCACTCCAGGCTGTGTGCTGTGACTCCTTGTGCGATTCCTATCGCTTATTGATTCCATTTCCCTGCCGCAATACGAACTACACGTTCGGCTCTCTACTCATCCTGGTTCCCTGTTCAGATGAGCCCCACGAAGGATGCTGCTGGGGTGGTTGCTTGGGTGGCTGTAACAACACTCTGTGCTTGTGGAGACCTGCGAGGAGACCCGACATGGGAAAGGAGGGAAAGTTAAAGGGAAAAGAAATGCAGGTTGTTTTTTCCTAGTGAATCAATAGAAAGGGCCTTTTATCAGTGCGGGACGTGTGTTTATAATACTGTGTTTGTTCAGGAAACCCCTAGAACTTACTTTTCTTAATGTCCTCAGCAAATGTGGTCGGATTTAGCTACAGGGATTTACTAAAAGCTGTTACACAAATAAATAATGAAGTACAAAATTAGCAGCAGATCAACAAGCTGTGCTAAAGTCAGCAGTGAGAAGGGAGGAAGCCCTCACAGTCCCAGAGAGGCAACCTGGCCTGTGGCTACAGGAGAAAATTCAGCTGTTCAGGAGTTTGCTTTGCAGAAGTACAAATGGGTGGGCAAAAGACACATTTTCCTGTTTTCTTTGGCAGGAGCGGAAGGCAGATGATGCTGTGTCTGGAGTTTCAGGAGTATCTCTCCCATAACTTTTGTCCACTGGTGCTTGGCAGTGTGCTCACTTCAGAGGTGACTGGAGTTGGTTTGACATTTTTCCCCCTTTCCTACGTACTGTACACACCTCAGGCTGCCTTTGCTGGATGCAGAAGGCTGGTTACAGGTGCTGTATTTCTCTTCCATGCTTCTCCAGTCCAGCCAGACCCCAAAGCTGCCCGTGCCGAGCTGGGCTGGGAGCAGAGCATAGTACATTCCCATGCTGGTGGTGCTCAGTTCCATGCACAGGCTGTCAGTGTCTTTACACCTGGAGAGTAGTGGTGGCTTGCTTGTTTGGTCACCTGGGGTGGCTGCTGTCCTGCTCGTCACAGCCGGTGTCACCACGATGGCACAACCAACCACGCAGCTCGGCAGGGCCAGGGCGAGGTGCTGCCTGATGGTACCGGTAACAGAGTTTCCTCCCCTGCAGTGTCTTGGGGGCTATGCTGTGCTATCCAAAGCCAGGTGTGGCTCCTGATGAGCTCTCCCAATGCACTTTCCTGGTACATGTTGTTCTGTGTTTTTCCTGCTGTTCTGCTGCAGGCCTTGGCTCGGAGCCCAGCAGCCGGGTCAGCAGCAGTGGGGCCGCCCTGCCGAGGGACGTGCTGGCCACAGAGCCTGCATGAGGGCTCCACAGCACCTGGCTGATGGCAAGGGCCGGGGCCAAGCGTGGGTGTTTAGGGTGCCCTCCCCAGGACAGGGCCATAGGGACTCAGCTGTGCTGGTCTTCCAGTGGTGCCCTGCCGTGGGCTCAGCCATCCTGGCCAGTGCCAGGACAGGCCCATCACCTCATGTTCAGCATACTGCAGTGCCACGAGCACAGGCCCGCTTCCAGCGAGCTCCTCTCTGCTATGAGAGCACTTTGGTCTGGGCAGTGTGTTCTGTAAAAGGCTGTGGAAGGAACAACCTCCAGACTGCTCACTGCCTCCATCTCTGCACCCCCCTTGCTGGGCATTGAAGCAGTCCCTTGTGCACCCCATAGAGAGGATGGTCATTGCACCAGCACAGGCTCAGAGCCACCTTCTCCTCTGAAGCATTTGGCTTGGTTTAGGTTTTCTTTTAATTAAAAAAAAATTTTAAAAAGCAAATGCTCTATCCTGCATGTTTTAAATGTATAGTGCAGGGCTCCTTGTTCTTAAGCAGATGAAGTTGTAGTAGGGAAAAGAAGTGACACCATAGAACCGTTGAAAAGGACCTACAAAGACTGTGGTTTGAGTTCCCTTTTGAGGGCAGGGCCAACTTGTGGAAGTGTCTTGGCATCCCGCAAACAAGGAGGATAGGTTCCCCTATCCGAAATTCAAGTACTGCTGCAATGTCATGTCCTCGCTGGACTTTAGCTCCAACGAGGCTTTTCCTGCTTTCCCTGACCTGAAGAAGGCGTCACGACCTCGAGTTTCCACACTCAAGTTCCTGCACTCCCCCTTATCTGCACCGGGGTCATGTCCCTCATCTCTCCTAATTATCCTCAAAATCCCTCTCATTATCTTTTGTGATTCAGTGACCTGTATCCTTCTGTGGGTATAACGAGCTGCATGAAAGTTCCTGTTCATTGGACTTTGAAGCTTGTAAAATTTCAGTAGCTGATAAGGTGCATTTGGGGTTGCTCCTGTTTCTGGGACATAGCCACGGCTGGCACAGGCGTGCCAGGGCCGTGCTGGTGCATGGGCTCTCGCAGGGCTGGGGGATGCAGAGCAGTGCTGGCTGAGCACCAGCAAAGCTCCAGCACAGGCAGGCTGAGATTCATCTACAGAAGTTGCTTGGCACTGCTGTAGTTCCTGATGTTTGGATTTTCATCAGCGTGCTGCGGCCTGTCCTCCCTTTCCCCCTGCAGCCCTGACAGGACGTGCTGCAGAGCTTGCCTCCATGCCGGGCTGAGGAGCAGGAAATCCGGGCTGTGTCCCTGGCCCTGTCACAACCTGCCTCTGTATCAGGGAGCAAGCCTTGGTCCTCAGGGTAAGTGACGTGGTCTGGCTTGGCTCTAATCGGCAGGATACCAGAGCCTGGAGCAAACTGTCACCTCTTCTGATGCACTCCATATGGGAGACCAGATAAGTGCTTGCATCAGGCGGTGGGAACAGACCAGAGAAATACCCCAAAACATGGAGCACACTTGGTTGTGTGAGAGGATTCAAGTCTCTGCTCACCTTACACGAAATGGATGTAAAAGTCCTTCCCTGCTTTCCCTGCACTTGACTGGTTGTTGTGTCAAGAGGATGCGTCAAGAGGATGTGCAGCCAGGCCCCTTTGTGTAGCTGCAGTGCCACCAGCACTATTTGTGCTTTAACAGCCTCCCCCCTCGCCCTGTGCTGGCTGGGGCTGAGCAAGGGCTGCTGGAGCTGGGCCTGTCCCCAGAAGCGGCGGCTGAGCAGTGTTTCTGGTGTCTCTGCCAGGTAATAGTCCATGATGTGAATGAGCTGACAGAAAAGCTGTTTCCCATCGTTGAGGCCATGCAGAGACACTTCAGCGCTGGATCGGGGACCTACTACAGTGACTCCATCTTCTTCCTGTCAGTTGCAATGCATCGCATCATGCCCAAAGGTAGGTCTCTGCTGTGCTGCCTCCAGCAACACAGGCTCTGTTTCTCTTCTGCACAGAGATGTTATCCGGTGCTATTTGAAACACAAAGTTAATAAACTTTTGGGGTGGTCTCCTGGGATTCTCCTCCTTCCTGCAGAGTGATGGACCCATCAGTCCAAGACCACATGCAGGTCTCCACTGGCATGAGTGACAGGAGGTTCTCTTTGTCATATGGCAGCTGGCCCTGCCCTTATGCCCTGGGATGGTAGGAGAGGTGAGACAGGAGCAAGCAGGCCTGTTCTGTGTGTGTTTACAGCCCCCTTCCCCTTGGGGTGTCAGCAGAAAGAAGTGCTCTGTGTCTGTGGTGTAACTGTGCACTCTTGAGCATCAGCAGGGAGTAGTTGTCGAGTCTTGCCTCTTGACTTTAGGGAGCTTTTGGAAACTTTGCTTGACAGCCACTGATCACTTAAGTTTCCTTATTATGCCTCTGCTGTTATCAAGTGCAGAAACAGCGAGAAATCTGCAAGAAAAAAAGGCAGCTGGCAGAAGGGACTTGGCTCAGTTGATGCCATTTTCCCCCATGGCTGTGTGCAGTTGCCTCTCATGGAACCAGCATCCTGTCCAGTCTTTGGTTGCACAAGTAGGGTGTTGTATCCTTGGGCTCCAAACCCCTTCACTGGAGCTCCTACAGCCCTACTTGTCCATTCCCAGTGCTGGTCCCTGGGCTCTTCCTGTCAGCTGCCTTGCTGGCCTGACGCACCAGTGATGGCAGCAGCCCTTCCTGGGCTGGTCACTTGTCCTCCTTGGGCATGGCAGGCTGTGGGTGGCAGTGGTGGCAAGGAGCCCTGGGACCCTGCCTGGCCATACACCTGCCCTAGGAAGAGGTGACTAGCCTCTCAAAGTTGTTTGTGGATGTCATACAATGGTGGCCTGTTCCCACATGTGTGCATGTTCCTAGGGCTAGCACTGGTGGCACCAGCAGCTTGCTTGGCATCTGGAGCCTCTGCCCAGCTGTAATACTCCCTGCAGACTTTCTCAGGTGCACTCTTGCTGAGATGTGAGCAGATACACCTATCCCGTGCCCCTGCTGAGTCCTGTCCCAGTTTGGCTCTACCCAGGAGCTCCTACCTCTGCTCTGCTTTGTGAACCTTCCTTTGTCCTTTGTGGACTTGCCCCTGTCCTCCCTGCATGGCCATCCCACACTAGCTCATTAAACAAAGGGGCAGTGGTGGCCCTGAGGGTCCCATCCAAGCTCACTGATCATTACTCTGTGGGCTCCAGCAAATGTGCTGTACTTGGCTCTCCCTCAGACTTGGGTAATTTTGTGTGTGTCTGGTGCTGTCTGCACTGTGAGTGCTTTGAAGTACACTGCATACAAATGATGGTATTAATGCTAGCTAATTCACTCCTCCTGATTCCCTACTCTGTCTTTACTGTGTGCTAAAGATATCCCTGTTGTGCTGCCTGCCAGCAAGAAGCTGCTCAGTCTTAAATGCCTTTTCTCAGTTCATCAGCCCATGAGGCATCTCATCTCTTGGAAAGCTTGTTTGCTCTCCCTCAGCCTGACAGGGCTTTCAGTGGTCTGTTTGGGGCACAGGATGTTTAAAAAGGCATTTTTACAGTTTCATGAGTTTAGTTTTTGTTTCAGAAGCTGCTAGTAAAGCTGATTTATATTTCCCTTGCAAGGGAGGTCAGGTTTACTGTGCTGGGTGCCTGGTGATTTATGGGGCTGGCGGGGCTTGCTGGCCCCCTCCCTGTGCAGCCGGCACCGAAGAGGAGGCATCAGGAAAGGCTGCAGCTCTGCTGCCCACTCAGGCTTGCAGTTGATGTGAGAATGGTGCTGGGCTTCTGCTGCTAACCTATGACACCTCCTCACTCTGACAAGCCAATATCTACTGGTCTGAAGAAGTCACTTTGGAAAGCTGGAGCAGAAAGGACCAAACCTTCTTTTTCAAGCAGTGTTATCATTATTCCTGGTGCATTTCTTTGCCATTTCTTCTGCCTTGAATGCTGTATTCTGCCCTGAGTGCTGTGTCTTTTTGTGCATCTCTCCAAGCACATCTGGCTCCATAGCATTAGCACCACTTTTTTGTGGAATCCAGATCTGATTGGAAGCTTGAGCATCCTCTAGCAGAAATGAAGGCCCTGATCTGAATATTAAACTCTCTGGTGTGTTCATTTATATTTACATTTATCAGTCTATAGGGGTTTTTTTCAGTAGCAAGCAACCTTTGTACTAAAATTGCCTGGCTTTAGTTTACCAAATACATAATTTTTTGAAGGGAGGCATTTCCACACTATCATGACTTAGTGGTTTGTTTGGAGCCTATGGGTTGTGACAGGGCATTGACTTTGCAGACCGATGGCACTGGAAACTGAACACCAGGTTATTTTTATTTTTTTAGGGCCTTTTTTCAGTCATATGTTTGCTCCATGCACATTGCACTGAGGGTAAATGAGGTTTGCCACTCAGCTGCTCTGTCGTTTACTGTTGCTTGGGATCTTTGCCCAAAAAACTTTCAATCTAAAACCTGCAGCTGCCAAGTTATAATATAACAGCTTCTTAGCTGGTGTAAATCATGGAACGCTCTTGCCTTAAATGTCTTACATCAGTGGAGTTAATCTGATTTAAACCAGCTGGGGAGTTGGTATGCAGCATGCAGAAGTGCAGACTGCATAACTCTTGTCTGTGCTCGAGGCTCATAAATCCCATTTTAATGTGGTGTGGCCAGGCCCGGGGAGCTGGAGTGGGGCTTGATCCATCAGAATGGTTCTGCAAGCGAGGGGAGAAGATTGATGGGAAAGTTACACAGAGAAGACAAGCAGGTTCAGGCTTAGAAGGAGCTGCCAGGATGAGGACAATGCCAGCATGAAATGGTCTTGAGACTTGCAGATCAGTGCAAGGAGGAGAAGGGAGGACAAAGACCTGGGCCTTTTCACTTTCCTTTTCAGTGTACCCATCCAGAGGGGCCCTCTCCCTTCCTGACTGGCTTCAATCCCTCTATCACTTGGCATTTTAGCTGTGTAACTGCAGGGGGCCCAGCAAACTTTTTATCACTCTTCTATGGATACATGAAGGAGTAATGGCTGGGCAGGTCTGCCTGGCAGGTGAGGTCTGGAGACAGACTCCTGGTACCACAACTGAGGGGAGGAAGAGTTGAGGTGACAGAAGGGCAGCCTGGGAAAGCTGGGAGCTCCCCAGGGAATTCTTGGCTGCCATTCTTGGCCCAAGTCAGGTATTTTTCAGAAAAAAGTTGTTTAACAAGTGGTCATCCTCAGCAGCTGGTGGGCCAAGGGAGAGCCAGCAGCATCCAGCAGCTTGGGTAGAGCTTTGAAAACTGCCACTTAGTGTTCAACTCCATTGGTGTTGCTGATGGTGCTACAGCAAGATGGCCCTGTGGGAGAATAAGGAGCAGAGGGAAAAGTAGACATGATACAGAGGCAGCTTTGTGGCTTATCTCTGCCAACTTGGACAGAGGAGTGGAGTTCATTAGCTCAGGGGAGGCTCTGAAACCTGGCTGATGGTACCGTGCTTCACATGGAGTGAGGGTATTTAGAAGAATTGACTGAAGATGGTATTTGACAAATTGGAGGCAGCAGGGTTTCCTGGCTGGTACAAACAGCTGGCTGTGTTCATGGGGAGTAGCAGCATCCTCCTCCCCCCTGGCAGCATGAGCGGGAGTTCTCAGGGTTTCTCTCTCACTGTCCAGCCCAGCCTGAAGGCAGAAGCTGTGATGAAGGGTGGGAAGATGAGCATGGGTTGCAAAGGGCCCCCGGGCTCTACTGGGTGTGAGGTTAGCCCTCCTGCAGCATGCTGCATCTTCCAGGTGCTGAAGATGCACCTGGGTACTTGCTGCCTGAAAACTCTGAAGCTTGTTCTGCAGGTGAATTTGGTAAATCTGTTCATCAGAGGCTTGTAGGGAAACTAAGCAGCAGTGGGAGAAGTGGGTAAGTTTCTGTGTGACTAAACAAAGATGTGGAACTATGAGGAAGGGGAACAGAGTGGAACTGATCATTATGTGTTGCTGAAATTTATGGCATATCAACATGGTCTGTTGGTAAAAAATGAAAGAGGTTTGGAGAGGGCAGTGGCTTCTGTGTGGGACAAGCCTGGCTGACTGGGACCCTCCAGTCTGGAAGGGGGCTGGCTGAGGGGGTTATGGTGTGGTCCATGAAGCCACACGAGGCAGAAGTTTGTACAACAACTGGGAGACATCAAAGTTGGTGAGAAGTGTGTTCAAAAGAGTGTGGTGATCTGTAGAGCTCCTTGCTGCAGGATGTTGTAGGTGCTGGGCTGCCTCATGGATGAGGCCTCATGGATGAGGGAATCATGGACAGCTGTGTGATGGACAGCAAGCCTCAGTGTGTCCTGGAGCTGCCAGCTGTGCCAGGAGGGACACAGCTGGGTGTAGTGGGAGGAAGCAGGGGGGGCTGCTGTGGGTGAATTAGCAGCACTGTGCCTGGGGAAGTGACTGCCAGCAGAGATCTGTGCCTTTGGCTTCATAGCGGGTGTCCTGACACTGCCTGTGACACATCAGGATCAATGGAAAGCCCAGTGGTCTCCCTGGCCTCAGCCTCTGAACAAGGCAATTTCTCCAGCTCATTATCAACAGCTGTACTGATTGTTAAGCATAGACCAGATTATAATGGTGTTTGTCCAAGCAGCCTGATAATGACCAAGCCCCAGTCGCCTGGGGTTTGGTCTGCTTGCAGCAGAATCCAGCTGCTGGCTCCAGCTTGGTCTCCCACGAAACTGATATCAGCCTTTGTCTGCTCTGGGAGTACCAGCCCGGAGACAGAGGCCTCTGTGAACATCAGCTTATGCCTTTCCCACCGAGCAGAGCTGGAGGGAAGGCAAAGGCCAGCGAGGAGATGTGTTGGAGCATGCACTGAGCGGTGCTCTGCTTTCTCAGGGCACTTTGCCTGTGCACCTGGAGCACTCCTGCCACTGGCTGTGAAGGTGGAGAGCCTGGGAGCTGGGGGAAGGGGTTAAGCACAGGGGTACCAGGTAAACAGTCTGTGTACGGGAATAATACTGTGACAAGTAACTGTCTTCTGCTAGTGTCCTTCTGGAAAAGCCCACAGGCAGCATCCTGAAGACATTGTTGATTGCTTTGTAGGGATGTGTGCATGAGGATTCAACGTTGCATCCGCGCTATTTGAATCACAGCACAGGATTGCCCGGGTCGGACGCTGCTTGCCCATGGGGTGCCAGGTGCCCATGTGTGATGTCCCCTCAACAGCACCCATGTGCAGAGTTATGCTGCACACATCCTGTGTCACACAGGGCATCAGAGGTCTCTGGGGTGGAGCCTGGCAGAGGGACATGGGGAGGCATCACTCTCCCTTCTTCCTCTTGTCAGCTGCGGAGCAATTCCTGGTGCACAGGACAGCTGCCCACAGAACTCAGCAAATCACTGTAATAATTGTAATAAGTGAGCATTTTGAAAGTGTGTCACTCCTGATCCTTTCCTGCTAGCTGAGCATTGCCATCATTGCTGAGCCCCACCACATCAGGGAATGCAGAGATGCAGCT
The DNA here is from genome assembly GCF_965178545.1 of Coloeus monedula. Taxonomy (NCBI): domain Eukaryota; kingdom Metazoa; phylum Chordata; class Aves; order Passeriformes; family Corvidae; genus Coloeus; species Coloeus monedula. The sequence continues at coordinate 13,837,331 of NC_138790.1, forward strand.
GTTGGGAGAGCGCTGGGAGGAGAGTGCCTGTGTCCCAAAAGCTTCAGGGTTGATGGGGAGATGTTGGGAAAAGGCACAGAAAATTGGGGTCTGTAGTGGAGTCATGGGAGTTGGCCCCAGAGCCACGTGCTCCCAAACCGCAGTTCCCAAGGGATGCTGCAGTAGCTGAAGGATTTACTTTCTGGCAAAAATGTTTCCATCTTTACAGGGATAGAGGGAGTGTTAATAGTTTCTGATGTGCTCTCATAGCCTCCCTCCCTTCTTCATACCACAAGCATGTGAAAAACATCCAGATTCCCTTCCCAGCCTATCTCTGGGCTGCATGCGCTTATGTCAGATCCTGTGATGGGGAGGGAAGAGGCTGGAGTGATCAATTTGCGAGCAATAGGGAGAGCAGTGCCAGCCATTGTTCCTTGCTGGGGTGAGCCTGTTCTGCTGAGAGAGTTGTTTTCATGATGTTTTTCAGGAGCAGGCAGCAGCAGACCTCTGAACAAACCCACCCCAGGTAAACACCGGAGGCTGTGGCCTTGTAGAGGGGTCCACATCTGCTGAGATGAGCTGCTAACCCCGTCTGGCTGCCTGTGGGACGTGCCTCTCCTGGCAGGAGAGTGCATTGGCCCCAGCTCTGGTGTGGAGGAGGCATCAGAAAGGGCTGCTGTGGTGAGGGGGACACGGATGCTGCTCAGCAAGTGCCTGGAAGCGCCCTGCGTGCTGCGTCACGGCACAGACCCCTTCCCTGTGGCACTGCTGCCTCTGGGGCCAATGAGGCCCGCAGCCCCCGGGGGTAGTGTCACTTCTCATCATTTCCACTGGCTGCCCCTTTGCTGCAGTGCCACCATCGATTATTTTTTGATGTCCTAGATCTGTCAGGCCAGGGCTGGCTGCTCCCCCTGCTCCCCACGGAGCATCAGGGTCTCATCACCCAGTGCTGTGGTGGGTGCTGCCCTCCTCTCTCCCCAGCCCATCCCCAAAGGGTTGGAAGCTGCTGGGGTCACCTGGTGTTGATGCCAGGGCTGCTCTCCCCCACAACCTCTCCCTGCTCTGCCATAGCTCATTAGAGCTTAGCAGGAAGAAACAAGGACAAAATCTGCCTGCAGCCCTTTCCCCCAGCGTGTGCAGTTAACTGGGATGTGAGCCTAGAAAATTTATTCTCCTGTATCTCTTTTTGGTTTCCCTTTCCATCTCACCTGCTCGTTACTTCACAGCTTCCCATCCTCTCTTTTTAATTTTTTGCAACTTGGAATCAAACCTTATTTTGTCTGATTAAAAGGTTTCCTGCTGCTCTTCCTTCAGCTCCAAAAAGTGTTTTCACACTCCTCCCCCAGCAGAAGTATATATTAAATACAAGGCAAACAGCATTTCCAGCTCTGTCCTGAAAGCTATCGCGTGCTTAGCGATGTTGCTACCTTGGTGTCCAGTTAAGAGCCAAGGTGTTGAGTACTGCTAAATATTAGTCCCTCAGACCTTGATGAATTACAAGGGGACACTTGGACGCACAGAAAAAATTAATTTCCTGGGACAAAACACATCCGTCTCCTGCTGAGTCTTCCCTTTCCCTCAGGAGATGGCTGCAGGGTGTGGACCAAGGTGATCAAAGTGATGCTGCTGTCAATACCTGGGAACATTGCTGCTGCTCCAGACCCCTGAGCTTACCCAGGTGCCTGCCCTGCATGGGTGGTAGCAATGATTTGTCATCTGTCTCCGGCAGACAGCCTAATTTTTTTATTAGCTGATAGGCTGATTAGCTGATGTGCTGCAGCCACTGCTCTGCTCTGTTGGGTGCCTAATCAGTGCTGCAGAAACCTGGTTAGCAGCCAGGTCTCTGGGGCACATCGCCTCCTGCACTGCCTTGGAGCTCTGTGTGCAGAGAGGGAGGTTGTTTAATGGGCAGGCAGCTGCTGGGCTGTCCCAAGGAGCCAAGGGGACCCTTGGCTGCTTGGCAGATGTGAGGATCTGTGTTGAAGTATGCAGCTCAAAGGTAAGCTGTACTGCACCTTGGCAAGCTCTGCTGGGACAGGGCTTTGTAGCATCATCTTCTTTTGGGAGGGTGGGCTCTGGAGCAGCTCCGTGTCCTGGGAAGGGGGACTGCAGCCCCCCCAGTAGCCAGCACACTGAGAGCAACCTCTGAGGACCATGTCATGCTTGCACACGTGCACGTGTGCCGCTGCCTTGGCTGCTTCCTCTGGGCAAGGCTCTCCAGTGCTGCCAAGGTTGGCCGGGCAGGCAGCAGTGACTGATCCTGGGCGCAGAGGGGAGGCTGTGTGTGGAGAAAACAAGGGCTGGCCAGGGGAGCACACAGCCAGAGAGGAAGCTGCTCACAGCCCTGCTGACAGCAGCAGGGAGAGTGGCCAGGGGCAGCTGCCAGTGCGGGGGGGTGAGCCAAACCCAGGGAGCCTGTAATGAAGGGCAGGAGAACCCAGCTTGTTTGTGTAAATAAACTGTGTGCCTCCACACTGGGCTTGTTGAGGTGCTGGCATCCCTGCCTGGCACTGCAGCTGTTCTCGTGCCCTGCTCCCTGTGCAGCTGAGGCTTGTGGGGACAGCTGGCTACTGCTGCTGGGCAGCACCCTCTGAATTGCACAGGGACCTCTGGAGCCTGTCACCCACTCTGCATCCATGCCTGGCCATGGTGCTGGCTGTGGGAGTGGAGTTTTTCTTGGCCACACGTCTCTCTGAGCCAGTGAGGGCGGAGGATCCTGGTTTCACAGCCAGAACAGGCAGCTTTGTGGATCCACGTGTTGCTGCTGCAGGCACACTGCCTGCTGGAGCTGGCGGCTGCTGCCCTTCTCCAGGAGGTTTATTACCCAGGGCAGCCATTTAAAAGTCACTGCAGGTCCTTCACAGGTCCTTCTTTCCTTGGGATCTTGTCCTGTCATTATGGGGCAGCTAAAAAACCTGACTGAAAAAAGCATTGCTCAAAGCGATTCAGAGGTGGAGGGGAAACTGTTCAGGTGTTCCTGGCGTTTGTAGACCAGCAGACCTGAGATCCCCACCCCTTCTGACTCCAACTCAGAGAGCTTTGGTTGCTTGGTTCTCTTCCTTCTGGTGGTCCAAGTCAAGTGGCAAACTGCACAGCCATCCCCTGGCCTTCCCCACACCCTGCTGCAGCCCCACAACACCCAGAGCTGCAGCCAGCAGGGGACACTCCCGTCACTTGGCTGCACTGTGTCACCCATGCTGGCTGCAGCTGCTGCTGGCCCTACAGAAGGGTCTCTGAACTGCTCTGCCTCGAGCAGCTCTCTGTCCCAGCCCTTGCCAGGCCATCACCCAGCCACTGCCCATGCTGCCTCCTGAAGGATGGAGCAGGGTCTTGCCTCCTTGTGTTGCAGGGCTGGCAGGTGCTGGCTCCGTGGGAAAAGGCAAAGTGGTGTGCCTGGGTCACACAGCTGGGTCAGCAGTCCCAGCAGTGCCCCTGTTGATGTCATCTCTTAAGGTGTCTCTGGCCCCAAAAGTCACTGCTGGGATGCAGAGGAGGTGTGGGGAGGTCAAGGTGCTCCCACCTGATCTGTGCTAAGTGCCAGGTTAACAGCTGGACTCAATGATCTTAAAGGTCTTTTCCAGCCTAAACAATTCCATGATTCTGTGTTGGAGGAGTCTGTCTGGGTTGGCATGGAGCATCAGAATGCTTTAGTCCTTAAAAAAAGGTTTGTTGAGACAGGTGGAGATGTCAGTGCAGGGAATGGTGGGAGCAGAGCCAAATTACCACCAGCCTTGGTGAGAGGTGTTTGCCTCAGGAGTGTGTGTGAGATTCAGGCACACCGCAGCCTGGTGGGGTGGTGTCCTGTTCCCTCCTGCTATCCCACTGTTGCTTGCAGCATCTCCTCTGCCAGACCAGCTGCAGGCAGGATTTTTAACTCTGAGGGGGCTGAGCTTGTGTCAACACGAGCCTGTCAGTGGGCTGGAGAGTTATAGCACTTAGAGTAGGTTTTGATTCTTGCTTCTACTTTACATCTATTAAACCACTGCTCAATTATCAATTATTTAGACTGCAATGTTTGCTGGACAGCTTCTGCCCTTTGTACTGTGATTGCATTTCACTATTAAGTTCCTGGACACAACTCTTTCCCCTCTCCACTGCCAGTGGTGGCATGCTGATGCCTAGGACTGTGTGGTTTGCATGGAAGTGGAGGGTTTGGATCCAGGGCCAGCACTCAGACCCCAGCCCAGCTTCTGCTCTCTGTGCTCAGCTTTGCCAGGGAAGCGACCCTTGTACAGAAAAAGTTGTTGGGATGAGCATAAATTACTTTGGCTGCAGAACAGCCTGTGCTGCTCTATGCAGGCTCCTGCTTCTTTGCACCTCCTCTTCACCTGACCCTCCACCCATTGTCTTGTAGTTATAAACCCACTATTTACATTTCTTAGAGTCCATCCTCTTGACTCAGCTTAGGGGAAAGTAGTCCTATTCTGTGGGCAGGTTCAAGGCTGCCCATCCATAGGCTTCTTTGAACAATGGCAGCAGTTTCTAAAGGGCTGGAGGGGTAATAGCTGCTGCTGATTGCTTGCTGCATGACATCCCCAGAGCTCTGGCTACCTCTGCCAAAGCAGCTCTCCTCCTCCCTGTGCCCCCTGCTGCCATTCATGATCCTGCCTGGCATTTCTGGGAAGAGCAATTTCATAGAATCATATAATGGTTTGGGTTGGAAGGGACCCTAAAGTTCATCTGTGTCCATCCCCCCTGCCATGGACAGTTATGTCACCTGGTGGATCAGGTTGCTCATCTAGATCATATTTACTCCTAAGTGCCACTCCAGTGGTGGGGTGGCCTGGCTCGCTGCATGCCTGCTCTATCCCTGCTGTGCCATAGGGCAGTTTTTGGGATCCATGCTTCCTGGGAAGGGCCATCAGACTTGGAGAATCCGCTTTCTGCCAGAGGGGCTCCTGGGTGCCTTTCAGAGCATCCAGACAACCTGTCATGCCCCTCAGCACACAGACAGGGTGCCTGTCTGTGTGCTGTCATAGCCCCACTGGGTCCTGGTAGAGAATGTGGGGCAGCAGGGCCTGTGCCCCCTCACTGGATGAGGATGTGGGATGAGGCATCTCTGAAGCTGGCCTTTCTCCTCTGGACAGGGCTGGGGGGAGGTTTTGAGCCAAGCCTGGAGCAAAGCCCTGCTGTGGCTGCTGATACAAGGCTGCAGTAAAACATTATGAGCTTTAAATGAGGCCAACCTGTGCTGGAAAGCTGTCAGTACTAATGGAGACCATCTCTGCTTTGATTGGCACAGCTCCCCTTTCCATGCCATGGCCGGAAGAGCTGGAGCTGAACAGAGTGGAGGGTTCTACTCGGTATGGCAAAGTTAGGAAACTCACTGCTGAGCGGAACACTCAGCCTTTTCCCACGTTTCCAGCTGGATCCCTGTGAGCAGCTTTTGCCAAAGAGAGCACGCGATTCCTCCACCCCCACATGGCAGCCAGGACAAAGCGCTTGGTAGAAGGGCAAAAGAGCATGATACATCATAAATATTAGTGCCTGGCCCCTTGCCAGTCCCAGGCAGAGAAATCGTCTCAGCCATTAATCTGTGCGTGCAAGCTGCATCTGGAAAAGTGATGCTTAATGTCACCCATGCTCACTTATGGGTGAGTGTTGCAGTTCATGCTTGCTTTAACAAAAAAATTTTAAAATTTCGGAAAATTAAAACAAAGAAAAAGTACTTGGTGCTTTCTGGGTCTAATTTCTTCTTAGTGTTTCCTTGGGGAAACACAAGGCACAGCATGGGACGAGTGTGCAGGGGTGAACCAAACATTGTCTTGCCCATGGAACCAAACATGAGAAGCGTCTAATGAGGGGCAGGATGGAGAACCCAGCGTGTTTGTGAAAATAAACCATGTGTCTCCATGCTGGGCTTCTTGTGCTGGCATCCCTGCCTGGCATTGCAACTGTGCTCGTGCCATGCTCCCTGCTCAGCCAAGGCTTCTGGGGACAGCTGGCTGGGCAGCACCCTCTGGGTTGCACAGGGACCCTCCAGAGCCTTTTACCCACTGAGGTGCTGGGGCGGGCAGGGTTGGGATTGGAGCTTCCTCCAAGCTCAGCTTTCTTTCTCTGCTGTGATGAATTGCAGTTGGCGTTCATCTGTAATTTTAGAGAACAATCAGATGACGTGCCTCACAGTTGATTTAATTGAAACCTGATGAGGCATCATATGGCTGCTGTGCACCAGGGCGAGTTGTGCTGGGATGCCCCTGGGAATCCCATCCCCTCTTCCCAGCCTCAGCAGTACCTTGTAGGGCTCAGGCTCCCCACATTTCTCTGGAGCTGAGCTTGTGCTGGAAGTCCAAGGTCTTCCTGCCCTGGAGTTTTGTGACCAGTCTGGTTATTCTCAAGTACAGTAGCGTTTAGGATTTGGGGGTTTGCCGCACTGTAGTTTGGGCCGCTGGGGAGGATTGGTGCATTTGGGATACTACACATCTTGTTCCTCATTGCAGAAATCCACTGCTCTGCTGATTCATATGCTTGGCCATTTCCGAGGCAGTTCAGAAGACTGGGGGAAATAGCTTTCAGGTCAAGACCTGCTTTAGCCTGTGGTGAATTACTGTGCCTGGGTTTTAAATCTTTGCAAACAGAGGATTATGGTGATGGTAAATACTCAGTAGGCCTGAGGATTGCTGTACTGAGGGCTGAAGGGAGCATGGCCTTTCCCTTTAGCAGATAAAGCATGATGGATGTTAAAAAAATAAACTGAGATACAACCCAAGTTGGAGCTTAGATACTATTTCTCTTTGATTTATATTTCTGCTCGGGTGCTTCGCAGTGTAAGCAGTATATTTCTTGCTTAACCTCACAGGGCCTTTTTGTTCTTAAATGAGGACAATGTGGTACATATGACCAATTGCCAAGAGCCCCAGATTAGTGCAAGATCTGCAAAACATTCAGAGCTGCTGTACAGCCCAGCATCTGCTTAAAACACAAACACCAAGCAATGAACACGTTTGAAAATGCAAAGCTGCACTCCCGTGCTGGGGGATACCTGCTGGTGCCTGGCTGCTCTCGGTGCCTCTGGGTCTCTAGTTCCAGTGGTGGTTTTGGGGGCTGAAAACAGAGCAATTGCCTCCTGCTCTCAGCAGCCAGGAGTAGCCAGCAGCCTGTCCCGAGCACGACAGGGTGAGGGGATGAGGAATCATGATGGTGGGAAGGTTGGAGTCTGGGCACTGCCCCAGCAACACCAGTGTGATGGGATGCCCTGCCCATAGGCACAGCAGACGCAGGCAGCAGAAGGTGAGGGCAGGCAGGGCTTGTCCTCCTGCCTGCAGGTACTGGGCAAGAGGAATGATGAGGGCTTGATTTGCTAATTGCTCTGGAAGTGGTGGTGACAGACAGGTCTAGCCTGCAGGGAACTGTAAGGGCATCTGTGCATGATGAGTGGGACCAAAACGGGTTGACACAGCCTTACAATCCAATTAGTGCTGAGTGCTAAGCAACCTGGCCAATTTGCTCTTGGCTTTTATAACACATATAAATAGCAGGGGCGTTACGTAACGCCCTGGGGATGGCTCCACTCGCAGTCCCTGAGAAGGACTGAGCTGCGCTAGCCACAAAATGGCCATGGCTTTGCCCATGGCTGGGGGATCCCATCTGATGGTCTGATCTCTTGTAGTGTTTGCACTTGCTGCATTGCACTTGGCCTGCTGCACTCCATGCAGCATCCCCAGATCTGCCTGGGATGAGCAGTCTTGACAAGGCACATCTGCACACTCTCCCAAGCAGCATCTCCATCTTTTGGTCCTGTGTGCTGCAGAGGAGACTGGGACAAATTTGGGGCAGGGGCCTGACCCTGTTAATGAGCTCAGGCCCAGCCTTGAGAATTATGTCCTCCAGCCTCTCCTTGTTCTTGATGTCTCGCTGCAAGTGGAAGATGCTTCCATGTCTTCACAACCCCCCGTGCCTCTGAGAGGGTACCCCCAGCAATATTAAAGTCTTCTAGGCTGCTGCAGATCACCAGCAGTTCTGTGCAGGCAGAGGGCTGTAATCTGTGTAATCTCTTCCTCAGGGAAGCCCATGGCAAGTTCGCTGGGAGCTAATGGGTTTGTGCAGGTGATACTGGAGGTGTCATGTGGTAGACTGATGTTGTCTGTGATGGAAATTGCTTTGGTATGTTGGGCCAGGGATGGATGCTCTCTGGGCTGGAGATGGAAAATGCTCATGAAGTTGGTAGCAGAAGGTAAACATGGGGTTTGGTCTGGCTGGCACTGCAGAAGCGCTTCTGGAAAGGGAGAGAGGCTGGTTTGAAGCTACCTCTTGCTTTTGTCAGTTATATGGAAAACCAGTTTTCTGGAAGGAAGGAGTGAGTGGATAGGAGGGAGTAACCAGAAATTATTTCTGAAGTCAACACACAGTGGTAAATACTTCATGGTGGTTGAAGTTTGTTTGCTTCATGCAGAGGTTGCAGCTGAATTGTGTTTGCTCTGAGCTGGTCGAGTCTTGCCCATGGAGCCGATTGCACCAAATCCTCACTGGGTGCAGTTCCTCCAGTAGCTGCTGGTGATCACTGGTTACAGTTTTGTCTTATATTGCTGACTTTTCCTCTTTGTGCTTTCAGAAATAACACGGATCATCCAGGTAGACTTGGACTTGAAGTACAAGACCAACATCCGAGACCTGTTTGATGAGTTTGACAACTTCCCGGAGGGAGCAGTTGTTGGGATTGCCAGGGAAATGCAACCAGTGTACAGGTACAGCCCCCTCCCTGTGGGGAGCAGGGAGTGAGCAGTGGGTGGCTGGTGTCTTCTCTTCAATTCAGATTGCTCTTCAGAAAAAAACCTAGGGAGCAGTGGTTTAAGCAGTGGGAACCTGCTTTAATCCCTGCTGAGGGACTTAATATGTAAGTTGGTATGAGCAAAGCATGTAGTGCTGCTGTGGTTTGTTTGCTTGTTCACAAGGCTTCCAGAGCCAAATTCCTGATCATCAGTGCCAAAATCCATGCCTGGACTCTAGTATACCTAGAGGCATGTTTGCCCGTCCATGCCTGCTGAGGTGTTGCAATTGCATTCTGGAGCTTCAGTTTGTGTGTTGGGGCTCAGAAGTTTTGGCTGAGAGTGTTGCAGAGACTAGGGGTTGAGTTTGGGCAACAATGAGGTTCTGGGTCCCTGGGATCTCAGTGCACCTTTTGCTTCCCTCAGGGAAGCAACTCTTGAATGGGCAGCTCTTGGTGACCTGGTCTTGCAAGCATGAGGGTGACTTCATGGTCCCTTGCTCTTCAGATCCTTAGTCCACCAGCCACTGCCAGCTGTGCTGGAAACCACTCACCAAGGGGTGGCCCAGTCCTTCCTGCTCATGGATCACTGCTGGGATTCAGGGACACAGATATTTCTAGGTGGTTAGAGAAATTGATTTAGTTTAGCCTCTGTTGTCCCAAGGATAGATCTCAGGTTTTCTTTTAATCCGGGGTAAGTCAGATAATCATCCCAGGATGCCTTAATGGAACTCAGCACAGCTGAGTTTGAGCATCTGAGATGGCTTGGTTAGATTTGCTAATCCTAAAGGAAAACTTCTTGGAGAAAGATAAAAAGGAGCAGGAAGTCTGTATGTCTTTTCCTTCCCTACTGGAAGCCTTCTTCCCTCCTGAACCTCGTAAGACATGACCAGCAGCATGCTTGGGCAAAGGCTGAGCTGCAAAAATCCAGACCAGCCATTCTTGCTCCTTGTGCATCCAGATGGGAAGAGGGTAGAGACAGAGAAGAAGTTCATCAACAGGGGATTGGTGGTCGTTAATCACCACCAATTGCTTCCTGGAAGCCTAAACCACAGAAGAGCATGTGGTTGCTCAAACTACAGAAGTCACCACTATTCCTGATCTGGAAAAAGACATCTCTCTGTCTGTGGCATAAGTCTTGCCTCTCTCCTGATTGGTACTCTTGGCAGGGAGAGCTGGGAGTAAAGGAACACAGATGCTGAGGTCTTGTCTCCATGGGGTAGCACCATGCTCAGAGTGCGGAGGGCTCCTGTATCTGCTTTGGGTGTCCTGACAGGATTTTGGTGCCCTGAATGATAAATCTGGCCCCAGTTAATCATACTCAATTGTTAGAGCTTAAAGCAGGATGGAGGGAAGAGCTGTAGCCAAGAGTGGCTGTGGGACTGTGGCCTCGGTCAGCCCGGCAGGGCAGGTCCCCTTCGTTAGCGGTGCAGCCTGGAACGGGGTAAATCGAGCGTTTGTTCGCCGGCAGTTAGTGCAGGTTGGAATCACTTTGTTTTTGTCTCTTCAGGGTTCTGCATTATTTCCATGCACAACTAGGGAGTGGGGATGGTGTTCCGCTGCCTGGATGTGGTTTGTGGGACCAGGCGTGCCTGGAGGGGACTGAATTAAGGTTTGGGGTGCTCTGCTGGAGAACCTTTCAGCATGGCAGGGGACAAGGCACAGGATCACGGGGCTGAGCACTGAATACCTGACCCAAGCCATAGCCGTGTTCTCCCCCTCCTGCCGCCCGCAGTGGGGACAAACACACCAAGCAATAACAGCCCTCACAGGCTGCATTTTTGGGCTGAACTTTCTGTTGTTGCAGTTTTGACGTTCTGGGTCACTTTGGGATGTGTTGTGCTTTTCTTCTTGTGTTGTTTTGATCTTCATGTGAAAACAAGTTCCTGATCCTTTTTGTCGCCAGATCACCCGTTGTGGGGCGAGCTGTGCAAACTCCAGCCTGCCCTCCTGCCAAGCCCTGCACCCTGTGGGGCTCGCACCTCGCTGCTAAAGGGGTTTCCAGACACAAACATGAGCTGACAAAGCATGGATGTCTTTGTAAAAAAAAAAATCTTTGCTATTTTTATACTTTTAGACAGATAAAAACGTGTTGTAGGTGTGAAATAAGAGGTGTCAGCTCCAGCCACGTTGTTTGCCATGTGTGCAGGCTTGAAGCATCAGTTGGGAAAATGGTTGTGGGGGTGGAGGAGGATTACGAGGCGATGGAGGGGTCTCTGTGTTGCCACTCACGTTTTCCTCACCATTTCACACAGCTCTCTGCTGCCCCAGCTTTGCCCCAAAACATCAGAGGACTTGGGGCAAGTTAGCAGAGCTGTCCTGAGCTTGCTCATGGAGCTGTGGACTCGGTTCCCTGGGGCAGGGTAAGCCAGTGGCCGGGAAGGGTCTGGGTGCTGTCTTTCCTGGTGTGTAGCAATGGGAAGAATGAATGGAGATCAACCCACTGTTTGTTCCCACCAGCTGCCCATGGGCTGCCTGGCTGTAGGCACTCTCTAGGCACAGGCTGGGGCTGCAGGAGGCTCAGGCTGCTGCGCTGGTGCACCAAGCAGTGCTGGGCACAGACCTTTACGGGAAATGGAAGAGTAAGAGAACAGCAAATCGGAAACATCCTGGAGCCTGTCTGCATATCCTGAAGGTAGGGGAGACCTCCAGACAGCAAAACAGGATGGCACGGGAGTGTTTCCACTCGCTTGACTCATGCTGAAACAATGCCCGGCCACTGTTTGTCTTGGACAAACACATTTCTCTGAGCAACAGGATCTCCCGGCCCTCCTGCTACGCCAGTGCTGGGATTTAACTGTTGCACAGTCTGGGGTTGACCTGTCCTTTGGGGCCGCTCAGGGTGAGTTGGAGTGGCCTGTGGAGAGCAGTAGCTCCTGCTGAAGCTGGATATGGATCACCCTGCAGTGTCTGGCAGAGAGTCCTGGATGCAGAGGGGGAGGTGGCAGGAGCCCATGTCACATGCAGGAAGTGATCTGAGGTCGGAGGTGATCGGTGTCAGGTTTCCATCTCTGCGGCCATTGCGGGGGAAAAGAGGCACCCTGTCCATGGGTCAGGCATGTTGTTCTTCCTGTGGCTTTTGGATCAGTCAACACCTCTATGGATAGGATTGCAGGCAGAGCTTCATCCCACAAGAAGCTGCCCCCATGGTGGGATTGTTGAGGACACTGGTACAGTCCAACACCTCCTAGATGCTTGTGGGCTTTCCATGGCAGCACTCGATTCCTTCTGCCAGGCTGTTGTTGTTTGAGTACTGGCCTGCAGAAGAGCCTCTTCCCAGGCTGACTTATGCCTGCTCATATGTCTGCCTGCACAAGGTTCACACTGTGGCCAAGATCAGGAGCTCTGGCTTCAGTGGGAGTGATTTTGATGGAAAGATTAGACTCTGCATCTGAAGTTTGCATCATCCAAAAGGCTTTCCATGCAAGGAGGTGCTTCTGCAGAGTCATAACCGTAATTAAAAGTCCTGTTGTCCCCTGCAGCATTTCAGCTGCTCAGTTGTGCTGGCAGTGTCCTGCTCACCAGGCTACATAGACGGACTGATAATGGTCTGTATAAATATTTATGTTGCGCTGAGCCTTCCATGCCAGATCCTGGCCAAATTGAGAAGTCCAGGCTCTCTGGTGCTCTTGAGACCTGCTAAGAAACATGCAGAAAAGCACTGCAGATTCAGCCTGCATGGGGGTGACCAGATGGGCAGGCAGGTCACTGTCCTTTGTGGGTGTGTGGGTACGTGCCCGGCCTGTGGAGCATCTCAGCTGTGCTCCCAGCAGTGTAGCTGTGCCATGGCTGGTGCTGGAAGCACGGCCTGCTTCCCCTCAGCCTCCTGGCCAGCTGATGGAAGCACAGCCTGCTGCCCCTCAGCCTCTTGGCCAGGTGTGAGCAGCAGGGCTGCACCTGGGGCATAGCGGGGTCTCCATCAAGGCACGATGATGACATCCTCACACCAATGCAGCCCAGACCTACCTGTGCCTCTCTGCCAGCCTGGCTTGGCTCAGTACTTGTTCCCAAGCACAGGAGCTTAGTGCTGCCAGGCGCCAAAGGAATAAGACTCCTCATTTCAAAGCAGCCCTGTGGTTGAGAGGAACAGAGTGGGGAGATACTGTGGCATTCCCCAAAATGTCCTGAGAGCTCTCAGATTACTAAAGGCAGAGCTTGAGCCCTATTCTTAACGCATTTCCTGGTTATAGATCCCTCTGGTCACACGGGTGGCATGTGAGAGGAAGCAGAGCAGTGGTATTGATTGCACAGCTGCTCTCAGCAGCCTCGGCCTGACCCCGGGCCAGTGTGCCACGCCGTGCCCCCTGCTCCCATCCCCACAGCCAGCCCAGCCTCTTTGCTGCCTAAGCACTTCGCTGCTAAGCACACTGCTGATGCTGGCACTGGCACTGCCAGTGGCAGTGGGCTCTGGGTGCCCAGAGTGCCAGCACCACCTGGGGCCCTCAGCACTGCCCCCATCATGCTCACCTTAGAGGTCTCCTTGGGGAGGAATGGTCTGCTGGCAACAGGGAGGACCTAACCCACAGGTCCTCAGATGGATGTCTTTACCCCTCCAGCTAGGAGGAAGATACCTGCAGCGAAGATGGGCCTCAGGAGAGGTCCCAAAGCATCACAGGTCTGGGAATACACACAACTGGGGCTGGAAGGGTGGCTTCTCTCTCAATTTCTGCTGTTGGGTGAGATTTTTACTGCTGTCCCCTGTGGCAAGAAGCTAATTAAAGCTTGAGACATCTTGGGAATCCACAGTGTTGGAAATGATAAAAGTTTGTTCAGTAGGAAAGGATATCTATATCAAAGGGACAGCTACAGACTACAAAGGACTGACACTTGGGTCCCTGTGTGGCTGCAAGGCTATTCACCTTTGCCTTTGCATAAAACCTAGGGAGAGCTCAAACAGGACATTATTTTGTAGAAAGGAAAAGCTTTGTTTCTGCTTGTGATCATGTGGGAGCTGCTGTAAGTGTGCTGTGTGCTCTGTGGCATGCATTTTGTTTGTTTTAGAGCTGGTAAAATAGCCCAGAGAAGCCCATTAATGAGTGGAAGCAGGACTGTGCAGCTCCGGACGTGGAGCACTTGCTGTGCTGGGTGTTTGCTGGGAGCGCAGCAGCACCGGTGCTAAGTCACTTTGTCAGATGTTTGGAAGAGGAAAGGAATTATCCTGGGCTGGGAGCAGGCTAATGCTAAATCCATAGCCAGGCTGTCAGAGAGTCTGGGCTGAGACAGTACGTTCTGTACCTTCTCTTGGGATCTAAAAAAAACCCCAAAGTACGGCTGACAGCTGCAAGCAAGGAGCAGCTGGCTTCCCTGGCAGAGGCAGTGGTGGTGGTTGTAAGATACAAGAGTGCAGGTGGGCTGCTGCCTGCAGTGGAGCTTTCCAGAACTGGAGATAACCATCTCCAACAAGCAGGTCCTCCTGTCTGAGTTTTCCTGGGTTTGTGGACTTTTCATGCAGGCAGGTGGCCCTGATTTGGAGACTTTATTTTTTTTCCAAGGGCTTTTGCCCTGGGGGAGCAGGGAGCTGGCTTCCACAAAGGGTTCTGTTCCCCAAGCCCCTCAGGAGTAAAGGCAGGAGAATTTGTGCCCTGCCATTTGTACCATTGTGATGTCAATGCTGCCTGCCCACAGTCTGCAAGCTCCAAACCCTGGGCACTTTGGATTTTAAACCATTTCAAGACTTTGACTTGATTTGTAGCAAGTGCTCCTGCTCGACGCATGGAGAAAATGGTTCTAGGAATTGTTTGGCAGTGGCTGCCAAGAAGCAGCCAAAATTACAGAACAAGCAGAACCTGCAAGGAACTGGAAGCAGAATTAATTTCAGGAATTCAGCTTTACCTCTGATTTAAAAAATTATCCAAGAAGGTAAAGGGTCGTGTTGTTTACAACTGTGAATATCATTAATATGTAAGACCTGTCCAATTTATTCGCACTACGATGCAAACTTGAAATGTCATTTAAAAACAATTAATAAATTGGACAAGATCTGACAACCACAACTGCACACTGATTAGCACAAATACTGTTAATAATATTAAGCAGAAGGGGAGCTTCTGTGAAGGGAGAGCATCTCCCCTGTTCCCAAGAGTCCCATCAGCTGACAAGTGTGGCCCAGAGCAGGCAGCCTGTGCTTCCAAGGCAGGCAGGAGAACACTGCCAGAGCAGAGTTCATTCACAGTTGTTAATAGAAATCTGCCATTTTGGCAGTAATTAGGCCCACAGTGTTCTAGAGCGTCCCTGTGGATGGGTTGCTCCCCTTCCTGTATGGGTGCTGATAAAGGATGGTCTGACACACACACAGGTTGTTGCTCTGCACTGGCACCAGTGCCACAGGCATTTGATCTATAGAGGGAATGAAACTGATGTGACCCAAACAGGGATTTATGGTCTCACCTCTATTTGGAGGATGATTTTAGCACTGGCGTGGGGTGTACAAATGTTTGGTGGTGAGGGGGGCCCCCCTTAAAAATCTGTCCCAAAGAAAGGTTTAGCTCACAAGCTGTGTTCACAAGTTGTCATTTGTCATCTATTTAAGTGTTCCCATTTTTGGACTAAGTCCACCCAGAAATGTCATCAGTGAGAATCAATTTGCTGCTCTAAATACAGGCCTTTTAAAAGTTTGGCATGCAGGCTGGGCTGTGGTAGAGACCAGCACTGTACAGACATAATTTGTGCCTTACATGAGAAGTTTATTAAGGAATTATTGATGTCCTCATTGAAGAGCTCAGTCTGTTGCTTCATCAGTATTTTCCATGGGAGGGCTGGAGATCCTGCCTGAGCTGGACCTTTACCCTGAACCCATCAGAGAAGGCAAGGTGGTCCTGGTGTGCACACCAACACATCCTGTTCTTTGTCCCAGGATGGAAATTGCAGTTTTTTTGCCCCAGAGTGATATTTTCCCTGGCAGGGCAAGGAGTACTGCTGTGTTGGTGATGCCACTGCACATCACTGGGTACATGGTGCTCCTGAGAAGCGTGGAGCTGGGATTTCCTGGATTACACAAGCTGCTCAGCATCAGCTAAGGTGCTGTGGACTGAGCTGGTACTGAACCTGCTGTCCTGGCTCCTTAAGAGATTCAGCAATTGCATATGGAAAATAAGCAATTAGCAACAAGGGCTGCTTTGTTGCAAAGCCACTGAGCTCACCAGGCTGAGGTCCAGCTGCTGGGGCAGGAGGAGGTAGCTGGGTTGGATGCTGCTCTGGGTGGCTGCCTCCCTTTGTGTGGCAGAAACTTGGAAGGGCCCACCTTTATTGCAGCAGTGCCTTCTGGAGGTGGGAGAAGAGGGAGGAAGGGGAGCTGGCCTTTCCTGAGGGTTAATCTCAATTGAACACAGTGATGGTAAGGGGCTGACAGCTGCCTGCCACTGTGAGGATTAACCAAGAGGAGAAAGATGCAGGGAAGTTTCTTGGCTGTGCTTTACTTTGTGCTAAGGATTAAGGGGGAGAGCCACCATCACCCCCTGAATGGACCATGCCATCATTCCCATCATTCCCATCATTCTTCCCTCCCCACTGCCCACACCCTCTCCTCCAAGCAGGACAGAAGCTGCTGTCAGGGTCTCCCCTTTGCTCTCTCCCACTTCAAGCACATCCCCTGTCCCCATCAGGACCCTGCATACTTCCTATTGGGGCTCCTGTCCCATCTACCTCTGACAAGCTCTCTGGGGCCCTGCAGGTCCCAGGCACCACCAGGTGGGCAGCTCAGCCAGGGATTGCTTGGTGCTCTGTCCTCCTGCCACGCCGGGGGAGTCCTGGCAGCACACGGCGCAGGGAGCAAGGTGTGCTTGTGCCTCATTGCACAGGAGCAGTGGTGTTTGCCAGCTGGGCACGTGCCTGCATCTGGGGATAACGCCGGCAGCCATCCATGTTCTGGCTCAGCAACTGAACAATGTATTTGGAGGTACGAGAGCATGCGCTTGGTGTTTTAGTTGGTGTTTGGGCTGGCAGGGCTGCTGCCGGACTGGCTCAGAGAGGGATGGCTGGCAGCCCATGCTTCCCTTCTGCTCCAGGAGCCTCATACATGGCTAGATGGGGCTCAGGGTTCCCCAGCCCCTGACCCCTGTGAGAGAGACTTGCTGACAAAACGCATCCTTGAGATGCTGGCCTGCTGCCACTGTCCATCCTGCTCTCCCAGACAGCTGCCCAAACTCTGGCAGTGCTGGAGCAAATCAGTGAGCTCCAGCAAGGAGTTGACTGTTTCCGGGATGTGTATTACATCCAGAATCTTGCAGATTCCCTATTCTTATGGCTTTATCCCATGACTGTTGGCTTTGCATCCCCTTTGGTGAGGGAGAGGCCATGCAGCTTTCCTCCCTGGGTACTAGGCTCATGCAGTGCATGCTGGCATTCAGAGACCCTGCATCCTTCCAGGAGCATCCTCTAACCACATCCACCCTGGGTCTGGCCTGGTATCTCCTTTCACTTCATGTCTTTTTGACCTGGCTCCTTGATGCCCCAGATGCCTGTGGAGGGAGGCATTCCTGGAAATATGGACACATGGGGAAGATCCACATCTTCAGCAGCAAGCCCAGTGGCAGCTGCACAGCTGGTGTGGCAGGGTTGCAGCCTCTTGAACATCAGATGGGTATAGGCACACAAGCTTGCTGCTGGTCTCCCAGCTGGCAGTAACCCCTGCATCTTGCCTTTCCTGCCAGCTCGGGCACCCTGCTGCTTTACCACGGGTTTCCAGCTCATCCTATGAAGTTGTCCCATAACCCAGAGCTGAAGTAAATGAGTGGAAGTTCACAGATTTGGACAAAGTCTTCCCCGACTTGTTTGTCCCTTGCTGCACACGAAAGCAAGAGAAGGCCCTGCAGTACAGCTGGTGGGTGGAGTGGTCCCTCCTGCCCTGGCAGCTGTCCCCAGCGAGGCGTTTGGAAGGGTGTGATGGCAGCTCTGTGAGCTGGGGCTCGTGACCGCCGGGCTGCGAGGCAGGGGAGGTGCTGCTGCAGCGCCCTGTGCTGGGCCAGCAAGGGAAGTCCTGCTGGAAGCAGGGGATTTTATCTGGGCTGCCTGGGCCTGGCGTTTGAATGCTTGGAAATGCTCTTCTCCAGATGTTTCCTAGCACACGCCGGCTCTGTTTATAAACAGCTCCTCAAAGCAAAGCCTGTCGGGGCTGCAGGCGCTTGCGGCAGGCCCTACACAGCTCCCCTGCACCATGGCACGGGGTCTGGGGCCACAGGTCACCTCTGTCTCCTCCCATCTAGATGGGTTGGAGCAGTTAACAAAAGCCCCAAATGCCTCCTCTTCCTTTCTCCTCCCTTTCTCCCGGCTAGCAGCTTCCTGCCCCGATGCATCCTGGTGGTGCCGGCATCTCCGGGCTGCCTTCCTGCCCAGGCTTTTGCTGCTGGGGGCACAGAGAGGAGGTCACACTGTCCTGCCTGAACTGTTCCCAGGGAGATCCCAGCCACTCCAGGGGCTTGGGTCAGGGAGACATTTCCATTGCATACAGTTGGGGTTCAGTTCCTTAATGATTGTCTCAAGGACACATCCTGAGAGCACGCTCATCCAGCCCCTGGAGTTTTCCCCTTATGTTTTGCGGTGGGTGCCAAGCAGCGATGCCGGGCAGGACAGAGTGGAGTGGGTACAGGCTGGGTCAGCTGTTTGGCTGGTTGTTGTGCTTCCCTGGCCCCATCTCCTCTGAAGAGAACAATGCTCTCATACTTGCCACTCCTTCCACTTCTAACTGGGTGGAGGTGCCTTTCAGCCATGCTCTTCTCTGTCCTGGCCCCTACAGGACAGTTCCAAAACCCTCCATTTGAAAGACAAAAGCCAAGAAAAATCTTGTCTGAACAGCTGCTGCCAGTGGCTCTGCCAGAATACCTTTCTCTTGGTTGGCCTGAGCCCAGCAGGGGCAAGGCTGTTGTGCTCAGCTGTGAGCAGGTTCCCAAACCATCGGCACTGCGGAGCCACCTGCAGCTCATCACATCCTGGATCTCACCTCAGCATCGCTCCCTGGGGATGGCCCTACCCTCCCTGCACACGGCCAGGGGAGGACGGCCCTGTCACACCAGCGCTGGGAGGAAGGGCTGAACAATTGCTGCTTGTCAGTCTGCCTCCTCTTCCTGTAGAAAAGGGCACGTTATCAGCCGTCCATGAGTCATCCGGGGAACAGCATTGCTGAAAAATTGAGTCATTTGATACAGATTTGCTTTAGCCCCACCACAGCCTGGCAATGCTGAGAGCCTGGGTCCTTGCATTTTTCTTATCCTGGATGCTTGCAGTGGCTGTAATCTTGTAGCTTAGCTTGGGCAGCATGTGTTTAGAGGTAAGAATGTGAAAGGAATCAGCTTCACTGCTGTGGAGCTGGAAATGTGCTCCCCTCTGTGGCACTGCTCACCCTCTCCCTCCTGGCAGCTTCCAGTGTAACATTCTGGGCAAGGGGGATGGCTTTCTTGGCACTGCTAGGGAGAAGCAAGAGCAGAGGATGCAGGGGTGGGCTAGCCACTCCCTGGATCTGAGCACTTCAGGAGGCTGATTGGTACATGGCTGGGGCTCGTCTTTGCAGGTTGAGCTTCCCTTTAGTGCTGCATGGAGAATGCTTTGCCTTCCTTTTCTAAGGAGCAAGCCATCCGTGAGTTGTCTTTGCCAACTCACAAGACACAATTGCTCTTTGCAGAGGCAGAGCCCTTTATCCCTTCCCCACCCTTTAGATCCAGCCAGCAGTGCTGCCCATGAGCTCTGATGAGGCAGCCCATCCTCCACTCCCCTTCCCTGGTAAGCATGGATATGGCTGCTTAAAGACTGAGCCCTCCTTCCATGGGAAACTGGCATTTGGAAAAACCCTTTCTGTTCTGAATCAGGTGAAAAGGAATGGTGTAAGAACCCATAATGAAATGGGAAATATCAGTGCTTTAATGGAAAGTTTCAAGGAAGTGATGCTGCATGATGCTTGTGGTTCTCCAGATCAGGAAATAAAAAAGATATCCACAGCTGACATCATTAATCAATCCACGTTTTCTGCTGGGATAATTCTGCTGGTGGCTGTTGAATCCTGGCTGTCACCTTGACCAGTCTCGCTGTGCTGGGGATCCAGAGCACAGGCCAGAAGGATGGATTTGATAGTCTGATCTCTGTACAAGCTGTAGGAGTCCCTGAGCAAGTGCCTGTGGGAGCTCAACATGGCTTCTTAGAAGAAAAATTTAAGTGTTTGCAGTGGAGGAGTACCCACCTTGCCTCTGGAGCTGTTCCAGGGGCAAATGTCCTTGCATCTTCTTACATCTGACGGAGTCCAGCTTCAGCTTCCAAGCACGGGACCACTTTAAACATTTGGGTGCTAAATCTATCAACAAGTTCTCATTGCCTTGAGCTGCACGGAGACTTTGGATGGTGTCTGACAGGTTTGAAGAGAAACCAGCGGCAGGCTTGGCTTATTCTTTCTAACACTGTTTCTCCTTGACATCTTGACAGTAAGGTGTAAAAAACCACTTCTGTAACTTTACCTGAAGTGTGAGGGCTGGAAGGAGACAGCAGTGCTGGCAGCCCTGGGCTTTCAGGTGGTGGTGGGGGTCACAGGTCCATCCTGCCCTCCTCTGAACAACAGGCTCAGACAGCTCTCAAGGTGCTCAGCTTTGCAGCAGAGGATGCTGTTTGAGGGAAGAAGACTTTCAGACTGAATGGAGGCAGAGCCAGCTACCTGGGGAATAGCGTGGGATTAATTCAATTCCTGCAAGTGGGAGCAGCCAGTGTATGTATGGTGAGGTGTATTCTCTGATCTAGGACTGAGAAAGGAGCCAAAGAAATTTCTGGGCTGCTCGCTTATGTAATCAAAATTAAGACACTTCTGGTGGTTCGCCCAAGGCACTGGTGATGTGGTTTTGTCTCCCTGCACAGCCATGTGAGCAGTCACACGATCCTGTGTCCACTTGGCTCCCTAGAATGATGCTGGTAGAAACAAAAGGGGCTTTAGGAGATGGTAAGCAGAGTGGTTTGAAGTCTGGGCAATATCCTGTGCAGAGGGATGGAGAGAAAGGCAGCCTGTGAAGCACTGGCTTCTTGGAGAAGCTGGGTGCCTCCAGATGGAAGACAAGCACTTTGAGATCCCTTGGGTGGGTGGTAGGTCCTGTGCTGTGATCCAGACCTGCCCAGACTTGAGGTGTCTGCTCCTCAGGCTGCGCTCCCTGATGTCCCTGTTCCTGCTCTTCCTCTCTTTCCAGGCACACCTTCTGGCAGTATCGCCGTGAGAACCCCCAAACCAAAGTGGGGGAGCCCCCTCCTGATGGGCTGCCAGGCTTCAACAGTGGTGTCCTGCTCCTGAACCTGGAAGCCATGAGGCAATCCAAGCTCTACAACCAGCTGCTGGAGCCCACCATGGTGCAGAAGCTGACGGAGAAGTACCACTTCAAGGGCCACCTTGGGGACCAGGATTTCTTCACTATGGTGGGGATGGAGCACCCAGAGCTTTTCCATGTGCTTGACTGCACGTGGAACCGGCAGCTTTGCACATGGTGGAGGGATCATGGATACAGCGATGTGTTTGACCAGTACTTCCAGTGTGAGGGGGAGGTCAAAATTTACCATGGGAACTGCAACACCCCAATCCCTGATGACTGAGGCACCCACTGGCCCCAGGAGCAGCTCTGACTGCAGCAAGACCTGCAAAGCCATAGTGGCTGTGCTAACAGTCCCTCAGGAGGAGTGACCAGCTCTGATCCAGCACATCCTGGGGGGATCTAGGGATCCCAAGAGCATTCAGTATCCCACTGCCTGTAGCCTCACCCTCCAAGAGGAAGGGCAGTTCAGTTGTTGGAACGGGACATCCAGAGCCACTTTGTCCAGGGCTCAGCTCCTGGCTCTGAAGTCCACGTTGCCCATCTGTGCCTCAGCTGCTGGGGCATGGGGACAGCCGAGGGGCCATCAGAGACTGCTGCTTTTGCACTTGTCAGGGTCCAGCTCCCTGGGTGCTGCACAGCTTTGCCTTGTCTGATGGTCAGCAGGAGTCCCCAGCAGGCAGTTGGTTTCATTTGTCATTCCTCGGTGGCCCATTTCTGCACCTCATGCAGAGCATTGGTCTGGTCCCTCTGGAGAGTAGACACTGTCCTCAGGTCATCTTCCTTTTGAAGCATTCCAGAAAGGCGAGAAGGCTTTAAAGACTGAAAAGCTGCTTTAAATTGGGTTACTTACAAACAAAACTTGAATGCTGGATGAGCTTTAAAGCCTTTCATTGGTTCTTCTTAGCAATAAAAGCTTTACTGCCCTGTGTTGTCCTAGAAGTGTTCAGTGAGTGTGTAGCAATAGGTTCATTTTCCTGGCTTTGCCTTTAACCTTTCATACGAGAATAAAGCTGCAGATGTCAGACACGCTCGACTGTTTTTATGTGGCACAACTGAAGTCCTGTGCAATAGGAGGTTTCCTGCTCTTATCATGATTAAAAAGTAGCTGATGTGTATCTGCTGGGCAGTTGAATGTGGTGCCCCACATAGCTTATCCCACATCTGTCCCATGTGAGTGATGTAAATAAAGTAGCTGGATTTTAAAGATCATCACCACTGTAGCCAGGGTTGGTTTGGAAGGAGCTGGGAGCTGCCTGTGCTGTGAATGAGTGAGCTTCAGGCTGTTCCCTGAATAAATGCTGCCTCGGTGAGCCCGGCTGGCGGGCGAGCTCCTGCACAGGTCTGTGTCACAGGCGTGCACAGCTCATTAACCACCTCCAGCCCATGTGTGCATCTGTGTGATGTGCACGTGCAAGAGAGAGGGGTGGCGACCTAATTGTGGCTTACCCTATTAACTGAACACACCATATGTGGCAGGAGTGTCCTGGGTTCCTTCCCCTGTGCCCATGAATGAACTTACTGGGGGAGAGGCTCTCCTCCCTTGAACCGATGTGCAGAGGCAGCAGGCTGTGGTATGGGCTGCATGCTGAACCCTGCCCTCCCTGATGTGCTGAACCAATCCGTTTCCAAATAGCACAAAATCTTGTCTTTAAGTATTTTCTCATCCCTAGGGAAGGAACAGCAAAGAGGTGATTAAAGGTGAGGGAATGACACAGTACCCTGCTGTGTTAGACTCACATTTTCACCAAAAAACAAGGTGATCCAGCCTCGCTGTGCAAGGCAAGGCAGCCAGCCCTGCTGGAGGCTGCAGCCAGGCAGGATTTGGGGCAGGCAATGCACCGTGATGATGCATCCTAAAGAATGAGGAGGGTTACTGGTGCTTACTGGTCAGGGCACACTGGTGGCACCAGTGACACACGGGGCTTCACATGCCAGGGCAGGACCTTGCCATCATTTTGGAAATGGCCATGCTGGAAATACAGGCCAGGCTACTTGTGTCACCAGCACTGGGGAGGCGTGGGGTGATGAGCAAACATGGTGCTTACTGGGGCCTGAGCAGTTCTGGGGTGGCTGTGGGTGTCAGGGCTGACCCAAAAGCAGCATGATGGCTGCCACAGGGTGACACCTTGGAGTGTCACGGGGCTGTGCGGGGCCAGGTGCCCTCCCTGCCCCACAGCCATCCCTGGAGCTGGGCCAGGCATTGCGAACCCTCTGCCTGCAGCCAGGGGATGCTCTCCAAAGAGTTGGGAGCACTTTTCCCTCTCTGTGGAGTCCCAGGGTCTGTGTGGGGGAAACACCCACATGTGGCCATTATGGCCCTTGGCTGAAACCTTTTGCTTAGGTATTCTTCCAAAAACAAATTCCTTTTTTTTTTTTTTTTTTTTTGGTTCAGAATCACAGTCCACTGGGAAACTCACTGTATTTTTTTTTCTTCAACGAGGAAAAGCGTAGTTAAATGAAACATTCACTTGAGCTTCATTGGTTTTCCCCAGGCACCGCAGAGAGCCCCGTGGCACAGCTCCCCACGCGGCAGTGCCGGCCCCATCCCGACCCGCGCGGTGCCCGGGGCCGTGACCAAGCACCGCGGGCAGCGAGGACCGCGCCGTGCTATTTATAGACCCCGCACGTAGCCCGAGCCGTGCTCCCTGTGTAATTATCTCCCCTTCATGCCCTGCTGATTGCAGGCTCTAATGAGCTCAGCTGCAGAGACCGCCGCGGCAGCCTGGGGCTGACTCGTGGAGCTGCCGGCTCAGCCTTTTCGAAGGGTGCTGCCACAGGGTCCGCTTTGGGGCAGAAGCAGAGCTTGCTGTGCATCCCTGAGGGCACCGCCTGCCCAGGAGCCCTCACCCCCACAGGCAGTTCCTGCACTAAGTGCCCAGTCGGCGTGCATTTCCTTCAATTCCTGGAAGAATGGGGACTCTCCTTCCCAATCCTCCTTTTCCCTCCTGCACTTCCTGCTGCAGCACATCCTCAGACAGGTGTGTCTCCAGGCACACAAGTTCAGACCTGAGCATCCCCTCCTGGTCCCCTGATGCTGGCCCGAGGCCACAACAACCAGCACTTAGCAGCTGCCAGCACGATCATGGTGAAAGATGCCCAGAAACCATTAAGCAGCACCAGTTTGCCCCTGGGCACTGAGGATTTGCTGTGGTGACCCTGTGGCAGCAGCGCTGAGAGTGACAGGCAGCTCCTGGTCTCCAGAGGGCTGGCACTGTGTCCTTGGGCCAGCGCTGGTCCCCTGCATAGCAGAGAACATCTGCAGACTCCAGAGCCTGGTTATGGGTTGCTTGGAGCCCCTCTGGAGATGCAGCAGGCTAAAGGCAGCCCTTGGTGAGTGGCAAGTGGGGACATGCTGCTGTGACACACAGAAATGGGGGACACAGCTGTGGGGAGCAGGGGACCAGTCCCACCAGCACAGGCTGGTAGCAAGGGATGGGGCACATTGCACCCGTGGGAGAGCTGCAGTAGTCCCAGCCAGGGTCTCTGGAAGGATGTGGTGGGCTTTACACTGAGGTTACTCAGCCCAGAGCTCCTCCATCACAGATTCCTGCTCATTGTTGTCTCACCCGCTGGCTCACAGCAAAGTGCTGCTTATGTCGAGAGCCCCATGTTTTTCCAGGGTGGAGAAGGAGATGGGAGAGCAAAGGGATCTCCTTTATAGAAGACCAGGCTGTGGAAAATAGCTCTGTAGCTTAAGCTTTAGGGGAAAATACAGTTTCTTATATCTTTCAGCATTCATGAGAAATTGCACATAGAGAAAACAGTATTCACGATTTTCTGTGCAGCTTTGCTTCCAGCCCTGCGCTGGAGCTGCATGGGATTTTTGCTCTCCTCTCTTGCGTTTCATAACACCATCAGTGTTTATTCTCTTACTCATTTGTACTTCTTTCCCATTTGAAATGATCAGTTGTTGGTATAAACTCACCTTGGGAGCAATTACTCTGAGCCTAACCCAAACAGGCGCTGGGGTGCTCCATTAAGCAATATCACCTCCCTCCCTCTCCACTGATCCCAGAGGATACAGTATTTACTTTTCAGCTCTGCTATTCATACCGAGCGCACTTCGGTCAGCGTGCCAAGAATAACACAAAGCTTAACAACAGGCTTCAGCGCTAAGATGGAGTTCCTGACTTTACAAACCAAAAAAATAAAAAGCCAACCTATTATTTTGCCTTTGCTGAGAAATGCCTGGCAGCAGCAGAGCAGGCAAGTGCCAGAACCACCCCTCTGCCTTCAGCAGAACCGTGGGCAGCGTGAAATCTGTCCTGAGCGATGCAGAAAAAGGCAAAAATAAAAAGAGCAGTAAGCCTGGGACACAGGTCAGCAACTGCCTGCTTTTTCGTCTGACATGGATTTTATTAGGTGGCTGCAATGTTTTGTGAGCTTTTCCTCAAAAAAAAAAAAGGAGGAAAGAGCCATTTGCAGAGCCGTGGAGGGACACGTTCCCCAGCACCTGTAGATATTTCAGCCAGGTTTTCAGTAGCTCTGTCTCTGACCATCATGAGCCTCTGTGGATTTAATTACTAATTGCAAAGAAATTGCTGCCTGGTCCTGTAGCCTTTTCATTGCCAGCGGGGTTTGCTTTGTCCAGTTCTCCTCTGGAAATTATTTATTCACTAATCAGCTGCTAACAAGGGAAGCACTTGGAGCAAATTATCTTCCTGAGGTATTTCATGGGCATTAGCTGTATTGTACTGAAAAGTCTCAGTGTTAATTTAGACAATTTGCCTACCTGAAGAAAAAGCTGTAACAAAGCAGAGTCTGGAGCTGCCAGAATCAGCCACAGGTCTGGACCTGCAGGAGGCTTTGGCATTGCCCACCAGTGAGAGGATGCTCAGCAGTTTGTGGAGTGTTCCTGAGAGTCAGGTGTGTTTTTTCTGGGGCAGATGTTGCCGTTGTGGCAAGTAGAAAACCATGCCCTGGGGTTCCAACTTCTCTCAGAACAGATGGGCACCTTCGAGCTCTTTCTCCTGGCTCATTCCTGATGGATTTGGCACCGTGCAGCCCTGGCAGGGTGCTTGTCCCTGTGTCAGCCTTCACCAGCACAGCTCCAGTGCCAGCTTCTCCTCCTGCTCCTGTTCAGCCATCATTTAGCGGCAATTTGTGACCCGGCTGTGGACAATCCTAAAGCTGTGCAAGCCACAGGCTGCCAGCAGAGCCCTGTTCTCAGAAGGCACTGCGTGAACTGTCTCCATTTATCACCGACAGACCTCTTGCTCTTAGTGCACTTTGGAGCTGTTGAAATGTTTGGGGCCTTCGTCACAACACATCCCCTCCTTGGAGCCAGTCAGGATAAACGGACACTTTCAGGTTCTAAGGACAGTATCAGTTTAGGGAATAAATCACTTGTGGATGCCCTGTGGCACATGGGGCTCTAGGCAGTGTGTCAGAAAGAAAAAGTGTAATTTTTTTCCTGCATGCTTTTTCCTTTCAAACTCATTTCTTTTCTATGCTGGAGGACTTCTCTGGCTATCTTGGGAACATAGCAAAGACATCTCCTTCCAGCATAATCTGCTGAGCTCAAGGGAGAGGGGAGTTTTATATGGAATGCTTAAAAACACCAGCAGCAGTAGGGAAAAAATGAATGGGCATGTGAGATTGGAATGGGGGCGTGGAGAGCTGGCCAGGTAAAGGATGCTCGGCTGAGCTGACAGGCCTTATGGTCCTGCAAGAAAAACCATTATCTGGAAAACAGGGTATAATGGTGACATGGGAGAACCTGCCACTGATGCTGAGCTGTTCAGGAGAGGGAAATGTAGAGCCAATGTGAAGAACTGCAAAAATTGTGGCTGATATGGAGCAGTAGGTGATAAAATGGGAACAAAATTCATCAGTGGTGGATGCTGGGTAGTGCAGATATAGAAGGACAAAACCCAAGGGTACAGGGAAGAGCTGTGGAGAGCAGGAAGGTGATCTGGAAGGCAGCACATCCCCCAGTTCCTCTCCTTGCTGAAGCCAAGCACCCACCTGTGGGGGGGAGACCAGGATGGAATCTCCCTCCTTGCTGCTCATGCCAAGCTGTACCCCAGTGGGCTCACCAGGAGTACCCACTTCAGCAGCTGTTCTGTGGGCACAGGGTAGGAGAACCACTGGTGCAGAGCAGGCAGGTGGGCTACATGGCCAAAATGCCAGGCTGTGCTCTGCCTGACTGTGTATCCTGCAGGCTGCACTTACAGAGCCACAGCTCTGGTCTTGAAACCACCCTTGGTCTGCACTCCATCAGCTCCCTGGAGCTGGCACAGAGGCTGTGCTGGGCAGAGTGCTGGGCACCCAGGGGTTAAAGCAGCCTTCAGGTTATGGACAAGGATGGTGCAGCTGAGGAGAATCAGCAATGTTCGCAGCCTTTCCTGGGAACAAATGAAATCTTGCAATTCTACAGGATCTGTGCTCAGTGCTTTGGGGAACTCAGTGCTATAGAAAAGCAAAGGTGTCCAGCAGCAATTTTTGTTCAGTAATTGGAAAAGATGTAAAAATATCCTGGCATTGTAAACCACTGCAGTCTGCAGATGGGAAACAGCAGTGCCTGGAGTCCAGCAGGGCTGGAGTGTATTCCAGTTAAATAATGGGAATTCACTGTGACACCTATGCAGAAGGCAAGGAAGATGCCAATCCTGTGCCAGTGTCAAAAGAGAAGGCTGGCAACCCCAAGCTAGCAGCTTGATTCGCCAAGTTAGGCAAAAGGATGGGAAAACTGGTGTAAGATTCACCAGATAGTAAATTTTTCAGATCAAAAAGACTTTACCTGGAAAAGATGCAGGAACAGATCTAGAAGAAAATTCCGTATGGTGGAAAAGAAACTGGAGGCCAGTACATCGTGCCTATGCTGACACCCCAGTGTTCCACATTTTTAAAGCAGCCAACATTGCAAAAATAGGAAATACAAGAAGTCAGCACTATTAAAGCAAATGTAATGAAATATCTTATCATGAGTCATTTACTTTTAAACCTCAAAAATTTTTCAGCAGATGCCACTAAATTTCTTGCACCTGGTGAAGGTGCATTGCTCTGGTGAAGTTTTACCAGCAAATAACAAAGAGGTTATAAAATGCACAATGTTTCATCCTCTCCTTCCCTGAAGAGCTGTGTGTAATAGGCTGCATTATCAAATAATCATAATAAGGGAAGCTTTTAAATAATGCTGGGCTGAGTAGTGAGTGCCAAGGCAGTCATACATTTGTCATAAAAACACAGTACCAGGTTCTTAATGAATTAATGTGCCAGCTGGATTTGGGCTGGTAGCATCACGTACAAATCCTGAAAAATGATTCTCTGGTCTCCAGTATGAAGTTACTGGTGTTTGCAGTTCTGCAGCTCCTCCTGCCCATGAGTTTCTGCAGCCTGTGCTCATCCAAGCTTCCCTGCAAAGGGACCACATTGTCCTGATTCTAGAAGCTAGAAAGAAGCAGAGGCTGAGTAACCACTGTCCAACATGGGGCCTGGAGGTATTTCAAGATTTTCTGGCTCTCCTTTCAGCTTCCAGTCCCAAAAGTCCCAAACTAGAGGGTATGGGAGGCTGATCTGGAGCCAGGTGTCCAGAGGTGATGTGGGTCTTTTTTCCTGTTTCATTTCCATATCCCCTACAGGGGAGTGATGCCCACCCTGCTCTGGTGGTATGCAGGAACTCAGAGCATCCTATGCAGGCTGGGAAGGATGTGGTGCAGGATGCTGGGGACGTGCCTATAACAGCACCAGGGTGCACATGGGTGCTCAGAGTGGCATGAGAGGGTGGCTGAGCATGTTTGGGGGAGACCTCCTGCAGCCAGAATTCCTCCTGGAGGAGCAGCAACACTAGAAAGCGATGTCACCCTGTCCCCAAAGTCACATCTAGGACAGGACATGGAGTTTGAAGTGCCACCATGCTCAGCAGAGCAGGAGGGCTGTGGGCAGACATGAATAAAATATAATGGTCTGGGCTACATTTACTCTTCTCAAAATAACTTTGCTTTTTGTGGATCCATTGTCAGAAAGCCACAATTGATACTGTCTGAGTGCTCGAGCCCTTTATAGTTGCTTGTAGAATAGCAACCTTCTGGTACTGTCAGAGCAGCCGTGCACCTGACCAAAGCTAAATCAGTGCTGTGGCCAGCAGCAGGGCTGGGCTGAAGGAGGGGATGCTTGTGGCTGTCCCACACAGGCCCAGGGAAGGCATTTGTCCCATGGGGCCTGCACTGCAGACACCCTCTGCAGCTGTCGGCTGTGGGAGGGCACCGGGATGTTAGTGATGTCCTGAGCTCCCAGCACTGCCACCAGGGCTGCCCACCAGTACCTGGTGCATGCACTGGGTTCTCAGGGTTCCTCCTACAGACCATCCGGGCTCAGACTGTAAAACACAGTAAAGTGCATGCTAATTTCTTCAAATTCCAGATGTGGGGAGAGCAGCTGAACCGATTAATTTTGCTTGCAGGAGCTCCGTGGGAGCTGCATGGTGCTGTGAAGGAGGTCCCCTGGCAGAGTGATGTGCTCTACTGCTGTCCAGTTTTAGTTAAGAGCCAAGTTTGCTTGTTTTTTTCTAATTTCTCCCTTAGATGTCACACGCTTTTGCATAAGGAAGATCAAACTGTGATATTTTTAACCATCCTTGTAAAAAAAATGTATGGTGCATTGTGGGGAAAGCTGAGTCATGTGTAGCCAAGAGGCTCAGCTTGGCAGGGCAGGATGCAGGTGCTGGCCCCAGGAGAGGGGAGCCTTTGCTCTGGGACACCTGCTTTGGATGGTACAAACAGAGCTGCAGCGCCAGGTGAGATAGCACTGATGCTGAAATGATGAATTGTGCTGGAAAAGATAAATGGGTGAATGATGAGGAGCTTGTGGTGCACAGGGGTGATTCATTGCTGAGGTGGCACACACAGAGCTCAGCAGCAGTGGGGTGGGAGCAGTGGGCACTGAAGGGAGGAGCTGCTGCCCCACACCCAGAGAATGAACCTCCCTGGGGCAGGGGCACAAGAGCTGCACCTGCCTCGTTGGCTTTGGAGCTGTGTTGAGCTCCGGTGGGTGAATGGGCGATGCCAAAGGCTGCTTTGCTTCCACTGCCCAGCCTCTGGAGTGTGCCCAGCACAGGAGCTGGGCAGCAACAGCACCAGTGGGATTCCAGCATCGTCAGCTTCTGCCCAGTGCCACCATCAACACAAGGAAATGTCTGAGCTGGGAATCATGCCCAGGTCATTGCAGATGGCAAAGTTCACCGATACCTGGCTTGTCAGGGCACACTTCTGCCTTCCCATGCTCTCAGAGCTGAAAAAATGAATTCTCCCCTGTAATCCCAACATTCTTTTGATGATGAGAAAAGGCAACTGAAGGGTTTTGTTGCATAACCTTCAAGATCACATGATGATTTACTCAGAATGTGCTTTGTGGTGTTGCACGGTATACAGGCTCAGCAATTACCCGGAAACAAATATTCCTCCTCATTTTCCGTGAGTGTGTCATTAGGATAGCATCTCACCAGTTGAACATTATCATTATCAGCTGCAAATATTGCTGAAGTTCAAACTACTTGCTTGTAGTTTACTTTTTATATTATCAAATATTGTTAACTCAGTTTCATTGCTGCCTTGGAAATAATCAGGCAATGTTTTTTTCTCCTTGCAAATTGCTGTAACAAACAAGCATTGGAAATACGTGGTTATTTCTACAGCTAGAAGTATCAATGGCAAGGAAAATGTCCCTTTCAAGCAAATCTTTAATAGTTTATTTTGTGGATGAATGAAGATCTAAGGTATTGTATCCAATGCATGTAGCTTCTGTCTGCTGCTCATCTCTGGTGTCTCCTACAACCTACAGGGAGCTCAGAGCCACCATCTTCCATACCCACCACTGCCACAAAACCAGGCTTCCAGTTACCTTCCAGCCCCTGGATAAACCTCTGCAACCATTTGGGGGGAGGGTTGAGGGAGGGGGATTTGGTGGAGACAGATAGATGTTTTTTTCACAGTTATGGATAAACATGGATCTTTGGCATTACATTTCCCTGTTCAATGTAATGGGAAAACTGCCAGCAGGGTCCATGCTGGGCTCGTGTTTGGGTTTCCCAACACACACACAAGGGTTTGGCTTTCCCAACACTCACACTGAGTGCAGGGTCTCCGGTGCTGTTTGGGATGGCTCTCCTGCAGTTCCTCTGCTTGCACCAGTTTTGTCCTCAGTCAAACAAAGCAAGTTACAGAAGAGGGGTCCCCCACACCATTTTCATTCTTTTGCCTGTGGCTGGAATGGGGTGGGAAAGGCTGTGGAGCTGCTTCCTGTCCCTCTGCGATGTCCCACTGCAGGACAGAGGTGTGGGTCACAGCTGTCCCATACCCCTTGTAAACAATCAGAGGGTGTTTTACTGGTTTAGGAGAAAATTTGGTCTCAGGACTCTTAGCTCATTCCCAGCCCTCTAGTGCCAGTGCCAAGCCTGTGGGACCTCTCTGAGCACTGCTGTTAGAAAAGGGAGCAGGTAGGCTCCTGGCACCCAGGAACATCTTGCGGGAAGGCCCATAATGCCCCTCTGACCTGGGGGTTGTTCTTGCTGGGGAATGCTGCAAACCAGGATGAGAACATGCTGGGGAGGTCCTCAGGACTGGAGTCCCCTTCTCCTGGAGCTAGGCTTCTCAGGGTTCTGTGGATGAAGATGGAGGGAAGCATCACCCCTTATTAAGGCCGCCCATGTCCTCCCCTCTGGGAGGTTTTAGCCTCTGGGAACAGCACATCATGTTCCACAGAGTACAGTGGGCCAGCAAAACTCCTGCCCTGGCTGATCTGGAAACAGTAATTTTCTAGCAACATGAAATTTGTATGTGTGGGAGAGTGTTGCATGATCTGTGTTTGATGGGGAAGAAATTCTTTCAGATAGGGCAGAGATCTTTGGTCACAGGCATTTGATAGAAATAAAGATTGAGGAGAGCAGTATGAAGAGTGATAAATGTTTCTCACAGAAAGGACAGTTAATCTTGGAGGCCTCAGCTATTTTTCTTCTTTCAGACTGATGCCAGGTGAACTGCCTGCCAACAGTGTTGTCTTTAAAGCCTTGAGATCCTGAGAGGAAACTCGAAACCTGCTGCTAATTGTAGTAAGTCTAGTAAACACTTTCAGCTCTGAAGAAACATTTCCCATGTGTGTTGTATGGAAGGCTTTGCATCAAGAGTCTGTGACTATAAATCAAAATGCAAAATAAATCAAGAAGGGATGTTTTATTCTGCCTGGCCAGGTGAAAGGCCTAAACAATGGCCATTCCTTGCTCCCAGACCTTGCTGTAGCCAGGGCTCCTCTTCTCCACTGTTTATTCCACATTAGGAGAACATCAGCTGGGCTTTCTGAATAGATTTACGTCCACACCTGGTGAACCTCTGCCTCCAAGGGAAAAGCAATAGTGTGGAAGACAATATCTGCTATCAGCTTATGCACTTGCCAGGAGGAGGCAGGAATTACCTCCAGTCATTATTGGTCATGCTCATAATCCAAGAGGCTTCTTTCAAGATGTGGTGGGACATGGGCTTTTTGCACACTGAGTGTTAAAAGGTAGTGTCAGCTTTCACAGTAATTTAAGACTGGCATTCCCTCCTGCCTTACTCTTGCTTCCAAAGGACATCTTTCATCTTTCTTGTAGGCTTATCTTTAGCAGACATCATAAACAAAAGCCTTTAAACACCTTCACCATGTCTCACAGACCGGCTTTATTCAACACCTGGCCAAAAATGCCGGGTGTCCCTTTTGTCTGGGTGAGGGAACATTCGGCTGAGGGGAACAAGTATCTGAGGGAGGGCAAGTGCATGCGAGTGTGAGTTTATACATGGATGTGTGGGCATGTGAGGTTCTTCATGCCACCCTCTCCAGCCTCTGAATCTTGGGCAGTGTCCCACAGGAGGGTGAGACGGTGCTTTTCCTGGCACACAGGCACATGGGGCTGTGCTGCAGACCAGGAGCATGGATGTTTGCTTGGTGCTTTGCTAGGATAAGCTGAGGCAGGAGCAGAACAGAACAGAGATGCAGGTGATTTGGGGAAAAAAAAAAATTAAAAAGAAAGATGCTAAAACTGAGGAGGGAGGTGCTGGTGGTTACCAAGCACAGGGCAAATGGAAGCTCACCATGCAGCTGTGGCCCAGCTGTCTTAGTGTGCCTTGGAGGAGCTTTTTGGATATTGTGGTCTGTGTTTTCCTCCAGCATGTGAGGTGCTGATTCGAGGTGAGACGCAGATGGACATTTGGCTGTGTTTTTTCAAAACCAGTGGAGTACATAAAAGGGAGCCATGCTTTAGCAGCAGGGTTTTTCTAGCCCTGGCACTGGTGGGACCCCTTCTCCCCAAGCAGGGACTGAGCCTCCACACACTTAACCAAGGTGCCCTGGCCTCCCTCTTCCTGGAGAACAGCCACTCTGACCTCTGTGCTGGGCCCTTCCTGGCAATTAGCAACCTGCCAAGCTAATCAACACCTCCCGGCAGAGCACTGTCACAGCCAGGAAGAATGACTGTGTGCTTGATCCGGTGCTGGGAAGCACCACGAGCTCCAGCCAAGTGGGCACCTTGCAGAGTAGGCTCCGTGCCTGCTGGAGTGTCATGTCCCAAGTCCCCTGAGAGCAGTGGCCCTAGGGAAGGAGGCCCTCGTGGTCTGCAGCACACTTGCTTCTAGCAGGTTACACTCTGGGGAGCAGGGAGCAGGATTACTACATGGCTTCTGAGAAGTAATAAACAGCCATGAACAGGTCTTGCATAATGCCACAGTGATTTCCAGTGCTGCTGAATTCCTCCATTGGGAAGAGGAGCCACTGAAACTGGGCAGTGGGCCAGTCTGTGCCCTGTTGCTCATGGAGCACAAAGCCTTTTGGCCTTTGAGTTTCAAAATACTCACAGCACCCTCGTGCTCCCCCAGGATCATCCACACCTTCATGCCTGTCAGTGCTGCTCTTGACTTGTGCTGGAGAGGGACATGTTGAGACAGGACAGATCCCTCTGCCCCTGCATTGCTGTCCCACTGACTACCTGGTGTGGGCACCTTCTAGCCACACACTGCACCGCGTCTTCTGCAAAACCCACTGCTCAGCTGATATTCCCAAGGTGGCAAATAAACGTCCTGTGTTCCCTGGGCTGGTGTGTGGCTTCACCCTCTTTGCTTTTCCTGTCTGCCTGCGGCTCACAGCCAGGAGGTGCCTCAGCCCCAGCTGGCTCGCTGGGTGGGATGCTTGGGAGGTTTGCCAGCTGGGAGTGCCCAGTCTCTGGCTGGATGGGGATGCAGGGGATGCTGCAGGCTCGCTGCAGCTGCAGAGCTTGTCTGGGGACTGGCCATGGCCGGCAGCAGCCCATGGATCAATATCAGGGATTGCCACAATAAGCATAGCATGGCAGGCTTGTGACACCTTCATTAAAGTGAGTGACCATTGCTGCACCACTGATGGATGGTTTGCAGCAGCACTGAACCACCAGGGCACATCTCTGAGTCACAGGGAAGAGGCAGCCTCTGGCAGAGGGCTGTTTAGGAGGGGTGTGCTGAGACTGGGGCAGGGGGAAAAAACCAGGAAAGGCAGCTGCCTGCTGGAAGGGATTAGATGCAGCTCTGAATGCAGGGCAGGGATTACAGGCAGCACAGCCTGCCAAGCAATGCTTATTGGGAAAACTGAGGGGGAAAAGAGGAGCATGAATTAAATAACTGCCCAGCAATTAATTTCTGAGCACTACCTCTGCTGCTGAAAGACTCTTGCTCTATTCTCGCAGGCTGGACACAGGGGCCAGCACAGCCTATGCCCAGCTCCTTTGGCATCACACCCAGGTACTTCAGAGTGATTTACAAGGAGCTGTCATGTCACCAGCGAGAGAAACAACCCAACATGATATTCCACCATGCTCCTTAGGGTGAGCTCTGAGTAATTACTCCAATTACAGGGAAGCCAGTGGCCTCCACAGGAGGACAGATTGCAGAATCCATCTTTAATCATTGCTCAGGTTGTGCTCTGCTGCCTCCAGTTTGAAGTATATGTTCATTTCCCTGGTGGATCTGTAATTGCACTGCTTATCATCACCTTTTTATCCACTCCTCTGTTTCTAGCATGCATGTCAAAAAAGACAGTATATTAATCAGCCAAACTTTCTTCACTGCTCCTTGTCAGCAGCAAACTGTCTTCTAAAATGGAGCAACCAGTTGTCTTCACCTGGAATTGCCTAGGAGAGGTGTCCGTCAAAACCCAGTAAGTGACAAGCCCATGGGGAGCATGATTTGTTGCTCCAGGTAAATGATGAAGGACAGGGCTTAGCCAGGCAGGGAGAGGCCAGCTGTAAATCCAGATCCCTCCCTGAGACTGTTGTTATGTCAAGAGTTATGAAAGCCCATCAACAGCTTCTCCCTCTGCCTGCAGCCCTGGTGCATTCCACCAAGCAGGGCTGGCACAAGGACAAGGCCCATGGCAGGGGGCTGGTCTGTAAGCACAGATTTTGTCCATAGTGAAGCTGGAGGGCTGTGTCATGCTAAGCCTACCCACACCTTGCTCACAGCATTGCCAGTGATGGGGAACTCACCGCAGGCTTTGACAGGGTGTTTCAGAGGGTGCTCACACACTGAATCTGTGCCTTATTTCTGACCACAGCCTTCTCTCATTCCTGTCTGCCAAACAGAGGCACTGCCAAACATTTAATCACATCAAAAAGAGCTTTAATAAGCTGGGATCAAGTTAGCCCTTTAACCTCTTTTTCTGGCCTGCATTGATGGTGTCCCAGGAATTTCTCTCCACTAAAAGTCTGTCTTCTGAGCGCTTCGTTGCTCCTTGGCTTCTTCTTTGGGCTTTTTCCAGTTTCCCTGCCTCCTGAGATGCTGACCCTGCACTGGGCCTGGGTCTCAGGGAGGCTACAGATCCCTCCTGGACAGCTCTGTTCAGTCCCTTCCCTACAGAGGCATCATTTTTGAGGGGGGATTGTCCCCCAGCCACCGAGGGTGCAGCCCCTGTGCCCTGGTGCCAGGTGCTGTGCTGTCAGTACAGCCTGCTCCTGGTACCTGTGCCAGCATCACTTCACCAGAGCCTGGGCAGCTCCCGCCTTCTCCGGGAAACCAAGAAGGTGTTAAATAATGGAGGGCTGAGAATTAATCCCTGCTGGAGGGCCCCAGAACACCCGGTTGAGCAGCAGTGCCGTGTTTGCAGCAAGGCCCAGGGAGCTCCGGAGTGCCTGGATTTCCAATGCAGTAACTCCATGCGTTTGCTCCAAGCAGCTGGAGTTGCCAAAAGCCTTACGCAAGCCGCTTACCTCAGCGCCGTCACCAGTGTGACTGATAGGGACAATCTCAAGAACAGAGATATGCCAAGATCTCTTTTTCATAAAATGGTGCTAATTGACACTAACGATAATTCCCCGTTTCAAACCTTTATCAACCAAATCCGGTCAGGGCCATTTCGCCCCTCGGCGCAGGACTGATGTCAGCCTGGGACATCCTGTTTACTCCATGGAGGTACGGGCAGTGTGCCAGTACTGGGACCCCGGGGGAAGTCCCAGGGACCCACAGGAGCTAATTAGATGCTCCTTTTTACGCTCGCTGATGTGTAAGACCTGCCGATTCAAAAATCTAAGCCCGGTAGCTATTGTTTAACATCTTCCTGAAGCACTCGTAGAATGGAAAGTGTTTTATTGTGGTTATATTTTATTTTATAACATGCTGTATTGTTTGGCTTTTGCCTCCCAAACGCTGAAGAGAAATATTTATCAAATACCTCTCCTTTTCTGTGTTGCTGCCTACATGATTTGTCACCCTCTGCCTTTCTGGTCCAGGCAGAGATTTCTCCTTGTGCTCACTGCTTCCTTGAACACTCATGATGTTCACGCAGTTGGTCACAGACTTATGCTTTTTATTCTGGTCTTTATTTTTGCAACTGCCTTTACCCTGAGATATGCAGACCTGTACCTTATTCTGGCCACAGTTTTGGGGGTTAGGCTGACACGTGCTGAGACAGTTCTTGGCCTCTGCTCTGGGGTGTCTATTTGCACACCCTGTTCCGGGTTGATGATTTCCGGATTTCCAACCCACTGACTGCTCCGGTGGGCCGTGGTGCTGTCCTGCTCTGTGTGCACATGGGCCAGGAGGTGCTGCTCCCCTTGGGCTCTCCAGCCATCGCAGCTAGGCAGAGCAGAGGTGGAGGTGGCTGGCTGGGCAGGTTCCTGCAGGGTGGGTGCAGTGGCTGCCTTTCATCCCAGGAAGGGCAGATAAGCCTTTTGTGCTACCCCCACACATGATTTACAGCACAGGAGCCAACACCTAAAGCACGGGGTGGGGGGGGCTCCTCTGGAGTGGGAATGCGGGCACCCTGCAAGGCAATGCTCCAAAGGAGCAGGCCCATGAGGTGAGTGGCACCCCTCCCTGGCAGCACATTGGCTCTGCTGCTGGGATTTTACGCAGAAAACGTTTGGTTCCAATAGCAACAAGAATATACAAAGAAACCCGCTTTTGAAGGTGTGTACAGCTCCCTCTTTCCCAAAAGAAGCACAGCTGGAGCAGGTTGGTGATTGCCTACAGGGGCTGTGGCAGAGTAGGGGACTCTCCCACATTTGGCATCTAGGAAGGGTCCTGCCCTTGCTGCAGGAAACAGGTGCTGTATCCCGAGTATTTCTGATGCTGGAGTGCTGGACGCACACGTGGGCATGGCCAAGGCTGAGGCTGTCAGGTGAGCTGCATCTCCCACTGCTGTGCTGGAATCCTGAGCGTGGCTCCCCAGTAATTACCCTTCCCAAGGGCTCCCAAGCCAGCATGTGCCCCAGTCATCACAGCAGGCAGGCCAGATACAGCTAGCAATTAATTTCTTCTCTACAAATTATCAAATTACAAACTTGCTTTTTAATTGTACACTCTTTGAAGGAGGTCACTGTGTGGCTGGGACATATTTCTGCCTGCAGATCACCCAAGAACTGGCTGGCAGCTATTTTAGGTGTCTGGGAATGATGAGGTCTCCAGCCAGGCTAAGTGGAAGCACTCCTGGGCTGTGACCCTGCTCCAGCCCCTCGCACCTACCCTGCCTGGCTACCCTCTCCCCAACAAATGCGTGGGTTGCTCTGCATCCCAAATGCCTCTTTCCACTTCCTGAGCAGAGCCACATGCAGAAGCAGGGCCTGGTGCAACCCAAGGGCTGCACATGCACAGAGTGGGGACCAAACTGTGTGGTAGCCCCCAGGCTGTGTGTCCAGCGTCACTTGGTTCCCAGTTTGCTGCCCCACACCCCAAAAAAGCTCACTACCCATCCCAGCCCCGAGGCATTTTCCACAGGGATGAGAGCTCGCGTGCCTGGTTTGCTGTCATCACTCTGGGATTGCACAGGGACTGACTCAGTCATAAGAAGGGGGAAGGAAATAGGAAGATGGCCATGGGAAGGACAATATCCCAAAGCACAGGGCACTGCTCCCCAACCACTGCCCTGCATCCACACCCTGGGAAGATGCAATGACAGGTGACTGTAGGTGTGAGCAGCACAAAAAGGCTTAACAGAGGTATGATGGAAGGCTGATTCAGCTGGTACAGGGGCTCCTCACAGCTGCACATTAGCTGCCACCTCACAAGGACAGCTGCATAAGACTGACGAGTCTCCTGTCACCCAGCCCAGTCCCATGGCACAACACACCTGAACATCGCCCTCACTGGCTTTTGTTACTGGCCATCCACTGGCTCCATGCACCCAGCTGCTTCTGGTCAGGCTGTTTAGATGGTTGCAGGTATTTAGGCTGTTAAGGTAGATGCAGGTAGGTATAGGTACTGCTCTGCTCATGGTGGGGGGCTAGTTTTTCCTTACGCTTGAGACCTGCAGCAGCAGTTGGTTCCCACGGTTTGCAGGAAGGTTGTCAGTGTTTGCTCTATCTCACTGTAGAACAACTGCTAATGCTGTTCAAGTGACTTTTGTTTGGTGTCACATTTTAGCCATGAGGTGCGATTTAGTCTCTTTGAGCGGTGATGGAGGGTTCATTTCTCCCTCTGACCTGTCTGTGTACACCAACTTTACCTGGAATGTCTTATCCCTCATACTCTTCCCTTTGAAGCCTTGTTTTGTTGGTCAGGCAGCTCTCCCCCATTTTTTTTGTGCCAGGAGCCTGGCTTGGGCTTGGGCCAGGTTGCCGGGGAAGGGGTTGCTGGGTGGTGTTGCTGTTCTGGGAGATCTCTGAAACTCAAATGTCTTGATCCAGTATTTGTAATAATCTTGATGGGAACAGAAGGTTGGACCAGAGACCTCCAGAGGTCTTTTCTAACCTTTATTTTATTTATCTCTGGGTGCTGTGTCTAGCACAGAACAGTGATGTATCAATGGCCTCATTGTTGCAGGGCGGCCTGGTTGCTTCCATCAGCTGTGGTCCCTAGGTCACGTCCTCAGCCATTGCTTCCCTGTACCCAGTCTCATCCTTCACAGCACTTGTGCCCTCAGGTCCCAGCCTGCCCTTGTACTCACAGTTTCAAGGTGTATTTGGGGCTGGGTGACTCAGATCACTGGCACTAGCAGCATGTGCTCCTTGCTGTTTATGGCACTATCAGCTTGTGTCATCTGCTTGTCTTACCAGGAAAGACTTTTCTAGTCATTTAGTTAATTTGTTAAAGTATTAAATTATGCAACACCAAGAGCTGATCCCCTTGGAGCTGCTTGTAATAGCCAAATGGCATCTCTAATTCTCTCTTGCCCTTCAGACTTGGTCAAAGCATCTGTTTGTATGTAGTGTTTTTAACTCATGTCAGGTGCCATTAAAAACCCTTGAGGAAACTGGATTGGGAGGCATCAGCCCAGCCTGTCAGGCAGGACAAGCTGTAGTCTTCTCCAGAAAAGGACAACAGCTCTGTTTTCCAAACCTCCCTGTCTTGACAATAAGGTGCTTAACTGTGTACCTGAGTGCCTTGGCTGTTTGGCTATTGGGGGGGATTAGTGGTATTGGAATGTTTCTTGCCCTGTGACCCTTCCAGCTGAAGCCTCATGCTCTGACTGTTGCTGAGTTTGCAGCCATCCTTCCCACAGCTCCTGGGATACCACACTGCATTGGCTCCTGCACTGAACAGGCTTTGACTTGGCAAAACCCAGTGGCAATCACTTAAAACCATTAATGGGACAAGGAAGTTCCCTCTGGGAACAGCAAGGACTGGGGTAGGCAGTGGTTATAAGGCTGTTCTGAGGCTCAACAATGATGAGCATACACAGGGCCCAGTGTGGCATTGGGAGAAATGTCATGAGCAGGGACTGTCCACAGCACCTCTGCTCCAGCCCAGGCATGGCCGGTATCCCCGTCCTGTTGGTCCTGTAGCTGGACATGCTTTGCTTGGGTGAAGGCTGGAGGCTCCAGGGATGGGGCAGTGTCATAATTCCTGGGGCTAATAGACTCATTTCCAGGGTAAACAGCTGGGTGGGTTGGTACAGGAATGACTGCTGTGCCTGCAAAACTCCTCACTCCAGCAGGCTGGCAGAGCAGGCAACACATGCCTGCCACTCTGGCATGGGGGGGGGGGATGAAGGCTGGAGCTGCCCATCCTGCCACTGGTGGGATGTGAGAGGCAGCTGCTAGGCTGAGTGGAGTTGTTGGACACCAGTGAAATCCCACATGCCAAGGACAGGGAGCTGCAGCTCAGATTGCACTGGGAGTGCAAAGACAGGGCTCAAGGCAGTCACTGTCCTGGCACAAGCTGAGCCTCCTCCTCCTGGTGAGGGGAGGAGGAGGAAGCACAGCACATGTGAAGCTTATCCTGTGGGAGGTGTGGAGCTACCATGGGGGTGCTGGCACCTGGAGCCTCTGCTTGCATTAGCACCTTCTGGGAAATGAGCCCTTGCACCACAGTTCCTGCTGTTCTGCACAGATGTTTTCTGGCCAGTTTAGTCTGCCTGTGGCTGTAAGTGTGTAACTCTGCTCTGGGAGGGTGCTTGTCCAGCAAACACTGGCTTGCTTGGCTCTACAGCCCACCCTGCAGGTACTGCCAGTGAGGCTGGCAGAGGTGAGGAGGATTTCAGCCATTCATGGCTGCCCTTTTCTTGTGCCTTTGGTCAGCACAAAAGGAAGCACTGGAAAAGGGACAGGCTGTCTGGGGAGAGCTCTGCTGATGTACTGGGGTCCTTTCCAACACCCTGTAGTTAGAGCAGTGTGCCAGGGAGCTGTGCACATCCATGGTGCAGGCAGATGCCATCTCTGCACTCACAGGTCAGACCAAGCTCTGCTTGTGCAACTCCTTTTGATTGTGTGCTCAAGGATAGGGTGTTCTGAACTCTAAAAGCTTTTTCTAAAGTAGTGGCTGTTCGTGGGGTTGTACTTCTTGTACTCCCCCCCAGCTCAAATACCCAGAAGAATAAACTGCATAAGGACGGCCCCAATCTCGATGTAACATGATAAATTATGTAACACAATGTCACAATTATGTATTTCTGAAAGAGAAGTAGGGCAGGGAGCTGCCAGAGACTGCTCCACTCTCTGGTGAGCAACACCCACGAGCTGCTGCTGAATGAACCGTGAGCTGGTGGGGTCACCTCCCTCCACATCCTTAATGCCACAGTTCACTGCAGAATTGGTAGGAGCTTTCAAGACCCATTTTTTATTCCTTCAGAGGCATCGTGTGTGTGTGTGTGTAAACCCTAACAAAGGGAATAAGCTTGTGCAGCCAGCAGCACATTGCTTGATGCTTGCACAGCCTCTTGGCAGCTCTCAGCAAATCGTTTAACCAGGGCCCTGTGCTGGGTCAGGTCAGAGCTTTCTGAATCCTCCAACCCCCGCATTTGCAGAGCCTCTCTTTGTAATTTCTGTACCAATACACTCATGCTTCATCTTTATCACTGCACTGGAGAAGAGTAAATACATTGAGATCTTTGCAGAGCTTGTCAGAAGTGGGCAGCGAAAGGCAGAGGCTGAAAGGAGTCGATTGGTTTCGGCAATCCAGAGCCCGCAGGAAGAGTCAGCAGCCTGTGTTTCATCTCCGCTTCCTCTGCTCCAAACACAGATGGGAAAAACAGGAGGGGGAGGGAGGAGAGGCAAAGATAAAGTGAGAGACAGGAGGAGTGAGATCTGCTACTGCAGTAACAGTGTTGTTGGAGCGAGCTAAATATTTTAGAGCAAAACAGTGCTTTGGATTTCTTGGGCGTGCTGTGATGAATGTCTTAAACTGAGGGACTGGAGTCAGTTGCAAATTAAATAACTAAAATATTTATTTTTCTTCATCTTAGAGTAAGGAATGAGTTCACTGGCTGGTGGTGGGCTGGCAGGAAGGCTGTGCTCCTGTGGGTGGGTGCCTGGGTAGCTGTAGAGGTGCCAGGTAGCTGTGTGAAGGTGTCTGGAAGAACGTGGAGCCCAGAGCACACTGCAGCTGCCTGGTGTCCCTGCCAGCAGTGACATCCCCCATGGCCTGTGTGTCTGTGTAATGGACCACAGAAAGTGCACCGCACAAAAGTATCTGAGGTGAGAAAGAAACCAGTACCTGCACTGGGGGAAATCAGGGAACTGAATTTCCTCTCCTTATTCCCAAGACCAGAGAAATTCTTTTCCAGCAGCTCTGATCTGGGCTTTTCTTTTGGACTCACCCAGGCCAGTCACATCCATGCCACTGTCCCTGGGAGCTGAGGTCTGGGTCATGCATGTGTGTATGGGGCAGGAGGAGCAGCACACACAAGCACACACACCATCACATGCTGCCCCCTTGGGCTCTGCATGTCTGGAGAGGAGGAAATCCTGCCGGAGCTCACCGGATGCAGAGGGGAATGACCCAGGCCTCCAGCAGACATGACCTGTTCCCATCCCACAGAGGCCCAGGGCTGTGCCATGCACATGGGCATCTGTGTGATGCCAGCGGAAAAGCAGGGGGCACTCATGCATGTGGGTATGTAGGATCAAGTTCTGTGAGCATTCATTCAGGGGGGAAGAACTTGAGCCATGCTGCTACTTTTCTGACTCCTCCAAAGGCTGTTGAAATCCTCCAGGTAAAGCAGGAAAGCAGAATATGACAGTTCCAATGTAAGACTGCAGCAGGAGGAGGCAGCTGCTTTCAAAAATAACCTTTGCAAGGTCATCCCTGAGCAAGGCGGAGCAGCAGTGGTGGGCTTGAGCACTTTTCTGCAATTCAGCTCAAAAAGACTGGATCTTGCCTTTTCTTTATGGGAAGGAAAGCATGTGATGACAGGTCCCCAGAGCTTTTATTCTGGAGCCAAATGCTTAGAGTGCATGAAGACAGCAAAAGCATTTTCCTTCAGGGGATACAAATCAAATAAATGGAGACAGTGCGCTGCAATTCAGTGCAGGCAGCAGCCAGCACGGGCTGCGCTCACAGCTCAGCATCACAGGGGCATTGGTGACAGAAGGTGCCCAGGAGTGGCATTGACAGCAGCCCCTCTGCCCCAGATGTCTCCTACCCACTGGGGGCCATGTCTCTGCCCTGGTGTGACTTTGCTGGAGCTTTTGCAGTGGGGGTTTTCTGCCTCCCTGTTAAAGCTGGGTGTGTGAAGCTGTCTGTAGAGTTTAATTAAACTTCAGGAGAAGCTGTCTGGTTTAATAGACTCTGTTCATTGTGCAAAGCTGAGTGGTATTCCTATGGGAATATATGGGTTTTTTTTTTATTGTCCCTATGGAAGAGGGACTAGCAGGATGGGTAGCTGCCCTATTCTTCCCACTCCCATTTGCTGCCATAACATAGTCCAGGCTGCCCCATACAAGAAAGGAGCTGCAAAGAAGGGACCTCTCTTCATGAGCTGGATTTTGCAGGGTACTCTGAGCACTGTGAAGATGAGGAGCAAAGCCCAAAAGATGATGCTGGGACTCTGCAGAACTGCCCCAAGCAGGCACCTATGAGCACCCCTGGGTGGAGGTGGGCTGCAGAGGGACAGCTGCCTGCTGTGACCCAGGGGAACTGCTAAGGGATGAGCAACACCACCGGGACCACGTGCACCAATGCTTGTGGTGGGGAGAGGCTGTGTGCTGGCCCCATCCTGGCAGAGGAGTCATGCAGACAGGTTTTTGGGAGCATGTGACTGTGTCTTGGGAATGAGTGAATGCTGGATGCAGTTAACTCACCTTTGCTGCATTAATGTCTGCTAAACAAATGATCCTGTGTGAAAATTGAATTGTAAGCAAGGCTAAAGCAAGAAATGAGCCAGTGGATTTTGTAGCAGCTCTAGAACTCTTATCCTCTCACTAATGGGTTTTACAGCCATCATAACTGAGCCATCTCTCTGGAAATAAAACATCTTCTTTACAAACAGCCCTTTAGGTGTTGCAGGCTACTCAAGAGATGGGGCTTGTTTCT
The DNA here is from genome assembly GCF_965178545.1 of Coloeus monedula. Lineage (NCBI taxonomy): Eukaryota > Metazoa > Chordata > Aves > Passeriformes > Corvidae > Coloeus > Coloeus monedula. Next base: position 13,881,457 of record NC_138790.1, read on the forward strand.
AATTAAAAGAACGATTCCCTTATGTGGTTTGTGGCTGGACTACCTGCCACAGCTGCAAGCTGGAGCGGCTCAGTGGAGACCAGCAGGTCTTTTGCAACCCTGCTGGGTGAGGGGGACTGGAGCCCCATCCTCACAAGGGTTTGGACTACTTACCCCAATCTATTCCCCATTCAGCCGAAGGTGCTATGCAGCACAGAGGCTCAGTGTTGCTTTCCCTGTCACTGGCCAGGAGTTGGTGCTTTGTTTACCCACATCACAAACAGTGCAGGAAAAAAGCTTCTAGTTAAAAAAGACTGAGATGAAGCAAGGCTCCATGGCATTGGCAGAACACCAGTGAGAAATCCATTTAATCTCACTGTGATGAGTTTGCTGCATCTTCCTGTTTGATTTATAGGGTGAGTGCAATGCAGACTTTGAAACAACCAGCAGCTCTGATCTCCATTCTGGCCAACTTCTGGAACTTTTTCCAGGGGCTGTAAACCAGCTCCCCACATCTCCTGGCCAAGCTGCCTTTGATGGAAGGGTTTGCCTCCTGCTGGCCTCTGCTCTGCTCACACAGGGATGAGTGCACAGGTGGCTTTGACCCTACCACGCTGCCTGGCACTGCCTCCAGGTGTAATGGCAGAGGGCAGCATGCTCTGGGATGCCCCTGCCCAAGCTGAAGTCTTACAAGACCATCTCAGCACCTTGGGACTGAGAGCAATGGGTTTATTTGCTTCCTTAATGTGTCTCCTTTCACACTGGGTTGGACTGTGTCCAGGCAGGCATTTATCTCCCTTCCCACTGGAAGCTGTGCAGGCTCATGCCAGCTGCTGTTTGAGGAACTGCTCTCCATTTCAAAAGAAATCAAGTCAACTTTGTTCCCAAGCCTCTATTAATCATCTTTTCCAATTTCTTGTCTTCTAGCAGCAGGCTCTGCTTGGCTGTTTGAGCTGGAGGATACGGGAACCTTGGCTGGCTTATCCTTGGTGTAGTCCTGCTCTTTAAGTTCCCTCCTCCTGACCCTGGTCCTCTGCCGAAAGCCATGCCAGGCAGGATGCACCAGCCTGGGCAGTTTGCTGGTGGTAGGAGTGGCCACCAGCCATTTGCCCTGCTTGGAATAATGCTTCTAGGTTAGTAGGTTTCCCACGTACATGACCTTCCCAAATGAATCATCACTGCATGAGGAACTGGGGTCTCTCCAAATCATTCCCAATATGTTTAAAGGCTATAGTCAACCCCAAATCTGTGCCTGGCTATCTGCCACAGCTGCCATGCCCCACTGTGGGTGTGATCTGTTCCCACAAGGGGATTGGGAAAGTCCTTTAAAAAAGCAGAAGTGACCTTGTTAAGCAGGCCTGGCCTCCATGCCTGCCAGTGCTCCCAGTAAGAGCTGTGGCAAGAGGTGGCACCTCTGCTTGGTCACTGCAGAGGCATTTGTGCCAGGAGTGCTCCAGACTTGGAAAAGTCACTGGTCCTCCCCATGGAGCTGATGGCCCACAAAGGCTGATGTAGCTGTCAGGAGCTGATGTTAATCACTGAAGGCACTTGTGGCTCAGCTGTCCCTCGGGGAGATGGGGCCTGCTCAGCTGCCCCAAGCTTGGCTGCCAAACAGCCCCTGCCATGTTCCATCCTGTAGCAACAGCTGCAAAACTTCTGGTCCCTTTGAGCAACAGCCTCTGCACAGTCCTGTGGCTCCTTGGAGCCCCTTCTGTCATGTCTGTTCTGTGGCACCAGTGGTGTTGGTCTCACTGCTGTGGGTCCTGGGAGTGCTGATGGCATCCATGTGCCACCACTGTGCAGCCAAGCAGGCACCTGAATCCCAAGGGCTGTGAGCAGTCCTGAGGATGATGGAGTCAGGGAGGATCCAGTCAAGGGTGAATAAAATGAGTCTTTCCAGAAGCTGTGGTCTTGGCACACTGAACTGAGAGGGAAGGTGGCCTTCAGAAGGGCCTGGCCGTGGATATAAAGGGTTAAATCATGGTTGACATCCATCCTGCTGTGATTTGTCAGCCTGGACACATGTAGTCTGTGGAGAAAAACAGGCAGAGTAATTTCCTGATTTAAATGAATTTCAGAGACCACCACAGGAAGGAACTTGGGATGTGTCCAAAGGGTAACCAGGCCATGGAAAAATACCAGGCAGGGGAAGGGGCCAGGGGAATGAGAACTTGGATTTTCCCCTTTGTCACTATAGAGGTGATAGCCACTGTTGCATTTTCCAGTTAAGAGTCCAGTTTAAGAAATTTATGACACTTTAAATGTCAGATTGTTGAATAATCAGCTTTTTTGAAGAGGAAGATTCCCTGAGAGCCTCAGCCCTTCCCAGCTGGCATTTCATGTTATTTACTGATTTGTTTATTGTACCTGTGTCCTGAGTATAAATCAAAAAAGGTATTTGCTGCTGCCTGCCTTGTCCATAGACAAGACATGGTATTTAGGCGAGGCTTTGTTTGAATCGCTGCATTCCCACAGCAGTGCCAGCGTCCCTTGTCACTCTTGCAGCAATCCTGACACAAACTTAGTGACAGACCACGTGTGGGATATAAATGATAGTTCAGGAAATCATGATATTTCTAAAAAATCAGTGTGTCTGAACCTACAGAGGAGAAGTGAAGCTGAACCAGGCAGCAGAGACCAGAGGGCTGGGGTTGTGAATGTGCTCGATCATGTCCTGGGGATTCGGGTGATATTTCTGTGCAAAAAAAGAACTGGGAAAGCACAGAGTAGCGAGACATAAAGGCATGTCCCATTTATTTTCATCCCAGGGACCAAAACTTCCCCAGCAGCAAAGCTGCTCAGTCATTAAAAGTCAGTTGAATAGAAAGGCTTCTTGCAAGTGCTGTCGGCACTGGCACAGGCTGGACTGCAGAGATGGTATCTGCAAAGAAGAAATTAAATACGAGCTATAAGAAAAACTGCTATTTGACCATTAGTGAGTGAATTTATCATCCTGCTTGAGATGCTGGAGTTAATAGAATAAAAGCCTTGTAGACAGTATGGAGGTTATTATTTAAGGCTATCATCACCCTTAATTCAAAATTCTCATTCCAAGGATGCCTGAATGATCACTTGGGCTACACTAAGAGCTGAGTAAACCAGACTTTTTTTTTTTTTTTAAATAAGTTCTCTCACTGTTTTCCTGTCTCTTGGTGTAATGGCATGGTTATAGTAGCCTAATAAATTGCTTTTTTAGGTTTAGAAATTGTATGACAATTAGCGCCATGGTAAAAAATTAAATTTGCTGGACTTGGCTTGGATTTTTTTAAAATAAACTATGAAATACATGTGAGAATCCTTCAACAGAAAGGGAACCTCAGCCTTAGAGAACTATATATCCCAGTATTTGCTGCGCTGGGGTTCTGGGGTCCCCCAGACTGTGACTGTGAGTTAGGGAGCCGAGTTTTGCACAGGGGAAGAGGAGGAATAGGTGGTGTTGCAAGCAGTGTGTCGAAGATCCTTCATTCCTATCCCAAAAGTGGGATTCATGACAATCAATGCTGTTTAGGATGAGACCTGCAGGTGTGTTCCCACCTACAGGGTCTGAGCCTGGTGCAGCAGCATGGGAGCATCCCAAGCATGCTACTGCAGGTTTCTGCTGGAAGGACCTGCAGCCCCTTTAGCATTTGTCCTGCATGCAAAATAAATCTGCATTTGCAAATGTGGAAATGGGTGTTTCTGGGCTCTCCTACCCAGTCCATATTCATGAATGTGCTTTTCATGTTAGTGTCATGCTGCAGTCTCCCTGTTTCTTCTCAAGTCAATTCCTTCTTTCATATGGAAATTCTCCCCTCCCTCCAAATATATTTTCACACATGCCAGGTTCCCGGGGCTGGAGCAGGGGTTTCTCAGTGGCCTCTGCCCTTAACTGGGAGAAGAAAACATCCTCTGGTGACCTGGGGAGTCTGAGGTGACTGTCTGAACACTGGGAACTCTCTGTGCTGATCCACATCAAAGTGCTTGGCTGCATTTTCCACTTTCTTTATGGCTCTGCACTGAGATAAAACCTATGAAAGACCCAACAGTAGATTCCCATGCCTGTCACAGGGCTAAAAGTGGTGATCCATCACATGCTGGCCATCCATCCATCCCTTCCTCCCTCGCACAGCACAGTGCTGGGGACATGGCTGCCAGGCGCTTTCCCAGCTGAACTTCAGAGGGAATGATGCTTATCAGTAGCACTGGTCACAACTGGTCCTTGTGTCATCTCCTTGCAAAAGCTGGGAAGGTCACAAGATGTCCTTTATGGGGTCATTTTAGACTGGGACCATACTGGCCACAGGAGGAGCAGCAGTGCTGTGCACTAGATGGGATGATAAGGTGGAAAAGTGGCTTGGGCTGGGAAGGATGCTGAAAAGGATGTGTGCAGGTGTTGAACCTCTCGGCTGGATGTGATGCTTCTTGTGTTAAAATAAAACATTCATTTGCTTTGATTTTGCAATGCCTATGTGCTGCAGGTGGTGTGTTTCCTGGCACAGTTAAACAGAAAACTGAAGATTCATGATGTAGGAATAAAATCATTTAGGTTGGAAAAGACCTCTAGGACATCAAGTCCAGTGATCAACAAGGCACAATAAATATTCCTAAAAATGTAGTTTGAAAGTAAGTGCTGCTCCAAGGCAAGCAGCTCTGAGAAGGGGCATGGTGTTCCTGCCCTGTGGGAGTATGTTTGGAAATGCTACACCGGTGGCACTTCCTGAGTTAACAGAGTCTGGGGAGGGAAATGGCTGCAGGTTCAGGATGGAAGCTCAGCTGGTGAGCATTCCACATCCAGGGTCCTCTCCAGGGCAAATGCATGGCTCAAACTGAAAAGCTGAGTTTGTTCCCACACTGACAATAAACATGTAGGAACACAAGACCTGGGAGGGAGTCGAGCAGCAAGGCTTTTCTCATGATACCTCGGAGGAAAGAGGCACAGATACCTGCAATAACTTGCAGTATTAAGCTTAAGGGCAGCTTCAGCATCTTGGAAGCAAGTGAAGTAATTTGTGGTATCCTGTTACTGCAAATACAGTTCTTTGCAACCAGAAGGAACAAGTCATTAGTGACACTAAGAAACCACTTGAGAAAAATCTGCATGCATTGATCTGCTGTTGTGGATAAAAGATATTCTGCTGTCTCTTTGCAGGAGGACAAGTTTGTGACAGACTCCTATTTAGTGTGTATTAAAGATCCCACTGAAACCTCCAGATTTATTTATGAAAACACTCCTGGGGCACCAGCTACACTCTGTGCGATTTCATTCAGGCTTTTCAGGGGTAGAGCTTGAATTAAGTGTGTAACTGCCCACGAAAAAGCATTCATTTCATTACTCTCCTGATGAGAGGGAGCAGAAGGCACGGCTGGGATTTGGAGGGCTGCATATCAAAACTACCACTGTCTAGACAGAAAATAAATATGGTGGGAGAGACATGGCAGCCTGAGCCCTTGCAGTGAAGATGTGGTTGGGGGAGGATGGCAGGGACAGTAGGACAGACTTGGGGGAGCAATGCAGCTGAGGAAGCAAGGGCTTGGTGGCCCTTGAATGCTGCTGTGCTGTGGCAGAGGGTGACTGTGCAGAGATGGCTTTGAGCTGGGGACTTCCCTCTGGCCCGGCTGTGACACTGAAGGCTTAGAGCAGTTTAAACATTCACCTACCTTAAGCTTTTAAGACCTCTTTGATGGCCTCAAGTACTCATCTGCATGAAGAGCTTAGGGTGTCCTAAGCAGCCTTATGTCCTTTGGGAGGCTCAAGGCTTGGAGCTGCAGCTCAGCGCTGTGGAGCGTTTAATGGGATTTGTGCTTGGTGGCACGGCTCTGCTGTCCCCCTGCCAGACTGAATGGGGAGGCTGGAGCAAGCCAGAGCCACCCTGTGATGGCTGACAAGCAAGGTGGTGGATGGTGCTGACCATCAGCTTGTCTTTGGGGTACATGAAGGTCCCCAGGAAAACCAGGGTACCAGCAGGAGCAAGGGCCAAGGATGCTCCTGAAGGTTTGCGTTGGCCTGATGCAGCCCCCAGCATCGCTGACTCTGTCTGCTATCAACAGCTCTGGCCGTGCCCCTGCTAATGCAGCATCCCTGCTGCCAGGGAAATAGTTCAGTAGGCAGTAGGAAACAGGCAGAGCCAGGGCTGAGCTCACTGCTCCAGCAGCCCCTTGAGCAGCAGCGAGGTCGGTGTGCATCGATCGCCCAGGCACGAGTGCCTGAAAGCGAGCAGGTCTCTGCCTCAAGTTTCACAGAAACTACAGCATTTCACGGCAAGCAATTAACAAATTCTCCCGGCCACCCTGCAGCACCAGCTGCAGTCTCCCAGTCAGGCTGATGGTTCCCAGCAGCCCTGGCACACGTGGCATGGAGAAACCTGCCATCCCTCCTGCTCTTTGCTCATTAGAAGTGTGAAGCTGACTGGTGGACAGCACATGCTGTGCTCAGTGCTTCCAGTGCAGCCACCAGCAGCACCAGGGATGGGTAAATGAGCAGCAGAGCTGTCGGCACAACCCAACATTTACAGCTCTGGCTGCTTTTGGGAAGAGCAGCCAACCCCCTCCTTCCAGGCAGGGGTTGCAGTGCAGGACAGCCATTCCCTGGGTGCATCCACAGGGACCAAGCCTGGCCACTGCAAGCCCACAGAGCATGGCTTTACTGCCACAGCAGGACTGTCCTCTCCTTGTGGGACCAAGTGACTGTCTCTGGCACTGCTCTTTGTCTCCTCCAGTAAGCCCCATCCCTGCTTTCATCTGTTCAGGCAGAAATAGGGCTGCTGTTGAGCTGGTTTCCTAAGGAAACTGGGGGTTGTGAAACCATGGGTGCCTGCCTGGTCATCTTCTCCCCAGGGATGGCTGCTGGCATGCCTCATTTTGGGGCTCCAGAAGCAGCAGGAGTGGGCACTGTGGGGGTCTCTGTACCTGGCAGGGCTACAGCAGGTGCCTGGCACTCACCCAGCATGCACATACTGCCCAGGGCACCAGCAGCCCCCCACCCAGCAGGTTTGGGGGGCAGGAAACAGCTGAGGACAATCTGCTGGGGGTTTTGGTTTCACTGCAGCAGTGAAGGGTCTGTGGGGAAGAGGTGTAGTTGTTGTGGAGGCATAAGGTGTTTGTCATGTTCATGGGAGGTGCTTTGAGGCAGAACAAGCCAAATGGTCCTTGGCTCAGCATGGAGGCAGCCTGGTGGATAGCTGATGCCCTGCTTCATGGGGCTGTGGTAGCCCAGGGACCCTGGGGATGTAGACAGTAAAATAAGCAAGTCAGGGTGCAGCCTGCTCATCCCAGAGGCAGCACTCAAGCTGCCTGCAGAGCTGGCATTGTTTGCAGGGAGCTTCACACAGCCGGTAACAGGCACAGCAGAGAACATCACAGCCCACTCACGGGTGATTTATGCCTGGGAAGAGGCAAAGCTCTGCTCTCAGGGTATGTTATCCACCCGTGGCTTTTTATTTCACTGCAAGGGGTATGTTTTGCCCACAGATACTCCTGCTCAGCCACACGTGAACTGGGTAATTCCTGCTCTGCATGCAGTCAGCACCTTTCTGGGAAGATTTTAACTCAAAACTTTAATTTAACTGCTGATTAATAGACTTAACCCTCACATGGACCATAGGAGGTTTCTTTCTGGGGCTTTCAGAAGTGCAGTAACATGAGAATGCAGGCAGGACCGGGAAAAACAGGATAATCACCTCCTCTTATCCCATGACTCCCTGCTCCACCTGCACCAGGGCGGGTGCCACCGGGAGGGGAGCAGGTCTGAGCTTTCCCTTCCCCATCTGCAACACTCATGGCATGAGGAGACCCATGACACTGTGAATTGTCCAGGCCGTCCTCCCTCTCCCTGCTGTGGCTGGCACAGATTGCCTTCCCAGCTTGACACTGATGTCCCTGGGGACCTGAAGCCTCTGTTACTGCTAGACCAACCTGTGCCTGCTGAGTGCACCCCATGCCCTGAACTCCCCATTCATCCTGCCTTCACTGCTGCCTTGCTCCCAGGGCTGCCTGACCATCTTCCAGACCACACTGATCAGCAGAGATTGCCTTAGCTCTAATGGCATATCTCTGCTGATCAGCCCTAACTAAACACCCCAGGAGAAAAAGCATCCCTGTAATGAGAAGTAAACACCTGCATGGAGTGTTCTTGCCACCCTGCATGAAATGGAGTCATGGCTAAAGGTGGCTCTTGAGCAACAGTGAGTCTTTAGCTGTGCTGGAGCAGGCTGGCTTGAAATCCCACTCCAGAGGGTGAAAATTACAGGGTTATTAATAGATGTGGCCCCATCTTTAGTCCTCAGCTGAATTGTACTAGCATTTCTTTTTTAGCACGAAGGCTAAATCTAATTTTATATTGTCTGAGTATCTCAGACAAAACTAGGAGGGCCCCAAAACAGCCCTGGACAACAGCACTGTGCCAGCTGTTCTCAGCACTCAGTGGGTGTCCCCATGCTGACGCCAGTGCTGCATCGTGGCAGAGACTGGCAGTGGGGGCTGAGGGGCTGCAGCGGTGATGGGCTGGGGTCCTGTGGAAGCAGCTTGTCCCTCCTTGCTGTTGGGAGAAGTCACTGCCAGGGCTTGAGGTTTGCAGGGTCAGTGCTGACGCTGCTCTTGCTTTAAAGCAAGGATAATCTAGTTAAACGCACAGGGTCCTGCGTCCCTTGACCAAGCCAGCATCCTGGCTGCTGTCCTCCCTGCATCAGGGCATCCTTTTGGACAGAAACCCAGCCTGGCTGCCCTTGTGCCAGGGAGCGCCTCCTCTTCCTCCCCTCCCTGTGTAGGTCTGGCATTACTCTGCCTCAGCTCACAGCTTTTCTAGCAACAGCACACGATGCCTGGTACAAGCACTGGGGCTCTGCTGCCTTGCCAGCACTGCCACAAATCCCAAAGGCACAGCCTTGTTAGAGCTGCAGGTATGAAGCCAGTCTTGCCTGCCCAGATTACCTGCCTGTTTGGCAGGATAAGACCACTCCTGGCAAAAGCACAGAGGAGAAATCACATCCCTGTGCTGGAAGTCAAAAACATTAATTAAACCTGCGGTATCATTGATTTCTATCTCAGGGGAGAGGCAGAGGGTGAGAAAAAGCTGGGGGGAAGGAAACTCAGGGGAGGACTTGCTAGGAGCATTCGTAACCTTTAAAAAAAGGCTGATTATTTTTGCAATGTCGGCATCTTCCTATGGGGAGGCACTTGGAGTAGATCAAGCTCGTGCCAGGGGTTTGCAGGGAGTGCACCCCTTTAAGGCAGGGGGAACACGTGTCCCGATGTCCCAAGACCCTTTTCAGCTAAATATTTGGTGCTGCCTAGGTAGGAGCTTTTTCTATGCGGGCACCCTAGCAGGGACAGTCGGATCCTGGGGAAAATCAGCCCTTTTTGTCTGGGGATGTGCACAGGGCACCCCCTGAGAGCTGGGCCAGGAGCACTATCACCAGGCACCGAGCTCTCTGCTCCCCATATAAAAGATAGTGCAAACCCGTTTAGGCTGCTGGTGTTATCAAGCAAATCTGCAATTACTCTAGAAATAGTCATCCAACTAAACTCCCTCATTATGAGCCATTTGCACCTAGTGACTCTATCTAAGCAGAATTGCTTCAGCTGGATTAAACTGTGCCAGAGGCTTTCCTCTTGAACTGCAAATATCCAGCCCTCTACAGCACGCGAGGTCTGCGTCTGGTGAGCCTCCAGCAGCCTCTCCATGGGTCCATCTCTCTGCTCACGAAGAGAGTGGGCAAAGGTCCCCTTTCCTCAGTGCACCATGAGTGCCTGGCCCGGGGCCACGGGCACAGCCCTGCCTCCCTGCCCAGGACAGCATCCTGCTTTCCCAGCCGGAACCAGCAACCTGCTCTACTGGCCAACCTGCCTTCCCAACACTGCCAGCTGCCACCCCTGGCCCTACAGGGTGTCCCTGTGGCTGCAGTGCCTTTGGGGAGAGGATGTTGTCCTCATGCCCCACACACTCTTGGGGGTGCCCAGAGGGGAGCTGGGCACTCCCACACTGGGGAATGGTGGCCATGGTGCCCATCTCTTCCCCTGGGGACAGGTAGTGATCTGCTGTTTGTGGTTACTGCTTGGCATGCACTATCACCTCCCATGCCAGCTCTTTCACTGGCACTGCTTCACCTGTTGTCCTTCCTGCTGCCCACTGTGCTGCCCTGCTGCGTGCACAGGCAGGGCACCAACAGCCCTCAGCCCCTTGCCATCCTGGCCACCAGTGAGCTGCTCAGATGGCTTTGCTTTTTTAGTGGCAATAGAGACACAGGAGTGGGATGAGAAGACAGGACCGAGCATGGGGCTGTGGGCAGGATTAGGTGTTGGGCAATGGGCCGGGTGGCTGCTGGGTGCAGGGTTGAACAGAGCCTGGCAGTGCCAGCAGCTGCCGAGCTGGCCAGACAGCACACTGGTGTCTGCTGTGGGAAGTGTTGCAACTAATGGGAATCTGTTCTGGTGGCACTGGCAGATCAGGCAATGGCCAGGAGCTGTGGGAAGGAAGGTTATCTACCAGAGCCAGCATGGAGAGGAGCCCCATTTTGCTCCAGCCCTTTGTCCACACGAGCACAGCAGAAGCACAGTGGCACTTGTAGGTGGCATTTGTAGGCTCCTGCCGGCTGATCCTTTCATCCCAGCTTGTCTGACATGAAACGGTGCAAACAAACCTCCCTGCTTGCTTTGATTGCTTCCCAGGGATTCATCCATTTGCATTATAATGAAGAGATATTTTGCTGTATAAATAAACCTGAAAGTTGACATAGAAAGGACTTATCAACTCTAAAGGTATTTGCATGCTCCCCAGATGGAGGGAGAGAGCCACACAGGGATTTAGAAGGGACAGACTTCAAGTGCTGGTGAGTACAGTGAAGATTTACAGCAATATGAGAACATGTTGCTCTGGCACTTCATAAGAAAAGTTGTGCCTAGGGCTGTCATGAAGCACTGAGGTGGGGGTACTGCTGGAGTGAATGTCTGGTGTCTCAGCCTTTATCACCTGAGCCCTTTGCTTTCTGCCGCCCCTAAGGAGAGCAGAGGAGTCAGATGGGGTGTCAGGTTGCAGGGACTGGGGAAGACCACTGCCCTTGCCTTGCAGATGTGTGTGTTCATCCCTCCTGAGTCCCTAGTGCAGGTCAGGTTGGTGCTCAGTAGATCTGACAGTCACACCGACCTGCTTTGCACCCTTTCCTGGACCCTGTCTGACTCCTACCCAAGCCCACTGACAGTCAGGGGGTCCTGATCAGGTTAAGACATAGTGGTACATCAAAACCCACAAATACCTGAGCGGTTGGCACTTGCCTGTGCTGAGCCACATCTACAAGCGATTTCTGAGTGCCAGCAGAGTGCCGGGCATGATCTCTACTGGGCAGTTGGTGACACAGCTCTGGCTGGTGTCTGTGAAAGCCACTTCCCTGACCCACTTACCCTGCAGCCACACCTCTGGATGGAGACCAGCTCCTGCTGGTGTCAGCAGACCTGTGTTTAATCCATAAAAAAGCAAAATCCTGGTTTTGCTAAAACACTTGACAGGAGCGTGGTATCGGAAAGCAATTCGTGAGCCAATCAGCAAAGCACAGCAGCTCACCAGCTGCAAAATCTGACAGTGCACAGGGCAAGGACAGGAGTAAGGCTGCCCTGGCACAGCTGCAAGTCCAGCCGGCCTGGCTCCTGCTGATGCCATGCTGGCTGCTGGGAAGCTCTTCCCCTTCTTAATCTCACAGTTTTGCAGACCAGGATTGGGGGGAAATGTATCCCTGTGTGGAGCAGGACACAGTGGGGAGTGTCTCCTGCGCTGGGCATTGGTGAGGCTGCTCCTGGCTGGCTTTGGGTTCTTTGGCTTGGGAGGAGGCAGGGGAAGTGGATAGCATCCAGAAGAGAGCTGGCATGCTGGTTAGGGCTAGAGGAGAGGTGCAGCACCCGGCCTGCTCCAGGAAAGGGCAGGCTGGGGGAACACAGCAGAGAATTGTGCCAGCTGCTGGCAGCAGCCCCAGACTGGAGCTTGGGGAGGTACAGCTGGGCATTAGAACAGTGGCTAGGGCACCCCTCCTCTCCACCAGGGACCACTGCCACCTGGCCCGATGTTGGGCTGTGCCCAGCTGACCCACATAGCCCTGCTGTCTCTGGGAGAGGCAGCCTGTGCTGGCTGGTACCATTACACAACCCTGCTGCAGCCCGCTGCCTGCATACAACAATAGGCACTATTTTTATTCCCTTTCTGGTTGTCACAGGCAGTACAAGAGTCCTTGGGGTGGAGGCTTTTCTCCCACACACTGTTATGTAGGACATTTCAGTCACTTGTCCTTGTGACCTGCTTGTGCCTGTCCCTGCCATCCCAGCACTCCCCTGCCAGGACCAGCAGGAACAGGATGTGGGGTCACTGTCCTGCAGGGAACAAAGCCCCAGGCTTGGGCACTGGCCAGAGCCTGCCCTGCCTGCAGACACCAGTCAGAGGGGGCACATATTCCTGGGGAGATGGTGGTTTTGCCTCTACCCCACCCCTGCCATGGCATCACTCCCCAAACCAGCAGTGAAGAGGAGAGCACCAGCATGCTGTGCCTGCCTGGCCATGGGCACCTCTGGTCCAGACCTGCAGGCAGACTTCCCACCTCGACCTCAACCTTGGGGCAGCCTAGCAGTGGGACTGCCCCCCGTGTCCAGCTCTGTCCCGCTGTGAGGCCCTGCCCTGCTGTCCCAGGGGGTAAAGCCCCGGGCCCCCTCAACACCCTTACACTGCCTGGTGTTCCCAGGAAACTGCTGTCAGAGGTGGGTCTGGCCACTGGTGACAGCAAGTTACTCCGAGCAGAAAATCCTCATGTGTGATGGGCATGATGTGGATGGAGCAATTTTCTGCACAATTACTCCAGTTTATTCAGTGTGATAAACCAATATTAAAGTAGGATGAGATGAGGCTTGGGTGCAATGCATCTTCCTCCTATTTCTTGCCATATTACACAGCCTGGGAATTTCCTAATGGAGCTGGAAGAAGTGGGGACCTGCAGCACAGGGATTAGATCAGACTAGAAATAAAATTCCTGCACTTCCTCCATTAGTTACAGGTACTGTGGCTTCAGAATTCCTAGGCTTAAAATGATTTCTCTGCATGCTTCATGCAAGTACCAGGTGAGGAAAAGTAAAAAGTGCCACCACACAAAAAATCTTCGCCAAGGAGGAGGATGGGCAAAATGAATCTCTCCTGGCAGCTGGCAGTGATGCCACATGGCAAGTGGGAGAAGGTGCCAGGGGATGAAGGTACAGCATGAGCAGGGATGGCAGTCCATGTTCAGAGAGAGCAGGCAGTGCAGCCCCTGTTAGAGTCAAAGTGGTGCCCTCCTGTCTCAAAGCCTCCTCCCAGGGATGCAGATCTCCCTAAAGGAAGAGCGGACCGGGCTGTAATTCCAGCTGGCAGACACGACATCAAAGCACTTCTCCCCGCTGCCTGCCGAGTCATGTTTTGCAAGGTGCAATCCTGAACCACCACATCCATGGGTTCTTGGCAGGTTTGGGGCGATTTGTGCATCCCCCAGTATACTGTCAGGTGTGTCCCCTTGGCAATCCAGTTTCCAAAACCTGAGTTGCAGCACCTCTTGGACTAGTCCTGCACCCTGCAGGACTTCCCTGCTCCCTATGGAGTTTCATGTGTTCTAACTCCTCTGGATGGCAGAGCAGTTTCCTGGGGGAGCCCGGGATAAAATGCCCATCAGGGAAAGCCAAGAAAGAAACGTGGCTACAATTTCATTGCCAACTGGATGGACAGCTTTGTTAGTGAGGGAGCCTAGCAGAGGATGAGGATGAGGAGAAGGACTGCTAAAGACAAACCCCAAAGACTTGGTGTCTCATGGCTCCAGAAAGCACAAGACATGCTCTTGGAGGCCCACCACCAGCCTCCTGACTGGCTTTCCCTCCACTGCCTCCTTGCTCTGTTCCCTTCCTTGGATTATCTTCTCTATCTTTTCTCCTTGAGCCTGGATCTGCCCCACAGCTCCTCTGAGCTGCTCTGAGCCTCCCCACCCTGGGGCAGCGGCTCCCTGTCCTTGCCTTTCCCAGAGGCCTGCGGCAGTCTCTTGTGGCACAGAGCCTTGCTGTGCTCAGCAGGAGCTATTCCTCCTTGCCCTTTGATGTATTGCATCCCTGCTTGGGACCGCTGATGGGGACAAGCCCTGGCCGGCGATCAAAGTCTCCCCGCCAAGCTCTGCTGCTGCAGCCTGGCCCAGTCCCTGGGATTTCCAGGTGAGAAATCCCTCGCTGTTGCTCTGGGTGGTGGCACAAAGCATGGTGTGGTGGGTGCTGGGAACTTCCTGCACACTGCTGGGACCAGAGCCAGCATGGCACAGCACCCAGCTGTGATAACTGGGAATAAAAAAGGGTTACTCATAAAAAATCACAAGTCAGTGCAGCCAAATCCAGCCACTGGAAAAATTCCAAATGTGTCAATATGTTGCATAGGCGTCTCCTGGTGAACCAGCCACGCACATCATGATTGGCACTCAGTTGTTTGCTGGCATGTGCTGCTTGCCCAGGCTGTGCCAGAGGCTTCTGCCGGGGCATCTGCAGCCCACAGCCCTCTCTGCGAAGGCCAAGTTGAACAATGACCCTGCTAAATCCACTTCCAGCACTGCACTCAGAGACAGCCAGGGGCGATGTGCTCTAGAAACCACATTTAGGGGAAAAATGACTCCTTCACCTACCCTTGGTGCTGGGCTGGCAGAGGCCAAAGCTGCATGTGGGTGCTGGCTCTGGGTCCTGGGCTTTGGGGCTTTCCAAGCAGCAAGCACTGAGGGCAAGTGCTCCCTGGGGAGAGGGCTGCATCTCCCTCCAGCTGCCTTCAAGCCCAGGAGCGCCCTGGGTCCCCAAGAGGTGTAGGAAGCAGCACATGGCAGCTCCATGCTGCTGGCAGGGCTGGTGGGACCCATGGGTTTGCTCACATCCCACTCAGTATCTCATGTTTTTCCAATGGGAGAAGCCATTTGCCTAATTAAACAGCAGTAACAAGCTTGGCATCACCAGTCATGCCTGAGCACACTGCAAATTCCAATGACACTTACAAGAGGAAATGTGCTGCCTTCTGGGTCTCTCTGCTAATATTTAGAAGGCTGACAGCTGTGTCCTGAGCCCAGTTGGTGCAAGGTATAATTAGAAAAGCTGCTTGAACAGTGTTGTTACAAAAGTGATGTTAAATAATGGTGTGGAAGGAAAATCCAGGGCCGTATGTTTCTGGGGTGTGTGTGCTACACTAGGCACCATGCCCAGTGTGCTGCAGTGATACATTTAAGGCAGCCTCTGCTGAGGGAAATTAGCATCTTTGTCCTGTACACCTGGTACACCATGTTCTTCAGATGCAAGAGGACAGTCATATTTAAAACCATCCAATAGAACATTTTCCAATTTTTATTTATCAACAGGCATCTATGTGTATTCCTGGAGAATGAAATATTTATCTGTAGACACATGCACGCAGAATGTGAGAGTGCCAATGTATTATTTATTACCGCTTCCCTCCCGTAGCTTATAAATAACTCATGAAACCTGGTTGCTCAGCAGACCCTCTGGACAGCTACCTAAAACATCTCCAGCTGCCAGACATGCCAGCCCCAAGCACAGCATCCCCTGCCTCCAGGCCCTGCCAAGGAGAGGGCTGGCAGAGGGGGGCAATGCAGGGTGACATTGGCCTCACTGTCCCCACACATCCCGCAAGTTCTGCTGGCTCTGCACATGGTGGCTGGTGTGGGTCATGGTTCCCCGACCCACAGACAGGGTGATGGAATCCAGGAGCCAAAGGGAACGTGCACGAGTGGCAGAGTCCCGTGGAGGGAGCACAGAGGGATGTGGGTGCTGGCTCCTGGCTCAGCCACCTAGAAGGGAAACTGAGGCAACCCTAGCAGTGAACCAAACATGCCGTGCTGGACTCTGTGGAAACATTGTCATCTCACTGCAGATGTCAGATGATGAGAGCTGTTGTGTCAGTAACACACCCCCCAGCCCCCACAATATGGGATACATCACCTGTAGTGAAGATCTGAGAGTTGTGACTGAGCAAAATGCCGTGTCCTTGAGGGGGGGGATTGGATAGTGGCAACTCAATGAACCCTTGGAATGGGGGGGCTGAGGCTGGGAGCCCTGTCACAGAGCTGGAGTCTCAGTCAGAAACCAGGCTGCTCACACACAGCCTTTGTCTGCCCAGCCTCTGGGAGCAATGCATTGGGCCTTCTGGACAGCAAACCGGTGAGGGGGAAGGCCTGGGCTCTTTGAAGATCTCTGGGTGCAAATCAGGCCCCCATGGTGCTGATCTGGGACACTATTTGAAATGTACTGTGGGTAAACAAGAGCAGATGGGCATCAGACACACTTTATGGCTTTGCATATGTAACTCTCCATTCAGTCATGTAAAAAGAAAAAAACTACCCTTCCACTGAGCTCCAATAACACCTTTCTCCAGTGCTTAAGATGGACACAGATAAAACAGATACCAGGAAGCTTTTTGCTTCCCCTGTAGAGTGACTGCAGAGAAATCAGTGCTGCTGCAGGAGCCCAGGGCCATGAGCAGGGGCAGGTTACAGAGATCAGGCTGTTCCTGCTGCACTGCAGGGGCAGGTTGAGGTCTGGTGTGGAAAGGGAAAGGATCCCCTCAGCCAGGCCAGGCAGAAGCTAAGGAGCTCATGCATCTTGCAGGCAGTGCTAATGCAGTGCACAGCTCTTACTCCCTGGAACAGCATGAGTCAGAGCAGGGGAACGATTACACAGAACCTAAAAAATAGAAAGCACAGTATTAATAACTAAGAATTACACTAAATTACTTCATAAATGAATTATCCTCCCTATATTACCTGCTGAGAGAAGGAGCATCCCTGCCTTCTCTGCAGAGAGAGGATGGATGGATGGATAGGAGAATGGTTTTCTGGACTTCGACCCTCCAGCACTGCAGGTCGCTGTGCTGTGCAGAACTGCTGGTGAGCACTGCTCTCATGGGCAATGGCTCGCTTTGTTCATTGATAAACAGTGGCCACTTGGGAAATGAAGTGCAGCAGCCATTCAGCTTTGCAAAGAGATTCTGCACAGCAGCCAAGAGCATGGATCCAGCTGGATGGCAGGAGGAGCTCAGCAGATTGCAGTTACCTTTGCTGTCCCATATCCAGGGCTCACCAACCATCTTGCTCCTGGCTGAGGCCAGGACTTCTCCAGGAGCCACCTGCCACTGGGTGCAGGAAGACCTGGGAGGACTTGGGGGGCAGCACCCCACAGCCAGCTCAGAGTGGCAGCAGCACCATGATATGTAAAGGGCTGGGAATGGGGCTGGAGTGGCCTCAGGTCTCATTGTTGGAGCATCCCCAGCCTCAGAGACTCCAGGGGGGTTGCAGCCCAAGGCTGAGCAGGACATGGGGATACCAGGAAGTCACCAGCTGGCACTGCTGAGCACTGGCATTCTCCCAGCTGGAGGCGGTGACAGAGCTCATTCCCTTCCCAGGGTCACATCTCCAAAAAGAAAGGGAAACACTATCCTGGCAGCTCTGCATGCTGGACTTCCTCAGGGAGGCAGAGGACCAGGGGAGGCTAATGTGCTTGCAATGTTTGCAGGACCGAATATGTTTTCCCTTCATCCCAGCTGAGCAAAACTCAGTGCTCATCAGACAAGGGTGCTGCAGGTCCTCAAGGCAGGCCCTGGTGCTGGTGAGCCAAGGGGCAGTGTGGCCAGGCAGGAGCCAGCTGCTGGGATGCTGCAGAGAGTCAGCAACCTTTATCAGTCTCTGGAGAGCATCATCTATCACTGAGCTATTTCTCAGCCAGGGCTGTTATCGGGAGGCATTACGGGACTGTCAGGTACAGCGTGTCTCTCAGCTGGAAGTGCGCTCCTCGTCTTGGGAACAGCCACACAGCATCCTTTGGGGGCTTGCTGGCTTTTGGTCCACTCCACTTCAAAGCCCAGCTCCCTGTGTACATTTTAACGAGGTTCACACATTCCAGGTTTCTAGGCCAAGCAAGGGCTTTCATTCTGTGCTGCACTCAGCAGCTCTGTGTGGATGCAGCCCACAGTTAAGTAAGGTGAGAGGCTGAAAGCGGTTCAATTTTGCAACAATAGCTGAGAACAAAGCACAGATTTTACCATTTAAAACTGGGACAAAACAGAGATGGAAGGTTTTGTGGGATTATTTTTTTCATTTTCCTCTTAGCACCCAGTAGACTTCTGTGAGCTGAATTAAATGTAAGGTGTCAGTGGTCTTTGCCTCAAGCTGGAGCATTCCCGGTTGCGTCTGAATGACAAAGCCAGGATGAGGCAGCAGCACCTGGGGAGGAAAGGAATCAAAGAGGGGAAGGAGAGGCATGTCAGATCGGGCTTGCTCTCCTGGCCTGGGCTCTTTCTGGTATCTGATGCTGGTTCCTCTCAGCACTACCTATTTTTGTCTTCTATTTTTTTGTCCTGCACCTAGCACATCCAGCTCATGTCTGGGCCTGGAGTACATAGCAAATGACAGCAGGACAAGCAATTAATCCTAACTGACCTCTCCTAGTGACTTTTCTTCTCCTTCCACCTTGGGTTGACTTGCAGAGTATCTCTTCACCCTGACAAAGAGCATTTTTATGTTGCAGGGCTAAAAGTCATCATCACCACAATGGTTCTTAAAACAACCCAGCAAAATGAGCTCATAAAAGCTCCTCTTGCTTAATGCATCTCTGATACATGGGCCGTTAGCTCACCTTGCCTTGGGAACACGGGCAAGCCCTGAGGCTCAGCCACGTCCTCTCTGAGGTGGCCCCCAGACAGGAGAGGAGAGCTCACCCATGTAGGGTAGGGCACCTGAATAGCAAACCAAACATCGTCGCTGCCACCTCAGTCACCCACTGCCACATTCCTTATGGATACCACACGGTTCATAGCAGGCTCGGAATCATTTCCCTTCTCACTGTCTGGATTTTAAATCAACCCACAACCTCCTCCTGAAAACCTTCTGAGCTGAAGCCATTGCAGGTCATGTTGTGCAATTTGCTGTTGCAAGACAAAGAAAACAAGTTCTTCTTTTTCACAATTACCAAACTACTTCATCCAGCAATTTCCTTGCCTCTGTGCCTGGGTTTCAGTTAACCGTATTCCTCAGGGAGGGGAGGTCTAACTGCACCTCCGAGTGCCTTACTGCTGGTTCTGACATTAAAGACAATTGTGAAAGTTTGCTGAAGTACTGTGACTCCCAGCAGCAGCGACTGAGCCTTGCTCTAGAGCTGAACGGGGTCAAGGCTCTCAGAGATTGCAGGCAGGTGCTGTCTGGAGGGGCTGCCTCTTCCCCGGAGACAAACCATGTCTGCCTGTCTCTGTGTGGCTCTTGCCAGAGGCTTTGCCCTCGCAAGTGTTAACCCTGGTCCTGATAAAACAGCTCCTTCCGGGGGTCCCAGCACAGCCCCAGGTACTTGGTGGGGTTTGGCACTTGCCTGGGAGAGAGAATGTCACCCCTGCTTTGGGAAGAGGGCAGGGAGGGCTGTCCCCACAGCGCACAGGTGTCACTGGGGAACCTCAAGCCCCCATATGAAGCAATTCCCTGTGGCAGCTGCTCAGGGCTGGGATGTCCCCATCCCCCACGCATGGCACAGTGGGAGCAGCAGGGCTCCCCAAACGCAGCAGGCACCGGTGCCAGCGGCAGAACTCAGCTGCACCCAACCAGGGGACACTGGTGTCCTTCCCTCACACCATGGCAGGCACTGGCACCGGGGCT
Organism: Coloeus monedula; assembly: GCF_965178545.1. NCBI lineage: Eukaryota > Metazoa > Chordata > Aves > Passeriformes > Corvidae > Coloeus > Coloeus monedula. Next base: position 13,901,076 of record NC_138790.1, read on the forward strand.
GTGCTGGCCGGCAGGTGCTCCCAGTGGGCTGTGCCAGGAGCAGACAGGCCAGCCCGCTGCCACCAGCTTTTAGGACCGAGCTGTGATGGGCTGTGGAGTCTGTGTCTCTGCTGTCTTTGCCATACTTCAGGGCTGCCCTGCTGGTGCTTTCCCAGGGACAGGGGACAGCACCAGGAAAACACACGGGGACTGACGGCCAGGACCTTCCATGTCAGCTCTTTTGCAGTGCGAGGGCAGCACCCCCTATTTCACAGAGGGCAAGACCCCAGATCTTGGCTCACTGCAGCTCAGCTGTCAGCCCTGTGAAGCCCCCGTGGCCCCAAGGAGCCCACGGGGGTGCCCAGGCTCCTGTCTGGCCACAGGTCTGCTCCAACCCCTTCAAACTTCCTGCATTTGTTTCACTCGAGCTATTTGGGGGAAGTAGGGTGTTGTTATGTCTTCAGCTCAGCATCTATTTAGAGAAGGATAATACTATTGTGGGGGAGGACAATGAGAATATGAAATGCCTAAAATTCTCTGTCTCTCACTATTTTGACTAATTATTTTTTTCGTCTTTTTCCTTCAAATGGGTATTTCCTTGGAAAATGACAGTGAGATTTGATGGCCTGGGTGAGGGGGATAAAGCCTGAACTAAGCCCACCAAGATGAGCCCAGACTGATCTCAGCTATAGCCCTAGTGCAGGCGCTATATTCTCCCCAGGGCAGAGCAAGGGAAGGTCAGAGGACAAAAGAGAAGGGATGACCCATACAGGAGATTATTGCCCTAGGAGACCTCAGTGCAGAGGACAGCAGCCACCCCCTCCTGCTACTTTCCCAGGGCTATGTTTAGCTCCTGGTTCTCTTGGGGAACCCAGATGAGCACCTGGAACACCTTAATGTCATTGTCCCACCAGAGCGGGCTTTAGTAGACTTTTTTTCCTTTGCAGGATATAACTAATTGGTCCTGACATCAGGGAGAGTCATGTTGGGTCCTGAAATAGCTCTCTGCAGAGCTTTACTTACAGAGGGGCAGCGTGAGTGAAAGTGTACATGAAACTGCTTTCACAGGGAGGCTGCATGGCCATGGAGTGCACCTGAGTTCAGGTCATGTCTCAAGTCCTGGAAGCCCAGACTGGGGAGCAGAAAGAATGAACATCAATGGCCTGGCTGATGAACCTCACCTCTAGGTTAGCCCAGAGGTACAATAAGGACTCTCAGTCTTACTACTGCTGCACAACAGGCCCTTGCAATACCCTGTGCCTGTAGTGGTCCCTGCTCCTCTGCCTCTCTGGTGGTAGCCTGGAGGGTTTGGTTTCCTTGGTGTTTCTCTCTTTGGTAACAGCAGTGAGAGCTGTGAAGAGCCAGGGGGTTCAGTCTACTTCAAAGCATCAGTAACCAAAAGGTCTTTATGGGATTGGCCTGGGAGTCCAGAGAGGAGGCAGATTTTACCAGCTCCAGCAGACCCTGGTGGATTTTAGGGTCTCCTACACAGCTGTACCATGCTGTATGCTCTGCTAGGAATTCACTGGGCCAGCGCTGCAGCCAGAGGGTTTTAGCAGCAAAGTCATGCATGGGAGATAACTGCTGTACTGGTGTGTGGGATAACCGCTGTACTGGGGTGGGATAACTGCTGTACTGGGGTGGGATAACTGCTGTACTGGGGTGGGATAACTGCTGTACTGGTGTGGGATAACTGCTGCACTGGTGTGTGGGATAACTGCTGCACTGGTGTGTGGGATAACTGCTGCACTGGTGTGTGGGATAACTGCTGTACTGGGGTGGGATAACTGCTGCACTGGTGTGTGGGATAACTGCTGCACTGGTGTGGGATAACTGCTGTACTGGGGTGGGATAACTGCTGTACTGGGGTGGGATAACTGCTGTACTGGTGTGTGGGATAACTGCTGCACTGGTGTGTGGGATAACTGCTGCACTGGTGTGTGGGATAACTGCTGTACTGGGGTGGGATAACTGCTGTACTGGTGTGGGATAACTGCTGCACTGGTGTGTGGGATAACTGCTGCACTGGTGTGTGGGATAACTGCTGCACTGGTGTGGGGGATAACTGCTGCACTGGTGTGTGGGATAACTGCTGTACTGGTGTGGGGGATAACTGCTGCACTGGTGTGGGATAACTGCTGTACTGGTGTGGGGGATAACTGCTGCACTGGTGTGGGATAACTGCTGTACTGGTGTGGGATAACTGCTGTACTGGTGTGTGGGATAACTGCTGCACTGGTGTGGGATAACTGCTGCACTGGTGTGGGGGATAACTGCTGCACTGGTGTGGGATAACTGCTGTACTGGTGTGGGATAACTGCTGTACTGGTGTGTGGGATAACTGCTGCACTGGTGTGGGATAACTGCTGCACTGGTGTGGGGGATAACTGCTGCACTGGTGTGGGATAACTGCTGCACTGGTGTGGGGGATAACTGCTGCACTGGTGGGGGATAACTGCTGCACTGGTGTGGGGGATAACTGCTGCACTGGTATGGGATAACTGCTGTACTGGTGTGGGATAACTGCTGTACTGGTGCATGTGGGATAACTGCTGTATTAGTGCAGGGATCCCCTCCTTGCCATGCAGAGACTTTCCATTACAAGATGCTCTCTAAAGCCTGGGCATTGCTTAAGAAAGTAAAATTAGATCAGAGCAGCACTAAAGATAAGCAGCTCAGTTCTCATCCTGCAACTTGCCAGAGCATTGTGGCAGGTGGGAAGCAGGACAGGACACAGTGTCACCTGCAAGGATAGCAGCAGACTGCCCTGAGGGAGCCCAAGCTCATAGACCTGCCCCAGCCCTGCTCTGATCAGTGTGACAGTATTGGGGATGCCTGGGGGGACACTGGGATATGGGGTGGAATTGCTGCTGCTGAGCCAAGGGCAGAGCAGGGCAGAGACCTGTGTGTTGTGTGCTACATCTCAAATGAAGGCAAATGGTGGGATGGGGAAGGACTTGCCATGGCCCTGGGTGCTCCTCAGGCATCTGTGCATGATGGAGGCAGCACATACTCTGCTCTCTGTGGCTGCACCCTCCCCTTGCTCATTTTCCTCCTGGCCATGGTGCCTGTTGCTGCCAGGGCCCTGGCAAGGCACCTTCTGGTCAGGCTCTCCTGGAACCCCAGAGAAGGCAGTGGGCAGGGCACAGACCCCAGGACCTGCCTCTGCTGCTGAGAAGCATCCATTTCTTCCCAGGTGAGCAAAGGCAGGAGCAGGCTGCAGGGCAAACATGGTCTTGGCCATATTCAGAAATCATTATCGCTAACACTCAGCTTTGACAAGCTACTGCAAATGAACGTTCCTGCCAGTAGCTGTCTAGACCTGGCTCTCTGCTTGCGCTGGTCTCATCTCCTGGGCCACCACGGACACGGATGGAGCTGCCTCTGGGGGTCATCAACCACAGCTTGGGTAGAGAAAGTGCAGGTGTCCCTGCTCAGAAAGAAATATTTCCAGACTATTTTCCTCCACTTCCAGCAGAAGAGATGATGCCACATTAAAGTGGTTTCAGACAACCATATTGCTGATCCTGGAGCTGAAGTTAAAATCCCTGTGCCAGCCAGAGGGGAATGAGGTATCCCAATGCCCAAAACAAGGTGCTGGGGAAATACTACCTCCCTACCTGCCATCTCTGATGCCTGGTTCAGCATCCCCATGGACCTGTTTCAAGCAGCAGAATGAGAAGTCACTGATAGGAAATGCAGGCATCTGCATTCACACTTAACTCTATTGTTTCGTAAGTATTAGCAGAGAGATTGAAAATGTAATTATGATAATTAAGCTAAATTGCAATCTTCCTACAGGAGCTACCAAATTATTTATATCAACTTTTCATCCTAACTCCCTTAACTGTTCCCTGCCCCAGGGTGCCTGCACTGTGTTCCAGTTCAATGGCATTTGTGAAACAGCAGCACATGGCAGTTCCTACTCAGCAGCAAATTGGGATGGGAAAAGAGGTATGTGAGAAATAGTGGTGCTGAGGGCTGAGCACTTTGGGGGCAAAGAGCCACAATAAGAGGGGAGAGCCAGAGGGAAGTGTGCAGGACTGGGAAAGGCAGTGCCCAGCTGCAGTCTGGGCTGCCTGAAAAGGGCAGAGCAATGCTCAGCAGGGCTGGATTTGGGCACTGCCTCTCCTGTCCCTTGGGGCTGAGGGTGTACCTCCCACCGTAATCTTTGGAGCTGGAGTGAGCACAGATCCCACTGTGGCAAGACTCAAGGGCCATGGCACAGCCAGGCCAGCCTGGTGCAGGGCCTGGCTCAGCACACAGACCCAGCAGCAGCAGCTTTGGTGCTGCTGCTCTGCCAGCTCCCTCCAGGAACACTGTCAGCTCTAATTAATGTCACAGTTCAGCTTGTTCATGGGTCCGAGCAGACCGCGTGCAACTTCACGGTGCTGTGGGAAGAGTGATGAATTCCATCCCAGAGCCTTTTCCTTGTGTCCCCCCTTGCTTGCCTGTGCCAGAGCAGCAGGGATTTCCAGACCCAGATGCAACACCGAGCATGTCACCCCTCTTTGTGGGGTGGCAGCAGGACCAGCTGCGGGACGCAGACTGCCCAGCTGCTTCCCATTTTGGAGCAGGACAGTAAGGGAGGAGCTCTATAGGCAAAGCCCTTTACTGTGACTAGTTCTCCAGGATCCTTCCCACCGAGCTGAGGACATATGTTTGAGGACATATGCCCCTATTTTGGGGCATAGGGACAGATGATGTATACCACGATGCACCACCACTGGGTCCAAGACATCTGGACAGTGGCATAAAAGCCTAGATGCCTGCAGCTAGCAGACCCTGACCTTCACCAGTCCTGGGCTATCCTGTCCCAGACCTCGCCCAGTTCCTACCATCACAGGGGCTTGATCTAAACCCACACATGGGAGCTGTGCTCTGGCTTACCAAGTCTGAGCAAGCAGAACATCACCCCGCTTGGGAAAAAGCATTCTGCAGCCTTTCCTCCACCTCCAGCCCTCAGCAGCAGCATGGACTGCAGTGACCATGGTTGGATCTTGGAGGGTGCTGGGCAGCTGCAGCCTGGAGCTCAGCTCCTTGCAGAGCTGCCTTGTTGAGCCAAGGGCTGGATTGGGACCTTGCCCTTCATTATATAACTGTTTCTCCAAGTGTTTTCGTAGTGCTCAGCCCTCCCGCCAGGCAGAGCCCCCACCGGCAAGGGGGAATGTCATGGTTTTCTGAATGCATAGCTTTGATTTCCTGCTGGGCTGTAGCAGCAGACAGTTCTGCTCCCTCCAGTTCATGCACCTTGCCAGGCATTCACCAAGACTCAGACCCCTACAAGGCACCAGGCAGCAAGCTGGAGGTGCCTGGGGTGGGTGATGGAAATGTGGAGAGAAGCAGAACCTCAGAGGCCAGGTCAGTTCAGTTCCTCCATGGGGCTCTTTGAGCCCCGCGGATGAACCGACCTGGCCTGGCCTCTGGGACCCCACGCTGTCCCTGTGCTGCCCTGGCTGCCTGCCCTCACATTCCTGTCCTTGCACATCATCTCCTTCCAGCTGCTGGGGAAAACAGCCCCTGCTGCTACCAGCGGCTGGGGTGAGGAGGGGGAGACGCCTTCACAGCACATGAGCTCTGCGGGAGCTGGGGCTGCTGCTGACCTTGGAAATGCAGGGTTTTTTTCTTCCCAGCTCCAGGAGAAGCAGGAGGTGAGGCACAGCTGGCTGGCACTGCACCATGCTTGCAGCACACAAGTTTTTTTCATCATCAGTGGGACCCTGCCCACCCTCACCCAAGAAAACCAAGGGCTGTGCAGTGCTGTCACCCACAACCCCTTGGACAGTTTGATGATAGGTTGCCTGCCCTGTGCCTTCCTTGCAGGCTGAAATTGGGGATTTTTTCCCCGCTGAATAATAAAGGGTTTGGTGTGATGGCCAAGAATTGGGCAATGGGACACTTGTGATGCCTTGGGAAAGACTAACAGCAGTGGGACAGGTCAGCTACTCTTCTCCAACACACCACTGAGGAGGAAATCCTGACGTCTTCCTGCTTCTCTGTGAATCACAGTGTGTGTGCTGAAGGTGACTTGGAAATGTCCCAAGGTTGTACTCAATACTGAGTATTGCCTGTAGCCCTCAAAAAGGAAAAGGTTTTCACCACTAACCTGGTGCCATTCAACCAGATTTCACATCCAGGAGTCCAAAACAGCCCCTCAGCCAGCAGTTCCCACATCATCACCCCTGGTCAGGCAAACTGGATGTATCCTGTGCAAGGCACATCTCCAAACTAAACTGCAAATAATTCTGAATCTAAATCAGAACTACAGTCTAGGCTAAAAGTCATTTCATGACTTGGCTCGTTCCACTTGACCACTGGGTAATTTTTCTGGTTGCACATGATATTTTTTCCTGTTGTGGATGAGGAAGACCTAAGGATGGGAGAAGGGCATGGTAAGGGCAGAGAAAAACAAGAAGTTGTACATGGCATCCTGCCAACACTTCCAGATTTGTGGGGCCCCCCCTCAGCCTCATTTTCAGGAGAAAATCTGTAGTACAACAGCAAATACACAGTCAATAAATAGTATTAGCAAAAAGGGCTCTTTTCTCCTTAATCTCTTCATATTCTGGGAGCCATCATTGTTGCCTGGAATAATCACATGCTCTATTTAGCCATAACACACTCGGGGAACCTCAGGCACCTGGTGCAGCACCTAAGCTGACTTGCCAAAGCATCAGCCCCATGTGTCAGGTTCAGAGCAGGATCACTGCTTTTCCTGGTGTTGTGATGTTTGTTGTAGGTATTTTCTGGCCAATTCATCCCACACTGCCTGCTAGGTCAGAGATGTGTGAAGCTCAGCGTTCAACCTTGCTGTGCTGGAAACCTCCTTGGCTGGCCCACCAAGCCCAGGCAGGGCAGTGGTTTGCACCAGGGGCAGATAGCAGTGCTTCACATGTAATTCTGCAAACATCTGTTCCTGCATTTGACTTCTTCCCACACAGTTCAAACCTACTGGCAGAGCTACCAGGCTGCCTTTGCTCTCCCTTTGCCTGCCTGTCCCCGGGAAAGCAGCAGTGGGATGGGGCTGCCCGCTGTTGGGGAGCAGTTTCAGAGCCTGTGCTGCTCTTTGCGCAGCCCTCACGCCTCCACTGCATCAGGGGCTGATTCACCATCCCCAGCTGTAAGGCTGAGTTAGTGCTGATGGATGGAGCCTGGTCGACAGGGAACGTGTCTCTGCCAACAGCCCGAGCAAGGGCTGTGCCACACTCGGTGGGACACGGTCAGCGGGCAGCAGCCCTGGCACAGGGGCTGGCAGCAGCCCTGTCACTGAGCAGAGACCATAGAGCAGTTTGTCCTCTAGGCATGGGAGCAGGCCTTTCCCAAAGCCCTGCTGCACCTCCCCACACAAGCCCATCAGCCGGCAGCAGGCTTTTCAGCTTAGCAAGCAGCTACTTGTTTAAAAGGAAAAAACAGCAGCAGCTCAGCCTTTTACTCAAATCTGTTGGAGATAAGTTCTCGCTCTCTCCTCCTCTCCTTTTTCTAGGAAGATGGTACTTCAAACTTGCTGTGTGGAAAATAAAATTACTTTTTTCTCCTCCCATGCACTTGTTCTCATTTGCAGACCCAGGCATGCTGCTATGGGGAGGGCAGGGCGGCTAAGCACACATGAATAACCTCACACCAGCACTGCAGACATACATATCACATTTTTTTTTCTACAGTTCTAGTACCAAAATATCCCAGGCACAAAGGGATTTGGACTACAGCTAATGATCTATACAGGCCTCTAAGGAAACTGCACAGTAGCCCTGCTAATGGCTTCAAGGGGAAATGCTTCAGGCCCTAGCTGCTGCTGCTGCTGCTGCTGTTCAGGGAATTGTGCTTTTAAGCTCTGGCGTGTGATAAAAACCTTTTCTCACTGTTGCAGACATGATGGCTCTTCTGGAGAGAGGAAAGGCATTGACTAAGCTAAGGCCATTAACCACTTTTAAGCACACACGGAGGATGTAAAGCAAACACCACCAGGTCATTCAACAAGCGGGGGTGTTAACTAACCCCCGTGACTCTCCTGGCGTGCCGGCTCTGCTCCCCAGGTGCTGTATTGCTCCCTGCTCCAAGCACTGCCTGTTCCCTCTGCCCCGGGAGAGAGCTGGGCATAGACCTGGGGCACAGACCTGGGGCACTCACCTCAGCCCAGGGCACTGAACGTTCCCTGCTGCCAGCCAGGCAGTCTGGCAAGCCCCATCTTGGGGAAAGCACTTTGGGATTAGCTCTCCCTGGTGTTTCATTTCCCCTTCACGCCCCTTCCCTCCCCGGGAAAGGCAAAGGGAGCTTTGCCTGAGAAAAAGCAGCAAGACACTATTTCTTTAGCAAGGTGTGTCTCAGCAGTGCCAGCCTGAGCGCGCTCAAATCCAGCAGTGGCCACCATCACCTGCTGCATCTCGCTGCCCGTCACAGGCAGACTGTCACCTGAGCAAGAAGGTGCCCATTCTGAGGGGATTCCTCCCTCTCCCGATTACCCCTTCCCATGAAAGCCACACCACTGTACCTCCCTCCTCTGACTGACTCATACTGAGACAATAGTCTCGCTGGCGGGGAGGCAGATTTTGCAATGGGTTTTAATGAGGTATTTACAAGTTCCGAGGCGGGCTCCTTGCACAAGGAGTGTGGCCTGGCCCTGGCAGCTGGTTGGGCTCTTCATTGACATTCCTGCGACTTCACCGATTGCAGCACAGGCACAGTGGAAAACATTTAGACATCAGAAATGCCAGATTAATTATCTCTTAATTGATACCTCCACTTGGGGACAAATGAAACCGGAACATCTCTCCTGCCCTGGGAGCCTGCCACTTACAAACAGATTTACAGCTAAAAATACCGCGGCAGTCCCGTGGCTAATCAACTTCGCTGCTTACCCTGGGTGAGGTTATGAAATTGTCTCAGGCTGGCACTGTGAGCAGCGAGGGACCAGCTGCAGCACCTGGATGCAGACGACATGAGAGCTGTGCGGTATCCCCAGTGCCCAGGCGAGGGACAGATCGCCCCAGGGAAGCCTCAGGGCCCCACAGTTTGGTTTCCTCAGACTAGGACCCAGCCAGAGTATCCTGACGAGGTTTCTCGCACTTTCCTGCCCATGGTTAGAGGCTGCAGAGAGAAAACCTCATCCCTGTGTCTTGTAAGAGTCCTTAAGCGCCCAGTGTGTTTCCCCGTAATGCAACATTCCCAGCCAGCTTGGGAATCACACTTGATGCTTGAAACCACCTTTTTGTGCAGTGCTCTCCTGCACCTACAACACATCCCAAGGGATCTCTCCCCCCCCAACTCCTTACAGGAATCCACACACAGAGGCCAAATTGCCACAGTGACCCCAGTTTCTTTTAAGTTACCATTATCTTTATTTTCTTCACATATGTGCAAACAGAGGAGATCGCAATGGTGGTGTTCTTAAAAATAACAAAATGTATTTGCATACATTTCCCTATGTACAGGTGAACAGCCACAAGTAGTCTTCTTTTGCACAGCAAAAGATCTAGAGCATTGAGACCGGGGACAGGACCGAGGCCCAAAAAAAAAAGGTCTAACTTTAAAATAATAATAAAAATAAAACCCCAACTTCACAACAGTGCAAACCTCTCGGACACGACAGCACGATGGAGTGACTTTAATGGAGAAAACAGCGGGGGGCCCTCTCGGATGTGAGATTTCTGACTGTAAACAAGGCGCAACACCTCCCTCCCGCCGCCCTCCCCGGGGAAAGCTATTCCAGGAATTTGGCAGATCTTCAAGGGCTGAGCCGGAGGTAAACAGCCCGCGGCCGACTCCCCTCCTCGGGCCACGGCGAGTTGGGGCCCGGCTCCGGCAGCCACCGGCACCGGCACGAGAGTGGCGGCCGCTCCCCGGGATGCTGCGGGACGCGAGGGCACCGCGGGGAACCGGCGGGGCCGGAGGGTCCGGTGCGCCCCGGTGGGGCCGTGCACGCCCGGAAGGAACCGTGCATTCCAGGAGAGGCCGGAAGGAACCCGGTGCGACCCGGCGGGGCCGCGCATTCCCGGAGGGAACCCGGTGCGCCCCTGCGGCGCCGCTCACGCCCGGAAGGGACCGTGCATTCCCGGAGGGTACCCGGTACGCCCCGCTGGGGCCGTGCACGCCCGGCAGGGACCATGAACTCCCGGAGGGGTCAGAAGGAATCGGTATGCCCCGGCAGGGCCGTGCATTCCCGGAGGGCACCCGGTGCGCCTCGGCGGCACCCCGCACGCCCGAAAGGGCTCGAGTGCTCAGCCGGTCTCGGGGTCTCCGGGGGGCGGCTGCTCGGCATCGCTACCGGGCGGGGCGGCCCCGTCCGTGCCGCCGCTCTCCAGGGAGGACTCGCTGCCCGTGCTCTCCCCGGAAAGCAGGCGGCGGACGCGCAGGTCGGCGCGCAGCGAGCGCAGGTCGTTGCCCAGGCTGAGCTCGCCCAGGTCGCGGAGGAGCTGGCCCAGCTCTGGGCTCTCGCCGCGGCCGCTGCCGGGGCGCAGCAGCTCTCCCTCGGGCTCGCCCAGCGCTTCCAGAATGTCTTCGCAGTCGCAGTGCATGGCCCGCTCTTCCTGCTCCTCGCCCAGTAGGTCCTCCGTGATGGAGCCCAGCTTGGGCGCGCTGCGGCTCCGCTCCACCGGCGGCTTGTAGCAGCACTGCCCGTTGAGCAGCTTGCGCAGCGGCACCAGCGGGATGCTCTGCTCGCCCACCAGCTGCTGCTGCTGGTGCCGCGCGTCGTCCCGCTTCTTCAGCCGGCGGAACTCGGCCAGTGCCGTGGCCGAAGTCTGGTAGAGCAGCAGGGCCATGGCCTTCGCCTTCTCAGGCTTGGAGACCAGCACGGCGTGGCAGCGCAGCATCACCGCCTTGTGCTTCAGCTCGTGGCGGTAGATCCAGGCGAAGACACGGGGCAGCCGCGGGTCGGCCACGCAGTAGGTGACCCGGTGCAGCAAGTAGAGGTGACCGGGCCGGCGCAGCCCCTTGTCCTCGGCGTGGGCCATGCGGATGCCCTGTGCGCTGATGGTCAGCTTCATCTTGGTGCCCTGCCGGCCCGCCTCGCTCTTGCTCCAAATCTTGCAGACGGCCAGGTCGGTGCAGCCCTCACCTTTGGACTGGATGGTGGTGGCGTTGCCCAGGTAGAGCACAGTGTACGTGGGGTCTTCGCTGGTGACGCGGAATTTCCGCCGCTTGGAGCGGAACATGCTGCCCACGCGGTGCAGGGCGCTCTCGGGGCAGGCGCGGGCCAGCGAGGTGAGCGCCGAGTAGTGCACGCTCACCGCGTATCCCTTGGGCTTGCTCTGCCGCCGCGCCTCGCCCGCCGCCAGCTCCACCTTGCTCCGCTTCCAGGGCAGCATGGCCCCGCGGAGCCGCGGCTAGGCGCCGCGCCGACGGCTCCGGGCGCGGGGGGGCATGCCACGGCGGCGGCGGCTGGGCTGCCCGCCCGCCTCACATCCTTGCGGGCGCCGGGCCGCCGCGGCCGTAGATATAGGCGGGCGCCGCGCTCCGCGGGCGCGGAGAGGGGAGGCCCCGCGCACCGAGGGCGGAGCGCCCGCTGCCCGGGCCCGCCGAGCCGGCGGCTCGCTGCTCGCCGCCCGCCCGCCGCCGCCGCTCTGCGCCGCCCGCCGCGGCGCCCCGGCCCCGGCCCCGGCCCCGCCGCGCCGTGGGGCGGGCACGGGGCGGGCACGGGGCGGTGCCAGCCCGGCCGGGCGGCCACTGTCCCCTCCCCGTTCGCAGCGGAGCGCGGCCCCCAGCGGGGCACACCCGCCGGTGCCGCCGCTGGCGCTGAAGCGCGGGGACCCCCGTGCGCCCCGTCGCGCCCCACGGCGCTCCCCACGGCCACATTCGGAGGGTGGGTGCCATAGCGCTCTCCTGCAGCTTTCGTCAGTACCGGCGGGGAGAATGGAGAGGGCACCGCCCGGGATCCGTCTGCCCAAAACCCCCTTAAACCGATAAAAATCCCAAGGCCACTGCGGGACCATATGCTCTGGGAGATCCCACGGCCGGGAGAGCCCCAGCCTCAGCTGCCTGCCCGGCCAGGGTGTGCCATGGACAAGTCCCGCTCTTGCAACATGATCTTTCCTTTGGTTTGGTTAGTCCAGCCCTGAGAGCTGAAGGGCCTGCAGCAAATACTAGTTATTATGTATGAGTAATCCTTTGCTCCATATTTATATGCAGCAGCCGAAGAACAAGAAATTGTCTTGTAATTTCTTGTTGGGGTTGCTGAGTACACTCACAGACATAATGAGAAAGTTGGTCTCTGTGTTGTTAGTTACTATAGCTTCTTGTGTCATGTATCATATCCTTGCCAGAAAGAACAGAAATTCCAGTGCTGCAGATAATGGCACTTCATCGGGGTTTGGATAAATGTTCGACAAAAGTGGGACAGTACGTACTCGTGCAGTAAAATATGTGAACACCTGCCTGAATTATTTGACAAATCATTTCTAGAATTTGGATCAATGAAACCAGTAGATAATTATCGTTGTTGTTGTTGTTACTATTATTACTATTATTACATCATGCCATCTAGCAGATTGCTTGGGAATTGCAAGTAACCACAGTGATCATCATCAAACTATAAAAAGCACTTGCCCACTTGCTTGTATTTCCAAAATCCCCCTCACTGGAGGGCAGCGTGGTCAGCACCATCCCTTGAGACTGCTCCGCCGCAGTTGGTACCTGGGGACGCCTGGATGCAGCCATGGTTTCCAGAGGCCAGTGGTAGGTGTGGGTCAGTAACATGCTGCATTTCCTGTCTTCAGCAGCTCTAACACAGCACTTTGACAGTGTTAGGAAGGCTGTTGCTTGCCCTGAGAAGTGAATGTGTTAATGCTCCCATTTTCCAATGAGAAAACTTCAGTTGGAGAGCTGCATGGGCTGGGTGCACACCAGTCAGTGCACACAACCTGTGGCACGGCCAGGGCTGGGACAAACCAGCCAGGCCCCTCTGCGTGAAACCCAACACCCACTGGGATGCACATTTGGGCTCGGCACCATGCTGAACCAAGCCCTCTGTCTCTTTGGGAAAACCCCACTGAGACCTCACAGGAGGGCAGGTGAGGGGCTGAGGTCTACCCCGGACGCAATGCCCAGGAGCAGCTGCAGTGGGGGATCTCTGCTCTCAGCCCTGATGCAGACTGGGTGCTGGGTGCCCACTGGGAGCCCCCAGGCTGCTGTTGGTGTGGGGGGCAGGAGGGACTATGTGCTATGCTGCAGCCTGTGGCAGACAGCCCTGCCATCCCACTGCATGGCAGGGAGAAAGACTTTGGTTTGTACAGCTGATTTATCTCCAAGTAGCATTCAATGTGCTCTTCTTTTGTCTTCTTTTGTCTTGGAAGGTGAAAACAGAAGACGCTGCTTAAATAAAACAAATCCAATGGCTTGAGGTGACATCTGACACCCACACATGGTGTGGCACTCCTGCAGTCCTGAAGATCTGCCTCCTCTCCCTCAAGGTGACCTGCTGAACCACAGCTCCTCAGATCCATGCCTGCCCCGTGCTCAGTGGCTGCCACCTGCCTGAGCAGTGCCTGTGAGCTGCAAGGCTGAGAGCAACTCTGTCTGCTCCTTTGAGACGCGTGGGCACAGCAGTCTCTCCATATGAGGGAGTTGCTTTGCCAAAACCCTGCCTGCCTCCAGCTGTGGGCAGAGGAGCCTGTTATGGGCCTTGGGCTGGCGGCTCGGCAGGCAGGTGTTTGCTCTGGGTGGGATGCAGCAAGCAAGGAGGCCCACACACCTTCCTGCAGTGCTGCCTCTGGAGGGACGTTAGAGCAGGGGGCTGGTGCTGGTACACAGACACTTCTGATAATGATGCCCACAGAGGTGTTTTCAGAGTCATGCTGGGCTCTGCCATCCCAATTGAAGTGATCTGTGATAAGGAATGTAGACTTCAAGTTTTCACAGCATGGCTCATGCAGGCTGCTGAGCCCCATGGCTCTCCAACAGCCTTTGGGCATATTTGTCTGCAAACTCCAGTGGTGTGTAATGTGAGGAGGAGATCTGACCCCTTTGTCCTCCTCATGGCCTCCCCAGTCCCAAGGCAGAAGCACTGCCATTTCTGGATTGCATTCTCAGGGTAGAGGTTTCCTTATCAGCATCTCAGAGACCCGCTGGGGGATCCAGATGGTATCTAGGGAGCAGCAGCACCCCAGAACACCTGCCTCCATACCACTTGGAAGTGCAGCAGCAGGGAAGGTGTCTTGTGGTCACATCCCTGCTTGAGAATGGAATCTGTCTTGGTTCAGTTCCTCGCCATGCTTGCTCGCCAGTCGGTGTGCCAGACCATTGTAGCTTTCTTTGCTTCATTAATGGGCCTGGTTAGTTCAGGACCATGTCTTCCCTGCTCTGTGGCAACTGCTTGAATTCTATGCCACATGCTTCAGCAGCTGAAGAGCACATTGCAAATCATGGTGGTCTGTGATGGCAATTCCCACACAAAATGCTCTGAGTCCTGTGCTGGGCTGAGGAGCTGTGCCACAGCCTTTGGGTGAAGTCTGGCAGAAGGGAGCAGCCCAGTAAAGTTTGGGGCACCTGCTCCATGCTTGAGGCTGTTCCTGTGGTATTGGATGTCTGTATTTCATTGCCGAGAGGAGAAGCTGAGGCACAGTGAGGGGAGCCTGCCCTGTGGGGCCAGTGCATGCTGCCTGGTTCCCAGTGAGCACGAGGCTCCCTCCTGGCCTGCAAGGCCGGCAGCACCCGTGATGTGTAGGACTTGCATGCTGGGGGCTTATCTGCACAGTGCTGTAGCCTGGAGGGAGTGCAGCAGCCTGTTCTCTATTTATGCAATATCCCAGCAGCTACTGAGCATCACCTGCCTGCATGCATGCATGGAAATCCTGAGTGAGGCGTGGGAAAATCTGTAAGATACCATCTCTGCCCTGCGGCGCAGAGCCGGCAGCACGGTGAGTGCTGCACCTGGCCCTCGGCAGACCCCACTCCCTGCCCCACTCCATCCCTCTCCTGCCCTGGCCACTCCAGTCTGCACTGCAGCCCATGGTCACACCCCACCACGAGCCCATAGGTTCTGGGGTGCACGGTGTCTCTGGGGCACAGACAGGCAGTGGCTGCCCAACACTTCTGTTGGAGGGAACTGCCAGGCTGCCCATGCTGGCCGCTCTGTGCAGTGTGGGGAGATGCCAGGGTCTGTCTGATGGCAGAGGGTGAAACCCTGCAGGGAGCAGCCCCACTTCAGGGATAGCTTTTGTAGCCAGCAGCTGGAATTGGATCTCTGGTTGGGAAGAGTGGTGGGAAAAGGTGCTGGGGAAAGTTGATATGACAAGACCAAAATAATTCATGGGAATGTACTGATTTTGTCACTGTATGAAAACATGTCAGGCTTCCTCCCCCCAGGAAGCAAGAGAACTTCTTGTGTTGCAGCAGCTGAAGTGACACAGTCAAAGTGAAACACTGCAAGCGGCATTTCAATATGTTCCAAAACAAAGTATTTTAGAGTCTCTATAACTATGCAACATGTCATAGTTTTGACTCTTTGTTCCAAACCAGGACAAAGGAAATGCCGAACTGTCAAGTTTTTCCATGAAGCAGAAAGACTGAGTGGCTCCTGGGCCTCACAGGCCATCAGTGGTGGAAGGCAGGGTGCCACGGCCCCCAGCCGCGCCAGCCGTGATCCAGGTCTGGGCAGCAGCAAGTGCGGATGGCTGCCTGTCACCAGGAGCGGGGACAGCCTGAGACGAGTTGGCAGGGCAGGGGACAGCATGAGCTGCTCAGGGAGAAGGGTCCTTAACAGCCTTTCATGGAAGCCGCATGCTACCCCTGCTGCCTCCTGTCTCTCTGAAGGGGAGCAGCACCCCATCCTGCAGCGGGTGTGCCCTGGCAGGGCTCGGAGGCTCGGGGCTGGGAGCACAGGTGATGCTGGGGCCATGTGGAGACTGTGGGAGGTGCATGCATTGGCAGTCCTGGATCCCCTGGGGGCACCGAGGATGATGCCAGTGCTGCTCAGGGTGCCCAAGACCGGGAGCACCCCTGGGGCCGGGGCTCTGCTGCTCGGCGAGGCCGTGGTGGTATCGGCACACCTCTGCCGCGGTTGTTTTTCAGCCACTGAGAGCGGCACACCCCGCTTCCTGCACAGGCGGCCCCGGCGCTTCCTGCACCCGCTGCTGTAATTAGAAGGGCAGCCAGTGTCCCATGGAGCAGAGCCCTCCCTTGGGTGTCACGGCACTCTCGGCGGGGGTTTGCTGGGTGAGCTGGTGCTGGGCACCAGTCCTCGCACCATGCTGCCAGTCAAGGGGCACAGAGGTGGTGTTGGGGCAGCATCCTCTGCTCAACGCTCCATTCTGGGGGCTGCCGCCATAGGGCCGTGTGGAGGGGCAGCAGTGGGCAGCGCGGGTGAGTCTTCCCAGGCAGAGCTGGCACAATGGAGCTGGAGAAATCCCATCGGTTTCCCATCCGGTGCTTTGTGCCTTCAAAGAGGCAGGCAGCTCTCTCTAATTAAGTTGCCCCCACCCTGCCAGGCAAGGAGGCGATGTTATCTTCATAGGGCTGGTGGAAGAAGCAGAGTCTAAAAAACTTGCCCGAGGGCCTCAGCGGGGTTGATGCCTTCTCAGGGCTCAGCCTTGGCCAGGCAGCCCTGCTTCTGAGTTTCCACAGCATGCTGCTCTTTCTAAAGAGGAGCAAGACCTTCACCAAAAGATGGGGAAGCTTGCAGAACAAGCTCCCGCTTTTCCTGCAGTGCCACTCCACTTCTGAGTACAGCTGGAAAGAAGGGGGTGCAAGCAGCTGCAGTTGTACACAGAGCAAAATTGTCTTGGTGTTCTTGCAGGGCTGCTGTGGGGAGGGTTTCTTAATGGGTCTGCTTGTCAGGCTGAGGCTGGCAGTACCGCTGAATTGAGCATTGTGAACCTACATGAATAATGAATAGCAATGACATGAATATTTTAGAGACACAGTCCTGAGATTTCCCAGTGCTGCCTTAAAGGAAAATGGAGGAAAAGTTGTCCAGAAAGAATGTTTCCTTTAGGCAAAAACGCACTGTTATCATTGGCTTTTGAAAAAGAGCTGCTGCTGCTAAATAATTCTCAGGATTTGCATCAAAAACTGGAGCAGTGGTTTGGCTCCAAGGCAGAAGAAGTTGGGAGAGAAGCCCAAGTCAATGATTACAGTGTGCTGGAAGGACAAGAGATTTTACTTTGTCTATGCAATGGTTTTGTGAGAATTCCCAAAGCTGTGTCCACCTTCCAAAGAGCCAGCAGTGCTGGGCACTCAGTGGATTTCAAAGGAGTGGTGAGAGATTTGGTGATGCACAGGGATGCTTTCTCTCCCAGGAGAACACCTCAGTCCAGCCCGAGTACCCCTCTCAAGGAGCTGAGTTGTACAAACAAAGCCCAGCAGCAAAAATTGTGTTCATTTTGCATGCTGTGGTAGCTGCTGCATCATATGGGAATGGGCTGCAAATCAACAGGTTTATCCCACTTCACAGCAGCATGCCCCTCTCTTCCAAGCTCTCCTTGCCTGGCTGCGCTCTTGGCATGCACACTCCGGTGCCAAGCTGCCTCTGTGCAGCTCTTGGGACAGCATCTGTACCTCAGCGTCCCTTTCCACTGTGTGTGACTAAGCCATGCATAAACATCTTCTAGGAGCAGCAGGCTGTCACAGTCAGGTAAGACCAGTAGCAGCCTGTCTTGCTAAGGTAGGCACAGCATAGCAATGGGAGAGGGATGAGAAACATGGCAATTAGAAATATGCAATTGCTACTCTAGCTCTGATGTTTTTGTCACTTGGATGACGCAGTCTGTATCTCCTTCAGCACTGCTCTGCTCAAAGCGATCCTTGCAGTGCTGCTAGCACCATCAGACAGAAACAATTCCTTGGTGTTTATGAAGTGCTCAGAAATGTATCTGTTGCAAGAATGAGGGCAATTTGGGCATTGCTTAAGTAGGTCGCACAGAGGTGGTAGAAAATACCTGCAGTTAACTGGTCCCTGAAGCACTTCAGTCTGGAAATGGGGAAAGGTGGGGGGGGAAAAGGGCAACATGTGGGAAAAACATCCCAATCTAAATTCAGAGATCTTTATTCTTCATGTTTTCCTCAAACTTCCCTGCCCCAGGATGGGTTGCAGGTGGCAGAGCAAGCCTCCTTTTCCCACTGCACCAGCACTTCTGCCTGTCCCTGAGTGTCTGTTTCCAGTTCATGCCACTGGACGCAGCTGCAAGTGTCCCCATGGAGGTCCATCGAGCTCTGCACTCTGTACTGGCAGAGTCCCCCAGCCAAAGACCCCAGTGGTGCCGAGACTGTGCTGCCAGGGCTGTGCCAATGGGATTATTGAGCATTCTGCCTGTGGTCAGGCAGCCTGGGAATGGCACTGCACGTGCCTCAGCTGCGGGGTTAGAAGTGCTGCCAGACCTGAGGTGTGGGGATCGGCCTGGCTGGCTGGCTGATCTGGCTAGTGATCATGCATTGTAAAGGGAAGGTAACTTTTAACTGAAGTACAAAAGAAAGACAATAATGAGCACTTACATTACTGCTTCAGTGCCCACATAAAGACTCGAGATGGTTTTATTAAAGATGACTTGATTAGAAATGATTTTACTAAATCTCTGCCTGCTGTCTGCAGCCCACCAGCCTTCCATTGAAGCACCTCACCTAAATGAAAAGCTGACTGCTGAGTCCCCTTTCATCTCTCTTATTTGCCTTTAGGAAGCAAAGGAGGGGCCAGACCAGGCTGGTGGTGGTGGCAGAGCCTGGGATGAGCATGGCAGAGGTTCAGACGTACTTGGGAAATTTATGCCATACAGTTGCTAGCTTTGAAAAGAAGAAGAAAAGAAAAACTGTGTCTTCCTAATGGGTGTTTATCAGGGGGAGGCATCACAGAGCAAGAGAAAAGAAAAAAGAAAGAAGAGACGAGAGAAAAGAGAGAAGAGAGAAGAGAAAAGAGAGAAGAGAGAAGAGAGAAGAGAGCACTCCTGCCCAGGCAGTTGTGCATGTTGCGATGCTGTTGGTAGCCAGCTCCTGAAGTTAAGCTTTGCCTGCCTCTTTTTTCCAGGGATTAGACAGGTTATTCTCTGATTACAACTGATTCACATTACAGAGTCATAGTGAAAACTGTCTGGCCTTAACCCAACACCCATAAAGGAGAAATGCTTCATAAATCAGTTCAGTGAGCAAGTACAGGTCAAGTTGTTTATTAATTTAACCTTCTCTCCCATCTTGACCCGGATCAGCCACAATGGCTGCTGCCGAAATCCATTCAGTAGTTCCCTGGCTGGGCGTGCAATGTCCTCTGTCTGGCAAAGAAGCCCAGACTCTGGCTAGATTTTGTCAGCAACTTCATAGCATACCTCCCACTGCTGCGTCCAGGATCCCACTTTGCCACTGTCATTCCTCGCATGCACTGTTTGCTATATTGGGATGATGGACACTGGGGAAGGGGAACCTGCAATAGGCTGGGTGTGTTACAGGGCACAGGGCCAACCTCAGCCACAGGAGCTGGTGGCTTTCTGCAGAGGGACACACAAACCCCTGCCCCCATGGCTGGCTGCCGGGCAGGGTTTCACATGGTGTGGTTTGATAGCATCTGCACCAGGCGGAACCAGCGAGTTCCTGGGCTGGGGCTGGCAGCCCTGCGTGTCACCCCACTGCCAGGGCCTCCCGCTGCAGCACCGACCTTCGGGTGGGACTGAGCTGTGTCCCCGGGCTCATCAGTGGTGGGGCTGTGGGAGGGAGGGGGTTGGACCCGGGCCTGAGGAGAGTGCCAGAGAGATGTGTGTCCATGCTGACCACCACAGGGTGGGAGGGATGGATGGATGGATGGATGGATGGATGGATGGATGGATGGATGGATGGATGGATGGATGATCACACAGAACCAACTGCGTTGGAAAAGACCTCTGATATCGAGTCCGAAACCACATCACTAGACCATGGCACTAAGTACCATATCGTTAAACACCTCCAGAGATGGTGACTCCACCACCTCCCTGGGCAGTCCACTCCAACGTCTAATCACCCTTTTTGTGAAGAAATTCTTATGTCCAACCTAAACCTCCCGTGGTGCAGCTTCAGACCGGTGCCGGCGCGGTGGCACCGCCTGGTGGCGGGGCCTGGGCGCGGCGAGGCGGGCGCGGCGGAAGGGGCCGGGCGGCGGAAGGGGCGGTGGAAGGGGCGGTAGAAGGTGCTGATCGGCCCGCCCCTTCCGTCGGCGGTGCGGCGACGGCGGCACATGGGCAAGAAGCGGAGCGATGGGCTCGGGCGCTCCCTGCAGCGGCAGCGCGGGCTGGAGCGCCGCGGCGCCTCCTCATGGGTAAGCCGGGGGCCCAGGGAGGCGGGAGGGAGGCCGGGGCGGCCCGGACTGACGGTGGTGTCTTGTGCCGGCAGCTTCACGTCAGCGAGGTGGTCGCCGAGCGCGGCCCGGAGCTGCGGTCGGCACCCGAGCAGAGCCCGCTGGAGGAGTTCCTGGCCACGGCCGAGCTGGCCGGCACCCGCTTCGTGGCCGGTGAGGGGCTGGGATGGGCCCGGGGGTGCGGCTGGGCCGGGGGCAGATCCGGGGACTGGGGAGGGATCTCGGGGCTGGGGACCCGGGTCGGGCCGACTCCGGTTCTGGGATGAGTGTGTGGGAGCGGGGGCTGGCAGTGGGTGTGGCCGGGCGGGAACCGGGGGCAGGTGGTGAGGCCCTGAGCCAGGGCTGGGGGTCAGCAGAGACAGGATGCGGTGGCAGGGGCAGCAGGGCTGGTGACAGGTGGCTTTGGATGACTGTCTCTCCCTTCCGGCAGAGCGTCTGAATGCCCAGATCGTGTCTGCCCAGAGCTGCACGGGGCTGCTCACAGCACAGGAGGCTCAGCGCGTTCGGCAGCTGCACCAGGAGAATCAGCAATTCCTGCGCATCCCACGGAGGTGAGTTCTGTAGGGCTGGACCTGGATGCCCCTTGGCTGGGTGGGGCTCCATGGCTGATCCCTCCGTGGCTGCAAGCCTGAGGACAGCCCTCAGGCTGGCAATACCCTGCTTTTGGAGAAGCCTCTAACTAGCCTGCGTGAGCCGGCTGTAACCCACAGCACGGGTGCCTGCCTGCCATGTGAGTCCTGCCAGTGCCAGCTTCTCTGGCGTGATGGTGTGGTTTTCCTGCCCAAAGCTTAGCACTGCTGGAGCAGGTGCATCCAGGCTGCTTGGTAAGGCTTTCCAAAGCACTGTGCATGGCGAACAGAGAGATTAATCCCCCATCTTAAGGACCCTACAAACCTTAGCTCAAAAAACAGCTTTGGTGTATTTGATTTACATGCTCTCAGCTAGTGGAATTTGAAAGGATAAGAAGGTGTACTTAAAGTTGCTGAAAACAGGTGCATGCACATCTGACCCATTACCTCAGCATAGCTGAAAGTGTGGTGTTTATGTTCTTTATGTTTACTGAAGTAATGTAGCTGGACTGACAGCTATTTCTGACCGCTCACTCGAAAATATGCTTGTTACAGGCCACACTGGGATAGGACAACCAGTGCAGAGGACTTGAAGCAAGCAGAGAGAGAGAGCTTTCTCGAGTGGAGGCGACAGCTTGCCCAGTGAGTATGCTGCTTGTGGCTGGGTAAGTAGCTGGTGGCATTTAGGCATTTAGTGACACAGGAAACAGTGGGTTGTACTTATCCTTGTTGGACCAATAAAACTAACATCTATTCAGTAGCTGCCTGTACTTGTCCTGGGAGGTTGGACATCCCAGCCACAGTCCAGATGTGTCACTTTGTGGTCAGCTCTGCAAAGCTGTCTTGTGTGTGCATGTTTTTTTAAAATACTTTAGGATGGCATGTGATGTTCTCCATTTGCCTGTGAAGTAAAGGGTTACTGGATGTGTCTTTCAAGAGCAACAGTGCTGCTCTGAATAGAAGGCAGTGCTGCCAGCCTGCATATGGCAGCTTGTGCTGGTCTTGTGCTGCATCCACTGGCTTGGAGAGTTGAGTGGTATCTGCTCACACCCTGCAAACCCATGCTTGCCCTGAGTAAAGTTGTTCAAGGTGGTGATAACACCAAGTTCAAGGCCGTATAGAGGTATTCCAGGTACCATCCCCAAATTTCATTAATTTTTCCAAGTGGTACTCAATTAAGAAACAACTGCTGCCAACTGGGATAACTTTTCTCATTTGTTATTGTGGCTCTCAAATTTCACAAGCAGACTCTTGATGAATTCTTTTCTTTCCATCTTTTACCACTTCTCCATTGGCAAGCTCAGGAGCCATTTTGTCAGCACTAAAACAGTGCCACTGATACCAGTTTACCTGGGTGCTTGATCTGTTTGAAAAAACATCAGTAATAGTACCTATATACGAGTTTGGTTTGATTGCTCTCTGTGAAACTAAAGCCTTCTGGATCTAGGGAAGAACTGGTGGTGAGCTTGCAGCCTGCCATGGACTAAATGTGACTTTTTTTTTTTCTGTTTTGCCTTAGTCTTGAGGAAGAGAAAAAGTTAATTCTAACCCCATTTGAAAGAAACTTGGAATTTTGGCGTCAGCTTTGGAGAGTCATTGAAAGAAGGTAAAGTCTTTTGCCATCCACTTTTTAAAAAGTGATGTTAAATGTATTTTCATGAATTGCAGCTTTGGGACAAGTTTCAAGTGTCTGAGCACAGGAAAAATAATTAAGTTAGTAATATTTTATTATCAGTACTGCAGTGATTTTGTTTGGAAGTGATCAAAATGTGATGTGAAGAAAGGCAGCTGCTTAGTGGTGCCTGCTAGCTCTCAGCACTGTGATCTGCAGGTGGTTCACTGTGAGTCTCTGAAGATTCTTCAGAGGCTGCTGCTCTTGGCCTCCTCCAGTAACTCTGTGTGGGAGGCCTCCTTTGAGAAGTGTCTTTGAGTTCTCTTGCCAAGGTTAACCCCTTTCCCTCTTTCCCAACCACACAGCTGCAGCTGATGTTCATGGGCAGGAGGCAAGGACTAAATAATGTTGGGGAAGAAGGAAAGGCTCCTTGGGCCTTTGCCACATAGAGAAGTTGCAGCAGTGCACAGAAGACAACAGGCTGTCATATCACAGGAATAGCTTTGTTTGCTCTGCTGAGCTGTAATACAATAAGAGTGCTATCAGCTATGTTAATCTAAACTGGGGCATTTAATTTCACTAGTAATTAAGTTTGAGATCATCTCATCTCACTTTCCTAAAATTGAAAAATACTTCACCAGTGAGGTCATGGTGAGCTGGTCCTTTCATAGAAGGGGCTTTGTACTGAGGGCTGCTGGGCCTTTGGCTGGGAGAGTGCTGGTCAGGAGCATCCATTGTAGGGTATCATAATGTGCAGTGTGACTGTACTAGGTGTTTTGAGGTGACTAGAATGTGTTATTAATGCCTTTCTGCTCCTGTTGAAGTTTTTTTTATTTCATGTAGAGTGAGGATGCTGTCTCAGAAGTGAATGGAAAAGTCACTCAGTCCTTTAACCTTCCCAGATAATTTGATCTGTTATCAGCCTTTTCCATGTGTTTGCTTCAAACTAGTTCCCAGCAGTGGGATTCCGTAACTTCTCTGTATCCCATCCCAGTACCATGGTGTCAGCTTTCTCTTGTATTGATCTTTGAATGTCTGTAACTGTGCAGTCCTTCTTTGTACCCATGTGGCTTATTGAATTTTTCCCTTGGGGGGATTATTGATTTTTATTTGCTTTTAATACTTAACAGACTGCCTAGTGAGGCTTGAAATTCTTCCATTCAACCCGTAGTGTTCTGAAGCTGTCCTGACTTAACAGAAATCCCTGTCAAACAAATAGAATCAGCATGTGGTAATATGTTGGCAGTATTTTAAATTACCTGCCTGGAGAAGTTCTAGTGGAAGAGGTTGTAGTTAAATTTTCCCCATCCTTTTGACAAAAGAAGCATGGATGCCTTTGGGACCTGAAGCCATTGCATTTAATTACTGTGTAGAACTAATGAGCCCTGCTCATGTATGTGGTGGCAATTTGGTGTCTGGGTTTGGAAGGTATTTCCTAAAAGCATGTCTCAATGCCTTGCTTGCATGGGGGAGCAATATGTTTTCCTGAAATCTGAGGCTATTTTTTCATTGTTTTGTGCTTTTTGTGAGAAAAGAGAGCACTGAGAAAATTTTGAAAATGCCCAATATCAAATGCTTAAAATCTGCAGGTGATTTGTGAGAGACTTTGTACATCTTGTTCCATGCAAAAATCTTGCTGTGTAGGAAAACCACCTCTTCTTTCTCTCTATAAACACCCTGCCACAGCTGAGGATGAGAATAGATAGAAATAAAGTTGCATTATCACAGCTTTCAGTACCATTCTAAAAAATGGAGTACCACTACTGTGGTTCTTGCCTGCTGAGCATTTCTGAAGGGTAGATGGGTTGTCAAAACTGGCGTGTTTTCTTCCCCCTTGGTGGCTGTACAGTTGTACAGGAGAATGAGCCAAGGGAGGAGTAAACACTGTACTGCAGTACTGCCTTGTAGCACAAGCACGGCTCTGTTGGGCAGGTGGGCTGCTGAGATGCTCTGATGTTCAGTAAAGGTTTTAGTAGGATAATACACTTAAAGCTACTAAAATTCCAAGCAAAATCTTGAAGTGAATAATTGCTGTGCCTTATTGCTTCCTTTGAGGCCAGGTAAGAAGGAATACTTTATGGGGCTTTCCTTTACTTTGCAGTGACATTGTAGTCCAGATAGTAGATGCCAGAAACCCCCTTCTGTTTAGATGTCAAGATCTGGTAAGTAAACCACTTTCTTGAATGTTGTCTTCATTTTATTTCTTAATGTTTATATGATACATTTTTTGTTTAATGCATTCAGCCACTGTGAAGCTGTTTTGCTGTTGTGCCTAAGTGGCTATCTTATTAATTTATGCAAGTATTCTGGCATGAAATTATTTTTCTTTGCCTTTTGGTATATCACACAGTATTTAGAGGCATTTCTGCAGATGTTACATTGCAGATATTATATTATTCCTCATTACCCACTAGAAGTGTCCTCACTTAAAGGAACTGTTTTATGTAAAAGCATAGTGGAATGAAAGTGAGTAAGGATTACAAACGATCAAGAATTATAAAAGTGACAAGTTTGTAATGATAGACTATAGAACCCTGCATCAGTGAGATGTGGAATTGCTCAAATAGTTGTCTTAGGAGCTCCTGCTGCAGGGTGCTGATTAATATCTTGTCACAGCTCTAAGCAGACAAGGTGTTTGCACGTGTGGCCAGCAGCAAGCTGTATTGTGGTAGTTGCATGCTCCAGTTTGTTCTTGTAGCTGTCTGCTGAACAGCATTTCCATCAACCCAGGGATTGTAAGCTTGGCTACGCTCGTGTGCAGCAGGATGGAGTAACTTGTCTTGCTGCTCTTGCATTATCTTGGGGGGAAGAGGAGTCAAAACCAGAGTACAAACTGATCCTTCTCTTGTTTTCTTTAGGAAAGTTACGTTAAGGAGGTCAGTAATGACAAGGAGAACATGATCCTGATCAACAAAGCAGATTTGCTGACTGAGGAGCAACGTGGTGCTTGGGCACAGTTCTTTGAGAAAGAGGGTGTCAAGGTGGTGTTCTGGTCAGCTCTGGCAGAGTGTGAACGGCTGTGTGGAGAATCAAAGGTACTGTAGGTGACCAGTGCAAACTAGATCTGTGCTGGCTGCAGCTGGTAACTTGCTTTGCAGCTATTCTTGTGATATACCTGAGCACAAAAGGATTATTTTAAAGACCTGTGCAGCTATAAAACAGCATTTGAATGATCAATTCAGAGACAAAAGTGAGGGGAGTAAAATGGTGAACAAAGTGCAAAACACAGAAACAGCCCTTGTAGACCTGCTTGCAAACTCTTAACTCATTGAAAGAATTGGAAACCTTTCCAAGAGGGATACTGTGAGGGATGGGGTTATCTGTACAGGGATTTTTTTTCTTTCCCAGAGAGGGGAGGTGTTTCTTGGAGAACCTAAAGTAAATGAAAGTCATTTTTAGCCAGTGGAACAAAATGAGCTGCTACCCCAAATTACATGTTATCAATAGGTGCCACTTTCTTCTGTTATGACCATTCAGCTGTGGGATATCCCCTATCTCCTTCCAAAAATACCTACTCTGTCCAGTTGGTTTGCAGTCCTTGTATAAAATGTTTTTACAGGCTGATTTAAATGTGCGACTGAAGGTCTCACTTTAGTTCTGTTCTCTTTTTTGGGAATAAAGGTCAAAATACTGTTGTTGTGAAAAGATCTTCCTTTTTGAATGTAAACTCTTTGCAGGGAAGAAATGTAGAGTTGACTGAAAATAAAGCAGCTTAAAATTATTTTAATGAAATATTTAGACATGAAACAAAATGGGTTTGTGTTCTGAACATTTTGAAAGAGTAACATTAATTCCTTTTACTAGGAACACTTAATAAATAAAAAAAACTAGCATGGGTATGCACACATTCATTCTGGAGACGAACTTCGTAATGACTTCACAGAGAAGCTGTGAACAGTCCCTCTTGGAATACTTTTGTCATTCTCCTGAAATGGGCTAGTTGTTCTACATCCTACTTAAGATTTCTAGAAAACCCCTGTGTGATGTAAACACTGAGTTGTCAACTCTTGGGATCTGGCTGATGAAAATACAGTTGTCTGCACTGCAGCAGCTGCAGCCAGCAGCAAGGCTTGGTGTTGTCTTTGCATTTCACCTCTGGACTGCTGTCCCCACAGGAACTGGGTGCTGAAGGGGGAGCGGAGCACCCGAGTGGTTCTGAGGATGAAGGCTCCAGTCAAGATGATGACAGCACAGCACAAGGTAGCACAGAAAGAGCATCCACAGGCAGCAAAAGTATAAACCAGGTTCTGGTGAGTGATGATAACAGCAGTGATGAATATGAAGACTGTGAGGAAGATGAAGAGGAGGACTGGCAAACCTGTTCTGAAGATGAAGCTGGTGACAACATAAATGCTTTTGCTCCAGAGAGGATGGAAAACAGGACTGATGGTGCTGCAGTGCAGCATGGAGTGCAGGAGAAGAACAGGAATGTCAGAAACTTCAGCCACCTGGTACAGAGAAATGAGCTTCTGGAGATATTCAAAACTATGCATGATGGACCGAGGGTGAAGGATGGGGAAGTAAATGTTGGGCTGGTGAGTTGGACTTTGTGCTTAAATGGAACTTACTTATCTAAATTTTAATTCCATGTGCCCCCCGTGGGAAAAATTCCATCTTGTAGCCTGGTTTCCTATAAGGGTGTAAGAACTAGAAGCAGAAGCCACTGTGGGTTTTGTGCAAAGATTAATACTGAAGTTCCTGGAGCTCAGTGTGCCCCACTGTTTGCCCTGTTTTTTTAGTACATTTTATTAAAGAACTTGTGTGTCAGAGCTCTGTCAGTCTTTTGGCAGTACCCTGCCTGGTACTACTAATACTCCACTTCTTTGTCATCTAGGTGGGTTACCCTAATGTTGGCAAAAGTTCAACCATCAACACAATCCTTGGAAATAAGAAGGTGTCAGTGTCTGCTACACCAGGCCGTACAAAACACTTCCAGGTATTGCTAACAAATAACATCAATCTTTTTATCATTTCTTTTTCCCTGGTGGAAGAGAGCTTCATTATGACCTAGTTGCAACCACCTGCACTCATTGAGACCTATGCCAGCCTGAACTCTCTGGCCAGCAGAGTAGGTTGGAGAGGGGTGGTCTTGATGTGTGTAATTTGGAACTTTAATTCTTGCTTCTAAACTCGTGCTTCATTTTGAGTCACTCAGAAGAGCTGCTGTGCAATGGGAGATGTTTTCCATCTCCTCATTTTATTTACTTACCTTGTGCCTTCTTTTTCCAACACCAGTCATGAGGAGAGAAACTTTTTAAAGTGAGTGTTTGTCTGAATAGCTTACGGTCAAGGTTTCAAACCACCCTTCTTGTCTACATCATTGCTGTGAATAAATGTAGTTTTGCTGCTGTTTTCATATTGATCAAGCTTTGATTTTGAGGTAGCCAACTCCAATGCTATAGTGTGGGATCACTGTGGGATTTGTACTTTTTAATCTCCTAGCTGTTTCAGGAGGTCCAACAGAGTTTTGTGGAGTGCTTTCTTCTCTCCCATTAGACTGGAGAGCTGAAGATCTTGCTGCTCCCATCTGGACACCATATTTAGGAACTTGAAAGTGCTGCTGTCTTCCACATCTGATCTTCTTAATTCGTTGGCTGGGGCCAGCAGGGCAGGTGTCTATGTTAGGAGAATTTCTGCTTATTGTCATTTGCATCCATGTTTCATCTATGCATTTGAATTTTTATTTTTTTGTTCCTTTTTCCTCCATGGACACTGACTTGCCATAGTGAACTAATGGGTTATTTGTCATGTAGACCCTGTATGTGGAGCCTGGCCTGTGCCTTTGTGATTGCCCTGGTCTGGTGATGCCATCTTTCGTCTCTACCAAGGCAGAAATGATTTGTTCTGGAATTCTGCCTATAGATCAGATGAGGGACCATGTTCCACCTATTTCTCTAATATCCTTTGCATGGGGTTTGTGAGAGTGTTTGCAAGGGTTCGATTTGGAGTATGCCAAGTAGCATGTTCCAGCCCTGCTAGCAGTACATGTGCTCATGCTTTGAGGGAGGTGGGACATACTGGATAAAACAATCCTGCTGTGTTGGTCTTCTCCTATCTCATTTCAACTTTGTCTTGTTGTCAGACTCATGTTATTTTTCTGGTTTGCAACAAAATCCAAAATCATTGTGTGTGCTCTTGGAGTGACAAGGGCAAGATTACTTGTGTAGCTGTAAATCACCAGGTGGTTTCCTTCACTAGCTTACGTTTGCCAGCATATCCCACGGAACATTTTGGAAGCAACCTATGGAATAAATATCATAAGGCCAAGGGAAGATGAGGACCCAGATAGAAAGCCTACAGCTGAAGAGCTGCTAACAGCATATGGATGTGAGTGATGATCCTTTTAAAACCTATCACGTCCACTGTGTGCATGGTCCTGAACGTGGCCTTAGGGGAATGTTGTAAAGTTAGGCCCATCTTGGGTTTGTTGTGAATTGGACCTCTTCGATAGGACTTGCCCTCCTCTCAGGAATGGCCTTTGGTAATGGCTCATCTCCTGTGTGTGTTGCAGTGGTGCTTTGCCAGTCTCATCTGACAGATGCCGTGATGGTGTGGAGGATATTGGTGAAATGCCCTGCCAGTCTGTAATGTGGTTCTCTTACCCTGTCAGATATCTCCCACCATCTGTGTCTGAATTAGACTTTGAAGAATGCAGTGAATTCTCATTCTCTGCCTTTAAAACAAAAATAAAACCCCAGCAGTTTTCTGTTGGTAGGGAGATGTCAGCTCTTATAATTCCTTTCAGGTCAGGATGTTTCTGCAGTACCTTTACAATCACCAAAGTTCTTCCCTTTTTTTTTCCCCTGCTTTCCCCAACAGAAGCCTCTTTCTAAGGGACTGTTTTTTGAGAAAGGATACAAATGTGCAGTTAGGAAGCAGAGAAGAACATACTAACATTCTCTTGTACTTACACAGAATATACTCTGGATTTCTCTTCCAGATATGAGAGGCTTTATGACAGCTCATGGACAGCCAGACCAGCCGCGATCAGCTCGATATGTGTTAAAAGATTATGTCAGTGTAAGTGCATCCTACATCTGGGTTTTCTTCCCTTCTCAGAGGTGAATTAAAGGTTGTACTGGAGCACAATAAAGTAAATTATATTTCTCTGGATAAAATCACCAGGTATCAAAAGACTCTTTAAATATGGCTGCTTTTATGTTTTAAAAGAATAAATTAAATTTCTTAAGCTAATTTAGAAATGTGATTGCTTAAAAATATGGTGCCAGCTAAATAAATAATCATATCTCTAAAATAGCTAGCAGATATTCAGGAAATGAACCCATAATGTATAGCTGGACCAATATTTGGCACTAAGGACTGTTGCTCTGAGTGTTGTAATACTGCATGCTTCTGCAGCACCTCTCAGCAACTTATTGTTGATAATTTCTTAATAGGATCCCCCAGTGCTCCTGGGAGTTTTGCACTGTGGTGTTTGCAGCTGGACACTGCAGCTGCAAATGGCACTTTGATGTAGAGGTAGAACAGTACTTTAACTTAGAAGTCAAGCCAGTTGTTGCCTGGGAGAAGAAATAAAGTGTACTGGTCGTCTGCCATTGTGAGCCCCTAAACTTCAGGCCCTTCTTAGGTTTGGAGTTGTTTTCTTTCCTCTCCAAGTTTCTTTTGTAATAACTCTGTCCCACTGTTTTCACAGGGGAAGCTGTTATACTGCCACCCACCTCCTGGTATTGACCCAAATGATTTTCAGCACCAGCATCAAAGATGCCCTGAAAGTAGAACTGTGCAGGCCACTGGACGGGTGAAGCCTGAGAAAAATACCAAAGCAAAACAAATTGAAAATGTGGTGGACAAAACATTTTTCCATCAGGTAAATTCTGGAAGAGATTTGTTCTAGGAGTTTTTGCTGCAGCACTCATCTGTAGTTACTGGGGGAAAACCACCTTTGAGGATGGAGGTGTGCTAGGTTGAGTTAATGGTGTTTGATGCAGTGGGATCTGCACATAATTTCTACCCAAGAGCTCTCTGTTCTTTTCATTATCTTCTAAATCACTGGGAATGTCCTAGGTGACTGAAAGATTGCTAATGATGTGTGCATAGCTGATTTTTTAGAGGTCAGCAGGGTGACCCTTGTCATTATGGATCAAACGTCAATCTTGAGCAAACAGGAGGGTGACTGGGAAGAAAGACAAGGAGGAATGACACGGCAGCTGACACAGAACATGGTTTTGAACTAACAGGTCCTTCAAAATAACATTCCTTTCCTGAGCTGACATATTTAGAGGATGTGATAAGCTTTTTTAAGACAATTGATTTAGTACTACCTGGGAGTTTTGACTCAGAACCTGAAATCAGATGAGAAGAATACAAACTAATTTAAAATCCAGTCAAGAAATCCCAAAATTAAGTGGAAAATGGGAATTTTTCTTAACTTATGATTCTTGTTAGATCCCACAGGGATCTGGTTTGCCCCTACACTACTGAAAAAGTGTACTAATGACATCCATAACTGACTAGATTTGTATACCTGACAGGAATTAGAACATGTTTTTAGCCATGAAGAGGATGGGTCATAGATAGCATGTTCCATTCTGTTTGGTTAGCTGGATGTGAACACCATTTGTTTAGCATAGCTAAAGATAATAATGCATTTTGAAAACAAGCACTCAGGCTCTTTTCAAAAAAAAAAGTGAGCTATTTCAGAAAACTGTGACCTGAAAAGAATTTTTGGGATTACCAGACTGTTGCTCTGTCTGCCCAAAGCGCTGGCACGAGCTGCGAGCCCCGTCAGTGCTGCCCACGCTCCAGACTTGAGCAACCAATTTTGGTCTGTGGCTTTCCCGGGCGCCAGATTTATTTGGGAAGACAATCTGTTGTGTGCAGAGCAGAGGCTGTGAGGATCCATCCTGGTGCTGGAGCTGATGCCGGCCAGGGCGCGGTGTCGTGTCAGTGGTGGACGCTGGGGAGCCGGCACAGCTCGGCAGAACTGGAGCTGCTGGCAGGCTCTGGCTGCCTGCTGTGACCTTCCTGCAGCTCTGGAGCAGGGGCTGAGCAGGCCCTGCTGGGTTTGAGCTTGCCTGTGTCTGGTTTTACTGACAAACTGCAGTGGTTGAGTATCTTCTCCTCAGTCACTGCTGATTGTGTCTCCTTTTCCAGGAGAACGTTCGTGCCCTGATGAAAGGGGTCCGGGCTGCCATGGGGTACCGGCCTGGGAGCGGCCTGGTGCCTGTGACTGCATCCAATCCTGGCAATGTGGTAGGAAAGCCCTGGAAAAAACACGGAAACCGGAACAAGAAGGAGAAAATCCGCAGGATCACTAAGCACCTGGAGGCTTAGCTGTGGCATCAGTATCTTGCCTTTTCAGGGCAGGGACTGCACTGTCCCACAGGCCTTAATTGAGGGGGAAAGAACAGATATGCAGGCATGACTAGCTCACCTGGGAGCTCTCTGCGGTGGATTGGCCTGGCAGGGGATGAGAGTGGGCTCTGGTGGTTGGAGTTCATCCCTTCTGAGAACAAAAGAGACCTGGCTGTTCTTGTTATCTGGAAACCAGCCCAGACATTTGACTGCTGCTGAAACATCCTTTCAATGGGAGCAGATGGAGCTGTGCAGGAATGTTTTTCCTTCCATAAAGGATGTATTTTATAGCTGTTGCAATCAAAGCAAGCCTTGTAAAACTGACTAAAATCTTTAAACAGTTGAATTTCAATGAGTGATATTTGTTACATTTTGAGACACTATTGCGCTTTTTTTTTTTTTTTTTGGTCTTTAAGGCTTGTCTGTTGATTTGACAGAATGCTTTAGAGTGTTGATAAATGAGGTGAAATGATCTTTACTGCCCTCTTCCTTCTCTGCTATACCAGCCCTACTCTGTAGAATCTGTAACCACTCCCTGTTTCCCAGCTTGAGCACAGCACAGCACACCATGCAAGGAAAATGTTGCTTTTATATCCTTTACACTGAGCTGGTATCAGTTGTTTTTCTGTGTGACTTCCCACTGGTATTTTAAAACATTGGCTCCATGTGACTGGATAAAAATCTGGTGCTAATTTGTCCTTAAATATATTTGAGATTTTACTTCCTATGTGTCTGTCATGTTCTTTCTCATTGCTCTGAGTCAGAGAACTGTCTGTTAGCAGATTTTAATTGAGTAGCTGAGTATTTGATGTTAAAAAGACTTTACTTACTTGGGGTCAGATTAAAGTGAGATTTACTTTCTCAGCTGCCCTACTGTGAAAATGTTTGTGCACATGGTCAGTGCTCTTCATTCCTAGATCAGCACAGAGAGTAATGATAGGACTGAAAAGCTCACAAAGACGAGTCATGCTTTGTTTTTAGGTGGTGGAGTAACACAGGATGCTGGCCTCTTTGATACTAAAAAAGGGACTGCTGTCTTGTAATTTTGTACTTTCCAGGCCTTAAATGTGGATGGAGAGATGAAAGCAACTGCTTAGCAAAGCTACAGCAGATGTGGGGTGTGCAACCAAGCTGGTTTTGGTTTTGTGACCCTTTGTGTGTGTCCTGTACAGCCAGTTTGCACTGTGGGTGCAGAGGGTCCCCTGACAGCAGAGCTCTCACCTCGGCTCCTGCTTCCCCTGCAGTCCCTGCTCTCGAGTTCCTAATTACATCACTGGAGGGAAGATAGTTCCCTGCCATCTGTAAAGTTAAATTATAATTACACTGAATTAATATGGTCAATGATACTTTAAATCAGTGTACCGTAGCAGAAAGTAGATTGTCAGGAGAGACTATTTAATTTAGTTCTCCTGGAGAAGGTGATCTCTGCCTTTGTTTCCTGAAAAGGTTGTGAGGTTGTGCCTTAGCCAAATCATTCTGAGCTGACTTTTCTACCCTCCTTGCAGGAAAGGTGTCTGCTTTTGTCCCTTTAGGGACTTGACTGCTCAGAAACACTCCTTTGTTTTTGTCTTCTGTGAAGCTATTACCTGTCAGATTACCTGTCAAACTGAAGTTGGAGTATCTTTTATTGAAGATGTAAAACATTTTTTTGTGTTCTGTTTTTCTCCTTTCAAAGCATTTTGAATTCTTAGCCCATGTTGCATGCACCCAAGTTCTCTTCTTTTGCACTGTCTGGCCTTTCCTGTTAGCTGGGTCTCCATCAGCCTCCTTGCTGGACAGGCTGTGTCCTGATGTGGACCCTTCCAAATCCAGTGAGTGACAGAAGTCCCCAGGGCCTGAGATCTGGGACAACTGCTTGTTGCTTGCAGAAACCTTTGGCCCTGAGACCTGCCAAGCAACTTGCAGTGTTTGCATGAGTGAATGGAGGATAATGTAAATAGGACCAAGCAATTACTGTGTGCTCAGGTGTTAAATGCAAGCTGCTCCTTGCTGTGCTAAAGGACTCTTGCCTCAACAGAAGAAGGACGTAAAGACCTGTTAATATTTCATGCTGCTACTGAGCAGTGGGCAAAATAGGTAAGAGGCAAATTGATGCTTTCCTGTGGTGGTTTGGTCTGTTGCTGAACTGCATCCCTCCCTGGGCAATGCCAGCTGGGCCTTGCTGACAGCTCAGTACAGCACATGGCAGCAGCTGGCAGGCATGAGGCTATGTGGGCACTGCTCACTTGTCAGAGCCAGCACAAAGGAGGCACTGTGCTCTGCCTTGGCCACCTGTGAATGAGCTTCTGCTCCACTGCTTTCTGGAGAAGGCCAGTTTCCATTTGGGAGTGCTGTTTTCTTCAAATGTCTGGTGTGTGTAGAGGGAGTGTGCAGGCTGCAACTGGCTCCAGTCTCCTCTTTGGGATCCACATCACTTTCAGCACCCTAGTGCTCTGCCTCCCCTTTTAGGCAGCTTTGCTTTATAATACAAGGAGCTTGTTTTCCAGGCTGATGATGTTACCTCCTGCACTGATACGTGCAGCAAAAACAGAATATGGTTTGGAGCTGAACTGGCCTTCTATGGTATCTTGCATTGTGAACTACAGTTCTCCCTGCAGGTCTCTTGTGCCCAGTTCAGGGAGCCTCACACCAGCCTGCAGTCTGTCCCACAGCGCGTGGTGTCCCAGGAGCTGCACGGGTGGGTCTGTGCTGTGTGTGGCACTGGCTTCCACACCTGTGGGGCAGCAGTGGCAGCCTGTGGTGGAATCACCAGCTCTGCCCTGGAGGTCCAGAAAGCTGGAGCTCTGCTTCACACACAGGACTTAGCATTGCACGTCTGAGCTGCCATCTAGGTTATCTACTACAAAAATGTGTTTTGCAGTCTTGTATTGAGGAAGAGCAGTATTTTTTACTCTGTTCCTGAAACATCATTGGTGAGCAGTTGAGGGGAGGGGGATGCCAGGATGCAAATCCCTAAGCCAATCTCTTGTGTGTGCTGTGGCTCTTCTAACTGCAGTTGGAGGCAGGTGATGTAGGAGCCTCGCTCCCCTCAGCTTGGCAGAGTCAGCACTACACAAACAAGTCCTCTGCCCATCACCCCACTGCAGACTGTGGGGCTGTCAGCGTCAGGTGTCTGATCTTTTCCCAGCATCTCAGGTCAAGGATCAAAGGGATGATGGCTTTTGCACCAGGGACTCTGCAGCAAGGGACTGCCATGTGGGATCTTGCTGGTTTTCCGCGCTCACCGCCCAGACCAAAACCACTCCGTTGTCTCTGGAGGAGGCTGAACTCCCCTTGTCCTGCCATTAGGGGCCGGCCTTTCCCAGGCAGAGGAGCAGCCCTGTCACCCCCAGGAACAGCGTTGGGTCCTGCTCCAGTTCAGGATCCCAGTAGAGGCGTGGGTACCCGGGGACTCCCCACCCCCACCACACCCCTGCAGAGTGGCTCACGAGCTGCTCTTCCCATCCACCCTGGCAAGGACCACGACCCCCACTGATGGACTGAACCACAGGACCACAGTGGGGAGCGTGGCTCTGGCCATGGCAAGGCAGCAGCTGAGTCCAGGGCCTTCCAAACTGTTTCTACAAAAGTTAAGCAACTCTTTCCTGATTGTCCTGAGACACTGTTGCTTTAAAGTAAGAAGCAACCTTTTTTTTTTTTTCCCCCTCTTTGGTCACAGCTCTTTCCCGCCTGTGAGGAGCTTCATGCCATTGCCTGGCCCCAACAGGATCCTTTACCCCATGTCTGTGAGGAGCTGTATTGTGCTGTTCACCTTCCCTGTGTGGTGGCTCTAGTCCAGCTTTTTTTACTGAGTTTTTTCTTTCTTTGCTGCAAAAGGAAAAAAAAATATTGGGGAAAAAGGAGAAAGGCAGGGAAGAGGTCTCCAGTACACCTCAGAAAATAATCTCTCCGAACTAAATGCCTGAGGTGCCCAAGACATCTTGGGACGTGGAGAGAGGTCATGGTGAGGACAAGAGGAAAAGAAACTGCTACTGAGTCAGAGGAACTCTGGCCCAGTGTTCTTTCTTGCTGTGGCTGTGGGAAAAGAGTCTGTCCCATGGGTGGTGTCAGGGCAGGAGGACTGTGTGTGCTGGGTGGAGCAGACTTGGGTTTGCCCTTCTGGAAATGTCACCAGCCCTTTGTCACTTGGGAGTTACAGCAGTTGAGGCAAAGAAGCAGAAACATCGTCCATGAGGGAAGGTCCTGCAGTGCAGCCAGGCTTTTGGTGCCTGCCCAGAGCAAAGGGACGCTGGAAGCCTCTGCAGAGCCCCTTTGTGTTGGCCAGCATTGGTAGACCAGTGAGAGCTCATCTGGGATTTCACAGGGTTTTCAGCAAGAGTTGTCTCTGCTTGGAACTTCCCAGAACTGGCTGTGCTCAGGGCAGTGCAGGGGGATGCTCAGGAACCACTGCTGTGTGGGTCCCAGGGAAAAGGGATTCTCCTGCCCTTTACACACTCCACATCTTGCTTGGCCACCCTGTGTGCTCCTGAGCCCTCTCCTCACATTGCCTGGGCAGGGAGGGAAGTGTGTGAGAAAAATGGAAACCAGCACTATTCTGCTTTGCGCTTTGCTTGCTTTGCCATGAGGAAAGAGAGAACCAAATACTTTCTAGTTTCAAATGCAGCCAGTTTGCCTTTTTGGAAGGAGGTGGTGCAGGTCCTGTGCTGCCCAGGGAGCTGCCTGGGGCTTCCTGGCACCCTCGGGGGGCACTGCCTGCCCTCTTCACAGTGGGACTTCGAGGATGTCATGGTGCAGTGGAGCCAGCTGAGCCCTGCTGCTTAGCCTTGCTCTGTGCTGTGCCCAGACGAGCTGCAGCCCCTCCAGGATATTCAAGCACCTCAGCCAAATGATAAGCAGCAGAAGGTACTTCTTTAGGGCTCTCTAGGGGCAGGTGAGAAGCTCTGGGATGCTACCACAGGCTGCTATGCCATGCTGCGCCTGAAACACTGCCTGGTGGAGCAGGGACAGCTTCCAGCATCTTTCACCCTTGTCCTGCTGCAATGTGGTATGGGGGTCCCCCTTTCTCGCCACTGATGGCTTCCTTCCCTGGAATTGGGGCTTTGGGAGAGGTGTAGCCTCACAGCTGGATTCAAGTCCATCAGTCTCCTCTTGTGATTGTGCTGCTGTTTCCCTCTGCACTTGGACTTAGAAGCATGCCCAGTGAAATTGAAGCCAGCTGATCCACCCAGCAAGGCA
Organism: Coloeus monedula; assembly: GCF_965178545.1. NCBI lineage: Eukaryota > Metazoa > Chordata > Aves > Passeriformes > Corvidae > Coloeus > Coloeus monedula. The sequence continues at coordinate 13,937,968 of NC_138790.1, forward strand.
GGAGAAAGGGACAGTCCCCACTGTGGCTCGCTACTGGTGGCCACCATGCTTCCTGGTCATCCCTGGCTGCTAACTTTAGCACCACAAGCCATGGACCAGTGAGATGGAAACCCATCTGGCAGGTTGAGATGTCGTTAGTGCTCTATGTAGGGGTCTGACCCATCCCTCATGGTCTGCCATGTAAGGAAGAAAGAAATGGAAGACCGTGGTGTTTAAATGCCTTGGTCAATTCTCATCAAGCTCTGCTGCCTGGCACTGCCATCCCTCTGAATGAACTGCTGAGCTGGCACCTGCCTTGGGCAGTGGAAAATGCACAGCTCATGAATGGGGTGAGGATGGGGCCTGGGGCCACCAGACCCTGCCTGGTTTGCCTGCAGCAGCAAAAGGAACCTTTGCAGAGCTCCTGCTGATAAGAAGGGCCTGCATTCATATTTCCAAGGGCCTGAGCACATTGGTGAGTGGAAAGGCTCAGAAATCCAGACGCCAGACAATGGAAAGGCTGGAAACATAAAGGAAAGGAAATTCTTCTGCTGTATTGCCTTTCCTATGGCGATAAGATAACCTCAAGTGAAACAAAAGTCTCTGCTGCAGACGCTGGGGTGGGCGCCTCGGCGGCTTTCTAAAGCGCAGGAGGATGTCCGTGTGAGCCGGGATCCCCTGAGCTGGCAGGGCTGGCTGTCACAGGGATGGGTGTGCAGCGGGCACGGTGTTCTCAGTGCTTCACAACAAGCCTTGGAGCAACAGGTAGCCTGGCCTGCTCCTGCTCCATCCCATGGGACCATCTGCGTCCTTCATTTATACACTTGCAAGAGAAATCATAGAATAGTTTGGGTTGGTGGGACCTTCAATGACCATCTAGTCCAACACCTCTGCATTGTGCAGAGACATCTTCAACTAGATCAGGTTGTTCAGAGCTCCATCTAACCCCACCTTGAATGTTTCTTGGGATGAGGCAACTACCACCTTTCTGGGCAACCTGTTCTAGTGTTTCCTCTCATTGTAAAGAATTTCTACCTTATACCTAATCTAAATTAATGCATCACCCCTTGTCATATCACAACAGGCCTTGCTAAAACATTTGTCCTCATCTTTCTGGTAGATCCCTTTCAAGTACTGAAAGGCAAGTCTAAGGTCTGCCCCAAGCTGTCTCCTCTCCAGGTTGAACAGCCACAACTTTCTCAGCCTTTCCTCATAGGAGAGGTGCTCTAGTCCTCTAAGCATCTTTATGGCCTCCTCTGGACCTGCTCCCACTGGTCCATGTCCTTCTTATGTTGGGGACCCCATAGCTGGGCGCAGTACTGGAGGTGGGGTCTCACCAGAGCAGCGCAGAGGGGCAGAATCCACTCTCTCACCTGCTGTCCACTCTGCTTTGGATGTAGCCCAGAACATGTTTGGCTTTCTGAGCTGCCAGTGCACATTGCTGGCTCGTATCCAGCCTCCCATCCACCAGCACCCCCAAGTCCTTGGCAGAGCTGTTCTCAATCTGTTTTGTACTGCTATCAGGGGTTGCCTCAACCCAGGTGCAGGACCTTGCATTTGCCTTTGTTCAACTTCAGAAAGTTCCCATGGACCCACCTCTCAGGCTTGTACAGGTCCCTGTGGATGATATCCCATCCTTCGAGGCTGTCAGTTGCATCTCAGAGCTTGGTGTCTCGCTTTAAATCTTACTTTAAACACTTTGGAAGAGCTGAGGAAAATGAGGCCACAATATTTGCTAATGATACATTTCTATTGGGTGTATGAACATCCCAAAGCTGGCAGCAGGTGTTGAAAGCATTGCTGAGTGGCTGAGGGACAGAGTGAAATATGTGTTACATGTTATGTTTCAGAGTAGGGGAGACAGGGACAGAGTGGTGTCCATGTGGTCAGGGCTGGGAGCAGGATTAGGTGCTGCCAAAGAGGAGGCTGGTCATGGGAGCAGTGCTGTGTGGGAGCTGGTTGGGAAAGTGCTGGAAGAGAATCTGATGTGTGTACAGCACTGGGCACCCCCCAGTGCCCAGAGCTAAACGGGCCATGAGAAGAGGTGCAAGGGGCACAGGTGGATGGCCTCTCAGTAAGGATAGAGGTGAGCCTCTGCAGCAGTGTCCTCCCAAAGAGGGGATGTGATGGGGTGGGTACTATTGGGACAGCAAAGGAAAGGATGAGTGCATCTGCTGTGTCTCAGAGTAAGGGGACAGGGAGGCCTGAAATGAACCTGGCTAGAGCTGAATTCAGATTACAGCCTGCAGGGTCAGAGCAGGCCCAGATTAACTGCGGAAATCATTGTAGGCTATTTTGGGCAGCAAGACTGGGATGAATGATGAGAGGAGATCAGGGAGGCAGGCCAGGGCTGGCTCTTTGGCTCAGGAAGCCTCCAGGCTGTGGCACTGGGAGCGGCAGGGTGGGCTGCAGGAGGTCACCCTGTGCTGACCTGCTCTGCTCTGGCCCTGGAGGAATGTCCCAAGGGCTGCCTTGGTGTTCCATCATTACAGCTGTGCTTCAGAAAGCAATGGGATGGGTGCTGTGCTCGGCAAGCAGTGCCTGGTCCCTTCTTGTCCCAGGGTGGGAGCGACGACGGGGCACACTGGTGGGAAGGGACATTTCAGGGATCTGGCAAAGGGAGGAGCTGTGCAGGAGGGGCACACCACACACTCCTGTGGTTTGCAACTTTCCAGCAGCTGCGCTTGCCCTCTGCCCTGAGGTGCAGCAAGGGGAGATTAGTGGCATCAGCCCTTTCAGATGTTGTATTGAGTCTACCTGGGGTTTTCCCATTTGGTTTCACTCTGACAACCCAGCTCTTAAAAGCAGAGGGCTGAGTTGTAGGTATAGGGAGACATGCAGGAATCAGCAGCAGCCTTGCTGGGATGGCTGTGACACTTGCAGCACCTGTCAATCTCTCCCTTCATCCAGCCCTGGGAAGCAGGAGCCAGCAGCAGAGCAAAAAAGGGCACAAAGCACTAAAATACCAGGCAGGTGTTGTACAGAGTTTGCTGTAACTTCTGCCTACTCCCAGTAGCCCTCACTGTCTGCTGCTCCTGAGTAATTCAGGGAGCTGCCACTGGCATCAGCACCTCTGATGGAGATCACCCCACCAGCAAGCACAGCTGTGCTTAGGGGGATGAAGCAGTTCCCAATGCATTGCACAAGCAGTGAGCTTGGCTGCAGGCATCCATCATGGCCTCAGTGCTGTTCTCACCCTCCCAGGCAGGTGAACTGAGCAGGCTAGGCAGGGGTCCCCCGTGGGACATCATTGCAGGATCATGCTGGCTGTCCCACTGGCCATCACTGTCGCCCTTGGGTCTTCTGCCCTGTAGCTCACAGCAGATGTGAGCCAAGCACCTGCTGCTCCCTGCTCTGCTAGGGAACGTAGTTTGTGGACCCATTGAAGAGGTTTTTGGTCCTCATAACCCTGCTGGGGACAGTCTCCAGGTGGCCTTGCAGCAGCAAGGAGTGGAGACATCACAGGAGTGCCTTGCTCTCCTCCCTGCATGGACACTTTGCAGGCAGAGATGGGTTCATGGGTGGCTCTTAGATTTCCTGGTGAGATGACATCAGATCTTCAGGTGATGATCCTCTTTGTCCTGGGACTGGGAACAATGTCTCCTGTTGTAACAGGTATTTCAGGGACCAAGCCATCCCTGGGGTCAGGCTGAGCATTGTCCCAGGAGCAGGACGGCCACTGGCCATGCTGGATTCCCCGCGTGGTGACAGCACTAGGCCAAGTGCCTTTGAAGTGCCCTGCTGTGCTCTCTGCTCCGCTGTTGGACAGGATCTGAGCAGCCATTGTGCAAAGCAAAACAAACCCTTCCTATCTGTCCCAGGCTCAGAGCGCAGTTCTGCTTCCAGCTGTGAGGCTGCAGAGCCAGCACAGCCCTGCCAGAGATTGCTGATAACCATCTCCCCTTGCAAGAGAGTTCAAGTCCCTGCTCCATGCAGGTGATGTCACCTTATCAGCACTTGAAGGCTCCTGATAAAGGGATCAATCTGACTTTAGCTGAATCCCCACCTGCAAACACAATGTACTGGGTGCAGCCGAGGTGAGGGTGGCTGGGGCTTGTGTGCTCTCTTGCCTTTGGGAGGGTCATGGCTGCCCAGACTCTGCAGGGCACAGCCGGGGCTGGGAACAATAGTGGCCACTGGCGACCACAGGGCAGGTGATTACTGAAAATCATGTGCTTACCCCGGCTGCTGCAGAGGCAATTTGTCAAAGTCCCATTTTCCTTTCCCTGATAAGATAGGGCTTGAGGAATACAATAATGCTTTTCCGAGATACAATCGTGGCCCTTCTACCCAGCACACACGAAGGGGAAGCTAATTTTGGTCATGCCGGGCTGGCAGTGGGTGAGAGGAGGCTTCTGTCTGTGCTGGGGCCACAGGGACAGGGCAACTCTAAGCCCCGAGGACCAGGACAGCCTGCGGACAACAGGGTCACTGCCCCTGTGGGCTGGCACACTTCCTCCTCTCTGGAGCACTCCTGGAAGATGCTACAACTGCAGAAGGAGCTGTTGCTGCTGGCTCCATGATAGGGAGCTGGTATGATGTGGCTCAGTGCTGCAGCCCTGCCAACACCTGGTAAGCCTTGTCAAACACTGGGGCAGCCATGGGCAGCAGTGCTTCCCTTGCACATGCAGCTGCACCCTCACACTCTTTCCCCCGCCCCGCCCCATGCTTTGAACATTATCCCATCCTAAAGGCAGCAGCAGGACGCCAGGCCAGAGTTCACACCCTGGCCAAGGAAAGCTGCCCATTCCCAGCTGTCTGCTCTATGGCAAGCTGGCTGAGCATGGGCAGGAAAGTGTTCTTGGATGCCTGCAGCAAGCCAGTCCCTCCACAGGCAGCTCCAGTGCCACCACAGTCTCAAGGGGAAAGGAGTAAACGGCACTATTGACAAAGGCAGACCGTACACAATTCCCAGCCTCCCTGGGAGCCAGACCCTTTAAATAACATATACAATATTTGTAGGTGCTGGCTCTGGCTTTCCTTGGGAGGATAATGAGAAGCACACCCATCTGGCAGAGCTGACATTTCCATTTTGGCATGTTGCTTGGGATGCACTTTCTGCACAGTTTGAAATCTGAGCATAATCCTATCTTTGTGAACCACATTCACTAGTCTGATAATGTGACCCCAGAAAAGGTCAATGGAAAAGTTAATATAATTTATTGGCTGACTTAAAAAAAAATCTAATCATCTCTTTTTCCTTTTTCCTGACCCCCCACCCGCACCCAGTGCCCTGCTGACATTTTCCAGTCATTCCCAAAACAATGGCCAGGGTGGGAATGCTCTGAGCGGGTGCAGCTTTAGAGGAGGCTTTTCCTGAGGGGCTGCAGATGCATCTGCCTGTTCAACTCCCCCTCCCTGAGAGGTGTGTGGGGAGTGATGTGCTCAGCCAAGGTCATCAGCCTGGCCAGGGACACGGCTGGCACCAGGTCAGGTTTGGGCAGACCTTGTGGTTTTCGTGTTTGCTGGGTATCCTCTGCTCTGTGGGGTGACTGGAGCTCACCTGCTTTGCGATGTGAGGAAACACCCCTGTTGTTGATCATCTCTGCCAGTTTTGTAGCTGTGGAGAGTAGGGCAGGAGGATCCAGCCAGATTCCTGGCAGTCAGGCAGTCTTGGATGAAGCCATCAAGGGCCCCAAGAACCGTTTCCGCGGACACGGCGCACTGGGAGGTCTCCATCAGCACGTTCTGTGCTGTGCTGCCTCTAGGGAAGGATCCAAGAAGCCCCAGTGCAGTGCACAGGAGTGAGTTTCTTTGCACGGCTGTGTGTGCGAGGGAGACGTGCTGTCACACAAGCACTCCTCTTCCTTGCACCGTCCTCTCTTTGGGTTCCCCAGCCACCAAGAGCACCCTGCCGCACACTCAGCCCGGGGTGTCGGCAGAACCCCAAGAGCTGTGGGGAGCAATCAAGCAGCCAGGTGTTTGTCAGGGCATGATCTGTCCTGGGGAGGTAGACGCACTGGCTTGTTAGGGTGGAGCTGCAAAAGTAATGACAAGCTGCAAAAGTAATTAGCCCTTTCTTATTCTAAAACCTCACGGATAGAGAAGAAAGGACCCCAGAGGGCAAGGAATGGTGGAAAGGACCCAGCGGCTTCTCTTTCGGCATTAGCTGCTACTTCCAAGTCGTGGCTTTGGAGCTGCCACACTGCAGAGTCGAAGAGAGAGCATGGGGAAAACATCTTCTGGCGAGAGCTGGGGAAGGAAAAAGCACGGAACTGCCGATTACTGTCAGGCAGCAGCATTGCGAGGTCTGTCAGGGTGCTGCCACGGCTGAGCACGCAAACCCTGGCTCCTGTCAGCAAGTAACTATCCTTCCTGGCTTCTTCACAGCACTGCTCCAGGCCTGGCTCTTGCCGAGGAAAGCCTGGAGAGATGGAGGGAGCCTGAGCAGTATGGCTTGGAAAGCAGAGGGCAAAGGAAACACAGGTAACTTCTAAAGTCGGTATTTCAGAAAAGCAAAATGAGTCTGATGTGGTCTCACTTTGTGCTTTGTAAAGCTGGTTTGTGCACGGGGCTGGCCGTAGCCTGGGGGCTCCTGGGCTGTGCAGCTCTGCCTGCAGCCCACCCTGCCTGGCACTGTGGGGTGCTGCTGCCAACCAGCAAACCCAGTGTCCCCAATGCGAGGGTACTGGGCCACCACACTGTGAATGCTCCCCTGGTTTGCTTTTCAGTGTCTTGAAGGTGAGCCGATCTTCTCTAGCCCTTGCACAAGATGTTCTTTGTCCATCAGCACATTAAGCTCCTGCCCTGTTCCAGCTGGTGCCGGGCCATGTGGGCAGGGAGCACCAGTCCTGATGGCAGCAATGCCGCCAGTCTGCAGGGCGGATGGGGAGCCACCAGGACATCAGAGGGCATTGCAGAAGCAGTGTCTCAGATCATAATAAACTCATGGACTTTGCCCATTTAGTTGAAATAACAGAGATGAAAAAGTTACTGAGGATGATTGATGGTGGGTCAAATGACCAGACAGCATAACCCGCCTCATTCTCTGAGGCGCCATGCCAGGGAGAAGAGCTGCACACAGGCTTTGGTTCCTGTCCTCTCTGAAAGCAGAGCCTTTGGAGAGCACAAAGCAGAAGAAAGGCTTCCCAGCCCCTCTGCTTTGTTGTAACAGCACTGACTGCCAGTCTGCTGAGTGCTTTCCCAGGAGGTGCTGTGACAACAAGGTTGCAGAAGTCACTTCAGCAATAACTGCTTGATCTGCGCTGGACCATGCTAATATTGTGTCCAGTTTCCAGGTACAGCAGGGGTTATGAGTTGTTCCTTAAACTGGCAGGACAGGGGCATCTTGATATGGGATCTGTGATGAAGTCCTGGAGAAGCTGTGGATGCCGAATGCCCCTGTTCCTGCCCATGTTGCAGTTCCCAGTGGCTTGGCTGTAATAGAGAGATTGCTGTTTGGCTACCTGGTGGGAGGGTGTGCAAGGTATCTCCTCATCCTGGATTTCAGAGCACTTCAGCGCTCCTTAGTGCCATCAGAGATGGCCAGGACAGTGGCCTGTGTGGACCTCCAGCCTGGCCCAGAACAGCTGCAAGATCTGCTGCTTCTCTGCTAATGATGTTGAAGGACAGAAGGTGAAATCAAGGGTTTCATGTGCTATAGAAATCAAGTCCAGGGTTTGGAGGTTTCTTTTGTTTAGTCGGTAACTTTGCTGTGATAAATATGCCTCAGAAACTGGGAACCCAAACAGCAATAGTTCAAAGACATTTTTCCAGTGCCACACATCTAAAGCTGTTCATCACAGCACAGCTTTGTTAGGCGAAGTGTAACAGGGATTGTGTCCTCGCTTCCTGCCAAGGGTATAAGAGCAAGGCACTAATTCACAGACTTGAAGAATGTGACAGTGGTATTTCAGCAGCTCTAATGCTCTGCAGCCTGTGAAGGCTGCACAGTAACTGAAAGGAAGTATCTTTGTTTTTATTCACTTGGCTTTATTCCTAATTCACTCTTTGATGCCATCAGCCTGAGATAATAAGTTTCAGAGATATGCTTGAAATTAAGGAAATGAGTCTGATTAAGTCCTTTAAATGTACTTTGAGAGAGAAATGTACAACAATAGACATATTAAAGGTCCTAGTTTCAAGCAATTCTAATATGAAATCAAAACATCAAGCTGCTAGATGGTGAGATCCATTAGTGGTGTGTGTGCATTCTTCAGCTGGAGAGGATATCACCTTCTTCAGCTAGGAAAGTTGCCAGAGAGCTTGAATCTGTCCTCTGTGCTGGGTGGGCAGTGAGCAGCAGATTAATTTCACAGTAAAATACTTGGAGCTAAATAATAAAAAGCACAGACACTTGCCCTTTGCCTGTTGTATTCTTCTGGGTAGAAGTGATGGTTTCTCAAGAGTCTCTTATTCAAGGTTTGTATGTGGGGAGTTTTTAGCTTTGTTTAGATAGCTGCTTTATTTTTCTTAGCAGTCCTGGGGAAGTTTAGCTGTAAATAGGTTACCTAGTATGGGGTTTATGCTGTCCATTGGTGAGGGTGAAACTCCTGCTGTTAACTGGAACACAGTGGAGTCAGCAGCTTTGCAGGTACCTACTGAGTCCCCTTGGCAACTTCTCCCTGTGGCTGGGACAACTGCTACCACACTTAACCCTCTGTCATAGTGTGGCAGCTTTTGCTCTGCTGTTACCATCACCAGTGATGATGTGGTACCCGGGGATTTCAGCCCAGTCTGTAGGCTGGATGTGACAAACCCTGTGCAAGCCATCAGGAAACCGGTGTCCTTGGTGGACACAATCCCTCTGTGAGCTTTTGTGTGTGTGCTGCATGGCAGCTTTAAGAAATGATATGGTGGAGGTGCGAAAACAGATAAAGGCACTCAGATCCAGCTTCTCCTTAGGTATGACATGAGCTAGGCGAAGGCTGGCAGTCCTACTGACTGAAACACTTCTGCCTTACTTTAAAAAAAGAAGGGAGAGGGAAAGGACAAGTACCAACCAAGGATGTGCCAAGTAGCTCTACAGTGATTCCATTACAGCTTTGTGGCAGCAGGGAGCTAGGAGAGGAGCTTGGAAGGTAACTTCTGTGGAGGGAATAGTCTTCAAAGGACCTGAGAAGTAATGTGGAGACAGGTGTGACCTCCTTTACTGGTTCCCATGGCAGTCGTGGGGCTAGCAAGAGGAATGGGAAAGCACAGTATTATTTATTTCATCTACTATAAAAAGTGACTTTTTAAGATCTTGTTCAAGTAAATGGAGCAATGAATTCTCCTTTGCTCTGACTGCTGCTGAAGACATGCAACTTATTAGATATGCTGCTGTTGTAATGGAAATAACTAGCCAGCCTATTTTAAACCAAGAAGAACTGGAAGTCTGGGAAATGGGGGAAAAAGGATTGAGTGGCACAAGAGAAAAGAAACTTAATCTGTGACAATCTTGGGCACTTCATACAATTTCCTCTTAAAGCAGTTTCACAAGCTCATCTGGCACAGAAGTGATAAATTGTTCAACAACTCAGGCTTGCCGAAGTAGTTTAACGAGCTTTCAAAGGAAACTTTTAAAGACTTGCGGCTTTCAACTGCATGTGAATCATCTTGAAGAGTGAAACTGTAATTGCTAACCACCGTTTAATGGGTCACCATATACCTGTCTATGCTTTCATGAGCTCTGGCACTCTAGAACTAGAGTCAGATGTTGCCATGCAGATCCCATGGCTGTGTCCGAGAGCCCAGAGGGATACCACTGCTGTTGCCAACCTACTGAACTTGAAAATCAAAGCTGGCAGAGCCTGCAGGCAACTGAGGTCAGGGAAAACACATAAAGGTAGGAGGAGGAATGTCATGTCCACACACACAGCCAAGGCATGGAGCCTTGTCCTCTCTCAGCCCCTTTTCTTATGAGGCTCTTTTTGTTTGCCTAAGGATGTATGGGGATTAGAGAGATTGGGCTATGGGGATTTAATCCCCTATATAAAACCCTTGCCAGGAAAGTCAAACAAACAGGGCCAGAGGTGTCCCACAGGAGGCTCTACAGCTGTCCTCAGGGAGGACTTGTTGGTACAGGGCTAGCAGAGGTGTGCTTGCAGCATCTGGGACCACATGTGGCCAGCTGGCTGCTGGTACGCTGTGGAGGTGGGTCCCATAACCTCCTCTGAGCTAAGGCACATATTTATACAGCCCTACCAGAAAAGGCAGGGTGGAACACGCTAATATGTACACATTAAAGAGACTGAATAAATAAACAGTAAGTTTTGATTTATTTTCTCTGCTACTTGGATATCTTAGTTTTGGCACAAGATAGATTTCATACACAAATGTGGTCTCCAGATAGGTTCCTGTCCTGGCTGATTTAGAAACCATGCACAAAGGAGAAATACTTCACAACTGTTCTTAAAGCATAATGATATTTATGCTGTTTATTGCCAAAGCATATAAAATCCTTGGCCTCCTTCAGCTAGGTAATATACATCAGGTAACAATGCTGGTCTCTGCCCTGAAGGATTTACAGTTATAGATGAGAGATAACAGTGGGTACAGTCAGACTGGGAAAGCACATAAAATGTGATTAGTCAGTCTGAGACTCACTTAATGAGCATTGTTCAGATCATTTGTGCCTCACCTGGGAGAGAGAATAGGGTTTGGTGGGGCAAAGCTGGAAAACAGCAAATGCCCTTGACACTGGGGAAAAGGTTGTTGGAGGGAACAATTGAGAAATGTCATTTGTAAGAAATGCTCTGGTCACAGAAAGTTGTAAAGGACTTGTAAGTTTTCTTGTGGAACTTGTACCCAGTTCAGGTTCAGGTGGAACATACATAACTATGCAATCAACATAGTAATGGGAAGCCCGTTAAGAAAGGCTGCAGGACTTACCATTCTGTCTGTCCTCAAGCCCCAAGCTGCTTACCTCCTCCCACTGAGCAAAGTCTGGAGGAATTACGCAGGCTGTGAACGGCCGTAACATTTCCAGAAGCGCTGACAATGCTGGATTGTGTTCTCTGGCTCATTTCCTCCTGCTAACCAATCTCTCTAAGGTGAATTGACCAGAGAAAAATTGTTGTTTTTCTTGTAGTTTCTCTTGTAATTTATTTTCTTTTGTTTTTTTTTCTACCAGGTTAAACACCTGATGTTTTAAAAGCACTGAAGCTGTGATTTCTAGGTGTATACCTAGAAATAACTCATGATGCCCTGTGATCCATCCCTTCCCTAGGGAAGTTGCAGCCAGGAATGCTGCAGGAGAGCTGAGGTTGCCAGGCACTTCCAGCAGTACAAACCAGAGTGATGCCAAGAGAGCTGGAAAGCAGGGAGTGTGCCAACCACAAAATTAATCTCTGAGTTAATAAAAGCCTGCATGGTTTGAGGTTTGTGAAGCAATAAATGAGTTCAAATTTGCCAGCGACTGAAAAAGAAAAGCAATTAGGTGTTATGGGAAACCTTCTAATGGGGATAAAGATAATACATTAGAATATGCAATGGGTTAAAAAATGTGATGAGAAATTAATCTTTAATTGAAAATTACTAAAGGAATTTTGTGGAAGAACATAGAAATGTATGTATCAAAGCAAACCTTTTACCTCATTTTACTAACAGGGAATGACAGAATAAGAGCTTCTGTTTAATAGCACTAATAACTTCATAATATTTTTCCTCTGAGTCATATGGTAGGCTCTTTTTACCAGTCAATGCTTGATCCAAAAAGAAATCTCCTTGGCTTCTCCTCATCATAGTAATTTCTAGGTCTGTATGACCTAGAAAGCTATTTCTACTAAAGTGTTTTACCTCTTGTTTTCCAACACCCAGGCAGAAGGGTACCCGTTTCAATCTCCCCGCATTCCTACGACACTACTGGGGACACTGCTAGCAGTTTGCAAGGCTAAGAGGAGTTATGAGCAAAAGTGAGCCTGAGGAAATACTTCAGTGTGATCCAAATGGAAACTGGGGGAGTCCTTCATCATTGTGTTGTTAGGTGACTCAAATGCTCAAAATTTCAGTGGCATAAAAAGGAGGCTGTTCTGGTTTTAAAACAAAACATTTTGGTCAAAAGGGAAAAATAGGCAACAATAAAGACATATATAGATGGGAATTTGGCAAGCTGATAGCGATGGGTAGTTTAGCAGTTTGCAAAACGGGTAACTAGCTAGGGAAATCCAATGAAAATATATTGGCCAGTACCATTGATCACCATCCAGTGGCATTTCCTTGAGGCACAGAGAAAATCCTAGCAGTGATTTAGGCTGGATGTTGGACAACAATTGCAATTCAATGAAAAAAAAAAGCTGAAATTATTCAGTATTTTTTTCTGTTCTTTGTTTGGAAAATGGACAGAATGGTGTCACCATATTTAATTGGAGGTATGTTTGTCTTTCACATGTAACCAGAGTGAATGAAAACCACTGGTTAATACCCATCTTTAAAACTTTCATGCAAAAGTATTTTAAGAATTGCCTGAGAAGATCACCAAACCCTTAGGACTGATTTCTCAGTAATTACTGTATCACTGGATTTCCAGAGAATTAGGGGAAGTAACTGTTGAGTCATTACATAAAACCTAGTAACTGCTGTGTCTCAGGTAAGCAGGGACAGAAGCTTGGCCAGGCTGACACCAGCTTTTGGCAAGAGTGGGGAGGTGGTCAATGAGGTGTGCAGTCAACAGAGAATCAAACTGTGACAGTACTGGAGTTAGCACATTAACAGAAAATATGTGTTTCTAGGGTTTTTTTGAGTAGAGGAAGGCATCCATCTGATTTGAGTCACAGCAGCTCAGTATTATGCCTGATGTGTGGGTGGCTGCCAAAAGGGGCAGTTTTGTTTCTTTTTTTTTTCCTTCTCATTCCCTTAAACAGTGGTCACATGAGTGAATGAGCTCAACTCACCGGACCAACAGAAAACTATGTCTTTTCTTTCCATTACTGTCAGAATTTCCAGCTGGATTCCTGTGCTGTGCTGACTCACCCCAGAGCTGTGGGGTCACTGGAGCTGTCTGAGGAAGCCGAGAGTGCTGCTGGGGTGATGTGATGTTCTGCCAGATGGATGTAACCCCCGTTCAGTCACTGCTGGGGCTGCACGCAATGAGATGTAACATTCATCTGCAATCGAGAAGAACTACTGGAAAAAAATAGTACTGTGTGAAAATAAATATAGATCCTATTGTAGCTTAAAAATCCCCTAAACAATTTGCAGTGCTCTTCAAAATTGAGCAGACAGTTGACAGAAGCAGGGATGGGTTATTAAAAGCAGGTATAGATAGGACAATAGGGAAGACCCCTTGGCACTTCTGTCAGGCTGAGGGGAAGAGGAGCTGAGTGACCCACTGCGGGGATGGGGTGGTGTCCAACACCTGAGCTGGGGTCTGCGATGGAGCCCCTCAGTCGGTGCTGCCTCTGTGGCGGTGCCCCAGGGCATTCATGCCTTACAGGGTGATCCCCACCGTCTCTCACCACTACATAACATACCTAGTGGTCACATTGAGTAGATGTGCAGAGCTGCTCGTCTGGCACCTCTGCTGCTTGTCAGTCCTGCCATGGTGTTCACCCGTGCTGGATGGAGCCAAAGCCTCCAACAGCAGCTGTAAAGGTCTTGGCCTGGTGTTGCTCCCCCTCCCATGGCGATGGAGGAGCGGAGACACCGCTGGAAGGTAACGGGCAGAGCTGGACCTGACTCCACGGAGATGTCTGTCCTGCAGCTTTTAGGGGCAAGGACCGGCCCCCAGTGCCTGCAGGACAGCCCATGGGCAGCACACATGGCCGGGAGGACCCCCGGGAACCCCCGCTCCCACCCTGAGGTGGGGTCCTGCAGCTCAACACCCACTGCCATCCCGTCCCAAAGGGACCCCTAGTCCTGCCCTGCAGAGCCCCGCACATCCACGTCCCCACATCCATGTCCCCACAGCCATGTCCCCACATCCATGTCCCCACAGCCATGTCCCCCACATCCATGTCCTCACATCCATGTCCCCACATCCATGTCCCCACATCCATGTCCCCACAGCCATGTCCCCCACATCCATGTCCCCACATCCATGTCCCCCACATCCATGTCCCCATATCCATGTCCCCACATCCATGTCCCTACATCCATGTCCCCACAGCCATGTCCCCATATCCATGTCCCCATATCCATGTCCCCACAGCCGTGTCCCCACAGCCATGTCCCCATATCCATGTCCCCACAGCCGTGTCCTCACATCCATGTCTCCATATCCATGTCCTCCACATCCATGTCCCCACATCCATGTCCCCACAGCCGTGTCCTCACATCCATGTCCCCACATCCATGTCCCCACAGCCGTGTCCTCACATCCATGTCCCCATATCCATGTCCCCATATCCATGTCCCCACAGCCATGTCCCCACAGCCATGTCCCCACATCCATGTCCCCACAGCCGTGTCCTCACATCCATGTCCCCATATCCATGTCCCCATATCCATGTCCCCATATCCATGTCCCCACATCCATGTCCCCACAGCCGTGTCCTCACATCCATGTCCCCATATCCATGTCCCCCATATCCATGTCCTCACATCCATGTCCCCACATCCATGTCCCCACATCCATGTCCCCACAGCCGTGTCCTCACATCCATGTCCCCATATCCATGTCCCCATATCCATGTCCCCACATCCATGTCCCCACAGCCGTGTCCTCACATCCATGTCCCCATATCCATGTCCCCACAGCCGTGTCCTCACATCCATGTCCCCATATCCATGTCCCCATATCCATGTCCCCACATCCATGTCCCCCATATCCATGTCCCCACATCCATGTCCCCACAGCCGTGTCCTCACATCCATGTCCCCATATCCATGTCCCCACATCCATGTCCTCACATCCATGTCCCCATATCCATGTCCCCACATCCATGTCCCCACATCCATGTCCCCACATCCATGTCCTCACATCCATGTCCCCATATCCATGTCCCCATATCCATGTCCCCCACATCCATGTCCCCACAGCCGTGTCCTCACATCCATGTCCTCACATCCATGTCCCCATATCCATGTCCCCACATCCATGTCCCCACATCCATGTCCTCACATCCATGTCCCTCACATCCATGTCCCCACAGCCGTGTCCTCACGTGCTCCCCCGCCCCGCCCCCTCCGAAGCCCCGCCCCTCCGGCCCCGCCCCCCGGCCCCGCGCGACACCCGGCGCTTCCGGCGTGGGGCGGGGCTGGCGCGTGCCGCGCCGCCGTCACTTCCGCGCCCGCCCCGCCCAGCGCGGCCGGCGCGTGCAGCCGGTTGGCGGCGGATCCGCTCGCGCCTCGCGAGGCAGCCGCAGCCGCGCGCGCGGCGGGCGGGGTGGGGGGGGAGCGCCGGTCCCGCGCCGGTCCCGCGCCCGCCCCGCCGGCGATGGGGCTGCGCTGAGGCCGCCGGTGAGTGGGGCCGCGGGCACTGCACTGCACGGCCCGGCCCGGCAGGTGAGGGAGGGTCCGCGGGCCTCCAGCGGCGCTCGCAGTCTCCGCCGCCCCGGGCGCGGCGCGGCGCGGCCGCCCGCAGCGCCCTTCAGCCGCGCCGGCCGCTTCTCCACCCGCGACAGCCCCCGCGGGGCGGCCCGGCGCGGGCGCGGGGATCGTGGCGGGGCCGGTGCCGTGGAGCGGGTCCCGCGGCCGGGGCAGCGCCGCCGTCCGGGGAAGGGGCGCGCGTGGCCGGGGGCGCGGGCCGCCGGCGTGTCCCTGCCGCCGGCGTGTCCCTGCCGCCGGCGTGTCCCTGCCGCCGGCGTGTCCCTGCCGCCGGCGTGTCCCTGCCGCCGGCGTGTCCCTGCCGCCGGCGTGTCCCTGCCGCCGGCGTGTCCCTGCCGCCGGCGTGTCCCTGCCGCCGGCGTGTCCCTGCCGCCGGCGTGTCCCTGCCGCCGGCGTGTCCCTGCCGCCGGCGTGTCCCTGCCGCCGGTGTCCGGACACGTGCGGCGCTGGCCCAGCGGCCCGGCCGCCCCCCCGCGCTGCCCAGGGGCCGCCGCGGGCTCTCGGGGCACCCTCGGCAGCTCGGGCAGCTCTCCCGTGCCGCTTCCTCTGTCCTCTCAGCCCAGCCCCCAGTTCTGCCGGCGGTCCCGGCTACCGAACACCGCGCGTTCCTCTGCCTGGGCACACGTCAGCGTGTTCTGCAGTGGCGGGGTCGGTGGGGAATGCTGGTGATCGTGTACCAAAGAGAAACTTTCGAATCCCAAGACGAGGACTCAGTGCGTCTCATCCTTTATTCAGCACATGAGTCAGTGCGTTTTCCTGATGCTGACGAAGGTTATAGAGCACCTTCTATCAGCTGAGCTACGGAGATGGGGATCTCGCAATGTGAGCACCTCTGACAACCACTGCGTCATCCCTAAGAGGAGGCCTGTTTATGCTTGTTCAGGGATAAACAGCTACTAGGTGAATTAAACATTGAGAATTTAAACAGAATTGATACTTAAGGTGAAGAAAAACTTGAGTATCTACAGTATTGGCTCTGAAAGCTTGCTACTACCATCAGTGTTCTGGCTTGCCTGCTGGGATCAGTGTATCCCTGCAGGTGCTGTAGTTGGAAGATACTTTTGGAGCCCTTCAAGAAGCTGAGACAGCATTGCCTCCAGCAGTGGGAGATGGTTAACTCTAAACTGTTCTAACATGAGTGATGGTAGTTGTCTGGCCACGCTGTCTGACTGCTTTCTCTTCTGAGGTTGCTGAGTTTTGCACCAGCTTTAGAATTCATTAGTGTGTTTTCTTTGCTGTATGCAGTCACTGGAATTGTATGGTGTTTTCTTAGCAAGGGCAATCAAGATTATGTTCCATTTAGCCTATTCATTACTCTGTTTTTTTTGTCGTTTTTTTTTGTTGTTGTTGTAGGTGACTTGGCTGTTGTATGTATGAGATTTGTCCGCACACTGGCTCTTCAGACAGGTTAGCAATATTTTTCAGCCCTCAGTTCCATCATGTTTGAAAGAATTGCCACTTTTACCTTTTTTTAAAATTATATACAACACCGTTACATCCTGTAGAATATTGATTTTCTTGATGTTGTGGAGAAACGGCTTTTTTTGGCATTATTTAAATTTACTCTGTGGTAGAAGTGTGGTTCTCATAAACTTAATGTCCCTGTATCAGTGCCATGGGTGAAGCAGTGCATCTTTATTGCACATATACTGAGGAAATGTTTGTCTTGGTATTTGGCATGACACTGATGGCTGTGTACTACTGCTTTTGTTAGCTGCTTTTTCTTGTTGTTTAATTACAGTTCCACAAATTTTAAAGAAAATATGCTGTGCCAACTTGGAACTGTACAATTGACTTGGAAATCTATTGGTACTGATCTAACTCTCCTGACTTCTAAGAAGCATATCATTAACATGACTTAGTGAAACAAAAATGTCATCTATTGTTGGTGTACTCACCTGTGGGAAAGAACACTGGCTTTTGGCTACATGGAGTGTTCTAGTGTGAGCACCTAGGTCAGCTATGAAAAAGTGATGTGCTGCAAGGTTATCATTTTTTAAAGTGCTTCAGAAAATGAGTAAGGGAGATCTTTTTATTAACTTTGGTTTTGACCAAGGCTGACTGTTCATGACACAAGGAGGTATAAGCAGTGAAAGGGTCTGAGCAGTTCTGCAGACTCCAGCAGAGCTGCTGGACAGCAGCTGCTGCCTTCCCAAATACCTCCCAAGAGCAGTGGTGCTGTTCCAAGCTCTGTTTGGTATCTTCCAGTAGTGCTCTCTAGACTTTGAACTCGTTTTGCTCTCCCCCCTTACATTTTTTTGTTAGTTGTCTTCTAGAACATGCGTCTGTTCCTGTATTTCTTTTTCATTTCTTTCTAGTCTGGGGAGGACCTCATGGCATTGTTAGGCACTGATTCATCCATAACCTGGAGAGAGAGGGGTGAAAGGTCCCAGCTGCCTGGTCAGGAAGCTTGCAGTGTCTGCAATGGAGTGTGGGGGCTGCCTAGCAGGAAGGGAAGTTGCATCATGATGTGTGAGTGATTGAGAAACTTCATGATTCAGGCCTGTTCTGCTCCTGTGCCATGTGACAGGCATGGGTCGTCAGACAAGCTATTTTGCTGGGCTCCTAATAAATTATTCTGAAAAAGGAAATTTAAAAAAATTCTGTATTGACATGGAACCCTCAGATTATTTCTTCTCATTTGCCTTGAGGAGGTAGTATCCTACTGTTTTCTGTGTGGAGTATAAAACAGCCAACAAGACATTAATTTTCTGTGGGATGAAGACAAATTCCTTTTATTCTGTGAAAGTAAAATAACTTTTCATTGTTAAAGCCAGATCCAAGTGGATTGTCCAGGTTGTAGAGGAAATCTGCACTAGAACTGGGAACTGGCGTGGAAAGGTCAGGTTTTCATTAAGCATTTTGACCATTGCACCCTTGTTCCTTTTTCTGGAAACCTTCAGATAGCGTTTGCTTTATTTCTGTACACAACAGATATCTGCAACAGGGGATTACTTTGACTTAGCTTGTCCAAGGTCTGTTGTAGAAATTATTACTTCTGTTGTGATAAATGTCTCTGTTGAGTGTTGTGCTCAGGCATCTTTAACTGCAGACCAGGGAGCATGGTTGTAACACTTTTCTTATTTAATGTCTGTGTGGTATGAACCTGATGGTAGCTAGCATGGAGAGATGTTTCATTCCTTTATTGCCTTGTGAAACAAAGTCCTTTAGTTAAATCTTCTAAAACTCTTGAGTTCTGGAAATCAGAAATACAAGGTTTCCTTAGATTTAGTCAGTGCCCAAGCCTTATTAACATAACATGAAAATACGTGGTTCTGCCGTGTGTGTTCAGGCTCATCTTTTGAATGTCTTCAAGAATTGCCTTGGAGAACAGATCTTGTATTTAAGTGCATGTTTTTTGAGCAGGGATTACTGGTCTCCACAGCATGGCATCTACTATGGACAAACCTGCTTTGGGTCTGGAGTCATGCTGTTGTACAGATGAGTAGGTTTTGTGGACTTTCAGTGGTGAAAAATACCACAACATTTTGACTAGTGCTTGGATCTGGTTATGTTTAGCATGAGAGGGTTCATACAAGACAAATCCTAGCTCAAAAATCCTAATTTCACAATAAAACTTGGAAGAAAATGTTTTAAATAACTGTAATGCTAAAATGTTTCCCTTTCACTGTTACACAATGAGCTAAAAATAGTTTTCATTCATAAAAAAGCTGCTTCCTTTGTTAAATAATCTGCATAGGAGAGAACAAAAGTTCATTTTGTAGTAAACTGTAGTTGTATTATAGCTCCAAGTCTGACACCTTTATTCCTGATAGAAATAAGACTGTAAACTTTAAATTTTGGTGGCTGAAAAGCAGGCTTAAATACAAAAGGATGGGTGATTCACAGTCTCTGTTCAGGAGTTATGGATGTGATCTGCACAAAAAGCTGAAGTGCTGTGTCTTGCTGCTCCTTTTCTAAAATGTATCATTTCAGCACCATCTTCATGGAGCGCTGTGGCATGGATTGGGATTGGGAAGGATTCTCCCTGGCCATGAAATCTTGCTGCTTGCTCTGAAGTGGTGCAGTATCAATCACATTTGTAATCCTGTCAAACTTACCAGAATTAGCTGCATTTGCGTTCATTCTGTATTTTAATTTTTTCATTGTGTGTTTTTAATTTGAAAGAGTTTAGCCCTTTTTTTGGTTTGGTTCTGCTTTATTAGAATTGTGACATTGCATGGTTCATCTTAAAGCAGCTTTGGATGAGGATGTGGTAGTAGAACTGGTAGCAAGTCCATTACTTTTTAGTTGGATTGAGATTTTTTTATGTGGTATTTAAGATTAAAAGGTCATCCTTCAAAATCAAAATACCCAACTTTCTTTTTTGACCTTTAGCCAAGTTATATGGCAGTGATATTTTCAGTT
Organism: Coloeus monedula; assembly: GCF_965178545.1. NCBI lineage: Eukaryota > Metazoa > Chordata > Aves > Passeriformes > Corvidae > Coloeus > Coloeus monedula. The sequence goes on from NC_138790.1 coordinate 13,957,720, forward strand.
TAGAGGGTACGTGCAGCAACAAAAATGGCAGCTCCTTTAGATTTTATTCTAGCTAGAAGATGTCAAAATGGAAGGTGATAAATGGCAATGGCTGTGAAATCAGAGCTGATTCTTTTAAAGGATAGGCAGGTGACAGAACAGTGTAATGGGAAGGCTTTTGAGAGAGAGAGTAGTAAGAGCAGCTTATATTGCAAGCTTTTACTGACTTGGGATGAAAGAAGAAAATACATGTATAGTGTGAAAGTGAGTCACATTGTGAAGAACATGTGTAAAAGAGTGGTAGAGGCAGATATCACAAAGGCTGAAGTGCAAATGAAATGGCAAGTAGCAAGAGACATAAAAGCCAGCTACCTGTAAAAGCATGTTAGTAGTAGTAGTAGTAAGACTGGGAAGTGTCTCACTTGATTCATGGGGAGCACATGTATCTACAGAAGGTGCAGGACATCTGAAATGCTTAGGGCCTATTTTGCTTGTCTTCTTTCACAGTGTCATGCAGGTGCTTAATCTTACGAATATTTGTGACTATATTTGCACTACAGCGTACTTCCACTAGATGTTTGTGTCTACTAGCCCTGATAAGTTTAACTGTACCATTCTCAAAACAGCTCAAAAATATTATCTAGAACTGTGCGGAAGTACTAGAAGACTGGGAAAGGATGAGTCTTCAGACAGTTACAAGGGAAAAGAGCTGAGGAAGATGAGTTGCAGTCTGACAGTTCAGTTTGTCTCAGTTTTTTCCATCAGTTGAGATTAATAAGCAAACATTCTGTTTTCAAGTGCATGGAAGATACAGCAGCATGAACTGATTTGTGGGAAAAGTAATTGTGTCTGAAGTCTTAATACCTTTTTACTGCAGAGCAGAAGGCTCTGTGGCTGTAGCAGAGGCAGTGGAGGTTTTGTCTCCTGAATTAATTGATTGATTTAATAAGGTTTTCCTCATTTTAATGGCCTCATAAGTAAATGAAGGCATGATCTGGGGGTAGATGATCCTATCTGGAGAACTGTAATTAACAATCCAGTGTTAAAGTGAGAGGTTATCTTGAAGGATTCTGTCCTGGGTATGGTTGCCTTCAAGGAAAACATTAGTCAACTGGCTGATTAAATGTGCTTACTAAATTCTCAGGGACTGTGTGTTGGAGGACATGATGAGAGTTCAAAATAACCTGAAACATAGTGTGACATTCAATAGGGGCAAATGCAGAGTACTGCACTTAGGCAGAAATTACCAGCTGTGGAGATGCAGGGTGAGGAATAACTGGTTAGCTACTAGAAAAAGGACCTGGGGGTGTACTGGATCACAAGTTGAACATGAGTCAGTGTCATGCTGTTTGCAGAGAAGACAAATATCTTACTGGAAAGTTTAAACAGGAGTATTGTCTGAGAGATGTAAAGTTTTAATCCGTTGGCTTTGTTTGCTGTTGATGTACAGTCTGTGCAGACAGCATCTGTTTTGGGTGCCAAGATTCAAGAAGAATTTGGACCACTTGGAAGGAGTTCAGAGTAGAGAAAGTGAGTGATCAGAGTTCGAGGAAACAACTTCATAAATGTGGAAAAAATCCAAGTTATTTTGGCAAGAGATGAGGAGTTTAGGGGGAATGTAAGAGATTTCAAGTATTTAAAAGATTTGTAAGAAGGAAATGCTATTTTCAGTGACCATGATGGACAGGTTGAAATAGGATTAAGTTTCATCATGGAAAACACCAATTATACTTTTAACATTTCTCACAGTAGAAATAGTACTTTAAGATGTCTTTACTTGTGGCCATGAATAACAAGTTTGTGTGTTTAGAAGGACTGGTATATGGTTTAGGTTGGAGAATAGACAAACTCACTATTAATGTCCCTTTAATCTCATTTTATAGGATTCTAGTTTTAGTTGATGTCAAGTTTGAGCCAATGAGGGAGAAATACACAGGATTCTTTTTGTCAATCTCTTGGTAGTATCATGTGTGTTTAGAAGATCTTGTACAGATTCAAATGGTTAGAACTGTGGTGTTTGTATTGGTTTGGAAACATGGTGTACTGGATGTTACTTCCTTCTCTTGGATGCTGCCTCCTGCAAATGGAGCAAGTTTTCTTGTGCTGTCAGGATGTTCTAAACCTCCATGGTGGAGGTACTACATGGTCGCAATGTCTGTGCGAGTTAAGCCTAGCAGAGCACTGATGAGTTTCCATTCATTTTAGTAGTCTTAGTAGCTTTCAGATTACTCCTTTAGACTCAGGTGATAATCTTATAATATTTCTCATCCATAGTTACAAAGATCTGCCTTTGGCTTTGAAGATCTCTTTGCAGTTCCCCTACCGTGGTATATTCACCACTACAGGGAGCCTAAGTGAGGATGGACCCATTGCAAACTGGAAAGTCCAACTGCAAGTATAGCCATGCTATTTCATATATAATTATTTTTATGCACTGTTATAATTGCTTTTGATTGTCTGCAGTAGATTGCATGACAAAACAAAGGATCCAGCTATTCCTTCTATTTCAGCAATTGATTTGTAACATAACTGGAATGTGTGAAAACACTTCAATTAATCCTGTGCATTTCGCTGTCATACCACGCACGTCTCCAAATCATTGAAGAAAAGTACAGTTACCCTTATGAACTCTGCCCTTAAGATCTGCCATGGTGTTTCACGTCAACAATAGCAAGAGTTTATTTTCTGCTGGCTACATTTAATGCAGCAGTAGATAGCAGGAGCTGAAAGGTCGATGACAGGGGTAATGGTTGGCCTCCAATAGGGAGACTGTACAGTTAAGTTACACTACGAGCCTGACCTTACCTTTACCCCATAATAATATTTATTGAACTGTAGAACTTTTGTGTACAGGTTCATTTCCTGAAAAGTCCTATTACTGTTTGCTAGAAATTTTTTTTTCTCTGAGCAGAGGGATGATTTTTCTTACGTCTGTTTCTCAGTCAGGGGAACTATTTCTATCTTAGAGGTGTGGAGGGTTCTTAACATATCTGCAGTTGTCACTAAGTTGTGAAGGCTTGATCCAAAGCCCAGTGAATTCAAAGGGTTGTTCCACTGGCTTGAGTGGTCTTTGGCTGAGGGTGCTGCTGTCTGAAAGCGGTGCTTCTGTCACTAGAGCAGTACTCCTGATCTGCTGACAAGCCAGCAGAAAGTTCTTTTCAGACCAACTGGTAATTCAAACGGAAACATAAAAGGGCTGTCAAATGTGCAGTCTTGCAGAGTGCATTCTTTAGATTAACCCTATCTTCAGCTGGTCCATTTGGTGAGGACCTCAAAACCTTAAGTAGTGCTTTGAGAGAGGGTCTTGACATTACTTCCCTGCGTCATAGCCATGCTTTATTGCTAGGGTCAGCCTACTGGGCTGTAATACTGGCAGTATAGAAGATGTGTGTTGTGGTAAGGAGTGATGGTGTTGAGTCCAGTTCGGACAGCCAGACTTTAAATGCCAACAGTGTATGGATGAAACACAGCTTCTGCCTGTTCGTTGCAGTTGTACTGCTGTGATGGCTTTCTACTGCTTGGGTGAGATTAACCTGTGGTGAAGGACATGTGTCTGGAGCAGAGGCACATGTAGTGTGTCTGGGTGAACTGAAGCACTTGGAAAACTGTTGTTGCGTTTCAGTGTTGGTTGAAAGTCTGCTTGTGCTCCTAACTTCTTAATTTTCCTTAGTTCATCTGCAAATTTTAATTTTTGTTAGTAATATAGGTTGCTGGTTTTTATAACTTTGTCTTCTCCAGCAGAAATAACTTTAGTAATGAACAGGCAAAAATGTAGGAGCACACAAATTTCACCATGCAAGTTGCATGCCTTTTGTAGGGCAAGAGCACAATGAAAAATTGCTTACGGTCTTGTCAGCCTGACAGAGTCCTTACTCAGTAGTGTGCAGATGGAGGTGTCCTTATAGAACTCTTCCTTCTGCCACCCTTTCCATTATCCAGCAAAATCCCTTCCCCAGAGAGACAGGTTTTTTCAGTAGGAAGACTGTTGGCATAATTGCATTCTGAGCATGTATTGTGTAGGATTTTTATGCCTTAAGATGGTACTGGTATGCTGCTAGCATTTGTAATCCCAGTTCTTAGCCCATGCTCATTTCAGTAGTGACTATCTGCTGTGTTAACTAGCAGCTGTCTCTTTGCTGGAGATGCTGTTCCACATAAGTCCATTTCTGGAACAGGTCATAGGAGTCTGGCTCTGGTTTCAGTGCAAGGTGTTTTGAATTAGTGTAGTCTGCACCTTGCATTTAAAACAAATGTATATTCTCAGTTTCCTGCTTGCTGTCATCCTCTGCTGGCATAATGTCTGTGAAGAAACAGTATCTTAAATGCCATAATTGTCTGTTGTAGTTGAAGCGTGATAACACTTGTATGTAACACGGATGGGTGTGGTGGAAGAGCTCACACAGCCTATAGTCAAACAGTAGTGCTGGTTGATGAGGTACTGGCAAAAGAAGAATGCATTGGGTTGAGAATATTTTAGTGTGCACCCTAAGAAAATAACTTTTTGTTGGCCTAGCTTAATGGAAGTAGTTCACCTTTTGTAAAGCTCACTGTTCTTGGAGACTTGTAATTTTTGGTAGTGCAGACATTGAGCTATACCCAGGCACTTGAGTTTGCTAAGCTTGTGAGGCAGTATTTTGTGGTGAATCATCTGCATGGTGTTTTGCTCTATCCTCCCATCTTACCTATGTTAGTTTCCTGAAGAATGTGTTTTATATCTCTGCATCCCTCTATCAGTGAACAGCCTGGATCTTTGGATACTAATTTTGATTTTAGCTGGGTTAGTGTTTTTTAATTTTGAAAGTGTGGGAGTATATACAGCTATGAAAAAGGGCTTGGTACCTATAATATCAACCTGAATGATAGTAAAATTACAGTGACTTGTGCTTGATTCTTTTCTTAATTTCCCATAGAAGTAAGGTAATGTTCAGAGCTTCAGTCTTTTTCAAAGCATTTTTTATTATTTTGCTTATATTCAGATTAAGTAGTTGTTTGGCAGTTGCCTTTTCCGAATGCTGTAGCCAAGGAGAAACCGAAGTGCACGTTCATAAAGTTAATAGGTTGAGGGTCAAAATAAGGGAAAAATGAATCCTTCTCTATGAACTCAGGAGTTCTGTGTATAATGTTGGCAGGCTTAAAATGTGCCACAAAATAATTTAAAAAACCCCAGGAAAAGTCCAGTTAGTTCTAAATAAGTTGATAGGGTATTTGGCTCATGAAGCTCTTGAACTAAAAGTCCCTGGGACTGGAGATTGTGCACTGGGGAGCATCATTACGTGACTCTCTCTGTGCTGTCTCCTTGACGGCAGGGGAAATGCACGTTTTATCTGACCTTTCTGGCCTATTGTTTTGTTGCTCTATTAGCCTTCAGCCCAGCTTTCTGTTCTTCTGTGGCTTTGATACAAAGGGTATGGAGTTAAAGCCACTTGGGCATTTAATGTAAGTGGCAAGTCCTCAGTGGTGCTTTAGGAAGCTGACCTCTGTTTTCACCTAACATTTATGAAAAAGCAAGGCTGAAGGGGGAAAGCTGAGTCGAGCATCTGGATTAGAGCTATCTGGGAAGAGGCTACTTCAGAATATTTGGCTAGACAGTGATGATATTTCAGTTAGTGAGGTCAATGCTTGAGGAAAAAGCACTCCTTGATACACTTCATGTACCTGAAACATTTCAGTCTTGCTTTTAAGGAAACTAACTTTCCTCCTCCAGGAAGAGAAGATGGATACAGTTACACCTCTTAGTACTGTTACAAAAAATTTTATAGGCTAGGAGAGAGAGAAAAAAGTTCTGAAAAAGGTATTTCAAACAGATAAAAATGTTGCTCTAGACAAGATATGTTAAGGCAGAATTTTTCCTTTAAGGTAAGCGTGCAGGATAAAAGTTAACTATAAATGGACTGATAAGTAAAAGCTATTACTTATGGGAGAAGCAAGTCTCAAGACCTTTACTGATGGTCATTAGGACTGAGAACATTGCAGCAGTTGAAGGGATATTCCTTGTCAAATTTCTGCAGTCTGTTTCCGTTATACAGGAGATGTCTCCCACTGCTGATGCTGTAGAAGTCATTCCCAAGGGGCACAGAAGCACTGCACAGTGTCATTTAAATTGAGCTATTTAAGGTAGTGATGAAATGTAGTAGAATGCGGGGAGTTATTTGAAATTCATGGATTGTAGAAGTCCTTCTCTGAAATATAACTGTTTATTAAATCTCTAAAGCTCTTCTGGATTTGTAGGACTGGTCTGAATGACTGGGACGGAGTAGCTAGATGGATGTGGGACAAGCTTTACATTACAGGCATGGAAGCATAGAGTTAAATGTTACAGTCCTGTATGTCTGTTCTGTTCTTGACTTTGTCAAACTTCTTTTCCTGGAAACAGGGAGCGCAAGTTTTCCCCCTTGGTTTTCTCATCTTGCCTCATATGGTAGTTCTGAGAGTAAATTAATCATCTTCAGGAGCTAAGCTGTGAGGTCCCATAAATTCCTGTGCATAAGAAAATTGTCCTCTACAGCAGTCCAGTCTCGGAATGGAACTTTTTTGCAGATTTTTCTGGGAATTATTTCAGTTACTTTGAGATCAAGACAAATAAATTGTCATATGTGCCATCTTAAATTGAATATCATTCTTTTACACAGTCTTTTAACTTGAATATTTGGTGTTGTTATATGATATTTAGATATTAGAGTTTTAGCAATTCCTGTCTTGCACAGTATTTCTATTGACTGACGAGTTGTTTGCACACAAGAGCTCTTTCCTTGAAGTGTTTCTGGTCTAAGTAAAGTGAGTGTGCCACATACTTCAGACTTTGTCAATTTATTGACTACTTCAAAAAATAGTACTTTCAGTAAGCATTAGAAACCCCAGGTTTAATATATAGATTCTCTTACAGAATACATTTTTAGAAATGAGTACAATTTGATGCTATTTCTATTATTCTGGAATATACTCTTGTGTTGTGTACGTTTAGTAGTTATATAGTTGAACTTAAGACTCCCTTAGTTTTACATTTTGACTTCAGGAAACGGAAGAAATACTGCTGCTTTGTCTGAGCATGCTTGGCTGAAAGCAGTGAAAGGTACTAAGTCATAATTAGGCTGGGAAAGGAAGACGTGAAAGCCAGTTGCTTGCTTACAGTGAGTATGACTGCTGTAGTCATAGCTGTATGCCACTATATGTGCTTCTGAGGAAACAAAAGTTAAATGTCTAAACTTTGGAGGAAAGTTCATCTCTTGTGATTAGTCTGGTTGTGCTTGATGATCTCCTTGCAGATGAAGAGAAATTTAATTCAAATGTTCTTATGTTAACCTCAAAAGTATTTTCCAAGAATATAAGAGGAAGAGGAAAAAAAGTCATTGCCTCCTTTTATTGAGCATCCATACTACAAAAGCAAATATATCCCAGGAAGCAGATACTCTACATCGCACAATAAGGCGGCAGCCACACAGGAAAGGTTGGGCTCTTGGCACGGCCCCTAAGGGGAAATGCTTCCTTGAAAGGACCCATTGTTGCTGGGTCCAGGTCTTCAGACTCCCAGTTCTCCTCTAGAGTGGCTGCGGGTCTCTTGGTGCTGGGATGGGGCATCTTTGCCATCCCCATTATCTGACCATAATAGTCTTGGTTATTTAATCACATAGAAGGGCTGAGTAAAGTTCACGCCTCGTGTGAGAAAGGAACGTTTCTTTGGAAACAGCTTCAGTGCTCAGCTATTGAGAACTCACGCTGGGTGTAATGGCGCCATGCCTTACCCAAGGTATTTGGAACAGTTTAACTTTCTCTTCCAAGAACAAACAAAACACAGTCTGTGAATTCTAACCCAAATGTCTGGTATACTCTTCCAAGAGAGAAAAGAGCTAACAAGCGTCCAAAATAAATGTATGCTTTGTTGGATTCCCTGACTATGGGACGTGTCTTCTTTCCCTCATGGCAGCTAGGTAAGAGATCCAGAGCTGAAAGGAAACAGGTAAAGACTGCTTCTGTGAGCCTGAGAGTAAGAACAAGCTTTGGTTGATTGTGATTTTTGGTGCTTGGTTTTTCAGTTTAAAATTTTCATTAATGTGAATAGCTGCTGCTTGAAGTAAGATAAATGAGATGCTGAGGTTGGGTGGTAAAATGGTTAACTAAATGTCCTTGAGATGACCAACAGCTTTCCTAAATTCTCTTCCAACCTATCTTCAACCTCTGCATTGCTGCTACATTGATAACAAATTTCTAAGTGGTCTGAAAATAATGATCTGAAGACCGGTTAGAAAGTAAGTTTTGAGTGTAGTATTGGCTATAGTACTTTGTTATCATGATGAATTGACATACTGAGTTTATTGTTAGATGTAGAATTATCTTTCCTTAATGTAGTCTGTACTCTACTGTAAACATTGCAATTGCTATTACAGCCTGCAAAAAGTATACTTTACAAAGAATACACTCTACAAATGTAAATACAATTTTGGTTTGGTGATTGTTGGATACAATGGTCTTCCTTAAGCCTAAACACAGAAACAAAAGCTTGTATTATAACAGAAAGCCTAAGATGGGAAGTGATAAAATAGGTATTGAGTGGAGGGCTTTGTTAAAATTTAGCTCGTGTACTTGTAAAATTTCCATGTATTCATTAAACTATTATGTCATTCTTATTGTTAGAGCTTGGTTAGTTGACTAAAGTGTTAAGCTTTGTTTGTAGTACAAATTATACCCTTAACTCCTTTCAAAATATAGTTGAAGGATTTTTGATCTTCCATAGTTATTTTAGTTTGTATGTCTTACCCAAGCATCTGTTGCACATTATGTGGATAACTTTGTATTTAAGGGTTCAGCTGGAAGTTACTGGAGAGCCATAAACTGCATCAGTTCCCATATTTGTAAGGTGCATTTCTCAGGATGAGGGTGCCTCTCAAGTAGAGTATTTCTTCTGTTTGTAAACCACATGCTTATAAAAATACAGATATGTTCAAATAATACTGAAAGCTTTACAGGTGCATTTAAACTATGTGTGTAAGCTCACGGTAGTGCATGTTGAAGTAAAAGTCATAACCTTTATGGTCACAAAAGTGTGATAGCCCCAGGCCTTTGACTAAGTGGTGTATCACCTGTAAAGGGATCTGTTTGAGTTTCAGGGCGGTCTTTGACATGGGTTTTATGTTTTGGGGACAGGCAAAGAGGCTCTCACATGTGGTATCAGGTTTGCTTGGTGGTGTGAGACATCTCTAGCGTTGTGCTGCAGCTCAGACATATGGATCCTTCCAAGTCCAGTAGCAAAATCCACCTGGCACACACCATGGTGTCCTGGGTACCTGCAACAGTGGTACATACCAGAGAAGCAAAAAATGTGGAGTGGAGGCATACTTGTATACAGAATCTCCTTGGAGACTGAGAAACCAAAAAGAACAACATGGAAACTCTTTCCTTTGTGGAGGTAGAGAGACTAATGATGAATCCTGATTACAGACTGTTTGGTGACAAGATGTCATAAGGTGCATTTTAGCAGGACTTTATTATAGCTGTTTAAATAGATTTCAAGATTTTTAATTGCAAGTGTATTAAATGGTCCTTTTTTCATTCTGAGTGGCTGCAAATTCTGCCCATCTGTTTCAAAAGCTGCCAGTGGAGAAATTTTAGGAAATAATACATTATTTTTATAGATGCTAAAAAAAGTAAAGGAGAATGACTGGAACGTAAATATAGAACTTATGTCCAAGACACTGTGGGTGGAAATTTTGGTGCCATCCCTTGCAGTGTTGTGTTCAAATTTGCTTTTTTGGTGATTGATTTTTAGCGTGTGCAATGTTATGAAATACATTTTGAGAAGAATGTGCTTGTAAATATTTTTTTCCTGATCCTTACATTTCCTTAACCTTGTGCCCTTGTCCATTTATTTATTTTTACAGCATGTTTTAATTGAAATTCGTGTTTTAGGTTCAGCTTTTCAGGTATTGTATGTGGAACTCATTGGCAGTCGGCATGGGCAGGAGCTGCAGACTCAAGTAGTAATAGCTGATAAGACTTTTCCTTCTATTTTTATAGCTCCATTTAAAAGTGTGCTTTTTCTGAATCATAGTCTCCTAAGCTATACCTAGAACTTCTTTCCTTGCCTGCTGGCAGTTCTGACATGAGGATAAATATTGCAGATGCATTGAAAGCAGATGTATCGAATGCAACCTTGCATGGCCAGTGCTGCCAAATGTTGTACAGACCAAGAGGTCTCTTTAGCACAATGGCAGAGGAGGTCTTGGGTCAAGAACAGGTTTTTTCAGTGTGCCTAGAAATGTTTTCATGGCCCATGGAAAAGAAGTTCTAAATCTTCTGGAATAATTTTGAAGAAGCATTTTCATTGTTTTTTACTGCTGGTATTTAGGTAAGAGGTACTTTGTTTTTTATGCTGATAGGCATATTATAGCATTTGAATTTCGAAATACATTTAATATTCAGAGCATCTTGGCATTTGGCCTGAGGTATGTATGAGTGCAGAACTGTCTCCTTGGATGTGCCAAATGGTCTTGTGCAACACCTGATGCACAGCCCTTGTAAGGTGATGTAGAAAGGCGGCTTCTATGTCAGGGCAAAAGAATACACTTTTGATCATTCTGTCAGTCACTTAGGAAAATGAACTGCCATCCTCTTCTGCTAATGGTCAGCTATCACCCAGGCTGAGTTTTCATCTTTCCTAAGAATTCGGATGTATTTCAGATGGAATATTTTCTTAGAAGATACATTCATTCCTCTTCCTGGCCTGTTATGGCTCTTCCAGTTTGAGTATTTCTTCAGTTTTAATTTCATTACTGCCATTATGGCAGAGATCGAGCATTAGCTGATGTTTTGTGTATGTGAAGCAATTCTTTTACCTCCATTTTATGCCCATTGCATGAATCAAAGAAAACTTTATTACTATAATGTTTGGAAAAAAGGGACTGTTTGGTAACTGATCTCAGTGTGTGGGAATCTCATGGTACTGTAACAAGAATAAGTGGTTACTCTAGTGGTTTACCCTAGTGGTAAACATTGCCTTTGTAAGGTCTTTTCCCTTGTAGGGTTGATTGCTTCTTGGGGTAAATTGTTGAAAGTATAGCTCTAAAGTGCAGAAATTTTGAATTTCTGAGTGACCTAAATAATGTTTGGCTTCCCACTTGGAAAAAAACCCCCTTTTTTTCCTGTGTTTTGGCAGCTAGTTGGGATACAGTTGAAGATGATGACTTTCAAGGTGTTTTTTATTCAGAAATATGAAAAGCTTTTAATGACATTGAACTATTTAGAAACTTAATTTTTAACCACAGAGGTGTAAGATGTCTCTTATTGGAGGATGCAGTTGTTGTAAATAAGTTCTGGAAGAGGAGTTTTAGTGCTTTAGTAGCCTGTTTGGACCCAGAAGAGTCACTTGCTAGGACAATATCTCAGATGTAAGGAATAGGAATTGTGTTTGATTGTTTTCTAGACAGGTCAGTCAGGTTTTTTTTTTCTTAATTTTCTTTCTGTATTAGTTTACTTTGATTTATTTACTGAGAGTGATTGCATAGGGTGCTGAGGAAGATTGACTCTTTGCACAGAGGTGAATTTGAAGTTTGGCCTCTCTCATGTGTGTGTCTTGCTTTTTCTGTCTGCCTTGTTACATCTCTTCATTTGCCTTTAGTGTTCTTGTCAAAGCAGAGCTGGTTGAGGCTTGTCTTGTACAGAAAAGTACCTTGTTTCTGTGATGTTCAGGTAGTGACAAAGTTCACTTTTAGCTTTGTAGCACTCAGTCTGTAAAGGTCGTCTGATTTGGTGTGTGTGATCACTTCATTATGTACTGCGATAAACTGCAAAATGCTGAGTGAGAAATGTGCGCGTTTCTGACCTGCTGCCTGGAGCTCCTCAATGTGGATGTTGTTGTCTTCTCTCGCAACTGCTGTAAATACAAGGAAGGGTTTGGTCAGAAGCATAGATGCTTTTAGCTGAGCAGATAGTATCAGGGCTTGTGCATAGCCCTGCAAGTGTCTGCAGGCTCCTGGGGAGGCATTTGTCGTTTGAATAGAAGGAGCTGGACCGGGTGGCTGATGCCTGGAAGCGCAGCCTCCGCGCCAGCCCGGCCACAGTCCTGCAATTGTTCAGCCACACTGGAGGGAAGAGGGAAAAAAAAAGCAACATTCCGAGCAGTGCCAAATTTTCTTTGATATGTTAATCTTTTGATAACAGTTTGAAAAGCCCTTGGAGACTTTTTTTAGATTTTAGACAAAATAGTTCATTTGTCAGGACTTCCCTTGTAGATAGGGTCTCTGTTATTAAGAACTGCCTCGCTAACTCATGGTAACAAAAGCAAGTGCAGAGGACAGCTGCTGGACTGCTTGTTGGTAAGAGAAACTATTAGTTATCACAGGACTTTTTACAAATATCTGAAAAGAAGAAAGTAGGGAGCGTTTAAGATACAAATGTGTGAGTTTAGTCATGCATTTTAAGCAGACAGATGACAAGAGCATAAGAAAAAGTAATAGATAATTTTTATGTGTATCCATACATGGATTTTATTAAAGACTTGATCTTTAAAAATTACATTTTAATTTGAGAAATTTGGGGTTTAAATTACCCAGTGATTGCAGGAGATATCAAAAGTTTCTTCTTTTGTAGTTGTAATTTGTCCATACTTTAAAGATTTTTCTCTTGAAGCTATGAAACTTCCACTTATGTTGAAAAGCTGGAAGAATAAATAGAGGGCAACAATGTGTGTATGAATTAGTTTTTAAGGATTGTGGAATTGGGACAAATGTTGAGGACAACGAGGGAAGATTGTCTTTGCTTCCCACCCCCCAAATCAAACTCTAAGGGTAAAATGTGCACTGAAATAGTTTGCTGATGATGCCAGCTGTTTGAAAACTGACTTGAGGTAAGCCAGTAAGTAGTCCTTCGAAAGTGTGGCTTGCAGAACTCTTCAGGTGTACTGATGGAGACTTGCTCTGGTGCTTTGAGAACAATTTCCTTAATGAATATGCCATGAGTTCACTTGCACCTTTTATGCTGTTGATACAAATGTTTGTTACTTACAAATATTTTGGTACAGTTGCTTGCTATCCTGGTTGTTTAGTCAGGATAGATGAACAAATGCAGAGTGGTGCAGTAATTGAGAAAAGGTGCAGCATTGTCTTCACTGTGAGGGATGCATATAGTTTTAAGCTCTGTACTCTGCTGTAATTTCTTCAGTGATCCCATTTGTGATTTATTTTAGCTCCAAAATAGTATCAACTTAAGTCTGAAGCTGCAGGTGCTGTCCTGCTCACAGCTGCATACTCTTCAGGACAGTAACAAATTGGAAATGCTGTTCAAATGCTATTTTATTTTGATATACTGTATTTTGCAAAGTTGCAGATTTACTGTTTAAGCTTGTGACTCAAATGTATGCTCTTAGAAGTACTTACAGTTCAGACACTGTTCAGCTGATCTCTAGACCATTTGTTAAATTTATACCTACATTGTTATAAAATGTTGCAAGTGATTTCATTCTCTTAATCTCAGTGGCAAACAGCATTTTCTTTTACAGACCTTTTGGTATTTCTGACTTCTCTGACTTTAGAATATGCTTAGCTGTACAATAGCAACTCAGTAAGTAAAAATTATGAGTGTAATGATAGTAACTTTCACCATTTCCATTGGTTAAAAGTTCTTTCCTTAAAAGGTTCCTATTCTCAGTTTGTTAAAGGGGGAGAGGATTTCTCTAGCTATTCAATCCAGGGAACTTGGCCTGGGGAGAGGCTGAGTGGTGGCTTGTAATGTGCATCAGAGGCACATTATATTTGGATATTCCCATGTTCATATTGCTTATTGCAAGTGGATTTCAACCTCACTTCGAGTACTAGTAAAATGTCATACTCTCTCATAGTCTGAAAAGTCCAAGGTTTATATTTAAATCTTTAATTAAAAAGTTAAAGTAGATAAATGTTTAATTCCCCATCATATTATAGAAGGAAGGAAGTAAAACTCAAATGCAGATTGTTAAAGTCTCTTCTGTATTGGTAAGGTTTTTTCAGTCTGACCCAGCAGCCTGAAGTCACTCAAGGAGGCAGCCCTGGGGAGTCCATGTGGTGGTGTTCAACCCCAACTTTCAGCAGGGCAATGGGAGACAAACCCAAAGCAGTTAAGCATTTGAGCTTTTGATGATAAGCTTGGGCTGATGGTGTGCCAGAAGGGATAAGACTGGAGAAAGAGTGCAGTTCTTTGCTGTGGAATAAGAATAATTTCCGTGACCCATTAACAAAGAAACTATCTCTATAATGCTTTTTAAGTTTAGAGATTTGAATTTGAGTTTAATATGGAAAATTACCAGCAGCATGTGCCATGTTGAGAATGTGTGTTAGTTGAAGGTTGTTCAGTAAATGAGTCTGTATGAAATAATGCAGATGGAGCTAATGATGTGAGTCAGAAATAGCCTCCTAATTCTCCTCATGTATTCCCTGTCTGATTCTACCCAGCTGTTCAAAGAGTTTACTGAATCACAGGCATTATTGCTAGTGCTGAGATTTCCTTTCGTACTTCTTCAGACCCACAACTTGATGTTCCTTCCTGGCAGCGGAACAACCCTAAAAGAAGGCAATTGCACTTCTCTCTCAAACTGTCATGATGTTCCATAAGGTCCCTGTGCTGACATATTGGCCATATTGAAATCTTAGTTGAGATCCATTGATCTGGAAGCTATTTGCATTTATTTTTCTGCCTGGTGCTTTCCTGTATCAAGTTCCTGCTTGATATGTCCATCAAGGTTGGAGAGTTGCCTGCAGGCACCCTTTTTGATGTTACTGTACATTATAGTGGGGAAGTGTGTGTTTGTTTAAGCGCAGACTAGTTCAAGTATGATTAAGCTAATAATTCTTTCCTGGAGCTGTGAACTCTATTAGAAGTATAATTCTGTAAATACACAGAACTTTGTCTGGCTGCATGGCTTCTTGATTGAAAATGTGATCTGTATGGTGTATATAAAGTTGTTTGATGTGATTAATTGAAAGCTTGTCCTCAGGAGCTTTCTTAGCAATCCTGTGTAGATTTAGGACAGATTTTAACTGGTTTTATATATTATCTCTATCTTTCCCAGAATAGAAAGCTTCTCAGTTAAGAAAAGTGGCAATTTAAACAAAAGTGTGGTTTAGAACTTTAATGATTTGTGTGGCTTAATTTCCAAATAAATCTGCAGTAAAATTATAGTATAGCAATAGAAAATTTTCAGCTTAACAAGGGAAGGGAAGTGTGACCTGGTGCTCCAATCAAAGGAGGCAGTTGTTGCCAAGTTAGCTTCTTTCCATTCAGAACAAAAGGCAAACTGTATCAAGCACTTAATTTATGAAGTACTGAGCTTCTTCTCACCTGAGACTCAGTTCTGTGCTGTGATGCAGTTCTCTCCGAGTGTGTGTTTCTTCTACTAGGACCTTATTCAGCAGTGGGAATAGATTTCTGAGGAGATCCGGATCTGGGTAGCAAAATAAACCTTTCCTGTTGGGTTCCTGCTTCATTTATTGGGTTAACTGGAAAGGAGATGGTAGGTTGCAGAAGACACGTGCGGATGTGATGCTGTTGATAAGCTGCAGGAGTTGGGAGGAGGGACCCTTTGAAGCTGGCATTGCTGGTGATTGTAAGTGCATGGATCTGGGGGCTGACTTTGAGAGGATCTGACTTGGAGTCCAGTGATTTGGTTTGTGAAAATGTTGGGGAGTTAATGACAGAGAAGTTGGTAGTGATTATACTTACTGTCTACTTAATACTAATAGCAGCCTGAAAAATGACAATCAGAGTAGCTGCTTGTGCTGTGACTTAATACTTGAGGACTGGTTATAAGCTGTGGTAGTAAGTGCTGTCTTCCAAGAGATCTATGTATGTGTAGTAAATAAAATTGAAGACTGTACCATGTCAGTGCAGAGAATTATAGTTAATCCATGTCTTGGCAGGTGAGCACTGGCTATTTAGTGATGTTAACTGTGGTAGTTGTTTGTTCCTGTGCATTAATTATGAATTGTATACAATTAACAGGTACAGGGGTGCCCAAATGAAGGTTAGATGCAGTTTTAATTTCAAAAATTTGGCTTTTTGACATGGTACTTTTGATTTTACTTGCTTATGTGATGAGGAAAATTCTGATAAGCCTCATAGTATGTTGTAGCCTTTGTTCGTAGTTCTCCCCTTTTGGAATAAGTATCTGTGTGCACCACATTCATCTCGTAGACAGTGCCATATTTTTTCCATGCCTTTCCTTATTCATGAAAATTGTGTTCATAATCTGTCCTCAAAGCACTTCTCAAGATTAGCAACTCTGAGAGATTTTGATGCAAATTGAATAGTAGAGGAATTGGAAAGAAGGGAAAAGACTGACCAAAAAGCATTTCTTGATTTAGAAATAAACTGGGGACTAAACTTTTTCGAGCATGTATTTATTCTTCTGCTCAGATGAGAAGTGTAGATCTCAGGGGTACTGTGCCTTTCCGCTTGAAGGATAGCCTGACTTCTGAAAGCATCTGATTGGAGCTATTACATATAGAGTGATACAAATGTGTAATATTGACCTACTTTTAAGCTTTTGTTTTACAGGATTAATTTACATTTCCATCATGAAGCTTGTAGCATGTACCAAAAACTGCTTGCTGCATGTAGAATGTAGCCAAGTTAAATTAGTACAAGCTTCTGCCCCCTCTTCTAAAGCCTGCTGTTTATGCAGTATTTCACGTGTATTCATCTGATGTTCAATCATAAAGCTTTATAGAACTCCTTGGATAGTTATTTCTAGAAACTAGTAACAGTGCAAATTGAAGATAAATATTGATAGCGAGTCAGTGTTGTGTTTTATGTAGATGGACCTACCAAAAGTAACTTGAAACAACCTAAAACTTAGGTATAAAATCAGTACTGTTGCTTCAATTTTTAATTCTTTTGTTGTTGAAGGTCTTCCATATCTCAAGTTGAGAAGTTCCATATCATACTAAACATGGAGAAAGAAGAAAAGAAATATGTCAATAAAGCAGAGGAAGATGAGATGGTAATGAATTCTGGTAATCTGTTTTTATACAATGAAAGAAACGCATTTTCAGGGTTTTCTGTTTAAAGGGGGCATATTACATCAGGAAGTGGATTGTCTCATTTTAAATCAATTTAGCAATTTTATAAGGTTATCCTTGGCAATATTTTTTGGTATTAGGAAATTAGTCATGGGATAGGAAAGGTTTCTGTTGAGGTCAGTAGTCCAATAGATAACACATTTTGGTGCTTAACATTTCTTTTTTTAAACATGAAAGTGGAAACAAAATGGGTTGTGTTTTGGTTTTTTTATTATTACTAT
Source organism: Coloeus monedula (assembly GCF_965178545.1). Classification (NCBI taxonomy): domain Eukaryota; kingdom Metazoa; phylum Chordata; class Aves; order Passeriformes; family Corvidae; genus Coloeus; species Coloeus monedula. The sequence goes on from NC_138790.1 coordinate 13,974,959, forward strand.
TATTTTGTTGTTGTTTGGTAAATTGGGGATTCTTCCTGCCAAATCCTGGAGATTTTTTGTTGAATGTTAAAACAGGTTAATGCTTCATAATGTGACTCAAAGCAGTAAGTTTTGACAGGGAAGTACTAGCAGCTAATATTTTGATTTCTGGCCCACTTGGGGTTCATAGGGATTTTTCTAGCCCATTTGGTATATGTAGGGATTTTTGTTTTTAAGATGGTAGGTTTCTGTGAATTGAAGTCCTTGTTCTGTCCTTGTGCACACTGCTAGGAAAAGCAGTTCTTCATTAGACAGCTCTAATACAGAGAGTAAGCAAATGCATCTTATAACAGGAGATGCTTATGGCCTGATCACTAAAATAAATATTTTTTTGAGGAAATAATTTTATTTTGTCCTAAAAAGAAGTATTAACTTCTCTCACCATCTTTCACTCTCCTATTTTTATTGCTAAGGAATGTTTTGGGGGCAAGAGAGAATGGACTTTATCTCTGCTTTTTGTCATCTGAGAAGGTGGCTAAACAAACTTTTGAAAAGCCTTTTCTTAGGAAAGGAGTTTAAACAATTTCCAACACTGTTTAATGAAAAGTGAAAAAGTCCGAGAAGTTAATGTCAATATGAACAATGGGTGGGACTCAATGGGAAACTTCATCGCCCTTTTACAGCAGGAAATATAATCTGATGATGTAATGTGAAACTCAGGAATGTAACACAGTATCCAGTAAATCACTAGATTATTTTCTGTTCCTGGTTGTCATCAAGTTAAGTTGGTGCTTGCATGCTGAATACTTGGGGTTTTTTTAATGGGAGAAGGATTTTTCTAACTGGTGCAAGTTACAGAACCTTTGAGTGTGGCTTGGAGTTTGTAAAGTAGCATTTCTTGTTAAATGGCAGGCAATATAAGCAAGATTCTCTACTAAAAAGTGGTGTTTGATGTATTTATGGTTTTTTTTAGAATGTATAAAATTCAGCCTGCAGTAATAATTCGCTGTGAATGCTAGCTAATCAAATGCTATGTCATAAAATCAGCATTTGGCAAAACCACATGCTTTTGCTCTTAAATGTTCAGCTAACTTGTGCTGTGTCATGGTCAGAAATGTTCTCTGGGAGGTAGAGCACATTGTGTAGCACCGTCAGTCCTTAGGGAGCAGTGCAGAGAGGAGACAGGTCCTGCCATGAAATGTTTTACACAGTGTGGATGATCTGCCTCTGTCAGGCTTTTATTGATGTTTATATTTCTGACTGAGCGAAAACTGTGTTCCTTTTTGCTTCCACTTCATCATGTATTAAGTGTTTCAAATCTTTCCTTCCCCCAGAAAAGAAAAAAGAGGAAATGGTTTTGAAATTTGATTTGCTTTAAATACTGCACATTATGAAAAACTAATGTTGGCATCCTGAGCCAGAATAATTAAAGAGAGTCATCATTACTTGTTTCTACTTCCATGCAGGAGATCTATGGCTATGATCTGTGTCGCTGGAAGTTGGTGCTAGTTACTGTAGGAGTGATCTGTTCTGGTGGCTTTCTCCTCCTCCTCCTCTACTGGATGCCCCAGTGGCGCGTGAAAGCAACGTGCAAAAGGAGCGCGCTTAAAGACTGTGAGGTGGTTCTGCTGAGAACAACTGTAAGTGTGCAGAGGGATGTGCTTCTCCCTGTTGGCAGGTCCTTCTGCTTGCTAGATTACTCCAGTCCTTGCCTTGCAGTGTAGACATGACTGTGTTTTACAGCACTGCAGAACTCTGCTCCCTGGGACTTGTGCGTAGCTTTGCTGCTTCTGTGGGAAGCCTTACAGCTGTTTGCAGTGGGCATTGCAAATAGTTTATCGTGCAGTTTTAAGAATTAAATACATGAATGCTGTTGTCATCAAAAGTTACAGAACAAATACCTTGTTCATATAAGCTGAAACATGGTTTCCCTTCCCTTGTTCAGCAAAGATACATTTGTTGAAGTAAGGTATAACTGCTGACCCAAGTGCAAAAAATACGCTTTTAGAATTGTAGAAAGTAAGTTATTCTTAAGGTAGCTGATATTAACTTGGAGATAATGTTCTGTAGTTCTGTATGGGCTCTGCTAATCTATTATCTGTGATTTTGCTACAGCTGTTGTAGTAAAATGCTGTTTAAATGCTCTTTTGACTAGATCATTTTCCCCCCCTCTTTTTAAGGATGAATTCAAGATATGGTTTTGTGCAAAGGTTCGTGTTATGCCTTCTTTGGGACCCAATCCTTTACGGAATCCTAACCCTCTAGTGCACAAGGTTTCAAATGGCCATGCTGTTCATTTCTCTGAATCTGCTGCAGAAGAGAATAAAAACGATTCGAAAAAATATTTGCCTGTAAGTAAACCTGCAATACTATGCCGGCTAATTCTCAAGTACTATTGAGAATAAATACACACAAGGCAGTACATGTGAGCTGCTACTTTTGTTTGAAAGGCTAACTCATGGAACAGAAATCTCCTCAATAACCTGTTTCTGGAAATTGTGGAAAGCTTGAAAGATTATGTTG